>NC_052146.1:221560072-222907525 GCF_902713615.1 Scyliorhinus canicula
GATCCAGGTTGCGATGCTGCGCGAGATCTTGTGAGGCGTAACAAGCATTGCAAATCTCACAATAGCCTCGTTTGTTTCCCCGAGTCGGGCTCGACGAGGCTAGTAAATTGCAGCCAGAATTTCCAAAACTATATAGATGGATTGGTGCAGTAAAGTGGCTGATGGATTTTAACACAAAGAAGTGTGAGGTTATGCATTTAGGGAGGACAAACTGTTGTGGGGAGTGCACAATAAATGGGAATATACTAAGAGGGGTAGATGAAATGAGAGATCTTGTCATACAAGTGCATAGGTCCCTAAAGGTAGCAGTACATGGTTGTAAAGAGGGCATATGGAATGCTCTTCTTTATTGGCAGAGATATAACGTTGGAATTGTATAAAGCACAGGTGAGGCCACAACTGGAGTATTGTTCGCAATTCTGGTCACCACATTAGAAGAAGGATGTTATTGCTCTGGAGAGAGTGCAGAAGAGGTTTACAAGAATGTTGCCAGGGCTAGAAAAGTGTAGCTACGAGGAGAGATTGGATAGGTTGGGGTTATTGTCCTTGTAACAAAGAAGGCTGAGGGGTGATTGAAGTGTACATTAATTATGAGGGGAAGTAATAGAGTGGACAGGATAAAATTGTTTCCCTTGGTGGAGAATTCTAGAGCCAGGGGACATAGATTCAAGATAAGTGGCAGAAGGTGTAGAGGGGACATGAGGAAGAACATTTTTACGCAGAGGGTAGTGGGAGTCTGGAATTCGCTGCCCGAGTTGGTGGTGGAGGCAGAGACCCTAAATTTTGAAAGTACCTGGATCTGCACCTTAAGTGCTGTAAGCTCCAGGGCTTTGGGTCGGGTACAGGAAAGTGGGAGTAGAAAGGGCACCTGGGTATCTTCGGGCTGGCATGGACAAGATGGGCCGAATGCCCCCCTTCTGTGACTGACTAGGGGACACTGATATTAGCTCTTTGAAAACAAAGAGGGGACATGAGGAGAAGTTGTTTTACACTGCTACCTGGCATGCACTAGCTGACTAGATGATAGAGGTTGTTTTAATCGTGACAATCAAAAGGAAATTTGATAAACACTTTCAAAGGGAACGTTTTCAGGCCATGAGGAATGGACAGGGAAATCAGTCTAATTGCACAGCTCTTTTCAAGAGCTTACACATGCATGATAGGCCAATGGCCGCCTTTAGTGCTGCATCACTTTAAATTTCAACTACAGATAGCGTATCTTAAATTCTATTCCCCGAAAATGGGCCATTGCGAAAATCGGACATTTCTATAAAATTCCATGCATCAATTTTAATTGAATAAAACAAAAAAAAACTTACCTAGACAATTCGGGTAGGCGTTGCATTGGTACAATGTGGCTCCACGCTAGATACCAGCTACACCGCTACACATGCCACACTATCCCATGCTCCCAACAACCCTTGACCCTGCCCATCCCAGATTGACCCAAATTATCCTCAGCCCAAACTGCTTGACCCCCAAATCCAATAATGTCCAAAATCCAGCGTGGCCTCAGCCCCGAGGGTGCCGGATTTGAGGTACCGTACCTGTGTAAAGTTTACAGGTTGCCCAGTTGTCACTTGAAGAATCTGGGATGCATTTGAAATCAAGGCCTGGAAAGGACCTTCTTCAGATGAAAGCAAAAGATCGGAAGAAGACTTCTTCATGGTTTGTACAGCTAGAATAAAAGCTTGAGATTTATAGTCAGTTCAAAATAAATGCAATTAAATAAATGTCTGACATCCATTGATTGCTAGGTGTACTAGGATATTGATCTATAAACTGGATAGATAACTGTATAGTTGTTCTTACTTGGAGGAGGTGGTCTCTGTGGAGGCGGTGGGCGATCAGGTACTGACAGAGATCTACTTGCTGTACGTGGTCGAAATTCACTTTGCGGAGTCATCTCCTGATCAATTGTGGAACATTTTGCATTGTCTAAAACAGGAGTTTTGTATTCAGATGCCATAGAAAAATTAGTTAAGAACAAAAATCCCCAGCCTTTAATAAAATAAATACATTTTGCCATTGATCATGTTCAAAACGTGATTATATACCTGTTATTTCTTCCTTTTGAGGATGTGGTAGTCTGTTTAATAACGGAAACTCACGGACCTCTTTAATATTAGATTCAGGAGACTCTTCAGGGGTACTTTTGTTATTCTCTGCTTGTCCTGTCACCAAGTGCTGTGGAACTATTTCTTCTAAATCTTCATCTATGTCTCCTACACAGAACAAATGTGCATTTGGTTAACTTCAATAACATACTGCATTTGATAGATCATGGCTTCTCGTGGGGTTCTGAGAGAAATATTTATGGGGTCCACTGCTGCTACTCTGCAGGGTTTCCAACACCATCAACCTAGCCCCTGGATCAATTCGACTCTTAATGACAGCAGATCATAGTCATCATACCACCATCTAATCCACATGACTTCTCACCTCTTTCATAAGCCATTTACAAAATTCATTATTAAAGCGAAACTGCAGAGAACATTTTAAACACATTTTCCACCTAGATCCAGAAATAAATTGTTACTTTATGACTGCCTGATGTTTGATTTGTTACCATTCTCTCCAAAGGTTGCTCCCCACTCTGGCTCCTGGATAGCACAGGCCAATTGCTCTGTTTCAGTCGTCAGCTGAAGTGGGATTACAAATTTATTTTGAGAGAGGTCTCTGTGTATTGAATCTGTGAAGCAACCAACCCAGGCGTATGGGGAACATTCAGATAAGAGCCCAGCCAGAGGCAGCAGAAATCCCTGGGGAGGGGAAACTAGGCGGTGAGAAAAGCCAACAGAATTGGTCCCTCACGGGAGGCAAACCTGGCAGAAATTGTCAAAAAAGCGAGAACTCGCTCAAAGCTATGGGTGGGGGAAAATAGGCCTGGTCACCTCTGCATATAGAAAATGTTTGCAACTGGAGTTGCTATAAATGACCAGAAGTATGTAAGGAGGTGGCAGGGACAAGCCATAGGATTAGAGATTATTTAAAGATAGCAAAATGGGAAACTGAAACAAGGGAAGGAAAATTGAGGGTCGTTGTTCCAAACCTGCTTTTGTGCGGAGATCGTTTTGTAATTTTGGTGATGTCTTTGAGCTGTCTGACTATTTGAATAGCACTGCTACAAGGTATCAGTTTCTTCAGTTAATCACCTTCCAGTTTGTGCACCAAGTACCCTCATAATGTTTGATTGGGTGGCAGAAACCACCTCAATTACAGCAGCTTTCAAAAGGAAATTGGATTGACGCTTGAAGGAGAAAAATTGCAGAGATGTGGGGAACCAGTCGGATGATGGGGCTAATTGGATTGCGCTTCAAAAGAGCTAGCACAGCCTCGATGGGCCAAATGGCTTCTTTCTATGCAGTTATCGAAGAGCTGTTTTCTTTAGAGAGAAGAAGGTTAAGAGATGACTTAATTGAGGCATATAAGATGATCAGAGGATTAGATAGGGTGGACAGTGAGAGGCTTTTTTCCTCGGATGGTGATGTCTAGCACGAGGGGACATAGCTTTAATTGAGGGGAGTTAGATATAGGACAGATGTCAGAGGTAGGTTCTTTACTCAGAGAGTAGTAAGGGCGTGGAATGCCCTGCCTGCAACAGAAGTGGACTCGCCGACATTAAGGGCATTTAAATGGTCATTGGATAAAAATATGGATGATAAGGGAATAGTGTAGATGGGCTTTAGAGTGGTTTCATTGGTCGGCGCAACATCGAGGGCCGAAGGGCCTGTACTGCGCTGTAATGTTCTATGTTCTATGTTCTATACCTCAGCACCAATAATATGTTTCACATTAAGTAAATAAACAAAAATATGGACAATTATATGATATTCTTCCTTGTAAGATATTTTATATTGTGCTGCAAAGGATCCATGGAGGGAAGGACTTGCTGGACTTCGCTGCGTGTAAATTGACTGCTATGTTTGCCTACATAACATCGGTGACTACAGTTCAAAATAGTTCTTTGGTTGTAAAATGCATTAAGAATGTGACAGAGCATTATACAAAAATGACAGAAAATGCTGGACAATCTCAGCAGGTCTGACAGCATCTGTGGAGAGAGGACGGAGCTAACATTTCGAGTCTGGATAACTCTTTGTCATAGCTGGAGAGAACTGGAAATAGGAAGAGATTTATACTGTTGGGGGCGGGGGCAGTATGGAGCAGTGGGGCTGGATAGAGGGCCAGCGATAGGTGGCGATTGATAAAGATGCCCTGGACAAAAAGACATAGAGAATGTAAATAGTGGTGATAATGACTAAGAAGGGTGCTGATAGTAGCGCAAAGTCCAGCAGACAAAATTGTCTCAATACTTGAGCACTGTGGTTGTACATACACCACAAGGATTGCAATAGTTCAAGGTGGAAGTTCACCATCACCTTCTCAAGGGCAATTAGGGATGGGTAAAAACTCCTGGCCTTGTCAGTGACACCTTCACGAACAAATAAAAAAACATTTTGTTTCTAGTTGCATTTCCCACAAGAGTTGGCCGGCTGAGACAGGATCATCAACAAAACAGCTTTGCTATCTGTATTGTGATACAGACTGACATGCCTATTGAGGAGCCCGAAATACATTGAATTACATATTTACACTTTCTGCAACAGTTTGTTTATCAAGGAAAAAAAAAAGTTTTGCCACTCTGGAGAGATGATTTGAAATTATGAAAATAATTTGGTCTCTTCTTACTGAGGTGGCAAAATTCCTGTAGGTAGAAAGTGGGGAATTTTCTTCGATCAGTGGTATCCTGAAAGAATGTTAGGACCGTTGCTATTTACTGTTTAATTATTGGCCTACTGTGGCTGTTGTATCCACCAGTTCTCAAAAATACATGTGCGAGAGTGAGGACAGTTTAAGGTGTACACGAAGGTGGCACAGTAGCACAGTGGTTAGCACTGTTGCGTCACAGCGCCAGGGTCCTATGTTTAAGGTGGTTAGGAAGAAGCTTCCAGTCTTTATTCCTTTTCTTTCCTTCATAGTCGGTCTTTTTTTTTGCTTTTTCACAGAAGATTACAAGGCTCTATGCAGGGATAGTGCAAGAAAATGTTGTTGAAGTGGAAGATCTCATCACTGAATGGCGGAGCAGGCTCGAAGGGGTGAATGGCCTACTCTATTCCAATTTCTGATGTGCTTATGTAGGTGGGGGTATGCATATTACTATATGCTGTGATGCACAATTCTGCATCGGACAGTTTAGATGGACCAGTATGTTCTTTCCTGTTCATAATGTTTGTATATTAATGCTGTGAGTCGGCTCACAAACTTTGGCTTGGAATCCAAATTAAACGAGTGCCAATATAAAGTTAACTGGAGTATTATCAATGCCTAACTTGCAGCTTGCCATTGGAATTGCATACAACAAATTCTAACACACATTCAATGGATCAGAATAATGAAGCCATATAATAAACTGCCACGCTGTTAAAGACACCAGTACAGTTAGATGAAGGACAAATTATTTCCATGCTATCATTTTATTCCCACAAATTTGCGAATGAACTCTTTGACAGCACCACAATAATACTAGACCAAGTTATTTTTATAATCTTTAATCAGCTTTATCCTGACAGGCAGAATGTTTCTTTTCTTGATAAATAAACCCTTGCAGAAAATGTAAATATGTTATCAAATAAATGTACTTGGAGTTCTTTGTTGGCATGTTATTATGTACAGCAATACAGGTAGGAAAAAGCTTTCTCCAATCTCGTGCAGCTGGTGATGGTCTGTGATTTATGCTGTTTAGTTCAATTATGATATATTTTTAAATATATTCTTCAGGTTTGAGTGACACACGGAATGCAGCATTTATTGCACATCCTTAGTTTATCTGAATGCATAAAAATTTAACCATGTAATGTGGGACTAGAGTGAAGCGAGAGGTCTTACGGAGTTTCACCTCCAACACTGTAGCACTCCTTCAGTACTCAGAAGCACCAGACTGGCTTATGTGTTCAAGTGTCTCAATTCAGTTCAATCCTGTTAGCTTCATTTTAAATTATTGATTACAGAATCAAAATATCTAAGTTGGCAATGCCGCACAGCTAGTTCATTTGTAAATGCTTTTAATTACAGTTTAGTGGAAAGATTGTTGATGGAGGAACTATAGTATTCTACCAAGTAAACATTCTTCAACAAAATATACTTTGTTGAATTTGAACAGCTTTTGGATTTCGGTTTGTTACCTGATGTTAGCCTGCAGGCAGCAAAATATTGTCAAGACAGTTCTGTGAGGACACAAGTGTGAAGATACCACTGACAACAAAACAGATTATGCGAATGCTAATCATGTACTGCAAATTGATAGCGAATACAGTTAGAACAATCACCCTAAGAAACAAATTCAGCAAGCTTTGACAAAGAGTCATCCAGACTCAAAACTCCCTTCTCTCTCCACAGATGCTGTCAGACCTGCTGAGATTTCCCAGCATTTTCTGTTTGTGTTTCAAATTCCAGCATCTGCAGTAATTTGCTTTTATCAGCAAGCTGTATTGTTGGCTGATGTACGTTTGGACAAGTTTGGAATATTATTTAGGCGATTGTTGCCGATCAGTTTGGAAGTCTGTTGGATAGATTAGCAACCTTTGCTGATCACTGAAATTCTGAACTCAAGCTGCAGAGAATTGCAGAACAATTGCCATCCTGGAGCAACAACAAGATGCGCCACTCAACCTTTACTTGGTGATAATTCTACACAAGACTCGTGTGGTATATGAATTACCTTCAGTATCATAATCCAGACTGTTGAAATCAAAGGTTTCTTCAAGCAGGCAAGAATTTGCAGTCGGAGACATTGGTGCAATACTGTTCCTGTTGATACTAATTTCTTCATGTAAATCATTCAGCCAGTTTCTGGTCCGGGGTCTTATACTCACCACTCTGCCATTAACCTTAAAAGGTGTTAAATCACATTCATTTTAATTAATGGAACGGCACAAATAAATAACTGCACAAAACTTGCTTCCACATGCTTTTCAATGTACATAGTAACAAATCGCTTAGTTCAAAAGAAATCTGATCTCTCCCCTCATGCTTTGTCAATCACCTGAAATTTGTGTGGTCTGGTTAGCAAACGTACAAGTTGAAACAGTTTCTCATTACCGACTATATCAAAACCTCGCACAATGTTGAACCCCTCAATCCAATCACACTTTAAAAACCTCTGTTCTGAGGACAGCAATTCCAGGTCCTCTGTACTTCCACATGACTGAAGCCCTTCATCCCAGCACCATTCTATAGACCATAGGAGACTTACAGTGCAGAAAGAGGCCATTCAGCCCAGTGAATCTGCACCAACCCTCTGAAAGAGCACCCTACCTAGGCCCACTTCCCACACTATCCCTGTAAACCTGTAACCCACCTAACCTGCCCATCTTTGGACACGATGGGGCAATTTAGCATGGTCAATCCACTGAACCGGCACATCTTTGGACTGTGGGAGGAAACCCACGCAGACACTGGGAGAAAGTGCAAACTCCACACAGTCACCCGAGGCCAGAATTGAACCCAGGACCCTGGAGCTGAGAGGCAGCAGTGCTGACCACTGTGCCACCCCAAAATAAAATTGGCTGTCCTCCTCCTCAGCCCTGGAGGTTGAGAGTCACCCCACAGCTCCCCTCGACAGCCATTAGCCGGCACCTCCTACTCCCCTCCCTCCGAAATCTCTCCTGCAAATTCTCCAACACTTTGACATCCTCCCGAAAGTGCAATGCTATTCCAAATATTAATTTTGCTGCAAGTCAACATTTTCCTCAATTCTGTTTTTATTACAGAATTTAAATTTGTTCTTATTTTCTAGCTCCCCTCCACCCCTCATGATGATAAATCATCTTGGAGCACTGAAATTAGCTCTGAAGATTACCAAATTCTTTTTTTTCCAATTAAGGGGCAATTTAGCATGGCCAATCCCCCTACTTCACATCTTTGGGCTTTGGGGGTGAGACCCACGCAAACACAGGGAGAATGTGCAAACTCCACACGGACAGTGACCCAGGGCCGGGATCGAACTTGGGTCCTCGGCGCGTGAGGCAGCAATGCTAACCACTGCTCCACCGTGCCATCCAGCTCTGAAAATACTATGGGCGGGATTCTCCCAAAGGCCTGACGCCGTTGTGAAACCCGGAGAGGTTCACGACGGCATCGGAGGCCCCTCCTGGCCCCCTATTCTCCCCCCGTCGGGGGGCTAGGAGGCCCGTGCCGGGAAACTTGGCCTCAGGGCCTTGTCGCTGCCGTCAAGGCCCGGTGCGCCGAGAATGAGGCGTCCGACGCGCCTAATGACGTAAGCAATGCATGCGCGGGTTGGCCGGCTCCAACCTGCGCATGAGCGGCTGACGTCACGATGGCTGACAGCTCAAACCCGCACATGCGCGGTTGCCGTCTTCCCCTCCGCCGCCCCGCAAGACGTGGCGGCTTGATCTTGCGGGGCGGCGGAGGGGAAAGAGTGCGCCCCATTGAGATGCCGGCCCGACAATCGGTGGGCACCGATCGCGGGCCTGTCCCCTCCCGAGCACGGTTGTGGTGCTCAGTCCCCTCTAGGCCCCCCGTGAAAAACGGCGGCCCGCGATTCTTCGAGCGGCGTGTCGCAAAACACGACACGCCATTTTGGGGGGGGGGGGGGGTGGGAGAATCGCGGGAGGTGCGAGAGCGGACCTCCCGCGATTTTCCCACCCGGCGTGGGAGCGGAGAATTCCGCCCCTTATGTGAGACTATTCTACAGGCAGGAACTCTGAGGCTAGAATTTGCCTGCCATGAGTATATCATAGGGTTTTAAACTTAAATAAGGGCAATTGAAAGGGCATGAAGAGGGAGCTGGCTAAAGCAAACTGGGAAATTATAGGCTGTGGCAGACATTCAAAGAGATATTTCAGAATACTCAAAAAAGGTGCAATCCAGTGTGAAAAAAAGACTCTTAAGGGGAGGGTGCACCATCCAAGACTTTGGGCGCGATTCTCCGCTGCCCACGACGGCCTTCCCGACATTTTTCCAGACCTCCCGCTATTCACCCCCCCCCCCCCCACGGCCGCCCCACAACACGAATCGCTGCTCGCCCTTTTTTTACGGTGAACAGCGATTCTCCCCTAGCCGATGGGCCGAGTTCCCAGGCCTTTACGGCCGTTTTCACGAACGCAAACACACCTGCTCTCACCGTTCGTGAAAACGGCCGCAAAGTTCCGTTCCCGACAACCATGGCACCGATTGGCACGGCCGCGCCAAGGGTGGCATGGGCCCGCGATCGGTGGGCACCAAAACCCGCGCACTCTTTGTTCCTCCGCCGCCCCGCAGGATCAGTCCGCCGGGCGGCTGAGGGGCATGACGGCCCGCGCATGCGTGGGTTTGACGCATATGCGTGATGACGACATCTGCGCATGCGCGGGTTGGAGCCGTCCAATCCGCGCATGTGCGGCTGACGTCATCGTGCGCGTCAGCCGCCGTGACCCTTGGCGCGCGGGCTTAGCGAACGTTCGCTAAGCCTGCGATGCCGTGCTTCGAGGGGCCGCGATGCTAGCCCCGACCGGGAGGGTGAATCGAGTCCCGGGAGGGGGCACGGAGGCTGCCGTGAAACACGGCCAGTTTCACGGCAGCCTTTAAGACTCTCCGCCCTTTGACTGTATCAAAGTGAAAGTGTATAATTTCACAGAGACGAGTGACAGGTTGAAAACTAGACAGTATTATGAAGACCAGCAAAGAAGGACGAAAAAATTAATAAGGAGGAACAAATAAAAGTATCGGAGAGAGCTAACTAGAAATATTACAATAGGTAGTAAGTGTTTCAACAGGTGCTTAAAGGGGAAAAGAGTAAGTAAAAGGAGCGATTGTCCTCTAGATAGTGAGAATGGGAAATTAATAATGTAAAATAAGGAAATGGTGGATGAATTGAAATTATATTTTGCATTAGTCTTCACCTTAGAGGATTCAAATAACTAAAGCAACTATAACAAGTACTACTACTACTACTAATAATAATAATCGCTTATTGTCACAAATAGGCTTCAATGAAGTCACTGTGAAACGCCCCTAGTCGCCACATTCTAACGCCTGTTCGGAACTGAACCTGCACTGCTGGCATTGCAAGCCAGCTATTTAGCCAACTGTGCTAAACCAGCCCCTTGTACTATCACCAAGGAAAGGATACTGAGAAAAGTATTAGGAATAAAAGCTGACAGGTCTCCAGGTCTTGATGTACTTCATCCTAGGGTGCTAAAAGAAGTAGCTGCTGAGATTGGTTCGCTACATTGGTTTTAATTTTCCAAAATTTCATAAATTCTGGAATGGCCCCATCAAATTGGAAAATAGTGAATGTGGTTCCTCTGGACAAGAAAGGAGGGAAACCTACAGGCCAGTTAGCTTAATATCTGTCGTAGGGAAATTGTTGGAATCTGTTATTGAAGAGGTTTTCAGTGGTAGCACTGCTGCCTCACGGCGCCAAGGTCCCAGGTTCGATCCCGGCTCTGGGTCACTGTCTGTGTGGAGTTTGCACAGTCTCCCCGTGTTTGCGTGGATTTTTCCCCACAACAATGTGCAGGGTAGGTGGATTGGCCATGCTAAAATTGCCCCTGAATTATAAAAACTGAATTAGGTACTCTAAATTTAAAAAAAATTAGAGGTTTTCGTGAGGCATTTAGAAAATCTCAATAAAATCAGGCGGACTAAACTTGGTTTAGTGAAAGGGAAATCATGTTTGAATACTTTATTGGAGTTTGTGAACAAGTAACAAGCAATAAAGATGAAGGGGAACCTGCGGATGTGCTGTACTTAGATTTCCAGAAGGCATTTTAGAAGGTGCCATAGTAAATATTTCTATGTGGGTGGAGGGGGGGTGGTATGGGGGGGGGGGGGGGGGGGGGGGGGGGGAGGAGACATATTGGCACAGAGAGAGGATTGGTTAGTGAAAGGAGGCATAGGGTAGAGATAAATGGGCCTTTTTCGGTTTGCAAAATGTGACGAGTAGAGTGTCAAAAGGATCCATGTTGGGCCTCTACAATTTACAATTGATATCAATGCCATCGAGGAAGGGACTGCATGCATGGTTGCCAAATTTGTTGATAACACAAAGATAGGTAGGAAAGCAAATTGTGAAGAGGACATAAAGGATGCTATCTGATCTAACCTCATACAAAAATCCTTCTGGGCAGGATTAGCGGGGTCATTCTCAGCACTACAGGCAGCATTCTGTTTAATTTTAGCACCCCAGCAGGAAACATCCTGCCAAGGCTACACTCAGTGTAATTTCCTGCATGGAGGAGCTCATTCGTGCAGGAAGAGTTCAGGATTTTTAAATAGTGTCCCAATCTCTCGACCCCTGGTGCAACCCCTGGAGCTCGCCCCCCCCCTCCCCCCAACCTCACACGGGCAACGCACCCCCCCAGGCCCGATCCTGATGCAGGCAAAATGCCAGCCTGGCACCTTGGCAGTGCCAACTTGGCAGTGTCCCTGCCAGCTTGGGCAAGTAATTAGGAAGGCAAATTTAACGTAGTAATTTATTGCAAGAGAAATGGAATATTAAAGTAAGGATGTTTTGCTACAGTTGTACATGGGTGTAATGGTGGCACAGTGGTTAGCACTACTACCTCACAGGCGCCAGGGACCCAGGTTGAATTCAGACTTTGGGTGACTGTGGAGTTTATACCTTCTCCCAATATCTGCGTGGGTTTCCTCTGAGTGCTGCGGTTTCCTCCCTCAGTCCAGAGATGTGCAGGTTTGCTGGTGGGGTTGCGGGAGTAGGATGGGGGAGTGGGCCTAGGTAGAGTGATCTTTCGGAGGGTTTGTGCAGACTCGATGGGCCGAATGGCCTCCTTCTGCACTGTAGTGATTCAATGATTCTATAGGATGTTGGTGTCGAACACTGTGTATAATCTTGGTTACATTATTTAGGAAAGGCTATAAATATATTTGAAGCAACTCTGAGAAGGTTTGCTTGACTGTGTTATGGCAGAGGTGTTTTCAGAACCCCAAAATGTATCATGGAGTTCAACCAACCCCCACCTTTAATGGATTGTTGCTTTTGAAGCACACGGCTTGTTCCCCAGGTATAGTATCACAATTATGGACACGTGGTTTTTAAAACAAAACAACGTTTATTCCATGAACTCAAATTAACCTTTTAAATAAACATTAGATCTCTTAACACTGTCAAAGGTAATCCCGAAAATAATACAACACTACCCAATCCTGCAAACTGTTCCTTTACACATCCAAAAGACATAAAAATCCTTCAAACCGAAGCACATTAGATTCATATTCAATACTGAGACCTTTTTACAATTCCGATTTCACCAAATGATTAAGAGATAGTCCTTCATGGCAGAGATCACCAGCAGTGCAGCTCACAGCCACACTCAAGCTTTCTTCAAACTGAAACTAAAACTCCCAAAACGCAGAGGTGAGCTCAGCTCCCCCCGTGACATCACTACAGTAATATGATCAGCTACATTTCTTAAAGGTACATTTCTTAAACGTCCAATTCCTAAAGGCACTCTCACATGACAACTGATTCTTGGGATGAGCGGAGGGTGGGGGGGGGGGGGGGGGGGCTTATCTTTTGAGGTAAGTTTTAAAGATTGAGAGGTAATCTTATTGGAACACGAGGGGACTCGACAGGGTGGATGCTGAAAATATATTTCCCCTTTTAGTAGAGTCTAGAATTCGGGGACACAGTTTGAAATTAAGGGGTCTCCCATTTAAGATGCCGAGGAGAACAATTTGGTTTCCGTCAGTGGGGTCAGGAGTCATTGGAAATCTCTTCCCAGGAGACCAATGGAAGCAAGGTAAATTTTTGTTTTTAAGGCATGGGTAAATAAATTCTTCACGAACAAGGGTCAAAGGCTATCAGTGATCGACAGAATGTGGAATTCAGGTTCCAATCAAATCAGCTCCTAATTTGTCTGTCTGTTTATGTGTCTGTCAAATGTCCACACTTTAACAACCAACCATAAGTCACTGGAGATGTACCTCATAGTATCATATAGAGCAGGAGACTATTTGGCCCATCAAGTCTACACTGACCCTCTGAAAGAGTACCGCACCTAGGTCCACTCCCACATACTATCCCTCTAAACACAATTAACCCAAGGGACAATTTAACGCGGCTAATCCACCTAACCTGCACATCTTTGGACTGTGGGAGGAAACCGTAGCACCCGGAGGACCCAAGCAGACACGAGATAGTGCTAGATAACTTCAAGAAAAGCACCACAACCTTGGCTGGTTTTGTCATTTCCATTAAAATGACCGTTTTAACTTTGCAGATTTGTAAGCAACGTACTTTTAAAGTAAAAGTATGAGCATGCAATGTCAGCATGTCATCTATATGGTGCAGAGATTGGAAGTTTATCAATATTTAAGGGCAGGTGTAGTAAGTAGTAAGAACTGTTAATGTGGAGAGGGTTTGAGGAAGATTTGAGGATAATGAATAAACAAAATAAAGTGCTCGGAGATTAACTGATCCTGTGCATGTTTGGCTCCAATCTGTTGTCTTTCTCCTCTTCTACTACTTGCCTTTGTACGAGTCCTCCCCCTTCACTGGATAAGGGAACATAAGAAATGGAAGCAAGGGAAACTGTATGGCCTACCGAGCCTGCTCCGCTATTCAACATGGCATGGCTGCTCTTGGGGGCTTAAACTCCACTTTCCTGCCGCTCCTCATAGCGCTTGATTTCCTGAGACACCAAGGACTGGATTCTCCGATTTGCAGACAAAGTGCTGATGCAGGCGTAGGAACAGTGGTGTTTTACGCCAGAAAAACGGCGCAAAACATCTGTCTAACTCAGACTTAAATATTTTCAGTGATATTCCAGATGTGGTCTCACCAATCCTATACAATTGCAACAACGCTTCTCTACTTTTATACTCCAGTCCTTTTGTAATAAAGGCTAAAGTTCAATTTGTCTTTTTAATTACATGCTGTACCTGTAAACCGACTTTCTGTGATTCATGAACAAAGACACCCAGGTCCCTCTGCCCAGACGCATTTTGAGTCAGCTTTCCACTTAGATAATAACTAAATTATCGAAAAGCTTTTGGAAATCAGAGTATACTACATCTCTTGGTTTCCCTTTATCTACCCCACGAGTGAAATCCTTGAAAAAAACTTACACAAATTTGTTGAACAGGTTTTGTAAAACCGTGTTGACTTGTTTCTTTGAGTGCAATGTTAAAAACTTCCTGAACAATATAATCCAGCATTTTCCCGACGGCTGACGTCAGCTTAACTGGTCTGTCGTTCCCTGTTTTCTCTCGCTTCTCTTGAATGGTGCTGCTATATTTGCTAACTTCCAACCTGCTGGGACCGTTCCAGAATCTAGAGAATTTTGGAAAATCGTTGCCACCATATCTGCAGCTATCTCTTTTAGAACTGCAGAATGTAGGCCAACAGGTCCTGGGGATTTATTGCATTTTAGTCCCTGCGTTTCTCCAGCAGGTTTTTCTCCGCTGATATAAATTTCTTAATTTCCTCACTTTTATTAACTCCCAGGCTACCCCCTATTTTTGGTATGAAACTGGCGTCTTCTACTGTTCTGTCTTTGCTGCCAATAAACCAATGCTTACTTTAGTTACTACCTTCCTTTCTTTAGACTTGTAAAATCTCTCATGATCTGATTTTATATTCTTGGCTAGTTCACTCAAATATTCTATTTTTCCAAATCAACTTTTCAGTGGCCCTTTGCTGTCTTCTAAAACATTCACAATCCTTATACTTACATTACAGAATTAAAAGCAGTAATCCCAGGCTCGCTCTCAGTGCCACATGTTAGTGAACATGAAAATAGGAAGACTGAACAATTCAATATGTGGCAGTAAAATTTGAATAAGACGGTAGGCTTTAGATCTCTGAGGCCTTTGGGGCCGGTTCTCGGGCTGGTGAGACCTAAACAAGAACGGTTTACATTTTAACGGTTTATTAATGTCCTCGCAGGGAGGTTTGCTAGTGTTGTTGGTGAGTGTTGAAACTAGATTCGCAGGGATGGGAACCTGAGGAGAAATTTAGAGAGGAGGGGGTAAAAAAACTGATAGTGGGAAGTACTATGGGCGAGATTCTCCGCAAATGCGGAGAGTCGTAAAGGCTGCCGTGAAACTGGCCGTGTTTCACGGCAGCCTTCACGCCAGTTCCCGGGACCCGATTCCCCCCCCCCCCCCCCAATCAGGGCTAGGAGCGGGACCCCGGGAATCACGGCGTCGCGGCCTTAACGACCGTCGTTAAGGCCGCGCGCCAAGATGTCGCGCAGCTGGCGTCTGCATGACATCAACCGCGCATGCGCAGGTTGGAGCCGGCTCCAACCCGCGCATGCGCGGGTGACGTCATCACGCCATTGACGGAACCCGCGCATGCGCGGTTCCGCATTTCTCCACCGCCGCCCGACAAGATGTGGCGGCTTGATCTTGTCAGGCGGCGGAGGGGAAATAGTGCGTCCCTTTTGGACGCAGGCCCGACGATCGGTGGGCACCGATCGCGGGTCTGTCCCCTCCCGAGCACAACGGTGGTGCTCCCGCCCCAAACAGGCCTCTGGATGCCCCAAACGGGCATCCAGCACCCGTTTTTATGACGGCAGCAAGCAGGTGTGTTTGCTGCCGTGAAAAAACGGCCCGGCCGCTCGGCCCTTCGCGGCCGTGGAGAATCGGCGCTCGCCGATTTGTGACGTGGGTCGGGCGACGGGGGGGGGGGGGGGGAGAGAATAGCGGGAGGGCACAAAAAATGTCGGAAGGCCCTCCCGCTATTCTCCCAACCGGCATGGGCAGCGGAGAATCGCGCCCTATAAGTTAATGAGGATATATCAGAGTTGTACTGAGGTTAACTGAATACTTGGAGAGTTTGAAAGAATTAGAGTAGGCGACAGCAAGTCATTAAATGGGGTCAGAACAAGAGGAAAAAATGCATCATAGGGTTAAGGTTGGTCATGACAAGGAGCAATCCAGAGCAGGGGTAATTAATTGAGGGGTAGCCAGCTTTGATGGGATGAGATTGCATCTGAGTCAAGTGAGATGGAATCAAAAATGGGCAGAAAAGACAGTCATGTGCTACCCTCAAATAAAAATGCAGGAAGTGCAGGTATATTCCCTCGAATGGGGAAAGGTAGGACAGATTAATACAGAGCATCCTGGATGACATGAGACATACAGATGAAGATGAAAAGGACGATATGCACATACAACAGATGTCAGGTAGAAAATACAATGGAGAGTCTGTCTGAATATGGAAAAACCAGAAGAGAATCACAGAATCCCTACAGTAAAGAAGGAGGCCATTCAGCCCAGCAAGTCTGCACCGACCCCCTGAAAGAGCACCTCCCCAGTCCCACTCCCCCGCCCTATGCCCGTAATCCCAAGTAACCTTTGGACACCAAGGGGCAATTTATCATGGCCAATCATCTAACCTGCACACCTTTGGACTGTGGGAGGAAACCAAAGCATCTGGAGGAAACCCACACAGACACAGGGGGAAAGTGCCAACTCAACCCAGACAGTCACCCAAGTTTGGAATCAAACCTGGGTCCCTGGCACTGTGAGGCAGCAGTGCTAATCTCTGTGCCACCATGCTTCCCCATTCCAAATCAAGCTACTGACCAGGTTATACATTAACTTGGATTTAGACATTATGTTTAATTATAGGCAGATGGAATGCATTCATTGAAGTTTCACATCAGCACAAATAAAGAGAAACTTCCTAAAACAGGCATGTGGTTGAATTAGGTGATATGTTTGACTCTGTAACACTGAGTGAAGATTGGCTCCAGTATTAGCCTTCACCAACTAACTATCTGAAATAGAGCATTAAATGTTTTTGAACAATAAGATGCAAGTAAATGATAGCACTGGATGTTTAGATAATACAGTTCATCTGCTTTAACTTCTTTGCAAAAATCAAGTTTTGGAAAGCAAGACAATTCTTGAAAAAAACTAAGAAGAAAGGCGAGGAGGAAACATGAAAAGAGACTGCAACAGACATAAAAAGGAATCCCAAGGTCTTCTATAACATATAAATAATAAATGGGCGGTAAAAGAGTAGGGCCGATTAGGATTTAAAAAGGGGATTTGCACATGGAGACAGAAGGAATAGCAAAGGTTTTAAACAAATACTTTGCATCTGTCTTTACAGAGGAAAAAGATGCTATCCATATTGAGGTGAGAGAGGAGGTAACTGGTACACTAGAAGAATTTAAAATTGAGGAGGTGGTGGTATTAGAAAGGCGATCTTTACTTATAATTGATAAGATGCCATGACCAAATGAGATGCATCCAAGGATATTGAGGAATACAAGAGTGAAACAGGGTAGGTGCCAGAGGACTGGAGAATTGTGATTGTTACACACTTGTTCAGAAAGGGGTGCATTGATAAAGCCAGCAATCACAGAGCAGTCAGTTTGTAGTAGGGAAACTTCTGGAAACTATGGTTAGACAACTGCAGGATAATTAAGGAAATCAAGGGCCACACTGTTGATGTGGTGTATATGGATTTTCAAGAGGCATTTGATGCTGTGCCCCACAACAGTTCTAGCTCATGGAATAATAATGGCCAATAGTGACAGCCTACTCATGAATGGGTCCAAAAAGTGCCCAGTCTATCACCCTGGAAGAGCAAGGTATCACGAAGATAAACACTTGAAGTTAGCTGTTTCACATTGCTGCTATTCAGTAGCAAGACGAGTGGTACTCGCCACTAACAGGATGCTTCCCCCAAGCCAAAAGGATGTTCTGCCCATTACACAAATTAGTAATTTGGTAGGTAAATTTCAGTTCCAGTGTGACAATGGTATGTAGGTCCTACGTCTCAAAAGACTGGGGAAACGTGTTAAACAGCATACCCCTTCCGTTACCCGCACTGAGCAGGGACTGAGCAACCAGCCTGTGCTTGCAAAACACAAAAAACAGTGTCCACATTATATGTGATTCCGCTATTGAACAACATTTGCTAAATAATACTCAGTGAACTAAGAATTATGTCGATAAACATTTTAAGATTGTCAGTCAGGCTCGCAGTGTGACACATTTGCGTGTACTGGAAGCTGAATATATTAATACACAAGAGCCCTGTGAAAGGACAACCTGTCTGTTTCAGCTAAACAAAACAAACGGCAGCTATTCACTGGTTCATTCTTAGGGCAATGCCTTGAGCAATCACAGTCAAGCTGCCTGGTTTAAATTTCAAACAATGTTTGACAGTCAACTGTCAGTCACTACCAACTGGTGCATTCTCCGTGGCACCGTTTCTACCAATCAGAATCCACTTGCCAACCAATCAGCACTCTTTTCTGATACAGTTTAAATCTGTTGTTTCCCCTGACACTGTACTCTTACAAATTGCCCTGATAAATGCAAGACCAAAAGCTTCGACAAAAAATGCCTCCCTTTTCAGAAATACTTAATTCTGTAATACTAAACAACTACTTCTAGTGGAATTATATTTGCTACCTAATTGTACCTAAGGAACTCTGGGAAATTAAAACCAACGCATTGACATCTCTGCAGCCACTTCTTTTACAACCTCAAGATTTAATTCACAAGGGATTTGTTGCCACTTAGTCCCATTCTCTTGAAAATCATTCCACCAGGTTTTACTCAACAGATTCAGTGCAAAGCAGACACTTACCATCAATGCGATTGTTGCATGCTTCAGCAGCGCCTGCTTCACTTAACAAAACTCTGCTTTATAGCGCAAGGCAGGAGGCAAGCAATAAAAAGGGAAAGAGTTCTAAATCTTCTATTTAATGGATTTACTGATCCCTTTCCGTGGAAAGAGTCAAAATGCTCTTATGACTTGTTCTGTGCCCCTTAGTGTCCAGAAGGTTAGGTGGGGTTAGTGGGATGGGGTGGAGGTGTGGGCTTAAGTAGAGTGCTCTTTCCGGGGGCTGTGCAGACTTGATGGGCCGAATGGCCTCCTCATGCACTGTGAAGTCGATGGTTCTCAATCCAGTATCAACTGTTATGTTGGTGTGATGATCACTACACTAAAATGGGTCTGAATAAAAGCTAAAGTGGCATCACACACACACACACACATTCTGCATCAAAACCAGGCTTACCTTTCTCCCATCTAGATCCAAAACTTTCAGAGCCATCCGGCTATCCTGAAAAGTTACGAGCATCTGTCCACGATCAAACCTAACAGGAATATAGAAACACAATTATTGTACAGCCATGTAGAACATACTTTAGCAAAACCAATGTGAGAAAAGCAGCTCCTATCAGGATGGACTCCATAGAGAAGACACTGAGATTGTCTCCACTGGTCTAGGAACCTAAATCCTGAGGGACACAGTCCCAAGATGAGGGGCCGATCATTTAGGACTGAGATGAGGAGAAATGATTTCACTCAAAGGGTTGTGAATCTGACTCTTTGGAATCCCCTAACTCAGAGGGTTCTGGATGCTCCATCATGAAGTACATTTAAGGCTGAGACACAGATTTCTGGACTCACAGGGAATCAAGTGATATGACTAAGTTGGGCGCCATTGTTGGAGCAGCCTCAGAGAGCCGAATGGTTTCCTCCTGCTCCTATTTTCTAGGTGTCTATAGATAGAGCACTTGTGGGGAAGGGGTATAAGGATATGGGAGGGGAGGGGAGGATATTGAGTTGGATGATCAGCCATGTTTACAATGAATGGTGGAACAGGCTCAAAGGGCCAAATGGCCTCCCCCTGCTCCTATTTTCTATGTTTCTATATGGAGAGTTGGCAGGAGCTGAAGCCCAAGGTCAGCTGTGATCGTACTGAATGGTGCTATAGGCTCAACAAGTTCTACTCTTGCCCCTATTTCTTGTAAACAGGGTAGACAGTCACAATATACAGGGTCACATCAATAACATTAATCTACTGCAGAAATTATTTTCAGTTTTGTAGCAGTTAGATGTACAATGACACATAACTCAGTTGCTATTAACACAATGAGGGCAGGCACCAAAGCAGTCGGTGTCCATATGCAACAAGACCTGGATGAAACCATGGGCGGAATTCTCCGCTCCCGCGCGGAATCGGGAAGGCCGTCGTGAACTCGGCCGAGTTTCACGACGGCCTCGGAGGCCGCTCCTCGCACCTTATTCACCCCCACCCGGGGGACTAGGAGCGGCGCTCCGTAACTCTTGGCCGCCAGGCCTTGACGCTTGCATCAAGGCGGCGCGCCGAGAATGACACGACGGCGGCGCCTAAGTAATGTCAGCCGCGCATGCGCAGGTTGGCCGCCTCCAACCCGCGCATGCGCGGCTGACGTCACGACGGCTGACGGCTCCAACCCACGCATGCGCGGTTGTCATCTTCCCCCCCGCTGCCCACAAGACGTGGGGGCTTGATCTTGCAGGGCGGCGGAGGGGAAAGACTGCGTTGCTTGGAGACGCCGGCCCGACGATCGGTGGGCACCGATCGCAGGCCTCCTGAGCACGGCCGTGGTGCTCACTCCCCTCTCCGCCCCACACAAGCCACAAACGAGCATTTGGTGCCCATGTTCACGACGGCAGCGACCAGGTGTGGTTGCAGCCGTCGTGAACCGGTCGGGAACGTCAGGCCACTCGGCCCATCCGGGCCGGAGAATCGCCGGTCGCCGTGAAAAACGGCGAGCGGCAATTCATCCAAGCGGGGAGTGGGAGAATCACGGGGGGGGGGGGGGGGGGGGGGCAGGGGGCGTGTCGTGAGTCGCCCGACCCTCCCGCGATTCTCCCACCCAGCGTGGGGAGCGGAGAATCGCACCCCATGGGCGGCAAGGTGGCACAGTGGTTAGCACTGCTGCTTCGCAACCCCAGGGACTCGGGTTCGATTCTGACCTTGGGTGACTTTCTGTGTGGAGTTTGTACATTCTACCAGTGTCTGCGTGGGTTTCCTCCGGGTGCTCCGGTTTCCTCCCACAGTCTAACGATGTGCAGGTTAGGTGGATTGACTATGCTAAATTGCCCTTAGTGTCCAAAGGTTAGGCAGGGTTACAGGTTCATGGGGATAGGGCAAGGGAGCAGGCCCGGGTGGAGTGCTCTTTACGAGTGTTGGTGCAGACCCGATGGGCTGAATGGCCTTCTTCTGCACTGTAAGGATTCTATGGTCACAGGACATAATTAACCCAGTTATGAAGTTAGCCAGGTCCAGAATGCAGGGTGTGATTCGCAAACCATACTCGCATACACCCTTAACCCATGCTGGTGAAACCTGGGGGCACCAGGAATGGGTTAGAAGTCCTTGGATTGGATCCCGGCCACCATTTAGACACCGTCACGTAGTCTTCCTGACTCAATGGTAATCCAGTCCAACATTTCTGTTCAATGACTTTCTAATCCATTCGTTCTGAAGAAAGACCATTGGCCAGAGAGATTAGCTTTGAGCTGGATTTTATTATTCCTCTGGGAACGGTCTGGGAGATGGGCAGTTCCATAAATGGTGAGGGATGGTGGAGTGCCCATCATTTTCCAGATGCCAGGGCATTTTACCAGCCGTGAGGAAGATGGAAGCCAGCCTCGGCTGCATGGAGACATTGCCTGGTGAATCTTGAATGTCTTCTTGTAGGATCAGAGCTGGGTGGGGGCAGGGGGCTTCTATTCAAGCATGGAGCAGGCTCTGCAGAATGGGGGGCCCTCCCACAAATGGGAGAAGCGGGGTTGCCCCCGAATCATTGTCGCGGACCCCAGCCGTGTCAAAACTAATCTTGGCCTTTACTCCACCAGAGCTGCCAGACCTGCTGAGTATTCCCAGCAATTTCTATCTTTATTACACATGCTGTTCACGCTCGAATGAAATTTGGCATTAGATAGCAATAGTTTCCTATTGGCAATGGCACAACAATCAATAGTTATCATTTTTGTCCAAATCTTTCTCTTCGATAAAAGACAAAGGTAAAACTGAACCAGTGTTTTCAGGGTCGTTTATTCCTGGTAACCACCACTTACCTCACCAATAAGATAGTGCCATAACTCTGAAAGCAATTGATTATCTCATTGCTGAGATCATCTGGAAATGCCTCTCTTTCTTCACTAGTTGCTCCTTTGAGACATATCACCACAGTTGCATCCGATGGCCCCTGGGAGGATGTAATGTCTTGGAATACCTCCTCACGTGCAAAAACATCCACCTCCTGAATATTCACTTCAAAGATAGCTAACACAGGCCTGTATTTGAATTGCAAATTGGGGAATTGTTAAAGTATGAAAGACGAAACATCATTAAAACTGGTGTGAACGCATTAACACTTGAGTAAACATCATCAGGGCTTTGGCTGTTACATTACCGCAATTCAAAATGTTCCCTGCAGCTCTTTAAAAATCACAGCCTCTCCACAGCCAGATTTAAATACTGGCATCATATTTTACTTGAATTCCAGTGTCGCATTCATATTTTTAATGAAAAGTGTAGCAGTTAATTCTGCTCAAGAGAGAACGAGCAAAGAAGATTTGCATTGTGTCAGATCCAACCTTGCAGGTAGTCCACTATTGATGTCAATGCCTCTCTTCATACATACCTGCAGTGACAAGCCTAATTTCAACGGTCAAAGTAATACAGAAGTGTAATGTGGTTCAGTTATACTGACCATAGAATTCACAGTGCAGAAGGAAGCCATTTGGCCCATCGAGTCTGCACTGGCCCCTGGAAAGAGCACCGTACCTAGGGCCAAACCTCCACCCTATCCCCATACACCAGTAACCCCATCTTAGTTTTATTTTTGGACACTAAGAGCAATTTAGTGTGGCCAATCCAACTAACCTGCACATCTTTGGACTGTGGGAGGAAACCGAAGCACCCGGAGGAAACCCATGCAGACACGGGGAGAACGTGCAGACTCCGCGCAGACAATGACCCAAGCCGGGAATCAAACCTGGGACCCTGGAGCTGTGAAGCGACTGTGCTAACCACTGTACTACTGTGCCACCCAGTACAAAGTTTTCTCTCACTTCCTCAGTGATAGCCCTCTCACAGCAGCATCAGAAGATTAAATCATTTAATACATCAGCATACCAGTGTTCACTGTGCTCATCAACCTCAAATCTGAACAGGTTACTATAAATATCGTAACTGATCTCAGGTCCTACACGTATATTTGGAGTTGGATTTTCACGGAATCTGCCTAACCTTGCTCATCTGTACCAGGAAGAGCAAACAGATTATCTGTGGGGGAAGCTAGTCAGAGGAGGGCAGATAAACTAACTGGCTGAGTCTAATAGTTCTGGAGACCAGGATGATTTGAAAACGAGAGAGGATGCTGCCACATTCAGGAGAGTCAAGTTGGAAGATGGCCATGGACGAACAAGTAATGAGATTTGAGACAAAGTTTTTAACAGCCCATATTATTGAAACATCACAGGAAGATTAAAGGGGTGAAGTTAATGAGAGGTGGATAGTTTCAGCAGAGATTTTGCAGAATTGGCCCAAGTAAGTCACTTTTGTGCCAAAAATCAGCCTCGAGTACAATTTTCAGGATTTTCCAGGTTTAGCACCCAATGATATTTACAAGTCCAAATTACAGCACTACAGTGGTAGATGAAGGTGTCAACGTAATCATGCAACTGTGCAGAAACAGCGATATTCTCAAATATGCCTTTAAAATACTTTATAAGCAGGATGGTAGTATACTGTGTATGTTACTGGACTAGTAATCCAAAATTGCAGGTTCAAATTACTCCTACCTAGATTCAATATACATGGAGAAAAAGTAAAAATCACATGAAGCTGTTGAATTGTTGTAAGGATCCAACTAGCTCACTATTATTCTTTCAGGAAGGAAGTCTCTCGTCCCTTTCCATTCTGGGGCGTACATGACACTGGCCCCATACTGATACTCAGCAACCCTCTGAAGGAACCCAGCAAGTCGCTCAGTGATATCAAATTGCTACAAAGAACAAACTTTGATGGAGCACTTGGCATCAAATTGGACATGACAAAGGCACACCCAGCCCAGCAGATGGTGATCTGCATGAGGTATTTTTGCTCACGTTTGGTCTGTCAACAAAGCAAATTTGTGCAAAGCAATATCGTAAACTTGGCACAATGGTGATTTTCAGCACAAAACTGACCCCTTTGGACTCATTCTGAACAACCTCTAATGAAGCTATCCACTTCTCATTAGCATAACACCACCTCTTTGTAAAACACCCACCATCCTCTCTCAGCAGGAAAATCAGTACTCCATCATTTGGAAGAAGTACTGAGGGCAGCAAGAGCTGGAAGGTGCACTGGCTGGAGACCTTCATTGTCCACCCACAAGTAACATGGTAGTAATAGGGCAGCACGGTAGCCTTGTGGATAGCACAATTGCTTCACAGCTCCAGGGTCCCAGGTTCGATTCCGGCTTGGGTCACTGTCTGTGTGGAGTCTGCACATCCTCCCCGTGTGTGCGTGGGTTTCCTCCGGGTGCTCCGGTTTCCTCCCACAGTCCAAAGATGTGCAGGTTAGGTGGATTGGCCATGATAAATTTCTCTTAGTGTCCAAAATTGCCCTTAGTGTTGGGTGGGGTTACTGGGTTATGGGGATAAGGTGGAGGTGTTGACCTTGGGTAGGATGCTCTTTCCAAGAGCCGGTGCAGACTCGATGGGCTGAATGGCCTCCTTCTGCACTGTAAATTCTATGATCTATAGAAGGGCAATAAATGATGACTTTCTATGAGCTTTCCTAAGTACTCGCTGATGTGGATACTAGTCTTTTCTGACTCATGTACTAGGACGTCCAGATTCCTCTGCAACTCAGAGCTCCGTGTTCTCTCGCCATTTAGACTTGGCTAAATGGCTGTTTCATCTTGCTGCCAAAATGGCCAATTTCACATTTCCCCACATTATACTCCATTTGCCAAATCTTTGTCCACTCAATTAACCTATCCACATCTTTTTGTAGCTGTATTTCTGAGAGAGAGGCCTTCACACAAAAACATTAATGAATCTGGTCAAACAACAAGTTTTATTGCTTCAAACAGCCTTTTGTTCTTAATGAATTGTGCAGAATTGAATTTCAAATAATACATTTATTTGCAATGGTTTATGCAGGGGCCTCAAACTTTTACAATTCACATCAATGACGTAGATGAGGGGAGCGAAGGTATGGGCGCTAAATTTGCAGATGACAAAGGTACATTGGAAAGTATGTTGTGAAGACGCAAGGAGTTTGCAGATGTATACAGATTGATCGAGTGGACAAAAATCTGGCAGCTGGAGCATAATGTGGGAAAAATGTGAAGTGGTTCACTTTGGCAGGAAGAATAAAAAAGCAGAGTAATACTTAAACGGAGAATGACTGCAGAATTCCGAGGTGCAGAGGGATCTAGGTTTTCTAGTGCATGAGTCACAAAAGATTAGTATACAGGTGCAGCATGACATCAAGAAGGCTAATGGAATGCTATCCTTTATAACAAGAGGAATTGGACATAAAAGTAAGGATGTTATGCTTCAGTTATGCAGGGCATTGGTGAGACCACATCTCGAATACTGTGTGCAGTTTTGGTCTCCTTATTTAAGGAAGGGTGTAAATGTGTTGAATAACCCTGAATGATCTTGACAGGGTGGATGTGGAAAGGATGTTTCCTCGTGTGGGTGAGTCCAGAACTAGAGGGCACGGTTTTAAAATTAGGGGGTCACTATTGTAGGACAGAGATGAGGAGAAATTTTGCTCTCAGAGGATTGTGCAACTTTGGAACTCTCTGCCTTGGAAGGCGGTGGAAGCTGGGTCACTGAATATTTTAAAGGCACAGGTAGATAGATGCTTATTAGGCAAGGAAATCATTTTCTTTTAAGGGGCAATTTAGCATGATCAATCCACTTAACCTGCACGTATTTTTTTTGTGTTGTGGGGGTGCGGCCCACGAAGACACGGGGAGAATGTGCAAACTTCGCACGGACAGTGACCCGGGGCCAGGATCAAACCCGGGTCCTCCGCACCGTGAGGCAGCAGTGCTAACCACAGTGCCATGGTGCCGCCCTTAGGCAAGGAAATGTAAGGTTATCGGGGTAGATGGGAACATAGAACTCTAAACAAATGGAAGGCTCAAGGGGCTGAATGGCCTACTTCTACTCCTATTTTACATGTTCATATGTCACAATCAGCTGGAGAAACTTGACTGAGGTGGAATAAAATATGTGTACAACCCTTTCAATTAAAATATGTTTCTGTGAATATATATATATATTAATTGGGTCATCAGAATAGTCAAAGATGAGAAAATAGAATAAAAATTTATGGCACAAAGTAAACCTTACATTTACACGAAGTAAGAATGTGCATGTCTATTGCTAAATCTGTGGTATTGTTCTGTGTCAGAAAACCTAGTAGAACTACGCTGCCACCTTAAGACTGCTGTTTGTACTGCCATCCGGATCTGTTTTTATATGGAATTGCCACTTCAACTGGCATTTGAAACACTAAATTTAGACATAAAGAGCTTGATCAAAAACGTAACAATAGGGAGTAAAGTTTGTGAACAGGAAATGAGTGCATGCAAGAGATGTTTAATTATTATCAAATTATTTTTAAATTAAAATTATTTAAATTATAAATAAAACAGATGATCTAGCAACTTTACTACATATGGTAGTGACGTCTTCAAGCAGACAATCAATATTACACCATTCTTTACATTTTTTTAAATTTAGAGTACCCAGGGGGCCCCTGCACAAGCTCAACCTCACAAGGTTGGTGGAGCAGATGGAGGAGGAGTTCAAAAGGTAGGATGTGTTACCGCTGTCACTGGCGGGGAGGGTGCAGTCCGTTAAGATGATGGTGCTCCCGAGGTTTTTGTTCCTGTTCCAGTGCCTCCCCATCCTTATCCCGAAGGCCTTTTTTAGGAGGGTCAACAGGAGTATTACGGGATTTGTGTGGGCGCATGGGACTCCGAGGGTGAGAAGAGTGTTCCTGGAATGGGGCAGGGATGGGGGGGGCTGGCATTGCCCAACCTCTGTGGGTACTACTGGGCTGCCAACGCAGCGATGGTGCGTAAGTGGGTAATGGACGGGGAAGGGGCAGCATAGAAGAAGATGGAGGTGGCGTCCTGTGTGGGCACGAGCCTGGAGGCGCTGGTAACAGCGCCATTGCCGCTCCCGCCAACGAGGTATACCACGAGCCCAGTGGTGGCGGCTACCCTCAAAATTTGGGGGCAATGAAGACGGCATAGGGGAGAAGTGGGGGGCTCGATGGAGGCACCGATACAGGGGAACCATCGTTTTGTCCCAGGGAGCATTGATGGTGGATTTCTGGGCTGGCACAGGGTAGGGGTTAGGAGGTTGAGGGACCTGTTTGTGGAGGGGAGGTTCGCGAGCTTGGGGGAGTTAGAGGGGAAGTTTGGAGGGGGTCTGGTTCGGTGGGAGGGAGAACTGTGTACATGGGTTTGTGGGATGTGGCAGGTGTTATCTCTTTCCCTTTTGTTGTTTGGGTTTTTTTTGTTTTTTTTCTTTTGTTTGCAGTTGCTTTTGTAGTTGGGTGGGTGTTGTTCTTGGGTTTTTACCATGGTTGTTTTGTTAATATTGTTTTGTTGTTTATATTTTGTGAAAATCTTAATAAAAATTTTTTTTTTTTAAATTTAGAGTACCCAATTTTATTTTTGCCAATTAAGGGGCTAAATATAATTTAGTGTGGCCAATACACCTATCCTGCACATCTTTGGGTTTCATAGATTATCATAGAATTTACAGTGCAGCAGGAGGCCATTCAGCCCATCGAGTCTGCACCGGCTCTTGGAAAGAGCACCCTACCCAAGGTCAACATCTCCACCCTATCCCCATAGCCCAGTAACCCCACCCAACACTAAGGGCAATTTTGGACACTAAGGGAAATTTATCATGGCCAATCTACCTAACCTGTACATCTTTGGACTGTGGGAGGAAACCGGAGCACCCGGAGGAAACACACGCTCACACGGGGAGGATGTGCAGGCTCCACACAGACAGTGACCCAAGCCGGAATCAAACCTGGGACCCTGGAGCTGTGAAGCAATTGTGCTATCCACAATGCTACCGTGGAGGGTGAGGCCCATGCAAATACGGGGACAATGTGCAAACTCCACACGGACAGTGACCTGGGGCCAGGATCGAACCCAGGGTCCTCGGCGCCATGAGGCAGCAGTACTAACCACTGCTCCACAGTGTCGCCCTCCATCCTTCAACATGCTGATCGGTTTGGACACCTTCTATCCTTTCAATATTCATCAGAATGGCCACTTAACTATGATACATAGCCAGATCTACCACATGCATCGCAACATATGTTCCACTAAACATGCTAATATTTAATCAGCTAATTGCAAACTGTCCTCCGCTATCTTGACATCCATAATAAAAATAGGGTCACAGTCACATACCTATGATCAGACGCATTCAACTCTGCTCTCCCATAATACAGCAGATCACCTGGAGTCCACATGTTCCTGGCATTTGTTTCTGCTTCATAGTCAGGCCCTCTTAGATTTATACCTGAAATGCAGAAATTGAAAATGTTAAATAAACACTGTGGATCATTCATCACTTAAAAGTCAAAGTTACTTATTGCCATGATTAAATAGTCTTAGAGCCATACAGCGCAGAAAAGGTCCTTTGGCTCTTCGAGAGTGTACTGAGACAATAACTATCCTTAATCTTGTGTTAATCCCACTTACCAGCACATGTCCCATATCCTTAAATGTGATGGTGTTTCAAGTGCTTTTTAAAGGTCATGAGGTTTCCATGCTCCACTAAATTCCCAGGCAGTGCATTCCAGGCTCTCAAATCCACTCGGAATCTGCTGCCCCTCACCCTAAAACTATGCCCCCTTGTGATTGACCCCCTCAGCCAAGGGGAACAGATACTTCCTATTTACCCTGTCCAAACCCCTCATAATCGTATACGTCTTAATCATACCCCCCTCAGCCTTCTGAAAATGAAAAATGAAAATCGCTTATTGTCACGAGTAGGCTTCAATGAAGTTACTGTGAAAAGCCCCTAGTCGCCACATTCCGGCGCCTGTCCGGGGAGGCTGGTACGGGAATCGAACCGTGCTGCTGGCCTGCTTGGTCTGCTTTAAAAGCCAGTGATTTAGCCTTGTGAGCTAAACCAGCCCCTGTGAGCTAAACCAGCCCCTCTGCTCTAGAGAAAAAAATCCAAGCCTCTCCTTATAGTTGAGATGCTCCATCCCAGGCAACATCCTGGTGAATTTCCTCTGTACCTCCTCCAGTGACATGAGGCTCTGTACCTCCTTTCTATAGTGAGGTGACCAGAACTGCACACAGCTGAAGCCTAACCAACATTCTGTACAGCTCCAATATATCCTCCTTGCCCTTATATTCTATGCCACGACTGATAAAGGCAAGTGTCTCATATGCCTTCTTAACTTCCCTATTCACCTGCTCTTCCACCTTCACGGATCTGTGAACGAGTACCCCAAGATCCATTTGTTCCTCTGAGCTTCCTAGTGTCCTGCCATTCATTACACACTCCCTTGTCCTGTTTCTTTTTCATCTCCTCACACTTATCAGGGTTAAATATTATCTGCCACTGCTCTGTCCATCTGACCAAACCATCTACATCTTCCTGTGACCTGCAACCCTCTTCTTCATCGTTAACCACCCTACCAATCTTTGTGTTATCTGCATCACGTTCTCGTCTATATCATTTATATATAAAAATATAAAACAAACATAAGGGACCCAGCACTGACCC
Source organism: Scyliorhinus canicula (assembly GCF_902713615.1). Lineage (NCBI taxonomy): Eukaryota > Metazoa > Chordata > Chondrichthyes > Carcharhiniformes > Scyliorhinidae > Scyliorhinus > Scyliorhinus canicula. Next base: position 221,589,636 of record NC_052146.1, read on the forward strand.
CTGTGGCACACTGCTGAACACTGGCCTCCAGTTACTCAAACAGTCTTCTACCATCACCCTTTGTGTCCTCTTTCTAAGCCTGTTTTGAATCCATCTCAACAGGTTTACTTGAATTTCATGTGCTTCAACCGTCTCAATCTGTCTCCCATGTGGCATCTTGACAAAGGCGTTGCTAAAATCCATGTAAACTATTTCTTTCATCCATATACTCATTCATTTTATCAAAAAATTCTATCAAATTCGTTAGGCATGACCTCCCTCTGACAAAGCCATGCTGACTATCCATAATCAACCCATGCCTTTCCAAATGGAAATTAATTCTCTCCTTCAGAATTTTCTCCAATAGTTTCCCTACTACTGACATGAGGCTCACCGGTCTGTAATTCCCTGGTTTATCTCTACCACCCTTCTTGAAAGGTGAAACAACATTAGCTGTTCTCCAGGCCTCTGGCACTTCTCCCGTGGCCAAAGAGGAATTAAAAACTTGCGTCAGAGCCCCTGCAATTTCTTGCCTCCCACAGCAGCCTGAGATGCAATTCATCCGGGCCTGGGGATTTGTCTATTTTAAGCCCGTCAAAACCTCCAATAGCTCCTCACTTCCCAAGTCAAACTGCTCAAGGCCTTCACAGTCCCTTTTCCTGAATTCGGTACCAATGTCCTTTTTCTCCTCAGTAAAGATGGATGGGAAGTATTTATTTAACACCCTAGCAACGTCCTGCGGATTCACAGATTGCCCCCTTGGTCTCGAATAGGCCCTACCCTTTGCCTGGTTAACCTCTTCCCCTTAATGGATTTATAGAATATCTTGGGTTCTCCCTAATCTTACTCACATACCCCTTTTCATACCCCCTTTCTGTTCTTCTAATTGCTTTCTCAAGTTTCCTCTTGCACTTCCTACATCCTCTAGAGCTGCAGTTGAATTTCTCCCTTTGGTTTTGCTAAATGTCCAATGAGCACCATTAATCCTTTAATAATTATCTTGACTCATTATGGGAATTTCTCTATGATCATTCCTTACAATGTTTGTGGTGGTGGTTTAAACCACGCCGGCGGGAGAGGCCTGACAGCGGCGGGACTTCGGCCCATCATGGGCCGGAGAATCGCCTCGGGGGGCCTGCCGATCGGCGCGGGGGGCCCGCCGATTCCTGGGTGACGGAGAATTCCGGCCACGGCGGGGGCGGGATTTACGCCCGCCCTGGGCGATTCCCCGACCCTGCGGGGGGTCGGAGAATTCCGCGCCAGTTCTTCCAAAATCTGGCTAGATAAAAGGACGTGCAAAAACAAAGCATGCTATCTCAGAATGATAGAAAACTGCATTCAATTTCACACAAAGCAACAACTCGTTCACAAGCAGACATACAAATTATTTGAGAAGGTGGAAGATGGGTGGAAATTAGTGGCAGGAACATGGTCAGAAAAGGTGAAAGCAACAAATCAGAGTAAAGTTGCCAACCAATCGGCACGTTTTTTCTCATGCAGTTGTTGTTTCCTTTGAAATTTGGTATTCTTGTGTCTGTCCCGATGAGTGCAGGATGAAAAACTTTGGCAGCAGGTCTCTTGCTTCAATAATGCTCAAGTTTTGAACTATCAAGCTATTAATTGGTCACCAAGTACATTTGTGTTCAATTAACCACTGGTATTTACATATTCCAATTAAATCTGTGAACAATGTTACCAGAGATCAACTAATACCAATTAACAAAAATATGTGTTCACTGTACACAAGTGAAATTATTGCTCTATATCTACTTAAACAATTATTCATAAGAACAAATACACCTTTAAAAAAAGGTCTATATGTAGATGGTCTATATGTAGATAGGCCTATATGTAGATAGGTCTATATGTGGTGACCCACTGGGTCACTGTCTGTGCGGAGTCGGCACGTTCTCCCTGTGTCTGCGTGGGTTTCCTCCGAGTGCTCCGGTTTCCTCCCACAGCCCAAAGGACATGCAGGTTAGGTGGATTGGCCATGCCAATTTGCCCTTAGTGTCCAAAAAGGTTAAGAGGGGTTATTGAGTTACAGGGATAGGGTGGAAGTGAGGGCTTAAGTGAGTCGGTGTAGACTCGATGGGCCAAATGGTCTCCTTCTGCACTGTATGTTCTATAAATTGGTTCTGTCCTCTGGTGGAAGTTACTGTCTTGCTGCCTGAACATTGCGACAAGATGAAAGTTGCACCAATTATCATTGTTATTTCTTTACAACGTAGATGATACATAAGCTACAGCTAGAATAAAGTTCCAATTTGTTATGATCATACCCAATGTATTAGAGGGCCATTTTTTTCTCCACAACAGCACTCGGTCAGTCCAGGCAGGGGTTCTGCATTTGTCACTGCTGTCATAAACAGCTGTTCCCACATCATATTTGTATGTTGGAGCAAAGTTGATGGTGCCTTCAAAGAAATCTTTAAAAATCTTGATGAAAAAATACATGTTATTTTAATTTAAAATAGCATTAATGCAATCAACGGAAAGATATTTTTTAAATATATAAGAAAACCGTCAGAAAATCTGACAGCTGCAATTTTTGAATTTAGCAGTTAAACAGTACCACGCACTTTTCCCATGGAATAAAGTTCGTACTGAGACATCCATGATACTCATTGCATGGCTTGTTACAAAACTGGTAATAATCTGTAAACCACTACTGCATTTCAAGGCAGGCGTTGCAGCAAAAAAAGGATAGATTGAATAATTTCTAAATTGCGAAAAGCTATGAATATTAGAGGAACGAACAGTCAAAATAGCTAATCGAATGATAGCATTGATAATAAGGGCACTTACATTTTTTTTTTAAATAATTTTTATTGAAATTTTTCGATACAAACATTTACCCCTATTACATTTTAAATTATAACACCACAAGTCCCCCCTGGAAAAACCTCCCCACGCCCTCCCCCACGCGCACCCCCCCACCCTCCCTCCCCCCCCCCGCGCTATCAGTCTAGCAACCAAACCGTTTTTCCCTTTCTGCCGATGGCCTCGGGCAGTCATTGCCCGCGACCCCCCGCTGACGTGCTCCCTTCGTTGCTATCCCCCCCCCCCCCCCCCCCTCCCTTCCCCCCCCCCCCCCTTTTCTCCCCGGGTTGCTGCTGTTCCGGCCTCCAGTTCCTATCTCTGATCCAGAAAGTCAAGGAAGGGCTGCCACCGCCGGAAGAACCCCTGTACCGACCCTCTCAGGGCGAATTTGATTCTTTCCAATTGGATGAAGCTTGCCATGTCGTTTAACCAGGTGTTCACGCTTGGTGGCCTTGTGTCCCTCCACTGAATCAAGATCCTTCCCCGAGCTACCAAGGACGCAAAGGCCAATATTCCGGCCTCCCTTGCCTCCTGTACTCCTGGCTCCACCCCAACCCCAAAAATCGCTAGCCCCCACCCTGGTTTGACCCTGGTTCCCACCACTCTCGATACCGTCCCCGCCACCCCCTCCCAGAACTCTTCCAGTGCCGGACACATCCAGAACATATGTACATGGTTCGCAGGGCTTCCCGAACACCTAACACACCTGTCCTCCCCCCCGAAGAACCGACTCATCCTAGTCCCCGTCATATGGGCTCTGTGCAGCACCTTAAATTGGATGAGGCCCAACCTTGCGCACGACGACGACGAATTGACCCTCTCTAGGGCATCCGCCCATGTCCCATCTTCTATCTGCTCTCCCAGCTCCGCTTCCCACTTGTCTTTCAGCTCCTCTATCGGTACCTCCTCCACCTCCTGCATTATTTTGTAGATGTCCGAGACCTTCCCTTCTCCGACCCAGGCCCCTGACAGCACCCTATCACTCGCCCCTCCATCGTGAAGCAAGGGGAATCCTTCCACCTGTCGTCTGGCAAATGCCTTCACCTGCAGGTATCTAACCGTGTTCCCCGGGGGGAGCTCAAATTTCTCCTCCAGCTCTCCCAGGTTCGCAAACCTCCCCTCTATGAACATGTCCCTCAGTTGCCTGATGCCCGCCCTGTGCCAGCTCTGGAATCCCCCGCCAGTGTTCCCCGGGACAAATCTGTGGTTCCCTCTCAGTGGCGCCGCCATCAGACCCCCCACTTCCCCCCTGTGTCGCCTCCACTGCCCCCAGATTTTAAGGGTGGCCGCCACTACCGGACTCGTGGTATACCTTGTGGGGGGGAGCGGCCATGGTGCCGTTACTAGCGCCCCCAGGCTTGTATTGCCGCAGGACGCCCTCTCCATACGTTTCCAAGCTGCCCCCTCCCCCTCCATCACCCACTTGCGCACCATCGATGCGTTCGCCGCCCAGTAGTATCCGGAAAGATTGGGTAGCGCTAATCCTCCACTGTCCCTACTCCGTTCCAAGAAAATCCTTCTCACTCTAGGGGTGCCATGCGCCCACACATAGCCCATAATGCTGCTAGTTACCTTCTTGAAGAAGGCCCTGGGGAGGAAGATGGGCAAGCACTGGAACAGAAACAAGAACCTCGGGAGGACCGTCATTTTGACTGACTGCACCCTCCCTGCTAGCGACAGCGGTACCATGTCCCACCTCTTGAACTCCTCCTCCATCTGCTCCACCAGCCTTGAAAAGTTCAGCTTGTGGAGGGTCCCCCAGCTCCTTGCCACCTGCACCCCCAAGTACCTGAAGCTCTTTACTGCTCTCCTAAAGGGGAGCCACCCAATTCCCTCCCCCTGGTCTCCCGGGTGTATCACAAAGACCTCACTTTTACCCACATTTAATTTATATCCCGAAAAGTCCCCATACTCCGCTAGTATTTCCATTACCTCCGGCATTCCCCCTTCCGGATCCGCCACATACAACAACAAATCATCCGCATAGAGTGATACCCGATGCTCCTCCCCTCCCCTTGTCAGTCCTCTCCAACCCCCTGAACCCCTCAGTGCCATCGCCAACGGTTCGATCGCTAATGCAAATAGTAAGGGGGATAGGGGGCATCCCTGCCTGGTACCTCGATGGAGCCCAAAATACTCCGACCTCCTCCCGTTTGTAACCACACTCGCCATCGGGGCCGAATACAGCAGCTTCACCCACTTGATAAATCCCTCCCCAAACCCAAACCGTTCCAGCGTCTCCCACAGGTATTCCCACTCCACCCTATCGAATGCCTTCTCCGCATCCAGTGCTACCACTATCTCAGCCTCCCCCTCCACTGCTGGCATCATAATTACATTCAACAGCCTCCGGACATTTGTATTAAGTTGTCGTCCCTTTACGAAACCCGTCTGGTCCTCATGGATTACCCCTGGCACACAATCCTCTATTCTGGTTGCCAGGACCTTTGCCAACAGTTTGGCATCTACATTCAAGAGGGAGATAGGCCTATAGGACCCGCACTGTACAGGGTCTTTGTCCCGCTTCAGGATCAAGGAGATCAGGGCCTGTGACATTGTCGGGGGCAGAGCCCCCCCCTCTCGCGCCTCATTGAAGGCTCGCACCAGCACTGGACCCACCAAGTCCACATACTTCTTATAAAATTCCACCGGGAACCCATCCGGCCCCGGCGCCTTCCCCGCCTGCATCTGGCCTATCCCTTTAACTAGTTCCTGCAGCTCTATCGGCGCCCCCAGCCCCTCCACCCGTTCCTCCTGGACCTTTGGGAACCTCAATCTATCGAGGAAGTTCTCCATTCCCCCCCTCCTCCTGGGCGGCTCAGACCGGTACAATTCCCTGTAGAAATCCCTGAAGACCCCGTTCACCTCTTGCCCCTTCTGCACTATGTTCCCTCCCTTCTCTCTCACTCCCCCAATCTCTCTGGCTGCATCTCGCTTGCGCAGCTGGTGTGCTAGCATCCTGCTCGCCTTTTCCCCGTACTCATAGACCGCACCCTGTGCCCTTCTCCATTGCGTCTCCGCCTTCCTAGTGGTCAGTAGGTCAAACTGGGCCTGTAAACTGCGCCGCTCCCTCAACAGCCCCTCCTCTGGTGTCTCCGCATATCTCCTGTCCACTTCTATAAGTTCCCCCACCAGTCTCTCCCTCTCCTGCCTCTCCTTCCTTTCTCTGTGTGCCCTTATGGAGATCAGCTCTCCTCTGATCACTGCTTTCAGGGCCTCCCAGACTACCCCCACCTTCACCTCGCCCATGTCGTTCGTGCCCAGATATCTCTCAATGCCCTTCCGGACCCTTCCGCACACCTCATCGTCCGCCAGCAGCCCCACATCCAGGCGCCACAGCGGGCGCTGGTCCCGTGCTTCCCCCAGTTCTACCTCTACCCAGTGTGGTGCATGGTCCGAAATCGCAATGGCCGAGTACTCCGTGTCCTGCACTCTCGAAATCAGCCCCCTGCTCAGTACAAAAAAGTCTATTCTGGAGTACACCCTGTGGACGTGGGAGAAAAAAGAATACTCCCTCGCCCTTGGCCTGCCAAATCTCCAAGGGTCTACCCCCCCCATCTGCTCCATGAACCCCCTTAGTACCTCCGCCGCTGCCGGCCTCCTATTCGTCCTGGAACTCGATCTGTCCAGCCCAGGGTCGAGCACTGTGTTGAAGTCCCCCCCCATGATCAGGCCTCCTGCCTCCAGACCCGGAATGAGGCCCAACAGGCGCCTCATAAAACCCGCGTCATCCCAATTCGGGGCATATACATTTACCAGCACCACATTCTCTCCCTGCAGCCTACCCTTCACCATCACGTACCTACCCTCCTTATCTGCTACCACCTGCGCCGCCACGAACGACACCCTCTTTCCCACCAAAATCGCCACCCCCCGGTTCTTTGCGTCCAAGCCTGAGTGGAACACCTGTCCCACCCACCCCCTTCTCAGGCGCACCTGGTCTACTACTCTCAAGTGAGTCTCCTGCAACATTGCCACATCCGCCTGCAGTCCCTTTAGGTGTGAAAAAACCCTTGATCTCTTGACCGGTCCGTTCAGCCCCCTCACATTCCAAGTAATCAACCGGGTCGCGGCGCGACCCGTCCCTTTCCCCTGTCTATTAGCCATGTTCTGTCCCCTGTTCGCCCCGGGTCGACCCTCCCCTTCTGACCCGTTCCCCATGGCGATGGCCCCCCCCCCCTCTCTCCTCCCGTTCTTCCCTTCCCGTCCTCAGCCTTTCCAGCAGCAACCCGGTATCCCCCCCTAACCCCCCTTCCCCCCCCCCCCCTCCCCTGGCTAGGACCCCTCCTAGCCGCAGTGTATCCACCATCGTACTCCCGAGAGTCAGCTGGTTTTCGCTGACCCGGCTGCCCCGCCACACTCCGACTCCTCCCGATGTGGGGGGGGAGGGCCCTCCCCCCCCCCCTTGCCATCCCTCTCTGACTCCGCTTCAGCGCGGGAAAAGCCGCCATTGCTGGCCACACCCCACTCTTCTCTCCTCCCCCTTCCTCCGTCCCGCGCGCAGGAAACAGGGGAGAGCCCGCGCTTTCGCCCGGCCACACCCTACCCCGCCATCTTCAATTCCACCCCCGTCCCCATCCACACCGATAACAAAGCCCCCTTAAAACGAGAGGAAGAAAAAAGAGAAAAAGAAAACACGCATAACCCACTTGCTCCCCCCCCGTCCCGCCTCCCCAACTTAACAATATAACAATATAATTAACAAATCGCAAATAAATACATAAATACATAACTATGCCTGCATAACTAAATAACTAAATAACTACCCAATAATAACGTACTTAACCAACAGTAACCATAACCCTTAAAGAACAGATCAAAAAACAGTAAAAAAGCCCCCCCTACAACAACAATAATTAAGGGAAGTTGGCAACGGGAAGAGACACACAAAAAGGAACAAAGAAACCCCCCATAACACAAGTTTCAAAGAAACCAAACGATCCATCAACTTTAACCAAGTTCCGACCTGGCCTAAAAAAGACATGGGCCACTTGATCAGTCAAGGGTACTCGGGCGGCCTCGACCGCCGGCGTTCCCAAGTTCTAGTTCAGGTCCAGCTTTTCCTCCCGAACAAAAGTCCATGCCTCCTCTGGGGTCTCAAAGTAATGGTGCTGGTCCTTGTAGGTGACCCACAAGCGCGCTGGCTGCAGCATTCCAAACTTGATCCTTTTTGCGTGCAGCACCGCCTTCGTTCGGTTAAACCGGGCCCGCCGCTTTGCCACCTCCGCACTCCAGTCCTGATATATCCGCACCGTCGAATTCTCCCATTTGCTGCTTTTCTCCCTCTTGGCCCACCTCAGCACTTTCTCCCGATCGCAGAAACGCTGGAACCGCACCAGCACCGCCCTCGGGGGCTCGTTTGCCCTAGGCCGCCTAGCCATGACCCGATATGCTTCTTCCAGCTCCAGGGGCGATGGACCGGCCCCCTCTCCCATCAGGGAGCTCAACATCTCCGCTACATATTTCGGGAGATCAGGCCCCTCCAGGCCTTCTGCTAGGCCCAGGATCCTCAAGTTCTTCCGCCTCATTCGCGTGTCCAGCTCCTCAAAGCGGCTCTGCCATTTCAGGTGAAGTGCCTCGTGCACCTCCACCTTTCCCACAAGGACCGTGGCTTCCTCCTCCCTCACCGCCATCTCCTGCTGCAGCTCTCTTATCGACGCCTCTTGGGTCGCCTGGGCCCCCATCAGCCTTGTGGTCGTCGCGTTCATGGACTCTAAGAGTTCCACTTTCAGCTCCGTAAAACACCGGAGGAGAGCGGCCTGCTGCTCCTCCGCCCATTTTCTCCAATCTTCTAGTGCGCCACCGGCCACCATTTTGGTCCTCTTCCCCCGCTTTTTTTGGGGAGCTGCTGCCGCTTTTTTTGTCGCCCCTCTCCGAGTACCGACCATAAAGTTGGTCTCACTCTCCTCAGGGAGCCTTCCCCCACCGGGATTCGTCTTTACAGTACCGTCGTGGCCCTCCAATCGGCCCTTAGACACCTTTGTCGCAGGAGCTGCCAAATGTGCGACTTAGCTGGTCATAGCCGCAACCGGAAGTCGGCACTTACATTTTAAAGGACATAAAGTCTCTCTCAGTCATATAAAACCCTGACATGAGCACCTCTGGAGTATAGGTATAATTCTGAGCACGGCATGTTTGAAAACCTACATTATCCTTGGAAAGAGTGCAGCACTCATTCATCAGACATCAGGACTACATAGGTTAAATTATGAGGAGAGATTACATTTATATTGCCTGCAATGCAGAGAATCTAGGGTGATTTGGTTGACATTTTAAGGGTTTTGAAAGGGTAGGTATGGCATTTCCTGCTGGTGAAGGAATCTAGGATGATGTGACATAACCTCAAAATCAGAGCCAGTCCACTCAGTGAAGCATTTAGAAAACATTTTTTCATGCAAATGGGTGTTGGGAATGTGGAACGTTCTGCCACAAAAGGCAGTAGATACAGTTCATCATACTGAATTTGGGACTGCTAGATTTTTACTAGGCCAAAGTATAAAAAGGTAGCGATCAAAGGTAGGTAGTCATCACCTCACTGAATACTGATCTACTCCTGTTCCATTGATCAGGATTTAATAAGGCAGCAGTGGCCCTGATCAAACCAGAAAATCAGAGGCAACTCTGCCTTGGCCAGTCACTGAAGCTCCAACTGCATTATACATTAATTAGGCAGCTAACTTCTTGCAGTCAGGGCTTCTGTCCCTTTAAAGGAAAAGGTTCAGCGCCTAATAGTTACTGGCCAATTGGAAGGCCAGTTGCTCTTAAGTCCTAGCTGCACCACTGGGAGTGGTGGCCATTGCTGGGATTGCAGCTGGCCAGGATCAATCACAATGGAGGCTGCTTCGTTCGGAATGGAGGTATGTTGATCAAGTTCACGGGCCAATAAGGCAGCATTGCAAGGGGTGGGTCATCCTTGAGGGTGATCTTCCAGCAGGAGATTTCTTTGCCATCAGCGGAACTCTCTGTGGACCACAGGGTACCCAATCGGGTGGGTTCATCCTCAAGCCTGCAAGGAAGCCACAAGGGTTTGCATGGCAATCTCACCACGTGGCAAAGTGCCAGCCAGCAGTGGCTGGAAGAGGTTCTGAATTGGTCTAAGGGCTGGAGGGCTGTCTGGCACCTTCCCCACCTCTGGTAAAATGTCAGCGGCAGGAGGAAAATAATAGACATGTCACCCAAACCCCTCACATTTAATTTTATGGTTGCCCCAAAATCTGCAGCCCTCCTCCCCCATTAAACTCCAGTGGAACTATATAATAAGAACGAGGAAGCAAGTTTGGACTTCTCCGATTCCAAGTTTATTGCATTTAGTAATTTCTTCAACAACAAAACAGTGCCATCTGTTTCCTCTTTATATATTGGTGCAGTCTATTAAACAATAAGTGCAATCTATTAAACAATTAAAAACCCAGTTTTAATTTAAGGACTTGGAGACATTAATTATTTCCTAACACGACCTCCACGCCCCTACCCTGTCACCCAACAGCTCCTCCTCCCTGGATCCTGCAAAACTCCGGCCTATGTTGTTATTTCAGGAGTTCCTCAGTCGGCTGCACATAAATGGAGAAGGCAGGTCACAGATGGGTTGCTTGGCGGGATGTCAATTTTTGCCAACTTCCTCTGTGACAACATTAGCCAGACGTGCACGATTGTGACAGGTTTCCTGGGAACTGTTACAATGCTGCAATCGATCATTACAAGGCTGCTTAGAACAGGAAGCAGAATGAAATGCTGGCTTACAGATGACAAGGGATATTCTTATGAAGAACCACATAAATGAGATGCAAGTGTTACAGTGAGAGCCACATCACCACCAGCTGTCATCATGCTGAGGATGCGCTTCAGATGAGTAGCTCGGTCTCAAGGAGTTTTCTAGTTCTCACTAGCATCTCAGAATCATTGTGAGAAGCTGAATTAACAACTAAGAGGATTAGACATGCAGAAACCCCCCTCCCCCAGGGCAGGAAGCCCCCCAGGAGATGATTCTTGTCAGGACGCCCTTCAGAAGACGGACCCCTATCTGGAAGCCCTGCAGAAGAGAGACCCGCTATCTGGAAGCCTTCCAGAAGAGAGACCGCTATCTGGAAGCCTTCAAGAAGAGAGACCGCTATCTGGAAGCTAGCGAACAGTCTAGTCAGAGGCACTGAAAAAAATCACTGTTTTAACACAAACAGAATTAAGTGCTTTCGAATCATCTCCCTTTACAGTTGAGCGACTCGTGCTAGCAACTAACAGCACTTAACTCTGTTTGAAGTGGTCCAAAAGCTGTCACACAAAATTTGATATTTATAAGCATTGTGGTTAGACCACTTCAAAGTTACTCAACCATGAAGGGAGATGAATGGAACAATGTTGACAGTGTTGAAACTGTCAATCACAGCCTAGTAAAATAAATATTAAAAAGAAAAATGAATGGTTTGCACATCAAAGATCTGAGGGGGTTTAAATCTGTTTTTCTTTTCCCAGGAATTGACAGGTGCTGCTTCCTTGTGTCTGAACCAGCAGGTGTATTGCCAAGCTGAGCGTTAAAGCAGTCATTTCATTCACTGCCTCTGTATAGACTGCTCTCCAGCTTCCAGACAGCGGGCTTTCTCTTCTGAGGGGGGGGAAGGGGGGAGGAGAGGACATATCTTGCATTATGGGAGTGGGGGGGGGGGGGGGAGGGGGGAGGAGAGGACACGTCTTGCATTATGGGAGTGGGGGGGGGGGGTGGGGGGATGTGGCCCTCTGGTGAACTTTGGTGAGAACTCCCTTAAAGAGTGACACCCTTTGCCCACCGCGAGGTCCACAGCATCAGGTACATGTTTGTCAGGATCAGTAGTAATTCTCGTCCATGTGATTCCCGGCCCAGTGGACCGGAGAATCACGCGGGCTCAGAGAACAGGGTGCCTGGCCCGGTAAGGCACGAACCTCAATCCCGACGACAGAGGTGGGGGCCGGAGCTCCGGAAATGTTTTCTTCCCGTCACTGGATTATCCACCTCATCTGTGACTCCATTACCGCCGGCGCGAGGAGGAGAACCCAGCCCCAGAGAATCCAACCTGGTATGCTTTATTCCAAGTCTGGCAAAGTCCCCTCCCTACTTCCTGAGTCCACACTGCTTTTTGCATTAACATGCACATATCAGCTCAAATCTTGTACCCCAGAAGTACCTGGAATATATACTGGGGGACCCTTCGGAAGTCCCAACACAAGGACTCCATGGAAATTGCCTGGGAAGTTTCAGCTACAATTGGGCAATTACCTGTTTCTGGAACCGTCCAAAACTCTGAGTTGGAGACTTTGGATGGTTCCGAGTTAACAGAATAGTTACTCAGAAATGCTTGAAGGATTGAAATCACTTCCAACTCTTGGGTAACAATACTCCTGATCCCTCACCACAAACCCCGCCCCTCCACTCCCCCCCCCCCCCCCCCCCCGACTAGCTCCCCAAACCTCCCATCTACCACCTGACTATCCCGACCTCTCGACTACCCCCCCCACCTGACTACACCCATATCCCCACCTCCCCAACCCTTCAACAAACTCCCACAAACCACTCCCAATCACCCAACTATCCGACTGACCCATTTGCCATCTCTCCGAACACTCCCCCCACACCCCCCCCCCCCCCCCCCAACTCCCTACCCCCTCCAACCCATCTGGCACTCTGTGCCCTCATCCACTTATCACTTACCTTCTCTCCATAGCTTCTCAAAGTGGCATTGGGAAATTTAAAATTACTGGAATACAGCAGCTATTGCCGTAGCATGATTGGGCTTCCCAAATGATCCTGCGCTACCAGGGAAAGACTCACATTTCTCAGAAGGTCCAGCTCAGAAGCCCAGGTGAGAAATGTGAAGCTCGGCTATAGGATAACTAAATAGGAGCGGATTGGCAAACTGGGAAATCCAACCCCTCGGAAGATTCGGACTATCGTTCATATAATAGAGGCCACAATCAACAAATATATATCAGTGGAATTGTTAGACTTGCAGCCAAACAGCCAAGTGCTCACTGGAAACAAGACATAAATAACACTGCAAAGAACCCTTGATAATGTGCTCAAATCTGTGACATTAGATTTGGAGATTGGGGCAGATACTCTTATTTGTATATAATTAAAGAAAATGTCTTTCATTGAACTATCATTAGAAATCAATGGAGAATAATATATCTAGTTATTTATGAATCACTTAAGCCTTGTTCTTATAATTGTCCGGGTTCTCACGTGGGTAACAGCCTTATAAATGGAACTGCTATATTTCTATTCTGAATTTCCCAAAACAATCCTGACATATTCTTCACTAGAACACCATTGCTCTTATTTTACTTCAAAAATGCTGTTCTGGGATCAGCCAATATTCTTTCTGAAACTGTGGTTGTGACAACAGGAAAAAAGCATTGCACTGAAAACAAATCCATGTTTACTGCCTTCTCATTGTTCTGTGCACTCACTTTGTTATCGGTTTTCTGTTGCTGCAGCTGGTCAAAGGCCTGAAGAGTTTTCCAGTCCTGCCTCTTAATGTGATGGAGGACCTCCTCGTATGGAAGATCAATGCGGAAGTTTGAATCACCGCACCAGAACACATAGTCATGGGAGAAAACACTCCTTCCCTGTCACAAGAAATCAAAAATTATGCAACCAAATCGAGGAAATAGGAGAGAGATTTGTATATCAAATCCGAAAATAGGAGGATGCTGCGGAAGAGATAAGAATGGTGTAGTAGGGAAAACGGAGCCTCAGGGTACACTTAGGGCAGCAAGGAAAACCTGCCCGGAAAGGGTTAAACCGGCAGTCTCCAAGAACCTAATCAAATTAGCATAGTATAAGCCAGCACACCACAGGTAACACATAACTAATAGGGCCTGTCTCGGAAAGACATAGTAGCTACATGCAAATATCAGGGACATGGAGCAGATTACCACCCCATCACAGACCGATTGTTTAGATACGGTCCTTTCGTATTACAAAGCAGGTGGGCAAAATGTACCTCCGGAACGATTAGGAGAAATGTATGTAAAACAGTGTGTCCATGTCATCTAAATCGGGAATGACTGTAATCCCTTCATGTTGCCGTTACTGATAATCGTTTGCATTGTACTATTTGAATCATTCAATCATGTTGAATCATTTTGAATCACTCTGTATCAAATCAAAACAGTACAAATAATTGCGTGGGGGCTTTGTTCGGAGAGAGCTGCTTGGACCGAGCTGTAGTCAAGACAGCTGAGTTTTAGCATGCATGTGGCATTAAAAAACGTTTCGTTAAAGTTTCATACGGTCTGAAGAACTCGACTCATTTAACTCCGCTAACAAATGCGAAGGCAGAGAATTAACATATCTTTGCATGTCTCCGGTAAAGATGAAATTCAACACCAGCCACAAACCAATAACATTTCTGGACTCCTCCATTATGGCATATTTTTATGGTGAGACACAGTAAGTACAAGTTTCACCCGAGTTCCTGTCTTATTGAATCACAGAATAATACAGAATATGATGAGACGATTCAGCTCAATATGCCTCTGTGAGCTCCTTGAAAGACTTGTCCCTTTGCCAATAGCTAGGCAATTTATTCCTCTTCAAGTATTCATGCAACTTCACTCTAAAAGGTATTATTGGATCAATTTTCACCACGCTTTCAAGCTGTGCGTTCTAATCACAACTCCTAACTGGATAAAAACCTACTTGCCATGTCAATCACTGTAAGATGTGTCCTCTGCTTACAACGGTGCCAGTGAAAACATGTTCTCCTATTTACGTCCCAGATTATGAATACCTCCATTCAATCTCTGCTGTGATTGTAGGCAAGGTGACTGGTTGGGACCCTCAATGTCGTCCTGCCCTACCTCCGATGGAATTGCTCATGCACATCTCATGTTTTTCAATTCCTCTCTGGCAACAAGAGAGGTGCTACGGAGGATAGCTAATGTGGTACAATTATTCAAGAATGGAGGAAGGGGTGAACCAGGAAACTAAAGGCCAGTCAATCTTACCTCGGGGAAGCTACTGGAAGCAATTCTGAGTGAAAGAATTAATCTGCATTTGCAGAGGCAGGGATTAATCAAGAACAGGCAGCACAGGCAGCATGGTGGCACAGTGGTTAGCATTGCTGCCTACGGCGCTGAGGACCCAGGTTCGAATCCCGGCCCTGGGTCACTGTCTGTGTGGAGTTTGCACATTCTCCCCGTGTCTGCATTTCACCCCGTTTCACCCCCATAACCCAAAGATGTGCAGGATAGGTAGATTGGCCACTCTAAATTGCCCCTTAATTAGAAAAAATAATTGGATACTCTAAATTTATAAAAAAAAAGAACAGGCAGCATGATTTGCTAACGGGAGGTCATATCTGACCAACTTGACTGAATTTTTAAAAGAGGTGACCAGATGTGTAGATGAGGGCAATGTGTTCGGACTTCAGCAGGGTTTTTGGTAAGGTCCACATGGAGAGACTGATGGCGAAGGTAAGAGTCCTTGAGATCCAAGGCAATTTGGCAAATTGGATTCCGAATTGGCTGAGTGGCAGGAAGCAGAGGGTGATGGTCAATAGGTGTTTTTCCAACTGGAAGCCTGTGACCAGTAGGTCCCATAAATGATTTTGACATGAATGTAGGAGAGTTGATCAGTAGGTTTGCGGAAGATACGAAAATTGGTGGGGAGGTAAATAGTGAGGAGGATATAGACAGGCTGGCCAGATGGGCTAATCCGTGGCAAATGGAATTCGATCTGGATAAGTGTGAAGTGATGCATTTGGGGAGGACAAACAAGGCAAGGGAATGCATGATAAACAGCAGGACTCTGGGAAGCACCAAGGATCAGAGGGACCTTAGTGCGCATGTACACCGGTCTCTTAAGGTAGCAGAGCAGGTGGATAAAGCGATTAAGAAGATATATTGTATACAGTACTTGCCTTTATTAGCCAAGACATCGAGTTTAAGATCAGGGAGGTTATTCTGGAACTGTATAAAACATTTCATAGGCCACAGCTAGAATATTGTATGCAGTTCTGGAATCTACATTATAGGAGGGATGTGATAGCATCGGAAAGAGTGCACAGGAGATTTACCAGGATGTTGCCTGGGCTGGAGAGATTTAATTATGAAGAGAGATTGGATTGACTGTGGTTGTTTTCCTTGGGACAGAGGAGACTGAAGAATGACATGATTGAGATGCATAACATCATGAGTGGTATAAATAGACAGGAAGAAACTTTTCCCCTTGATGGGGGGGATTAATGACCAAGGGGCATAGATTTAAGTTAGGGGGCAGGAGGTTTAGAGGGAATATGGGGGAAACCTTTTCACACAGAGGGTGGTGAGAGTCTGGAACTCGCTGCCTGAAAGGGGGGTGGAGGCAGAGACCCTCATAATATTTTAAAAGTACTTAGATGTGCTCTTGCAATGCCAAAGCATACAAGGCTAAGGGTCAAGTGCTGCAGAATGGGATTAGAATAATTTGGTGATTGTTTTTGTCTGGGCCAGATGCGATGGGCTGAAGGGCCTTTTTCTGCTGTAAACTTCTAAGACTTTATGCTGCACCAGGGTGTATCCAGCCAGATATTATAGCCTTGAGCATGATTCCTTCCTATTGTCATTTTTTTCTATCAGTTTGTTGTTCACTGGAAGAAAAGAGGGAGACAGAGGAGGGGGACAGAAACATGACAAGAAATTGGAATGGAGATTGGAGAGGTGGGGCAGGACATGTTTGGTGCAGAGAAGGGGACGGGGTTTCAGGGAAACAGAGAACGAGGATGGGAGCTTCAGAAGGCTGATAATATTGGAGCTCAAACAGAGAAGAGAACTGCAGTTTGGGAAGGCTGAGAAAACAGGCCTTAGAATGGTCAAGAGGACAGGAGGCTAAGAAAAGGGGGACTGGGGCACCAAGGGGACGAATGAGGGGAGGGGGTTGGTTGGGGAAGGCAAGCAGGACAGGGATTGGGATGCATGGGATGTGGGCATCGCTGGTTAGGCCAGCATTTATTGTCCATCCTTAATTGCCATTGAGAAATTGGTAGTGAGCTGCCTTCTTGAACGTCTGCAGTCCATGAGGTCAAGGAACATGTAAATTGTCCCTTAGTGTCCAAAGATGTGCAAGTTTGATGGATTGGCCATGATTAATGTGCGGAGTTGCGAGAATAGGGGAGTGGGGCTTGGTAGGCAGGACTTTCAAAGGGTCAGTGCACACTTGATGCACCAAATTATCTCCTTTTGTACTGTAGGGAATCTATGGTCTTTACCTCATCAGGTCGTATGCTTCTTGGGTGTTGTTGGAGTTGTACCCAGTCAGGCAAGTGGGGAGTATTCCATTGCACTCCTGGCTTGTGCCTTGCAAATAGTGGACATGGTGAACTTTGGGGAGTCAGGGGGAGAGTTACCCAACACAGGATTCTTAGCCTTTGCCCTCCTGATGTAGCCACAGTATATATTTGTCTAGTCCAGTTCAGTTTCTGGTCAATAGTAACCCCCAGAATGTTGAAGTGGGGGATTCAGAATTGGTAATGCCATTGAGTGTCGGGTGGAGATGGTTAGAATCTCTCTTGCTGGAAATGGTCATTGTTTGGCACTTGTGCAGTGTGAAGGTAACTTGCCACTAGTCAGCCCAAGAATGGATATAATCCAGCTCTTGTTGTATTTGGACATGGACTGCTGCATCATCGCAAATCAACATTCTGCAGTCAACAGTGAACCTCCTCATTTCTGACCTTATGATGGAAGGAAGATCATTGATGAAGGAACTGAAAATGGTTGGGTCTAGGACACCACCCTAAAGAACTCCTGCAGTGATGTCCTGGAACTGAGATGACTGACCTCCATCTTCCTTTGCGCCAGTGGAGGGCTTTCACCCCAATTCCCATTGACTCCAGTTTATCTAGGTTTCCTTGATGCCACACTTGGTCAAATGCTGCCTTGATGTCAACGGTAGTTATTCTCACCTCATCTCTGGACTGCAACTCCTTGAGAAGGTGGAGGGAGCAGGCTGTGGGGGTTAGGAAGATCACGGTCCCAATGAGAACAATGATCACATTCTTGCTCTGTTAGAGCTGGGTCACGTTCCTCCCCCACCATTACCACATGCACACTATGTTTATCGCTGCTGACTCATCTACATCCTGCCTCATGCTGACTGACCTCCTGACTGTTGACTATGAATGGCAGTAGCTTGACTTCCTGAAAAGCCTGCGAGCACCATGACACTGTACTGGTCTGCATAAAATCTGGCAGTCAAGGCACTGTCGCTATTCATTTTGTAATATCATGACCTTTCCACCCCCACACTTTCTACCCACACACAATGCCCCATCAGTCAACAGCACTCTCAGCAGAAGTTGTTTGATAGATGGTTAATGACACTGTGTCCCCTTTTAGTTTCAGTTGACCCATCATGTCATGTTCAGAATCTTATTTAAAATTATGTCATAACCCCCTAAGATTGGGCCTCGCTAATCTATTCCTGCAGTTCAAATTGTGTAAATTACTCAAATGTTGTGAATTCATCAAACTCAGCCGCAGAGAAACATCTACATCATCCCTTGTGGTCGTGCATCGACTGTTCATCGGCACAGATTTTTCAAATGGACATAAATCAACTTGAACCTAATGAGTGAACAGTGAGTTCTGCAGTGTGCAGATGTTGCCTGGATTCTGATTCCCGTCAACGCTCTGCAGTGGGCAGCATGGTAGCACTATAGCTTCACAGCGTCAGGGTCCCAGGTTCGATTCCTGGCTTGGGTCACTGTCTGTGCAGAGTCTGCACGTTCTCCCCGCGTCTGTGTGGGTTTCCTCCGGATGCTCCGGTTTCCTCCCACAAGTCCCAAAAGATGTGCTGTTAGGTAATTTGGACATTCTGAATTCTCCCTCTGTGTACCCGAACAGGCGCGGAGTGTGACGACTAGGGGCTTTTCACAGTAACTTCACTGCAGTGTTAATGTAAGCCTACTTGTGACAATAAAGATTATTATTATTGATTCAGAAACAAAATCCGGCACATGCTGGAATGCTGATATAAAGTGCTGGTAATTCAGCAAATCAGACAGCATTCACAGAAAGTGAAATGGAGTAACTGGGCGGAATTCTCTGCCACCCGGGAATCGGCGGGAACGGGAATCACACCCTGCTGATCGGCGTGTCCCCCGCGGAGATTCTCCAGCCCCCGATGGGCCGAAGTCCCGCCGCTGACAGGCCTCTTCCGCCGACATTGTTTCAACCACCTCTGGTGGCGGCGGGATTGGCGGCGCGAGCGGGCCCCCGGTGTCCTGGGGGGGGGGGGGGCGCGGGCCGATCAGACCCCGATGGGTGCCCCCACAGTGGCCTGGCCCGCGATCGGGGCCCACCGATCGGCGGGCGGGCCTGTGCCGTGGGGGGGCACTCTTTTTCTTTCGCCGCCGCCACGACCTCCACCATGGAGGAGGCGGAAGAGACCCCCCCTACCGCGCATGCACTGGTGGTGACGTCAGTGGCCGCTGACGCACCGGCACATGCGTGGACTGGCGAAGGCCTTTCGGCCAGCCCCGATGCCGGGCGGCGTAGCGCCAAAGGTCATTGCCGCTAGTTTTGGCACCAGTCGGCGTGGCGGAAACCACTCCGGCGCGGGCCTAGCCCCTAAAGATGCGGAGAATTCCGCACCTTTGGGGAGGCCCGACGCCGGAGTGGTTCTCGCCACTCCGCTACACCGGGACCCTCTGCCCCGCCGGGTAGGGGAGAATCCCGGCCACTGTTTCACTCTCTGCTGAAAGGTCATTGACCTGAAATGTGAACTCCGATTCTGCCTCCACAAATGCTGCCTGCCTTCCTGAGGATTTCCAGCATTTTATGTCATATCATTCAACTGTTTATTGGGAGGGGATTGACAGCTGTAGCTGGTCTTGTTAACGCTATCTTGTGTTTTTGACCTTCCATAGGAGCAGCAGATGCCATTATCTTAATGGGCAGCAAATGAGCTCATCTGACCTCACCAGGGTTCTGATGCTGCATTCCCATCAGCTCGCACAGAAGGAAGGATGCCAATCACTCCAGCCATTGCTTTGATTACAACAGAGCAGCTTGAACCACCAAATTGGGACCGCACAGCACATCATGCCTGTGCCAGTACTCCCAATGAGCAGTAGAGTAACAAACTCCAGTGCCAAGGTTTTCTACCCCTTTCCAGGGATATTTGCTGTGCCCAGTGCATTGAAAGGAGCAGAGGGACCTTGGGTTGTACAAGTACATACACACGTACATATACACACACGCACATATATATACACACACACACACACACACACACACACACACACACACACACACACACGTGTGTACGCATACATGTACATGCACACAGACACGTACATGTACACACACATCGACGCGTATATACACGCGTGCACACACACACACACGCATCTTTGAAGATGTCGGATATTGTTAAAGAAGCTTACAGGACCTTTCACTTTATAAATAGAGGCACAGAATACAAAGGCAAGGAAATCATGAATAGAGTACAGTGGACACCACTTTAGGATCGATATCAAAACTTTGGAGGGGCAGCATTGTAGCACACTGGTTAGCACAGTTGCTTCACAGCTCCAGAGTCCCAAGTTCGATTCCTGGCTTGGGTAACTGTCTGTGTGGAGTCTGCACGTTCTCTCTGTGTCTGCGTGGGTTTCCTCCGAGTGCTCTGGTTTCCTCCCACAGTCCAAAGATGTGCGGGTTAGCTGGATTGGCCATGCTAAATTGCCCTTAGTGTCCAAAAAAAGGTTAGGTGGGGTTACTGAGTCACAGGTGTAGGTATACGTGGAGTGCTATTTCCAAGGGCTGGTGCAGACTCAATGGGCCGAATGGCCTCCTTCTGCACTGTAAATCCCATGTAAATTCTATGAATACTGAAGAGATTTACGAGAATGGTACCAGAGATGAAAGATCAGTTACATGCAGGAACTAAAGGAATTGTGTGCTATTCTCCTATGAGCAGAGAAGGTTAAGTAAATAATCAACTGTACCATAGAATCTCTACAATGTGGAAGGAAGCCATTCGGCCCATCAAGTCTGCACCGACACTCCGAAAGAGCACCCTACCTTTGCTCCAAGGAGACCAACCCCAGCCTAACCTTGTATCTAAATCCCTTCTTTCTATGTTCCATTGCAGAAACTCAGCGAGCCTTCTTCCGCAGTACCTCTCACATCACCCAGAGCAGCAGCAAGTACATGGGAGCAAGTTTCCCTCCGCATCACACACCATCATTACTGAGAAATACATTGTTGCTCTTTCATTGTCGCTGGGTCAACGTGCTGGAGCTCCTTATCTAATGACAGTATGAAAGAATCTTCACCACACGAACCAGTTGGCTCACCAGCATCTTTTCAAGGACAATTAGGAATGTGCAGTACATATTGACTTTGCTAGTGACACCCACATCCCAGGAATAAATACATTTTTTAAAAAGCACCTCTTCAAATGTGTCCACTGCCTCTCTCCTCCCTACCTTCCTGGTCTGCTCCAGCTCAACATCACTAAGCTCACCTTCTAATCCTCCAACATCAACCTGCAGCGTTCTACCTATTCCCTCTGCTCCACCATGGACGGTCACTCCTACACCATCCTGCCACTCACCTCTCTGGTTTAGCCTCCACTTCTCATACATCACTGTGTGCAGTGATATGACACTAGTGTCCACTTCTCATACATCACTGTGTGCAGTGATATGACACTAGTGTCCACTTCTCATACATCACTGTGTGAAGTGATATGACACTTTCTTTGTAATGATAGAACATAGAATCTCTACAGTGCAGAAGGAGACCATTAGGCCCATCGGGTCTGCACGATCCTCCGAAAGAGCACCCCACCCAAGCTCACTTCCCCGCTCAATCTCAATAATCCCTTAACCCAACCTATGAATCTTTAGTTTTGGACGCTAAGGGGCAATTTAGCATGGCCAATCCACCTAACTTGCACATCTTTGGACTGTGAGAGGAAACCAGAGCACCCGGAGGAAACCCACAGACACAGTGAGAAAGTGCAAACTCCACGCAGACAGTCACACAAGGTCAGAACTGAACCCAGGTCCCTGGTGTTGTAAGGCAGCAGTGCTAACCACTGTGCCACCGAGATGTACGCAGTTGTTCTCAGTGATCCCACTTCTTGCTGATGATTCTTTTACTTACATTTATCATTTGTATAAAAATGAAGCTCCGCACTGTGTTAGGGTCACTAAATAAATATGTTGTTATTAGTTATGTTGATTCCCAGGCTTTGCCCAGATTTCCTTGTATCCTTCTTTATTTCTAATTCCTTCCCTTACTTTTACATTTTTTCAATTCCTCATGGAAATATAGCTTTTATTTTTCCATATCTTTTTCCCATTCCTGTTCCACTGATTGATCCCACATTTTTCTCAAACTAATTATCTTTCATCACACCTTCTACCTTCAACAGATTTTAATTAAATTAGGTCATGGTCATAATATTAAAGTTTTCTCCTAACTTTAGATTACTTTCATTCCCTACTTTGAATGCCTTTGATGCATCATTATGAAATTTTCCATTCTGCACCAGCGACCCTGACTGGATTAACTTATTTATGTAAGACGTTCAAACAGCAAAGAGAACATTTAAACATGGAGCAGGAAAATTCTTCATCTTCAGAGTTTGGACTGCATTTAAATTAGGTCCAAGCATACTAATTCACTCCAGGATCCATTTCCCCTCTTTTACTCAAAATGTTATTGTGTAGGAAGAATAAATACCATTGGGAAGGTGAGTTTCTGCATGATTTCTCTATAATCTTCATTCCTTTCTTTCACTTGTGACTGTCCGGCTGTCAGATGAGCACAAACAAAGCAGAGTGTGCTGCTGTAAAACTGGAGGCGAACAGCAACTCCTCCTTTGTTCCCAGTCTTTCCTCCCATCCCAGTCTTCACCCTATCCACGGCAACTTCTCTGCAAAAAGAGGAAGAAGAATTAAACATGTTTGACGTTTGTGTATCATTTCCCACTTCCTCATTTATTTTACTTACAAAGGTCAGGGAAAATAGGAGTGACCTCAAGTCTCAAGAATTCCACATTAATTCCGCTTTCCTACCCTAACTTCATAATCTCCCAAAGTCTATCAACGTCAGTTTTAAATATACCTTTAGACAGCATCTTTCCACCAGGCTATTCAGACATTAATGGTGCACCTCTCTGTAACTTCAGAAATCAATAAGATATCGGAGCCTACTTTGAGTGAGAAGATTGTCACCCCAACAATGTCAATAGCAGAGTCACATAAAAATAAATAACCTTTATTGTCACAGGTAGGCTTACATTAACACTACAATGAAGTTACTGTGAAAAGCCCCTAGTCGCCACATTCCGGCGCCTGTTCGGGTACACAGAGGGAGAAAGAATTCTCAGCTGGTACGGGTATTGAACCCACGCTGCTGGCATCACAAACCAGCTTCCCAGCTCACTGAGCTAACCCAGCCCTCAAAGAGGCAGTAGCTGCTGGTTCGATTTGGTTCACTGCAATACAGGCAGTGATCAGAGCTATGGACACACTCCGGGTACAATACAAGAATGAGCAAAATGTGGAAAATGCAAATATGGTCAAAGAAGTGGAGGTGGATTAAGTCATCATGTTTGATCGCGTGTATGTTGAAGCGATAAAAAAATTATGGAATTATCCTGGAATCGAGGAATGCTACGACAGACGCCGAGAGTATCAGCCTTTTTAGAAAGTGAACGAAATAAGACTTTTCCCACCCCTCTAAAGGACATGGAGAACAACAGAATAT
Organism: Scyliorhinus canicula; assembly: GCF_902713615.1. Taxonomy (NCBI): domain Eukaryota; kingdom Metazoa; phylum Chordata; class Chondrichthyes; order Carcharhiniformes; family Scyliorhinidae; genus Scyliorhinus; species Scyliorhinus canicula. Next base: position 221,613,174 of record NC_052146.1, read on the forward strand.
AGTAATTTAGCTGCTACTCAACTAGAGGACTGGAGGTTATGCCCAGGGATGTCAAGCTAATTGAAGGAAGCTGATGAATGCATTGTAATTGTCAGCAAATAACGAATGGGGGTGGATAACAAATGCATATAGTCACTGATAAGAAGGATCGGAATGGGAGAGGAAAGAATGTCCTGGGAAGTTTTTGAGTTAATGGGGAAAATAACAAGAGGAAGACAGTCAGCAATTGTACAGGTGGAGCAACCAGAGATTAAATTAGGCAGCTATGAACTGAATTTTGTTAATGGTTTATTTATTGGTGTCCGCTCCAATGCACTGTCTAATTTCCAAGGCAATGACATATCATTCACAATGGCATTCAAAAGCAGAGTTTCAAAGTTTTATGATATAGGCAGGGTAATTATCACCTAATCAGCCATACTTATATCCATCAGTGCTCATGGATCATCTCAGAACACTGAAGATGCTGAAAATACAATGTTGATTCCAACCATAGAAAGTGTGGAGCGAGCCAACAGGGTTGTGATTTTATAAGTGGACAAGAGCATTTTCAAAGGCAAAGGAAAGATAAATAGAGAGTAGGATTCAGATTTTAACTTCCAACTTGACCAAATTTTCACATTTTTCATGCAAGTCAACAAATCTATTTTTCAGAGAAAGGCAAGCAAGAAAATTATAGTTTTGTCTTGGTTTAGAGTTGGGAAACATGTGAAATCTCATTATTACAAATATCCTTCATCTTCAATGTTTCAAGTATAACTGATTGTGGACAAACTGGGTCTAAGTATGTCCAAAGGTGGCAATTTTAGGGAGATGTGGGATTTTTATTCCAAGGTCATCAACTCAATGCCTGGAACATTTCTGCATCCCAATCTTACACTGTGTCCGTGACACGACATGATTTAAAATGCAAATCATCTTGGGTGAGCTCGGAGGCCAGTGCTTGGGTGCTAGGAATTGCCTGGGACCTAGAAATTGAGGACCCTTTGAAAATGAGTGCAGCAGCCATGACTGGACTTGTCATTCACTGAAGGAGAGTCGCACAAAAGGCTTGCCCCAAGGTGTAAACTGAGGCGAGAGATATTAACCCTGATAAACGGCAGAAGAAACCATAGAATCCCTGTTGCGGCTCATCGGGTCTGCACCAATCCACTCCGCCTATACCCGTAACCTAACTTGTGGCCAATTCACCTAACCTGCATATCTTTGGACTGTGGGAGGAAACCCACGCAGACATGGGGAGAATGGGCAAATTTCACACAGTCACCCAAGGCCAGAATTGAACCCAGCTCTGGGCGGCAGCGGTGCTAACCACAGTGTCACCTTGCCTCCCCCCTACCCACCCAACCCTTTATCTTAAAGCTAAAGCTTAAAGAGATTTAAAAACGTTGTGCTTTAAGTTACAAAATACAATATAATTTAATAAAATGTAATTTAGCTTCAAGTAGCAGCTTCTGACCTAATATAGGGCACATGCTGGAGTCGAACAAAAATATACAAACAGACACCGACAAGTTGCCCTGAAGACAGCATGATGTACTTATGTGTCCTGGAGATTGCCTTCTGAAGCTGTTCTGCCCATGCTTTCTTGTTAGTTGTGCTGAAAAAAATTGTGGTAAAGTTTGTAAAAACTTTGTAACTGCTTTATTATGTATACTAAAGTACTTTATTTGATCAAACACTAACATCCAAGATAGTGAAAAATACAGGCAACTATACAGTGTATAATATACAGTATAATATGGTTTGAAAATATAATATTCATATTAGATATTTTAATTTCACATTTCCAACGTTTGCAGTTTATTTTCAATTACCAAAAGGAGGTAAATTAATATAGATAACATTGCATTATTAGCATACTGAATACATGCTCCAATTTCCATTGGCTAGTGTGCATATCTTGCATTATTGAGAAGTATACACCGTAATGAAGTAATGTTGTGTATCTAAATTAGTCCAAATTCTGAAGAATTGAAAATTGAAAATCGCTTATTGTCACGAGTAGGCTTCAATGAAGTTACTGTGAACAGCCCCTAGTCACCACATTCCGGCGCCTGTTCGGGGAGGTTGGTACGGGAATCGAACCGTGCTGCTGGCCTGCTTGGTCTGCTTGAAAAGCCGGCGATTTAGCCCAGTGAGCTAAACCCGCCCCTTGCTTTATGGAGGGAATAACGGGCGGAATTCTCCGCAGGGGGCCGAATTCGTGAAGGCCGTCGTGAACTCGGCCGAGGTTCACGACGGCCTCGGAGCCCGTTCCCCGCACCTAATGCACCCCCACCCGGGGGGCTAGGAGCGGGCCTCTGTCTTTCTTGGCAGCGACCTCGTCACGCCGAGAATGTAAAGTCATCCGCGCATGCGCGGGTTGCCGGTTCCAACCCACGCATGCGCGGATGACTTCATCGCGCAGACAGCACGAACCCGCGCATGCGCGGTGGCCGACTTTCTCCTCAGCCGCCTGGCAAGACGTGGCGGATTGATCTTGCCGGGCGGCGGAGGGGAAAGAGTGCGTCCGTTTTGGACGCTGGCCCGACGATTGGTGGGCACCGATCGCGGGCCTGTCCCCTCCCGAGCACAGTCGTGGTGCTCCCGTCCCAATCGGGCCCCTGGATGCTCCAAACGGGCATCTGGCGCCCGTTTCACGAATGTAACAACCAGGTGTGTTTGCCGCCGTCGTGAAACGGGCGTGAAGGGCCGGCCGCTCGGCCCATCGGGCTCGGAGAATCGGCGAGCGACGATTTATCTGAGCCGGGGGGGGGGGGCCCTCCCGCGATTCTCCCAGGCCACGTGGGGAGCAGAGAATCGCGGCCAATGTCTTTGATATCAATGAGAACAACTAAAGGAACTATTAATCATCTACATAGGAGCAACATAGCTGTACTGTCAGTATACTATAAAACAGCTATAAAACAGCTGTGGGGCAGCACGGTAGCACAGTTGCTTCACAGCTCCAGGGTCCCAGGTTCGATTCCCGGCTTGGTTCACTGTGTGGAGTCTGCACGCTCTCTCTGTGTGTACGTGGGTTTCCTCCGGGTGCTCCAGTTTCCCTTCCACAGTCCAAAGATCTGCAGGTGGATTGGCCATTCTAAACTGCCCTTAGTGTCCAAAAAGGTTAGGTGGGGTTACTGGGATAGGGTGGAGGCGTGGGGCTTACGTAGGGTGCTCTTTCCAAGTGCCATGCAGACCAGATGGGCTGAATGGCCTCCTTCTGCACTGTAAATTCTATGATCAAACGAGCCTCTGAAAAGTGGCCCACAAACAGAAATTAGCAGATGCGCTGAGTGTTGCTCACCTAGCATTGACAATGTTTCCAGCATTGAGCTCCACCATTTCCTGAAATCCAACAGCAAAGATATCTGGCGGATGGCTCTCATTATCTACGTAAGGAACAAAAAGAAATGAAAGTTTAATAGATAGTGCTGAAATACTATGGGCGGGATTCTCCGACCCCGGGGAGCGGCGTGAATCCCACCCCGCCGATGCCGGTTGCCCAATTCTTTGGCGCCTGTTTTCGGGCGGGGGCGGGTATCACGCCGTGCCAGTCGGAGGGCGTTGGCGGCGGCCCCCTCCGGCAATTCTCCGGGCCCCAATGGGCCGAGCGGCCGCCCGTTTTCGGCCAGACCCGCCGGGGTGAAATGGACATGGTCCATCACGGCAGGACTGGCTTGTAGGCCGGCAAGGTGATGGCCTTCCTGCTGCCAAGACTGGCTTGTGGATGGCCTTCCTGCTGCCACCCAATGAGGCCCTTAAGCAATTAATGCCCAATTAACTGGTGTTCAGCCGCAGCAAACAGGTGACGCACCATGCAGGAAGCTAGAAAGGCAAACCCTGCAAGACTGTTTGCAGGAAGAGGACCCTTGTTCAACGGCACTCAGTCCCTGTTAAAGAAACATGGAATTGAGATGGGGTTCCCCACCGGAGGCCACCCCCCTGGCCTTGCTGCCAACTCCTGTCCAGCTCGTCCCTGGGAGGTATCGGTCGGTTGGGGGGGGAGGGGGTGCGCAGCAAAACTTCTGCCCCTAGGATCAAGCATCTTTGGGAAACTGCCCAGACAAAAGGCGGTAATAAGGATCTCTTGCTAGCTCTCCTGTTGGAGGGCGGTACTCCCATCGCCTACATTAAACACCACCCATGATTTTTATTGATTTTTCAGATTTAACATAAAACATAATTTTCCTCCAAGAAGAACAATACTAGCTTCTCCAGCCTCTCAGACACAAAATGGGGCTGGTTTAGCACAGTGGGCTAATCAGCTGGCTTGTAACGCAGAAGGCCAGCTGCGCAGGTTCAATTCCCGTACCAGCCTCCCCGAACAGGTGAGTGTGGCAACTGGGGGCTTTTTCACAGTAACTTCATTGAAGCCTACTTGTGACAATAAGCGATTATTATTATGTCAAAAATTCATAACACAGGCCATTCAGTCCATTGTACTCATATCAGCTGACAAGTAACAGTGCAGCCCTATCCCACTTCCCAGCTGTTAGTCTGTAGCATTGTAACTTCTACACATTATACTGCCTCTCCAAGTAATTTTATTATAATTATCATGGTTTCTTACTCTACCATCCTTTCAGGCAGTGAGTTACAGATCCCCACCACTCTCTGGTTGAAAACCTTTCCTCTTAAATCCTCTCTATACCTCCTACCTCATACTCTAAATCCATGTCCCCTGGTTATGGACCCTTCCAACCAAGGGAAATACAACCTCCCTATCCATTCTATGTAGCTTCCTCAGTTCCATACATATCAGTTAGGTCTCCCCTCAGCCTCCTCGGTTCCAACGAAAACAACTCTAGCCTGTCCATGCTTTCCTCAGAACTAAAACTCTCCAATCCAGGAAACATCCTCATAGATTTCTTCTGTTCCCTTGTGAGCACATTCACATCTTTCCAATAGAGTGTTGAACAAAAGCACATGTAGTACTCGAGCTTGGCTTAACAGGTATTTTAAACAGTTCCAATGTGACCTCCCTGCTCTCATCTCCTTTGCCTCAATTATAAAGGCAATTATCCCATATGCTATTTTGGCCACCTTATCGAGCTGTTAGGTATCTGTCGACTTGCATTCCAAGGTCCTTCTGTTCCTCTACACTAGTCAGTATTCTCCCATTTATTATGTTTTCTTTTGCCTTGTTATTCTCTCAATGGTAACATTCTACTAAATTTCCTCGGCAAATTCTCTATGGCCTTGACATCATTCCGAAAGTACGGTGTTCAGCATTGACAGCAATATTCAAACTGGAGCCTAATCAATATTTTATAAAGGTTCAGCAAAACTTCCTTGCTTTTGTATTCTATACCTCTATTGATGAAGCCAAATTTCCCCCCTTACCAAGTATTTTTCTAATTTATTTTGAAAGTTATTACTGAATCTGCATTCTATACCCTTTCAGGCAATCCATTCCAGATTATAATTGTGCCTTTTTGAAAGCCTTCTCAACTTGCCTTGCCACCTTCAAAGACATGCTTATGTAAATGTCCAGGTCTCTCTGTTCCTGCACCCCGTTTAAAATTAATTGATATTTTTTTTATTCGTTTACGGGATGTGGGCGTCGCTGGTTAGGCCAACATTAACTGCCTATCAGAAGGTGGCGGTGAGCTATCTTCTTGAGCCGCTGCAGTCCTCGAGTTGTAGGTACACCCACTGTGCTGTTAGGGAGGGAACTCCAGGATGTTGCCCCAGCGACAGTGAAGGAACGGCGATATATTTCTAAGTCAGGGTGGTGAGTGACTTGGAGAGGAACCTCCAGGTGGGTGGGGGGGGGGGGGGGGGGGTTCCCAGATATCTGCTGCTCTTGTCCTTCTAGATGGTAACGGTCCTGGGTTTGGAAGGTGCTGTCTAAGGAACCTTGGTGAGTTACTGCAGTGCATCTTGTCGATGGTACACTCGGCTGCAACTGTTTGTCGGTGGTGGAGAGTTTAAATGTTTGTGGAAGGAGGAGCAATCAAGCGGGCTGCTTTGTCCTGGATGGTGTTGAGCTTCTTGAGTGTTGTTGGAGATGCACTCATCCAGACAAATAGAGAGTATTCCATTACACTCCTGACTTGTGCCTTATAGTCTTGTTTAACTTAGGTCTTAACCATATCAGGTGTTGGACATTATCTACACCAGAGTCGCTGGAAGTGGAGGATGTGTGGGGTTAGGGATAGCCGGTGGCATGGTCCACACCCCTGTAAGCTTTGTCCTCAACAATCTTGGGCCACAGGATGTCTTTTACCAGATATTACATGCTGCCTTCTCCATCTGCTGTTCTTCTGGAAACATTTATATTTCTTCTGGACGCATCTTTTCCTTACTTGTTCTATTACCACCCCATTTTATCTTGCACCGTGGAATCATAGAATCCCTACAGTGCAGAAGGAGGTCATTCGGCCCATCGAGTCAGCACCGACCCTCTGAAAGAGCATTCTATCCCTGCAACCCTGTAACTACACTTAACCCGCACAGCCCTGGACATGAAGGTGAAATTTAGGATGGCCAATCCACCTAACCTTCACATGTTTGGATTGTGGGAGGAAACCGGAGCACCCGGAGGAACCCATGCAGACAAGGGGAGAACGTGCAAATTCCACACAATCATCCAAGGCTGGAATTGAACCCGGGTCCCTGATGCTGTGATGCAGGAGTTCTAAGCACTATGCCACCCCAAATCATTATCCATTTAATCAGCTAATCTCTCCTGTTATGACCCCCTGGACTAGTGCATGGTCAATTCCAGCCCCGCTTGACCCAGAGTCATAATATCATTGAAATTAATATATAATTCTTAGAAAAACAGTCTTTAGCCCTTGGCAGCTGAATAACTACAGTCACCCGGTTTGTAAATTTAAACACAATTAATTGTATTAATAACAGGGACTAGGATTGAATATGCAGCCAGTACAACAGGTTGACTATTATTTAATTCCTAGCCCCCCCTACCCTCTATATACACACACACACACAACACAGAGGGGAAAAGAGGGGTTAAAAAATAATAAGTAAAAGGAGTCTTTGTTTCAGATGGTTGTCTTCTAGTACACCGTCCTTCAATTTGAAAATCACTTATTGTCACAAGTAGGCTTCAAATGAAGTTAGTGTGAAAAGCCCCTAGTCGCCACATTCCGGCGCCTGCTCGGGTTTCCAATATAAGGATTTCTGCTTTCAGTCTGCAATGATTTTCACTGTAGATTCATTCAGGTGTCTGCACAATTTTGCAGATTTTCTGGAGGAAGGGAGAGAGAGAGAGAGAGAGCACTCAGGTAATGTTATAAATTACATGGGACTTACAGGGTTGGACCAATCAGCCTCCCAGAGAGTCTCGTGGAATACGAGCTCTCCCTCTAAGGATGCGGAGAGCCCAAGGTCAACGCTGATTGAGTTGTGTATAACATTGGGCAAGCTTGACAGCGCTGATACAGACCCAGCTGGGATCTAATGTAGATTGGAAATGTCTTTGTATTGTAATAAACTTCGTTTTCTTTAGATCTCGGGTCGAACTCATTTGTGGTCTGCAAAAGGTAGGATCCAATCACCACCTGTTACCGGGCAGAAAACGACATTTTTGGCCAATTAATTAGCCACAAGCTAACCAATCGAACTGAGTCCCACTGATCTCTCGGATGTCAAAATGCCTGAGTTCTGAAGGCTAGCAGTGTTCTCGATTGTAACTTTTGAGTTCCTTACTTCCTCTGCTTGACTAAAAGATACGTGTCCATTAAGCATCCATGGATCAAAATGATAACAGCAAAAATAAACAGGAAAAAAAGAGAATCAACAGGCAGGGCCCTAGCCTCCCCCCGCCCCCCCCCCGCCCCCCTCCCCCCCCTCCCCCTCCCCCCCCCCCCAACCCCCCAGCACAGACCTTCCTCTTTCATTCCTGCCTCCCTCTATCCTTCATATCCGTCTTTTCTCTGGCTCTACATGTGCTTAAAAACAATTCATCACTGACACCCTCCAATGCTGATGGAAGGCCATCGACCTGAAATGTTTTTTTGTTTTTTAAAAAATTTAGATTACCCAATTATTTTTTTCCAATTAAGGGGCAATTTAGCGTGGCCAATCCACCTACCCTGCACATTTTTGGGTTGTGGGGGCGAAACCCACGCAAACACAGGGAGAATGTGCAAACTCCACACGGACAGTGACCTAGAGCCGGGATCGAACCTGGGACCTCAGCGCTGTGAGGCGGTTGTGCTAACCACTAGGCCACCGTGCTGCCCTGATCTGAAATGTTAACTCTGCTTCTGTCTCTGCACGGCTGCCACATCCACCAAATGTCTTCACGTATTTCCTGATTTTCTTTTGGATTTCCAGCATCTGGTTTTGCTTTCACAACACTCTGCCACCCGGCAGAAAGATTTGTGCATTAGTATGGTGACTTTAGCTTTGTCCTCCTTTGCTATTTGAGATAGCCCATATCTAAAACAGAAATTAACCAATGGACACTTGCTGCCCAAATCTTTGTGCCTTAGAACATAGAACATAGAACACTACAGCGCAGTACGGGCCCTTCGGCCCTCGATGTTGCGCCGACCTGTGAAACCATATGAAGCCTATCTGACCTACACTATTCCATTTTCATCCATATGTCTATCCAGTGACCACTTAAATGCCCTTAAAGTTGGCGAGTATACTACTGTTGCAGGCAGGGCGTTCCACACCCCTACTACTCTCTGAGTAAAGAAACTGCCTCTGATATCTGTCCTATATCTATCACCCCTCAATTTAAAGCTATGTCCCCTCGTGCTGGTCATCACCATCCGAGGAAAAAGACTCTCACTGTCCACCCTATCTAACCCTCTGACTATCTTATATGTCTCTATTAAGTCACCTCTCAGCCTTCTCCTCTCTAACGAAAACAACCTCAATTCCCTGAGCCTTTCCTCGTAAGACCTTCCCTCCATACCAGGCAACATCCTAGTAAATCTCCTCTGAACCCTTTCCAAAGCTTCCACATCCTTCCTATAATGTGGTGACCAGAACTGCACGCAGTACTCCAGGTGCGGCCGCACCAGAGTTATGTACAGCTGCAGCGTGACCTTGTGGTTCCGAAACTCAATCCCCCTGCTTATAAAGGCTAGCACACCATATGCCTTCTTAACAGCCCTATTAACCTGGGTGGCAACTTTCAGGGATTTATGTACCTGGATGCCGAGATCCCTCTGTTCATCTACACTACCAAGAATCTTGCCATTAGCCCAGTACTCTGCATTCCTGTTACTCCTTCCAAAGTGAACCACCTCACACTTTTCCGCATTAAACTCCATCTGCCACCTCTCAGCCCAGCTCTGCAGCTTATCTATGTCCCTCTGTATCCTATAACATCCTTCAGCACTATCCACAACTCCACCGACCTTTGTGTCATCTGCAAATTTACTAACCCATCCTTCTACACCCTCTTCCAGGTCATTTATAAAAATGACAAACAGCAGTGGCCCCAAAACAGATCCTTGCGGTACACCACTAGTAACTGAACTCCAGGATGAACATTTGCCATCAACCACCACCCTCTGTCTTCTTTCAGCGAGCCAATTACTGATCCAAACCGCTAAATCACCTTCAATTCCATACTTCCTTATTTTCTGCAATAGCCTACCGTGGGGAACCTTATCAAACGCCTTACTGAAATCCATATACACCACATCAACAGCTTTACCCTGATCCACCTGTTTGGTCACCTTCTCAAAAAACTTAATAAGGTTTGTGAGGCATGACCTACCCTTCACAAAACCGTGTTGACTATCGCTAATCAACTTGTTCTTTTCAAGATGATTATAAACCCTATCTCTTATAACCTTTTCCAACATTTTACCCACAACCGAAGTAAGGCTCACAGGTCTATAATTACCAGGGTTGTCTCTACCCCCCTTCTTGAACAAGGGGACAACATTTGCTATCCTCCAGTCTTCCGGCACTATTCCTGTCGACAAAGACGACATAATGATCAAGGACAAAGGCTCTGCAATCTCCTCCCTGGCTTCCCAGAGAATCCTAGGATAAATCCCATCTGGCCCAGGGGACTTATCTATTTTGACATTTTCCAAAATTGCTAACACCTCCTCCTTTTGAACCTCAATTCCATCTAGCCTGGTCGACTGAACCGGAGTGTTCTCCTCGACAACATTGTCTTTCTCCAGTGTAAACACTGACGAAAAATATCCATTTAACGCTTCCCCTATCTGCTCTGATTCCACACACAACTTTCCACTACTATCCTTGATTGGCCCTAATCTTACTCTAGTCATTCTTTTGTTCCTGATATACCTATAGAAAGCCTTAGGGTTTTCCTTGATCCTATCCGCCAACGACTTTTCGTGTCCTCTCCTCGCTCTTCTTAACTCTCCCTTTAGGTCCTTCCTGGCTAACTTGTAACTCTCAAGTGCCCTAACTGAGCCTTCATGTCTCATCCTAACATAAGCCTTCTTCTTCCTCTTGACAAGTGCTTCAACTTCCTTAGTAAACCACGGTTCCCTTGCTCGACAACTTCCTCCCTGCCTGACAGGTACATACTTATCAAGGACACGCAGTAGCTGTTCCTTGAAAAAGCTCCACATTTCGATTATACCCATCCCCTGCAGTTTCCTTCCCCATCCTATACATCCTAAATCTTGCCGAATAGCATCATAATTGCCTTTCCCCCAGCTATAATTCTTGCCTTGCGGTATATACCTATCCCTGCCCATTGCTAAAGTAAACATAACCGAATTGTGATCACTATCACCAAAGTGCTCACCTACATCTAAATCTAACACCTGGCCGGGTTCATTACCCAGTACCAAATCCAATGTGGCCTCGCCCCTTGTTGGCCTGTCTACATACTGTGTCAGAAAACCCTCCTGCACACACTGCACAAAAACTGACCCATCTATAGTACTCGAACTATAGCATTTCCAGTCAATATTTGGAAAGTTAAAGTCCCCCATAACAACTACCCTGTTACTCTCGCTCCTGTCGAGAATCATCTTTGCAATCCTTTCCTCTACATCTCTGGAACTATTCGGAGGTCTATAGACAACTCCCAACAGGGTGACCTCTCCTCTACTGTTCCTAACCTCGGCCCATACTACCTCAGTAGACGAGTCCTCAAGCGTCCTTTCTACCGCCGTAATACTTTCCTTGATTAACAATGCCACACCCCCCCGAACCAGAATGCATTGGAGCGTCAACATGCTGTAGCACAGTGACAACGTGAAGTTTAGAGTTACACAGTATCAACTCTCATCATTGTTATGTTGAGTTTGCTAGCTCAGTACTTCGCAGTATTGCAGCACACCTTTCTGTACCAGCTATGCCCTCCATTATGTTACTTCTGCCTGCATTTGGATGGACTTGATTGCTTGAATTTGAAAATCTGACAGCCACCACTATTATCCAGATCTATTAAGTAGTTTGCCAAGTATATTGTAATTTAAATAAACCACCATATTAATTCTGTAAACGAAGAGTTTGAGATAACTGGACATATTGACTTCAGTATAAGTTTGAAAAGTTAATTTCTCCAGCTTACCCTGGATCTTGGGTATCCCACACTCTTTGAAAGAATCAAGTAACCAACTGCTGAGCTCCACAGTGCTGAGCATGTTGCTTCTGAACTGTTTACCACCATTTACATTCCAGGTCCCAATGCTGACGCGAGCACACTTGACATTGGTATATTCCACCTGCCGTTCACACATAGCTTGCAAAATCCCAGGAGGTGCTGTAAGGCAATGGAACAATTAGAAAGCTGTCATCAGTTCATGGGCGGGTCTGCTGGGGTGTTTTCCCGTCGGCTTTTGGGTGAGATCCAGATCGGTATTCATCCACACTCAAGTCATTTTTGGGGACCTTGGAGAGTTTCTCACCGGTTAATCCCACACCTGGGGCACCATCCACTGGCCGTGTTGCGCTCTCGCTCAAGCGAGCGCGGTGCGCTGGTAGATTCTGGGAGTGTCCTCCCGCGAGTTTCCCGGCAGCTTTCATGCTTCGCACAATCTAACCCAGTCCTGCCAGGCATCGGAGTCACAATCATGCCCAAAAGAGGCGTGACCAAACGGCGCTCACTTAAGTCAGTTTTAAACCGACTTTGACATGCTTACCCAGGATTTACCGGCCACCCGGGATCTACCAGCCTCCCCAGCAAGGCCGCAGCCGGCTGCCATCCAGCACTGATCCACACAAATGTGGAGCAGGCAGAACAGCACCGGGGGGAGGGGGGTATCCCGGGCTATCGGAGACCCCTGGGTGATCATAACCAGTGGAGGGTGGCTCCCTGACCCTCCCCTTGGAATGCGGACAACTTGGCACTGACCAGCTGGCACCGTGGCCCTGCCAAAGTGCCCAGGTAGCATTGCCAAGCTGGCAGGAGCACTGTCCGGGTGCCTGGGTGGCAGTGCCAAGGGTCGGGGCAGAGGAAGACCATGCCCATGAAAGGTGGAAGATGGGGTTTAAAGGGTGGAGGGGGGCATGGCAGATAGGTAGGGGCCTTTGGAAGTTTGTGGGGGTGACGGGTGTGGGCCGTGGGGGAGGGGGGTAGGGGGTGCCTGAAGAGGGGGGATCCCCAGTGACCACATAGTGGGGTGTCATCACTTGGGGGGTGTGTGATAGTGTCCTTGTGTGTGGGGAGTAACATTGCCAATGGGTGGGGGGAGACCCACAATCTCACTTAGAAATCGGGGTACCCTTTCAAAATGGCGGCCTGAACGAGGGGTTCAGCTCCCCAGTGCTAATGCGTCCCTCAGGGACCCCCATCTTTAGCGTTCCCCTCCTTTCATGCTTCCCCCTTTTTACCCCCCCCCCAACCACCATTCATGACGTCACTTCACTCCCATTGACAATACCAGCCTGGCACCCAGGCAGTGCCACTCATACTCTGGCAATGCCAGCGGGAGTCAGTTTTGCCCTCTTCCTGACCACCTCGGAGGCTCCAATAATCTCTGAGACCCCATGAGTGGCCATCATGCCTGGTCCCGGATGTGGAGACCAGTACTAATCAGCTCCCAGGTGAGGCCTCGCCATTGCGGCCAGTGGCTCCCAGGAGCCGGGAGACCGGCCTCAAACTGTCCGCACACAGTTAAATGAGCCTAATGGTCGGGTGACTTGGGCGGTTTTCCGCCTGGCACAACGCACATTTTGTGCCACTCCCGGCGCAACAGGATGTAACACGTTGGGAAAATTGCTCCCCATATTACACACAGTTAGAGTATAATATATCACCATGAGTGAAAAAAGCAGGAAAGCTGATGAGTGGGCAGGAATTTAACAGTCTTGAAAGTCCCAGGACAGACAGGTTACTGCAGGGAACATCATGATGAGTCTGTGATGGGCATAGTTACTTACTAAAAAGTGCACTGCTGTCCATCAGCACCCTCGCCTTATCTGCATAATCCTCGCTGTAAAAATCCCCCATGAGGAGCAAATCAATCGCATCTTGTTTAGAACCATCAAAGAAATTGGCCTGGATAGTTCGGGATACAGAGCGTGCTCCATCTTTCACCTAGACAAACAGTACCTTATTGAATTTAGAGTAACAGTTCCATCCTAATTCCATTTTTACACTTCCTTGCCTTCAAGCGTACAGCTTTGGTTCAGTTGCCCATACTCTCAGCTCAAAGTTTAAAGGATTACAGAACAGACATGAATACAATACTGAGGAACTGCTGCACTATTGGAGGTACCATCTTTTCAATGAGACCAAGGTTGTGCCTGCTCACTGAAGCAGATGCAGAAGGTTCTATGCATTAGTGGAATACGGAGTTCCTCACAGTGCCCTGACCAATAATCCTCCCGTAACCAATATCATCAAAGAATGATCATTGTTCAACGGCTGTTTGTAGGAACTGTTGTACTGTGGTCACTCACATTAAAAACGCTGCAAAAAAATAAGCTGTAAAAAGTGTTAATGGCAGAAGAGCATTGTCAGAAATGATTCCGAATCGGCAATGGTGAAAATTCCATCATGCAATACATTGGGCGGGGCTGAGGGAGCATTTGAATTTCTTCAGTCCTCTGTTTTGCCTTTCAAAAGGCCAAAGCTTATACCTTCATAAATTTGCATATACCACTAGCAAATTACCAAATGTTACCTAGAAACCATTGTCCAATCCAAGGCTCTGATATTAACCAAAGAACAGAACAACGAGTGGGGATCTAACAGTGTGTGACGAAGATGCAAGGTCACGGGACATGTCAGAATGTTCAATTCACTTCCTGGTTTAGTATCACCACTGCATGTGAGAGGACATGACAGAGGCCTGCATATCGTGATTTCCCCGACTATTTAAAAGTCCAAGTTAATTCAAAGATGAAAAGGAGGCTGTTTTCAGACTCTGACAGGGAAATATTAACCAAGACGTGGAAAATGAGCACAAGTAGAAGTAAGGCTCCTTTCACATTATCTGATGCACTGCCTACTGTATTATGGGAAACTGATGTGTTGATGTTAGGTTTGCCACCAGCTGCCATTACACCAGATTGAAAGTAGCAGTCGCAATCTGCAAACGTAAAATCCCGGTCTTGGTCTAGAACAGAAACTTCCTCTAACTAAATATTGTGCAAGGCTGAAGTCACTGATTACAGTCCCCGCCAGAAAATCTGTCCCTTAACCACTGACTCCATCCTTCCCCTGACAACTTAGAGACTGACAGACTGTATGCAATGCTGTTAACACATTCAACTCCAAGCTGAACCTCCAACCACCCATATCCACTCCATCATCGATTTCTGCCCACTTCTACCTCTCTGAACTGCGCTTGTCTCATCTGCTGCTCATCCATCCCTTTGTTACCTTTGTTACAATGCACTCCTGATCATTCTCTCATCTTTCATCCTACATAAAACTCTGCTGCTCATGTGCTAGCTGCCAAGTCCCATTCACCCATCATCCCGTGCTCATTGACCTACACTGGCTGACCATCAGGCACTCTCTTTTTTTGAAAAATATTTTTATTCTCCACTTTCACATTTTCTTCAGAATTTACACCCCACCAACAAACAGTAAACGGTAATGAATATAATGTCAATCCCCTTATTAACAACAATGATCCCATCCTCCCACCATCCCAAACAACGGCCCACCTGACAATGTAAGCATCAAATATAATAAACCCTCCCAAGGAGGAAAAAAGAAAAAGGAATCGGGAATCGCCCCTGGTCACCGTTGACATATATAGTCCATGTCCCCCAACCCCCCCTAATATTCAATGCCATCCACTCCCGAAAGAGTACCTCGAATGGCACCCATGAATTGTAGACACCCCCCCTCCCAGACTCCTCCCCTCCACTTCCTCGTGTAAACCCCTCCCCCCAACCTCGGTTCCTTTCCCCAACTTTTCACCCCAGCTAGACTCACCGAAACCTGTTCTACCAGGCTCTGATGGCCGCAGCCCCTCCCCCCACCTCACTCCTGTTCACTGGCCGGCTTAAACCGGCCAGCGTGGAGGCCCCCGCCCGGGTCTCCTTCCCCCTTGCCCGGTCCCAGGAAAACCAAGAAATCCCCTTTAGCACACAACCCCAGCATACACACCCAAACCGCAAAGAACCATCATTGCAAATGAAAGTCCCAACTCTTTCCTTGTCCATATATACAGCGTTGACTCATTTAGTACATACACCAACACGCAGTGAAAAAATAAAGTTACATGAGGCTACATCGGTACACGAGCATTTCTCAATTCTGCCAGAGTCCTTCTGCCTTCGCAAACACCTCCGCTGCTTCCGCCGTCCCAAAATAAAAGTCCTTGGATTTGTAGGTCACCCTCAACTTAGCTGGATATACAATGCCGCACTACACCTTGCTGCTGTACTGTGCCTTCTTCACCCGGCTGAAGGCAGCCCACCACCTCACCAACTCCACCGTAAAGTCCTGGTATATGCGTATACCAGCTCCAGCCCACTGCACCACCCGCTTCTGGTTTGCCCAGCACAGGACCTTCTCCTTCACACTGTACCTTCGGAAACAAACAGTTACTACTCTTGGCAGCTCACTCGCCTTTGGTATAGGCCTCCACAACCTATGAGCCTGATTCAGTTTGTATCGAGAAGGATCATCCCCCTCCCCCAATAGGTTCGCCAACATCGTGGCAAAATACTCCGTCGCCTCAGGCCTTCCACTCCTTCAGGCAGACCCACAATCCTCAGATTCTGTCGCCTGGATCTGTTTTCCCGGTCTTCCATTTTGGCTCGCAGACCCTTGTTGTCTCTGTCGCCTTCCGCAACTCCTTCCCTATTGAGGTGAGTTGATCATTGTGCTGCGATAATACCTCTTCCACTTCCTTCAGTGTCTCACCTTGCTCCCGTACCTCCACTGCTGCGCTTGATACCGCCGCCCTCACCGGGGCAATCGACCCCTCCACCAGCACTTTCAATACCACCCCATCTCCTTTTCATCGCTTCCACATGCTTTGTGAACTGTTTTTCAAGTTCCACAACCATCACTTTGGTCATTTCTTCTGCTGTGAGCGATGCAGCCTCCCCTGATGCCCCAGCCTCCGCTTTCCTTACAGTTCCTGTGCTGACTTTTCCACTCACCGGTGGACTTTCATTAACCCCCTTTTTCACGTCCGTTTTTTTCCCCAAGGTTGGACATTTCTCCTCGCTGTGACTTCTTACAGCTTTTTCAGCCTCCGTTGCCCCTGGGACCGGGCGTTAAAACCCCAAAATTTCTCTTCTCGAGCGGGAGCCCTCGGAAGTCCATCATCAGACATTCTCAACTGTGTTTTCAAATTGTTCACTGGCTTCTCCCCTCCCTTAATCTTCAAAATCCTTTCAGATCGCTGCGCTTCTCCAATTCTGGAAACTCTTGCGTTCCTGATTTTAATCATTCCACCATTAGTGCATGTGCTTTCAGCTGCTTCGGCACTAAACTGTGGAATTCCCCCTCTACAACTCTGCTTATCTACCGCTCTCTACATCTCTCGCCTGCTTTAAGATGCGTTTACATTTTATCCCTTTGACCAAGTTTTGGTTTCTCTGTTCTAACACCTTCTTATGTGACTCGGTGTCAAATTTTATTTGATCACACTTCTGTTCACTCACCATCCTGGTCCCCATGTTAACCAAAACCATCAACAGTTTCTAAAAGGACCCTGACAAGACAGCAGAACCTAAAAGAACGCAAGAGAGGAGGACCCAGAGACAGACCAAAGGGCCTGTTTCTTGTGCTGTTCTTTGATGGCCAAGGCTGGGAACTGCGCATTCAAAGGTATTCAACTTTCAGGAGGCAAAAAGGAAGAGGAGGTGGGGTAGCTCTGTTAATAAAGGATGAGATTAGTACATCAGTCAGAGAGGATATTAGATCAGAAGATCAATACGTACAACCAGTTTGAGTGGAGTTAAGAAACAGAAAGGGACAGCAAACATTGTTCAGAGAGATTTACAGGCCACCAAACAGTTGAGGTGGTGTAGGGCATGGTATACATTGGCAAATTAGAGGTGCATGTAACAAGGGTAGTCGGGTAATCATGGCGGACTTCAGTCTACACTTAGACTGGGTAAACGTAATTAGCACGAATTCTTGGAATGAGTGCAAGGTGGTTTTCTAGAGCAGAACATTGAGGAACTAACGAAAGGACAGGCTTTTTTTAGCTCTCAATACTAATCTCATTGTAAAGCAGCCTCCAGGGACGTGTGACGATAACATGATAGAATTTTACATTAAGTTTGAAAGTGATATGGTTCAATCTAACATGAGAGTCTAAATTCTAAACAATGGAAACTATGAAGGGTCAAATTTACTGTGGTAGATTGGGCACTACATTAAAATATATGATGGTAGACTGGCAGTGGCTAGCATTTAAAGAATTGATATACATAGTTTATAACCAATTTACATTCCTTTGAGGCACAAAAACCAAGCAGGAAATGTGATCCAACAATGGCTAACAATAGAAGTTAAATATTGCATTAGATCAAAGGAAGAGCCATATTGAAGGGGCGGCACGGTGACACAGTGTCAGCACTGCTGCCTCACTACACCAGACCTGCGTCAATCCCAGCCATGGGTGACTATTTGTGTTGAGTTTGCACTTTCTCCCCGTGTTTGCGTGGGTTTCTTCCTACAGTATCCAAAAATGTGTAGGTTAAGGGGTTATTGCGATAGGGCGAGGAGTGGACTTGGGTGGAGCGGTTTTCGCGAGGGTCGTGCCACACTTTTTTAAAAAACTTTTTCCAATCAAGGGGCAATTTAGCATGGCCAATCCACCTACCCTGCACATCTTTGGGTTGTGGGGGTCAGACCCACTCAGACACGGGGAGAACGTACAAACTTCACACGGACAGTGACACGGGGCCGGGATAGAACCAGAGTTCTTGGCGCCTCATGACGCCCGATGCTGTTCTTGCTCATGTATTGCTCTGTCTGGCCCTTGTTCCACACTGTAACAGAATGGCCTCCATCTGTGCTGTGACGTTTCTATGATAAATATAAAAACAGACTGTAAAACCTTCCAAAGATGGGAACAAAATAAGAGATTTGCAAAGACAAATGTGGGCCGGTTACAGACAGAGACAGGAGAATTTATAATGGGGAACAGAGAAACTAAACAAAAACTGTGTGTTTCTTCGAAGTAATTCTCCAGGGATACTAAAGAACCAAGGGACTTGCAAGAAAGAGGAACTGAAAGCATAAGTTTAAAAAAAGAATTGGCGATTAAAACAAAATATTTATTCCTGGAAAGCAGGTGGCGCTGCGAGACCAGCATTTACTGCCCATCCGGAATTGCTCTTGATAGTGGTGTTGAAACACCCATGATGCTGTTTTCGAGGGTTCCAGGGTTTTGACCCAGCGACAGTGAAGAAACGGTGATGTCGTTTTCAAGTCAGGACAGTGTACGACTTGGAGAGGAAGCCGGTGGTGTTCCCATGTATCTGCTGTCTTTGTCTGTCCAGGTGACAGAGGTCACGGGTTTGGAAGGTGCCCCCGAAGGAGGATTGGATTACGGGAGTTGCTGCAGTGCAATTTGTAGATGGTACACACTGGTGCCACCATTCGTTGGTGTTAGAGGGAGTGAATGTTGAAGTTGGTCCGGGGCGGAGGGGGGGGGGGGGGGGGGGGGGGGGGGGGGGGGGGGGCTAATTTGTCCTGCAGTGTTGAGCTTCTCTTTTTTTTCTTGTATAAGGGTACCCAATTATTTTATTCCCAGTTAGGGGGGCAATTTAACATGGCCAATTCACCTACTCTGCACATCTCTTTGGGTTGTGGGAGTGATCACCCACGTAGATACGGGGAGAATACGCAAACTCCACACAGACAGTGACCCGGGGCCGGGATCGAACCCGGGTACTCGGCGCCATGGGGCAGCAGTGCTGACCATTGCGCCACCATGCCGTTGTGGTGTCGAGATTCTGATGTGTTTGGAGCTGTTCTCATCCAGGCAAGTGGATAGTGTTCCATCATACTTCTGACTTGTGCCCTGGAGATGGTGAGTCCGGAGGCGAGTTACTCTGCAGAATTCGCAGCCTCTGACCTGTTCTTCTGTCCACAGTGTTTATATAACTGGTCCAGTTTGGTATCTGGTCAATGGTAACCCCCATTGATAGTGAGGGATTTAAACAGTGGTGATTCCATTGAGAGATGGTTAGAATGGCCTCCTTCTGCACTGCAGGAATTCTATGGATGAAACCGCAGATTGGGCCTAGGATATTATGCTGAGGAACTCCTGTAGATGTCCTACAACTGAGATGATTAACCTCCAACAACCACAACCATCTTACTTTGTGCTTGATATGACTCTAGCCAGTAGACAGTACCCCCCCCCCCCCCCCCCCCATTCCAGTTTTGCTCGGGCTTGTTGATGCCAAACTCAGACAAATGCAGCCTCAATGTCAAGGACAGTCACTCTCACCTCTCCTCTAGAGTTCAGCTCTTTTGTCCATGTTTGAACCAAGGCTGTAATAAGGTCAGGATCTGTATGGCCCTGGTGGAACTTAAACTGAGGGCCAGTGAGAAGGTTAATGCTGTGTAGGTGTCACTTGACAGCACTGTCAGCAAAACCTTCCATCACCTTGTTGATGGGACCTGAATTTGCTGAACCCCTGGACCTGGTGATGTACATCCCAGAGCGCTGAAAGAGGTAGCTGTGGAGATAGTGGATGCATTGGTGATTATCTTCCAAAATTCTACAGATTCTGGAACAAATTGGAAGGTGACAAATGTAACCCCATATTTAAGAAAGTGAGAGAAAGAAAACAGAGAGTGTACAACCCTGTTATCCTTACATCAGCAATAGTGAAAATGCGAGAATCTATTATCAAAAATGTGATAACAGAACACTTAGAAAATAATGGTAGGATTAGGTTGAATCAACATGGATTTTTGATAGGGAAAACAATGTTTGACAAACCTTTTGGGAGTTTTTTTTGAGGGTGTAACTAGCAGATTAGATAATGGTGCAAATGGTATATTTGGATTTTCAGAAGCTTTTGATTAGCAAATTTAGAGGGGATTGGAGGTAATATACTTGCATGAAGTGAGAATTGGTTAACAGACAGAAAACAGAGAGTAGGAATAAAAGAGTCATTCTCAGGTTGGCAGGCTGTGAGTAGTGGAATACTGCATGGATCCGTGCTTGGGCCCAAGTTATTCACAACCTATATCAGTGATTTAGATGTGGGGACCAAATGTAATATTTACAGGTTTACTAATGAAACAAAATCAGGTGGGAATGCGGGTTGTGACGATGATGCACAGAGACTTCATGGGAGAGTTAGGCAGGCTAAGTGAGTGGGCAAAAAATGGCAGATGGAATATAATATGGAAAAATGTGCATTTCTGATTTTTCTTCAATTCAGAGTGTTTCTTAAATGAAGAGAGATTGGAAAATGTTGGTGTTCAAAGAGACCTGGGTGTCCTTGCTCATAAGTCACTGAAGGCCAACATGCAGCTGCAGCAAGTAATTAGGAAGGCAAATGATATGTTGGCTTTTATTACAAGAGGGTTTGAGTACAGGAATCTTGCTGCAATTGTGTAGTCTTGGTGAGACTGCAGCTCGAGCATTGTGTACAGTTTTGGTCTCTTTATCCAAGGAAGGATATACTTGCCATAGACAGGGCGCAGTGAAAGTTCGCCAGACTGATTCTTGGGGCGGTGGGATTGTTCTTTGAGCAGTGATTGAGGAAACTGGGCTTTTATTTTCTGAAGTTCACAAGAACGAGAGGTGAGTTCATTGAAACACATAGGGCTCGGCAAGTAGATACAGGAAGGATGTTTCCCCTGGTGGTGAGGACTACAAGTCGAGAACCAGGAACACAGTCTCAGAATAAGAGGTGGGTCATTTTGCATTGAAGTGAAGAAGAACGTCTTCACTCAGAGCAGATAAATCTTTCGAATTCCCTACCCGAGAGCCTGTGGAGGCTCAGTCATTGAGTATGTTCAAGACAGAGATCGATAGATTTATAGATAAAGACATCAAGGCATTTGTGGATAGTGCAGGAAAATGGCGTTGGGGCAGAAGATCAACCACAATCTAGCTGAATGACAGAGTAGGCTCGAAGGGCTGAAAGGAAATAGGAGCAGGAGGAGGCCAGTGTTCCTTTGTTCTAATTCTGTTTCACCAGCCATCGAAATGTGCACACTTTCCAGCAAGGTTCATTGGATCATGAGCAAGAGCCAACTTTTTTCCCTAACCCAGGTCATAATGAAACCAACTGTGGAATTGCAGAAGTCTTCTCAAGCCAATAGACCACACTTGAGACCTGAAACATTGGATGAAGTATTAGCGTCCATTCCCACCGGCAGGCCAATGGCTACCTACCTGCTGTGGGTTCCCCCTGCGGCAGAAGGTTGAAACATTGGGAACACCCATTGACAGGAAAACACATTGTTGGGGCGGTGGCGGGGGGGAATCCCACCTTTTCTTGGTCTGTCTGGCAGTGGATTTATCAATTGATGGACAGATAAATAATGAGAGTTCAGAGTTGACCTTTTCTGTCACGGCTAGAAGAGAACACATTGCATACAACCTTATTAAAGAAAATGCACATACTTAAAATGCACTCCATTTATATCACCTTCGTTTTTCCCTCTCGTGCACGACTTCCTGTAAAGATCTTGCTTAAATTGTGTCCATTCAAGGACCACATTGTCTTGTAAAATTCCACAAAACGCTCCACTACTGCCTTCTTAACGGCCATTCCCAGGCTCTTTAGCTGGCTGTACAAAACCTATGAAGAACAAAGAATATAGTTCCATAGCAACAATGCAGCATTGACAGCTATAATCTTTATTATTATCACAAGTAGGCTTACATTAACACTCCAATGAAGTTACTATGAAAATCCCCTAGTCGCTACACTGCGCCGCCTGTTCGGGGACACCGAGGGAATTCAGAATGTCCAATTCACCTAACAGCACGTCTTTCGGGACTTGTGGGAGGAAACCGGAGCATCCGGAGGAAACTCACGCAGACACGGGGAGAACGTGCAGACTCCGCACAGACAGTGACCCAAGCCGGGAATCGAACCTGGGACCCTGGATCTGTGAAGCAACAGTGAAAACCACTGTGCTAACGTATCGCCCAGTAGCCACAAAATGTTAGTCAGAATTTTTATTAATTTTTGGCAGGTATTTGTTTTCTTAGTCCCACAGGACAGAAGCTATTTCCCAGCTGAGAACATAGACATCATTCAAAATTATGTTTGTATTGAGGTTTGGCAGGAGGAAACATGGTAATGAATCAAATGGTCACTTCTGCCCTCGCCCCCCAGTCAGAAAATGCAGTGCTTCAGCATGGTGGCACCAGGAATACTGTGCATGGAAAACTGGGTGTAAATCTATGCTCTACTGCTCTGTGGCATGTTGGAGAGTGGCTACATACAAAACACAGGTGTATATATATAATAATATCCCACTTTTCAGAGAAATTCACAATTTTAGTGAGGTGAAATTGATTGTTGTGGGAAAAAGGGCCCGGGATCAGGGTCTGTGGTTAACCAGGGAGTGGTAAATCTGTGGCACTCCACTCACTGCCACAGAAGGTTGTGGAGGCCAAGTCACTAAATGTCTTTAAGACAGAGATAGCTAGGCTCTTGATCAATAAGGGGATCTGGGGTTATGGAGAGAAGGCAAAAGAATGGGGATGAAAAAGATCAAATAACCAGCAGCTCTTCATTTCCAGCAGTGCCTCCGGGAGCTGTGGAGGACACAAAAGGCGAGTGGTGCAGGCTCACCGGGTCTGTCATGCAGGACCAGGTAAGGGATAGGGTGGGGAAGTGTGCTGGGCGTTGGGGAAGACAGAAGGCCTCTTTCAACGGGGGAAGCCCTTGCCACTGGGGCCCCTAACCTAGACAACAGGGAGGCTGGTAGAGTTAGCATACAGCCCTTGTCGCTTGCAGGGCCTCTATTGGCCTCTGGGCGTGAAGCCTGTCCTCTACGTTCCCCACTCCTGAATAATCATGGGGTTGGTGGGAGAGCGAGGAAGGCAATCGGCTCTCCACCCGCATCCCTGCATCTGATTATATGCTAGTCTCCCACCTCACATCCTGCTCCCGAGAGTGGGGTATTAAATTCTTGTAAAGCACTATTGGTGAATCAGGACCTGGTGCTGTGACTAACCCCAGGGCAACATAACCCCTAGCTTCAACAGTATCAGGCAGATAGTTAGTATCAATGAAGACCCCCTGTCAGTTAGCAGCTCCAAAAGAGTTAACATGTATTAATGTCCTTCATCGTCTTGGATGTTGCTCAGTGCTATCTACGCTGGATATGTATCTGAACAAGTACAAAAGTTAATTTAGAAGGCTAATGAAATGCTTTCCCTCATCTTCACGACCCAGATTTATAAAGTTATATAAACCTTCGGTTCGATTTTACCTGGAGTATACTGCTTTCGCTTCTGGGCACTGCACCTCAGAAAGAACCTTTGAGAGGATGCAGTGCAGATTCACCAAAATTATACCAGGACTAAAAGGCATTAATTAGAAGAACTGGTTCCATGTACCACAACACCAAGTCCTGATTCACCATAGTGCTTTACAATGGCAGAACTTAATACCCCAGTCTCGGTGTATAGAAGAGCGACGGGGGATTTAATTGACATGTTTAAGATGATTAAAGGAATACAGGGCAGCACGGTGGCCCAGTGGTTAGCATTACTACCTCACGGCGCCGAGGTCCCAGCTTAGATCCCGGCTCTGGGTCACTGTCCGTGTGGAGTTTGCACATTCTCCCCGTGTTTGCTTGGGTTTCACCCCCACAACCCAAAGATGTGCAGGGTAGGTGGATTGGCCATGCTAAAATTGCCCCTTTATTGGAAGATGTGAATAAAAATGAAAAAATGATTAAAGGAATTGATAGTTTCTCTCTATTTTTCCTATTTCCACTGGCGAGGGTGTCTATATCCCAAAAATTAGAGCTAAACGGTTAAGGACGATGTCAGGAAGCTCTTTTTCACACAAAGGGTACTGGAACTTTCATGCCAAAAAATGGTTGCAGCTATGCCCATAGAAGATTTATTTTGATAGACTTTTGCTGGGCAAAGATATTAATATTTATGGAACAATGACAGGTAGATAGAGTTCAGCTGGAGATCAACCATGATCTAACCGAGTGGCGGAACAGACTTAAGGTGTTGCATAAGGTGGGCCTCACGGTAGCATGGTGGTTAGCATCAATGCTTCACAGCTCCAGGGTCCCCGGTTCGATTCCCGGCTGGGTCACTGTCTGTGTGGAGTCTGCACGTCCTCCCCGTGTGTGCGTGGGTTTCCTCCGGGTGCTCCGGTTTCCTCCCACAGTCCAAAGATGTGCGGGTTAGGTGGATTGGCCATGCTAAATTGCCCGTAGTGTAAGGTTAATGGGGGGATTGTTGGGTTACGGGTATATGGGTTACGTGGGTTTAAGTAGGGTGATCATTGCTCGGCACAACATCAAGGGCCTGTTCTGTGCTGTACTGTTCTAAAAAAAAAAATAACCTATTTCTGTAACCATGTTCTGATAAATGTGATATCACTCGAACAATAAACCAATATCCCCTTCAAACGCTCCTTCGGTCAATTTTATTCAATAACTAAAACGATTACCTCCAGTGCCACATAAGACTGGACACCATTTGTCCGATCCAGACAATCAAGGCAGTTTGTTCTGAGCACTCCTGTCTGAAAACTTAAAAGAACAAATGTAATTAATGCTAAAGTTTCAGTTTTACTTGCTGTGAAATAAAATTATTCCGTCTTGAGGCAGCAAATTCCTCTAACAGCACCCGGAGCCATGCTGCTAAGGATCATCAATGGTACTGCAATTCATGGTAGCATTGAATTTTCACTGAAAGTGTACTTTTCGGAACAATCTGATGAATTTTGATATGGTGTCTGGAGATTTGGAAGCTGGGATCTGTATTGTACTAAGATATCAATGTGATTCTTAGCTGTTACAGCTACATATAAGGAATATAAACGAGTGATAAAATGCATATAGCAAATGTTTCTTATATGTGTCCTGATACGAAATAATTAACCAAGTTATGAAGATTGGTTTTGAAATAGCAAAAGGCCTGGCGTTTATTCATTTTTTGGTGCAAATCAGTGTAAACTGTAAAAGACGGCAGAGTTTGAAGCACAAATTGTGTTTCCGCAAATATTTGCGCTCCTTTCAAACACATTGTGCTAGAAACAGGCCCAATGCAAAAAGCTGGCAATCTTTTTCAGGCAAATGAATCACCATTAGGAATTTCACCCAATTGGGTTCATTTGTGGGCCTGTGAAGAAGCTCCAAATTTAAGCTGCAAATTTTGGGTGCAAGGACAGGCATCTATTGAAAGGTATCAAGTGATTTTTATTTACTAAATGCACTTAATTACTGAATTTACTTATTATTTATGTAGTTCATATATAGGGGTCTGGATTCTCCCCCGGCGGGATGCTCCGTTTTGCCAGCAATCCAGGGGTTTCCCGACGGCGTGGGGCCGCCCCACAATGGGAAACCCCATTGACCAGTCAGTGTAATGGAGCAACCCGCCGGCGGGGTGGAACAGAAATGCGGCCCAGTGGGGCGGAAATCCAGCCCCAGGATTCCTTTCCGGAGGGATAGAATTGAAAAGCAGGGAAGTTATGTTCAGCTCGTTCAGAACCATAGTTCAACTTCATTTGAAATACGATCAACATTTTTAATTTCATTTTTTAAAAAGGTATAGGAAAGGCATTGAAAAACTGAAACTCAATACTGTACCCCAATCTCACTAGATATGGACAATAAATGTTGGCCTTGCCCACATCGCATGAATGAATAAAAACAAAATTGTCACTAGGTAGTACAGAATTTGAATATTGCTGAAGCTTTTCATCCTTCACTCATCAGGGCAAATGTAAAAATGTCAAATTTATACTGTGGGAGAAAAGGGTGCTGATTGGTTGGCAAGTCAACTCTGATTGGCCAAGGCATCGCCATGGAGAATGCAACGGGGAACTACAGGCTCCGGAAGCTCCCGGATAATTTTTTAAAAGCACAAGGCTTATACATACTCCATTTATTTGCAGAGAACAGGTCCCTGCGTGTGCATATATGCCACTTCTGCAAACGCAAATGAGCCGCATTACGAGCTTGACTGATATTCTTAAATTAGTTCTCAATGTAGCTATGAGCACATTCAGGATTATTCAGCAAGTGCTGCCCAATACAGATAGTTCCAGCAGAAATTTGAACTTGCTGAGCAATTGCCGTGAAATCCTGACCTTGGAACTGCCAGGGGTGTGGGACTGCCCCAGTGCATCGTTGGGTACCCCTCCAGATACACTGTCCAGGAACTAAGAGGTCCAATATGAGTTTTAATGTCAAATATTCATTGTTTTCCAGCACAGCATTGCTCTTTAACATTACGTTCAGAATCATTTCCGTGTTATCTTCTCCATTTCGCACGGCAGCCTTTTGTATGGCCTTGTTCAGTAACATTGCAATTGCATCAAATGGCAGAAATGTGTGTTATAGTCTGAGCCCCACTAGAAACTAAATTCAACCATCTAAAGCTCCTAACATTCAAAATTCCTTCCAGCTATCAGAAAAAAGACTTTTACCCCAAATTATGAATCTGAATCGGAGAGGAGAAGAACAAGATTTGACGGGTGGCACAGTGGGTAGCACTGCTGTCACACAGCGCTAGGGGCTCGGTTCAATTCCGGCCTTGGGTGACTGTGTGGAGTTTGTATACTTTCTCCCAGTATTTGTGCAGGTTTCCTCCGGGTGCTCCGGTTTTCTCCCACAGTCCAAAGATGTGCAGGTTTGGTGGATTGGCCATGATGAAATTGGCCCTTAGTGTCCAAAGATGTGCAGGCTAGGTAGGATTATGGAGATAGAGTGGAGGAGTGGGCCAACGAGCTCTTGCAGAGAGTTAGTGCTGACTCGATGGGCTGAATGGCCTCCTTCTGCACTGTAGGGATTCTATAGTTCTATGAGCTAGCACAAACTTTAGCAGAAGCCATGCTAAATTGCCCTTTGTGTCCATAAGGGTTAGGTGGGGTTACTGGGTTATGGGGATAGGGTGGAGGTGTAGGCTTAAGTAGGGTGCTCTTTCCAATGGCCAGTGCAGACGATGGGCCAAATGGCCTCCTTCTGCACTGTAAATTCTATGATTCTACGATTTAGCTTAAGACTAGTCTTAAACTATTAAATTACAGTAGACCTTTTACCCCTGCATTAAACAATTTCTGTTACATATCATTGCATTAATGAAGGCTTTGAGGATATGGTTCTTTCACATTCAAAATTGAATTCTTTAAGGTAATTTGATGAAATGGATGGTGTAAGCGAAGCAGAAAAAGCAGTTGTAATTTCATATGAATGATGCAGTTTCATCATTCCATGGGCAATAAGGAAATAAAATCAAAAATCCCAAAGACTCACCAAGGATGTACATGCTCGCCACTGGCGAAGAAGCCAAATTGCTCCAGGTCTTCCTGTAGCTGAGGTTTTAGCAACGAGTTCAGTTTTTCCACCTTGCCACCTTTCACACAGTGGTAATAGTCAAAGTTTATCATTGGTGTGTTAGGGGCATAAGCAGAGGCCCACATCAGTTTCTAGATAGAAGAGAAATAAAACATATTTTGTCATGCCTTTAATCCAATATCTCATTTAATTATTACACGAGGCACTGGGGAATGTTAATAGGATCGACATCAGTTGGTGAAGTCAATACTACACAGAGCCTCTCCTTGCTGCGGGCATTTAGTGACTCCGTTCAGTGTGAACCCTATTTATACATGTTCAAATACCCATTACCTGCTTCTCTGAACAGTTTCTCTGAACAATGTAATTGGCACTGTTGAGGTTTGTTAATGCAATTAATAAGACATTGACAAAGAGAACTAAATGAGGTCTGAACACTTTCCCACAGAGATGGAAAAGTATACTAATAAAACCAATAACACAATTTACAGTTCGCCCTACATCATAATTCTCCCAGAATACACACCTTGGCCTGAAGTCTGGAAGGATGTCAAGTAACCACTGTTTGAATAGATAAATTACACACAACACAGAAGATTGTATACAGAGACGACGAGAACAATGCCCAAACTCTTCTCGTCTCTGGATCGTTACAGACTGGTCATATGAGTTCAGGATCCTGAAATACAGATCGATATGGGAACAGCCCAGGAAGTTCAAACTTCCCTTCTCCCTGGGACCCTCCGCGTACATCCCCGACTCTGAGGAAGAATCGGAGACTTGGGAGAGATCCGAGATACTTACTCAGATAGTTACCCAGAAAATGTTCGCCTGATTGAAAGCTGGACTAACACCTGGGTAACTTCACAACTGACACCTGAAAGCACCGACCCTCCTGACCACTCCTGCCCCCCCCCCCCCCCCCCCCCCGAATTGCACAACCAACTCCTAATCTGACCCCTAATTTAACCCCGACCAGACTCACCGCTCGTCCACTCAAAGACTGGACCTTTAAATGTACCTGAAGAAAATGACAACTAGTGCCATATGCCCCCTAGTTCTGCTTTCACCCGCCAGTGGAAACAACCCGCCCGCATCTAACCTATCTATTCCCTTCATAATTTTATATGTTTCTGTAAGATCCCCCCTCATCCTTCTAAATTCCAACGTGTACAGTCCCAGTCTACTCAACCTCTCCTCGTAATCCAACCCCTTCAGCTCTGGGATTAACCTAGTGAACCTCCTCTGCACACCCTCTAGCGCCAGTGCGCCCTTTCTCAGGTAAGGAGACCAAAATTGGGCACATCTTTTGGTCTCCAAAAGGTGTGGCCTTACTAACACCTTATACAATTGCAGCATAACCTCCCTAGTCTTAAACTCCATTCCTCTAGAAATTAAGGCCAAAACTCCATTTGCCTTCTTAATCACCTATTGCACCTGTAAACCAACTTTTTGCCACACATGCACTAGCACACCCAAGTCTCTCTGCACAGTAGCATGTTTTAATATTTCATCATTTAAATATTAATCCCTTTTGCTGTTATTCCTACCAAAATGGATAACTTCACATTTGCCAACATTGTATTCCATCGGCCAGACCCTAGCCCATTAACTTAAACTACCCAAATCCCTCTGCAGACTTACAGTATCCTCTGCACTTTTTGTTTCACCACTCATCTCAGTGTCGTCTGCAAACTTGGACACAATCGGAGACTTGGGAGAGATCCAAGATACTTATTCGGATAGTTATCCAGAAAATGCTCACCTGATTGAAAGCTGGACTAATGCCTGGGTAACTCCACAACTGACACCTGAAATCACCGACCCTCCTGACCACTCCTGCCCCCCCCCCCCAACTCCAAATCGTCCATGTAAATAGTGAACAATTGTGGGCACAACACTGATCTTGTCTTCCCACAACTCTCCTCTCCGACTTAGTTCCCCATGGGATGCTGTGTTGTGCATATCTTTCACAGCCAGCATCAGAGGATCCCAGAAGAAGCGTGCCACAGTGTGGTGTTGCGAGAATCTCTGCATCCAGCATTCGGAAGATTCAGGCCAATATGTTTAACAAAAAGCTGGCCAAGTTCAAAAGTGAAAGTGTTAAAATGCCAGCCTTGACAGCAATGTGCATTCCAGCTCCACAGCTACAGGGCTTCAGGACAAATTCTATCCACCCCGGTCGTCGATAGGTTTCACCGCCCTATTTATACCCACTGCATCATTTCACTCTTCTGTCTAAAACTGATGAAAAGCAGTAAACTAGGAAACAAAATGATCAAGTATTGAAATGAAGAGGGACAGAAGCTGTGAACTACTAGCATTAACTATTACAATAAAAACAAAAAGTTCTGGAAACACTCAGCAGGCTTGGCAGCACCTGTGTTGAGAAAAACCGTCAATGTTTTCATCAGAACTGGAAAACGTTCGAGACGTTACAGGTTGTAAATATAGAGTCAGGGTAAGGCGTGGGGGGGGGGGGGGGGGGGGGGGAGACGACACAAAGGGGGTGGTCTTTGATAGGGTAGAAGGCAGGAGAGATGAAATAGTAAAAAGGATGATTGTGCAAAGTTAAAGAATTTGGTAATGGGTTCAGGAAAGAAACAAAAGATAGATTTAGAGACAGTGTACATGGGAAGTGTACAATTGCTGCCTGGGGAACGAAGTCACAATTTGAAATTATTGAACTTAAAAAGTTGAGCCCAGAAGTCTGCAACATGCTGAATTGAATGATGAGGTGCTGTTCCTCAACCTTAGGTTGAGCTTCACAGACTCCTATGTCCTCAGCCACCGGAGTGAGATTACATGGAGAATTCAAAACGCGGAGAACTGGAGGCCCACAATCACACTTGTGGACTGAATGACGTTTATTAAAGTAGTCATCAATCGGTTTGTTCGCTCTAATGTAAAGACAGAATTTGAGCTGTAAATAGAGTATACTAAGGTAGGGTGCCCTTTCCAATGGCCGGTGCAGACCCGATGGGCCGAATGGCCTCCTTCTGCACTGTAAATTCTATGATTATATGATTTAGAAGTACCTGTTTTACTGGAAGGAGTGTTTGAGATAGATCATAAAATTTACAGTGCAGAAGGAGGCCATTCGGCCCATCAAGTCTGCACCGGCTCTTGGAAAGAGCACACTACCCAAGTTCAACACCTCCACCCTATCTCAATAACCCAGTAACCCCACCCAACACTCAGGGCAATTTTGGACACTACGGGCAATTTAGCATGGCCAATCCACCTAACCTGCACATCTTTGGACTGTGGGAGGAAACCGGAGCACCCGGAGGAAACCCACGCACACACGGGGAGGATGTGCAGACTCCGCACAGACAGTGACCCAAGCCGGAATCGAACCTGGGACCCTGGAGCTGTGAAGCCATTGTGCTATCCACAATGCTACCGTGCTGCCCAGTGTTGGATTGTTTGAGATGTTGGATAATGAGAAGGGAGGAGTTAAAAGGGCAGCTTTTACATCTGCTTGTAGGAGAAGAGGGGGTGGGGGAGGGGGGAGTATTGAGTGTGATTGAGGTTTCCCAGAAAGATGGGGTCCCTTCAGAATGCTGGCAGGGAAGGGGAAAATGCTGGAGGTGGCAGAAATGATGGAAGATGATTGTTGAACATGGGAAGCTAGTGTGGTGGAAAGTAAAATTTGGGAGCGAGAAAAGGGAGTGTGGAAAAGGGAAGACAGATCGGAAGCACTCGCATAGAAGGTGACATCATCAGAACAAATACGACTGAGCCAGAGAAACTCGGAGAATGGATTGAGTCCTTATAGGGAGTAGGGTTAGAAGGTGCATAGTCAAGAGTAGCTGCGGGAGTTGATGGGCTTAAAGTCAGTGGCCTAACAACAGAAATGGAGACAAAGAAATCAAGGGACGGAAGGGTAAAGTCGATGATGGACCAGGTGAAAGAAGCAGAAGGCTACAAAGCAGAAGCAAGGATGATGATATTTTCCAGTTCGGCACAAGAGAAATGACACCAATCTTGTTATCAGTGCACCGGAAAAAGAGGTGTGGGAGTTGGCCTGATTAGCATTGAACCGAAGAAAGGTCCACATATCCCACAAATAGCTGGGAATAGCTGAAAGCAACACCTTTTATTTACAAGAGGTAAACAGAAATACAGAAGTATTTCAATTCAAGACACTGCCCAGTGTTCCCAGAGTTACCTTCACAACACTTCCTCACACCTTGCTTCCAGTAAGAACTGATAGAAGATTCATAGTTGCAGTACACAAGGAGACCATTCAGCCTGTCTTGTCTGTGCTGGCCCTCTGAGAAAGCAATTCGCCTCGTGCTTTCCCTGCTTTTTCCCTTAGCCTACACATTTTTCCTTTTCAGATAGTCAATTCCCTCTATTCCATTCTCCCAGCATCTCCATTTTAAAGTCATATTGATTCTGATGATGACATTCTTCCATGCTAGTGCTTCAGATACGTCTTCCTTTTTCCTCAACTAAGGAATTCACACACATCCTTGGTTAATAGTCCCTCAACCATGTCAGTCCATTTCCTGCACCTCTGCACTCACCCATTATCTTTACCTCCAAAACCACGATTGGGTTCCCTTTATCCTCACCTCCCACCCCATCAGCCTCCATATTCAACAGACCTAAGAATGCAAGAAATAGGAGTAGGAGTCGACATAAGATCTCTCAAGCCTGCACTGCTATTCAATATCATGGCTGACATTCACTTTCCCACCCACATCCCATTCCCTTGATTTCCTGAGAGACCAATCTATCCCAGTGGTGAATAAACAAAAGATTGGAACGTCCACAACTCTCGGGGATGTCTTGTTATACTCTTGACTTAGCATAAGCTGCTTCCTTGATGTGCACTCTGACAAAGGAAGGTTAAGACTTGGAAATAGCTTCAACACGTTTATTGAACTATTAACAATTCTCCTACTTGGATCCGACTCTACTGTTAATCCTTCTATAGCTACTCAGACTGATGAACCAGTCTGCTACAATCCACGTGGTGGGTGTAATGTTCAATCAACCCTGTGTCTGTACTCACTGAGTGTCTCCACTAGAAAGAGGAAGATCATGTGTGCTGTGTCCTTTATATATGGGTTGGTGTAATGCCCCCCTGTGGTAGTGTCACCTCTGTGTGTATCGTGAATGCCCATTGGCCGTGTCCTATCTTACTGACCTATTGGTTGAATGTCTGTGTGTCATGTCTCTGGCGCTCCCTCTAGTGTCTAGCTAGTCTACGTGTATTTCCATTAACCCCTTGTGTATCTACAGTGATGCATATCACCACAGGGGATAGAGAATGCCATTCATACATTCAGATAAAAGGGCCTTAATTTCAATTTTCTACAACTATTCTTAGCATAAACCTCATTTGCTCTCGTACCAATACTGTTAAACTTACTACCATCCAATTAATGACTGGGAAGACCAAAGTCATTGGGTGGAATCTTGCAGTTGTGTCAATTGTCATGACAGTTTTACCGAAAGGGCATGAGACTTCCGCTCAGAGATGGACGGCTGGCCACCT
Organism: Scyliorhinus canicula; assembly: GCF_902713615.1. NCBI lineage: Eukaryota > Metazoa > Chordata > Chondrichthyes > Carcharhiniformes > Scyliorhinidae > Scyliorhinus > Scyliorhinus canicula. Next base: position 221,646,512 of record NC_052146.1, read on the forward strand.
GCAATCACGTAGCAGCCAGCCAACTGAATATTCAGAGTTAGAGAGGCTTTGCCAATCATGTGGTGTGTGGGGGAGGGGGGGGGGGGGGGGGGGGGGGGGGGGAGGCAGGAGGTCACAGACCCTGCTGTTACCTCAGAGGGCTGGAGGTCTAGATGTTGCATTTAACAGGCACCCAGCCAGACATCCACTCCTCGGAATCCAGCAGCATCAATCTGGTTGTGTGAGTGGATGTTTTGCTGCTGACGCCACCCATCCCCCCAGAAAGCCACAACTGCTGCTGCAGCCACCTGCCGTTTCTCACTAACATGTCAGCACAGAGAACAGGTGGCCCAACCGTTTAGTGATGCCTCCCTGCAGCTTCTCCTCAAGGTCACCTGTGACGGGGGGGAGGAGGAAAGAGAGAGGATATTCCTGTTTCCCAACAGTGGCAGCAGGATGACCACCTGACCAAGGCAGTCTGGACAGAGATTGCAGCAGAGATTAGCAGCCATGGGACCCACGAGTGAAACTGGGCCCGGTGCTGCAAAAGGGTCAAGGCCATCATGAAGACAAGGCCCTGGCAGAGGAATCACCATCACATAAATCCGCCACAGCCTCCGCAGCACAGAGACAATGACCTCGGTGGAAATACGTTCATGATTAGCCTCGAGCCTCACAATCTGGTCAACACATTACTGACATGACCATCCAAGCTGTGAGTTCTGTCAGTTCATTGAGATTCTCCCAAAGATAGTGACTAGCTCAAAGACTAATGCACAATTTGAAAGACAAAGGCCGGGATTCTCCCTTCTGGGGACTAAGTCCCCACGCCGGCGGGAGAACTGGCACCAACCACTCCGGTGTCAACAGGGGTCTAGGTGGGCGCCGGAGGGGTTGGCGACGCTCCAGCCGGCGGCGATGGGACGTCACGAGTTTGTGCATTCGCCGAAGGGCCAGCATGATCTCGCGCATGCGCGGAACCACCGGCGTGGCTCCACGCATGCGCAAACCGGCCAGCGTATTTTGGCGCATGCGCGGGGGTTTCTCTTCTCCACGCCAGCCATGGCGGATCCCTACAGGGGCCGGCGCGGAAGGAAGAAGTGTCCCCACAGAACAGGCCCGCCTATAGATCAGTGGGCCCCGATCATGGGCCAGGCCACTGTGGGGGGGCCCCCTGGGGTCGGATCCCCTGCACCCCCCCCCCCCCCCGCCCCTGAGGACCGCCCCCCCCGACTTACCTGTCATGTCCCGCCATGTGAGATTATGCGTAACCCATGCCAGCAGGACTGGGCAAAAACGGACGGCCGCTCGGCCCATCGGGGCCCGGAGAATTGCCGGGGGGGCCGCTGTCAACGGCCCCCAACCAGCATGGAGGGAATCCCAGCCCCGCCCGAAAAACGACGGCGGAGAATACGGCAGCCGCCATCGGGGCAGCGGGGTGGGATTTGCGCCGCCCACCGGGGATTCTCCAACCCAGCGGGAGGTTGGAGAATACCGCCAAAAATATTTCATTGGGTTCTCCAGCGATGACATCCATACCTGAAAAGCCTTGCTGAGGACTTCCTCTCCTCCCTTCATTCTTAGCAGGTTGACAATGACTTGACTTCCATACTGCTCTCTCAGCAAAATCAAGTGCCTGAAAAATGACAATCAGTACATTGCTATTCACTATACAATTATGCATACATGCTATACAAACATTTAAAATGCAGTATAAACATATATTCATCATATTTAGAAAAAATTACATTCTATTACATTATAAAAAGTCAATAAATTACCATAAAGTCAGGTAAATGTATATCCTGATGCAGACATTATAAATATATTTTGCATAACCATCAGCCTCCACTCAATGGTAGCACTTTCACCTCTTAGTTAGGAAATCATGGGTTCAACCCCTACCCCAGGACTTGTGCTCATATAATGTGGCCCTTGCGTGCCATACATACACAGGGAGTGTCGCACTGTTAGAGTGCCATATTTCAGATGAGATAGCATTCTCAGGTTGGCATCACAGATCCCATGCACTAAGAGCAGGGGAGTTTTCACAGTGTCCTGCATAATATTTATTCCTCAATCAACTTCGAAAGCAGTTTAAACTAATTTTGCAGGGGAGGGGAACCAGGATGAAGCATCTGAGAGGAGAAACAAGCAAAGGGCTGTGAGAGACAGGAATAAACGGTTGTGCAGAAACAGAAAGGGTCAGACAAGAGAGCAAAGCCAGGCAGAATGCAGCAGGCTTTGAGTGCATGCCAGAAAAAGCACGGAACATGACTAATAAGGTGGGTAAATTGCATGTAGAAGTTACCACACAGGATGTTGACAATAACAGAAACCCAGCTCAAACAAGTTCAGGAATGAGAACTAACCCAGATCTGAAATACTTGGGGGGGGGGGGGGACAGAACGATAATCAACACATACTCAACTGGAAGAGTACTGACATGTAAAACAGTAAAGATCAAGCGTGAGGTCAGGTGTAATGCCTGGATCTGGTATGTCTCTCTTGTGGGGACCATGAATTGGATTCAATTGGAATTGGTTTTTGGAGCAGGCAAGGAGCTGGATTAGGGGTTTGCCCCTGTCTACACTCTGAGCTCTGACTTTGAAACTGATAAAGTAATGTTAAAAAAAACAGTAAATGACCAATTGGAGGCATTCCAAGAGGAGATGTTTCAAGTACAGTTTGATACATTACTAAGAGGGGGGGATAAGGAAAACCACCCATGGCTTCCTGGTTGCCCAAAGACAATGGGGTTAAGCAGAATAAGGGGCTTATCATTAAACAAGTATCACATATATGAGAACAGATTAGCAGATAAAAGGGAACATTAAAATATTTTGTAAATATTAAGAGCAAAAGTCCATTAATTGAGTGAACGCAATAAGGGGCATCAAAGGAAGTCCTGCTGAGATAACGGAGTACTTTGCAACAATCTTCACAAGAGAAAACTCTCAATATCAGTGCAATGGAGGAAATAGTAGGGAAATCAGATTAGATAAAGAAGAGCTACTTAAAAAGTTGGCAGCACTCAAAGTAGACCCAGACCAGATGAAATGCACCTGAGATTGCCGAGGGATGTAATGATGGAAATAGCTGAGACCCTGGCCATAATCTTTCAATCCCTTGTTGGATACGATAATGGTGTTGGAGGGTTGGAGAGTTGCAAATGTTAGGCCCTTTTGAAAAACACAGTTCATCAACTCTCTGGTTACTTTATTGAAGGCAGTGCAGTTGATGTGTATATGGACTTTCAGAGGATGTTTGATTAGGCGACATATAATAGACGTGAGCAGAACTGAAGTCCATGGGATAAAAGGAACAGCAGCAGTGTGGAGACAAAATTAGTTAAGAGACCGAACACAGAACAGTGGCAAGCCATTGTTTATAAAACTGAAGGGGATACAGTGGTGTCCACAGGGGTCAGTACTGGGAGCACTGCTCTTTTTGATGTCTATCGATGACCTGCACTTGGGCCTAAAGGGCACAGTTTCACAATTAGTGGTACAAAGCCTAGGAATGTAGTATTCAGCATTCGAAAGATGCGCAGGATTGATCAATGTGTCGGGTTATGGGGATAGGGTGGGGGAGTGGGCCTAGGTAGAGTGCTCTTTCAGAAGGTCGGTGCAGACTCGATTGGCCTCCTTCTGCACTGGATTCTACGCAGGAGAGCAGCAAAGACTGGTCCAATTGGCAAACGTACGGCAAATAAATTTAATTGTGAGAAATGTGAAGTGATGCATTTTGCAAGAAAAAAGACTATTAATTAATGGTACAATTTTAGAGGTGTGGAAAGAGAAAGGCTATGGAAATCACAAACAGACATTTTTGACGGTGTTAGAGTAAGTTAGAATAATTTTCTTCCTAAAGAAAAGGGCAGCACGGTAGCATGATGGTTAGCATAAATGTTTCACAGCTCCAGGGTCCCAGGTTCAGTTCCCGGCTGGGTCACTGTCTGTGCGGAGTCTGCACGTCCTCCCCGTGTGTGCGTGGGTTTCCTCCGGGTGCTCCGGTTTCCTCCCACAGTCCAAAGATGTGCGGGTTAGGTGGATTGGCCATGCTAAATTGCCCGTAGTGTCCTAATAAGTAAGGTTAAGGGGGGTGTTGTTGGGTTACGGGTATAGGGTGGATACGTGGGTTTGAGTAGGGTGATCATTGCTCGGCACAACATCGAGGGCCGAAGGGCCTGTTCTGTGCTGTACTGTTCTATGTTCTATGTAAGTTGATTGGGCAGTTAAACAAAGCACTAGGGCTGGATTCTCCATCGGCGGGATCCTCCATTTTGCCAGCAGCACACTCACGCCCGGGGATTTCCCAATGGCGTGGGGATGCCCACAATGGGAAACCCGATTGGCCAGCTGGCAGGACAGAGAATGCCGCTGCTGCCCGGGACATGCTGCACCCCCTGGTCTTTATAAATAGAGGTAAACAGCTCAAATCAAGGAAGGTCTAGTACTTTTATAACTTTTATTAAACTGCTGGTTAGCCCTCAGCAAGGGTATTGTATCAGACCTTGGGCCCCAGACTGTAGAGGAAATCTATCAGAAAGAATGAGAGAGTACAGTTTTGTGAACTAAGGAAGTTGAATAAATGGGGAGAAACAGATGTCATTGGCAGACACAAGGTAATTGATAAAAAACAGGGAGCCTTTCCAACACACAGCAAGCTACGATGATCTGGAATTCATTTTCTGAAACGGTGGAGGAAGCAGATGCAATAATAACTGCCACAAAATAATCGGCTATATACTTGAAAAAAGGGGAAATTTGAGAATATTGGGGAATGGTAGATACAAATGGGAGATACGCAAAGATACAAGGAGCCAAATGATCGCCTTCTCTGCTGAAGGTTCCACATTTGAACCAGAAAATGCTGTCTATACAAGCTTACTAATGTCAGTGTAAGTAAGGTCATCAGATGCTTTCCCCTTTGAGGGGGAGAGCTGACTGGTGGTGATTTAACCTGAGGATCAGGCAAGGGGCAAGATTAAGGGGGCGAGGTCTTTATTAATAATCTCAGCCGGTACGAGAATTGAACCCGTGTTGCTGGCTTTGCTCTGCATCATGAACCAACTGTCCAACCAACTGAGCTAAACCGGCCCTCAGTCAGTGGGGAGCATTGGATGAAGTACATTTTTGGATCAGCTGTTATCAAGGGTTGTCAGTAGCTCAACATTGGCTATCGGTTAAACAACACCTTGATTTTAAATTTTTCATCCATTGTTTAAAATCTCTCCAGGGTCTTGCTTCAAAAGGGATTTGATAAATTGCCACATGAAAGATTAATACACGAGATAACAGCGAATGAAATTGGGATGAGGTAGTAACATGGACAGAGAACCTGTCAACAGACAGGCAGCAGAAAGCAGGACTAAAAAGGTGCATTTACAAGTTGGTAAACTGATGCATTAAAGTGTCACAAGGATCAGTGCTTGGGCCACAACTATTTACAATCTGTATTAATGACTCAGCTGAAAAGACCAACAACAAGCCAGGCTTTCATGGAGGTGACAGGAAGGTCGAGTCGGGAAACCTCCCAACTCGGCACAGTGCCTCCTTTAAAAAGGCTCCCGCCGACCATGGAGGCAGGGGCTGGTTGGAGGTGGGCCCACTGCCTCACAAGGTAATGCAGCAATGTAAGCAAGCAGAGGGCATGGTTGCCAACCTGGAATGCCCACCTCGATTTACTGGGACATTGGACCAGTTGGAATGCTGAATGACAAGCCCTCAACTTCAGCCCCTACCCTCGCCACATGCAACATCATACTCCTCCAAGTCTTCTCACAACGCACATTCCACCGGTTTTCCCCCCACAATCCAAAGATGTGCAAGTTGGATTGGCCATACTAAATTGTCCCTTAGTGCCCAGCGATGTGCAGGTTTGGTTATGGGATTACGGGAATAGGGGGAAATGGGAATGGGTAGAGAGCTCATTTGAAGGGTCTGTGCGGACTCGATAGGCCGAATGGCCTCCTTCTGCACTGTAGGGATTCTATGCTATTCTATGCTGAATGATGGAGCAGGCTCAAGGAGCCGTATGGGCTGCCCCTGCTCCCATCTCTTACGCTTCTCCTTATCTCTCTTATCTCCTCCAGCCCACATTCCTCTTTCTGCACTCCTTTATTGCTGCTCTCTTCTGCCTCCCCATTCTAACTGCTCCACCACTGCTGGCTGCACCTTCATCTTTCCAGGTCAGTTATTCCAAACTCTTTTCCAAAGTAGGCATTTCAACATTGACATGACCCGAGACATCAGCAAAAACAAAAGTGATAAAGCAGCACAGTAACATTCAGTATATAATTACTAATGTTTCTGTTTCAGGATCAACATAATAATAAAACATATAAATATGAAAATCTGTGTTTTTAAAGTGCTTTGTAAAAATGTTAATATTTTGTACACTCAGGTAGGTTTGAGCAAAGCTCTCCAGACTCGACTGTGACAAAAGCCTCAATGGAGCCAAACTCTCCTGCCATAGCCTAACACTGTAATCAGCCCCTGCCCCCTTCCCACACACACTATAATCAGCCCCTGCCCCCTTCCCACACACACTATAATCAGCCCCTGCCCCCTTCCCACACACACTATAATCAGCCCCTGCCCCCTTCCCACACACTATAATCAGCCCCTGCCCCCTTCCCACACACACTATAATCAGCCCCTGCCCCCTTCCCACACACTATAATCAGCCCCTGCCCCCTTCCCACACACACTGTAATTAGCCCCTCCCCCCTTCCCCCACACACACATTGTAATCAGCTCTCCTCCCCTCCCACACTGTAATGAGCCCCCCCCCCCCCCCCCCCCCCACTCCTCTCACATACATTGTAATCAGCCCCTCTCCCCCCTCACAGTTTTAGCACACAGGGCTAAATCGCTGGCTTTTAAAGCCGACCAAGGCAGGCCAGCAGCACGGTTCAGTTCCCGTAACAGCCTCCCCGAACAGGCGCCGGAATGTGGTGACTAGGAGCTTTTCACAGTAACTTCATTTGAAGCCTACTTGTGACAAGAAGCGATTTTCATTTTTTTTTTAATTTAGTCAGCTCCTCTCCCCTTACCACACTGTAATGAACTCCTCTACCCCCCCCCCCCCACATACATTGTAATCAGCCGATCTCCCCTTCCCACACACTGTACTCAGCTTCTCTCTCCCCCCCCCACACACACTGTAATCAGCCCCTCTCTCCCACACTGTAATCAGCCCCTCTCCCTTTCCACATTGTAATGAGCCCCTCTCCACCCCCCCCCCCCCACATACATTATAATCAGCCCCTCTCCCCTTCTCACACACACTGTAATCAGGGGGGAAGGGGGGAGGGAGGGGGGAGAGAGGGGGGAGAGAGGGGGGAGGGAGGGGGGAGGGAGGGGGGGGAGGGGAAGAGGGGGGAGGGGAGGGGGAGAGGGGGGAGGGGAGGGGAGGTGGGAGGGGAGGTGGGAGGGGAGGGTCCGAGGACTGGTGGTATGAGTAGAGACAATCGAGAAGATGGGGGCTGCCCGCTGGCTCGTGGCAAAATGAACAATACTAACTACATTAGGATGCAAAAAAAATTACAATAGAGTCCAATAAAGTCCCATGGTTGCATCAGATGGACACGATCAGCCTGTTGGGTGCCCGTGGTGTTCTGGTGGACCGTCGCAGTGGAGCCGGTGACGTCGGGCCGATGGTCGTCCTTGCCTCTGGGAGCGTCGGTCGTAGATGTGTCTCTGTACCCGGGCCGGTGGTGGAGACGCTGTAATCGGGGAAGAGGGGGGTCTGTGCGCTGGGTTGTGGGGGCGCAGGGGGCGCTGGGGGGAATTGGGGTTGGGGGGGAGGTGTTGATGTAAGAGAAGAAGGCCGCACGGTGGCGGGTGCCAGGTCCCGAAGCGAGACCGTATCCTGCTGACCGTCGGGATACTCCACGTACGCATACTGCGGGTTGGCGTGGAGTAACTGGACTCACTCAACCAACGGGTCGGACTTGTGCACCCGCACATGCTTCCAGAGGAAGCTGGGCACGGGGGTGGCCAGCCAGGTCGGGAGAGGGGATCCTGAGGACAACTTCCTCGGGAAAACAAGACGTTCATGAGGTATTTGGTTAGTGGCGGTACAGAGGAGAGACCGGATTGAATGGAGGGCGTCGGGGATGACCTCTTGCCAACAGGGGATAGGGAGATCTCTGGACCGTAGGGCCAGCAGGATGGTCTTCCAGATGGTGCCATTCTCCCGCTCGACCTGACCGTTACCCCGGGGGTTATAACTGGTCGTCCTGCTAGAGGCTATGCCCCTGCTGAGCAGGAATTGACACAGTTCGTCACTCATAAAGGAGGAACCCCGGTCGCTGTGGATGTACGCGGGGTAACCGAACAGGGAGAAGATGGATAGGAGGGCCTTTATGACGGTTGTTGTGGTCATGTCGGGGCAGGGGATGGCAAAAGGGAAGCGGGAGTACTCATCAATAACATTCAAGAAATATGTGTTACAGTTGTTGGACGGGAGGGGACACTTGAAGTCTTATACTGAGACGTTCGAAGGGGCGGGATGCCTTGATCAGATGTGCTCATTCGGGGCGGTAGAAGTGCGGTTTGCACTCGGCGCAGACGTGGCAGTCCCTGTTGACGGTCCTGACTTCCTCAACGGAGTAGGGCAGGTTGCGGGTCTTAATAAAATGGTAAAAACGGGTGACCCCTGGATGGCAGAGGTCCATGTGGAGGGAGCGGAGACGGTCAATCTGCGCGCTGGCGCAGGTACCACGGGATAGGGCATCGGGAGGCTCGTTGAGCTTCCCAGGACAATACAAGATATCGTAGTTGTACGTGGACAACTCGATCCACCACCGCAAGATCTTGTCGTTCTTAATCTTGCCCCTCTGTACATTATCAAACATGAAAGCCACTGACCGTTGGTCTGTGAGGAGGGTAAACCTCCTGCCGGCCAGATAGTGCCTCCAATATCGCACAGCTTCGACTATGGCCTATGCCTCCTTTTCCACCAAGGAGTGGCGGATTTCGGAAGTGTGGAGGGTCCGGGAGAAGAAGGCCACGGGTCTGCCCGCTTGGTTCAGGGTGGCCGCCAGAGCTACATCAGACGCGTCGCTCTCGACCTGGAATTGGAGGGACACGACAATAGCATGCATCGTGGCCTTTGCGATATCCGCTTTGATGCGGCTATAGGCCTGGCGGGCCTCCATCGACAGGGGAAAGGAGGTGGACTGGATGAGGGGGCGGGCTTTGTCGGCGTAGTTGGGGACCCACTGGGCGTAATAGGAGAAGAAGCCCAGGCAGCGTTTGATGGAGTTGGGGAGAGGGAGTTCCATCAGGGGGTGCATGCGTTCGGGATCGGGGCCTATCACTCCGTTATGCGCTACGTAGCCAAGGATGGCTAGGCGGTCGGTGCTAAACACGCACTTATCCTTATTGTAGGTTAAATTAAGGAGTTTCGCGGTTCGGAGGAATTTTTGAAGGTTGGTGTCATGGTCCTGCTGGTCGTGGCCGCAGATGGTGACGTTATCGAGGTACGGGAAGGTAGTCCGTAACCCGTGCTTGTCGACCATTCGGTCCATCTCCCGTTGGAAGACCGAGACCCCATTTGTGACACCGAATGGAACCCTGAGGAAGTGGTAGAGGCGCCCATCTGCCTCAAACGCGGTGTACTTGCGGTCACTCGCGCGGATGGGGAGCAGGGGTAGGCAGACTTAAGATCCACCGTGGAAAAGACTTTGTATTTCGCGATCCTGTTAACCAGGTCGGAAATACGGGGGAGAGGATACGTGTCCAGCTGCGTAAACCTGTTGATGGTCTGACTGTAATCAATTACCATCTGGTTTTTCTCCCCAGTCCGAACTACCAGCTCGCCAGGGACTGTTGCTGGCCTCGATGACTCCTTCCTTAATGAGCCTCTGGAACTCGGACCCGATTAAGGTCCGGTCCTGCGCACTGTATCGTCTGCTCCGAGTGGCGACAGGTTTACAATCTGGGGTGAGATTAGCAAACAAGGAAGGAGGGTCCACTTTGAGGGACGCGAGGCTGCCGACAGTAGGGGGGGGGGGGGGGGGGCGGAGTAGGGCCGCCGGATTGGAAGGTCAAGCTCTGCAGGTTGCACTGGAAATCCAGGCCCAAGAGTGCCGGAGCGCATAGACAGGGGAGAATGAGGAGTTTGTAGTTTTTGAAAACCCTCCCCTGGACTGTGAGGTCCGCTATGCAGCACCCGGTGATCTGGATAGAGTACGAACCCGAGGCCAAATTGATCTTATGCTTGACTGGGTGGATGGGGAGCGCGCAGCGTCTTACAGTGTCGGGGTGGACAAAACTTTCCGTGCTCCCGGAGTCCAATAGGCATTTCGTCTCATGTCCGTTGAGCTGGATCGTTGTCGTAGTCTTGGCGAGCGTGCGTGGTCGCGACAGGTCGAGTGTGATGGAAGCAAGTCGTGGCGAGAGTTCCAGATCCTCCTCGGTGGCAGAGTAATCGCTGGCAGGGCCTTCTGTGTTGGCCCAAGATGGCGGCGCCCAGGGCACGCAGGTGGCGTCCGGGACCCAAGATGGGGGCGCCCGTGGGAACCTCGTGGCGGCTGGGGGCAGTGTCAGCGACGTCTGCGGGCCGGTCGGGGCACCCGGGTGCGGGGGTAGGGAGGACCGTGGGCCTGTTGCGGGGGCCGGGAGGCGGGCCGGAGATGTCAGTGCGCGGCCCTGGGAGGGCCCGGGGGGGGGCCTGGGGGGTGCGATCCGCGGTCGCTGCGCAGAACAGCAGCGACCGACTTGGTCTGGCAGACCACAGCGTAATGGCCCTTCTAACCGCAGCTCTTACACAGAGCGGAGCGGGCCGGGCAGCGCGGGCGGGGATGTTTGGAGAAGCAGCAAAAATAGCAGCGGGGCCCCGTTAGAATGTCGGAGCATCCCGCAGCGCAGGCTTGGAGGGGGGGGGGGGGGGGGGGGGGGGGGGGGGGTCGGGGTCAGCGGAGGATGGAGGTGGCGCGTGCCATGAAGTCCAGGGGGTTGCTGTGCGGCCAGGGGCGTATGCGCGGGCGTTCAGGTTGGCGATTTCCAGGGAGGTTGCAAGGGTCCGTGCCTCAGCTGGGCTGAGGGCGTTCGTCTCCAGCAATCGCTGGCGGATAGAGGAGGATTGCATGCCGGCAACGTAAGCGTCTCTAATTAAAAGTTCCATGTGCTCTGCGCAGAAACCTGGGGACAAGCGCACATTCTCCCCAGAGCCGCGAGGGCCTGGTAAAACTCGTCGAGTGACTCACCAGGGAACTGTTGTCTAGTAGTCAGGAGATGCCGTGCGTATACTTCGTTGACCGGCCGGAGAAAGTGTCCTCTTAGAATATCCATGGCCGCGTTATAATCATTTCCATCCTCAATTATTGAATATACCGCCGTGCCCACGCACGAGTGGAGGATGTGGAGATTCTGCTCCTTGGTGGGCTTGCCGGCTGCAGTTGTCAGGTAACTGTTGAAACACGCCTGCCAATGTTTAAAAATTGCAGGCGCATTTGAAGCATGCGGGCTGATGCGGAGGCAGTCAGGCTTGATGCGTAGCTCCATTTCACAATTCTAGCTGATTAAATTGATGTACCATCAATTGGACATGAGGCACGATGAAGATCCAAACTTTGGCTTTAATCAACTAGTTATTAGCCCGGTGGTCGACTACAGAGAAAGGCCAACCGCCAGGAACTCTGGGTGCTTATACCCCGCCTCGGAGGCGGGGTCTACTTGCCTCTCGACCAATTGGTGAGCAGTCACGTGACTAGTCCCAGCCAATCAGACGAGAGGCACATGACCAGCCAGATCCAATGGAGAACCAATGCTCTGCACCAATGGCAGTGCTCCCATTCATACCATCACAATCAGCTCCTCTCCCCTTCCTACACAGCATCTTTTAGTCAAGTTGCCCCTGCCCATGAAGCAGAGTTGTTAACTTGGGTGAGGAGCCTCTGAATCACAGTAAAGTTTGAAGACAGCAGTCACCTTCCCAGCTCAGCCTCATTAACTTTCCCTTTGTCCCCGCACACAGTAACTTCCCCAATTACACCAGCCTGCCTGCCCTAAATTGTCACAAGAACATCCCAGGCCACTTGGCGCCCACAATAAAGGTGGTTTTGGAGCTTAAGGAGCACTTTGGGCTAACCATGCACCCTGGCTGTTTGATGGGGCAAGCAGCCAGTGAATTTAGGCTAACCATGCACCCTGGCTGTGTGGTGGGGCAAGCAGCCGGTGAATTTAGGCTAACCATGCACCCTGGCTGTGTGGTGGGGCAAGCTGCCAGTGAATTTAGGCTAACCATGCACCCTGGCTGTGTGGTGGGGCAAGCAGCCGGTGAATTTAGGCTAACCATGCACCCTGGCTGTTTGGTGGGGCAAGCAGCCGGTGAATTTAGGCTAACCATGCACCCTGGCTGTTTGGCTGGGCAAGCAGCCGGTGAAGTTAGGCTAACCATGCACCCTGGCTGTTTGGTGGGGCAAGCAGCCTGGCTGTTTGGTGGGGCAAGCAGCCGGTGAAGTTAGGCTAACCATGCACCCTGGCTGTGTGGTGGGGCAAGCAGCCAGTGAATTTAGGCTAACCATGCACCCTGGCTGTTTGATGGGGCAAGCAGCCGGTGAATTTAGGCTAACCATGCACCCTGGCTGTTTGGCTGGGCCAGCAGCCGGTGAAGTTAGGCTAACCATGCACCCTGGCTGTTTGGTGGGGCAAGCAGCCGGTGAATTTAGGCTAACCATGCACCCTGGCTGTTTGGTGGGGCAAGCAGCCGGTGAATTTAGGCTAACCATGCACCCTGGCTGTTTGATGGGGCAAGCAGCCTGGCTGTTTGATGGGGCAAGCACCCTGGCTGTTTGGTGGGGCAAGCGGCCAGTGAATTTAGGACTCTGCTACCAGGCTTTCCTTTCGCCATTGTTGCCTCAGGAGGTGGTGAAACCCGTGATCCCAAACACGATCACCATCGCCCCACCGAAGGCCGTGACCCACAGTTTGGCCCTAAGCTGTTTTACACATCTCTATCCTTCTTTCCTTCTTTATAATACTTGTTAAAACTGACCGCTTCGACCAAGACCCAATCATCTAGTCCCACATGCAGCTCGGTATCCTGTTTTACTCTATAAGTTTCCTGTGGAGCATCTTTGGACATTTTCCCACACTAATGGTGCTATATAAATACAAGTTGTTGATGTTATAATGTTACTTTACAATCAGACGATTGTTTGATATACAGACTCGGTGTTGTTTGTACCATGAAACCATAGAAACGTTATGATACCTGTGCAGATCCGTACCGAGCTACTTCCCCAAGGCCTTTTTCCAAGCCAGAGGCAAAATGATTATGGTGTTTGTGTGGGGAGGGAATAATCCAAGAATCCACAAAACTACACTACAAAGGAGAAGAAGCATGGGAGGCTTGGGTCTCCCGAACTTGCAATATTAGCACCGTGCAGCCTCGGCCGAGAGAGTGAGGGGGTGAGTGAAGGAGCCAAATACAGAATGGGTGAGGATGGAGGAGTCTGCTGTACAGGAATGACCATCTGGGCCCCCACCACAACAGCACTCCCATCCCTGCCAGCAACACACACAACCAGCCCAGCGATCAGCAGTACCACCCACACCTGCAGGCTGGCTGGCAGAACATCCGAAGGTGGCTTCCGTAAAGCATGGGGACATTTCACCAACCTGTTCCAAGACCTGTTTGAAGCCAACAACTGATAGAACGGGAGGGAGTGGCCGACACAGAGACCAGAGGGCCCAACACAAGGCCGCATGAAAAAGAACCCTCAAAAAGCAGGGAGACAACAGGGTGGGAAGAGCGGGAAAGAAGGGAGGGAAGGCCAAGTGACAGGGAGAGAGAAGAGAGAAGGAGGGCACTGCACTGCTCACAGACAAACATGGATAAAACCCGTAAAGAAGGGAAGTGGGGGTGAGGGGGATGCCAAAAGGGAAAGACACGTGAACTGTAACTGTCTCACCTATCTTTATGTGCAGTGTAAAAAATGTAAAACTTTAATTAAAATATTTTAAAAAGAAAGTAAAAGTTACGATGGAGAAAGAGGCCATTCAGCCAACAGAGAGAGAGAAAAAACTAGACGTTAATTTTAATCCCATTTTCCAGCACCTGGGCCATAGCCTTGTTGGTTACAGCACTTCAGATGCAGATCCAAGTTCCTTTAAATGAGAAGAGCGATTCAGCCCCAAACACTAACCTATCCTAAGATTAATATCAATAAAGCGCATTACCTATCGAAAGCTGGAGCATCGGCTTCGATTCCTCTGGTCAGCCGCAGGTGGTGAGAGCCAACCTGAAAAATAAAGCAGGAAACCAGAGAGCTTTAGTCATTATATTTATATTAAAAAAGGGCTACAATCCTTTTCTTTCCTTCCAATTTTATATCTCTTACTCCCAGCTACGCCACGTGACATTTCTATATCGGAAAGCACCGTGGGTTGAGGGGGGCGCCAGAAGGTGGATTAGGTTGGAAGATATAATCATCCCTCTATAGTCTCAGCGTCGCCCCTGGCTACGCCACACCAATGATTGCCAGCACCGTCTCCACCAAGGGGGGTAGCCATGTCTGTCCCCCAGCTGGGTAGGTGCTGCTGCCTGCGTTAAATGCCACCCTGTATGGCAAGAACAAAAGAGAGTACATCAGTAGGTGCTTTGCAATTTCTGTGATGCGCCACTGATATTGTGCGCCGTGATCTCCGGCCTCCATTTTTTTGGTTTCAGTTTGCATTAGGATTCTTGTGAGTTTGAACGTTGCTTTAAACAAAAAAAAGAGAATTAGTTTCATGCTGAGTTTGGGGGAATGAGTAGAAAGCTGACCCCGTCACTTGCAATGGATTTGCGGAGTGAAGCGGGATATCTGCACATGAAAAAGCAGCCTTTTAACACATATATTCAGTATGTATATATTTTAGGTCTGTGTATATATTTGTGTGTGTCACAGTGCCAGAGGTGGAGGGGTCAGCGAGGTTTCTGCAAGGGTTTGGAGGATTGGAGAGTTTGGCAGGATGAAGTCCGTGTCGTCTGGCTGACCAAGTTCAATGCCTGACAAGATGATTTATTAAAATTTGGAGCTCTTTTGAATGAAATGGATGAAATTACTGTATTGTTTTGCTTATTTCAGCAGACTCATACAGTTCTGTGATAATAAAGTGCAAGTGTTCCGTTCGTACCCTAAACATTTTAAGGAGTCTGTCAATATATAAAGTTCAAAGGTTTGTGAGATAAAGATAAAAGTATTCCCTTTGATGTCATGGAAACCCTTGAAATGCTTTTTTCATAGTCAATTTCATTGTCCTTTAGCTTTTTTTGGCCTGTCGTGAGAACAAAGAGACACCCTCTTAAAAAAAAAACTACGGTTAGAAAACAGCTGCTATACTGAGTTAATGGATCCGTGCAGCGCTATATAAATAAACAATCTTAATCCTCCCTTGGAAACTTTCTGAACTTGTCAGTTCGAAGCTTATAAAAGGCAATGGTCTGCAAAATTGAATGTAAACAATGCAGTTCATAGCTTTTAGGCTTCGAGTCACACAAACAGGGCAGACGGTAGCAGTGGGAAGATTGGTAGCACAGTCGCTTCACAGTTTCAGGGTCCCAGGTTTGATTTCTGGCTTGGATCACTGTCTGTGTGGAGTCTGCACATCCTCCCCGTGTGTGCGTGGGTTTCCTCCGGGTGCTCCCGTTTCTTCCCACAGTCCAAAGATGTGCAGGTTAGGTGGATTGGCCATGAAAAAATGCCCTTAGTGTTCAAACAAAAGGTTAGCTGGGATAGAGTGGAGGAGTGGGCTTATATAGGGTGCTCTTTCCAAGAGCCGGTGCAGATTCGATGGGCCAAATGGCCTCCTTCTGCACTGTGAATTCTATGATTCTATGAATAGGCTGACAAAACTTAAAGACCAATGAAATTCACTGTGAAAAAAATCACTTCAAAAGGTTTCCACCACATGAAAGGGAATACTTTTACCTTCATCTCATAGATCTTTGAACTTGGCATACTGACAGACTTTGAAGAGTTTAAAGGCTGCAAATGGGAAGAGCAGTCAAACAACCCCCAACTTGAGCCCCTCCAGCCTGGCACAAGCCCCCCTAACCCCCATGTCCCATGAAGGACCCCGCCCTCGGAACCCTTTTGGAGAGTGTACCCACTCCCTTGCGGTTCCTCGGACTGCAAGACGGCAGGTTGGCTCTGCCAAGGGGTGGGGCCTGATGGGGGTGGAAAATACAGGTAGGGGGCTGAAGGCAGGAGATTGAGGATTTGGGCCGTTCCCAGCAATCCATAGATGCGGCAGCATAGAGATTGAGGCGCCCTTAAAAATGGTGCCCCTGTCTCGGAGGAGCAAGACCAGTCTGCGAGATTAGGTCCCGCCCCTCTCAGGTTCAGCAAGAACCCCGGTGTGCTAATGAATGGCATTGAAAACCCTATTTTTTTATTTAAAAAAAAAAATTTAGAGTACCCAATTATTTTTTTCCAATTAAGGGGCAATTTAGCATGGCCAATCCACCTACCCTGCACATTTTTGGGTTGTGGGGGCAAAACCCACGCAGACACGGGGAGGATGTGCAAACTCCACACGGACAGTGACCCAGAGCCGGGATCGAACCTGGGATCTCAGCGCCGTGAGGGAGCAAGGCTAACCCACTGCGCCACCGTGCTACCCTTGAAAACCTTATTGAGGGTAACCTTTTTCTAAGTGTCACTGAATGGCACATCGCGGTGTTGAATCCACAATAAGTAGAAAGCATAGACAATAGTAGAAATTAGAAAAAGGTTTATTTCAATAAAATTCTAATACTCCTCCATTCCCCTGAGGATCTTCTTCCCCGACCTGCTCCTAGGTCGGGATTTTTGTACAACTGGGGCTCTCATTGTGGAGAAGATGCCATACCCTCTCAAAGGGAAAGCCCCCCACCCCCATCTTAAAGGGGAAGTTCATATTCCAGGGAGGTGAAGGGAAATTGTGTTGTCTGATCCCGGGACCTCCATCGGGGTTACAACACAGGGTCACTCCATGTCCCAGCGGGAATCACTCTGATTTTCCCACTCACGGTAATCGGGAAAAGCGTGCCCATAGAATTTCACAGCACAGAAGGCCATTCTTTGGAACAGCTATACAATTAGTCCCACTTCCCTACTTAAAGTCCGGTAAATTATCCTTCATAATTATTTATCAAAT
Organism: Scyliorhinus canicula; assembly: GCF_902713615.1. Classification (NCBI taxonomy): domain Eukaryota; kingdom Metazoa; phylum Chordata; class Chondrichthyes; order Carcharhiniformes; family Scyliorhinidae; genus Scyliorhinus; species Scyliorhinus canicula. Next base: position 221,663,632 of record NC_052146.1, read on the forward strand.
TTCCTTTTAATTGCTCTATTGAATCTACTTTGACCACCTATTTAGGTAGCACATTTCTGATTATAAGAAATTACTGCATAAGATGCTTAAATCTGTTTCCTCTCGCTGCAACACTCTTGCCAGTGGAAATCTGCTCTATCAAAACCCCTCATAATGTTGAATACCTCTTTTAAACCTCTCCTTAGCTCGAAGGAGAACAATCCCAGCATCTCCATGTAACTGAAGTTCTTGCTCCCTGATACCATCCAGTAAATGGCTTCATCATCTTCTCCCTGAACTTGCCATCCATTCCAAAGTGTTATGCTCAGAATTGGACACACTGGGGCCAAACCAGTCATTTATAACAGTTTTCCTTGCTTTTATACGTGTTCCACACGGTTTTTATAAAATTGTTTTACTATTTTGGTTACTGTTTGACTTTTGCAGAGTTCTAGCACAGTTCAAAGTTTAACTTGCCCATGCAGAAAGAGGTTTGGCAGTTCCTGTCTCCTTCACAGATGACCTGGCGCCAGACATGGGTCAGGCTCCCTTTAGGATTACAAGTGGAAGCTTGAAAGAGCGGGAAACTGCCAGAAGAGGGTAGAAGGAGTAAGAGGCCATATCGCAGAGCATCTTGCCCAAGCTTAATGTCAAGAAACATGTGAGGTATGTTGTTAATGAGCTTTGCCAGCTGCTCCAGGCAATTGCAGTCTCAGAGCTGGGCATGGGCAGCACTGTCTGTGGCAGGAAAAGTCTCCCTACTTGTTGCCCTCAACTTTTCTGGCAATCTCCTTTCAGACTGCAAGAGGTGACATTAGCAACATCTCCAGGTCCAGTGTATCAGAAGTTACTGAGGTTATATACAGCACGAGAAACACTTACATTGCCTTCCCTCTTGGCAGAAGGAAGCAGAAGGAGCGAGCACAAGTTTCACACACATGGAAAGCATCCAGACATTCCAAGCTGCTTCTGACTGGATGAACACTGACTTACATTTTCTCCATCCATCATCAGAACCCTTGGATATTCAACGATCGAGAAGAATTCCACTTCCTCAGCAGAGAACTGGTTTGTAATCATAGGCAGCTGGGATCATACAGATCTATGCAGTGTCATTATAACCACTGCCGCCCAGATCCCCCCTCATTTCCCACACTCCCTCGATCCTCCCCACCCCCTGGACCCCCTCGATCCCCACTTCGCCTTGATTGCCCCTCCCCTTGATCCACCCTCCCCTTCACTCCCCCTCACCTCCTTGACCCCCCCAACCCTCCAACCCCTTCGATCTCCCAACCCCTCGAACCACACTCCCCCATCAATCTATCAATTCCCCCCACCCCTTGATCCTCTCTCATTCACTCCCCACTCCTCAATTGGCCCTCATTTACCCCCACCTCCTCCATCTCCTCATCCACACCTGACCCCTCGATCTCCCCTCATTCACCCCATCCCTCAATTTGTCTTGTTCAAGGGCGTCACGGTGGCGCAGTCGTTAGCATGCTGCCTCATGGTGCTGAGGACCTGGGTTCAATCCCGGGCCGGGTCGCCAACCACGCGGAGTTTGCACATTCTCCGTGTCTGCATGAGTCTCAACCTCACAACCCAAAAAATGTGCAGGGTAGGTGGATTGGCCACATTAAATTGCCCCTTAATTGGAATTTATTTACCTTTTTTAAATCCCCCCTCATTCACCCCCAGGCCTTCAATTTCACTCGTTCCCCCCCAGCCCTTCGATACCCCTCGTTCCCCCCATGCATTCTCAATCCCCCACCCCCTCAATCCCCACTTGTTCACCACCACCCCCTCGATCAACCCCTCGTTGACCCCCACCACCTCCATTGGTCATTCCAACTTGTCAATCCCCCCATTTCACCCCCACCCCTCAATCCCCTCATTCATCCCACCCCTTGATCGCCCCTCTTTCCGCCCACACCCTCTAGTCCCCTCATTCACCCCCACACCCTCTATCCTCTATCCTCAGACCCTCCACCCTCTCGATCCCTCACTGGCCTCTCTATCCCCGTTCATTCCCCCCATCCTCTCGATCCTTCACAAGCTTCATCTCTCCTCATTCCCATCCCCCAACCCCATCAATCCACGGTTGAACCTCCCAGCCCCTCAATCCCCTAACACCCTCCATTCCCCACACCGTCAATCCCTGCTCAATCCCCTCACTCCTTGATCTAGTTGCCCCCAATATCCCCGCAAACGGCCGTTACCCCCTTCCCCTCGTCCTTGCAATTCCTTGATTGCCCCTTCCCCTTGATCCACCCTCCTTTACCTCATTCCCCTCCCTCACATCAACACTGGAGCCCCAGAAACTCTCGGGACTAATAGGCATGCTAACATCTCCAGCTTAGGCGGCATTGGTTATAAGGCTTTGTTGAGTCAACATGTTTAGTATAGGTGTATCAGATATTGATATTAATAACCATCCACTGCAACTCTCACCATCTCCAGATGTTTCAAATTCATCCCATCACTGGATTTAAATGTGATGGGCAGAAAGAGTAAGTCAGACAATGCACAACTGTCCCCGACTTAAATCAATCTCACCTGAAAGTGCCATTTATCCCATATTTCCTCTGCCGACCATTATAACGTTTTAACTGTAGTTCAGCAATTTTATCTGATATTGATAATCGTCAATAATCGGTGAGTGAGAGATCATTCAGTCTCAACAGATGAATATAAACAGACATGGTATGCTTAGCATAACAAAGGAAATGCATTGTTTATGGCAATGAATTGAATTTTGTTTCTGTTTTTGGAAATTTATTGAACGAGTGAACTAGACGACTGCAGCTATATATAATTGTACCCTAGTGTGCAAATAAACAGTTGTCATTCAAACAAAACAGTTGTGCTGAAAATAAACCACAAAAACAAAGCTAAAAAGAGATGGTGCAATTACCGAATGCCACCAAATGAAGCCGCAATCTCCTATTTCTGTCTGCGCTTTTATCTCATTCAGCTATATAAACACAGCGCAGAGAATGTCTTGTTTGGAACAATAAAAACTGAATTAGTCCCACATTACCTGCACTCCGGGCTGCTCCCAAAATAATGGGACTGATCCTCGTATCTGGACAAAGGAAGACACTGCATCATCCAAATAAATTACCTAGGAGCAGAAAAGAATGATAAATTGAGATTGAAACTGGGGTGGCACGGTGGCGCAGTGGTTAGCACTGCTACCTCATGGCGGCGAGGACCCGGGTTCGATCCTGGCCCTGGGTCACTGTCCATGTGGAGTTTGGACATTCTCCCCATGTCTGTGTGGATCTTACCCCCCACAACCCAAAGATGTGCAGGGCAGGTGGATTGGCCACGCTAAATTGCCCCTTAATTGGGAAAACAAAGAATTGGGCACTTCAAATTTTTTGTTAAATTTAGATCGAAACAAAAACAAAATCCATCATCAGTAAAATGAAAGCATCAACAGTTCAGGACTTTAATCTTAATATACATTAGTTTCTGAAATAAATGTTAGATACCCATGCTAATCTCAATTCACCAACACTGAGAGCGACAGGCCTACAAATTCTTTGGGAGGTGTGCATGGCGGGGGCGGGGGGGGACATTGAGGAGGTGAGAGGCTAGTGGAGTACCAGCAATCAGCAACCGCCTGCAATCATTTCCAATGGGTCGGGAGGAGTGCCGCTGCTTCTGCTGGATCCACATTCAGGCGAATATGTGGGCTTTCCCTCTGGGTAGTGTTTGGAGGTGAGAATTTAGTCAATGGCAAGAGGCTGAAGCAATCGCAAATTGATAACAAGTCCTAATAATTTAATCATTTGCCCCATTAAATGTTTCAAACATGTTCTCCGGCTGCAAATAGATCTACCTGATCAAATATGGTGGCTCATCCACGTCCTCCCTGGCACATAGGGAACTCTGTGGGCCGTTCATTGTGCAAAAAAATGCAGCTGAATTTCTAGGCCTTTGGATTTCTATAGGATCCACCTCAAATCTCGGTGCAAGTTTTAATTTGCTTTCGATAACCTGTTTAATACACAAGCTTATGATTCACTTAAGAACCTCTTCGGAAAAAAAATGCATGTGATTCTTGAGTTTAGCTCCAACTGCTGCTGGCCTCCCGTAGCTGGCTCAGACTCCCATTACGGTCAGTTAGCAGCCACAGGAACCTCTGAGGCAAAACAGGCTCTAGCCTTATTTCAAGTCTATCATTAAACAACTCCATCTTTACACAGATCAGCTTGAATACTGACAATTAAATGCTTTAGAGAGGGAGCAGAAGAGATTTACCAGGATGTTGCCTGGTATGGAGGGCATTAGCTAGGAGGAGAGGTTGAATAAACTTGGTTCGTTCTCACTGGAACGAAGGAGGTTGAGGGGCGACCTGATAGAGGTCTACAAAAGTATGAAGGGCATAGACAGAGTGGATTAACAGAGATTTTTCCCAGGGTAGCGGGATCAATTACTATGGGGCATAGGTTTAAGGTGTGAGGGGCAAGGTTTAGAGATGTACGAGGCAAGTTTTTTTACACAGAGCGTAGTGGGTGCCTGGAACTCGCTGCCGGAGGAGGTGGTGGAAGCAGGGATGATAGTGACATTTAAGGGGCATCTTGACAAATACATGAATAGGATGGGAATAGAGGAATACGGATCCAGGAAGTGTAGAAGATTTTAGTTTAGACGGGCAGCATGGTCGGCGCAGACTTGGAGGGCCAAAGGGTCTGTTCTTGTGCTGTACTTTTCTTTGTTCTTTGTTCTGGTGTATCCATCAGAACGAATATTAAGTCAGATACCAAGGGCTGGATTTTATGTTCCCTAATCAGGCATGCCAAACACCCCCTACCCCACCCCACTTCTTTCATGTCATCAGTCTCCAACAGTAGAGAAGGAGCACAAGTATCAAAATCGGCCATTTTGAAATTGTTAATTAACAAGGTATTAAGCTAGTTAATAACCCAATTGTCAGCAATTTTTCATTGCAGCTGCTTTTTCAGGCATCAAACATAAATGAGTCTTTTAACCCAGCTAAAAAAAGACAGCACAAGGGAGCAGCAGAAAAGAAGACCCCGAGGCAGTCAGCATCAGTTAAAAGAGATGTCCGGTCCAGTCCCCAGAAAGCAAAGTGTGGCACCGCAGGAAAGTCATTAAGTGCTTGGTTGGTGGGTATTTTGCCCGTTTGTGGAGCAGACAGACCCGGACCTGCGTGATACACCTCTACTCGGCAACAGATCAAAGAGAGGTGAGGCTCGAGGCCTTTGCTTACCTCTGGGGAGTAGAAAGAGCCAGACTGGCCTACTTGTGTCCTGGCTTCAGTTTTGAAAACCAAAAATCAGAGTAACATCACAGCAAAACCATAAGTTCATTGCTGAGAAACTGCTGTTAATTGCATTACATAGAACATAGAACAGTACAGCACAGAACAGGCCCTTCGGCCCTCAATGTTGTGCCGATCCATGATCACCCTACTCAAACCCACGTATCCACCCTATACCCGTAACCCAACAACCCCCCCCCTTAACCTTACTTTTATTAGGACACTACGGGCAATTTAGCATGGCCAATCCACCTAACCCGCACATCTTTGGACATTATTTTTAAAGAAGTAACTTATTAGATTTAAGTAAGAAACACAAGAGGAGTGTAAAAGCCAAGTCAAGGCTAAGTAAATTAATATAAGTAAACCAAGCTAAAATAAAGGTCTCTGAAGAATAAAGCCAGACGGACTCGAAACGTTAACACTAATGTGAAGTAAAGTTTAGGCAGGGCAGCTCAGTCGTGTGCAATACGGTAGCATGGTGGTTAGCATCAATGCTTCACAGCTCCAGGGTCCCAGGTTCGATACCCGGCTGGGTCACTGTCTGTGTGGAGTCTGCACGTCCTCCCCGTGTGTGCGTGGGTTTCCTCCGGGTGCTCCGGTTTCCTCCCACAGTCCAAAGATGTGCGGGTTAGGTGGATTGGCCATGCTAAATTGCCCGTAGTGTAAGGTTAATGGGGGGATTGTTGGGTTACGGGTATACGGGTTACGTGGGTTTAAGTAGGGTGATCATTGCTCGGCACAACATCGAGGGCCGAAGGGCCTGTTCTGTGCTGTACTGTTCTATGTTCTATGTTCTATACGATATGGAAGTCATGGACGCTGCCGATGTCCTAGATGACCACATGTGCTGGAAAAACGGCAGCAAAAACACGAGCTCTGGGTTTTGGCGCTCAAGTGGCAACTGGAATCACTATGGCGCCACCACGAGGCTGAGAGCTACGTAGATAGAGGTGGTCACACCACAGATTCTGAGCCTCGAGACAGAAAAGGGAATGGGTGTCTGCCAGGAAGTCCAAGAGAACTAAGCAGGTTGTGCAGGAGCCCCTGGTGTGCCGCTCATCAATTGGTTTTCCGTTTTGGGTATCAGTGAGCGCTTTGGTCTCTCTGAGGATTGTGATCCACAGATGGTTCTGCTGTACAGGAGGAGAAAGAGCAGCAGTGATCGGGGATTCGTTAGTTAGTGGTACAGAAAGGAGTTTCTGTGGCCTTATATGGGACACCAGGATGGTAATGTTGATTCTTTGGTGCCACGATCAAGGATGTCATGGAGCAGTTCCACTGATTCCCGACAGTGCAGGAGGAGGCCATTCGGCCCATCAGGTTTGCACCGATCTTCCAAAAGAACCCTACCTAGGCCCACTTCCCTGTCCTATCCCACCTACCCTGTCAGCCCACCTGAGCGGCACATCTTTGGACACTAATTTAGAATGGCCAATCCACCTAACTTGCACATCTTTGGACTGTGGGAGGAAACTGGAGCACCTGGATAAATCCCACACAGACACAGGGAGGATGCGCAAGCTCCACACAGACAATCACCCAAGGTTGATATCGAACCAGAGTGCCTGGCACTGTGAGGCAGCAGTGCTAACCACTGTGCCTCTACAGGACATTCTTCTGGGGGAGGGTGATTAGCCCAAGGTCATGTCCACATTGGTACCAATGACCTAGTAGGAAAGCGAAGAGGTCTTGAAAGCAGATTTTAGGGAGCTAGGAAGGAGATTGAAAAGCAGCACCTCTAAAGCAGTAATCTCAGGATTAATCCCAGTCTCACATGCATGCATGCGAGTACAGAAATAGGAGAATTGAGGGAGCACGTGGCTGGAAATTTGGTGCAGGAGGGAGGGCATCAGATTTCGAGGCATTGACACCAGTCCTGGGGATGGTGCGATCTGCACAAACTGGATGGTTTACGCCTGAACAGGACTGGGATGAATATCCTCATAGAGAGATTTGAAAGTGTTGTTGTTGGAGGATTTAAACTAGATGAGCAGAGGAATAAGAACCTGAGGGCAGATCCATATCAGACAAATTTAGAGCAGGGAACGGGAGGTGGAGAATTGGTGAGTGATCCTGAAAGACAGGAGAAGTACAGGATAAAAACAACATATGAATTTGGCAGTGTTAAAAGGTATTTATGTAAATGCTGGGAGTGTAGCAAACAAAGATGATGAGCTGAAGGCATGCTTAGACACATGGCAGGACGATATCATCACTGTAACGGAAACCTGACTTAAAGAGGGGCAAAATGGACAGCTGAGCATACCTGGATATAGAGTTTTCAGGCAAGACAGGTAAGGGGATAAAAAAGGTGGAGGTGTAGCATTGTTGGTTAAAGAATCAATTGCAGCCGTGAGGAGGGATGATATACAAAATGCAGCATCAATGGAGGCCATTTGGATTGATCCAAGAAATAAAACAGAAGCGGCCACTCTGCCAGGAGTGTACTATAGACCCCCAAGTAGTGAGAGAGATATAGAAGAGCAAATACGTGGACAAACTTCTGAGTGTAAAACCAAAAAGGGCAATAATAGTTGGGGACTTTGACTACCCCAATATCAATTGGTATTCGAAGAGTGTGAAGGGCACAGAGGACACAAAATACTCAAACAACACTCAAGTGAACTTTTTTAGTTGGCATGTAACAATCACAATGAGAAGGGGGGCAATTCAGATTTACTCTTCGGGACTGAAGCTGGGCAAGTGGACATGCAAAGATGGCCGGGGTGGGAGCGAATAGCCCTTTTGGTTCCATTCCACCTCCCTTACCCTCCGAGAAATGTAAAATCCAGCCCTAAATTGACAGTTACTGTTTTGTCAGCACTACTTTCAGTGGACAGCAGTTGTAATGAAGGTAGAAACAACACACATTTGCCATTATTGTTATTTAGCAGATTGTACTTCATTGTATTCACACCAAAAAGCACAAATAATTCCCTGTTACTGATAAATTCACCACATGCTCATGCAAAAGAACTTGGTAACTCATTGGCATATGGTGACAGTTATTATTAAATATTATCAGGGCAATACCATGTTTGTGCATTTTTCCTGTAATACTTTGAAAGATCACCAATTGATCAAATCACAGGTCTTAGCTAGTTTATTTGAGGCTGAACCAATTAGAACACTTTTTTGCAATCAAGCCAAAGTTTAGTTCTGCATGCTTCGACTGCCCTGTAATTTTATTGCATGATATTTGCAACTTTAAAAAAGGCCATTCAGTCCGATATCTCCCTGCTGGCATTAAGGCTCCACACCAGCCCAAGAACGTGAAGGTCCCTGTAAAAAGTGAAAGTCTTTAGTTGTTGTTAAAATACCTGTTCTGTTTCAACAAAGTTGGACACATGCCCATCATCATCAATTCCTCGTACGTAGAAACTGGCGCCAATTCGTTCACAGCTGAGCCGTGATATCAGGCACGCCTTTGCCTTCTTCTCTGTGGCGTAGGCTGTACGGATCTCGATCACTCCACAGATCACCTTCAGTAGCCAATCAGAGCAGTTTACTTGGTACTGCTTGAGATGTACATGTAAAGTCTGATTCCTGCAATCAATTCACAGACACAAAATAAATAGAAATTGTCAGCCATTTTACAGAAACAAAAATGAAAACAAAACCAAGCAGATTATTTCTCCGCTAATATTCTCAGAGAAAACTGGCACAGAAGCTCGGACACTGACATCATCAATCCCTAGGGGCTGGTTTAGCACACCAGGAGCTGGTTTAGCACACTGGTCTAAATAGCTGGCTTGCAATGCAGAACAATGCCAGCAGCGCGGGTTCAATTCCCGTAACGGCCTCCCCGAACAGGCGCCGGAATGTGGCGACCTGGGGCTTTTCACATTAACTTAATTGAAACCTACTTGTGACAATAAGCGATTTTCATTTAATTTCATTCCATTTGCCTTCCCAATCACTTCCTGTACCCACACATTATTAATCACTCATCACATTCTTATCAATATCCAGGTAATTTCAATGCCAAACTTTGGAAATTAAGTCTACTCCCAATCAAAAGTCATCAATGGAGGTCATCATGCTTAATGTTTCCAAACGTTTTACTGTTTACTAAGGTACCCAAACACAAACTGATGACAGTGGGCAGCACAGTAGCACAAGTGGTTAGCACTGTGGCTTCACAGCACCAGGGTCCCAGGTTTGATTCCCTGCTGGGACACTGCCTGCGTGGAGTCTGCACGTTCTCCCCATGTGTGCGTGGGTTTCCTCCAGGTGCTCCGGTTTCCACCCACAGTCCAAAGATGTGCAGGTTAGGTGGATTGGCCATAATTACCAAAAAAGGTTAGGAGTAGTTATTGGGTTACGGGAATAGGGTGGAAGTGAGGGCTTAAGTGGGTCAGGCAGACTCGATGGGCCGAATGGCCTCCTTCTGCACTGTATGTTCTATGGCAATCATAGAATCATCAAATCTTTCAGCACAGAAGCAAGTCAGCTTATTGTGCCTGCGTGGGCTCTCTGTAAAAGTTATTGAATTTAGTCCCACAACCTGGATTTTTCCCCATAATCCTGCAATTCAATCCTCTTCAAATCCATGTTTAATTGCCCTTTGAAAGTTACCGTGGAATTTGTTTCCACAACTCATTCAGATACAGCATTCTAAATTCTAACAACCCTGTGTGAAAAGTATTCCTTTCATTTCCACTCTAGTCCTTCCTCCAGGTATTTTAAAATCTAGCTTCTCTAGTTACTGATCTACTTGTCAGAGGAAACCAGTTTCTCCCTATTTGCTAAATCCCATAAACAAATAAAAAAAATAACTTGTCCTGCCAGCTTCAAAGATGTGTGACCTTACACTCCCTTTAAAATTGCATGATTTGCTTTATACTGTATTGCCTCTTCTGATTCTTCCTTCCAACATGTACAACTTCACACTCTTCCGCATTAGATTTTATCTTCCAGGCGTCTGCCCATTTCATTACATAAGCAGAGTAATTGCAATTTATTTGAAATTCAAAGTTCTTGAAAAAAAATTGCTTTGCACAGTTCGACTTCACATGCTAAATAGACATTTAGAATGAAGGTTTTATTCAACGTTGCCATGCCATTCCCACATTACAATATCTGCAATAAACAAAAGCTGCCCTGGTGTGTTAAGGCAAATGTTAAAAATATTGTGATACCGCTTTGGATTTTGAAGCAACAGTGGATGTCTGCCAAGGTGTGTGCACATAGCAATTGGTAAACTCACCTTTGTGTTGGAGATGAACGGGGTAATATTGAACACTTAGAATCATAGAATCCCTACAGTGCAGAAGGAGGCCATTTGGCCCATCAGGTCTGTACCACCCCTCCGAAAGAGCATTCTACCTAGGCCCACTCCCCACCTTAACCCCGTAACCCCACCTAACCCACACATCTTTAGACTGTGGGAGGAAACTGGAGTACCCAGAGGAAACCCACACAGACATGGGGAGAAAGTGCAAACTCCACACAGACAATCACCCAAGGCTGGAATCGACCCGAGGCCCCTGGTGCTGAGGTAGCAATGCTAACAACTGTGCCACTGTGCTGCACCTACTTATTACTCTGCCATGAAATTAACATCACAAATGTCTCCACATAGTAAACCTAAATTTGGATTTAACATTGTCCTGAGAAGTTCACAGTTTTCTGACTTCCTGCCTTCAGCTGTTAAAGCTGTTACAACCAAGCCACACTCTCTCAAAACCAGCTGGCTAAAAGAGTTGTCCGAAAACCAGATATTTTTAAAATGTCCCAATGTATAGAACATAGAACAGTACAGCACAGAACAGGCCCTTCGGCCCTCGATGTTGTGCCGAGCAATGATCACTCTACTCAAACCCACGTATCCACCCTATACCCGTAACCCAACAACCCCCCTTTAACCTTACTTTTTAGGACACTACGGGCAATTTAGCATGGCCAATCCACCTAACCCGCACATCTTTGGACTGTGGGAGGAAACCGGAGCACCCGGAGGAAACCCACGCACACACGGGGAGGACGTGCAGACTCCGCACAGACAGTGACCCAGCCGGGAATCGAACCTGGGACCCTGGAGCTGTGAAGCATTTATGCTAACCACCATGCTACCGTGCTGCCCCTTTTTAAAATTTTACTCAGTGAATATTAATTTACCTGGACAATCTGGCCAGATGCTGCGTGGCATCGAATTTGTTCTCTGCTCTAGCATTTGAGTACTCCCTGCTCCAAGTGAGCCGTGACACGAACAGGCCTGGTTTGGCTCAAACCGCCAAGCACCCAGTCCAACCCGAAATCCAGCAAAATTAAAAAGCCTGAGTCCCAAGGCCAATAAGAGTCCTCTTCAGAAACCTAGTCTAGTCTAAGGTCTAGTTAATTTATAAAATCTGCACACTTTAGAGGGGCTACTGTTTGCATTGTAATCTGACTATAATTACACCTGGTAAAATTATAAGAGCCAACTACATAGATTGAGTTCATTAGGTTCGGTACGGTTCAAGCTTAGGAATGATAGTATAGTAGCTACGATACTAGACTAATAACGAGAACATAAAATATAGGTGCAGGATAGACTACATTTATCGAGCCTACTCCACCATTCAATGCAAACATGATTGATCTTGGTTTTAACTCCAGTTTCTCCCGTGTTCCCCGTAACCTTTAATTCTGCAGAGACCAAAAATCTGTCAGTCGCAGCCTTAATGTATTCGTTTTTAAAACAAGTCATACAATATTTATTTTACCCAAAACACAGAAGAATAAAAGATATACTTGTGTTGAAAGTCAGTGTCTGTAATGATTACATGTGGGTAGATGGGCATTCAAATGAAAGTAATTCTTGGCAAAGGATGAGTTTGAAAGAAGCCACAATGCCATTTCTTGAAGCAAGCATTATTAAAAATTAAATTGCTTTTAAAGTTTTCAAAACACAAAAATGTGATTGTGTTTTACAATCAGGATGTTGGGAAATGACGGTGTTCATTAGTGGCTCTGTAAAATAATGCTAGCCTTAAATATATTCAATGATAGATAATCCACAACCCTCTGGGGTAGAGATTTCCAAAGATTCTAACCCTTTAGTGAAGAAATTGATCCACATCTCAGCCCCCCTTATCCCGAGACAGTGCCTCCATGTTCTAGACTTCCCAGCCAGCAGAAACACTCTCTCAATGTCTCCGCTACCAAGCCCCGTCAGAACTTTGCAGCTTTCAGTGAGATTGCCTTTCATTCTTCTAACCTCCAAAGAATAGAGACCAATTTACTCAGCCTCTTGTCATAGGAAAACCTTCTCATCTCAGGCACCAATTTAGTGAATCTTTGCTCTACCATTTCCAATATGAGTATATCATTTCTACACACAGTACTCCAGGTGCATCCATACCAAACCCCTGTACAACTGTAGCAAGACTTCTTTTACAGGGACCCGGACAAATAATGCAGAGACACAAGTTCAAATCCCACCATGGCAGCCACAGAACTTCAATTCAGTTAAGTAAATAAAGCCAGGATGAAAATTAAGTTAGAATAGTGGCCATGACCATCAAAATCCATCTGGTACATAAATGTCCTTCAGGGAAAGACCACCCCTACGCAGTCTGCCTTGAAACAAAATATCAGAATGTGTACTCACATATTATACATACATATAAGCCTTGTACTTACACATGCTTGGTCTAGTTGAATACCAGTACAGTACGGAATGATCTTCGGAGGTTAGAACTCTTTTCAATTCTTTTCATGCAAGTTTACAATTACAGGTATTCAAAAAAAACTCTCAAATATCACCCGTACGCTTCTAAATGAGATAGCCAGCACATCAATTGTAATCTTACCCACCCTGGGAGGTATTCCTTACTTAGCACAGTTTCTTCTTTAGTCATTCAACATGTTACAGAGCCGACGTGTGTATTTCAATTTCAGCTACATTAAATTAATTACCTTCACTACCTTTCCTAATCCAGGCTTCTAGAATGTTGCATTCGCATACTTCATTTATTAACAGAAAACTAAGCTATCCCTGTAAATGGGGCAGTAGTTCAAAATGGTACTGGGGAAATAGAAAAACTGCATTAGATTTATAACTTGATTGAAGTACGGATAACAGTTGAATAATATTTTGAAACTTGGAAACTTTAAAACCCAATAAAGATGGAAGGGTAGGTGCAGTATAAAATTTCTACTGTGCAGGAGGTCATTTGGCTTAACAAGTCTGCACCGACTCTCTGAAAGAGCACCCTGCCCTATCACCATAACCCCATTCACTGACCAAGGCCAATCCATCTAACCTGCGCATCGTTGGGCTCTGGGTGGAAACCGGAGCACCCGGAGGAAACCCACGCAGACACATGGAGAACGTGCAAACGCCACACAGACAGTCAGGCAGGGCCAGAATCAAACCTGGGTCCCTGGCGCTGTGAGACAGCAGTGCTAACCACTGTGCTGTGTAGCAGCTGTAGCATGTGGGTTTTAGCTGTATTAAGAGAGTCTACAGCTCAAGCAACTTCAGCTTAGCCTCAAACAGCGATACATCAGGGAGAGGTAAAGTTACCTGGACACTTAGTTCCAATAGGCAGTCACACCTCTTAGGATAGGTGCTGCTGATCTGGTCCATGGTCAGGTACAGTGGGGTGTAAAAATGTTGAATGCTCAAAGATTAGTGTGGGAGAAATATGTTTTGGTTCATGGGATACTGGCACCAGTGGGGAAAATGAGAGCTGTGCCATCGAGGTGATATGGAGCTGAACTGAGCTGGGATTAATGTCCTTGGGAGTCATATATTTATATATGTAGAGAGGGCTTTAAATTAAATAGTGGGGAGGAGGCTTCGCAGGAGAGGAGATTTGGAAAGTCAAACATGAGTCCAGGGTAACGATATGTGTGATGATAACAAATGTGCATCTGGAAAATACAGAGCATTCGAACAGGGAAAATGACTTTACACTTAAAAGCGCAGGAGAGGAGCTCAGATTTAGAAATCCAAAAATGATTTGAGGCAATAAAAAAATATTGATTTTTATAAAGACAAGGGGCGAGATACTCCCCTACCCGGCGGGGCAGGGGGTCCCAGCGTAGCAGAGTAGCGCCAACTACTCAGGCGTCAGGACTCCCCAAAGGTGCGGATAGGGGCCAAGCCCTCACATTGAGGGGCTAGGCCCGTGCCGGAGCGGTTGGCACCACACCGACTGGCGCCAAAACCGGCACCAACAGCCTTTGACGCCCGCCACCCGGCGCCGGGGCTGGCCAAAAGGCCTTCGCCGGTTCACGCATGCGCCGGTGGTGACGTCAGCTGCAGCTGCCACCACCACCGGTGCATGCGTGCTGGGGGATTCTCTTCCGCCTCCGCCATGGTGTAGGCCGTAGCGGCGGCGGAAGAGACAGAGTCCCCCCCACGGCACTGACCCGCCCGCCGATCGGTGTTCCCCGATCGCGGGCCTGGCCACCGTGGGGGGCACCCCCGGGGTCCGATCGGCCACGCCCCCCCCCAGGGCCCCGGGGGCCCGCTCGCGCCGCCGATCCCGCCGCCACCAGAGGTGGTTCAAACCTCAGCGGCGGGAGAGACTTCCCAGCGGCGGGACTTCAGCCCATCGCGGGCCGGAGAATCGCTGCAGGGGGCTCGCCGCTCAACGTGGCGCGATTCCCACCCCCGTCAATACCCGGGTGGCGGAGAATTTCTGCCACGGCGGGGGGCGGGATTTTCGGCGGCCCCGGGCGATTCTCCGACCCTGCGTGGGGTCGGAGAATTTCTCCCAAGCAGAGCGAGGCCGGAAGAACAGAGATTTTAATGGTAAAAGTGCAGAGAGTAAAGTCCATGGGCGCGATACTCCGCACCCCACGACGGGGGGGGGGGGGGGGGGGGGGGGGGGAATCGCGGGAGGGCCGGGCGAATCATGCCCCGCCCTGGCACCCCCCGCGATACTCCCACCCCCCCCCCCAAAATGGTGTTTCGCGTAGCGTCCTGCCGAACCCAACCGGTTCACCCCAGCGCCAACCACGCCTGGTTGCTGCCGGCGTGAACAGCGCACGACCGGTGTTTGTGGGGCCTGTGGGGGGGCAGAGGGAGGATTGAGCACCACGGGCGTGCTCAGGAGATGTCTGGCCCGCGATCGGTGCCCACCGATCGCCGGGCCGGCGTCTCTAAAAGACGCACTCTTTTCCCTCCGCCACCCTGCAAGATCAACCGCCATGTCTTGCGGGGCAGCGGAGGGGAAGACGGCAACCGCGCATGCGCGGGTTGGCACCGGCCAACCTGCGCATGCGCGGCTTAAGTCACTTAGGCGCCGCCGGCTGCGTCATTCCCGGCACGCCACTTTGACGCAAGCGTCAAGGCCCGGCGCCCGGGGGACGAGGAGCAGCCTCCGAAGCCGGAGTGAAACACTCCGGGTTTCACTCCGGCGTCAGCTGTTTGTCTCCCGATGGGAGAATTCCGCCCCATAAAGGGATAGTAGTTTTAAAACATAAAGCCCCTCTGTCCGGCAACAGCAAATCTAGCCTCGATCTTCCAAAGTCCTCCTTACTAATGTCTGGGGTCTTGTGCCAAAAAAGGGAGAAGTGTCTCACAGACATAATCATATTTACAGAATCACTGAATGCCCCAGACACCACCATCACCATTCTTCAGTATGCCCTGTCCCACTGGAAGGACCAGCCCAACAGAGGTGGCGGCACAGTGGCATACGGTCAGGAGAAAATAGCCCTGAGAGTACTTAGCATCTACTCTGGATCCCATGAAGTCTCATGCACCAGATCAAATGTGGGACAGCTAACCTCCAGCTGATTACCACATACCCTCCACCCTCAGCTAATGAATCAGTACTCCTCCATATGGAACACCACTAGGAGGAAGCACTGAGGGGGGCAAGGGTGCAAAATACACTCTGGGTATCACTAATAACACTAATAACAGAGCTGGCCAAGTCTGAAGAGTATAAAATGGTTAAAATGTTATAAAACGGTTTGCACACAATCAATGTTCATGTACACTGTTACATCTCAGTACCACCAGTTGTATTAACTTAAACAAGAAAAGAAATAGGCCGAGTGGTCACTGCTGATGCGACAGGGTGGCACAGTGGTTAGCACTGCTGCCTCACAGCTCCAGGGACCCTGGTTCAATTCCGACCTCTGGTGACTGTCTGTTGGGAGTTCTCTTGTGTCTGCGTGGGTTTTCTCCAGTTGGTCCTGTCCCTGCCTACAGTCCAAAGATGTGCAAGTTAGGTGGATTGGCCAGGCTAATTTGTCCTTTAGGGTGCAGTTGCAGAAATAGGGTGGGGGTTGGACCGAGTTAGTGTGGTCTTTCAAAGGATTAGTGCAGATTTGATGGACCAAATGGCCTCCTTCTGCACTGTAGGGATTCTGTGATTTTATGGCATAGCTGCTCGACTGGATCTGTGGCAGGTGGTGAGGGAACCAGCAAGAGGGAAAAATATACTAGACCTCATTCTCACCAATCTGCCTGCTGCAGATACATCTGTCCATGACAGTATCAGTAGGAGTGACCATCGCACAGTCCTTGTGGAGACGAAGTTCTATCTTCACATTAAGTATACCCTCAATCATGTCGTGTGGCACTACCACTGTGCTATACAGAATAGACTTCGCACAGATCTGGCAGCTCAAGATTGGGCGTCTATGAGGCGCTGTGGGCCATCAACAGCAGCAGATTGGGCTAAACCACAACGTGGTAACCTCATGGCCCGACATATCCCCCATTCTACATTCCTATCAAGCCAGGAAATTAACCCTGGTTCAATGAAGAGTGCAGGAGGGCATGCCGGAGCAATACCAAGCACCATAAAAATGATGCGTCAAACTGGTGAAGCTACATTACAGGACTATTTGCAATGCGAAGAGCATAATCAGCATGTAATAGACAGAGCTAAGCAATTCCTCAACCAATGGATTAGATCCTAGCTCTACAGTTCTGCCACATCCAGTTGTGAATGGTGGTGGACATTTAAACAACTCGCTGGAGGAGGAGACTCCACGAATATCCCCATCCTCAATGATGGAGGGGCCCAGCACATCAGTGCAAAAGAGAACGTTGAAGCAAAAAATCTTCAGCCTGAAGTGCTGTGTTAGGACAACACAGTGGCGCAGAGGTTAGCACTGCTGCCTCACACTGCTGAGGACACCCGGGTTCGATCACGGCCCTGGATCACTGTACATGTGGAGTTTGTACATTCTCCCCGTGTCTGCGCGAGTTTCACCCCCACAACCCAAAGATGATGTGCAGGGTAGGTGGGTTGGCCATGTTAAATTGCCCCTCAATTGGAAAGAAAGAATCGGTTACTCTAAATTTATAAACAAAAAAAAAATGAAGTGCTGTGTGGATCATCCACCCAGATCGCCTCCGGTGATCCCTCGCATCACAGGTGTCAGTCTTCAGTCGATTCGATTCACTCCACATTGTATCGAGAAATGATTGAAGGCACTGGACACTGCAAAGGCTATAGTCCCTGGCAACCTTTCAACAACAGTACTAAAGACTTGTGCTCCAGAACGGGCCACACACCTGGCCAAGCTGGTCCATTACAGCTACAACACTGGCATTTACCCAGCAACGTCGACCATTGCTAAGGTATGTCCTGCACACAAAAAGCAGGACGAATCCAACTCGATGTAACTCGATTTGATTGATTGGCTGGTGGCCAATGAATTGTCCCAAAAGGCTGTGCTCTGCCCGATAACCGGTGGTGATTGGATCCGATTCCACTGGGATTTCTTTCAGAATCCCACGGTTTGGGTTTGGCTGCAGTTTTGACTCTGGCAGCACGGTGAAATGATCCAACTAACTCTCCCCAGTAAGGTTCAGCTAACTAACTCTCTCCAGTAAAATCCAGCTAAATAACTCTCCCTAGTAAGATCCAGCTAACTCTCCCCAGTAAGATCCAGCTAACTAACTCTCCCCGGTAAGATCCAGATAACAAATTCTCCCCAGTAAGATCCAGCTAGCATTCCCCAGTAAGATCCAGCTAACTAACTTTCCCCAGTAAGATCCAGCTCACTAACTCTCCCCAGTAAGATCCAGCTCACTAACTCTCTCCAGTAAGATCCAGCTAACTCTCCCCAGTAAGGTCCAGCTAAATAACTCTTCACAGTAAGATCCAGTTAACTAACTCTACCCAGTAAGATCCAGCTAACTAACTCCAGCTAACTAACTCCCCAGTAAGATCCAGCTAACTAACTCTCCCCCGTAAGATCCAGCTAAATAACTCTCCACAGTAAGATCCAGTTAACTAACTCTACCCAGTAAGATCCAGCAAACTAACTCTCCCCAGTAAGATCCAGCTAACTAACTCTCCCCAGTAAGGTCTAGCTAAATAACTCTCCCCAGTAAGATCCAGCTAACTCTCCCCAGTAAGATCCAGCTAACTAACTCTCCCCAGTAAGATCCAGCTGAATAACTCCCCCCTCCCCCCCGTAAGATCCAGCTAAATAACTCTCCCCAGTAAGATCCAGCTAATTCTCCCCAGTAAGATCCAGCTAACTAACTCTCCTCAGTAAGATCCAGCTAACTAACTCTCCCCAGTAAGATCCAGCTAAATAACTCTCCCCAGTAAGATCCAGCTAACTAACTCTCCCCAGTAAGATCCAGCTAACTAACTCTCCCCAGTAAGATCCAGCTAATTCTCCCCAGTAAGATCCAGCTAACTAACTCTCCTCAGTAAGATCCAGCTAACTCTCCCCAGTAAGATCCAGCTAACTAACTCTCCCCAGTAAGATCCAGCTAACTAACTCTCCCCAGTAAGATCCAGCTAACTAACTCTCCTCAGTAAGATCCAGCTAACTCTCCCCAGTAAGATCTAGCAAACTCTCCCCAGTACGATCCAGCTAACTAACTCTCCCCAGTAAGATCCAGCTAAATAACTCTCCCCAGTAAGATCCAGCTAACTCTTCCCAGTAAGATCCAGCTAGCTAACTCTCCCCAGTAAGATCCAGCTAAATAACTCCCTCCCCCCCCCCCCCCCCCGTAAGATCCAGCTAAATAACTCTCCCCAGTAAGATCCAGCTAACTCTCCCCAGTAAGATCCAGCTAAATAACTCTCCCCAGTAAGATCCAGCTAACTAACTCTCCCGAGTAAGATCCAGCTAACTAACTCCCCCCAGTAAGATCCAGCTAACTAACTCTCCCCAGTAAGATCCAGCTAACTCTCCCCAGTAAGATCCAGCTAACTAACTCTTCCCAGTAAGATCCAGCTAACTAACTCTCCCAAGTAAGATCCAGCTAACTAATTCTCCCCAGTAAGATCCAGCTAACTCACTCTCCCAAGTAAGATCCAGCTAACTAACTCTCCCCAGTAAGATCCAGCTAACAAACTCTCCCCAGTAAGATCCAGCTAACTAACTCTCACCAGTAAGATCCAGCTAACTAACTCTCACCAGTAAGATCCAGCTAACTAACTCTCCCCAGTAAGATCCAGCTAACTCTCCCCAGTAAGATCCAGCTAACTAACTCTCCCCAGTAAGATCCAGCTAACTAACTCTCCCCAGTAAGATCCAGCTAAATAACTCTCCCCAGTAAGATCCAGCTAACTAACTCTCCCGAGTAAGATCCAGCTAACTAACTCTCACCAGTAAGATCCAGCTAACTAACTCTCCCCAGTAAGATCCAGCTAACTCTCTCCAGTAAGATCCAGCTAACTAACTCTCCCCAGTAAGATCCAGCTAACTACCTCTCCCCAGTAAGATCCAGCTAACTACCTCTCCCCAGTAAGATCCAACTAACTAATTCCAGCTAACTAACTCTCCCCAGTAAGATCCAGCTAACTAACTCTCCCCAGTAAGATCCAGCTAACTAACTCTACCCAGTAAGATCCAGCTAACTAACTCTCCCCAGTAAGATCCAGCTAACTCTCCCCAGTAAGATCCAGCTAACTAACTCTCCCCAGTAAGATCCAGCTGAATAACTCCCCCCTCCCCCCCGTAAGATCCAGCTAAATAACTCTCCCCAGTAAGATCCAGCTAATTCTCCCCAGTAAGATCCAGCTAACTAACTCTCCTCAGTAAGATCCAGCTAACTAACTCTCCCCAGTAAGATCCAGCTAAATAACTCTCCCCAGTAAGATCCAGCTAACTAACTCTCCCCAGTAAGATCCAGCTAACTAACTCTCCCCAGTAAGATCCAGCTAATTCTCCCCCGTAAGATCCAGCTAAATAACTCTCCACAGTAAGATCCAGTTAACTAACTCTACCCAGTAAGATCCAGCAAACTAACTCTCCCCAGTAAGATCCAGCTAACTAACTCTCCCCAGTAAGGTCTAGCTAAATAACTCTCCCCAGTAAGATCCAGCTAACTCTCCCCAGTAAGATCCAGCTAACTAACTCTCCCCAGTAAGATCCAGCTGAATAACTCCCCCCTCCCCCCCGTAAGATCCAGCTAAATAACTCTCCCCAGTAAGATCCAGCTAATTCTCCCCAGTAAGATCCAGCTAACTAACTCTCCTCAGTAAGATCCAGCTAACTAACTCTCCCCAGTAAGATCCAGCTAAATAACTCTCCCCAGTAAGATCCAGCTAACTAACTCTCCCCAGTAAGATCCAGCTAACTAACTCTCCCCAGTAAGATCCAGCTAATTCTCCCCAGTAAGATCCAGCTAACTAACTCTCCTCAGTAAGATCCAGCTAACTCTCCCCAGTAAGATCCAGCTAACTAACTCTCCCCAGTAAGATCCAGCTAACTAACTCTCCCCAGTAAGATCCAGCTAACTAACTCTCCTCAGTAAGATCCAGCTAACTCTCCCCAGTAAGATCTAGCAAACTCTCCCCAGTACGATCCAGCTAACTAACTCTCCCCAGTAAGATCCAGCTAAATAACTCTCCCCAGTAAGATCCAGCTAACTCTTCCCAGTAAGATCCAGCTAGCTAACTCTCCCCAGTAAGATCCAGCTAAATAACTCCCTCCCCCCCCCCCCGTAAGATCCAGCTAAATAACTCTCCCCAGTAAGATCCAGCTAACTCTCCCCAGTAAGATCCAGCTAAATAACTCTCCCCAGTAAGATCCAGCTAACTAACTCTCCCGAGTAAGATCCAGCTAACTAACTCCCCCCAGTAAGATCCAGCTAACTAACTCTCCCCAGTAAGATCCAGCTAACTCTCCCCAGTAAGATCCAGCTAACTAACTCTTCCCAGTAAGATCCAGCTAACTAACTCTCCCAAGTAAGATCCAGCTAACTAATTCTCCCCAGTAAGATCCAGCTAACTCACTCTCCCAAGTAAGATCCAGCTAACTAACTCTCCCCAGTAAGATCCAGCTAACAAACTCTCCCCAGTAAGATCCAGCTAACTAACTCTCACCAGTAAGATCCAGCTAACTAACTCTCACCAGTAAGATCCAGCTAACTAACTCTCCCCAGTAAGATCCAGCTAACTCTCCCCAGTAAGATCCAGCTAACTAACTCTCCCCAGTAAGATCCAGCTAACTAACTCTCCCCAGTAAGATCCAGCTAAATAACTCTCCCCAGTAAGATCCAGCTAACTAACTCTCCCGAGTAAGATCCAGCTAACTAACTCTCACCAGTAAGATCCAGCTAACTAACTCTCCCCAGTAAGATCCAGCTAACTCTCTCCAGTAAGATCCAGCTAACTAACTCTCCCCAGTAAGATCCAGCTAACTACCTCTCCCCAGTAAGATCCAGCTAACTACCTCTCCCCAGTAAGATCCAACTAACTAATTCCAGCTAACTAACTCTCCCCAGTAAGATCCAGCTAACTAACTCTCCCCAGTAAGATCCAGCTAACTAACTCTACCCAGTAAGATCCAGCTAACTAACTCTCCCCAGTAAGATCCAGCTAACTCTCCCCAGTAAGATCCAGCTAACTCTCCCCAGTAAGATCTAGCTAACTCTCCCCAGTAAGATCCAGCTAACTAACTCTCCCCAGTAAGATCCAGCTAACTAACTCTCCCCAGTAAAATCCAGCTAACTCTCCCCAGTAAGATCTAGCTAACTCACCCCAGTAAGATCCAGCTAACTAACTCTCCCCAGTAAGATCCAGCTAACTCTCCTCAGTAAGATCCAGCTAACTCTCCCCAGTAAGATCCAGCTAACTAACTCTGCCCAGAAAGATCCAGCTAATTCTCCCCAGAAAGATCCAGCTAACCCTCCCCAAAAGGC
The DNA here is from genome assembly GCF_902713615.1 of Scyliorhinus canicula. Taxonomy (NCBI): domain Eukaryota; kingdom Metazoa; phylum Chordata; class Chondrichthyes; order Carcharhiniformes; family Scyliorhinidae; genus Scyliorhinus; species Scyliorhinus canicula. The sequence continues at coordinate 221,685,981 of NC_052146.1, forward strand.
CACTATGAGGGCTGACTCTCACCAGCAATCCTCTGAGTGCTGTTCCTCTGAGTGCTGTTTTCCTGGAATTACAGAGCCCTGAACACAAACCACAAACTGAAAGCAAAGTTTGATGGGAAGTAAGGTGCCTCTCCAGGGAAGTTGTCAGTACAGTATTTTTAAACTACAAGCATACCTGAAAGAATGAATCTATGAAGTAGAACATTACAGGCTGCAAACCAAAAAGACTTTAATCTGCAAGCTTGCTGTCATGAAAATGTGCTAAAACCACCATCTGGAACAAAGGCTCTTTATTTTCCTCCACTTGTGTTTTTTGTAACCCATTTCCACCCCTCTGTGTTAGTCTGCCTTGTGTGTGTGTTTTTAGATGAGGGTGGGAGCAAGCTGTTAATATGTATTAGTGTGTTGTTAACCAGTTGTGTTTACTGCATATTTCATGATCGTTCCTGTTCTAAACAGTAATCATGTTTACATTTACAAACCTGGTGACTGTAATTATTCGACAGCCATGGGCCAAAGACTTTGGGTATTTTGCGTTGTGATTCCAGGACAAGTGGGGCTTGAATTGATCAGGCACCAGCCCAGGGTGTTGTAACAATGGCCAATTACCCCCCTATCAGCCTACTCTCAATCATCAGTAAAGTAATGGAAGAAATAATGAACAGTGTTACCAAGCAGCATTTCCTTAGCAATAACCTGCTCGTTGACGCTCAGTTTAGGTTCTGCGAGGGCCACTCAGTTCCCAACTTCATTGCAGCCTTGTTTCATGTAGAACCCGTATGGGAGAGATGACAGGAACACACGGTAGGGTAGGTAGAAATGAACAACAGGTTTATTATGGTGTACACAAAACTCCTAAAGGCTATAACTCCTCTCCCCGAAGGGCCACGTTCAGGGTTTTTATACTCAGTAATCCCCCCCCCCCCCCCCCCCTCTCCCCGCCCCAATTACCGGGGAAATTCATGCTCGACTGTGTAAGGCAAAAACCTCTGGAGCATAGTCCTTGGCCCCCAAGGGGGTTATACCAGTTCAAACATGGACAAAAGAGCTGAACTCCAGAGGTGAGGTACGAGTAACTGCTCTTGGCATCAAGGCAGCATTCGGTCAGATTTTGCGTCAATGAGCCCTAGGAAAACTAGAGTCAATTGAAATCAGTGAGAAAACTCTCCGCTGGTTGGAGTCAAACTTGCCACAAAGGAAGACGGTTGTGTTGTCAGACGTCAGTCATCTCAGTTCCAGGACTTCACTGCAGGAGTTCCTCAGGATAGTTAGTGTCCTAGTCCCAACCATCTTCAGCTGCTTCATCAATGACCTTCCCTCCACCATAAAGTCAGGAGTGGGGATGTTCGCTGATGATTGCACAAAAGTTCAACACCATTCGTGACTCCTTAGGTACTGAAGCACAATGTGTCCATACACATTCTTGGACCCCATTCAGCCTTGGGTTCATAGTGGCAAGTAACATTGGCACCCGGTAATGACCATCTCCATCCAGAGAGAATCTAACCAGCACCTTGTGACAAGCAATGGCATTACTATTGCAGAAACGGCCACTAACAACATCCTGGGGCTACATTGACCAGAAACTGAACTGGACTAGCTACTATGGCTACAAGAGCAAGTCAGAGGCAGTGAACAACTCATCTTCTGACTCCCCAAAGCCTTCCCACCACCTACACACTGCGAGTCAGAAATGTGATGGAACACTCTCCACTCGTCTGGGTGAGTACAGCTCCAACAACAGTCAAGAAGCTCAACATCACCCAGGGCAAGGCAGCCCACAAGATTCACACCCCATCCGCCACCTTAAATATTCACTCCCTCCAATATCAGAGGCATGGTTCCAAGGCGACCAAGGTTAGGAACTAAATATTCCAGGATGCACTACATTTCAAAAAGCGAGGAAAAATGGAAGTGGAGGAGATATTGCCCTGATAATAAAAGATGACAGAGGATATTAGTGAGAAAGGATCTTGGCTCAGAAAATCAGGAAATAGAACCAATATGTGTGGAGATCAGGGCCAGGATTCTCCGATCCCGCACCGGATCAGAGAATCAGTGGGGGGGGGGGGGGGCAAGAATCGCGCCACGACGCCAGACCGCTGATTCTCCAGCGACCGGGAAATTGGCGGCAATCACGCCAGCATGGTCACCACCGCGCCGGTCGGGGGCCGTAGCAAGCGGCCCCTGCGGAATTCTCCGCGCTCGACGGGCCGAGTGCCCGCCAAGTTCCGCCAAGTCCCGCCAGCGTGGGTTAAGTATGGTCCTACCCAGCGGGACCTCAGAGATCTGGCTGCAGGTCCGTCCTGGTGGGGGGGGACGGGCCTCCAAGGTGACCTGGCCCGCGATCGGGACCGATCGATCCGTGGGCGGGCTAATTCCGGGGGTGGGCCTATGTTCCTCCGTGCCGGGCCCCTGTTGGGCTCCGCCATATGCACAGAGGCTGGCGCGGAGACGGCAACCCATGCACCTGCGCGGACCAGCGCCGGCGTTCGAGCGCACAGCACTCCGGTGTCGTGCTAGCCCCCGAAGAAGGGGTTAATGCCTGGGCCTGGAGGCCCATTGATGCCGGCATCGCTCGCACCGGTTTTGATGCCGTCGTCAACACTTGGCCGGGATTTTTCGGAGAATCCCGGCCTCGAAGTAGCAGGGGTCATAAAACTCTAATATGAATACTTTAGATAGAGGCCCTCTAAAGTCCAGTTATGCCATTGGACAGAGCGTTAATCAAGATTATCAGAACCCCGGTGGAGGAGCTCAAGGGCAAGTGGGAGGAGGAGCTAGGTGAGGGGTTGGAAGCTGGTCTGTGGGCAGAGGTTCTGGGCAGGGTTAATTCCTCCTCATCATGTGCCAGGCACAGTCTAATTCAATTTAAGGTGGTCCATCGGGCACACATGACGGCAGCGAGAGTGAGCAAGTTTTTTGGGGTAGAAGACAATTGTATGAGGTGCAAGGGCAGCCCTGCAAACCATGTCCACATGTATTGGGCATGCCCGGAGCTTAGAGTGTTCTGGCAAGGATTGGCGAGGACAATGTCTAAGGTGCTTAACACACGGTGGTGCCGAGTCCAGAGATTGCGATCTTTGGGGTGTCAGAAGACCCGGGAGTTCAGGGGGCGAAAGAGGCCGACGTATTGGCCTTTGCCTCCCTAGTAGCCCGGAGACAGATTTTATTAATGTGGAGGGACTCGAAGCCCCCGAGTGTAGAGACTCGGGTTACCAACATGGCTGGGTTTCTCAGCCTCGAGAAAATAGTTTGCCTTAAGAGGGTCTACATTAGGGTTCTCTCGGAGGTGGCAGCCGTTCGTTGACTTTCTGGGGAAAATTAAAATGTCAGCAGCAGCAGCAATCCGTGTGTGTGTGTGTGTGTGTGTGTGTGTGTGTGGGGGGGGGGGGTGAGTGCTTCATTGGGATGGTGTGGGAAGACTGAGTTGCGTGGGGTAATGTCTATTTAATTGTTATTGTATATTCTCTTTTTGCGATATGTTAATGTTCACTCCAGTTTGTTTTGTTCTTATTGTTACTGCTGTTTTATTACGAAAAATTCTGCAAAACCTTAATAAAAATACTTTTTTTTTTAAAATCAAGGTTATCAGAACTTGTAATGTTGGTAAGGTGGTCTAGAAGATGAATTTGTAGAACGCATTTGTGACAGTTTCCTGGAGCAATATGTTGTGGAACCAACTCGGGATAAAGCTATCTTAGATATAGTATTGTGCATTGAGGCAGTGTTAATTAGTGTCTTAAGATGCAGTGGGAAATAGGGAACATTATACAATTGAATTCCAGATTATGTTTGAAAATGGCATACTCAATCACAAGTTAGAATCCACAAACTTAAACAGATATTAAAATAGGGGCCGGGATTCTCCGACGGCGGGATTCTCCATTTTGCCGACGCTTGGGGGTTTACCAACGGCGTGGGGCTGCCCCACAATGGGAATGCGTAACGGAGAATCCCGCCAGCGGGTCGCGGCAGAAATGTGGCACGGCACGGGGGAGAATCCAGCCCAGAGTTCTTGGCTGATGGGCAACTAGAGAAAGATAGTGCTTTGAAGCAAAGAACTTGTGCAGTGGAATGGCGAGACCGCATTAAAGATTTGGAGCGTAAAACCAAAATGCAAAAAGAGAAAGTTGAGATTCTGGCTTGGAAAGAATTAGATAAAGCTAAATGGAAGAAAAAAAGAGTGCAGCAATTATTATTATTAACTGCGCCTTGGAACCCACAAGCAAACAAAGCCAGAGTTGGCTTTTCCAGCTCCTTGTATGATGATCCTGTGAAATTTTCTTCACCAGAAAGCAGTGGAGGTTGGGTCACTGAATAAATTCAAGGCCGACTGCACAGATTTCTGATAGAAAGGGGAAAGTCAAGGGGCAGACAGGAAAGTGGAATTGAGACCCAATTAGTTCAGCCATGATCTTAGTGAATGTTGAGCCAGGCTCATAGTCCTAAGTTCCATATCCTATGTCAACCCTGTCCACCCACAGTTTTAAGATGAACAAGACAAACACGGAAAAATGGCTTTCCTCACTTGTACACATTTTCTCTTCTCGACTATTTGTGTCAAAAGGTGGCATCTGTGCTCTCTGCAATACACTTACACTCATCGCTTTAGCATCATCTGATGTGTAAGAGCTGCTAGAGGCATCTACGTTGGAAACTACTGAATTGGTTTGGATGCCTCTGTTGGACTACACCATTTCTGATTGATCTGAAAAGTCTTTCATTGATCGCTAATAATCAATACACCCAGGCTTACTGTCAGAGAGACTGCACTGACCCCCTTCATTTACCCTAAATTTAAAGCTACAGTCACAAAATATAATAATCTTGTAAACCTTAAAAGTGTAACAACAGTTATTTATAAATTTCTACTTTGTTGTTTCTGAAATCACATTTGATTTCCAGATTTAATGAATTGTTTGAAAAGCTCCACTAGGTTTTGTGTGTAATCTAGGATATCTAATTAACATTCCTAGTCATCCTGAGAAAGAAAACAATGTTTACACTTGTTAACATTCCAGGTTTATTTCCTCATGACCCAAACTTTTGAACCGTTGATGTATGACTCAACATTTCTGGCCATGCTGAAAAGATCACTTGTCCTATTCTGCAAGTCTTCTATATTTTATTAATTATGCAGTTGCTATTTACAAAAGTATACGTTTCCACGTTCTCTATTCATCCATGCCTTTGTGACACTAATTACAGCCCACACTGTTGGTCACAAGTCTAGATAGATATAAGGAGGACTAGTGAACCTGCCATGTCAAATATTGCTGGCTACTGAACTGGGAAGACATCAATCCTGAATCTGCCTCGAGGGCCATATGTACACAAACAACAGCAAACGCTGCAACAATAGACCTTTGAAGGGCCTTCTCTTCAAGGTTCATGCCAGCTTTAGACTTTTAAAAAAGGAATGATCAGCTCAGAAACACCCAAACTGTTGGTAAAGTTGTTGCACACATTATCAATGGTACTGCTCAACATACTTTTCTGGATTGGAATCTATCAATAACAGACTACACGACATGCAAAGCTCACGGCCCAGTACATCAAAATGACTATTATACAATCACAAACAAATACAGTAATGAAAATAAAGACAGCTACTACATTGTACTTTGGGACAAAAGTAATTGCAACAACTAGCATGAGATTACAATACTCTGCTCTGCCCCGAGCAAATACATCTGTGCAATTATCCGCCTAGCAAGTACATCTGTGCAATTATCCTTAACAGATAAACTCAAGCAAGCTGGTTTTCACCAGAGCAGATCATGCAGAAGTCAGATCTTTACTTTATATCAGGCTTGTCCAACCTTTGGGCTGCAGGCCACAATCCCTGTATCTGGCCCACGGACTCACTGTTCAAACTACGGGAACGTGGAATGAAAGATCTGCCTCTCCTGCATTTATGGTTGATAGGCTCACTGGTGAATGTGTCAGCAGCAAATTTGCGAGCGAATCAGTCTCTGATTGGACAAGAAGCAAATAGTGTGAAGGTGAATGGCTGTTCCTCTGTTTGCAGAGTGCAGGCTTTCTGTTGGTTCCTGTACGGGCTCCAGGTGAAGGAGCACAGGACCAAGATGGTGGAGCGAGCAGGCGAATCATGAGGAAAAGCATAGTGCAAGGGAAGAAAGCAAGGGCTTGTGACAGGAGCAGTAAAAATGGAGGCAAACAGGAAGCAACATGTGTTCAGCATTCGGAATGAGGCCGGGGAGGCCCACCGAGCGGCTGGAGGCCGGGGAGGCCCACCGAGCGGCTGGAGGCCGGGGAGGCCCACCGAGCGGCTGGAGGCCGGGGAGGCCCACCGAGCGGCTGGAGGCCGGGGAGGCCCACCGAGCGGCTGGAGGCCGGGGAGGCCCACCGAGCGGCTGGAGGCCGGGGAGGCCCACCGAGCGGCTGGAGGCCGGGGAGGCCCACCGAGCGGCTGGAGGCCGAGGAGGCTCACCGAGCGGCTGGAGGCCGAGGAGGCTCACCGAGCGGCTGGAGGCCGAGGAGGCCCACAGAGCGGCTGGAGGCCGGGGAGGCCCACCGAGCGGCTGGAGGCCGGGGAGGCCCACCGAGCGGCTGGAGGCCGGGGAGGCCCACCGAGCGGCTGGAGGCCGGGGAGGCCCACCGAGCGGCTGGAGGCCGGGGAAGCCCCCCGAGCGGCTGGAGGCCCTCCGAGCGGCTGGAGGCCGGGGAGGCCCACCGAGCGGCTGGAGGCCGGGGAGGCCCACCGAGCGGCTGGAGGCCGGGGAGGCCCACCGAGCGGCTGGAGGCCGGGGAGGCCCACCGAGCGGCTGGAGGCTGGGGAGGCCCACCGAGCGGCTGGAGGCCGGGGAGGCCCACCAAGCGGCTGGAGGCCGGGGAGGCCCACCGAGCGGCTGGACATTCAGCTGTCAAATGGGAACAAGTGATGGCGTGTGTGTGAGAGAGAGACACAACGGGGCTAATTCAACATTCACCGACCCTGATCCCGTAATCGCCGATCGGGCAGAGAATCCCTTTTTATGATGAAATCAGGGGCGGCACCTGTTTGACGCAGGTTTCGCATGCTCCATCCCCTCCAAAACGGCGTCTTCACGGCATACACAGCACGCCGTTGGACGACCTCAGTGCGTCGCCTGGAAGCCCTCGCCTGATGCTCCGCCCCTGATGGGCCGAGTTCATGATGGCGTGGGGGGTGTGTGGCCCCAGCCGTGCAGGAACCCGGCAAGGTGGCTGTAGACTGTGTCTAGTGCCGCCATAGTTGGGCAGGAGCCGTGCTGCTGGCAGGGAGGGCTTCTGCAATGGCTGGGGGGGTACTATCTAGCAGGTCGGGTCTGCACATGGCCGGCGCCATGTTTTACGGCGCAACCATTGCAGGTCGTCGCCGTGTGCATGCGCGGCCACGGATCCTGCCATTCTTCAGCCATTTATTTTGTGGAGGCCGGGAGTTTAACATGGCACTCACCGGTCACCGCATCGGTGAGGGGGGCGCCGCCGATATTTTCCACGTAAAATGCCACGGATCCTTGAATTTAATAGAACAGAAACATGATATGAATCCTGTGCTGGTCGCAACCTCAGTGTCATATTTGATCCTGAAGTGACCTTTTGACTTCCTATTCATCCATGATTAAGTTTTCCTATTTCCACCTCCATTACATCACCTGACTTCATCCCCATCTCCGCTCAGCTGCCGCTGAAACCCTCATCCATGCCTTTATTATCTCTAGAGTCAGCTATTCCAGTATAGTAATGGCTGGTCTCTCAAATTCTGGCTTCAATAAACTTGAGGGCAGCTAAAACTCTGGATTTTAACTCTCACCAAATCTCATTTCCCTATCTCCCTGTGCTACAGGTCTCTTTCTTTGAGCACAGTTGTCAGATGGCCTCATTATGAATGCCTGGCTGAGATCCATGAATAATTAATTCAATTAGTTCAACAAGCAATGTTTATGCAGCTTGAAGGGGAGTGCAAGCTTTTATTGATTGATATCGTCATCACTTAGCTGATTTTTCTTGATTTTTTTTCATTGACATGTGTTTATTTACACATGATTAAGAGGCCCGAAGTGGGTAAAATAATTTTGAAATTAATACAGTGAATGGCTGTGATCGATCGACAGCTTTTTGAGAAGGTAAGAGGGGCAATGTGTTTCAATAGGAATGCCGAATGTTTTGTTTTTGGTTACCGACTTGAGACGAGGGTTTCACCAGTGTTTCACAACTCCTCTGAGAGGCCATGAGCCACATCTTTAATGGAGTGGCCCAACTTTATGAAATTTGGGGGGGGGGGGGGGAACGTTTGAAATGTCCACCTCTGCAATGGTGCTGGGAAGGGCGGGAGTGCTCTGTGTAAGTTCAACTAAAGCCACCTTTATCTCATTGTCAGAAACCGGAATGAGAGTGGAAATTCTAGAATTAGGTTCCACCCATCATTTTTAAAGGCCTACCAACGGGCAGCATGGTAGCATTGTGGATAGCACAATCGCTTCACAGCTCCAGGGTCCCAGGTTCAATTCCGGCTTGGGTCACTGTCTGTGCGGAGTCTGCACATCCTCCCCGTATGTGCGTGGGTTTCCTCCGGGTGTTCCGGTTTCCTCCCACAGTCCAAAGATGTGCAGGTTAGGTGGATTGGCCATGCTAAATTGCCCGTAGTGTCCAAAATTGCCCTTAGTGTTGGGTGGGGTTGCTGGGTTATGGGGATAGGGTGGGGGTGTTAACCATGGGTAGGGTGCTCTTTCCAGGAGCCGGTGCAGACTCGATGAGCCAAATGGCCTCCTTCTGCACTGTAAATTCTATCTATGTAAACTTGGCCCAACTTGCTGAAAATCCAGGTCCACATGTGCAGGAATGGAATCTGAGCTTTGTGGAGTCTATTACTCACACCACACTCCACTTGGGTTCTACCCACAGAGTTGGAGGACAGGGGTCACCTGCGTACATTGAGGAAGATTACTATCTTACGATACAACTAAATGAATTAAAACAGTAAGCTAACCAGAAAAAACGGCTTCCTGCCTCTCGATCCTTTGCATGTAGCTTCTGTGCACAAAGATTGAGATCAAAGGTCGAACCCGAAGTTGATGAAAAATAAAACATCCCCGAGTTCAGCAGTTTTCTCAATGCAGTGACTCGCTCTTCATCTGCTGTCACTTCTTGAAGTGGGACAAAATCCGTTGTGGTAATCTTGCAAATGTCAGTGTCACGGATCCTCCCAACTGATGTACAACCTGTCACCAGAACCAGAAAGCAGAGTCTCGACTCACCTGGAAATGAAGAGCATAGAATTAAAAACTCTCAACAGCTGGTTGGAAGTAATGTAGGGAATTTACAGGAGCCTGCAAAAAAAAAAACAGTAGGTCCTCTCAAAAAAATGATCAATAAGAGAAATACAAAAGCCATGACATGGAGACATTATACAAGTAGTGTTTTAGATTTCTTTTAAACTTCAGGCTTACTATTCTTCTTGGCAACATTGAGCCTCTTCTTTTGGCTACTATCCTTCGCCTCTTAATCTTCCAAATCAAAATTCCGTCTCACTACTGTTGTTCCAAAGTTCCTTCCAAAGCCCAACAGTGCAGAAGGCGGCAATTCGGCCCATCGAGTCTGTGCCGATCTCCAAAGCAGCACCCTATCTAGGCCCATACCCCACCCTTTCACCATAACCTGAGCATCTTTGAACACTAAAGGGCAATTTTAGCATTGTCAATACACCTAACCTGCACTTCTTTGGACTGAGGTAGGAAACCGGAGCACCCGGAGGAAACCCACGCAGGCAAGGAGAGAAAGTGCAAATTCCTCAGAGAAAGTGCAAATTCCTCACAGACAGTCACCCAATGCTGATACTGAACGACATGATTTTGGGCCCAAAAGGGATCCATGAGATATCGGAATCATCCAGAAACAGAGGGAGCAGGCAGTGAATTTTTTTGGGAGAGAGGTAACGATTGCAATTTTGAAAGGGAACAGGACAGTAGCTCGGGAGAGGAATCGCTGACAGTGGAGAGGTGGAGGTCCAAGACTCAGCAGGGAAAAGACACTGAAACGCAGATTAGAAGGTGAAGAAAAGGTGGTGAAATGTATTCGGGACAGCTTTTTATGTCAATATGTCGAAGGCCCAACAAGGGATGGCACAATGCTGGATCAAATTCTGGGAACAAAGCCAGACAGGTGTTCAAAGTAGCAGTGGGGAAGCATTTTAGTGACAGCAACAATACCACAGTACGATTTAAGTTTGTTATGGAAAAGTGAAAAGATGGTCAGCAAAAAACGGTTTTGGACTGGGGGAAGGCAGATGTTATTAAAATGAGGGAGGATCTGGCCTAAGTAGACAAGCCCAAGCCTCTTGTGGGAAAATCTACCGCAGAGCAGTTGGGAGGGGGGTGGGGGGGGTGTTCAAAATGGGGAAAGAGTATAAGCCCAATGTGCCCTTTAGGGTGAAATGTAGGAACAACAAGCCCAGAGAATCTAGATTTCTAGGAATATTCAGGACTGGATAGGAGGGAAAATTAGGCTTTTAGCAAGTACAAAGGAGCAAATCAGCAGATGCTTACTGAGTACAGAAAGTGCGCAGGCGGTGGGGGTGGAAACTTACAAAAGCAATTAGGAGAGCAAAGAAGGGCATAAAAAGCACTGGTGGGTAGGATTAGGGAACATCCCAAAATATTCTATGGGCGCTCTATGGTTTCTCTGGAAAAATTGCTAACTTCATTTTGTGGTGTGTTTTTCAGGAAGTTTCCCACCACTATTTAACAGCAGGTAGTCATTTTTTTCATGCCCTGGGGAGTTTCTCACCGGTTTAGGCCACACTTATAATTTGTTTTTAGCACTGGGGAGCTGAACTCAGAGATCGAGCCGCCATTTTGAAAAGGTGCCCGGATCTCTAAGTGAGCTTGTGAGTCCCCACACACACACCCCAGCCATGGGAAAGATCACCCTCCTCACACATGGGCACTACCCACACACCCACAAGTGAGGACACCACGCTATGGGGTTTCTGGGGTAACCCCTCAGACCCCTTACAGCACCCCCTCCCTTCCACACCCCCCACCCATCACACCCCCCCGCCAACCGCCCGGAGGCACCTACTTACCTACCCTGCACTACTCCCCCACCTTTCAAACTCCCTTCACCCTCATTTGATGGGCATGCCCCCCCCTCAGCCCCTGACCCTTGGTAATGTCACCCTCTCACCTGACACCCTTGCACTGGTATCCTGGCACCCAGGCAATGCTCGTGCCAGCTTGGCAGTGAAAAGGTGCCAGCTGGGCAGTGCCAAGGTGCCTGCATTCCAGGGGAGAGTCAGGGAGCCACCCTGCACTTAGCCCTGACCACCCAGGGGTACCGGAGGGCCTGGGTTCTGTTCCGCCTGGTCCACGTTTGTGTGGACCAGTGCTAAACTGTGCCCGGCTTCAACCTCCCGGGGCGGCCAGAGAATCGACGGATGCCAGTGGATCCTGGACCAGGTATATCATAAGTAGGTTTACGACCTACTTCCGCGAGGATCATTTGGTCCCGCCCCTTTTAGGCAGAGTTCCGACTCCCACATCTTGTGGGACTTGGTTGAATCCCGCAAGGTTCGAAGGCAGTCTGGAGGCCCGCTTGAGGGCTCTCCCCGGATTCGCCAGCCGCATTGTGCTCTCGCTTGAGCGCAACACAGCATGAACACCCTATATGTATATTATGGGGAAGAGGTTCACCAGGGAAAGACTAGGGCCCATTAGAGACCTAGGGGACAATCAATGCACGAAGCAGGAGGATATTGGTAGGACATTTGTTTAGCACACTGGGCTAAATCGCTGGCTTTTAAAGCAGACCAAGGCAGGCCAGCAGCACGATTCAATTCCTGTACCAGCCTCCCCGAACAGACGCCGAAATGTGACGACTAGGGGCTTTTCACAGTAACTTCATTGAAGCCCACTCGTGACAATAGGCTATTTTCACTTCATTTTTTAAAATTAAATGAGTACTTCACATCTGTTTTCACACAGCAGCAGGATATCGGTACAGAATTTGGGGAGAGGGACTGTGAGAATCTTGTCAGTTTAACATAGAGAATGAGGTGCTCTTGGGCTTAAAAGCAGACACATCTCCAGGTCCCAATGAGTTATATCCCAGACTGCTTTGGGAGGCAAGGAAGGAAATTACTGGGGCTCTGATCCAAATTTTTAATTCCTCTATGGCCACAAGGGAGGTGCCAGAGGATTGGAGGACAGCTAATGTGGTTCCAGTTTTCAAGAAAGGTGGTAGAGATGAACGAGGGAATTACAGATCAGTGGTAGGGAAACTATTGGAGAAAATTCTGAAGGAGAGAATTATCTCCACTTGGACAGGGACATTTTGATCAGGGATAGTCAGCATGGCTGAGAGAGGGAGGTCATGCCCAACAAATTTGCTTGAATTTTTCAAGGAAGTGATCGAGTGTGAAGATTAGGGTCGTGCAGTCGATGTAGTTTTTATGGGTTTCAGCAAAGCCTTTGTCACAGTTCGACATGGGAGGCTGATAAAGAAGATAGAAGCGCCTGGGATACAGGGTAACCTGGCAAGTTGGGTCCAAAACTGGCTTAGCGGCAGGAGACAGAGGGTGGTGGTAGAAGGCTGTTTGTGTGACTGGAGGCCAATGGCCAGTGACATGCCAGAGGCATATATAAATGATATAGATGAGAATGTGAGGGTGGATGGTAAGTAAGTCTGTGGATGACATGAAGATTGGGCAGGGGGCATCTGGACATAGCGGCGTGGGGGTGGGAGCTGATCATAGCTAGGGTAGGGAATCAGACATCAGTGGCTGGACTCAGATGTCGGATGGTTGGGGAGTCCGACGTTGGGGAGCGGAAGTCGGACATCGGAGAGGGTGCTGGTCATAGGGGGCGGGGGGGGGGGGGGGGGGTGTTGCAGGTACGGGGTACGAGTCGAGCTGGTGGGGGTTGGCAGGGTCAGGTCGAGTGGGGCAGGGGGGAATCGGGGGGGGGGGGGCGTTAGTTGGGTGTGGGAGCTGGCAGGGGTTCATGTCCCATGCGGGGCTCAGTCTGAGTCTTTGAAAGAATTAGAACCAAAATCAAAACGTACTTGCAACTTCAGCATTATTATCTTAGTGTAACTAGGAAGGTAAAGCTGTAACAGAACCATCCGAAGATAGTAATTCAAATTGCTTTGTCAGATGGTTCCCAGCGCAGTGCAATTCCATTGCCCAGGGGAAAGTTAGCGCTGCTAGACAATTGTCGGGTAAACCCTTACCTGGGAATTTCAAAGAGGGATTCCCCAGTGCATCTTTGGGGATACCCTCCAAATGCAATGCTGACCAGCCAGGAAGTTCACGGCCGTAAGATTATTTTCGAACATTCTGAGAGTGACTGCACTACCAAACTGTAAAGTGTTTGGGGATGTCTTTAGGTCACGAAGAGTACCATATAAGTGCAAGCACTCTTTTGTCTATTTGTTCTAGTTTATAAACCTATCAAAACATTCAAAGATATAATAAGGATTGATTAATCTGAATCATGAAAGTGTTTACAATGGTTGAATGATCCCATTAACACTGCCCCAAGCAGCAAATGGAAATGTTATTATTAGAAATATGGCTCATCTCTGAAAATACGAACAAACCATTTAAGGTTTCTGGTACATGAAGGATTACTCAACTAGGTCTGGAAACTTTGCTTAGAATAGAAAATGGCCATCACGTTCACCACTCACATTTGAATTCAGTTAGCATTAAAATCCCATTTGTGCAGGTAGTCAAATAAGGTGAATGTTGGTCGCCCTGCAATAATCCTTGACTATTTATGTAGTTATACAGCAGCAAAGAAAAGGCAGCTCTCACCCAATGACCACCTTCGAACTGGGCAACTGAAAATTAAGTTTACAATCCAGCAAATGCTTTTGTGAAGAAAGTAAGGCAATTGAAAATGAAATGAAAATGAAAATCGCTTATTGTCACGAGTAGGCTTCAATGAAGTTACTGTGAAAAGCCCCTAGTCGCCACATTCCGGCGCCTGTCCGGGGAGGCTGGTACGGGAATTGAACCGTGCTGCTGGCCTGCTTGGTCTACTTTAAAAGCCAGTGATTTAGCTCAGTGAGCTAAACCAGCCCCTAGCTAAACCAGCCCCTAAATGAAATGAAAATCGCTTATTGTCACAAGTAGGCTTCAATTAAGTTACTGTGAAAAGCCCCTTCCTTAACATTAAACGGGGGTTTGGATAAATGAGTTTTTATCCTGCAGCTACTCGAAAAACAAATGTGTATACATTTAAATCCCTTTTTATGAAAACGTGCTTTGCAATTCATACACATGTTAACTTGTATAAATAGACTGAGCCAAACCATTGTCAGAGAACCATTCTTTGCAAATCCACTAATGGCATCTCTGTTTGCAGCTAGTGAGAGTGAGTCAATCTGATCAGTTTTAACTTGGGTTCAATAACCCGACTTCCAGTTCAATAACATGTTGATATCCTGGTGTTTAGTTACTGGAACAGGATCAATTTCGCAGGCGAGATTCACGGGAGAGTTGTGAGTCATTGGCGATGAGGAAATTGTGATCCCGCGGATCAGGTGATGGATTAGCTATGCAGTTGGTTCTCAGTTCACATTTGAAGTCAGTTAGAATACAATTACACTCACAAAATGCAAAGTACCTTCCTTAACATTAATGAGCCGATGAACCAGTGTTTACGCGTCGCTCTCAAGATTTGCTAAAGCCCGTCAGATCATATTTCAATCAACCAGTTCTTGCCATACAAGGCAGGCGTCTGTGAAACTGACAAGCCCATGCTCTTCAGTGACCTACTAATAGCCAATCCCTTTTCAGCTCATTGAGTGCAAATGAACAAGAAAACCTGAGTTTCAGGTTGAACAGGATTTGGTGTCTGAGTTAAAGCTCAGGCTCAAGCTATTTACAGAAAGAAGAAGAAAAATAACCATACCTCATATTCAGTTAATTAAATACTTGATTTTGAAGTGGGTTCTGCTAATCCGTGGTTTACTATACTTAACTAATTTGGCTTGTGTAGATCAACAAAACTGATGTAAATATTTGGGAATTCCTGGGATAATAGGAGAGTGCACTGTCACTAAACACCACTTTCAGACAGCAGGTAATTTATCACTTTAGGCCTAGAGTGGTAGTGTTGTACAATACCATCCAGTTATCCTTGTTTAGTACAATTAGCATAACAGCAACTACACTATCGATTAGTGTGCAAAATTAATCTAACAAGGCATCATTGAGCTTCATCTTTCACAAAAATACAAACAATACATTTACAATTCATCCTTGCTTCTAATTTAAAGAGTTTTGGGGGAGGAGCATTTCTGTTGATCAAGATGGTGTAAATGTGCTCAAAGGTTTACATCAGAGACATGTCTACCTGATCAATAGCATTGCTACTCATGAAGTTCTTGCCATAGAAGGCAAATTTAGTATTATTGTAATTATTCCAGGGGTGAGGGTTTGCAGAGAATCTAGATAGACTGAACCTTGACCTCTTTTCCTTTGAGCTGAGAAGTGGGAGAGAACATCTGTTAGAACTGTTCAAAATCACATGTGGGGGGCTGGATTCTCCGTTAGCTGACGGCGAAATCGCGAAACGCGATCGGCGGGAGAATAACTTCCGACGCCAAAATCGAGCCAGGCGCCAGTCTGACGCCAAATCGGGATTCCTGGCCCCCAAAAACGGCAAAATTGCAGCGCCCGCCGCGTGCCCTGATAGTTCAATAGGCATATCATTAGCAGTGCTGACGACCGATTCTCTGGGGCCTCCGCGATTCAGCGCCTCGGATGTGCCGAATTGCCGACGGTGTGTTGCGTGTTTCTTATGTGCTATAACATTTTGTGAACTTGGCGTGCTGGCTGCGGTGGCAGAGAGAGGAGGTAGGAAGTGGCGTGGGGTGATTGCAGGATTCAGGCTCGGACACCGGCCATGCTTTCTGCGGAGGCTGGGGGGAGGCAACAGGTCAAGCAGCCAGGAAGCCCCCCCAACAAGATAGGGGGTTGCCTAGGCACAGACCACCATTACAGTGGCCATCTTGCTGGCCACTCCCATTGGTCCTCTCAACCACCTTAACTACCTGTCCTGCTATCTTCAGAGATCTGTGGTCCCTTTGATCCTCTGTACGTCCTTGGGACCGATCATTCATTGTATTCCCTTGTCTTGTTAGTCCTCCAGAAATGCATTGCCTCACAGTTTTCATGGTTAGGTTCCCTTTGCCGGGCAGCACAGTGGCGCAGTGCTTAGCATTGCTGCCTCACGGCGCTGAGGTCCCAGGTTCGATCCCGACTCTGGGTCACTGTCCATGTGGGGTTTGCACAGTCTCCCCGTGTTTGTGTGGGTTTCGCCCCCCCAACCCAAAGATGTGCAGGGTAGGTGGATTGGCCACGCTAAATTGCCCCTTAATTGGAAAAAATTAATCGGGTACTCTAAATTGATTTTTTTTAAAGTTCCCTTTGCAACGATTCTGCCCGCCTAACCAGCCTGCCTATATGGTCCTGTAATCTAAGGCCTTGCTCCTCACTAATTACCACACCAGCAATTTTTGTGTCATCTGCAAACTTACCATACCTCCTACATTCATTAATTTATATTGCAAGCCACAAGGGGCCCTGCACCGATCCCTGCGGAACACAACTGGACACAGGTTTCCAGTCACAAAAAACAACTGTCATCCATTACCATCTGCCTCCTACCACAAAGCCAGTTTTCATAGACTATCATACAATTGACAGTGCAGAAGGAGGCCATTCGGCCCATCGAGTCTGCACAGGCTCTTGGAAAGAGCACCCTACCCAAGGTCAACACCTCCACGCTATCCCCATAACCCAGTAACCCCACCCAACACTAAGGGCAATTTTGGACACGAAGAGCAATTTATCATGGCCAATCCACCTAACCTACACATCTTTGGACTGTGGGAGGAAACCGGAGCACCCGGAGGAAACCCACGCAGACACGGGGAGGATGTGCAGACTCTGCACAGACAGTGACCCAAGCCGGAATCGAACCTGGGACCCTGGAGCTGTGAAGCAATTGTGCCATCCACAATGCTACCGTGCTGCCAGTTGGATCCAGTTTGCCAAATTGCCCTGGATCCCATGGGCTCTTCCCTTCTTCATCAGCCTCCCATGTGGGACCTTGCCAAAAGCCTTACGAAAACTCCATGTAGGCAACATTTTTTTTTAGAAAACATTTTATTGAGGCATTTATAATTTTAACATATTAACATTCAAAATAACAGAGCGGTCCGACACACGCAAGAGCCCCGCAGTAACATACCCACGTCCCCCCGCCCTAACTCTGAGCTATCCATATATTAGATTCCCTGCCCTTATTCTCCACTTCCATGTCTCCCCTTCCCCCCCCCATTCCCCCTCTTCTGCTGACGGTCAGTTTTCCTTAAAGAAGTCGATGAATGGCTGCCACCTCTGAGCGAACCCCTGTGCTGAACCCGTCAAGGCGAACTTAATCTTCTCTAGCCTGAGAAACTCTGCCATGTCACTGACCCACACCCCGACTTTGGAGGCTCCGAGTCCCTCCACCCCAGCAAAATCCGTCTCCGAGCCATCACGGAGGCAAAGGCCGAAAGGTCGGCCTCTCCCCTCCTCCCGGATCTTCCGACACTCCAAATATTGCCACCACTGGACTCGGAGTCACCCTCCCTTCCCGAACCTCTAACATGACATCTGTGAAACGCTGCCAGAATCCCCTCTGATTCGGACATGCCCAAAACATATGTACATGATTCGCCAGACTTCCCCCACACCTGTCCTCCACCTCCTGAAAAAACCCAGCCATACGAGTCCTGTGGACCACTTTGAACTGGATCAGGCTAAGCCTGGCACACTACGAGGATGCATTGATTATTTTCCGGGCCTTCTCCCATAGCCCAACTTCCAACTCCCTCCCCCCTCCACCCCCCAACTCATCTTCCCACTTCCTCTTCACCTCCCCGATTGGGACCCCTTCCCAATTCCTTATATATTTCCGAGACTCTCCCCTCCCCAACACCTATTTTTGACATCGCCTTGTCCTTAGAGGGCGGCGAGGGAAGCTTGGAACCTGCCTCCGGACAAAGTCCCGCACCTGCAGGTACCGAAATCCGTCCCCACCCATAACCCAAATTCCTCCGCCAGGCTCGGGAAACCCTCCTGAATGAAGAGATCCCCAAATCTCTCGATCCCTGCCTGCTGCCACCTTCTAAAGCCCCCATCCAGTCCCCCCAGAACAAACCGGTGATTGTCACACACCGATGCCCACTCCAGTCTCGTATGCTGCCTCCATTGCCTCCACGCTCTCAAGGCTGCTACTACTACTGGGCTTGTGGAGTACCGAGCCGGCGAGAACGGCGGAGGTGCAGTCAACAGAGCCTCCAGACTCGTGCCCTTACACTATGCCGCCTCTACCCGACCCCTCCCTCACTACCCACTGCCTAACCATCAAAATATTAGCCGCCCAGTAGTAATTAATCGGAAGGGCCAAGACTCCCTCCCCGCACCCCCACTCAAGAAGGACCTTCTTCACCCTCGGGGCTTTCCCAGTCCATATAAAACCCGAGATCGCCACGTTATTTTCCTAAAAAATGCCTTGGAGATAGAGGTTGGGAGACAAACAATCTCAGGAGGACAGTCATTTTCACTGTCTGTACCCTCCCCGCCAATGATAACGGGAGTACATCCCACCTGCGGAAGTCCCTTTTCATTTGCTCAATCACCCTGCCTAAATTTAGTTTATGAAGCTGACCCCAGTCCCTTGCCACCTGAATCCCCAGATACCTAAAACTCCTTCCCACCATTTTGAAAGGCATCTCCCTCGGTCTCCTCTTCTGCCCCCTTGCCTGGATCGCGAAGACCTCGCTCTTGCTCATGTTTAGTTTGTAGCCAGAGAACCGGCCAAATTCCTCCAGTATTCCCATAATCACTACCCCCCAACGGGTCTGTTACATACAGGAGCAAATCGTCCACATAGAGCAAGACCCTATGCTCCACCCCCCCCCCCCCCCCCCCCCCCCCCCCTCACTATCCCCCGCCAAATGTTCAATGCCCTCAGCGCCATTTCCAAAGGCTCTATGGCCAGGGCAAACAGTAGTGGGGAGAGTGGGCAGCCCTGCCTTGCGCCCCCTGCACAGACTAAAATATTCTGACCGGACCATTGGTCCTTACATTCGCCACTGGTGCCTGATATAGCAGCCGGACCCAGTCCACGAATCCCTGCCCGAACCCAAACCTTCCCAGGACATCCCACAGGTACTTCCACTCTACCTGATCAAAGGCCTTCTCTGCATCCATGGCCACCACCACCTTGACTTCACGTCCCTCTGCAGGCTTCATTATCACATTTAGGAGCCACCTAATGTTGGATGTCAGGTGTCTTCCCTTCACAAATCCCGTCTGGTCCTCCCCTATTACTCCCAGCACACAATCCTCTATGCGCATGGCCAAGATCTTTGCCAGCAATTTAGCATCCATATTCAATAGGGAGTTTGGTCTATACGACCCATAGCTCTCCGGATCCTTATACCGCTTCAAAATAAGTTCCTTGGACTCATTAAAAGCCTTTACCAGGAGCGGCCCTAGCAACCTGGAGAACTTTTATAAAGCTCAACCGGGTGCCCATCAGGTCCCGCGGCTTTACCTGATTGCATCGCCCCCAACCCGTCTATAACCTCACCA
Organism: Scyliorhinus canicula; assembly: GCF_902713615.1. Lineage (NCBI taxonomy): Eukaryota > Metazoa > Chordata > Chondrichthyes > Carcharhiniformes > Scyliorhinidae > Scyliorhinus > Scyliorhinus canicula. The sequence goes on from NC_052146.1 coordinate 221,705,623, forward strand.
AGCCCAATTGAGGCTCCCAAACCCTCCACCAACTCCTCATCTATCCTCGGGACCTCCAGCCCCTCCAGGAATTGCTTCATACCCTCCTCCCCAGCTGGGGGTTCCGATTTGTACAATCTACTGTAAAACGCCCGAAATACATCATTCACCCCCGCCGGATCCAAAACCAACTTCCCCCCTAGATCTTTTACTTTCCCACTCTCACCGCCTCCTCTTTCCTCAGCCGGTGCGCCAACATCCTGCTGCATTTTTCCCCATATTCATACACCGCCCCCTTCACCCTCCTCAGCTGTCCCTCCGCCTTACCTGTGGACAGGAGCCCAAATTCCAGCTGCAGCCTCTGATGCTCCTTCAGAAGCCCGTCTAATGTAGACTACATTAACCACACTACCCTCATCTACACAAGTAGGCACCTTGCCAAAAATTCAATCAAATTTGCAATACATGATCTTCCTTTGACAAAACCATGCTGACTATCTTTGATTAATCATTGCCTCTCCAAGCGGAGATTAATTCTGTCCCTCGGAATCTTTTCCAGTAGTTACCCTACCACTGAAGTTAGAGTCACTAGCCTACAACTTCTTGGTTTATTCCTACTTCACTTCTTGAATAATGGCACCACATTAGCTGTCTTCGAGTCCTCTGGCCCCTCTCCTGTGGCCAGAGAAGATTTGAACATTTTTGTCAGAGTCACTGCAATTGACTCCCATAGCAACCAGGGATACATCTCATCTGGCCCTCTGGCACCTCCCTGATTTCTATAACTACATCATCCTTCTCAATAGTGAACACAGATGCAAAGTGCACATTTAAAACCTCACCTATATCTTCCGGTTCCACACACAAATTGCCATGTCAGTCCCAAATGGGCCCTACTCTTACCCTGGTTGACTTCCTGCCCTTAATGTACTTATACAATACATTTGGATTTTCCTTTATTTTACCCGCCAGTTCTGAAAGAAACTGCTACAAAGATAGTGGAAGTGGCGGCTATGTTTTTCCAAAATTCCTTAGATTCAGGAACAGTTCCATTAGATTGGAAATCGGCAAATGTTACACTGCTTTTCAAAAAAGGAGGGAGAGAGAAAACAGTAACGAATGGCCAGTTAGCCTAGCATCAGTTGTTGGGGGAAATGCTGGAACCCATTATTAAAGAAGTTTTAACAATATACTGAGTAAAACTATGTTGACGTGCTCTAATCATAATATGCTTTTCTAAAGGCAAACACGTTTGACCAATTTATTACAGCTTTTTGAGGATGTAACTGGTCGGTATATAATGGGGAACCAGTAAATGTAATATACCTGGATTTACAAAATCCACACAAAATGTTAATAGGCAAGATAAGGATTCTTGGAGTTGGAGGTAGTGTTTTAGCATGGGTAGAGGATCGGTTAACAGACAGAAAACAAAAAGTTGGCACAAATAGAAAACAATCAAGCAATCAGAAAGGCCAACATGCCATTGGAGAAGGTAGAGAACGCAGGGTCAGAGAAAGGGGATGGGGTGAGAGTGTGGGGCAGCGGGAAGGGCAGAGGTAATAATTAGGTAAGCAAATAGCTAAATGGTTGGTGAGTTTTAAGGGTTTTTCTCTTTCTAAACTGGGACAGTATTTTAAGCCAATACTGGGAAGATGCAAGTCCATTAAATTTATACTATTTAATATAAATCAAGCTACTTAATATAACTAAAAATAACAGTTGAATTTTATTTCTAAACGTATAATCTATTTGGTTAAATAAAATGCAATAAAGATGATGAGCCAGGTGATGTGTTGCAGCTGTGCATTTGTGGATCTGGCAGACACCAGAATGATCCATGACAATCACATCTGCAGTAACTGTCCGCAGCTCGAGGAACTTCAGGAGAGCTAATGAGCTGGAGTTTGAGCTTCAGACACAGCGATGCATCAGGGAAGGGGGCACGTTATCTGGACATTTTCTTCCAAGAGGCAGTTGCACTCTGTAAGCTAGGCTCTGCTGATTTAGCCAGTGGTCAAGAACAGGAGGATATGACTGCAGGTGAGGCAGGTATGGGGACTCGGAAAGCAGCAATGGAGTAGCCTCAGCCCTTGCAATTGTCCAACAGACACAGGGTTTTTGCAGCTTGTGCGGATAAGAGCAGGGACTGCAAGGAGGATGATCAAATTGAGCAGAGCACCATGGTGCAGTGAGCCATTCAAGTTGGGGTGAGTAAAAAGAAATGTAGTTATAGTAGGTATGGTTGATAGTGTATGCAAGGATGAGAAAACAAGGTTCAGTTGGATCGCTTCAGGGTTACAAGGTAACAAGGAATGAGCTATAAAAAAAAAGGGCTTAGGAGAGCTCGGAGAGGAATGAGAAGTCCTTGGCTGGTCGGATAAAGGAAAACCCCAAGGCATTTTACTCTTATGTGAGAAATAAAAGAATGACCAGGGTGAGGTTAGGGCGAGGACAGTCGTGGGAACTTGTGCTGGGAGTCAGAAGAGATAGGAGAGGCGTTGAGTGAATACTTTTCTTCAGTGTTCACCAAGGAGAGGGGCCATGTTTTTGAGGATGAGAGTGCGATACAGGCAGGTAGGCCGGAGGTAGATGTTCTGAGGAAGGATGTATTAGCAACTTTGAAAAACCTTAGGGTCGACAAGTCCCCTGGCCCAGATGGGATATATCCTAGGATTCTTTGGGAGGCAAGGGATGAGATTGCAGAGCCTTTGGCTTTGATCTTTGGGTCCTCACTGTCCACAGGGACAGTGCCAGAGGACTGGAGAGTGGCGAATGTTGTCCCTCTGTTCAAGAAAAGGAATAGGAATGACCCTGGTAATTATAGGCCGGTTAGTCTTACTTCGGTGGTCGGTAAGTTAATGGAAAAGTCCTGAAGGATAGGATTTATGACCATTTGGAAAGATGCAGCTTAATCCAGAATAGTCAACACGGATTCGTGAAGGGTAAGTCTTGCCTCACAAATTTGATTGAATTCTCTGAGGGGGTAACTAAGTGTGCAGATGAAGGTAGAGCAATTGATTTCGTATACATGGATTTTAGTAAGGCGTTTGATAAGGTTCCCCATGGTCGGCTCATGAAGAAAGTAAGGAGGTGTGGGATAGAGGGAAATTTGGCCAATTGTATAAGTAACTGGCTATCACATAGCAGACAGAGGGTGGTGGTGGATGGAAAATTTTCAAAGTGGAGACCAGTTACCAGCGGTGTACCCCAGGGATCAGTGCTGGGTCCTCTGCTATTTGTGATTTTTATCAATGACTTGGAGGAGGGGCTGAAGGGTGGGTCAGTAAATTTGCTGATGATACCAAGATTGGTGGAGTAGTGGATGAGGTGGAGGGCTGTTGTAGGCTGCAAAGAGACATTGATAGGATCCAGAGCTGGGCCGAAAAATGGCAGATGGAATTTAACCCTGATAAGTGCAAGGTGATTCATTTTGGTAGAAAAAATTTGAATGCGGATTACAGGGTCAACGGCAGGGTTCTGAGGAATGTTGTGGAACAGAGAGATCTTGGGGTTCATGTCCACAGATCTCTGAAGGTTGCCACTCAAGTGGATAGAGCCGTGAAGAAGGCCTATAGCGCGTTAGCATTTATTAACGGGGGCATGAGTTTAAGAGCCGTGGGGTTATGCTGCAACTGTACATGACCTTGGTGAGACCACATTTGGAGTATTGTGTGCAGTTCTGGTCACCACATTATAGGAAGAATGTGGAAGCATTGGAAAGGGTGCAAAGGAGATTTACCAGGATGCTGCCTGGTTTAGAGGATAGGTCTTATGAGGAAAGGTTGAGGGAGCTAGGGCTTTTCTCTTTGGAGCAGAGGATGAGAGGCGACAATAGACGTTTATAAGATGATGAGGGGGATAGATAGAGTGGACGTTCATAGACTATTTCCTCGGGTGGATGTAGCTGTTACAAGGGGGCATAACTATAAGGTTCAGAGTGGGAGATATAGGAGGGATGTCCAAGGTAGGTTCTTTACTCAGAGAGTGGTTAGGGTGTGGAATGGACTGCCTGCTGTGATAGTGGAGTCGGACACTTTGGGAACTTTCAAGCGGTTATTGGATAGGCACATGGAGCACACCAGAATGACAGGGAGTGGGATAGCTTGATCTTGGTTTCAGACAATGCTCAGCACAACATCGAGGGCCGAAGGGCCTGTTCTGTGCTGTACTGTTCTATGTTCTATAGTTAGAGGGACTATTCCTGCCATCAAAAGTGTGTATTCCAAAGGCCGTTTTGTCCGATCGATACCGGGATTAAATACATCTTCTCAGGGCTGGACAGAAACTTGGAGGAAGGTGGGAGGAGGATCTTAGGTCCTTAGACCAATGATATAAATTGGATTAAGAAAGAGGTTCTGCTCTGGGCAGCTAGGCACCAAATTAAAATGCACAAGCACAAAGTGAATAACCTCTGGATTACTATCTGAGCCATGAGCAGAGGATAAGTAAGATCAGAGAGTTGAATGTGTGGCTCAAAGATTGGTGTGGGAGAAATGAGTTTTGATTCATGGGGCATTGGCACCAGTACTGGGTAAAAAAGGGAGCTAAAGGGAGCTAAGGCCTTTATCTGATGCCCATTGGGACCAGTGTCCTGGTGAATTGTACACCTAGAGAGAGGACTTTAAACTAAGTAGTTGGGGCGAGGCTTCAGATTGCAGGAGATTTGGAAGAGTAGGATAAGGAAATTGTACAGGCTGGCGTTATGGATAATGACAACCAGAGCCTGATAGGAGCGTAGAAAGATCAGGGTGCACCAGCAAATAAAGTCACAGTAAAAAAAACAAAATCGAAAGCCAGAATAAAAGGGTCTTTATCTGAATGTGCACAGCATTGATAACGAAGATAAATAAATTGATAGCAACGATAAATCTGATATTAAAACGATTACAGAGACATGGGGCGGCATTCTCCGATCACCCGCCGGGTTGGAGAATCACCGGGGGGGGGGGTGAATTCCACCCCCCACCAGATGCCGAATTCTCCAGCGCCGGGGATTTGGCGGGGGCAGGAATTGCGCCACGCCGGTCGGTGGCCGCTGGCAGCGCTCTCCCCCCCACCCCGGCGATTCACTGGCCCGTGATGGGCCTAGTGGCCGCCCATTTTTGGCCAGTCCTGCCGGCGTAAATTAGACCTGGTACTGCGCGGGCGGCCTCTGGGGTCCTCGGGGGGATCTGGCCCCGGGAGGTGCCCCCACGGTGGCCTGGCCCGCGATCGGGGCCCACCGATCCGCAGCCGGGCCTGTGCCATGGGGGCACTCTATTCCTCCGCACCGGCAGCTGTACTGGTCCGCCATTGCCGGTGCAGAGATGAACCCCTCTGCGCATGCGCTGGGATGCGCCAGCACACGATGGTGCTCCCGCGCATGCGCCAACTCGCACTGGCCAGATTGATCAATCTCAACACGGCTCCTGAGGTCTGTCTATGATGGCTATTGTATGAGTGGCTATATAGGTGGAAAGGGAATGGGTGTGGGCATGGAGGTGGCATGGGGATATGAGGGTCCTTAATTTGACATGGGGAGTAGATGGGAGTGTGAGCCACCGAGCTGTACTTTTGCAGGGTTGGCATGCCTAACTTGATCCGACCCTTGCTTCCCCGGAGCAAACAGTGGATTGAATGGGGCTCTTCAAACCAAGACAGATCTGCTGAATCAGGAAATGTCCTCACTCTCGCTACCTGCCTCGATAAGGTAAGTAATAGGAAACTGTTTCCAATAGCAGTAACATGAATTTAAGAAAATTAGCAAAAATAAAATCAAGGCGAGTAAAAATTTGGTTTGCGCACTGAATTATCTCAATCTTGGAATATTGGAAGCAAATTCAATACGAGCTTTAAATATTGGACTGGATCCATATTTGAACAGGTGAAATTTTCAGTATTTTGTGGATGAGGAGGTGTTATTCTCTGTTCTTACCTAATAGGGCCTGTTGAACCCAACAGTTTATGGTGATAAGGGGAATAGGTGTTGGGTTAGTTAATTGTACTCAGATCGAGATATAAAGAAGAGTCAGTCACTGTTAGATTGGAGAAGTATTAATTAATAAAGTTGGAATATTGTGTGCAGTTCTGGTCACCACACCATTGGAAGGACGGGATTGCTCTGGAGGGAATGCTGAAAAGATTCACCAGGACAATAATAATAATCTTTATTGTCACAAGTAGGCTTACATTAACACTGCAATGAAGTTACCATGAAAAGCCCCTAGTCGTCACATTCCAGCGCCTGTTCGGGTACACTGAGGGAGAATTCAGAATGTCCAATTCACCTAACAAGCACGTCTTTCGGGATTTGTGGGTCTGTGACTTGTTCACAACCAGGCTTGGGAATTCACTAACACAAGCGATTAGGTCAAATTAAATAGCTCTTTCAAAGAGCCAGTACAGGAACAGTGGGCCAAAAGGCCTCCTTTGTATTGTAAGATTCTTCAACGAGCTACCGGTGGCGCTCTCGAGGAGGCAGGTCGCAGGTCGGATCACTCCCGCCCGCGATGGGCAAACGGACCTTTGTTAACGGTCTTTTTTGGGACCTGGCAGCCTGAATCGGTGGAGGAGACGATAGGGAAGAGGCTTCCTTTCCGGAGTATGGGCAGCTGGACTAGAAGTGGTCGAGTGGAGCGGCAAGGATCGAAGCAGGAGCAGCGGGGACCCCAGACAGGGCGGCCAAGCATGGCGGATGGCGGGGACCGGGGAACGGAGGCTCACTGGCCAAGGGAGGAGCAGATGGAGTTCGTCAAGAACTGCTTCGCCGAGCTGAGGAGGGACACGTTGGACCCGATGAGAGCGGTGATGGACCGAATGGTCGAGACACAGACGGTCCAAGGGAAGGCGCTCAGGGAGGTCGAGGCGAAGCTCTCCAGCCAGGCGGGCACGATAACGGAGCTGGAGCACGAGGTGGAGGAGCTGAACGCCCGTCAGAGGAGGATGCAGGAGCAGCTTGAAGAGCTGGGGAACAGAGCCAGGAGGCAGAATTTACGGCTCATTGGCCTCCCCGAGGGCTGCGAGGGGTCGGATTTGGGCGCATATGTACGGGTATGCTTGAGGCGCTGATGGGACCGGAGGCCTTCCCTCAACCCCTGGAGTTGGATGGGGCACACATAGAGCCCCCGCAAGGAAGCCCAGGACAGGCGACCGACCGAGGGCCTTGGTGGTCCGCTTTCACCGGCTTGCTGACAGGGAACATGTGCTGCGATGGGCCAAGGCGGAGAGGAGCAGCAGATGGGAGAACTGCGAGCTGCGCATTTACCAGGAATTGGGAACGGAGCTGGCCAAGAGGCGTGCAGGATTCATCAAGGTAAAGGCAGCCCTCTACAAAAAGGAGGTGAGGTTTAGAATGCTGTATCCTGCAAAGCTCTGGGTTACGTTTGAGGAACTCCACTACTATTTTGAGACACCAGAACAGGTTTGGACCTTTATTAAAGATAAGAAGCTGGACTTGAACTAATGGGCACTTGGTTCTTTCAGTGCTGCATAGTGGCGGCGGCCTGTTAACCCAAAATTGCTCTGATTAGGACTTTTATTAAAAGAAGAAGCTGGACTGGAACTAAAGGACTTTGGGCTCTCAGAGCTTTTGTGTGGCGGCGGTTTGTTAAACTATCCTGTACTGTAATGTTTTATCCAAGATTGTTTTCAGCCTGGACAGAGTGGGGGCTGGAGGGCGCACTGTTTAGGGTGTTTTGGGGGGATTGCAACGGGGGGGGGGGCCTGCGCTTGGTACCTTTTGGCGAGAGATCGGGGCCTCTGATAGGGGGATGGGCTAGGGGCTGGTTACGGGACTTGAAAGGGCACGGTGGGATACAATTAGGTTAATGGGTCCCTGGCGTGTGGGGGGAGGGCCTGAGATCTGGGACAGGAGACAGGTAGGCGCCAAGGGCAGGGGTCAGTGACCTGGCAGGTCAGGCCTTGGGGGGGCAGGGGGGGGGGGTGGGGGGTGTTAGGGCCATGTTAGTTTAGTTGAACACGTGTGGCATGGGCAAACAGAGCTGGCAGGGGAAGTGCCTTATTAACATGTTTATTCTTTCCCACTGTTCGTTTTCACAATGTTAAGGCTCTTTGCACAGGGCCTTTTTTCTCTCTGTAACTGTTACAAATTTGTGTTAAATAAAAAACTTTTAAAAATAAAAAAATAAAAAGATTCTTCAACGAGCAGCAGTAAGCAATAAAATAGACTTTTCAAATTATAACAATTGATAATGAAACAGGCAATAAAAACTAAAAAGTAAGTACCAATGCAAGAAGATCCCCATGCAATGTGAAATTTAATAATATTAGATTGATAACATTGACATGGCACAGAAAAGTGCTATCCAGAACTTGGTATGAAGATAGATCCTGACACTTTATAAAGCGGGTACATCCTTGCTAAATCTAACAAGATTCTAGCATTGACCAATTGTGTTCCATGAGATAAGTGGAGGTTCTACAAGATTATCTGTCCACTTACCACTCTTTAGACGGAGTACACCCAAACACCCATATGCATCCATTATTTTCACATAATGAGTCTTCACGGTCTCCTTCTCCTCAGATGCTGCAAAAACAAAGACACTCATTTGACATGTGGAATCTAACTGAATTCAGACAATAATGATGTTCAATGATGTAAGAGCCTTAGCATCTATTCCCATAAAAGACAAGTCAGAATATGAAGAAATGCTGTGTAATTCAAGATCCAGCTGGCCAAATACTATCTGCTTGATCTTTCATCTCCCCTCCATTTTAAAGTTCTTATTCTCATTCATTCTTTCGTTTCCTCCAGCATTCACAAACTCAGTAGGTGACCTGTTCCCAGAGTTGGGCACTGGGGGATGATACTTAGATTGATTCGACATTTAATTTCCATTTAGGGCAGCACTAAGTCTCTGTTAGGTACTTCCATTACCAGCATTGCTGAGTTAGCAAAAGCCAGCATGTTATCTATTGCAATTTTCATTGAACCTTTACAGCCAGTTAAGATTTTTAATTCTTCCTGTCTGGGCTGAATATAAAACCAGGCCTCAGATTTGAAAGGACAAAGCAATACTTATTGATATCGAGTTTAAATTCAGAAGAGTTCTGCAGTGACCACTTAAATTAACCTTCAGCTAATCTTGTGCTACACAGTGCCAAGCAAATCAGAAGATGTAGAATGGCAGCTTTTACTTGAAATCTAATCTTGAAAATATTTCCACAATGTTAATGCTTTCACCTACCAATTGGGTAGAGGTCCCCATCATCATGGTGGCCTTGACTTTAACATTAAATTAATCAATGGAACATAAATTGTACACGTCTGTTGGTCCGCTGTCTCCAGGAACTGACTGATTCTGTCACAGTTCCAGGTCAATGGTTTGCTACAATAGGGATCAGGTGTCAATGAAGTCCAGATGCTAGTAAGCAATTTCTAGGGAGTGCAGACTACATCAATACATAAAAAATCATAAATTGTACATCATACACCAGCAAACCATGGTGTTAATAAAAATTATCTTTATTGTCACAAGGAGGCTTACATTAACACTGCAATTAAGTTACTGTGAAAAGCCCCTTGTCGCCGCATTCTGGCACCTGTTTGGGTACACAGAGGGAGAATTCAGAATGTCCAATTCACCTAACTGTGGAAGGGAAATAATGTGAGGATTAGTTGCCCACTTAGAGCATACATTAATTTCTGAACGAAAAGTTAATAGTTCAGGTAACGGAAAAACATTTTGCTTAATATTTTGTTCTCAGCCGTATTTTGGTAACACATTGTCCTCCCGAAAGATAACAAATGCGTACAAGAACTGTTTTTAAACCAAGGGCAAAACATTCATATTTCCTCCTGCGTATGTTCCCAAGGTTTTATTTCTTCATTGTTTAATTCACACTATTTTTTTTTAATAAACATTTTATTGAGGTATTTTTGGTTTGGTAACAACAACAAAAAAACAATATACATGAAACCATAAACATAGTGCAAAAGCCATTTACCTCTCGTACCGCTCCCATCCTTATTGACCCCCTACTTTAATCTAAACTACTCCCCCCCCCCCCCCCCCCCCATCTGCAAACGATTAATTTCCCACAAAGAAGTCGACGAACGGTTGCCACCTCTGGGTGAACCCTAACAGCGACCCTCTCAAGGCGAACTTGATTTTCTCCAAACGGAGAAAGCTAGCCATGTCCGATAGCCAGGTCTCCGGCTTCGGGGGCTTTGAGTCCCTCCAAGCTGATAGTATCCGTCCCTGGGCTACCAGGGAAGCAAAGGCCAGAACGTCTGCCTCTTTCTCCTCCTGGATTCCCGGATCTTCTGACACCCCGAAAATCGCCACCTCTGGACTCAGCGCCACCCTTGTTTTTAACACCGTGGACATGACATCGGCAAACCCCTGCCAAAATCCCCTCAGCTTCGGACATGTCCAAAACATGTGGACATGTTTCGCCGGTCCTCCCGCACATTTTGCGCACCTGTCCTCCACCCCAAAGAATTTGCTCATCCGGCCACTGTCATGTGAGCCCGGTGAACAACCTTAAATTGTATCAGGCTGAGCCTGGCACATGTTACGGACGCGTTGACTCTACTCAACGTGCCCGCCCATAAACTATCCTCTATCTCACCTCCCAGCTCCTCCTCCCGCTTGCGCTTCAGCTCCTCAGTCTGCGTCTCCTCCCACCCCATAAGTTCCTGATAAATGTCCAAGACGCTCCCTTCTCCTACCCACCCTCTGGAAACTACCCTGTCCTGAATCCCCCTTAGCGGTAGGAGCGGGAAGGTTGACATCTGTTTACGAAGGAAGTACCACACCTGCAGCACATGGCTAAATCGCTGACTTTTAAAGCAGACCAAGGTAGGCCAGCAGCGCGGTTCAATTCCCGTACCAGCCTTCCCGAACAAGCGCCGGAATGTGGCGACTAGGGGCTTTTCACAGTAACTTCATTTGAAGCCTACTTGTGACAATAAGTAATTTTCATTTCATTTCAGATACCTGAATTTGTTTCCCCTCGCCAATTCAAACTTTTCCTCCCAACGCCCTCATACTCGGAAAGCTCTCCTCTATGAATATATCCCCCATCCTCTCAAACCCCGCTTTCTGCCAAAACCGGAACCTCCCGTCATACTCCCCGGGACAAACCGGTGATTATCACAGATTGAGGACCAGACCGATGCTCCTCCACTCCCACATGCCACCTCCACTGGCCCCAAACTCTCAGGGCCGCCATCACCATTGGACTGGTGGAGTACCGTGCCGGTGGGAACGGCAGAGGTGCAGTTACCAACGCCCCCAAACTGGTGCCCTTACATGAAGCCGCCTCCATGTGCACCCATGCCAACCCCTCCCCCACCACCCACTTCCTGATCATGGCTATATTAGCCGCCCAGTAATCGTTGCTAAAATTTGGCAGCGCCAGCCCACCCTCTCCCCGACTCCGCTCAAGCATTACCTTCCTTACCCGCAGGGTCTTGCCCACCCAGACGAAGCCCGTGATCACTCTGTTGACCCGCTTAAAAAAGGACCGTGGTATAAAGATGGGGAAACATTGAAATACAAATAGGAATCTCGGGAGGACTGTCATCTTCACCGTTTTCACCCTCCCAGCCAGAGACAACGGAAGCGCGTCCCATCTCCAAAAATCGTCCTTCATTTGGTCCACCAGTCGGGCCAGATTCACTTTAAGCAGCGAGTCCCATTCCCGCGCCACTTGGATGCCTAGGTACCTAAAGCTTCCTTCTACTAACCTAAATGGCAGCTCTCCCAGACGCCTCTCCTGTCCCCTCGCCTGGACCACAAACATCTCACTCTCTCCCATATTAAGCTGAGACCCCGAAAACCGGCCAAATTCCCTTAGAGTCCTCATGATTTCTTCCATCCCCTCTATTGGGTCCAAAACGTACAGAGGCAGATCGTCTGCATAGAGCGAAACTCTGTGCTCCACCCCATTCCCGAACCAGTCTTCTCCAGCCCTCGAGCTCTCAGAGCAATTGCCAACGGCTCTATAGCCAGCGCAAACAACAGTGGGGAGAGGGGGGCATCCCTGTCTCATCCCCCGGTACAGTCTAAAATAGTCCGATGTTGTCCTATTCGTCCGTACACTTGCCACAGGAGCCTGATACAGTAACCTGACCCAGTCAATAAAGCCCGAATCCGAACCGTCCCAGTACGTCCCACAGATAGTCCCACTCTACCCGATCAAAAGCCTTTTCTGCATCCGTTGCGACCACTACCTCCACCTCCCTACCTTCCGGGGGCATCATGATTACATTTAATAGCCTTCTTACATTGGCCACCAACTGCCTGCCCTTAACAAACCCAGTCTGGTCCTCCCCAATAACGTCTGGAACACAATCCTCAATCCTGGAGGACAAGATTTTGGCCAGCAACTTAGCATCTACATTCACCAGGGAGATCGGCCTGTAGGATCCACACATCCAGGTTCTTGTCCCACTTCAGAATCAGCGAAATCGTGGCCTGTGACATCGTCGGGGGCAACACACTTCTCTTTCCCTTGCCTCATTAAACATCCTCAACAACACCGGCCCCAATATCCCCGAGAATGTTTTATAAAACTCCACTGGGTACCCGTCCAGCCCCAGGGTCGTACCCGCCACTATCTCTTCCAGCCCAATTGGGGCCCCCAGCCCTTCTACCCGCTCCCTGTCCACCTTTGGGAAATCCAGCCCCTCCATGAAGTGCCTCATCCCTTCTGGCCCTGTAGGGTGTTCCGACTTGTACAGCCTGTTGTAGAAATCCCTAAATGCCTGATTCACCCCTACTGATTCACCAACCAGGTTCTCATCTCCGTCATTTACTTTCCCTATCTCCCTGGCTGCCTCCCCCTTCCTAAGCTGCTGTGCAAGCATTCTGCTGGCTTTCTCTCCATGTTCATAGATCACCCCCTCACCTTTCTCAGCTGTTCCACCGCCCTCCCTGTGGTCAGCAAGCTAAACTCCGCCTGTAACTTCCGCCGTTCCCTTAAAAGCCCTACCTTTGGGGTCTCCGCATATCAATCTGTAGTAACTCCTTTGCCAGTCGGTGCTTCTCTGCCCTGTCCTATGGGCCCTGATCGAGATCAGCTCCCCGCTGACCACCGCCTTCAGTGCTTCCCACACCACCGCTGCGGACATTTTCCCCATGTCGTTGACCTGCAGGTAGCTCTGAATACATTTCCTCAGCCGCTCACACACCCCTTTGTCAGCCAAAAGTCCCACATCCAACCTCCAGTGCGGGCGCTGGTTACTGTCCTTACTAACCTGCAGGTCAACCCAGTGCAGTGCATGGTCTGAGATTGTAATCGCCGAGTACCCCATGTCCACCACCCCAGCCAGTAAGGCCCTGCTCAAAATAAAGAAATCAATTCGGGAGTACACTTTATGCACGTGTGAGTAGAAGGAGAACTCCTTCACCCTCGGCTGCCCAAATCTCCATGGATCCATCCCCCATCAGCTCCATGAACCCTCTTAGTTCCTTTGCCATTGCTGGCACCCTGCCCGTTTTCGAGCATGACCGGTCCAAGCCGGGGTCTGTAACCGCGTTGAAGTCCCCTCCCATGACCAACATGTACGAGTCGGCATCTTCCCCAGCATCCTCTTTATAAACTCTACATCATCCCAATTTGGCGCATACACATTTACTAATACCACCAACAGCCCCTCTCGCTTCCCACTGACCATAATGTACCGACCTTCCATGTCCGAGACTATTCTACCCGCCTCAAACACCACTCGCTTATTGATCAGGATCGCGACCCCTCTAGTCTTTGAATCTAGTCCCGAGTGAAAGGCCTGACTGACCCAGCCTTTCCTCAGTCTAACCTGGTCCGTTAATCTAAGGTGCGTCTCCTGCAACATTACCACGTCCTCCTTCAATCCTCTAAGATGCGTGAACACACGTGCCCTTTTGACCGGCCCATTTAACCCTGGAACATTCCAGGTGATCAGCCTAGTTGGGGGGCCCTTTTTTAAGTCCACCTCCAGCCCGTGCGCCACACCTCCACCGGTCCATCCCCACGCAGCCCCCGCCCCCAACCTCCTCTCTGTCCCTCAGCCCAAGTCCCTCCCTCGTCAGCAGAACATTCGCCCACCTACCCCCTTGTAACAACACCCTGTAACCCAACCCCTTTACTAAACCAAACATATGCACACCCCCCCACTGCGCTTCCGACAGCTAGATCACCCAGCTAGCTTGGTGGCCCCCATCCCCAGCACCAAATAGTCTCCCACCTATTGTTCCCTCCCCACCCTCCCCCTCACTCATACAAACAAACTCCAACATCAAACAATCCCCAAACAATTGCCCAACAGAAAAACACCAAGATCAAAACAAGCACACTTCCAGCCCCCAACAGTGCAAATGAAAACCTAAACTCACTCAGCTCTACCACTGGTTCCAAATCAATGCAAACGGCATCACAAACACCTTCCATGAAACGCAAAACTTTTTACAAAAACGGAGAAACAAAAAGAAAAAAGAAAAACATGAACGTTGCAGCCAAGTTCAAAAGTTCTCAATCCATCTCCAGCCCTTTCTTTATCGCAAAGTCTAACTCGTCCTCAGGTGATTCAAAGTAGAAGTGCTGATCCTCATACGTGACCCAGAGACGGGCTGGGTGTAACAGTCCAAACTTCACCTTTTCCCTAAAAAGGATCAACCTGATCTGGCTGAAGCCTGCTCTCCTCCTGGCCACCTCTATACTCAGGTCCTGGTAAACCCACAGGATGCTATTGTCCCACTTACAGCCCCGTGTCTGCTTGGCCCACTGTAGAATGTGCTCCTTATCCGAAAACCTGTGGAATCTCACCATCATTGTCCTCGGGGGGGGTCTCCCATTTGCGGCTTCCTCGTGAGTGCTCTGTGAACCTGTCCACCTCTAAGGGTCGGGAGAATACCCCATCCCCCAGCAGCTTCACAAACATGTCTACGATGTGTGCCCCAGCGTCCGCTCCTTTGGGCCCCTCCCGGAGCCCGAAGATTTTTAGGTTCTGCCGGCGGGACCTATTTTCTAGGTCCTCCACCTTCTCCAAGAGCTTCTTCTGCTGGTCCCTCCGCATCCCCACCTCCGGCGCCTTCTTCACCTTCTGGATCGCCCGATCCTGGGCGTCCAATCCATGCTCCAACCGCTCAATCGACTCTTTTATCAGGTTCAAGCAGTCCTGTTTCTGCGCAGCAAAGCCTTCCTGAGTGACTTGCATCAGCTGCTCGCTCCATAGACTGCTGGGTCGACAAGCCAGAGGTCCGAACCTCTGCCATGCTGTCTTCTGTTGCAGCTACAGCCCAAGCCTTCTCTATCTTTTTTTTCTGCCCTTACGAACACTTCTAGTCCTTCTCTCCATGCACCGAAGTGGGAAATCAGTAATCAATTGCCACTAACATCCGATTTACAATTCAAGTCCGGTAGAAAAACGGGGGAAAGGTCCAAAAGTCCGACCAGAGCGGGTGCCACCAAACGTGCCACTTACTTCTCCATAGCCGCCACCGGAAGTCTAATTCACACTATTAATATAATGGTTTTCAACTGTATAATTCAGTGTACTGTGGAATGGCTATTTAGCCAGACCATGGCCCTCTCCGCAAATATTTGTGTCAAATAAATTTCCTAAATCGAAGCTTGAAGAATTTGCCTTTGTTATAATTTCCACGACACTAACAGCACATCTTTCAGGACTTTTGGGTTGTGTTAGTTATGGCTCAGTGGCAGCACTCTTGTCTCTGAGCCAGAAGGCTGTAGGTTCAAGTGTCACTTCAGAGACTCTAGATTGACACACCAGGGAAGCACTGACTGAGTTCTGAACTCGCTAAGTTTTAGATGAGATATTAAGTCTTCCCTTTAAGTCTACATTTAAAAAAATCCCATTTCAGAGCTGCAGAATCAAATACTTAAGCCTCACCCAACATGACCAAAATGATAATCTGGTGATTGTCATCTTGTTTGTGCATCCTTGCTGTGCACAAATTAGCTGCAACATTTCTGACATTACAACAGTGCCTATTTAAATGCTTGTCTATTTTTTCCACCACCCTGTACATACTCCGACCCTTCTACAAGCCACAGTAGTTTCTCTCCATTTTGTCTGTTGAAACCTTCATAATTTTGAACACTGCTGTCAAATTTCCTCTTAATCCTCTCTGCTTGGAGGAGAAAAACCCTGGTCTCTCTAATTTCTCCACTTAACTGAAGTCTCTTAGCCTTGGTACAATTCCAGGAAATCTCTTCTGCACCCTCTCCAAGGCCCTTCCCTAACGTGTGGCACCAAGAATTGAGACCCAAGCAAAGCCTTACGACAAACTGCTTGCTTCAGCTCTCTATGCATCTATTGGTAATGCCAAGGCTTACATGTGCTTTGTTTAAACAGCCTTAACAACTTGACGTGCCACCTACAATGATTTGTGTGTACACACCCTCAGGTCTGTTGCCTCACCACCTTTAAAACTCTACTTGGTCAATATTGGCTCTCTATCACAATTTATGTGCCATGTGACTGCCCTTTTCACCAGTTTGTTAAGGTCTCCTAAAAATTGTTACTATCCTCATCGTTTTGAGTTTTAGGTCATCAGCAAATTTTTCAGATTATGCTCGGTATATCCAAGTTCAACTAATGTACAATATATAACAGCAATGGTTCTAATAGCAACCCTGAGGGAACACCACTGTTTACTCTGTTCCATTCTGAAAAACAGCATCCAGCACTACTTTCTGCTTTGCATCCGTCAGCCAATTTCATATCAACACTGCCACTGTCAGGGCAGCCCGGTGGCGCAGTGGTTAGCACTGCTGCCTCACGGTGCCGAGGTCCCAGGTTCGATCCTGGCCCTGGGTCACTGTCCGTGTGGCGTTTGTACATTCTCCCCATGTTTGCATGGGTTTCGCTCACACATAGAACATAGAGTGCAGAAGGAGGCCATTCGGCTCATCAAGTCCGCACTGACCCACTTAAGTCCTCACTTCCACCCTATCCCCGTAACCCAATAACCCCTCCTAACCTTTTTGGTCACTAAGGGCAATTTAGCATGGCCAATCCACCTAGCCTGCACGTCGTTGGACTGTGGGAGGAAACCAGAGCACCCAGAGGAAACCCACGTAGACACGGGGAGAACATCGCAGACTCCACACAGACGGTGACCCAGCGAGGAATCGAACCTGGGACCCTGGCGCTGTGAAGCATAGTGCTATCCACTTGTGCTACCATGGTGCCCCACAACCCAAAAGGCATGCAGGGTAGCTGGATTGGCCACGCTAAATTGCTCCTTAATTGGAGAAAATGATTTGAGTACTCTAAATTTATAATAAAGGAAAATACTACCACTGGTATCACCATTTTAATCCCACAGGTTTCTGAACACTTTGGGCGGAATTCTCTGCTCCCCACGTGGCGTGGGAGAATCGTGGGAGGGCCTCCCGACATTTTTTACGCCCCCCTGGCGCCCCCAGCGATTCTCCCTCCCCCCCCCCCCCCCCCCCCCCCCGGCTCGGAAAAATCGCGCTCGCCGTTTTTCACGGTGAACGGCGATTCTCCGAGCCCGATGGGCCGAGCGGCCGGCCCTTCACGCCCGTTTCACCACGGCAGCAACCACACCTGGTCGCTGCATTCGTGAAACAGGCGCCAGATGCCCGTTTGGGGCATCTAGGGGCCCGATTGCTACGGGAGCACCGCGACTATGCTCGGGAGGGGACAGGCCCGCGATCGGTGCCCACCAATCGTCGGGCCAGTGTCCAAAATGGACGCACTCTTTCCCCTCCGCCGCCCGGCAAGATCAAGCCGCCACGTCTTGCTGGGCGGCTGAGGAGAAAGACGGCCACCGCGCATGTGCGGTTCGCGCCGTCTGCGCGATGAGTCATCCGCGCATGCGCGGGTTGGAACCGGCAACCCGCGCATGCACGGATGACCTCACAAATGCACCGTTTTGCGCATCATTTCCGGCGTGACGAGGCCGCGGCCGGGAAAGACAGAGGCCCGCTCCTAGCCCCCGGGTGGGGGTGAATTAGGTGCGGGGAGCGGGCCCCGAGGCCGTCGTGAACCGAGGCCGGGTTCACGACGGCCTCCACGATTTTGGCCACCAGCGGAGAATTCCGACTTTCATCTTTTGCTCCATGTCTTTATGGCCAATTGTGCTCGTCTCTGAGCACTTAATAAATGAGGAAATCCGGCCCTCTATGTAATACCAGTTCAGGCTTGGAGCTGAGGTTACAATCATATCAGCCATGATTTCATTGAATGATGGAGCAGGCTCGAAGGGCCAAGAGGTCTACTCCTGCTCCTAATTTGTATGTTTGTACGCAATATCTGAATTTAATGAATTAAATATTAGTGGATTCATGTTAATTCAATTGGAATATTTAAAATTTGCTTAATTCTCCTTGTGCAATATTTCAACATAGGAAGTCAGAGGGGTGGAAAAACAAAAATACGTTCAGAAAGCTCATTTTAAATTCTTTCTTCATAAAATGTATCAAGGTTTGTAAGCAAATGGGAGGAGGTTTACCCAGCACTTTGTCATGAAGAGTGACCCTTAATACTGAAGGAAGTGAAGATTTGATGTCAATGCTCACAGTAATTTATATTAAAATATCGCACAATCTTTGAACATTTCTACCCACGAAAATTATTTGAACTGTTACGAGGATTATGATAGAAGCATGATTTAGAAGCCCCCACTTTAGAAACATTATTAGTGTTCAGTTAATTTTATTTTGATGTGGTATCCTTTAGAAATTGGTGTGTTATCTTACACTGATATGCCGTGCAAGGGGTACAATTCTATGAGGATACACCATTTACTGAAAAGAAATACAACAAAAAGATAAGGGGTGTCAGGTCAACAGGTCTATTTTTGGTTATAAACACAGGCAGAAGACAGCATTTATACTGAAACAAATCACAAAGTGTTTCCCAGCTGCAGGACGAATAGTGCAATTGAGTACACTGCATCCTGAAGGGGACACTGCATCCTGAAGGGGACACTGCATCCTGAAGGGGACACTGCATCCTGAAGGGGACACTGCATCCTGAAGGGGACACTGCATCCTGAAGGGGACACTGCATCCTGAAGGGGACACTGCATCCTGAAGGGGACACTGCATCCTGAAGGGGACACTGCATCCTGAAGGGGACACTGCATCCTGAAGGGGACACTGCATCCTGAAGGGGACACTGCAACCTGAAGGGGACACTGCATCCTGAAGGGGACACTGCATCCTGAAGGGGACACTGCATCCTGAAGGGGACACTGCATCCTGAAGGGGACACTGCATCCTGAAGGGGACACTGCATCCTGAAGGGGACTTTTGGGGAAACCAATAGAAAATGCAGTTGAAAGCATTTGGCTTTCAAGTAGAGGTTGGGCAAATGGCTGAGATTTAGGATGTAATTCCAGAGTGCAGGAAAGCAATCTCTGAAATAGACAGCATGACACATCCCTATTCTGTAGAATCAATAGATTCAATCTCACCAATATAAACAGCTAATCAGCGGGATACTCCCGAATCCCCGCAATGGCCCGACGCCGGCGTAAAAAGCGTCACGAACCACTCCGGCGTCGGGCCGACCGTAAGTTGTGGAATCCTCCACCCTTCCGGGGGCTAGGCGGTGCCGAAGGGCCAGCGTGTGTTAGCGCATGCGCAGACCGGCCAGCGTATTCTTGCGCATGCGCAGCGGGGTGTCTCCTCCGTGCCGGCCATGGCGGAGCCCTACAGTTGCCGGCGCGAAAGGAAGGAGTGCCCCCACGGCACAGGCCCGCCCGCAGATTGGTGGGCCCCAATTGCGGGCCAGGCCACCATGGGGGCCCTCCCCGGGGTCGGATCCCCCTGCCCCCCCCCCCCACCCCACCTCCCGGATCGCACCAGCAGGCCTACCAGCCAGGTCCCGCGTGTGGGACCATGTCCAATTCACAGCAGCAGGATGGCCAGAAACCGACGGCCGCTCGGCCCATCGGGGCTCAGAGAATTGCCGGGGGGGGGGGGGGGGCACTGCCAACGGCCTTCGACTGGCGCGGCATGATCCCCGCCCCTGCCCTAAAACCGGCGCCGGAGAATACGGCAGCCGGCGTCGGAGCAGCGGGGCGGGCTTCACACTATTATTCTACAGTTTTTGATGATTGACAGACAATAAACATTGGAATCACCGATGATAGCTAAAAAAATAATGTGCCACTACAAGCTCCCCAGAAGGCTGAACATAACCTCAAAATAAGGGGAGCAGATTTAGGACTGAGTTGAGGAGGAACTTCTTCACCCAAAGGGTGTGAATCTGTGGAATTTCCTGCCCAGTAAAGCAGTTAAGGTTACCTCGTTGGATGTTTTTATGGCAACGGTAGTTAGATTTGTGAACAGTAAAGGAATAAAAGGCTACGCTGAGCAGGCGAGTAAGTGGAGCTGAGTCCACAAAAGATCAGCCATGATCTTATTAAATGGCGGAGCAGGCTCGAGGGGCCAGATGGCCTACTCCTGCTCCTAGATCTTATGACTCCCTCACCCAAAGTGGAAATACATCACACAGAATGGGAAGGTCCCAGAATTTAAAAATCTATCCATTGACAGGGCCTTTAAGTTATTTTTGTACTGTTCCTACTCCATTACTCATCTTTCTTCATAACCTAACTGGTATTCATTTTATCTTATGAAATCCTCTACATTTTTACTTACACAGGGAGCTCTACCATACTGATGTCCTCTCGGCCTTAACTCCACTTTCCTGCCCATTCCCCATAACCCTTCGACCCATTCTCCTTCAACCCATTACAAATTTAAAATCTGTCTATCTCCTCCTTAAATTTACTCAATATCCTGGCATTCACCACACTCTGAAGTACTAAATTCCACAGGTTCAAACCCTTAGAGAAGTAATTTCTCCTCATTTCTGTTCTAAATCTGCTACCCCTTACCCTAAAACTATGACCCTCGTTCTAGATTGCCCAACAAGAGGCAAGATCCACTCTACATCTATTTTGTCAATACCTTTTATTACCTCAATTAGGTCTCCTCTCATTCTTCTAAACTCGAGAGAGTACAGGCCTAAACTGTTCAATCTCTGTTCATAAGACAGATCCCTCATCTCTGGAATCAATCTAGTAAACCTCTTCTGAACTGCATCTAACGCAACTATATCCCTCCACAAATAGACCAGAACTGTACACAGTACTCCAGGTGCGGTTTCACCAATGTCTGTACAGTTGCAGCAACACTTCCCTACTTTTATATTCTATTCCCTTAGCTATAAAGGCCAAATTTCCATTTGCCTTCCTTATTACCTGCTGTACCTGCACACTAGTTTTCTGCCATTCATGCTTGAAGACTCACAGATCCTCCTGAACCAAAGCACTCTGAGGTGTCTCTCCATTTAGATAGCAAGTTGCCTTTCCAACCAAAATGGATAACCTCACACTTATCCACATTAAACTCCATCTGCCAAATTTTGGCCCACTCGCTGGACCTATCAATGCCCATTTGTAAATTTCTTATTTCCTCATTCCAACTTAATATCCCACCTATTTTAGTGTCACCTCCAAACTTGACTATAAAACCTTCTATCCCAACATCCAAGTCAATAATATAGATTGTAAATAGTTGGGGCCCGAGGACGGAACCCTGTGACACTGGTTACATCTTCTCAACTAGAAAAAGACCCATTTATCCCGACTCTCTGCCTTCTGTCAGTGAGCCAACCTGCTACCCTGCTGCCCACTGTGCTAGCCACTGTGCTACCATCACTGAATCCCCCACCATCAATATCCATGGGGTTGCAATTTACCAGAAATTGAACTGGACTAGCCACATAAATACTGTGGCTACAAGAGCAGGTCAAAAGCTGGGAATCCTGTGGCGAGTAACTCATCTCCTGACTCCCCAATGCATGTCCACCGCCAACAAGGCACCAGTCAGGAGTCTGATGGAATATTATCCACTTGCCGGAAGTAGTGAAGCTCGTTACCATCCAGGACAAATTCACCCGCTTGATTGTCACCCTTTCCACCACTGATGCACAGGAGCAGCAGTGTGTACTGGGCGGAACAGTAGCACAGTGGTTAACACTGTTGCTTCACCGCGCCAGGGACCTGGGTTTGATTCCTGGCTTGGGTCACTGTCTTTGCGGAGTCTGCACGTTCTCCCCGTGCCAGCATGGGTTTCCTCCGGGTGCTCCGGTTTCCTCCCACAAGCCCCGAAAGACGCGCTTGTCGGGTGAATTGGACATTCTGAATTCTCCCTCAGTGTACCCAAACAGGCGTCGGAGAGTGGCGACTACGGGCTATTCAAAGTAACTTCATTGTAGGGGCTGTTTAGCTCACAGGGCTAATCGCTGGCTTTGAAAGCAGACCAAGGCAAGCCAGCAGCACGGTTCGATTCCCGTAACAGCCTCCCCAAACAGGCGCCGGAATGTGGCGACTAGGGGCTTTTCACAGTAACTTCATTTGAAGCCTACTCGTGACAATAAGCCATTTTCATTGTAGTGTTAATGTAAGCCTACTTGTGACAATAAAGATTATTATTATTATTATTACCATCTACAAGATGCACTGCTGGAACTCACCAAGGTCTCTTGGGCAGCACCCCCCAAACCCACAACCACTACCAACTAAACGGACGGGGAATACTCTCCACTTGCCTGGAGGAGAGAAGCTCAACATCATCCAGGACAAAGCAACCCGCTTGATTGGCACCCTTTCCACTACCAATTCACAAGAGCAGCAGTGTGTACCATCTACAAGATGCACTGCAGGAACTCACCAAGGTTCCTTAGACAGCACCTCCCCAGCTCACAACCACTACCATCTAAAAAGGACAAGGGCAGCAGATACCTGGGAACATCACTACATGGAAGTTCCCCTCCAAGTCACTCACCATCCTGACTTGGAAACATATCACCTATCCTTCACAGTCACTGGGTCAAAATTCTAGAACGCCCTCCCCAATTCCACAGCGAGTGTACCAACACCACGTGGACTGCAGTGGTTCAAGGAGCCAGCTCACCATCACTGTCTCACGGGCAGTTAGGGATGGGCAACAAATGCTGGTGAAGCCCACATCCCAAAAATGAATTTTAAAAGACCCTAGGATGTAGGCCATTAGGCCTTGGGGACTAGTCTGCCTTCAATTCCAATTTTCACTATTGATGATGATTTTCTAAATTCCTCCCTTTCTATTACCTCTGCATTATCTGTTACTATTGGGTTGCTGCTACTGTCCTCTGCCGTAAAAACTGAGGCAAAATATTGATTTAGCATCTCTGCCATTTCTGTGTCCCCAGTATTAATTCCCCAGGCTCATCTTCCAAAGGATCAACATTCCCTTTAGCTTTTCGGTTCACTTTTATATACTTATAGAAGTATTGCTATCCTTTTTTATTTTGAGCTAATTTTCTTCATAATTTACCTTTGCTCTTTTTGTTACTTTTTTATAAACAACCCTTTGTTGATCTTTTAAAATTTTCCAATCTTCTAGTCTGCCACTGGCCTTTGCAATATGCTGTGCCATAGTTTTTGTCTTTATGTTATCTTTAACCTCCTTGCTTAGCCATAGATGTTTTTCCCCCTCTTACAATCTTTCGTCCTCTCTGGTA
Organism: Scyliorhinus canicula; assembly: GCF_902713615.1. NCBI lineage: Eukaryota > Metazoa > Chordata > Chondrichthyes > Carcharhiniformes > Scyliorhinidae > Scyliorhinus > Scyliorhinus canicula. Next base: position 221,729,108 of record NC_052146.1, read on the forward strand.
TATATTTTGGTTGGGAGGAATTGAATACCTCCTCAAACAGCTGCCTGCTCATCAACTGCCCGACCCAGACCACTTGGGCCAAACCTGTTCTCATAATTACATTTGTTTATCTCCAGAACAAGAGTGTAGGACTCTAATTTCACGCCCTCAAACCAAATTTGAAATTCTATCATGCTATGATCACTCTTCCTGAGAGGAGTCTTAACTATGAGGTCATTCATTTATCCCTCCTCATTACAATACCTAATCCAGACACAGCCTCCTCCCTGGTTGGTTCCACAACATCTTCCTCCAAGAAACAATCTCTAATACATTAAACAAACTCTCCCTCGAGGATACCCTCAAACAAACTCTCCCTCGAGGATCCCTTGCCAATTTGATTAATCCAGTCTATATGCATGTTAAAATTACCCATGATTATTGTTGTATCTTTCTTACAAGCCCCCAATGTTTCCTGGTTTTACTGTGTTCCAAACTACTGTTTGGGGATCTATAGATTACTCTCATTAAGGACTTCCTTCCTTTGTTATTTCTTATTTCTACCCAGGCCGATTTCACATTTTGATCTCCAGTGCCTATATCATTTCTCACTGCCCTTCATTTTCCCTTCCTTTACCAGAAAAGCTATGTCACCCCCTTTACCTTTGTCTATTCTTACGAAATACAGAGTACCCTTGGATACTCAACTCCCAGACCTTGTCTTTTTGTAACCTTGTCTCTGTAATCACCACCAAATCATACCCCTTTGTCTCTATTTGCACTGTTAACTCATTAATTTTGTTCCAAAGCTTTGTGCATTCAGACACAAAGCCTTCAAGTTTCTTCTGTTATCAAATTTCCCTATTCTTGCCTGATTCCTTGGTGCAATATGATGTTCACACATTCTGTCCTTTCCTTTAATTTTCTGGTAATAATCCACCTCATCAATAATCTGCGCTCCCTATTTTCTCCTTTAACTTTGATTTTCTCATTTTCCATGCAACTGAACTAATCTTGCTCAAATTTGCCAAATCCAACAGTACCGCACTTAGTTCTATTATTCTAATGAATCATATATTAATTCTGGAACCTTCCCATTATGGAACTTTCCTATTCTGTATGATCTATTTCCACTTTGGGTGAGGGAAATTCGGCCTTCTGGGGAGCTGGTCAATAGTGATTTCAATGTTTGTCTGTCAATCATCAATTCCTGTGAAATAATAGTGTGCTGATATATCGTAGAATCCATAGAGTGCAGAAGGAGGCCAATCAGCCCATCGAATCTGCACCCAGCCCTCTGAGAGAGTATCCTACTTAGGCCTAAGCCCCCCACCTTATCCCCGTAACCCCACCCAACCTTTTGGACACTAAGGGGCTATTTAGCATGGCCAATGCACCTAATCGGTACACCTTTGGACGATTTAAATCAGCTGTTTATATTGGTCAGATTGAATCTATTGATTCTACAGTATAAAGATATGCCATGCTTGCTAAAACTGTACAAGCTAAAGATCTTGGCATGTTGATCCAACTCTATCAGTCTCCTTGGATGAATAAAGAAATGGAGAGTAACAAATGAAGCAGCAAAGGGATGTGTATGGCAGTTTCCAGGTTGCTAATACATGCAAGAACCAAGCTGTATGTAGAAAGTTCAGAAAGGAAGTGAAAAAGGAAATAAGAGGGTGCACGAGAAGAGGCTGGCTGTTAGGATAAAAGGGAATTCAAACAGTCTCAGAGTAGTAAGAAGCTCATGTTAAAGGTCAATCAAGTTTAACAAATTTGGTTGAGTTTTTTGATGAAGTAAGAGATGGTCGACGAACGCAATATGGTTAATGTGTTATTTGGACTTCCAAAAGGAGTTTGACAAAGTGCCACATAAGAGGCTTGTCGGCAAATTTGAAGTCATTGAACTAAACGTGGCAGTGGCAGCATGGATACAAAATTGGCTAAGTGAAAGGATACAGAAAATAGTGGAGAAAGCTTATTTTTAATATATTAATGTCTTGGAATTGGGCATAATTGAAAAATGTACAGATGACACAAACGTGGAAATATGAACTGTGAAGACAATTGGTACAGACTTCAAGGAGGACATTGACAGGGTGGTAGGATGGGTGCACATGTCACAGATGGAATTTAATGCAGAACAAGTGAACCTTGGCAGGAAGAGCAATGAGAGGCAATATAAACGGCCGCACGGTAGCACAGTGGTTAGAACTGTTGCTTCACAGCGCAGGACCCGGGTTCGACTCCCGTCTTGGGTCACTGTCTGTGCAGAGTCGGCACGATCTCCTCGTGTCTGCATGGGTTTCTTCTGGGTGCTCCGGTTTCCTCCTACAAGTCCTGAAAGGCGTGCTTGTTAGGTGAATTGGACATTCTGAATTTTCCCTGTGTACCCAGACAGGCGCCGGAGTGTGACGACGAGGCGATTTTCACAGTAACGACGAGGCGATTTTCACAGTAACATCATTGCAGTGTTAATGAAACCTTCTTGTGACACTAATAAAGATTATACTATAAACTGAAGGATACGATTCCAGAGGGGGTAAACAAACAGACAGGCCTGGAGGTATAAATGCACATATCATTGATCAGAGCAGAGTAAGTTGAGAAAATATGAAAAGGAATTCTGGGGGCGGGCTTCTCTGAGCCCCGTGCCAGGCCGGAGTATCACCGCAACCACGCCGCGCCGCCCGCGCAGGCACGCAATTCTCTTGAGGAGCGGAGAATCGCCGCCATTTCGGTCACGGGCCGCTGTTCGCGGCCAGGCCACCAATTCTGCGGCCTTGTTGGGCCATGCGGCTGCGCGGAAACGGCAGAGTCCCGCCGGCACCGTCCACACCTGTTCGCAGCCGACGGGAACTCTGCACGCAGGGTCGGAGGGCGGCCTGTGGGGGGGGGGGGGGGGGGGGGGGGGGGGGGGGGGGGCTCCGATGGGGTCTGGCCCGCGATTGGGGCTCACCGTTCAGCGAGGCCACGTGGCCGGCCCCTGTGACCAGAGGAATGAGGTTCAAAGTGATTGGCAAAAGATGCAAAGTTGACATGAGAAAAATCTTTTTCACATTGCAAGTGGTTCCAATGTGGCATCGATGGTGCAGGCGGGTTCAATTGCGACTTTCAAAAGGAAATCAGATTAACGCTCCAAGAAACAAGAAAATGAATGATCACAAGGAAACAGGGGAGAAGTGGAACTCTCTACATTGCTGTTACAGAGAGCTGGCATGGACTTGAATAGTAGTAGGGTTAGGTTGCCATTGTGTGGCCCAGGGGAAAAGGTTAGAAATTAGTTAGAGAGTATCTATTTTATTTCTGAGTGGAGAAGCACTCAATGGACCGATGTTATCTATAAATAAGGCTACATGTTAAAGACCCTGCCTGTTTGTATCTAGTTGTCGGGGAATCTTGGCGCGTTGGCTTTCCAAAACTAAAATAAGTAGCTGCCTTTGTCTCAATGGTAATATGGGTTTTGCTAGAACAAGATAACGGGCAACTCTTGCCCTCATGCTCACACTGTCTATGGTGCTCGAAAATGCCAAAGCGGTGACAAGATCATCGAGTTTCAGGATCTCTCGTGGATACCAAACAACAAAGCAGCTTAACTTCCACCACCCCATCTCCCCAATGCCCAAGCAATCCACAGCCTGGACTCCAGCTGGGGAGATGACTCGACACAATCAGCCAACTCCAATCCCTCACGGTGAGCATCGAGAAAAAGATAATATAGGGCCAGTGGACAGGGGGTCCAATCGACCCCAGGCTTCAAAGACCAGATACACTGTGCTCCATCGAACTCGATCCAACTTCCAGATCAAGATTATTAAATTGGGAAAGGGAACTCTCCTCTCACTTCTCCACAGGCCTCACAGACACTCCCATGTCCCGCCCTTACCTCCCAAACTTGTTGGGATAGGCAACACACCATGCAGCAGGATCTGAACGAATCAAAGACAGGCCCTTAGCATGCAAAGTACTCTATCAAATGCAAGGATACTTTCCTGCACCTCCACCATTCTCCCAAGGATCCCTGGCAATCCCGCAAAGTGAGCTCCAAAGACGGAGCCGACATCCTCATCGAGAACAACATTCTCAATGTTGGCCATCGATGCCACTACAAGCTGGGCCCACTCCAAACGCCACAGCCAAACAAGGATTCTCTACGATTTAACTCGGATCCTTATCGCAAACCTGCAATCGGGATCAACCAGGGATATACTGCAAGACATATATCCCAAAAGAAAAACAATTGTGAAATCTTCGCTATGGAAAAATAAAGGAGTCAGAGATCATGAAAACACAGCTGCTCCCGCACTCATATCATGGAGAGAGGGGCGGGGGCCAGTTGGTTATTATTCCTTGCCTGTTGCTCGTTTACATCAATTTTTCTACATATTTATTCCACTGATTATTTCTTAGATGGATGGCTTTTAATTTAGAATCTAGATCCATCTTATAGCTCATGACATTATTTTCTTCCAACTGCCATTGTGTTAGCTTTAACTAGTACAGCTTCTCTACCTCCCATCCTTCCTTCCAAATTGTGCAATAATGAACTGCCAATCAATTCTCTATATAGCCGCAGGATAAATGTTACACTTTTCGGCGGCGAGGGGAGGGGTGCTGGAGTCGGGCCTGGAGGTGTGCGGTTGGCCTTTTAAAGATGCCAAATAAAGTGTTTATCCGCCAGTTAGTGGTCAGCTGGCAGGAAGCCAGACAACAGCCTGCAGAAAGATGGCCACCACATCCAACCAGGGCTCCAGGGCAGGACGTCCAGGGGCTGGAGGGACGGGTCAGGCCGTAAACTGGCAGGTGGTCACAGCCACCCATCCATGGGCATCCTGACATGGGTTGGTAACAGTTACACAACAATTAGTGCTCTGGGGGCAGATGTTTGGAACAAGACGATTGTGAATCCATTAATCTATTGGAGCAGCAGGGAAGAGCTTGTTTTTTTTTACATTTTGGTGACTACTGTGCCAGTCCTCTATTATTGGGAACCCTTGCCAGTGAGGAAAGAATATTTGAGGTCATCTGTCCTGTTCGCCTTCTGAATAACAATTATTCAGAAAAGACTCACATTCTACCCTTCAAATCTCTCAGTCTCTCCACACAGGCAGTAAGGCCACCAAGAGAGACTTGGGTGTGCTAGTGCATGAGTCACAGAAGGTTGGTTTACAGGTGCAACAGGTGATTAAGAAGGCAAATGGAATTTTGTCCTTCATTGCTAGAGGGATGGAGTTTAAGACTAGGGAGGTTATGTTGCAATTGTATAAGGTGTTAGTGCGGCCACACCTGGAGTATTGTGTTCAGTTTTGGTCTCCTTACTTGAGAAAGGATGTACTGGCGCTGAGGATGTGCAGAGGAGATTCACTAGGTTAATCCCAGAGCTGAAGGGGTTGGATTATGAGGAGAGGTTGAGTAGACTGGGACTGTACTCGTTGGAATTTAGAAGGATGAGGGGGGATCTTATAGAAACATTTAAAATTATGAAGGGAATAGATAGGATAGATGCGGGCAGGTTGTTTCCACTGGCGGGTGACAGCAGAACTAGGGGGCATAGCCTCAAAATAAGGGGAAGTAGATTTAGGACTGAGTTTAGGAGGAACTTCTTCACCCAAAGGGTTGTGAATCTATGGAATTCCTTGCCCAGTGAAGCAGTTGAGGCTCCTTCATTACATGTTTTTAAGGTAAAGATAGATAGTTTTTTGAAGAATAAAGGGATTAAGGGTTATGGTGTTCGGGCCGGAAAGTGGAGCTGAGTCCACAAAAGATCAGCCATGATCTAATTGAATGGCGGAGCAGGCTCGAGGGGCCAGATGGCCTACTCCTGCTCCTAGTTCTTATGTTCTTATGTTCTTATGTGGCACAGAGAATGGAGGGAACAGCTGATCTGTCCCTCCAGCCCCTGGACGTCCTGTCCTGGAGCCCTGGTTGGATGTGGTGCCCATTTTTCTGTCAGCTGTTCAGGGGGCCTGGCCAAGTTTGACTCCACGGTTTGATACTAATTCCCTTTCCTCTACTTTCTGGCTGACTAATAGCTAGGAGGTCGTCTTGTCTGCTGACAGGAAGAGGAGACCTCCCAGCCAGACCAAAGCAGCCTGAACAGAGGTCGCAGAGGTAGTGAGTATCTGCAGAAGCACCTCCAGGACACGGCTGCAAGTGCTGTAAAAGGCTCAATGATCTCTTCCACAGTCTGCCAGACTGAGCATACAACCATTTGCAGATGGACCTATATAGAAGACAGTGACATGTGTTGAGTGTGGTCGAGTACAGGATTACCAAGTGTATTGGCCAAGTGCCCAAGGTGGTATGAAACAGAGATGCCATACTGCAAAACAGCAGGGGAATCAGGGGTGGCATATGAATTTATCCTTGAGAATTGTTTGCCACCGATGATAAAGAACATGTGGCACACAAACTGAAAGGCTGATTTATTACAACGTTCCTTTTAATTTGCAAGGTTTTAGATTTGTCACGTGTACCAAGGTACAGTGAAAAGCATTGTTCAGCGTACAGTGCATAAACATAGGACATACGATAAATACACAATATAAATACATAGACATCGGGTGAGCATACGGAGTGTGCTGCTACAACAGTAGAGTAGATGGGTGGAGAGATCAGTTCAGTCCATAAGAGGGGCATTCAGTCCGTTAAAATGACGGTGCTCCCGAGGTTTTTGTTTTTGTTCCAGTGCCTCCCCATCCTTATTCCGAGGGCCTTTTTTAGGAGGGTGAACAGCAGCATCACGGGATTTGTTTGGGCGCACGGGACTCCGAGGGTGAGGAGGGTCTTTTTGGAGCGGGGCAGGGATGGAGGGGTGCTGCCGCTGCCCAACCTCTCTGGGTACTATTGGGCGGCTAATATCTCGATGGTACGCAAGTGGGTAATGGATGGGGAGGGGGCAGCATGGAAAAGGATGGAGATGGTGTCCTGCGGAGGCACGAGCCTGAAGGCACTGGTAACGGCGCCGTTGCCGCTCCCTCCAACAAGGTACACCACGAGCCCGGTGGTGGCGGCTACCCTCAAGATTTGGGGGCAGTGGAAGCGACACAGGGGGTAAGTGGGGGGCTCGGTGGAGGCCCCGCTGCGGGGGAACCACCGGTTTGTCCCAGGGAACATTGATGGCGGGTTCCTGGGGTGGCACAGGGCAGGCATAAGGAAGTTGGGAGACCTGTTAATTGACGGGAGGTTTGCGAGCCTGGATGAGCTGGAGGAGAAGTTTGAGCTCCCCCCGGGGAATATGTTCAGGTACCCTCAGGTCATGGTGTTTGCTAGACGGCAGGTGGAGGGGTTCCCTTTGCTTCCCTCATGGGGGGTAAGGGATAGGGTGCTTTCGGGGGTGTGGGTCGGGGATGGGAAGGTGTCTGACATCTACCAGGTGATGCAGGAGGTGGAGGAGGCGTCGGTAGAGGAGCTGAAGGCTAAGTGGGAAGTGGAGCTGGGGGAGCAGATTGAGGAGAGGACATGGGCGGACACCCTGGAGAGGGTGAACTCCTCCTCTTCATGTGCGAGGCTTAGCCTCATCCAGTTCAACGTACTGCACAGGGCTCATATGTCCGGGACGAGGATGAGCAGGTTTTTTGGGGGTGAGGACAGGTGCATTAGGTGTTCGGGGAGCCCAGCAAACCATGCCCATATGTTTTGGGCATGCCCGGCACTGGGGGAATTCTGGCATGGGGTGGCGAGGACGGTGTCGAGGGTGGTAGGATCCAGGGTCAAGCCAGGCTGGGGACCCGCGATATTTGGGGTTGGGGTGGAGCCGGGAGTGCAGGAGGTGAAAGAGGCCGGTGTTTTGGCCTTTGCGTCCCTAGTAGCCCGGCGGAGGATCTTGTTGCAATGGAAAGATGTGAGACCCCCAAGCGTGGAGACTTGGATCAATGACATGGCGGGATTCATCAAGCTGGAGAAGGTCAAATTCGCCCTGAGGGGGTCGGTACAAGGGTTCTTTAGGCGGTGGCAGCCTTTCCTCGACTTTCTGGCTCAACGATAGGGAACTAGGTCAGCAGCGGCGGCAACCCGGGGGGGGTATTGTTTATGTTAATTTAATTTATTTTTAATTTATTTTGTTGTTCATCGGGTTTGGGGGGGGTGGGGGGGCTCGTTATATGAGTTGTTACGGGTCCGGGGGGTGTTTATTATTGTTATTATTATTGTTTTGTTGTTATACATTTTTCAAAAATTTCAATCAAAATTATTTACTAAAAAGAGGGTCATTCAGGAATCTAGTAATAGCAGGGAAGAAGCTGTTTTTGAATCTGTTGGTGCGTGTTCTCAGACTTTGTATCTTCTGCCCGATGGAAGAAGTTGGAAGAGTGAATAAGCTGGGTGGGAGGGGTCTTTGATTATGTTGCCCACTTTCCGAAGGCAGCGGCACGTGTAGACAGAGTCAACGGATGGGAGGCGGGTACGCGTGATGGACTGGGCTGTGTTCACAACTCTCTGTAGTTTCTTACGGTTGTGGGCCAAGCAGTTGTCAGGCTGTGATGTAGCCAGATAGGATGCTTTCTATCGTGCATTTGTAAAAACTAGTAAGAATCAATTTGAACATGCTGAATTTCCTTAGTTTTCTGAGGACGTATAGATCATAGATCATAGAATTTACAGTGCAGTATAGGTGCTGTTGTGTTTTCTTGGTCGTATCGCGACGTGGGTGGACCAGGAGAGATTGTTGGCGATGTGCACACCTAGGAATTTGAAGCTGTCAACTATCTCCACTCAACACCATTGATGCAGACAGGGGTGTGTACGACACTTTGCTTCCTGAAGTCAATGACGAGTTCCGTAGTTTTGCTGACATTGAGGGAGAGATTGTTGTCATTACACCACACCACTAGATTCTCAATCTCCCTCCTGTACTCTGGCTCATCATTGTTCGAGATCTGATCCACTACGGTTGTCTCATTAGCAAACTTGGAGATGGACTTGGAGTCAAATTTTGCCGCACAATTGTGTGGGAGGGATCTTCGATTATCCTGCCTGCTTTCCCAACGCATCAGGTGGTGTAGACAGAGTCAATGGATGGGAGGTGAGTTTGCGTGATGGACTGGGCTGTGTTCATGACTCTCTGTAGTTTCTTACAGTCTTGGGCTGATGATGGAATTCGACAGTGCAGAAAGAGACCAGTCAACCCATTGAGTCTGCACTGACCCGCTGAAAGAGCAGGCTACCTAGGCACACTTCCCCATCCTATCCTTCTAACCCCGGCATTGATCACGGTCAATCCACCTAACCTGCGCATCTTTGGACACATAGTGCCCAAGAGGGGGCCATGACAGGAGGTGGTCAATTCAACTTGGTCATTTTCACCCCTCTATAGGAGCAAGCGTTGGGGTTAGCAGCAAACCAGAGGAGTTGAACCATTAAGCAGACGACCCCGTGGTGGCAAGATTCCAAGAAACATCAGCAGCTGCAGCCACCAATGTTAACCTTGGAGGAGGACATCGAAAGTCTCACAGGGTGCACTATCACATTCTTGCTCTGTGTTTAGTGCCAGCCTAGATACATGCACTTCGGTGAGGATGCGCAAGTCAACTGAAAGGCTTCCACATACTGGTGTGAGCACATCACAGTCAAAAGCCCAGCTGTCCGAGGCCGAGATAGTGCAGGCCTCTGTCAATCCGGCCTCAGGCAATCAATCAGGCTTCTGACAATCAGGCCTCTGGCAATCCGGCCTCTGGCAATCAATCAGGCCTCTGGCAATCAGGCCTCTGGCAATCCGGCCTCTGGCAATCCGGCCTCTGGCAATCCGGCCTCTGGCAATCCGGCCTCCGGCAATCCGGCCTCCGGCAATCAATCAGGCCTCCGGCAATCAATCAGGCCTCTGGCAATCAATCAGGCCTCTGGCAATCAATCAGGCCTCTGGCAATCAATCAGGCCTCTGGCAATCAGGCCTCTGGTAATCAGGCCTCTGGCAATCAAGCAGGCCTCTGGCAATCAGACCTCTGGCAATCAAGCAGGCCTCTGGCAATCAGGCCTCTGGCAATCAGGCCTCTGGCAATCCGGCCTCTGGCAATCCGGCCTCTGGCAGGCAATCAGGCCTCTGGCAATCAATCAGGCCTCTGGCAATCACCCAGGCCTCTGGCAATCACCCAGGCCTCTGGCAATCACCCAGGCCTCTGGCAATCACCCAGGCCTCTGGCAATCACCCAGGCCTCTGGCAATCACCCAGGCCTCTGGCAATCACCCAGGCCTCTGGCAATCACCCAGGCCTCTGGCAATCACCCAGGCCTCTGGCAATCACCCAGGCCTCTGGCAATCACCCAGGCCTCTGGCAATCACCCAGGCCTCTGGCAATCACCCAGGCCTCTGGCAATCACCCAGGCCTCTAGCAATCAGGCCTCTGGCAATCAGGCCTCTGGCAATCACCCAGGCCTCTGGTAATCAGGCCTCTGGCAATCAAGCAGGCCTCTGGCAATCAGGCCTCTGGCAATCAGGCCTCTGGCAATCAAGCAGGCCTCTGGCAATCAGGCCTCTGGCAATCAGGGGTGTATTGGACGTGAGCTAGATACTGAGCCCTAGGCTGATGACAAGCCTCTGTAGTCGTCCATCACTGCCGCATACTTTAGTCGATTGGGTAATTGCAGTTTTGTAAAATTTGATTTATTTTATTAATAATGTTTCTCTCAACTTGGACCTCCGGCTACTTTAGTGTTTCATGTTTGTGATGTGCTGGTGTTGATTTAGATTGACTGCATGCTCTTCAGGGAGTTTGTGCTCCTGTGGGCCCCTCTGGTTGGCCTCATGTGGTACCCCTACATTGGCACATGCATAGGCTGATGATTGGGAGATACCAAGAGAAGGTGAGAGGGGATGGTCTCGAAGATCAAATTACAGATTGCTAGTTAAGTCTTTGCCTTCTGGTGAACCTCATATCTCCCGAACATAAATAGCATCCTGCACAGCTCGCTGGCATGGCACAGTCTCATCATCAGAATCATTACAGGACAGGGCTAACTCCATTATATCCTCCTCTGTCAGGGCTTTCCTTCTGTGGAGAATCAGGCTGTGCAGGATACAGCGTACCCCGATCATAAATGAGACTCAAGCAGGAGGGTATTGAAGAGCGACAGCCAACCGCTCCAAACATTAAAATTTCATTTTGAGCAGACCAATTATCAAAGACCAATTAAGAATTGTTTTTGTCTTATCACATGGCTTCAGCGATGTAATTGTGTGTGCGGAGCTGGGCTGTGACTCTGTGAGTTCATACTTTCGTTTTTGAGTTGGGAGCTGGCTGTGGCACTGAGTTTTACTTTCACTGAGGAGTTTGAATTGGGTTTGTTCTGCACAGGTTGAAAAAGAAGTTACTCTCTATCTTTATCTTAAAAGCTGTTTCCAGACTACTTGATAACTTGAAAAGAGATAATTGCTTTCTGGAAGGAATTCAAACCTGCTGTTTTGGAAAGGAACCAAGAATATCCATACCAGATCTAAAGTGCTGTGGGCTGGGCCACACCTTTGAAATCAGGTTTCTAGTTTATGGGATCTTGTTATTAAATTGGAACAGTTAAAGGGGGAAATTTATAAATGGTGATACATAGATTACTGTAGCTGTGTGGGGTATTTATGTTTGTAGTTGATAAAAATGCTTACTGTGTGTGCTTATAAATGTTAACTAAATTTGTAGAATAAACTTTGTTTTTGATTAAAAGTGCTTAAGGCCTCTGTTGAATAACACCCGAAAGGCAGGCCCTTGTGCTCATCGTAACCAAAATCAATAAACAGTTGTAGGTCTGGTGAACTCCATGATATACTTTGGAGTTTTCTAAACCCTGGCCCATAACAATGATCTAGCCAATGATGACCCTGTTGGGAGAGTGGCTCTTGTTCTACCTCCCTGCATGGATTTTAAAGTGGAGTTATGAGCTGTCCCTTCAGGATATTCTTTATCACCCAGAAGCCAGCCATCCAAGAGTTCTGGTCCCGGAGAGCATCTAAAGTATGCAAGCATCATGACTGCTGCCAGGATAGGGTGCACACGCCTTCCAAATCATTTGCCTGTGGTCACACAGATTCTGCATATTGACAGAGTTATATTGCTTTCTACTAAGAAATGTCCCTGGTGTTTTAATTGCAGTCTTGCGTCCTTGGAAACCTAGCCATGGTTGTAAAGCCTCTGGCTCTTTCAGTTTGATTGCCTGTGACTCAGGTAAAGGAGATAGTCATGGGCGTGTCTGAATATGGCATGTATGTGTTCTGGGCATGCCCAGCGCTGGGGGAATTTTGGAAGGGTGTAGCAAGGATGGTATCGAGGGTGGTAGGATCCAGGGTCAATCTAGGCTGGGGACTCGCAATATTTGGGGTTGCAGTGGAGCCGGGAGTGCAGGAGGCGAAAGAGGCCGGTGTTCTGGCCTTTGCGTCCCTAGTAGTCCGGCGGAGGATTCTTCTTCAGTGGAAGGATGCGAGGCCCCCAAGCGTGCAGGCCTGGGTCAACAATATGGCGGGATTTATTAAATTGGAAAGGGTGAAATTTGCCCTAAGGGGGTCAGTGGAGGGGTTTTTCCAGGAGATGGCAACCATTCCTAGATCTCCTGTATGAAATTCTTGAGACAGTGATGGGCCCCAGGCTGAAAAGTCCCTGCTAATGGTCTTCACAATGGCCTGGAATGAGTAGAAGTGAAAAAAATTCAAGGTCACGGTTACTGTGAGCATCACAGGCATTGTGTGGCCACCCATACAATTGGAGGCAATCTTCCTACACAGCATGTCACAGCCCTGTGACTGTCTCCCTTGGGAGACGCAGCATTGTAAGGTAGTGTCATTTGGACATCTGGAGGTACATCATCCCCACTCTGGAGACACGGTTGGCAGGGGAGTGACTTTGGCAACCTTGGCCTTCCTGTCTGTCCTCCACAGCCCCTTTTGTCCAGCAGCAGATTGCACACCTTACTGGACCATAAAGCATACCGATCCCTGGCCAGGTACTTGCCCTCCTGCTCAGTGGAGGAGGAGCTTCCTACAGAATGAACAATTCCCAAGGTGCACAGCAATGTCAAGCTCAAATGTTGAGCAAAGCAGTCTGAAATCTATGAAAAATAAAAGTAACAGCAGTATGAAACTCTTCCAACTTTAGCATCAGAGTCTTTTACCGAATGCAGCCACAGACCCGCCTTAATCCTTTATATTCACCTCTGTAACACATTGTGATGCCTGGCATAATTCCCTCCCAATGGTTTTCACATGTGCCTAACAAAGTATGAAGCGAGAATGTAAAAGCTTAAAGGCTTGTTAAAATAGCAGGCAGCCGATTTCAACCAACCTCCATATTATTGGAAACCAGCATGATGATGAGATTTGCAACCTGAAACATCACACTGGGTTTTTTTGCATACATGGGACAGCAGCAGTCCTGATTTCTCAATGTGAAATTCACTCCCACATTTCAACTATATCCAGAACTGCTCTATAATTATTCATTCTGTTCTGAATATGCTGTACATTGGTTTCAAGTTTCAAGAAATGGCCGAGCGAGCCATTCAGTTCAAGGGTAATTAGGGATGGGCAATAAATGTTGACCTCATCAACGATACCCACGCCTCATGAATGAATTTTTTTAAAGTTGTTTTTTCATTCCTTGCTCATTTTTAGTAGTTATTTTTACCTCAATGTTCAATGACTAAATCCAATCTCTGGCCAGTCATGTTATCTTTATTCCTTCTTTTATTCATTCTTAGGTTTCTGTCATTTATAGCAGTTCCCTCTTCCACATTCTTAGTTTAAAGTCTTATTTAGAGCCCTAGTTATCCTTTCCATCAGGACTTTGTTCCCAGCTCTTCAGGTTCAGCCCATCCCAGCTGTACAGATCCTTACTGTTTCAAGACTGGTGCCACAAACACACGGAATGGGGCTCCTCCCCACACCTCTCTTAATTACAAGTTGACTTTCCTAATCTGTTTGTCCCTATGCCAGTTTTCATGTAGATCAAATATTATCCATGATATCCTGCGTTCGAATTTACCTCCCAACTCTAGTACATCCAGAGCAGGGCCTCTACCCCTGGACCATGGCACCTGCATCCTCTCTCTCCCGAATGTGTGCATGCTGAATATTTAAAACAGCTTTTAATGTAACAAAGCAGCCCAAGGCGCTGTGGAGGATCATTATAAATCAAAAATTTCAAACCATAAGAAGATTTTTAAGGAATGTCACGGAGGAAAGGAAAGCGAGAGTTTAGGGATGTCAATGGCACTAATCTCACTTCACCTCTTATGTTCAGCTCTCTTGTCTAGGCTGAAATAAAACGTGAAGCTGAGCGATCGTGCCAAAAACCAAATTCGGCATCAGTTAACAGGTTGCTGCGGAGTAAGTATCACTTGAGAGTACTGTTGTAGACACCTTCCGTTACTTTGTTGATGATTGAGAGTAGATTGATAGGGCAGCAATTGGCCAGATTGAATTTGTCCTGCTCACTAGGCGCTTTTGCTGTGTTGTTCCTGCATTGGAACAGCTTTGCGAGGGACACAGTTAGTTAAGGAGATATTTTCAATACTACAGCCAGAATGTTGCCAGGACCCCACAGTCCTTGCTGTACCCAATGCATCTATTACACAGAGTGAATCAAACTAGCTGAAGACCGGCTTCACTGATGCAGGGGATCTCACAAGGAGGGCAAAATGGATCATCAATCAGGCATTTCTGGATGAGGACGGTTTTAAAAGCTTCAGCCTCATCTTCTACTTTGACGTACTGGGCTCCTCCAGCCAAGAGGATGAGGATATCTTTGGAGTTTATTGTCCGCACAATTTATAGCTGAATGTGGTAGGAATGCAGAGCTTGGTTGTGCAATCAGCGCATTGTGCACTGGTTGTGCGATCACTTGTTCTGTCCATTAAATGCTGCTTCCACTGTTGAGAATAAATATGGTAGTTTTACCAGGTTTGGCAACTTGTTTTAGAAGTATGCGTGGAGGTGCTCCTGGCATGCTCCCCTGCACCCCTCATTGAACCAGTTTTGGCAATGGTAGAGTGAAGCCCTGAGGTTACAGATTGTGGTGAAACACAATTCAGCTGCTGCTGATGATCCACGGCATTTCGTGAATTCTCAGGTTAGACAGATGGTACATCTGCTCAGAATCTACTCCATTTAATGCCGTGATAGTTCAG
Organism: Scyliorhinus canicula; assembly: GCF_902713615.1. NCBI lineage: Eukaryota > Metazoa > Chordata > Chondrichthyes > Carcharhiniformes > Scyliorhinidae > Scyliorhinus > Scyliorhinus canicula. Next base: position 221,744,188 of record NC_052146.1, read on the forward strand.
ATTCTCAATGGGGAGAGACCAACAAAATAACTGTAAAAATGTACTTCATTTAATTTTCAGCCACAATCACTGAATCCTGTAACAGATACAGTGGAAAAGATCTTATTGATTGTTCAGACTCCTTGATAGAAATCAGTGGGTTGTCCATGCAATGTAAAACATTTCCTCTCTTCCACCACCATCACACATAAATGAGTATTTAGATGTATTTTTGTACACCCTTCAGTAACCGTCTCTTAATAGATTACAGGCAATTTTTTAAATAATAATAATCTTTATTAGTGTGACAGGTAGGCTTACATCAACACTGCAATGAAGTTACTGTGAAAATCCCCTAGTCACCACTCTCCGGCGCCTGTTCGGGTACACTGAGGGAGAATTCAGAACGTCCAATTCACCTAACAACCATGTTTTTCGGGAATTGTGGGAGGAAACCGGAGCACCCGGAGGAAACCCATGCAGACACGGGGAGAACGTGCAGACTCCGCATAGACAGTGACCCAAGCCAGGCATCGAACCCGGGTCCCTGGTGCTGTGAAGCAACAGTACTAACCACTGTGCTACCGTGCCGCCCATTCTTCATTGGTTAGCACTGCTGCCTCACAGCGCCAAGGATCCGGATTCAATTCCCACATCAGATGACTGGGGGGGGGGGGGGGGGGGGGGGGGGGGGGGGGGGTCGAGTTTGCACGTTCTCCCAGTGTCTGCATGGGTTTCGTGCGGGTACTCCAGTTTCCTCCCCAGTTCAAAGATGTGCAGGTTAGGTGAACTGGCCATGCTAAATTGCCCCTTAGTGTCCAAATGTTAGGTGGGTTTACAGGGATAGTGTGGGGATTGGGCCTAGGTAGGGTCTGTTTCGGAGGGTCGGTGCAGACTTGATGGGCCGAATGGCCTCCTTCTGCATTTTAGGGATTTTAGGATGCATTTCCTGGTGTTATTAGAATGCTGAGGCACAACAAACACTGGAAATTTGGGGTAGCAGGAGTATATTCCATTAAAGGGAGCATGCTCAATTTTGCTTTTAATTATTAGAGTAGCAGACAGGCTTCCTTACAGGTAGGTTTTCCACTGCTCCTCCTCCCCCCCCCTCCCCTTGCCCTTCTCCAACTTCTCCCAGCTAACTCCTCACATTGCTGAGACCAGATATCTAACATTTGGCCCCTTGAACCTGCTTCGTCATTCACTATCATCATGGCTGAAACTGATATAACCTCAACTCCACATTCCCACCTATCCCTATAACCCTCCTTGTTTATCAAGAATCTATCCACCTCTGGCATGAAAACGTTCAAAGACTCTGCTTCCGCTGCCTTTTGAGGAAGTGAGTTCTGAAGATTATAGATTCTACCACAAGAGGAAACATCCTCTCCACATCCACCCTGTCGATACCTTTCAGGATTTTATATGTTTCAATCAAGTTGTCTCTTACTTTGAACTCCAGTTAATACAAATCTAGCCTGCTAAACCTTTACTCTAAGACAATCCTCCCATTCCAGGTACGAGTCTAGCAAACCTTCTCTGAACTGCTTCCAATGCTTTTACATCCTTCCTTAAATAAGGAAACCAATACTGCACTCCAGATGTGGCCTCAATCGCCCCCCCCCCCCCCCCCCCCCCCCCCCCCCCCCCCCCACCGTACAAATAAAGCCTAATATTAAACCTTTGTATTCAATTCCCTTCACAATAAACAATAACATTCAATTTCCACTCCTAATTATTTGCAGCAGCTGCATACTAGCCTTTTGTGATTCATGCACAAGGACACCCAGATCTCTCTGCCTCAGAGCTCTGTAATCTCTCACCATTTAAATCATGTGCTTCTTTTTTATTCTTCCTTCCAAATAGACAATTTCACGTTTGCTTACCCACTGGCTTAATCTATGCCCCTTTGCGGCCTCCCCGTGTCCTCTTCTCAATTTGCTTTCCCAGCCATCTTTGTGTCATCAGCTAATTTGGCAATCATACCTTCAGGACTACTTGTGTGCCAAACAGCATAAGCAACAAGTACTCGACAAAGCTAAGCGATTCCACAATGAATGCATCAGATCTAAGCTCTGTAGTCCTGCCACAGCCAGCCGTGAATGGTGGTGGACAATTAAATAACTCACTGGAGGAGGAGGCTCCACAAGTATCCTCATCCTCAATGATGGAGGAGCCCAGCACATACAAGGCTGAAGCATTGGCAACAACCTTCAGCCAAGTGCCGAGTGGATGATTCATCTCGGTCTCCTCCAGAAGCCCCCAACATCACAAATGTCAGTTTTCAACCAATACAATTCACCCCACGTGATATCAAGAAACGGCTGAAGGCACTGGATACTGCAAAGGCTATGGGCTCTGACAATATTCTGCCGATAGGATGGAAGACTTGTGCTCCAGAACTTGTCACACCCCTAGCCAAGTTTTCCCTCTACAGCTACAACTCTGGCTTCTACCTGGCAATGTGGAAAATTGCTCAGGTGTATTCTGCACACAGGAAAGAGGACAAATCCAACCCATCTAATTACTGAACTGCTGCCCTATCAGGCTAATCTCCACCATTAGCAAAGTGATGGGAGTCATCAACAGTGCTATCAAGCGGCACTTACTCAGCAATAACCTGCTCACGGACGCTCAGTATGGGCTTTGCCAAGGTCACTCAGCTCCTGACCTCATTATAGCCTTGGTTCAAACTTGAACAAAAGAGATGAATGTCAGAGGTGATGTGTACTAGGCCCAGACATTCACAGCTGCTTCCACCATAAGGTCAGAAGTGGGAATGTTCGCAGGTGACTGCACAATGTTCAGCACCATTCGTAACTCCTCAGACAATGAAGCAGTCCATGTCCAAATACAGCAGAACCTGGACAATATCCAGGCTTGGGCTGACAAGTGGCAAGTTACATTTACACTACGTAAGTGCCAGGCAGTGACCATCTCCAAGAGGATCTAACCACCCACCCCCTGACATTCAATGGCATTACTATCGCTGAACCCCCCCCCCCCCCCCCCCCCCAACATTCAACATCCTGGGGTTATCATTGATCAGAAACTGAACTAGACTAGCCATATTAATACTGTGGCTACCAGGGCAGGTCAAAGACTAGGAAACCTGCGGCGAGTAACTCACCTCCTGACCCCCAAAGCCTGTCCACCATCACATCTACAAGGCATAAATCAGGAGTGTAATGGAATGCCCTTCCACTTCCCTGGATGACTGGAGCTCTAACCACACTCAAGAAACTCGACACCATCATGGCGCCGAGGACCCGGGTTTGACTCCAGCCCTGGGTCACTGTCCATGTGGGGTTTGCACATTCTCCTTGTGTCTGCAGGAGTCTTGCCCCACAACCCAAAAGATATGCAAGGTAGGTGAATGAGCGCAGCACGGTACAGTGATTAGCACTGTTGTTTCACAGCACCTGGATCCCAGGTTCGATTCACGGCTTGGCCACGCTAAATTGCCCCTTAATTAGGAAAAAAAGAATTGGGTACTCTAAATTTATTTATCAAGCAGCCGCTTGATTGCCCACCCCCTCGTCAAACATAATAATAATAATAATAATCTTTATTGTCACAAATAGGCTCACATTAACACTGCAATAAAGTTACTGTGAAAAGCCCCTAGTAGCCACATTCCAGCGCCTGTTTGATTACACTGAGGGAGAATTCAGAATGTCCAAATTATCTAACAGTACATTGTTCGGGACTTGTGGGAGGAAACCGACACAGACACAGGGAGAACGTGCAGACTCCGCACAGTGACCCAAGCTAGGAATCGAACCTGGGACCCTGGCGCTTTGAAGCAACTGTGTTAACCACTATGCTACCATGCAGTACAGATTCAATCCCTCCACTACCGATTAACAGTGGCAGCTCTGTCTAACATTTACAAGCTGCACTGCAGTAATTTGCCAAGGTTCCTTCGGCAGCATCTTACAAACCGACAACCACTACCATCTAGAAGGGCAAGAGCAGCAGATACCTGGGAACCCCACTACCTGGAGGTTCCCCTCCAAGTCACTCACCACCCCGACTTGGAAATAGATTGCCTTTCCTTCACTGTCGCTGGAATTCCTTCCCAAACAGCACTGTGGATGTACCTACTCCTCAGGGACTGCAGTGGTTGAAGTAGGCAGCTCATCACCACCTCTGAAGGGCAACTGGGGATGGGCAACAAATGCTGGCCTAACCAGCGACGCCCACATCCCATAAATGAATAAAGAAAAAAAAAGTCCCTTCATCCAAGTCATTTATATCAATTGTAAAAAGTTGGGGCCCAGCACTGATCCCTGTGGCACACCACTCGATAAATCTTGCCTACCAGAAAAAGACCCATTTATGCCAACTAATTTCTGTTAGATAGTCAATCTTCTATCCATGCCAATATATTACCATGATATTTTATTTTCCACTATAATCTTTGGTGAGGTACCTTATCAAATGTCTTCTCGAAATGCAAGTACAGTACATCCACCGGTTCTCCTTGTTTACTCTGCCTGATTGTCTTGAATTTTTCCAAGTGCCCTGCCATAATATCTTTAATAATGGCTTTTAACAGTTTTGCTGTCACATGTCAAGGTAACTGGCCTGCTTTCTGTCTCACGCCCTTCTTAAATAAAGGAGTTCTATTTGCTAATTCCCAATCCAATGGCACCTTCCAGCTGCAGGCCCAGACAAAGTTATAAATACAGACAAATCCAAGGATATGAGTAAAGCTGCAGGTACGGTTGTGGATATGGGTCAAGCTGTGGGTGCAGGTACAGCTGCAGATACGGATAAAGCTGAGATTAAAGTTGTAGATGGGCGTAAAGTTGCAAATAGGGGTAAACTGTACAGTTGCAGGTACGGGTAAAGCTGTGGGTAAAGTTGCAGATATGGGTGAGGTTCTGGGTACAGCTATGGGGGAATAAAGCTGTGGATACAGTTGCTGGTACATGCAAGGCTATGGATAAAGTTGCAGGTAGTTACAGGTACGGGAGTACAGTTAGGGGCACAGGTACAGTTGGGGGTAGAGTTGCAGATACAGTTGCACGTATGGGAATACAGTTACACATACAATTGTGGGGTACAGGGCGACAGTTGCACATACAGTTGGGGGGTACAGGGATACAGGTGCAGGTACACGGGTATGGTTGCAGGTGTGGAACTACAGTCTGCAGGTACGCGGGGCAACAGTTTGCAGGCACGCGGGGCAACAGTTTGCAAGCACGCGGGGGTATAGTCGCGGGTACACACGGGTACAGTCATGGTACACAGGGGTACAGTTACAGGTACACAGGGGTACAGTTACAGGTACGAGGTGGTACAATTACAGGGACACGGGTACAGTTGCAGGAACACAGGGGTACAGTTACAGGTACACGGGGGTACAGTTACAGGTACACGGGGGTACAGTTACAGGTACACGGGGGTACAGTTGCAGGTACACGGGGGTACAGTTACAGGTACACAGGGGTACAGTTGAGGGTACGAGGTGGTACAATTACAGGGACACGGGTACAGTTACAGGTACACAGGGGTACAGTTGCAGGTACACGGGGGTACAGTTACAAATACACAGGGGTACAGTTACGGGTACACAGGGGTACAGTTACGGGTACACAGGGGTACAGTTACGGGTACACAGGGTTACAGTTACAGGTACACAGGGGTACAGTTACAGGTACACAGGGGTACCGTTGCAGGTACACAGGGGTACAGTTACAGGTACACAGGGGTACAGTTGCAGGTACACAGGGGTACAGTTACAGGTACACAGGGGTACAGTTACAGGTACACAGGGGTACAGTTACAGGTACACAGGGGTACAGTTGCAGGTACACAGGGGTACAGTTGCAGGTACACAGGGGTACAGTTGCAGGTACACAGGGGTACAGTTACAGGTACACAGGGGTACAGTTACAGGTACACAGGGGTACAGTTACAGGTACACAGGGGTACAGTTACAGGTACACAGGGGTACAGTTGCAGGTACACAGGGGTACAGTTGCAGGTACACAGGGGTACAGTTACAGGTACACAGGGGTACAGTTGCAGGTACACAGGGGTACAGTTGCAGGTACACAGGGGTACAGTTACAGGTACACAGGGGTACAGTTACAGGTACACAGGGGTACAGTTACAGGTACACAGGGGTACAGTTGCAGGTACACAGGGGTACAGTTACAGGTACACAGGGGTACAGTTACAGGTACACAGGGGTACAGTTACAGGTACACAGGGGTACAGTTACAGGTACACAGGGGTACAGTTACAGGTACACAGGGGTACAGTTACAGGTACACAGGGGTACAGTTACAGGTACACAGGGGTACAGTTGTGGCGGGAGGCTGTGCCCACGCTGGAACAATGATGTTTCTGACTATACTCACAGAGAATGGCCACAGCCCCAGCCTGGAAGAGGAGACAATCTTGCCGGTTGCGGGACTCCAGCAGCACACTACAACAGCCGGGCTTCTGCTTTTCAAACACTCGGAATCCTTTAGTCAGAGCCATGGCCGAACACCAAAATTAACACCACTTAACACAGGGTTTAAAATCAGGCGTTTCACTTTCAGCTGTCGGCGCCTTTCTTCATTTAGTGTAGCCGCTTCCCAAATCCGATCCAACGTTTTGCCATTCCCCACCCCACATCAAAACTTTCCAAAGTTATTCCATGTCGGGAAAGCTTCTGTCCGCGGAGCCAACCGCCCAACTCCCAACCTCTCCTTAGGCCACCTTCCCACCCAGTCTCAGGTGAAGCCAGTCCAGTTCAGAGTAACCAATGGGAAACACAGTTTGATCCTCATTTCAATCTTGGTCCACTTACAATCAATCTGGAGCGCCATCGACAGGTCACAGCAAAACCAACAATGCTGCTGACTAACTCCAAAACCGAGGCTTTTCACTCTTCTAGGTGGAGCCAAGTAGGGCTTACACATTTTACAGCATGAGTCAGGGAACTAAGTTTCAAAATACCTACCAAACTTTATTCCTCATTTTACTGGTACACCGTGGAAATCATTGATTCAGTTCAAATGGAGCTGTTCCTTTTTCTGTTGGATTATCATCCATTTTTTCACTGTTGGTTGACATGGTTAATGATGATCCCCAGCAGCCTCATTAGTAAGTGTAATTCAGGGCACCTTAGCTAACACCGAACCTTTTAGTCCATTCCTGAGCTGATGTTCTGTAAAGATATAAAAACAATAAATGCTGGCTCAACCCAGCGGGTCTGCCAGCATCTGTGGAGAGAGATAATGTTTCGAGTCTACATGACCCTTTTACAGAGCTGAGGAGGGATAGCAATGTAAATAAGTCAGACGAGGTGACTGAAGATAATTTTTTTTTTAAATCCTTAGTGATGTAATCAGGTGTGGTATAGTGCCAGACACTCGGGTTCGATTCCAACCTTGGGTGACTGTCAAGTTTGCACATTTTCCCCATGTCTTCATGGGTTTCCTCCAGGTGCTCTGGTTTCCTCCCACAGTCCAGGTTTGGCCATTCTAAATTGTCCCTTGGTGTCCAAAAGTTAGTTGGGGTTATGGGATTACAGTTGCAGGTACAAGATGGGGGAGTGGGCCTAGGTAGAGCGCTCTTTCAAAGGGTCAGTGTAGACACAATGGGTCAAATGGCCTCCTTCTGCACTGTAGATATTCTATGATTCAATGCTAGCAGGTTTGCCGTTCCAGACCCACAAATAACATTTGGACATCACCTGCCTTCGTCTTCCTGATCCACTGCTGTAAGACCCTTGCTTCCCTTCCCCCAATCCTCCATGACATTCTGGATGCCTTCTATCATGTGAGGAAAATTCAGCAGTAAACCAGAACCATCTATTAGCCCATGGTCCAAATTGAGTGGACAATAAAGGTGCAACATCAAATGAGGTGTAGTAGTTAAAATCTGTCAGGCTCTCTGACCCAAACGCCAGAGCAAGATTGTTATCCATTTCCACTTGCTTCCTACCACTGGTAAAAATTGACTTTCATACAAAACATTTCTGGGTCTCTCTGATTGTGGACTTTAGGACACCCATTGAAATTAATGTACCTTCCTTTCTATTCAGCACCAACTCTACCGCCAGGGTCCCAGGTTCAATTCCCAGCTTGGGTCACTGCCTGTGCGTAGTCTGCACATTCTCCCTGTGTCTGCGTGGGTTTCCTCCAGGTGCTCCGGTTTCCTCTGACAAGTCCTGAAAGATGTGCTGTTAGGTGAATTGGACATTCTGAATTCTCCCTCTGTGTACCTGTTTGGGCTTTCCTTAAATCTAACGGTACAGGTTTGTCATATAAATACTCACCATATTAGCGAAGCAGAAATATTCTGCTCAAAAATTCCATCAGTTGCAACAGAAGCTTGTGCAATATAATGCTCAAGTTTTCACATTAGTTCATCAAACAGCAACTTACATTTATATAGAACATTTCACATAATATATTCTTCCAAGGCACTGGAGCATTATAAAGCAAAATGTGACACTGAACTACATAAAGTGAGATTAGGTCAGTGACTTAGAGCTTCGTCAAAGAGGTAGATTTTGCAGAGAGAGGTGCAGGGAGAGAATTCAGCTGAATGCACAGAAACCCCCGGGCTGAAGTGGAAATATTCAAGCAGCCAACTTGAATAGTGATACAACACTGCTTTGATGTGAATTGTCTACCTTTTCTGATGAATAACCTGTTTTGCAAAACATTTTCACCAAATGGTATCTCCCATTTTCCCTTTAAAATCTTTGCTGTGTGTAGCAACTAACATTCAAGATATACGCAACTGAATGTGTCACTTGTTGCGCAATTTACGAATGCTGCGGATGTGAGACAATTATCGATGTAATTCGTTTCCTTTAGTTCTCTAATGCACCACTACTTTGTTGTGTGTTTTATTTTACAATTAAGTCATTAGTTGATTATGTTGTTAGACAAAAGATTTTTGTGGTGAAATATATTGCCCAGAAGCAGAATAAAAGATAGATCAGCATCTCTGATGCTGCACTACATTCAGCTTAGCTTAAGCCTGTGATTACAGGCCCATCACTGTAGTGGGTTCTGTAAAGCAGTGTTTTTTCAAACGTTTTTGCCCGTGACTCATTTTTACCAACCGGCCATTTGGGACCCACGCCGACCGAGCTTCGTGACCCACCATTTTCACTTACCTTCAATGCTTGATCCTCATGATCTCACTTGCTTTGTTATTCAATGTTACGGTTCTGATAATGACTTCAGCTGATGATTTAAGATCCCGCTGTATCCGTTGGAAAAAATCAAGAAGCCTGTCCTTGAACTTGCCATGTTTAGTCTTCAAATGTCTTTCAAATTCTGAGAGTTTTAAACTTTCATTTGCCAGTGCTTCCCTGCGTATCGCACACATGAACTTTGCATCCTGATTTGCATTGGCACAATTAATAAACCCATACCTTAAGTAATCATCTTTATGCTGCTTTGTTCCTGTTTTCAGCTTCTTCTTCAATGGTTGTTTACCAGAGGCCCTGGAGTTCACACCAGCACTGCTGGCAGCTACAAAATGGAGGAATCTCTCTCGCGCCCAGAATACGTGACATCAGCGCACAGGGCATGTGACCTGTTCTCTACCGCCGCTTCCGGTGGGAGGACTTCGTCTTTTGCTGGATAAAAACTGGCCCTGGTCAGCGTGCTGATGTCAGGAGAAGGCGGTCCACTCCACTGGGCTCCCGGCCTGCGGACAGCTTGATACGGCACGCGTGTGCAGGATGGCCGGCAATATCAAAAGTCCATCGCAGACGGCATTTTTAAAAGCTAGTCAAGCCGTTTGGCGTTGGGCCCGCAATCAGGAACAGCGCGACCGATCATGTCGCGACTCTCCCAAAACCTGCCCACGACCCATCCACGACTGCTGAAAAGTGAAAATAAAATGCCGATACATTGATACACCTTGTAATAGCTGTGTGATAACATCTATCTAAAATGATTAATAATTCCACATTTTTTGTGTGAAAAGATATTGGTAATCTGCAATTAATCATTAGGAAATAGTACAATCGGTGTTTTTTTAATAATTACTGAATGAGATATACACATTTAACACAATTGAAAGGGTTGGAATATGGGGCAGAATTTAATAAGAAGCACACAGCTCCTGATCGTGAAACTGGAAAAATGTGTCACTCCTACTTGTGGTCAGCATGAGAGACACATGAGACTATGCATTTTTTTTTTTAAATAATTTTTATTCAAATTTTTCAACAACAAATTTTCTCCCAACAGTTAAAGTAAACACGGTGTAAAACTAAACAGAAACAGAAACAGAAATCCCCCCCAATACAAAGTAATAAATTAATAACTAATAACAATACAAGAAAGAAAAAAAAATAGCAAACGCACCGTCGCAAAAACAAACGCCCTTAACAAATCTTGAACCCCCCCCCCCCTCACCCCCGGGTTGCTGCTGAGACGGACCACCCGCCAGAAAATCGAAAAACGGCTGCCACCGCCGGAAGAACCCTTGTACCGACCCCCTCAGGGCAAACTTAATCTTTTCCAGCCTGATGAACCCGGCCATGTCGTTAATCCAGGCCTCCGGGCTCGGGGGCTTTGCGTCCCTCCACTGTAAGAGAATCCTACGCGGGGCTACTAGAGACGCAAAGGCCAGTGTACTGGCCTCTCTCGCCTCCTGAACTCCCGGCTCCGATGCTACCCCAAAGAGTGCGAGCCCCCAGCCTGGTCCCACCCTGGAACCGACCACCCCCTTCCAAAACCCCTCCAACGCCGGACATGCCTAAAACTTGTGGGTGTGGTTCGCCGGGCCTCCCGAACACCTCCCACATCTGTCCTCCCCCCCCCGCCGTAGAACCGGCTCATCCTGGCCCCAGTCATGTGCGCCCTATGCAACACCTTCAGCTGAATTAAGCTGAGCCGTGCGCAAGAAGAGGACGAGATCACCCTCCCCAGGGCATCCGCCCATGTCCCATCATCAATCTCTTCCCCCAGCTCCTCCTCCCACTTCGCTTTCAGCTCCTCCACCGATGCCTCCTCCTCTCCCTGCATCATCTGATAAATCGCCGAGATCCTACCCTCACCGACACACGTCCCCGAGAGCACCCTATCCTGCACCCCACTAGGCGGCAGCAGCGGGAACTCTGCCACCTGCCGCTTAACGAATGCCCTAATCTGCATATACCTGAAAGCATTCCCGGGGGGAGGCCCCACTTCCCCTCCAACTCCTCTAAAGTCGCAAACTTCCCATCGATGAAAAGGTCCCCCATCCGCCTGATGCCTGCCCTATGCCAACTCAAAAACCCACCATCCATTCTCCTTGGTGCAAACCGGTGATTGCCCCGAATCGGGGCCCACACTGAGGCCTTCACTTCCCCCCTGTGTCACCTCCACTGCCCCCAGATTTTGAGGGACGCCACCACCACCGGACTCGTGGAATATCTTGCCGGGGGGAGTACCCACACAGGATGCCACCTCCAGCCTCTTTCATGCGGCACCCTCCCCCTCCATCATCCACCTGCGAATCATTGCCACATTCGCAGCCTACCTCCCTGCCTCGCTCCAGGAATACCCTCCTTACCCTCGGGGCCTTCCGCGCCCACATAAACCCCAGAATACTCTTATTCACCCTTTTGAAAAAAGCCTTCGGAATCAATATGGGGAGGCACTGGAAAAGAAACAAAAACCTCGGGAGCACCGTCATTTTAACCGACTGGACCCTGCCCGCCAACGAAAGCGGCAGCGCGTCCCACCTCCCGAACTCTTCCTCCATCTGTTCCACCAGCCTCGAAAAGTTACGCCTGTGCAGGGCTCCCCAGTTCCTCGCTATCTGGACCCCAAGATATCTAAAGCTCCTCTCCGCCCTCTTCAACGGGAGCTCCCCGTCCTAGACTTCGAGTGATCCAGAGCCGGATCCAGCACCGTATTAAAGTCCCCACCCAGGATCAAACCCCCCGTCTCCAGTTCCGGGATCTGGCTCAGCATGCGCCGCATGAAGCCCGCATCGTCCCAGTTGGGGGCGTACACATTGACCAGAACCACCCGCTCCCCCTGAAGCCTACCACTCACCATTACATATCTACCTGCACTGTCCGCCACCACATTAGATGCAACAAACGACAGGCTCTTCACGACTAAGATCGCCACCCCTCGATTCTTCGCATCGAGCCCCGAGTGAAACACCTGCCCCACCCAGCCTCTTCTCAGCCTCACCTGATCCGCCACCTTAAGGTGCGCCTCCTGGAGCATAGCCACATCTGCTCCTAGCCCCCTCGGGTGTGCCAAGACCCGGGACCGCTTCACCGGTCCATTCAGCCCCCTCATGTTCCATGTGACCAGCCGAATCTGGGGGGTCTTACCCCTCCCTCTGCGCCGATCAGCCATAGCTCGCCCTCGGCTCACCACGTGCCCAGGGAACCCCCCAGGCACGTCCCCCATGGTGGCAGATCCCCCTCCCAGTCCACCCCTTCACTAGCCATTTCCCTACGGCCCCTGCAGCAGCAACCCGGTATGCCCCCCCCCTCCCCCCCACCGAGCTAGGGCCCCCCCTAGCTGTGTAACCCCTAACATTGTACTTCCATAAGTCAGCCGACTCCTGCTGACCCCGGCTACCCCCGCCATACCAACGGACCCCCACCCCCACAGCCAAACACGCGGGAAAAAGACAGGCACATGACCCAGCGGGCCCGCGAACAGCTCCCCAACCCTCTACCAGTGGAAAAAACCCAAAAAGCACCCAAATAAATAAATAACAGCCCCAAAAAACGAAGAAGCAGAGCAACGAAAAAGCAACATCAAACACAACCAATAAAAACGAAAGGATACCAAGGAGGACAAAGCCTCCGGACAATGTACATCATTCCCCAGCCCCCCAGTCCTCAGTTCAAGTGCAATTTCTCTGCCTGGACAAAAGCCCAGGCCTCCTCCGGAGAGTCAAAGTAGAGTGGTCCTTGTAAGTGACCCAAAGGCGAGCCGGCTGTAACAGGCCAAACTTCACCCCCTTCCTGTGAAGCGCTCCCTTTGCCCCATTGAAGCCAGCCCTTCTCTTCGCCACCTCCGCGCCCCAGTCCTGATAGATCCTAATGTCCGCATTCTCCCACCTGCTGCTCCTTTCCTTCTTCGCCCCTCTCAGCATGCACTCACGGTCAACGAAGCGGTGAAAGCGGACCAGCACCACCCTAGGTGGCTCGTTCGGCCTGGGCTTCCTCAACAGCACTCGATGGGCCCCCTCCAGCTCCAAGGGTCCATGGAACGACCCCACGCCCATTAACAAGTTCAACATCACGACCACGTAGGCCCCCAAATCCGAACCTTCCAGCACCTCCGGGAGGCCCAAAATCCGCAGGTTCTTCCGACGGGAGTGGTTTTCCAACTCCTCCATCCTTGCCAGCCATTTCTTGTGAAGCGCCTCGATCGACTCCACCCTCACTGCTAGGCCCAGGAGTCGTCCTCGTTCTCTGAGGTCTTTAGCTGTATCTGCAGGATCTCTGCAGCCTGAGCCGTCTGAGTCGCCATGATCTTGTCCAGCGAGGCCTTAAACGGTTCCAGGATCTCAGCCTTCAGCTCCCTGAAGGAATGCTGAAGCAGCTCCTGCTGCTCCCGCGCCCACAGCTACCACGCTGCCGGTTCCCCGCCCGCCTCCATCTTGTTTTCCTTGCCTCGCACCTTTCTCTGCTTCAAAGTCGATTTTCTGACTGCTCCGCTCCTGGTCCAGCACATCCACTGGCAGCTGAGCACAGTGGCCGCGTTCCCACCCGGGAAAAGTCGCACCAGCGCCGCTGCGGGCCCTTAAAAGAGCCCGAAAGTCCAAAAATAGCGGAAGCTACCGAACGTGCGGCTTAGCTCCGCATCACTGCAACCGGAAGTCGTCGAGACTATGCATTGAGGGCAGGTATTCGTAGGTGGATCCCTCTGTCAGCTAACAATGCAGCAGGCACGGGCAGGTTATAAAAGAGCCTCCTGGACAAATGGGATGACTTTGCATCATGGCCATGACTTTGTTATCACCATTCAATCTGTACTTACATTTCTTGTTGCAACCCGTCACCACCCTCACCCCTCACCCTTAAAACTTCTTCCCCCAACAGGCGCCCCTTATTATTATTGTGTTCTGGGCATCTCCCCAACACATCCAAACTGCACCTATATCTGAACCTAGACAGAGACGGGCTCCACAATTCAGCATCATCTCTTTGCAGATTCTCCCCCAGGCTCTCAGGGAACAGCAGGAGGTGCTCTTCCCCACAGTTGGGAAAGTCTGACCAATGACGATTGCATGGAGATTGCAGAAGAGAGAGAGAGGTAAGCAACCATGGCAAGGTAGCACAGTGGTTAGCACTGCTGCTGCACAGTGCCATGGACCCGGGTTCGATTTCAGTCTTGGGTGACAGTCTGTGGGGAGTTGCACTTACCCCCATGGCTGTGTGGGTTTCCTCTCGGTGCCCCAATCCAAACATGTGGAGATTTAGGTTTATTGGCTATAGTAAATTGTCCCTAAGTGTCAAATGGTTGGATGTGGTTACAGGGATAGGGAGCAGTGTGGGCCTAGATAGTGTGCTCTTTTGGAGCGTTGATGAAGACCCAATGAGCTAAATGGCCTCTTTCTGCACTACACGGATTCTATGATTCCATGGATCCAGCATATTACTGACATGGAATGTATGAGACAAAGGGGTTAAGTGTCACTTCACATGTCACTAACTCTGCACGTTGTCATGCAGGAGAAGCAGACCCACAATCCGAGGGGGAGGGAAAGGACCAGAGATGGAGTGCCTGACCTGAAGGTGCTTATCCTTTCCTTACAGAGGAAGAGGCTCTACAGATAACAGGAGAGGTGGGTGGTCAAGCAATCGCAGACAGTGAGGCTGAAATAGCTAGGCATAAGCATGAGAATGCATCCATGCTGTGCTGGCATAAAGCATGTGAGGAAATGTGATGGGATTATAGGCTGTGCCAATCCATAGTGTGGTTCTTTATACTCTCAATGCAGGTCCTCGCAATCCCGCCTCTGATCCGGAGGATGCACTGTCACCTGTCTCTTCCACATTCTCCACCAGCGAAGTTACACCCTCACAGTTCACAGAGGATCTGTGTTTAAAATCAGAAGGACAATCTGGTGAGCACATTACATCAATGTCCCAGATACTGGTGGAGGATGTGACAGGCAGGACTCCTGGCACTGTGAAGACTGCCAGGGACCATACTCCTGCTGAGCTCCATGCTAATGACAGACCGCTGGTCACAGCCACAGGAAGCCTGCTAGAGATGCAACCAAAGTCAGGGGAACTTATAGGAGAGTTACCAGAGGTCATGTGCAGTTTTGTACAGCTGTTGGAGAATCCATGCAAGTCATGAGTTCTGCCATGTCTCAGGTATATGAGCACCTGGCTTCCTCCATGGGGAGGTTGGTGACCACCATGGAGATCCAGGTCCAACATACGAACCAGTTGTGCTAACCTGCATTCATTCACTCTAGCTAAGCATGGCTGTACAGCAATGGCTAGGTATGAGAGGGATGAGACAACTAGACCACCCTTTAGGTGAGTGTATTTGGAATCACGAGCTTTCGGAATGCAGCCCCTTCATCACCTGATGAAGGAGCTGTGATCCGAAAGCTCGTGATTCCAAATAAACCTGTTGGACTTTAATCTGGTTTTGTAAGACTTATCATTGCTGGGAATGTTCTGCAGGCTCCCTAACAGTCCAAGAGAAATAGAAGAGCCGATATGTAGGTACATTTCAGAGAAGTGTAAAAATAATAGGGTAGTGATAGTGGGGGATTTCAACTTCCCCAACATTAACTGGGATAGTCATAGTGTGAAAGGCTCAGAGGGAGCGGAATTCTTAAAATGCATCCAGGAGAACTTTTTAAACCAGTACGTAGAAGAGAGGTGACGGTCCTGGACCTTATTTTCAGTAACAAAGTCAGGCAAGTGGTTGAAGTATCACTGGGGGGCATTTTGCAGACAAAAATCATAACTCCATTAGGTTCAACATTGATGTGGAAAAGGACAAGGATGGGTCGGAGATCAACGTTCTAAACTGAGGGAAGGCCGATTTTAATTAGATCAGATATGATTTGGCCAGAGTGGACTGAGAGAGACATTTTTAGGTAAATCTGTGTCAAAATAGTGGGAAGCATTCAAGAAGGAAATGAAGAGAGTGCAGGGCCAACATGTTCTAATAAAGAAAAAAGGCTGAGACCAACAAATCCAGTGAACCCTGGATAGCAAAGGATATACAGCATTAGATAAGGAGACAAACGGAGGTTTATCGCAGAAACCGAGGGCTCAAAACAGAAGAAGCCCTAGTGGCATATAGAATGTGCAAGAGGGAACTTGAAAAGCAAATTAGGAGATAAAAGTGGACATGAAAGGATGCTGGCAGGAAATAAAAATGAAAAACCTAAGTTGATTTACAAATACATAACAAATAACTAGTGAAAGATTAGGACCATTAAGGACCACAGTGGTAATTTGTGTGTGGAGCCGGAGGAAATAGGTAGGGTTCTAAATGAATACTTTGTGTTGGTGTTCACTCGTGAGAGCGACAATGTGGGTATAATAATCGGGGAAATGGACTGAGATAAAATTAAAGAAATTAACATGGAAAGAGAGAAAGTTCTGAGTGATCTGGCAGGCTTTAAAGTAGATAGATCTCCAGGGCCAGATGGAATGTAACCCAGGCTGCTGTGTGAGGCAGGGGAGAAAATAACAGAGACACTGGCAATAATTTTCAATTTCTCTTTGGCCACAGGAGACGTGCCGGAAGACTGGGGAGTAGCCAATGTGGTACCTTTATTCAACAAAGGAGGAAGGGATTAACCAGGAAGCTACAGGCCAGTCAGTCTGACCTCAGTGCTGGGGAAACTATTGGAAACAACTCTGAGAGACAGAATTAATCTGTATTTGGAGAGGCAGGGATTAATCAAGAACAGTCAGAATGATTTTGTGAAGGGGAGATCATATCTGACCAACTTGAATGAAATTTTTGAAGAGGTGACCAGTTGTGTTGATGAGGGAAATGCATTTGACATAGTCTACTTTTCTACAAGTACAAGGCATTTGATAAGGTCCCACATAGGAAACTGATAACGAAGGTAAGAGCCCATGGAATCCAAGGAAATTTGGCAAATTGGATCCAGAATTGGCCAAGTGGCAGGAAGCAGAGGGTGATGGTTGAGGGCTGTTTTTCTGCCTGGAAGCCTGCATCGAGTGGGGTCCAATAGGGGTCAGTGTTGGAGCCTTTGCTGATTGTGGTTTATGTAAATGATTTAGACATCAATGTAGGAGGATTAATCAATAAGTTTGCGGATGATACAAAAATTGGTGGGTAGATAAATAGTGAGAAGAATATCCTTAGATTACAGGCTGGTCAATTGGACTGATCAATAGCTAATGGAAATCAATCTGGTTAAATGTGAGGTGATGCCCTTGGGCAGGGCAAACAAGGCAAGACAATATATGATGAACAGCAGGACCCTGGGAAGCACCAAGGATCAGAGGGACATTGGTTTGCTCCGGTCCTTTACGTTAGCAGAGCAGGTAGACACAGTGGTTAAGAAGGCATGTGGTATACTTGCCTTTATTAGCTGAAGCGTGTAGTTTAAAAGCAAGGATGTAATACTGAAACTGTATAAAACATTGGTAAGGCCACAGCTGGAATCCACATTAAAGAGGGATGTGATAGCACTGGAAAGGGTGCAGAGGCGATTTACCAGGATGCTGGGTGGGCTGGAGAGTTTTAGCTATTAATAGAGATTGGATAGACTGGGATTGTTTTCCTTGGAGCAGAGGGAACTGAAGGGGGACCTGATTGAGATGTATAAAATTATGAGGGACATAGATAGAGTAGACAGGAAGAAACCTTTTCCCTTGGTGGATGGATCAATGACCGGGTGGCATGGAATTCAGGTAAGGAACAGGAGGTTTAGACGGGATGTGAGGAAAATCTTTTTCACCCAGAGGGAGGTCAGAGTCTGGACTCGCTGCCTGCCTGGAGGCAGAGACCCTCAGAACATTTAAGAAGTACTTAGATGTGCAGTCAAGGCTGGTGCTGGAAAATTGAATCAGAATAGTTAAGAACATAGAACATAGAACATAGAACGATACAGCACAGTACAGGCCCTTCGGCCCTCGATGTTGCACCGACATGGAAAAAAACTAAAGGCCATCTAACCTACACTATGCCCTTATCATCCATATGCTTATCCAATAAACTTTTAAATGCCCTCAATGTTGGCGTGTTCACTACTGTTGCAGGTAGGGCATTCCACGGCCTCACCACTCTTTGCGTAAAAAACCCACCTCTGACCTCTGTCCTATATCTATTACCCCTCAATTTAAGGCTATGTCCCCTCGTGCTAGCCACCTCCATCCGCGGGAGAAGGCTCTCGCTGTCCACCCTATCTAACCCTCTGATCATTTTGTATGCCTCTATTAAGTCACCTCTTAACCTTCTTCCCTCTAACGAAAACAACCTCAAGTCCATCAGCCTTTCCTCATAAGATTTTCCCTCCATACCAGGCAACATCCTGGTAAATCTCCTCTGCACCCGTTCCAAAGCTTCCACGTCCTTCCTATAATGAGGCGACCAGAACTGTACGCAATACTCCAAATGCGGCCGTACTAGAGTTTTGTACAATTGCAACATGACCTCATGGCTCCGGAACTCAATCCCTCTACCAATAAAGGCCAACACACCATAGGCCTTCTTCACAACCCTATCAACCTGGGTGGCAACTTTCAGGGATCTATGTACATGGACACCGAGATCCCTCTGCTCATCCACACTACCAAGAATTTTACCATTAGCCAAATATTCCGCATTCCTGTTATTCTTTCCAAAGTGAATCACCTCACACTTCTCCACATTAAACTCCATTTGCCACCTCGCAGCCCAGCTCTGCAGCTTACCTATGTCCCTCTGTAACCTGCAACATCCTTCCGCACTGTCTACAACTCCACCGACTTTAGTGTCGTCTGCAAATTTACTCACCCATCCTTCTGCGCCCTCCTCTAGGTCATTTATAAAAATGACAAACAGCAACGGCCCCAGAACAGATCCTTGTGGTACGCCACTCGTAACTGAACTCCATTCTGAACATTTCCCATCAACTACCACTCTCTGTCTTTAGCCAATTTCTGATCCACATCTCTAAATCACCCTCAATCCCCAGCCTCCGTATTTTCTGCAATAGCCGACCGTGGGGAACCTTATCAAACGCTTTACTGAAATCCATATACACCACATCAACTGCTCTACCCTCGTCTACCTGTTCAGTCACCTTCTCAAAGAACTCGATAAGGTTTGTGAGGCATGACCTACCCTTCACAAAACCATGCTGACTATCCCTAATCATATTATTCCTATCTAGATGATTATAAATCGTATCTTTTATAATCCTCTCCAAGACTTTACCCACCACAGACGTTAGGCTCACCGGCCTATAGTTACCGGGGTTATCTCTACTCCCCTTCTTGAACAAAGGCACCACATTTGCTATCCTCCAGTCCTCTGGCACTATTCCTGTAGCCAATGATGACCTAAAAATCAAAGCCAAAGGCTCAGCAATCTCTTCCCTGGCTTCCCAGAGAATCCTAGGATAAATCCCATCAGGCCCCGGGGACTTATCTATTTTCAACTTGTCCAGAATTGCCAACACTTCTTCCCTACGCACCTCAATGCCATCTATTCTAATGGCCTTGGTCTCAGCATTCTGCTCCACAATATTATCTTTTTCTTGAGTGAATACTGACGAAAAGTATTCATTTAGTATCTCGCTTATCTCCTCAGCCTCCACACACAACTTCCCACCACTGTCCTTGACTGGCCCTACTCTTACCCTAGTCATTCTTTTATTCCTGACATACCTATAGAAAGCTTTTGGGTTTTCCTTGATCCTACCTGCCAAAGACTTCTCATGTCCCCTCCTTGCTCGTCTCAGCTCTCTCTTTAGATCCTTCCTCGCTTCCTTGTAACTATCAAGCGCCCCAACTGAAACTTCACGCCTCATCTTCACATAGGCCTCCTTCTTCCTCTTAACAAGAGATTCCACTTCTTTGGTAAACCACGGTTCCCTCGCTCGACCCCTTCCTCCCTGCCTGACTGGTACGTACTTATCAAGAACATGCAATAGCTGTTCCTTGAACAAGCTCCACATATCCAGTGTGCCCAACCCTTGCAGCCTACTTCTCCAACCTACACATCCTAAGTCATGTCTAATGGCATCATAATTGCTCTTCCCCCAGCTATAACTCTTGCCCTGCGGGGTATACTTATCCCTTTCCATCACTAACGTAAAGGTCACCGAATTGTGGTCACTGTTTCCAAAGTGCTCACCTACCTCCAGATCTAACACCTGACCTGGTTCATTACCCAAAACTGTAGCCATGCTGGCCACGCAAAATGGACACTGAGCCAAAGTAAAATGGAAGACAGAAGGAAAAGCCTGTTTAGTGAGAGCAGACAGTCTGCTCTCAACTAATTAGCATTTTGCAAGCAGCAAACCAGTTTCTGGCCAGGTGCAAGATCTCCAAGCCAAAGGTGTTAATGGCAAAGCGCTTAGCATTCTGATGAGGCAGCCCAGATCCAGGCACGAACAATGGCAACATTTCCATCTCAATGTAACACTTGATTGGTTGCGCAGACAGGATGGCACCAGAGTAACGAATATCGAAACCACC
Organism: Scyliorhinus canicula; assembly: GCF_902713615.1. NCBI lineage: Eukaryota > Metazoa > Chordata > Chondrichthyes > Carcharhiniformes > Scyliorhinidae > Scyliorhinus > Scyliorhinus canicula. Next base: position 221,764,802 of record NC_052146.1, read on the forward strand.
CCCCAACACCGAGGAAGGCCCTCGCATTGGAGGATTTCGAAGGTAACCGTTTGGAAACGCTCCAATCGGTACCGAAAGGTAGAGCCCGCCTAGAAGGGGGCAAGGACATTAGAGAGGGGTATAAAGGCAAATTCCCCACAGAGCCCGGTCTGTTAAACCCGTGCTCCGGCCCTGATAGACATCTTGCATCCTGACTCCAGCCGTTGAGCACCAGCCGCCGAAACCGTAAGTTCAACGCTCGCTACGCGATCCAAGCCCACTAGACCCCCAGTACCAGAACGCTTGCTGAAGGCTGCAGTACAAGACCAGGACGAAGGCCTCGTTCTCTGACCTTGCCTGTTCCTGTTAGATAAGTATTCTGTTCACTTAAGTTTAGTTATAGCTTAGTCTCTTAGTGTGTGCATGAGTATTTATTATAACTGTATAATAAATATTGATCGTTTGAACCTTACTAATCGGTGTATCGTCTTTATTACTTTGAACTTGACCTTGGAATACTTGTGACGTTGTCTATACGGCAACTGGCGACTCCTAAAGCTGAATAAATACATACAACAGAGCCTAGTAGTGTTAAGCACACGTCGAATACGGAGGCGTGTTAATACACTCCAATAAACGCGTTTTACGCCCATAGTAAAACGTGCAACAAAACCAAATCCAATGTGGCCTCGCCTCTTGTTGGCCTGTCAACATATTGTGTCAGGAAACCCTCCTGCACACATTGTACAAAGAACGACCCATCTAATGAACTCGAACTATATCTTTTCCAGTCAATATTTGGAAAGTTAAAGTCTCCCATAACAACTACCCTGTTACTTTCGCTCTTTTCCAGAATCATCTTCGCCATCCTTTCCTCTACATCCCTAGAACTATTAGGTGGCCTATAGAAAACTCCCAACAGGGTGACCTCTCCTTTCCTGTTTCTAACCTCAGCCCATACTACCTCGGAAGAAGAGTCCCCATCTAGCATCCTTTCCGCCACCGTAATACTGTCCTTGACTAGCAGCGCCACACCTTCCCCTCTTTTGCCCCCTTCTCTGAGCTTACTAAAACACCTAAACCCCGGAACCTGCAACAACCATTCCTGTCCCTGCTCTATCCATGTCTCTGAAATGGCCACAACATCGAAGTCCCAGGTACCAACCCATGCTGCCAGTTCCCCTACCTTATTTCGTATACTCCTGGCATTGAAGTAGACACACTTCAAACCACCTACCTGAACACTGGCACCCTCCTGCGAAGTCAAATCTGTGCTCCTGACCTCTATACTCTCAATCTCCCGTACCCCAAAACTACAATCCAGGTTCCCATGCCCCTGCTGAATTAGTTTAAACCCCCCCAAAGAGCACTAACAAATCTCCCCCCCAGGATATTGGTGCCCCTCAGGTTCAGATGTAGACCATCCTGTCTATAGAGGTCCCACCTTCCCCAGAAAGAGCCCCAGTTATCCAGAAATCTGAATCCCTCCCGCCTGCACCATCCCTGTAGCCACGTGTTTAATTGCTCTCTCTCCCTATTCCTCATCTCACTATCACGTGGCACGGGCAACAACCCAGAGATAACAACTCTGTTTGTTCTCGCTCTGAGCTTCCATCCTAGCTCCCTAAAGGCCTGCCTGACATCCTTGTCCCCTTTCCTACCTATGTCGTTAGTGCCAATGTGGACTACGACTTGGGGCTGCTCCCCCTCCCCCTTAAGGACCCGGAAAACACAATCCGAGACATCACGTACCCTTGCACCTGGGAGGCAACATACCAAACGTGAGTCTCTCTCGCTCCCACAAAATCTCCTATCTGTGCCCCTGACTATTGAGTCCCCAATTACTAATGTTCTACTCCTTTCCCCCCTTCCCTTCTGAGCAACAGGGACAGACTCCGTGCCAGAGGCCCGTACCCCATGGCTTACCCCTGGTAAGTCGTCCCCCCCACAAGTATCCAAAACGGTATACTTGTTACTCAGGGGAACGACCGCAGGGGGTCCCTGCACTGACTGCTTCTTCCCAGTCCCTCTTACAGTTACCCATCTATCTCCAGTCTTTGGTGTAACTACTTCCCTGAAGCTCCTATCTATGACCCCCTCTGCCTCCTGAATGATCCGAAGTTCATCCAGCTCAAGCTCCAGGTCCCTAACACGGTTTTTGAGGAGCTGGAGTTGGGTGCACTTCCCACAGATGAAATCAGCAGGGACACTGACGGCGTCCCTCACCTCAAACATTCTGCAGGAGGAGCATTGTACTGCCTTCCCTGACATCACCTCTAGATTTTAAAAAAAACAAGAAAAAGAAAAAGAAAAGAAGAGCTTACCTGATATTACCTCAAACCCTGCTCCCGCTGAAAGGTAAGCAAATTTAAAGGCACTCACTCACCTTCACGACAGGCCCCTGCTCCCACTTCCCAACCACCGTGGGGTGGGGGGGTTGGTTAGAGGAGGAGGTAGGGTGGGAAACACTCACAAAGTGTTTCGGGTTTAACTGTCACTTGACAACAGCCCCTCCACAAACCACCTTCAACTTAGGCTGACCGCACTGCAGTGGTTATTTTTTACCGTCGGAGACACAATCGACCAAAGGGCCTTTTTTTTGCTGTAGACCCCTGTGACTCTATTGTCTGAGATCACATTCAGCGGGATAATTGACTGCTGTCAGTGAACAAAGCCTTGTAACAGTGCTGCAGGATCTGAATTATCGGTCATGCTAAACTGATTGATGCATGTCTAAATGTGAAACACATCATCTGGAGCAGTGTTCACTGATAGGTTTGTGTGACAAAGGGGAGGCTGGCACTGGTTGGCAAACATCCTGAGCAGGCAATTGAGTTCTGGTGATGGAGGGGCCTCTCTCTTGGGTGAATCGGGTGTATATTAGGTTGTCCTTGGTGTCCTGTGCACGTCTCTTCATAGCCCTGGCATCCAGTAAAGGCTCATGTATGTTAATGGCCCCCTCCTCAGGTACAGCAAATTCATTCTCAGCTGAGAAGGCATGCTGATCCTCCCTCTTGTCCTGTTGCCCTGGTTCTCTGAACTGCGTGGCCATGTTGTGCAGCAAACGATGACTATTTGCGACTTGCTCTGTGGGTGCATACTTCGCAGTCCCTTCAACCCAGTCAAGGTAGCGGAAGCACATTTTCAGCCGGCTTTGCTCAATGGTGGAGGCATGAGCTTCATTGTATCGTTTGTTTGTTGCACAGTGGGGCTGCCTCAACAATGTCGGGTTGGAATAGTCATTGTCATCAGGATACAGCCGTTAACTGAGCTGAGGCCTCAAAAAGCTCTGAGACCTGTTAGTTGCGCAGAATATATGAGTTACAAGAGTTTCCTGGAAAACAAGAATAAACCTAAACGTTGTTGCAATACCAGTTGTTGCTGCAATGATAATACCACTATGCCACCATTTCTTTAAGGGGAGTTGGCAGTGTCGTGTTATTGTCATTGGACTAGTAATCCAGAGACCCAGGGTAATGCTCTGGGAACCCGGATTTGAAACCCGCCAAATGGTGAAATTTGAATTCAATAAAAATCTGGAATGAAAAGTCTAATGATGACCATAAAACCATTGTCGGTTGTTGTAAAAATCCATCTGGTTCACGAGTGTCCTTTAGGGAAGAAAATCTGCCATCGGTACCTGGTCTGACCAAAATGTGACTCCAGATCTACAGTAATGTGGTTGAGTCTTAAGTGTTCTCAAGTTCAAGGGCAATTATGGATGGACGGAAAATGCAGGCTTTGCCAGTAACACCCATATCCCAAGAAAGAATAAAGAAAGGAATATATGTTCTAGCGAAGATTGGAGAGATTGGGTGGCACGGTGGCACAGTTATTTGCACTGCTGCCTCAGTGCCAGGAACCCGGGTTCAATTCCAGCCTCTGTTCATTGTCTGCTTGGGGTTCTCCCCGTGTCTGTGTGGGTTTCCTCCGGGTGATCCGGTTTCCTTCCACAGCCCAAAGATATGGAGGTTAGATGGATTGGCCATGCTAAAATTGTCTCATAGCATCCAAAGGTTAGGGGATATAATGGCTATAGGGTGGTGGAGTGGGCCTAGGTGAGGTGCTCTTTTGAAGGGTCAGTGCAGACTCGATGGGCCGAATGTCCTCTGTCTATGATTCTATTCTGTGATTCTAAATACTCCTCGTGTCATCTAGGTCATTGGCAGTGGAAATTTGACAAAGGGCGAACCTTAGAATAAATTCGTCCTACAGCCCAAAGTGAGAGTCAAAAAGAAACTGAAAGTTTGCCAGTATTAAAGAATCCACTGAGAGAGAGAGAGCACAGTGACTCAGGGAGTGGGATTTTCCGCCCTGTGATGGCGGAGAATCGGGAGCCGGCCAAAATTGAAAGAAATTACAGTTGTAACACTCACCTGGAAATATCACGTGTCCATTCCTGGAAAGAGAACAGGTGTGACCTGTGTTTAAACCCCTCAGATCCATTAGCTGCAAACCATTCTTGTTGTGGGCTGTGATTGACAGTTTCCACAAATCAGCTGTGAGCTTTGCTACATTCATCTTCTTCATGGATGAATAAGTCCAAGTGCTTAAACCGCAATGTTTACAAACATCTGCTACATCAGAGTGCTGTCAATTTCCATCTCAGCACTTCAAAATCACTTAAGCGTGAAAGAACATGATTGGAATGCACTTGGCTCTCTTTTAAGTGCTTGATGTTTGAAGTGGTCTATGATGTTTATAAACATCAAGTTTTAATTGACGGCTCCTGGACCACTTCAAACAGAATTAAGGGCGTGATTCTCCGCACCCAGGAGAAATCGTGAGGCTGGCGTCAAAAACGGGCGGGTTTGACGCCAGCCTCCGCCCCCCCGACCGGGAACCGATTCTGGTCCCCGGTCGGGGCTAGCATCCCGCGGCCGTGAACTCCGGGATCGCGGGCTTAACGAATTTCGTTAAGCCCGCTAGCCAGAGTTTGCGACGGCTGACGCGTCAGATGACGTCAGCCGCGCATGCGCGGATTGGACGACTCCAACCCGCGTATGCGCGGATGACATCATCACGCATTTGCGTGAAACCCGCGCATGCGCGGGCCGGTATGCCCCTCAGCCGCCCCGCGAATGGATACAGCGGGGCGGCGGAAGGATAAAGAGTGCGCGGGGTAAGTACCCGCTGCCCGCAATCGGTGCCCACCGATCGCGGGCCCATGGCACCGATTGGCACGGCAGTACCACGGCCGTGCCAAGGGTGCCATGGTTCCCCAGATCGGGACTTTATGGCCGTTTTTACGAACGGTCAGACCAGGTGTGTTTGACGTTCATAAAAACGGTTGTAAAGGCCTTGGAAATCGGCCCATCGGCCAGCTGAGAATCGCTGCTCGCCGTAAAAAAACGGCGGGCAGCGATTCATGTTGGGAGGCGGGCGTGGGGGGGGGAGAATAGCGGGAGGGCGTCAGACCAGCGTGGCCGTAAAAATTTACAGTGCCCGCTATTCTCCGCACCGTCGTGAGTGCGGAGAATTGCGCCCTAAGTGCTTTCAAATCATTTCCCTTCAAGGTCGAGTGACTTTGAAGTGATCAGCTAGAAACTGACAGCACATAACTCTGAAGTGGTCCAGGAGCTGTGTGAGGGTTGGGGTCTGGAAGGGGAGGATTGGGCAGGTGGTACATTGTGGGAGGGAGGATGGCCTCCAATGGACTTTAGGGGCAACTCCCTTAATGAGTTACCACCTTGGCCCACCGTGTGATTCATTTCATTAGGGCCACGTTTGGCAGGACCAGTAGTACTTCTTGCCCACGTGATTATAGGCCCAAAGAACAGGGGAATCACGTGGGCCCAGAGAATATGTTGCCCGGCTTATGGGTCTTAATGATCCATTTGCATCCTCTGCTGGTGTGGGGCACAAACTTCGATCCCACTACATCATAGAATCTACAGTGCAGAAGGATGCCATTCGACCCATCGACTCTGCACCGGCCCTTGGAAAGAGCATCCCACTTAAGCGCACATTCCCGTAACCCCACCTAACCTAAAGGTAATTTAGCATGGCCAATCCTCCTAATCTGCATATCTGTGGACTGTGGGAGGAAACCGGAGCACTGGAGGAAACCCAAACAGGCATGTGGTGAACGGGCAAACTCCACACAGACTGTGTCACAAGCCGGGATGTGGTGAACGGGAAAACTCCACACAGACTGTGTCACAAGCCGGGAATCGAACCTGGGACCCTCTCGCTGCGAAGTCACTGTGTGCTAACCACTGTGATACCATACTATCCAGCATCGGAAATGGAAGCACTGATGCCTTTTTCTCCCCGACGCTGGATTCAGCAGTAACTCCGCTCCCAGCGGTACGGCGCGGAGAATCCAGCCCCCGGATGTTTATTCCTTTTTTGGCTTCTTGTGAGTCTTAATGTTTTAACCATTTAGAATTTCAAAAGAGGTTTCATGGTCCATTATCCAAGCAGACTGGCAGTCTCCATTAGCCAGGCATGATTTAAGTAATGTAATTGGCCCTTCTTTAATTCCCTTTAAAGTTGATCTGCAGCTCACCGTGTCATTCGCGAATCTTCAGAGATAAAGCAGTGGTCAGCAGCTCTGAATGCCAGAGAGTTCAATTTGTTTAAAATTATAACCAGCCTTGGCTTCCATCATTTTAAAGCCACTGTCCAATTTCTATCATTTTATAAATTAGTCATGATGTATATGATATAAGATAAAAATATAGAATTAACCCTCAACCCTGACAATAGGCAGAAAGGAAAAGGAGGTGGAGAGATTTGAATCAGTTTGGGTGCAGCTTGGAAACAGCTAGGCCTAGCACACAGTGGTAGGATTTATACATGGGCCATAAAACTGTCGTGCTAATGTTTGGCACAGTATTAATCAGGAAATTACAGCTGCATGTAACCAAGGGAACAGCAATAATGGGTGACTTCAATTTACATGTAGGCTGGGTAAGCATAAGTGCCATTCATGCTGTGAAGGGTGAGTTACTGGAATGTCTACGAGGTGGGATTTCCAGAGCAGTAGGCTGAAGAACCAACTCGGGATCGGCAATTTTAAATCTAGTATTATGTAATGAGAAAGGGCTAATTAATAATCACACTGTAAAGTAGCCTTTCGGAAAGAGTGACCAGAATATGATAGAATTTTACATTAAGTTTGAAAGTGATATAGTACATTCTGAAGCTCGGGTCTGAAATCAGAACAAATGATACTATGAAGGTGTGAGGGGGCAAGTTGGCCAAGGTGCATTGGCAAAGTCACTAAATAATTTGATGGTAGACAAGCAATTGCTGGTATTTATAGAAGTATTATATGGTCTACAACAAGCATACATTCCTCTAAGAGTTAAAAACCTGACAGGAAAGGTAAATCAACCGCGACTAACAAAAGCTCAAGACTGCATCAGATCAAAGGAAGTGGCTTATAAGGTAGTGAGAAAAAGGTGGTAAGTCCAAGGGTTGGGAGTTATTTAGAATCCGGCAAAGGAGGATGTTGTAATTCTCTGTACTGCTCTTAAAGGGGCAATCACCACAGAGGACAAATAAACTGATAAAGGAAGGGAAATGAGAATATGAATGCGAGCTCATGGGAAACCTAAAGGTGGACTGCAAACGCTTCTTTAGGTATGTGAAACGGAAAAGATTAGCAAGGAAAAATGCGTGTCCAATGTAGATGGAGATCAGGTAATTTATAATGGAGAGTAGGTAAATGGGGAGAAACCAAACAATTACTCTGGGTGCGATCTCCGGCCACGATCCACCGGAAAAGCATCTCGTCGCGGCGTGGAGTGGCCGGTGAAAGCCGGGAGACCTCGCAATGCCTCAGGAGATTCAATACAATCTTGCGAGACGTTGCAAGGGGAATCCCGGCCACAATGGGCGGGATCACTTTTTAGCAAACCTGCATATTAGAGCAAGGCAGTAAGACTTATGCTAAGGTGCAGATTCCTGAGGTATTGAGGCTTTGGGATTCAATCCCTTCACCTCGGGGGCCTCAGGCGAGCGCTGTTTGATACTGGCCCCCACAAGCAGGGACAAGACGGAACGGCACTTCAAGGGGATTGGAGGCCCCCAGCTGCATGCCTTTTGGCCAGGATGGTGCCCTAGCACTGCTGGTGCCACCTTGGTACCCTGGCATGCCAACCTGCCACCCTGGCAGTGCATGCACAATCGGGCCGAGGTTGCCCACCATGGGTGTTTGGGGGGCTGTGGGACCCTCCCATGTTGCCTTCGGCTGGGGCTGAGGTCAGGGATTCTTTTTGGGGCCTCGGAGATCGGGACACAATTTCAAAATGGCATCCCAATCTCTCGCTACAATTGGGAATTCCGGCGAGCGGAGCTCCGCACTGTACAAAACGGGACTGTGTGCGGCCTCGGCTGCTCGCTTCCTGTTCAGACCCCTTATTCAAAGCGAGTCGCATTGAATAGCCACGTGTTTCTAGGCACTGTGAGTGCCGGGGAAACATGTGGCTAAACCCGCTCGCTCAGGGACTTTGTTCCTTTTTTGGAAGATTGCGCCCTTTGTGTCAGTCTTCACAGAGGAAGATGCAGAAAATCTCCCAGAAATACTAAAGAATCAAGGGACTTGTGAAAATGAAGAACTGAAAATTTTTTATGTTAATGAAGAGGTAGAACTTCAGGGCAGCACGGTAGCATGGTGGTTAGCATAAATGCTTCACAGCTCCAGGATCCCAGGTTCGGTTCCCGGCTGGGTCACTGTCTGTGCGGAGTCTGCACGTCCTCCCCGTGTGTGCGTGGGTTTCCTCCGGGTGCTCCGGTTTCCTCCCACAGTCCAAAGATGTGCGGGTTAGGTGGATTGGCCATGCTAAATTGCCTGTAGTGTCCTAAAAAGTAAGGTTAAGGGGGTTGTTGGGTTACGGGTATAGGGTGGATACGTGGGTTTGAGTAGGGTGATCATTGCTCGGCACAACATCGAGGGCCGAAGGGCCTGTTCTGTGCTGTACTGTTCTATTCTATTCTATTAACTTGAAAATTGATTGGATTGAAGATTGATAAATTCCCTGAACCAGATGAGTTTCAACCCAGAGTGTTGAAGTAGATGGTTTTAGAGATAGTGGATATATTGGTGATCATCTTTCAATATTCTACAGATTCTAGAAAGGTTTCTGCAGACTGGATAGTAGCAAATGTAACCCTGCTATTTAAAAAGGGTGGGGAGAGAAAACAGAGAACTCTAGACCTGTTAGTTTGAAGTTGGTATCAGGGAAAATGTTAGAATCTATTATGAAGCGTTAGGAACAGGAAAGCATTTAATTTAAAACATCCATGATTTCACCCCTCACCTCCTGTGTGTAAACAGAAAGATGTTTTTGATTTTCCCGTTAATAAGGTAGCCCGGCTAGCTCAATCGGTAGCTCCATGGCGAAGAATCACTGAAACGACTACATGGTGACATCAATAAGTTCCATCCCACCATCAGACTCGCCATGGACTACTCTCCAAAATAAGTTGCATTCTTGGACACACTCATCTCCATCAAGGATAGTCACCTCAGCACTTCGCTTTACCGCAAGCCCACGGATAACCTCACGATGCTCCACTTCTCTAGCTTCCACCCTAAACACATTAAAGAAGCCATCCCCTATGGACAAGCCCTCCGTATACACACGATCTTCTCAGACGAGGAGGAGCGTTATAGACATCTACAGATGCTGAAAGATGCCCTCGTACAAACGGGATATGGCACTCGATTCCTCGATCGACAGTTCCAACGCGCCACAGCAAAAAACCGCACCGACCTCCTCAGAAAACAAACACGGGACACAACTGGCAGAGTACCCTTTGTCATCCAATACTTCTCTGGAGCGGAAAAACAACTTCTTCACAGCCTTCAACATGTCATCGATGAAGATGAACATCTTGCCACGGTCATGATCCCCACACCCCACTACTTGCCTTCAAACTGATGTGTTAAGCAAGTTGGTTCGACGTTGACTGCAACTGGATGCAGGGAAGCTAGAAACAAACCTCTGACACCGGAGATGATCCAACACTGTTTTATTTAACTATGGACTGCTGTACATGTTCAGCTGTGGATTGACACTCTACTAATCCAACTGATGACTTTTTACTGGCTTGACCAGACTTACTAGCTACTGCATGGTAATAGTGCTCACTAGCTTGTGCACTCTGACTGTCTCAGTAGCTGGGTCCTGAGCGAGAGCGAGTCTTAATGCTCTGTGGGCTTTATAGTGGTGGTGTCCTGTCTGGTGATTGGTTGTTCTGTGTTGTGTGTTCATTGGTCATCCTGTGTGTCAATCACTGCCTATCTGCATCTCATTATATACATGAATGGATATTATGACATCTCCCCTTTTAAAACAAAAATAGGCTTTGGAACGTGAAGGTATATACATGCCGGACTATGTACACGTGGTGAGTTAATGAACATATGTACATGGGAAGGTGCCTATCGTGCAGATACAGAGCAAACTGAACAAAATTTACAAAAGTAAAGTCTATAGATTCAGTCTTTGAGGCGGGCGCCGAATTCTTGTCGATCGCCGCAGAGGTGGAACAGGAGACGCCGGCACTTGGACAGGCGGGATTGCTGCCATTGCGGCGGTGTCGTGGACAGGCGGGATTGCTGCCATTGCGGTGGTGTCGTGGACAGGTGGGATCGTTGGCAGATCGGTGGCCTTGTGGCAGGAGACATCCGGAGGAAGCATGATAACCGGCGGAGCAATGCGGCTAGGTGGTGGGCGGGAACTCTCCGCAGCGCCCTCCTGTTGCGCCGGAGATTGGAGCCGTCAGCCATTTGAACAATGAAAGACCTTGGGGCGGCCTTCCTGACAACAACAGCTGGGGCTGACCAACCTCCCTCAGGCAACTGGACGCGAACAACATCTGTTGGAGCCAGCGCAGGCAGATCCGTGGCATGAGCATCATACGTGATCTTCTGCTGGTCCCTGGACCGATGCACCTTTTGCAGCACCGTGAAGTGGTCAAGGTCTGGAACATGGATGGCTGGAACAGTCGTCCTCAGGTTGCGGTTCATGAGCAACTGCGCCTGAGACAAACCAGTCGACAGAGGGTTTGCCCTGTATGCCAACAGCGCCAAGTTGAAATCGGAGGCTGAGTCTGCAGCCTTGCACAGCAACCGCTTGACAATATGGACCCCTTTCTCAGCCTTCCCGTTTGATTGCGGGTAATGGGGACTGGAGGTGATGTGTCTGAAGTTGCAGGATCGCGCACAATCGGACCACTCCTGGCTATAGAAACACAGACCGTTGTCACTCATTACTGTGAGTGGTATCCCGTGCCTGGCAAACGTCTCTTTGCAGGCTTTGATGATGGACCTAGACGTGAGGTCCGACAATTTCACCACTTCCGGGTAACTGGAGAAGTAGTCGACCAGGAGCACGTAATCACGCCCATTGGTGCGAAAGAGGTCTACCCCCACTTTAGACCACGGAGAGGTCTCGATCTCGTGCTGTTGCAGTGTTTCCTTGGGCTGAGCTGGTTGAAACTTCTGGCAGGTTGGGCAGTTGCGGACCGTGTTGGCAATGTCCTGGTTGATGCCAGGCCAGTAAACTGCCTGCTGAGCCCTGCGTCAACATTTTTCGACCCCAAGGTGACCCTCATGGATCTGTCCGAGCACCATAGCTCGCATGCTTTGAGGAATGACGATCCTATCCAGTTTAAGAAGGATCCCCTCAATGACCGTTAACTCGTCCTTAACATTAAAGAACTGGGGACATTGCCCCTTTTGCCAGCCATGGGCGAGGTGTTGCATCACGCGCTGCAGAATAGAATCCTTGGCAGTTTCTTCACATATTTGGACCACTCGTTCATCAGTGGCTGGTAACCTCTCCCAGTAAGACTTTAGCTCAAGTCCCTGCAATGGTGCTCCTCATATTTATCATGATTAAAGCACAGACCATGGCCTTGGCTGATTGTCCAACATCTTTACAGAGTTCTCAGATATCACACTCAGCATAGCGGGATTCAGCAGGGCATATTGCACTCCGTTAGCTTTCAGCTGGTTTCTACCTTCATCGAAACTCTTGCGCCTCTGTTGTATCACCGCCAAGAAATCTTGGAAGGAAGAGACATTCACTCCATCATAGAGCAAGGCCCTATTATTTTTAGCTGCCTTCAATACTCTTTGATGATCTCTGAAGTTATGAAACCGCATAATTATGGGCTGGGCGCTGATTGTCTCTAGGCCTCAAAGACAGGATACGATGTGCCCTTTCTCACTTAATACACCCAGCTTCCATATCCATTAAGAAAACGTGTAGGCAGCTCTCAAAGACTGGGAGCTTAAACTCAGCTCCTTCTGGTAAACCGACAACCCGGACATTTTCCCTCTGGCCGCGGTTTTCCAGATTATCCAGGAACTGTGACGTATCATGCAACTACTTTTCTAAGGATTGCAAATGGGCCTCAACTGAGGAAGTTGCATTCTCAGCATTGAGGATTCTCTCCTCCGCTTCATTGTACCTTTTACCAGGACTCTGCAGTTCCATCGCATGAGCACTGATATTCTGCACTAACAAGTTGAGTTTCTCATCCATTGCGTTAATATATTAGCAGTCTTCAACTGTAATGCCTTGAAGAGTACCGGATCAAGAGCCTGTTCGAGGATTACGTCGCCATGTTGAGGAGGCGGCTCCCCCCAGTCGCTTCTGACTACTCTCTTTTGTCAATGATTTTCTTAGGATTTCTTGGCACTTTGTCATCAACGTTTAGCCAGAAATCTTCCAGGGTTATAACAGGGAGTTCATATTCCTGGATTAGGTAAGTATGGGTTGCATGAGCATGAATAATGAGGGGATTAAAGAGTGAGTGGCACCATTGCCTATGGAAACAGAGCTATTCCCATGCTTGCATCAGGTGACCGACCCTCTGCTGCTATTTTTGTTGATGGAAGATAGCAGTTGGCCTCCTTTAGCCTCACATGGCAATATTACAGGTTCTAGCAGCTTGGAGGGATGGGGGCCATGTGACATATTTCCCACTTCTTCCCCTTGGTTTTGACAATGGATGTGTATTTCCTGGTCTTGATTCAGACAACGGTTAATGTTTCAACCATTAATAAATTGACTAGAGGGTAACTTCTGGAGGCGACATGCAGGTGGAGGTCGCACATTAACTATAATCTACACTCATCTACTACTAATTTCTACATTATTACATTAACTATGATCTGCTCTCACTCACACTATCTTTCCTTTAATTTGTTCTTTAGCTTTCTCCTCAACCTCTCCCCACAAGCTTAGCATCAATATCTTATATAGTTGTACATCTAGCTCCCTATAGTGGTTGATTTAGACATTACATTAACCCTTGCATTTCTTTACATTTATGATAATGTCACATCCCCCTTTTTTTGGAACAAAAGTTTATACGTTTTGTAACATTTTTTCTTTGAACATTACAGTAGCGAGCATGAATCATCAACTTGTTTTTACATTCAGTTGCAAAACTAACTGTTAAGTCACATTGGTGATGACAGATGAATAGTTATTACAGTCATTAAAAATTTAATCTGTTCGGTGGTCTCCTCGTTCTAGTGATCGCCTCAGTGGTTTTGTCAGTATGCAAGTTATCTTCCAAATTGTCTTGACGCAGTGGCGATAATGATGGATTAAGAAAGTCAATGTCTTTGAAGATGTCATCCTGAGCAATAATGTTCTGAGTTTGAGATGGAACATGGTTTTTTATTTGCAGTTATGCTCTTCTATTTCTTCTAAACATTGAATCTTGTTCTGTCTGGACCAAGTATAATCTGGGCGCAACTTGTCTTAAAACGTTTGCTATATGCTGCCATCCACCATCAAGATTTTGTATACATACGTAGTCTCCTTCTTTTAATTTTGATTAAGGTTTTGTCTGCTTGTCATAGCTTTCTTTTTATTTCTGTTTTTGTAACCTTATGTGGTTATGTATTTCTTGATGATCCATATTTTGAATCTTGATCTCTGGTAACGTGATGCGAATTTTTCTTCCCATCATTTGGTTTTGTTTATTGTCACGTGTACCAAGGTACAGTGAAAAGTATTTTTCTGCGAGCAGCTCAACAGATCATTAAGTACATGAAAAGTAAAGGAAATAAAAGAAAATACATAATAGGGCAACACAAGGTACATAATGTAACTAGATAACACCGGTATCGGGTGAAGCATACAGGAGTGTACTGTTAATCAAGTCAGTTCATAAGAGGGTCGTTTAGGAGTCTGGTGACAGTGGGGAAGAAGCTGTTTTTGAGTCTATTCATGCGTGTTCTCAGACTTTTGTATCTCCTGCCCGATGGAAGAAGTTGAAAGAGTGAGTAAGCCGGGTGGGAGGGGTCTTTGATAATGCTGCCCGCTTTTCCCAGGCAGTGGGAGGTGTAGATGGAGTCAATGAATGGGATGCAGGTTCTTGTGATGGACTGGGCGGTGTTCAAAACTTTCTGAAGTTCCTTGCGGTCTTGGGCCGAGCAGTTGCCATACCAGGCTGTGATGCAGCCAGATAGGATGCTTTCTATAGTGCATCTGTAAAAGTTGGTAAGAGTTAATGTGGACATGCCGAATTTCCTTAGTTTCCTGAGGAAGTATAGGCGCTGTTGTGCTTTCTTTGTGGTAGCATCGACGTGGGTGGACCAGGATAGATTTTTGGAGATGTGCACCCCATGGAATTTGAAACTACTAACCATCTCCACCTTGGCCCCACGGATGCTGACAGGGGTGTGTATAGTATTTTGCTTCCTGAAGTCCATAACCAGCTCTTTAGTTTTGCTGGCATTGAGGGATAGATTGTTGTTGCTGCACCACTCCCCTAGGTTCTCTATCTCCCTCCTGTATTCTGACTCATCGTTATTCGGGATCCGGCCCACTATGGTCGTATCATCAGCAAACCTGTAAATGGAGTTGCAACCAAATCTTGCCACTCAGTCGTGCGTGTACAGAAGTATAATAAGGGGCTAAGTACGCAGCCTTGCGGGGCCCCGGTATTGAGGACTATTGTGAAGGAGTTGTTGTTTATTAGAAAGTCTGCAGTTGCAGTGGGAGGAGCCAAGGTCTAGGTTTTGGAGCTTTGATATGAGATTGGCTGGGATTATGGTGTTGAAGGCGGAGCTATAGTCAATAAATAGGAGCCTGATGTAGGAGTCCTTCTTGGACTCGAGGGATGAGTGTAGGGCCAGGGAGATGACGCCTGCTGTGGACCTGTTGCGGTGGTATGCGAATTGCAGTGGATCAAGGCTTTCTGGGAGTATGGAGGTGATGCGCTTCATGACCAACCTCTCGAAGCACTTCATTACAACTCAAGTCAGGGCCACCGGACGTTAGTCATTGAGGAAAGTTGCCTGGTTTTTCTTTGGCACCAGTATTATGATGGTCTTCTTGAAGCAGGTGGGGACCTTGGAACGGAGTAGGTTAAAGATGCCTGCGAACACATCTGCCAGCTGGTCCGCGCAGGCTCTTGGTGTACGACCAGGGATCCCATCCGAACCCTTTGCCTTCCGACGGTTCACTTTCAGAAATGCTGACCTGACTTCAGAAGCTGTGATGGTGGGTATGGGTGAGGTATGGGCTGCTGGGGCACTCGACAGCGGATTATTGGTTTCCAGCTCGATCTGAGCATAGAATGCATTGAGTTCATCGGGGAGGGATGCGCTGCTGTTGGAGATATTGTTCGGCTTTGCTTTGTAGCCCGTTATGTTGTTTAGGCCTTTCCACAACCGCCGAGAGTCTGTAACGCTAGTGTGTGAGTCTAGCTTGGTCTGATATTCTCTCTTGGCATCTCGTATGGCTTTGCAGAGGTCGTACCTGGATTTCTTGCATATGTCAGGGTTGCTGTAGTGATCTGCATCACTGTATCTACACAAGGGGTTAATGTAAATTAACAACTAAGTAACCACTAGAGGGAGCACCAGAGATGTATATATATATATATAGATATATATATATATATATAGACAAACAGGAAGTCAGGACACTCTTCACAGGAACGGCAGCTAGTGAGCTGGACACAGACAGGCAGCTCATATGTAACATAGTATAAGTACTGGAGAGAGAACAAACTCATACAAATAAATATGTGGAGAGGTGGTTTTGAGAGGAAATGGCAGGGAGATTTCTGGGAAGGGGAGGGGGGGAGGGGAGGGTGGCTGATGGTGACTAGGAGTAAGGCTGTGCTCTGCCGGGCGGGGTCAGGAGCAGTAGTTCTGATTGATAGGGGAGGCGGGGGCGGGGTGTGGGGCGGTGAGAGAACCCGGTCTGTATGGTAACGTGGAAGGTGCGAGGGCCGCGGGGACCGTTGAAGCGGACGAGAGTAGTCTCACGTTTGAAAGCCGACATGGTGCTGTTGCAGGAGACCCATCTGAGGGTGAAGAACCAGGTGAGGCTTCGGAATTTACAGTGCAGAAGGAGGCCATTCAGCCCATCGAGTCTGCACTGGTCCTTGTAAAGAGCATCCCACACCTCCACACAATCCCCGTAACCCAGTAACCCCACCTAACCTTTTTGGACACTAAGGGCAATTTAGCATGGCCAATCCAGCTAACCTGCACATCATTGGACTGTGGGAGGAAACCGGAGCACCCGGAGGAAACCCACGCACACGCGGGGAGAACATGCAGACTCCACACAGACAGTGACACAAGCTGGAATCGAACCTGGGACACAGGAGCAGTTAAGCAGCTGTGCTAACCACTGTGCTACCATGCTGCCCTTATGGTGGAGGATACAGCATTTCTGGAGCAAGTTAAGGCAAAATGGGAGGAGCAGCTGGTGATGGTGCTGGAGGAGCGGTTGTGGTGCTGTGGAGGGTGAATGCCTCAACCTTCTGTGCGAGGTTGGGGTTGATACAACTAAAGGTGGTACATAGAGTGCACCTGATGAAGTCAAGGATGAGCTGGTTGTTTGAGGGGGTGGAGGACATTTGTGAATGGTGCGGGAGGGGCCCTGCTAATCATGTACGCATGTTCTGGTCCGGCCCAAAGTTGGAGACATTTTGCAGGGTTGTTCTTCAGCACCATGTTGCCGATCTTGCATGTGAATTTAGAGCCCAGTCCCCTCAGGGCCATTTTTGGAGTGTTGGACTTGCCGGAGCTGAAGATGGGAGCGGGGGCAGATGTTTTAGCCTCACTGATTGCTCGCAGGTTGTTGGGGTGGAGGTCGGCTGCTCCATCCAGTGCCTTGGTATGGCTGGGGGATCTGTTTGAGTTCCTGTATTTGGAGAAGGTGAAATTTGTTTTCAGGGGGGGCGAGTAGGGTGTTCCATTTTAAACAGCTGGTTACCGTCAGCTGTTAAGGGGGAGGTGGGAGCAAAGTGGGGTTTTTGCTCTAGGTTACTGGGGGTGGAGGGGGGAGGGTAGTTTGGGGGTTTGTGTTGTTTTTGCTTTGTCATGTGTATTTAAAATGTTAAAATATTAAAACTTGAATAAAAATATTTCCTAAACAAAAGGTTTACTAGAGGTCTCAAGGTACATCTTTGCTGGGGTATTGTTTCCATTGGCCAGAAATGTAAAGGAGCCTTTGTGCATTTCCTTGGAATTTGATTCCTGTAGTCACAGGGAGCAGTAGAGATTCTTTGGGGATAACGAGATTGCTGTGGCCTTCTGAAGTCTACAAATTCCTTTTGTGTGTGCCACAGCCAGTCATGGCTACAGTCAGTGCAAAATCTTTGTCAATTCTATAAACTTCTATATATTATGTATATATTATATGTTGATGGTGTGTCGTTCGCTGGCAGCGGGATTATTTACTCCCACTGCACACCATGCCGCTGAAAAACACAATGGGGGGGGGGGGGATGCACTACCGGCAGGAAAAGGGAATTTCAATGATCTCCACCCCAGTGACTTCCCTTTTCTCTGGGACACCGGCCATGTCCAGTGCCCTCTGCTCTGCCACGGTGAGGGGCCGCAGGTCCGACGGTCCCCCGACAGTTTTCTCCCGCTCCCGGCGGTTATGGAAGGCCGTCCCCTGGAAGGAGGCTGCGGGGAACAGAAAATGCACAGTATTAGACGGTCTGACTGGGGGACGGGAGAATCTACCTATTATTGGAAAGAGTCATTATGGATTTATGAAAGGGAATGTTTGACAAACCTGTTGGGAGTTTTTTGAGGATGTTCGTTGCAGCATAAAGGAGAACCAGTAAATGTACTGTGTTTGGATTTTCAAAAGGCTGTTGATCACGCTCCACACATGAGGTTAAGAAAGAAAATTAGAGCACATAGAATTGCAGATGGCTGTCTCAAGAACTGGTTAACAGACAGAAAATAGAGAGTAGAAATAGACGGGTTATTCTCAGGATGGCAGGCTGTTATGAGTGGGCACTGCGAGGATTGGTTCTGGGGTCACAGCCGTTCACAATCCAGATACATGATTTGGATGTGAGGATCGCATAGGGCGTGATTCAGCGAGCGTGTTGTGCCCAGCTTGGATCCCGGTGCGGTGGATGAATAGCGGGAAAGGCTCAAATCGAGATTTGCGGCAGTTCGAAAAACATTTTGCAATTCACCCGGACCACTCCGGATGGCGAGTTCCGGATCTCTCCCAAAAATAGCGAGAATATTATTAACCCACATTTGCATTAATTTCCATCTCATTAACGCAAATGAAGTTGAATGCAGCTGCCTCCTGGAAGTACCAGACTCCCCAGCGAGTGGTCACACGGGCGTTGTATCGTACTCCTTTTCAAAAATGTGAAGCTAGTGCAGAGGGGAAGTGAGGAGGTGGGGAGCCATTTCCATCTTCCGGCTTGTAGCTCAAGAGCACCGGAGCTGCTCGGGGGAGGGGGGGGGGGCAATGGGGAACCCCTTCGGGGGGCGAGGCGCGGTCGGGAGGCTGAAGTGTTCCAGGTCAGGGGTCGCCCTTGGGCCGGGAGTTGGGGTGAGGGGTTTTGTGTCTGTGAGGCCTTCAAGCCATTTTTAAATATTGTGGAGACCCATAACAGGGGAACCACAGCAGGATCCTGTCTGCCTACCAAACACTTCCAGGACAGAGCCTTGCTGGGGATTCAATGCTGAAAGTCACTTTCACTCCCTTTGACTGTGACCAGTCTCTAACTTCACAGCTAAAGGCGATTGCAAATAATAAATTAGCCTTGTTAGTTGTGAGAGCACTTCACACTCCTCAACTCTCAAGTGCCTCCTTGAGGATGATCAGTGCATTGCATACCCAGCAAACTTTGATTCCTGAACACTTTGTCTGTAATCTAGGAGCGTCAGTACCATAGAGGCAGCTGCTAACAATCAAACATTAAAGAGTTTGACCACTGAGGATCCTCTTGTGGCCAAAGGGTAAGTGTGTGGAAAAGTGGAGGGCACCTGAGCACGAACTCTCTAATGTTTCCAGCAGAGGTCTTGGGCCTAGGAGCTCCTGATGTGGCCTGGGTCAGAGTGCAGAGCGTGGATTGCAAGCACAGCTGGTTCGCTGGATGGCACTCTGAGAGAATACGAGACAGCCGTGGTAAGGGTGGGGGGAGGCTTGGGGGATGTGAGGGTCCCGGGATGGAAGCCCAAACTGATTGTCGGTCTCTCTCCTTCTCCAGTTCCTTCCTGATGAAACAATGTTTGCTGGTGTGGATCCCACTGAGGCTGCCCTCTTGTTGCTGGTGGCAGTTGAGGTGGGCAGATGCCAGAGAAGGCAGCAATGCCAGCACAGACTGGAGGTGGCACCCCATGTTCAGGGGGCCGCCACACATCCTGAAGACCTGGTCGCCGATCAGGCTGAGGAGAAACCCAGAAGGAGAGGCCAGCGACGGCCCAAAGTGTACAGGCGTCATTGGTCATTCACTGAGCTGATGGACGGCATATGCCTCAGAAGACTTCATCTCAACAGAGAGACAGTGTGGCATCTGAGCCCCATCCTCACAGAAAAGGCTCCCGTGGGGGAGGAAAACATCTGCTCCCATGAGCCATGAAGGTCACTGCAGCCCGAAGGTTTTATGCCACGGGTCATTCCAGGTCTCAAGTGGGGACCTGTGTGGCATATCACAGTCATCCAGCCACAGATGCACCCGGAAGGTGACGGATGCTCTGTATGCCCGGACATCCAATAATATCACCTTCCAACTGGACCAGGCCCACCAAGATTTGCCCCCATCGCCGGGTTGCTCCAGCTCCAGGGGGTAATTGATGGCACGCATATTGTCCTGCGAGCACTGGGGCATCAGGGAGTGCCCTACATTAACAGGAAATGGTTCCAATCCCTGAATGTTCAGATTGTGTGTGAGGATCATGCACGTGTGTGCCCACTACCCTTGGAGCGTGCATTACAGCTACCTCCTGGGGCACTTGGAGATCCCCAGTGTCTTCGAGGACCACCCCAGAATGACGGGGTGGCTCTGGGAGACAAGGGGTACCCGCTGAGGTCATGGCTGATGATGCCGGTGCAGAGGCCTGAGACTGAGGTGGAGACCTGAAACAATGGTGTCCACGTTGCCACCTGTGCTGCCATTGAGCGGTGCATCGGGCTGCTGAAAATGCGGTTTTGATGCTTTGACCATTCTGGCGGTGCCCTGCAGTACACCCCCAAGACGGTCTCCCGCTTTGTGGTGGTCTGCTGTGCCCTTCACAGTCTGGCACAGCAGCAAGGCGACTTGATGGAGGAAGAGGAGGGACATGTGGCCTTGTCTGAGGAGGATGAGTCGGTCCAGGAGGGGCGGGAGGATGAACCCGAGGAAGAGCTGGACGACGGAGGACAAGCAGTGCCAAGCGGACCAGGGAGGCCCTCATCATCTCCAGATTCGCCGAGGATAAAGCTGTGTCTGTCAGCCAAACCCCACCCCCCTTTCCCTCCCCCTCTTCCTTCCCCCACTCATTTCCCTTCCCATTCCCCTTCCCCAATCCCCCCACCTTTCCATTTCCCTCCCTCTCTCATTCCCTTCCTCCCCCATTCCCACCCCCCCATTTCCTTCACCTACATTTCCCTCCTATCCAATCCCCACCCCTTCCCCCATCACATCACCCCTCCCCGACCACCCTGTTCCACCTTCCAGGGCGACGAGTCTGTGTCACTGTCAGCGGGTCACCATACAAGGCAGGAGAGTAATGATAGCTCGCTGTGAGGAAAGCTCTGGTGCTCCTCAGTTTCTGCAAAGATATGACTCCTGCCTTTGTGCTGATAGCTCACTCACACCAATCCTCTGAACGGGGTCTGCATCGGGGCCTTTGATCTTGTGCCCGAGGGCAGATAGTGGGGGAGTGAAGGGGAACTGGGGGTTGGTGTGCGGGCAGGACAGCTATGAAGATTAATATGACAGAGGCTTCACATGTATGAGGTGTGACATGTTTTAATAGTGAACATTTTACTGTGACAGATTTGCATTGATCCTAGTGATCCCCATCCTCAGTTTCCACTCAGTGCTCCTCATTCTTCTTGATCCTTTGTGGTGTGCTGCAACTGTCTAGTGTGTTATCAGGATGTACATCAGAGGTGGAGGCAGCCTGCTGCTTTCCATGCCCTGTGGCCTTTGGTGCTCTTGGCAGACGTCCTCTGGAGGGCCTGGATCCGGGGGGCCCCAGCAAACTCACTGATCTCACTGGCATCGCCATGCCACCATGTTCTGCCCACTGCCGTTGATATGCACCAGTGTCAGGAGGAGGGGATTCAGAAAAATTGGAGACTGTGTCATCTCCATGATGGCAGGCCCTGGATTGGCCTCCAGCGCTTCCTCCTCCCTGACCATTCCCCTCGGGCTCTTGGGGATTCCATGGGATGGAGGGGCAGCTGGAGTGAGCTCCAGAGGCCTCCGAGTCATCTGGTTCTGCCAGTCCTTGTGGTTCCCCATTGTCTGCACCATTGTGTTGACACCTTCAGCAATGTGCCTCAGTGACTGGGCCATGCTCTGCAGTGCCTTGGCAATGTCCACCTGCGCCTGGGACATGTCCCTCATCAACCGGGTCATAATGTCAAGGCCCTCAGCCATGGTTGTCACAGACTCAGCCAGGCCTTGGGGACCACCACTCAAGACACCGACGTCGTGCTCCAGGATTTCCACTGTGGTCATCACCCCAGCAGTGTTAGCCTCAGTGCCACGCATTGTCGGCACCACATCCTGCCCTGCGGCCTTTTGGGGATTTGGACAGGTTAAGTGAATGGGAAATAACATGGCAGATGGAATGTAATGTGAATAAGTATGAAGTTAACCACTTTGATAAAAAAATAAATGGGGAGAGGTTGGGGAAGTGTTGATGTCTAAAGGGACCTGGGTGTCTCTGCCCCTGAGTCACTGAAAGCTGGCATGCCCGCGCTGCCAGCAATTCGGAAGGCAAATGGAATGTTGGCCTTCGTTATCAGGGGATTTGAGTTCAGGAATAAGATGTCATGGTGCAACTGTACAGAGACTTGGTGAGACTGAATGTTAAGCATTGTGTACAGTTTTAGTCTCCGTATCTGAGGAGGGATTTACTTGTTGTAGAGGGAGTGCAACAGAGACTGGCCAGACTAATTCCTGACATGCGAGATTGTCTTATGAGGAGAGATTGAGGAACTTAAGCCTGTATTCTCCAGAGTTTTGAAGAATGAGAGAATGTAGATGGGGGCGGGATTCTCAGTTGGTCGGTGCCAAAAGCGGGAAGGACGATTGGGCAGAGAGTCAGTTTTGAGGCCGGAATCGTGGCGGGAGCCAGGTTCAGGCCAGATTGCAATTCTCCGGTTCCTCGACAGCAGCGTCAATGTGCTCCACTCAGCACGTACAGTAAATGCCGTTGGCATGTCATTAGTGGGTCTGAAACAGTATTCTCCGGGGCCTCTATGATTCTTCGACTCCACCGGGGGACTTCCCAACGGCGAGGTTCACGCGTGCTTTCAAAAATCATGAAACAGGTGCTGTGGCTGATGAAAGGGAGAGAGGGGGGGGGGGGGGGGGGGGGGGGGGGGGGGTACAGAAAGTGTCTAAAATCGCCACAGTGTTCTGACAGTTGTACTGCTGGCCTTGGGGGGGCTTCTGCCAGGGCCAGGGGCGTAGTGGGGGTTGGCCAGGAGGTGGGCTGTGGGGTTGTGGTGAACGGGCATGAAACACCATCCAGCCAGCAAGGCAGCCATGCAGCTGTGCACGCCACTAACTGCCCACTGTGAACTTAGTGCCACAGGTGGTATGGGTCCTCCCCACCTTGGGCCCTCCCCAGGTGCCCTCTGGCCCCAGCCGACCCATCAACGTGACGGACGTATCCAGCCCAAACCAGCGCCATCTTGTTGGCCGAGGGTCCAGGAGGGTTCGCCATAGGGCAGCTGATGCCGCCTGGGATGAAGTGGTGGCAGCTGTGAGCTCGGGGAGTGTGACCAGGAGGACTGGCCTCCAGTTCAGGAGGAAGGTCAATGACCTACACCGGGCAGCATGAGACACCAACGCCCCCTCACACCCCCTCCCCCCTCCCGAGACCTGTCCACCCCACGGGAGAATCCACCCCCAACTCTCCATGCGACCCCAACCCTCCCTCCACCCCCTCCCCCTTCAACCCACCCCAACCCTCTCTCACACCACCCCTCCCACCACTGTGAACCACACGTGTGGCAAACAACGCCCTCTCTGTGACTCCTTAGGAAAAGCTCTCCATAATCATCGGGGCTTAAGAATCCTTACCTCCTTTGAGGAGCATGCCCTGGAGGTGACTGGTGTGGCGGAAGACAGAGCGGTCACCGACGTGGAGGCTGGCGGATGCCATAGAGGTGAGGAACGATCGGGCTCCACCAGGGGGCCTGTCAAATGTGAGTTGTTATTGCCATACTGACTGACCCATCCCTCCCACTGACCACATGTCCATTCTCCCGCAGAACCTCCAGCTGACGGCGCTGGCCCATCACGGGCGGCACCCTCTCCTGCTCCCAGGAGACCATCTCGGAGGGGAGCTCCGAGGATTCCACCGTTATAGTCGCAGCACAGCTGTCATCCCCACCCTCCACCAGCGCAGATACACACACCTCAGTGGGACATGTTAGTGGTCAGACTTCTGGGGCACAATCTGGTGAGCATCACACAGCTGCTGATGTACGTCTGGGGTGGCAGGAACCCCCAGGTGAGACAGCAGTCTAGATCCAATGGACAGTCTCTAAATAAGGGGCAGGCCATTTAAGAGAGATGAGGAGGAATTTCCTCACTCAAATGTTGTGTTTTGTTCTGTTGTCTTGCTGTTGAAATGAAACATACAGAACTGCTGATGACTTACTTAGAATGTTGCTTTATTAGTTAACACTAAAGGAAAAGGAAAGGATAACATACAAAATCCATACAGATTGTGATTCTCTGGAACTACCCAATGTGCAACTGTCCTTGTGTACGCTTTACAACCAACTGCCAGTTGCCGGATGTCACATGACTGATGTCTGACTCCACCTACAGGAGGCCGCATTGCTGAGTGCATGCAATATCATTCACAGGCATAGCACTGCAAGGTGGTGGTAAATATTTGGAATTCTCTACCCCGGAGGGCTGCAGAAGCTCAATCATTGAGCATGCTCAAGACAGACATTGATAGATATCTGAATACTAATGACATCGAGGGATATGAGGGTAGCACAGGAAAGTGGGCATTAAGGTAGATGATCAGCCATGATATAATTGAATGGGGTAACAGGCTCAAGGGGCCAAATGTGCTATTTCTGCTCCTATGTTCCTCCCTCAGGTTTGAGCCCATCACCTTTGACTCTTCCCCCGAACATCAATAATAATCTTTATTAGTGTCACAAGTAGGCTTACATTAACAGTGCAATGAAGTGACTGTGAAAATTCCCTAGTCGCCACATTCCGGTGCCTGTTCGGGTAAACAGAGGGAGAATTCAGAATGTCCAATCCACTTAACCTTTGGACTGTGGGAGGAAACCGGAGCACCCAGAGGAAACCCACGCAGACTTGGAGAGAACATGCAGACTCAGCACAGACAGTGACCCAAGCGGGAATCGAACCTGGGACCCTGGCGCCGTGAAGCAACAGTGCTAACCACTGCGCTACCCTCATTGAGTGCCTTCCCTCTGTCATGCTTGAACTTCTCACCATCACCCCTGACCCTGTGACAGTGGACATGCTACCTCACCCCCTTGACACTAGCCCCTCCCCAGATCACCATAGTTATTCCTCCTAGACCAGGGGTGGGAAAACTTTTCCGTGCAAGGGCCACATTCCGAAATTCACAATTTTAAAGGGCCACATAGTATATTAAGTAAAATAATTACTTCACCCGATTATGATTCTGGGCGCCTCATGGAGAACATATCGGCCCTCGACGTTGTGCCGAGCAATGATCACCCAACTCAAGTCAACGTATCCACCCTATACCAGTAAGTAACCCAACAGCCCCCCCCCCCCCCCATGAACCTTAAAAAAAAAATAATTAAATATTTTTTTTTTTTTTAAATTTTCTTTTTTAAAAATTTTTTTTTTAATGACTTGGTGGGCCGCATAAAGACCTTTGGTGGGCCGCATGCGGCCCGCGGGCCGTAGTTTGCCCACCCCTGTCCTAGACTCCCTCCCCATCGTTGACGCATCGTTACTTGTCCTCTGAGACCTTCCATTATCCCTACCTCTGACTGGATCTATCCTGATACTACAATGGCCTCCGCTTATAACTGTGGACCTTCCTCATGCCACTCAGCTTCCTGACCGACATACAGGACCCAACGTTGGACAGTACAGAAATATCGTTTAAGCCGGTCATTTTGGATTTCCTGACTGCTTCCCACACCCTCGGCCATACCCAAGACTTTCCATTTGCAAATTTCCACAGCCCAAATCACCTCCACACTTCAAAGCCCTCTTGCTCCCGTTCCTGGCCTGACCTGATCTGCTTAAAGTTCGAGACATAACACATTCTCAGGCTTCCCCTCCATTTCTGTTGAGGAACCTTCGAGGCTGATACCATGGAACAGCAACGTTTCTTTGTTGTTTGACGGTTAGTGTGATATGTGGAATGTTACATAGTTTATTTTCAAATATCCGTTGCTGTTGACCATTTAATAAACAACATATTCCCCTTCCTTGAAGATCTCTGACATCAAGAGATAGCTCTCACTCCCATTCCCCCTTGCCCCTTCTGATCCACTATCCAGGCTGCCAGTCTCCTGGTCCCTTCTTTTCACAAAACAAGTGCTCCCATCAGATCCAAATTGAGAAAGTTGACTGATAAAGATGCTCTATAAAGGACCATGAAACAGGTGCCTTGAGTTTCTCATGCGTCTCTGAGTCCATCTTGAAAGTAGGACTGAATTCGAAAAAAAAATTACGATCATGAGTATTCATGTTATATACTGTTATGGGCCAGGGTTTAGAGAACCCCAAAGTGTATCATGGAGTTCACCTGCAACACAATTTTTAATATATTGTAGTATGGGGAGCACACAGCCCACTCTACAGATGTGGTACAGCAGAAATGGAAAAGTATTTTTTAAAGCAAAACAATGTTTATTCTATGAACTCAAGTTAACCTTTTTAAAACATACAGTGAACATCTTAGCAACAATTAATTGAAATACAACCCCCAAAGACTACAACACTAAGTAATCCTTTAAGCTTTAACTTTAACATCCATAAGACTTAAAAACATAATCTTTAACAGAAGCACATCAGGTTAAAGTCACTACTGAGAGCAGTTATTAGTTTCAAATCACCAAAGGATCGATTCACAGTTTTTAGATTACAGAGAGAGACTCATACACCTTCTGGCTGTGACTGCAGCTATCCAGCTCTGAAAACGAAACTAAAACACAGCAAACAGCCTAAAACAAAAGTAAAAAGCTGACAGACAGCCCAGCTCCACCCACACTCTGACATCACTGCAGTAATAAACACCCATTTCTTAAAGGTACATTCCTTAAACATCCATTTCTTAAAGGTACACTCACATGACAATACCAATATAACAAAAATGTGATTCTGCCAGCAGACAGCATGAGGCCTGAGCCACCATTACAATAACCTAAGCCTGGGGTTTCACTATGAAGTAGGCAGCTCGAGTTGGGGTATTTCCCGACTCACTGGAATTGCCTCAATTGAAAGACCCCGAATGGCGTCATCTTCACTCTGAGAGAATAGGTGTGGATTAGAGATGGACTCACAATCCCCAGAAGCAGAGCTGAGGTGCCCATAGGGGCAGCCAAGTACCAAGATGGGCTGGTTAAAAGGCCAACTTCCATTCTCCAGGACTTTGTCCCAGCTATATTGTGACATTTCATTTTTTCTTTTTAAATTTAGAGTACCCAATTCATTTTTTCCAATTAAGGGGCAATTTATCGAGGCCAATCCACCCACCTGCACATCTTTGGGTTGTGGGGGCGAAACCCACGCAAACATGGGGAGAATGTGCAAACTCCACATGGACAGTGACCCAGAGCCAGGATCGAACCTGGGACCTGTTGCTCATTATGCTCTCCTTAATTTGCTGTTTTAATTATGTTTGCTCAAGAGTCACCAGGTATCTTTTCGATACCACCACAAGGTTCAAAACCGAATACTGATCAAAGACTCAATACACCAGTCAGTAAGTTTGAAATCAATGCACATTTATTTACACACACAGTCAATTATACTCATGCACAAACTCTACTCACTAAACCACAACTATTACTAAAAGCCTATACTTAGCTTCGGGTGTCCACTCAGTCAGAGGAACAATGGGCGTTGTCCGGTTCTGAGGCTGCTGGCATCGAACTGGTATAGAATAGTAGCTAGGAGCGCCTATCTCGTATCGTGCGTTGACTTTAGACTTACTTGGCTGGTGCTTGGTGAGTCTCTCGTCGCTGAGAGCCAAGGCCAAGATGAAGGTGAAGAAGAAGAGGGTGATCTGTCTTGGGGGGCTCCTCTTTATACCCCAAAGGGGCTTTGTGCCCTTTTGGACAGGCCTTGACTTGGCCCCAATTAATTGGACCATGTCCTAATCATTTGTATTGATTTCTACAATAAAAGGGTCGTTGCTTGATCACTGGGCAGGTCCTAGGTGACCGTTGGCCTGCCTTTGTTTTAGTCTCTACTGGCGCCGGGGAGTCTGCTCTGGTACCGATTGCTTAAATGTTTCTCTTTTGTCCCTGGAGATAGCTCATTACTATGCTAATGGCTTGTAGTATCGGTTTTGTCTGGGAGCTGAAAACTCCAATCCACAGGCAACCTTGCACCTGTTTGTTTTCTTAGCACTGTCCAATTTTCCCTTTACTCTTTGCAAGTGTCCATTTTGAAATCGGGACATGGCCACCCCAGGTGGCTACAGACCTCGGCGCCGTGAGGCAGAAGGGCTAACCCACCGCGCTATTGTGACATTTCAGCCCTCTAGGCCTCACCCTCCCCACCACCACTCACTCTCCATACCACCTCCATGCCAGTGCATGCCAACTTATGTCCATTTCATGTCCATTCACCCAATGCACACCATGGACAGACCATTTCTGAGCAGTTCCATGTGACATTATTACTATATGGCTCAATGATTCTGTATATAGTGTACATTGGGTGAATGAGAATGGATGGGTGAGAATTTGTAGTGAAAGCTACAAGGCACCATGGGAATGGGTGGCACTGATCTGGAATGGATGGCAGGGGGATGGAAGGGACATGAGGGACATGACTAAGGTCTTTTGACCTTATCTTTCAAAAGCTTCCCAAATACGGACTGTGTTTCATGGCTCCTCTGAGAGGCCATGAACCACAAGTCATGGTAAAACTGGTCCGACTCTATGAAAATTACAGGCGCTCAGTCATGCCCAACATAATGCAGCTGGCCAGCTAACTGCGCCCTTATCCCACCCAACTGAAAATTGGGTGCACCAGGAATGGAGACTGGCATCCTAAAACTGGGTCCCACCTTTCCTTTTCAAATGGCTCTGGAATCAAATCTGGGCCTTAATCTCCACATTCAACTCACTGAGAAACCAAGATTTTGACTCCTACCTAATGAAGTTCCCGCACCCACCAAGCTTCCCACTCTTACAGGCCCTACTAGATTCTGTACATTGTTTCTTTAGCTCATGGCAGGAATTACTTACACAGAGGAGAAACTTCCTTATTCATGTAAGCACTTCCTCTGTACAAACTGTACAGGAGAAATGTTATATTCTGTGTTATGGGCAGGAGGGGGATTCATTTAAAACAGCGTTGAGTTCTCCTCTCATTGCCCATGCATACACAGAAGGTATTTTGTATTTCCCCCTTTATAAGTGGTGGTGTATTTTACTCAACTTGCCAGTTTTGGTGTGATCCAATCCTCAATGAATAACTCCACAGCAAATGAATGATTAAGTAAAATAAAGAGAGTTGATTTATTTTACACTTACACAAGACGTGGCAGGAAGGGATTTCACAATGTGCACATCTTTTTCACTCATACGTTAAGAGGAAAAAGGGAGAGAACGGTATAGGGCAAGACCCCGATAAAAAGAGTTATAGTTTCACGTGAGTCCAGAATCATAGCCTAATGGGGTATTCCTTCAGTGGTTAACAGGCTGAATGTTGCAGGGTGACCTATCTCTCCAGAAGTGAAGACTCGCACGATGGGAGAAGGCACGTAGAGATGAATTAATCTTATAGATCCCGATGCAGGACTTTCGATATTTCCAATAGTACAGCATTCATATGAGGCCAGGCAATTTACCTGCCTCTCAGCAGGGTTCAATTCCGGCCTTGGTGACTGTCTGTGTGGAGTTTGTACGTTCTCCCCTTGTCTGCCTGGGTTTCCTCCGGCTGGCCTGTTTTCCTCCCACAGTCCAAAGATGTTCAGGTTGGGCCATGGATTGGCCATGCTAAACTGCCCCTTAGTTGTCCAGGGATGTGCAGGTTAGGTTATAGGGATAGGGAGGGGTGGAGGGGGGGAGTGGATCTTCGGAGGGTTGGTGCAGACTCAATAGACCAAATGGCCTCCTTCTGCACTGTAGGGATTCTATGATACTACGAGCATGCTTCCTAAAAAATAAAAGTGCTGCCAACTGCAACAAATAATGGCTGACCTGCTTCTCAGGAACGGTCATACCCAAACCTTCCCCAGTTGTATCAGAAATAAACACATTCACTGCAGGTTGCAGTCAAGTGTTTGATTTCTATCAATTTAACATACCCATTCCACCACCCCCCCAATGCTGTCCCACCTGTCATGGTCGGGGGTTAAAATTACCCCAGTGTTATTAATAATAATAATAATCTTTATTGTCACAAGTAGGCTTACATTAACACTGCAATGAAGTTACTGTGAAAAGCCCCTCGTTATCGCCCCCCCTGCTTCCCCAGCTACCAGTATATATCCCCAATCCTATCCTCCCCTTCCACATTTGGGAGCAGCAACCGTTCCAATAAGGTATACTCTAGCAGCTTAGGAAAACTTCTCCATACCTTCCATGCAAAGTCCCTCACTTGCAGATACCTTAACTCGCTTCCCTGAGGCAGCTTCACCCTCTCCCACAGCTCTTCCAGACTTGCAAACCTCTCCTCCAGATATAGTTCCTTCACCCTCACCAGTCCCACCTCTCTCCTCCTCCTCTACATGCCATCCATGTCCCCCGGCTTAAACCCGTGGTTCCCACACAACGGTGTTAGTACCGCCATCCCCTCCATCCTAAAGTGTCTCCTCAACTGGTTCCACACCCTAATTGTGGTCTGTACCACTGGGCTCTCCGTGTACCTCCTCGGTGCCATCGTAAACGCCGCCATTACCATGGCCCTCAGGCTGAACCCCCGACAAGACTCCTCCTCCATCTTAACCCTTTCTAACCCCTCTCCTTCCCACCACCGCCTCACTTTCTCCACATTCGCCGCCCAATAATAGTGCAGCAGATCCGGTTATGCCCATCCCTCTTTCTGCCTCTGCCTCTGTGGCAGCACCCTCTTCACCCAAGGTACCTGGTGAGGGATCTATATCTGGAGGAGAGGTTTGCAATTCTGGAAGAGCTGCGTGAGAGGGCGAAGCTGCCTCAGGGAAGCGAGTTAAGGTATATGCAAGTGAGGGACTTTGCGCAGAGGGGGTTTCCTAAGCTGCTGGAGTGTACCTTATTGGAGCGGTTGCTGCTCCCGGATGTGGAAGGGCGGGTAGGAGTGGGGATATATGCAGGTAGCTGGGGAAGCAGCGGGGAGTGTAGGCAGTGAGGATTAAGGAGAAATGGGAGGAGGAACTTGGGGGGGGAGATATGTTGGGGAGTGGGTAGTGAGGCGATTCATAGGGTGAATTCGACCTCCTCATGTGTGAGGATCAGTTTGATTCAGTGCACAGGGTGCATTTGACTCGGGCAAAGAAGAGTGGGTTCTTCCAGCAGGTGGCGGATGGGAGTGTGAAGTGTGGGTGAGGACCAACAAATCACCCACATATGTCCTGGGGGGTGTGAGAAGTTAGAGAGATATTGGGAGAAGGTATTTGAGACGTTAACGAAGATAGTGGGGGTAGAGGCTGGGCCGGACCCCATGGTGGCGGTTTTTGGGGTATCGGAAATGACGAAGCGAATGGAGGGGAGGAAGGCTGACGCTGTGGCCTTCACATCTGTAGTCGGCAGGTGAAGGATTCTGTTGTAATGGTGGTCGATAATGCCACCGGGAGTGGCGGCCTGGCTGGGGGATCTAGATGACGGTCTCTGGTTGGATAAGATTAAGTTTGAATTGAGGGGTTCAGCGGAGGGCTTGGAGACCCACTGGGGACTGTTCATGACCATGTTTGAGGAATTGTTCATCACAGGGTTGGGGAGGACAGAGGGGAGGGTGGGAAGGGGGTGAAAAGGGGGTAAAACCTACACAAACTGTGAACTGTGAGGCGCGGAGAATGTTCTTTGATTTATTTATGTTTTTGTACCTTTGAACATCTTTGGAACAAAATATATTTAAAAAAACTTGGTGCTGCCTGACAAATGCAGCACAAAATCATATGAGGACATTGTAAAAGTCCTGGAGACACATTTCCCCCAAAGCCACTTGTCTTGGCAGAAAGATTCACAAAAGGAACCAAGAGGGGGGAACCGTGTGTAGTTTGCACATTCTCCCAGTGTCTGCATGGGCTTCTGCCCCACAACCCAAAGATGTGCAAGCTAGGTGGATTGGCCATGCTAAATTGCCCCTTAAGTGGAGAAAAAATAATTAGGTACCCTAAATTTATTTTACAAAGGTTAAAGAAGGGGGGGGGGGGGATAATTGTGCAGTATTTTGCTGCACTTAAAACGCTCACTGAACATTGTGCATTTAATGAACTACTGAAGGATTTCACAGTGGTTAGCACTGCTGCCTCACAGCTCCAGGGACCTGGGTTCAATTTCAGCTGTGGGTGACTGTGTGGAGTTTGCACTTTCCCCCCGTGTCTGCGTGGGTTTCCTCCGGGTGCTCCGGTTTCCTCCCACAGTCCAAAGATGTGCAGGTTAGGTGGATTTGCCATGCTAAATTGCCCTTAGTGTCCAGAGATGTGCAGGTTTGGTTACTGGAATAGGGTGGGGTGGGTGGGGGAGTGGACTTGTGTGGAATGCTCTTTCGGAGGGTTGGTGCAAACTCCACGGGTCAAATGACCTCCTTGTGCACGGTAGGGGTTCTATGACATTCTCCATGACATGTTGGCCTATTTGCTTCATAGTGAAACAATCCAGAAATTCTTCGTGGCAGAGACTAACCTCACTTTGCAGAAAGCAATGGAGATTGCAGTCTCCATGGAGCCGGGTGTAAAAGAAACACAGCAGCTGAAAGGGTCAACCTGACTACCTAACGTGACAGTCGCGCATGTGCACAAGATAGCAAGCAGCTGGAAGTATCATTCCTCCATCCGAATGTTGGTGCAGACACCTTGAATGCCACCAGAGTGGCAAGAAGGGACACATGGTGCCTGTAAAAACAAAAGAGAAACACTAAATCAAAAAGTAAACCGGGGAAAAAGCCATCTGCAGTCTGGCGTAACAAAAATAATCTGCATGTCATACAGTAGGAACAGGAGGAACAGAGTGACACTAAGTCCAAGGAAGAAGGACCCCTGTACATCAGTGGCAGGTAGTTCACAGGGGAACTGGCTGACACTGCTGCTGGAGGGCAAAGTATTACATATGGAACTGGATACAGGGGCAGCAGTTTCTCTGCTCCCAGATGCTGTGTATGACAAAAAGCTTAATCTTCCCTTAATGCCAGAAAAATTGTTCTGAAAACATATACAGAGCAATCTGTACCTATGATGGGCAGAACGGATGTCAATGTAGAACAAAATGGAGTGCTAAGCTACCACTGTTTGTGGTAAAGGCAACTACCCACCTATAGATGGTCATGGATGGAGAAAACCCTGTTAAACTGGAATGAAGTACATAGCTTTGCAACAGAAGAAATTGGTCTGACTGCCGCTATATAAACACATGCCTTGTTTTCAAAAGAGATTTGGGAAACGTGGAACACCTGGGCCATGTAGGAATCTGGGTAGCTGTCCTCCTTTGTGAATGAGTAAGACCCATCATTCCAGTCCTCAGGAAAAACTGTTCCATGCGCATCTGTGGGGATTTCAAAGTTACTGTTAATCCTGATCTGTGTGCTAGGCAATATCCACTTCCCTCCATTAAGGATCTTTTTGCTGGTCTGACTGGGGGATGGAAACTCTCTTTGCGCATGTCCTTAAGCAACTACTCATTGTATCGCCCTTTCACCCATGGCCTCACCAAGTCAGTGTGTATGGCAGCTATGAAGGGGCTGCAAGTCCAAATTACACAGGGTACTCTCATGTCAGTATGGCACCGGCTCAATAAGAACACACATATCGTTCTTTTATGTTTACCACATGGACGACTCAACAGAGAACAGCATCTGGTGAACTCCATCCATCCCATCGCCAGCTTTCATCAATGTAGAATGTTGGTACTTCCGTACAAGAATACCAACAATTTTCAATTTGTAAGACTATGAGGGAAGACTACTAAACCAAAGGAGTGATAACACTGACCAATAGATATTGTATCCAAAATTTCTCATTCCTGATATCATTCTAGTAAATCTCCTCCGCACTCTCTCCAGGGCTTTAATATCCTTCCTTAAATAAGGTGCCCAGAACTGAACACAATACTCCAAATGTGGTCTAACCAATGATTTGTAAAGGTGTAGCATCACTTCCTTGCTTTTATACTCTGTGCCTCCATTTATAAACCCAAGGATGCTGTAAGTCGCCTTAACAACTGTTTCAACTTGCCTGGCCACTTTCAGAGGATTATGCACTTGAACCCCGAGGTCCCTCTGCTCCTGCACTCCCCTAAAAGTTATACCATTGAGCCTATATTGTCTCCCCGTGTTTCTTCTACCAAAACGCATTACCTCGCGCTTCGCTGCATTGACATTCATCTGCCAGGTGTCTGCCCATTTGGCCAACTTGTCAATATCCCTCTTAGGTCTTCGAGCGTCATCCTCACACTTCACTATTCCCCCGAGTTTTTTATCATCTGCAAATTTAGAGATTTTGCCCTCAACACCCACCTCTAAATTATTTATATATATCAGAAAAAGCAAGGGTCCCAACACTGAGCCCTTTTATATTAAAACAAATTTTAATTTAAACAGAGATTCAATCACATTAGCAACACGGTAATAGCTTTTCAATTAGCAGTAAAAACATTTATTAAATCAAAGGAAAAAACTTAAACTTCCTATCTACACCACCCACTATATATTCCAATTAAGCAACCCAACACAGTTCAAATGCCACTTATAAATAAAGTTAACAGCCAGGGTTACTTGCTTCTCCTTGCAGACCTTTGGAGAGAGAATCTTCAGGAACAACTTGAAAATCCTTCTATCTTGTTAGACTAAAATCCGATGGCATTTGCAAAACTACAGAGAGACCTGGTTCCTCCCGTTAATTACACCATCTGTATCCCAAGCAGAAGGCATTCTCCAGTCTCCTTCCACTAAGATGTCCCATGACCTGCTTAGCTAGAACTAAACACAATCTCTCATAAATTATCTTCACCCCACAGAAACTCCTAAATCAAAACCATCTTCCATTAGCCATCTCTCTGTAAAGAAGTAAATGGTTAACTGGTACTTACAGGTGCGGGACTATGTGAGGAAACATGTGCTGTCCTTTCCTGACCTGCCGCTCCCGGGGTTGCAGGACAAGGTGGTGTCAAGAACAGGAATTAGCGAGGGTAGGGTGTTGGAGATCTATAGGGAATTGATGGACTGGGAGGAGGCCCCGATGGGAGAAGTTAAACGGAAGTGGGAGGAAGAGATGGGGAGGGAGTTGGAGGCTGGGATGTGGGAGGAGGCTCTGTGTTGGGTGAATGCATTGTCTTCATGTGCTAGGCTTAGCCATATTCAATTCAAGGTAGTCCACAGGGCACAGAATGAGCAAGTTTTTTGAGGGGGTAGAAGATAGGTGTGGGTGGTGAAGAATGTCCACATGTTTTGGGCTTGTCCGAAACTGGAGGGATTTTGGCGGGGGTTTTCTGACATAATAGGTGGGATTCTCCGACACCCCGCCGGGTCAGAGAATTCCTGGGGGGGGGGGGGCGGTGCGAAACCCGCCCCACTGCCCCGACGCTGGCTGCCGTATTCTCCGGCGCCGGTTTTCGGGCGGGGGCGGGGTTCATGCCACGCCAGTCAGGGCCATTGGCAGCTGCCCCCCTGGCAATTCTTTGGGCCCGATGGGCCGAGCGGCCATCGGTTTTTGGCCAGTCCCGCCAGCGTGGATTAGACATGGTCCCACACGGCAGGACCTGGCAGCTAAGTCAGCTGGGGCGGTCCTCAGGGCGGGGTGTGGGGGGATCCGACACGGGGGCGGGGGGGGGCCCGCACGGTGGCCTGGACCGCGATCGGGGCCCACCGATCTACGGGCGGGCCTGTGCCATGGGGACACTCCTTCCTTCTGCACGGCCCCTGTCGGGCTCCGCCATGGCCTGTGTGGAGAAGGCACCCCCCCTGCACATGCGGCAGAATACGCCGGCAGTTCCGCGCATGCCCTTTGACGCATACTTAGACTCGCGCAGTCCCTTCGGCGCCAACTGGCACAGCGCCAACCCCTCCAGCATCCACCTGGACCCCGGAAGTTCCGCTACATCCACATCCAGTCGGCCCGACGCCGGAGTGGTTCGCACCGTTGACGCCAGCGTCGGGCCATCGTGCCGATTCCGGAGAAACCCCCCCTAATGTCTGAGGTGCTGAGGGTGAAGGTTGTCCAGAAGTGGTGATTTTTGGAGTGTCAGAAGACCAGGAAGTCTAGGGGTGAGAGAGGCCGATGTTTTGGCCTTTGCCTCCCTGGTAGCCCGGAGACAAATCCTGTTGGAATGGAGGGACCCGAGGCTGCTGAAACCAAGGGTGTGGATGAATGACCTCACGGTATTGGGTCTGTGGAGGGGTTTACCCGGAGATGGAAACCGTTTATCGACTTCTTCAAGGATAATTAAGAAGTCAGTGGGCGGAGGAGGGGGCGGAAGAGGGGGCTATAAAAGGAGGCAGGGTGGGTGAAGGTAACAGCAGGGAGGAAGAGGCAGTGGAGAGTTAGGTATTTATTTGTTATGTGAATTCTTACTTGTTCTTTTTTTGGTTGTGGTTGTGTTTGATGTATATATATCAATGCCTTAGTAGAAGAATTTGTAAAAAAAAGATGTAAATGGTTAAAATCAATGATTACTTAATCTTTACGACCCCAGAGTCACAGCTTTAGTAGACATACTGCCTATATGTATTTGAACCTCGGGTTTTTAATAACATTGCTACAATAAAATATAATATATATATAATGCATAACAATTTCTTATAATCATCACAAGAATGCTGAGACATTTCTTTGCTACTGCTCCTCAATCACCATTTGCACATCAGGAAGCCACAACCATGAACATTTAGATCATGCAGTAAAATTTCAAGATTTACTTTGCATTGTATTCACAGAGAGTTTCTCACCAAGGTAAGGGTTGACTGAGATGCAACTACTCTGCAATCTCTTCAGAAGCCTGACTAGTCTCTGTTCTTGATGACCTTTGCATTATTGCAAAACCTTGACCAGTCATGAATGACACACGGCTAATGGAAGTATCTTACCTTCATGGACCGGCTGAGGCCTAAGGAGAGTTGCCTATGCATCAATTTGAGAAGATCACAATCGTTGACAAGGTCCAGCTCACAAAGGTCATTCCTGTGGCATGCAATGAATTCCAGATCGAGTTGTGTGTTGTGATCATTGGAGGTAAGGAGACGGCTTCAGCAAGATGAACACACGCCTCGGTTATCATACACTCTCACCCCTCTTCTGGTCAAGTGTAAGCTCCCCGATTGATCCTTATGTGCCTAGTTCAATGCCATGCATGGAGATAATGAAAATTGAGCAACTGAAAATGCAGGCACGACATCTTTCTGAAAAGATGCATGGAAATCTATGGACTTCAAAGTTTACCATTCCTTTTTCATTCTCATGATTCTAATTTTTAATTCTTGTAAGATCACACCACTCTAAACGACACATAGGACATACGAATAGAGCATGAGTCACGACAACTAATTGATAATGTTAGTCAGTGTAGTTCAATTCTTATATATATATATATATATATATGTTTATTATTTGGAATAAGTGTCGAACTCTAATTTAGTAGTGCAAATAAAATTAGTTGAGTTCTTAAACAGAACTTCAAGTGTCTTTGTGATCCCTACGCCTTCTGTCCTAGAAACACCTCACAAAGATATTCCTGCTGCCAAAATGCATCACCTCACACTTCTCTGTATTCAATCCCATCCACCACATGTCTGTCCATCGTATCTATGCTCTGTTGCAGTGGATTTATGTCATCTTCACTTGTGAAGTATTAGATGGTACTTCAATGGTATGTGGATAGATTGGTTCAAGTGCTATCTTGATTCATTACGTAGCGAAGATTAATGTGAGTTCAATGAATATAAAAGTACCACTTACTTTAGGCTTGGTATTGAGGCTGCTTTGAGGTCACTCAAGTGGCAATTCCGTATAAGATATTTTATAATTACTAATGTAGTCTAATGCCTCAGTTAACATTTCATGAAAAAGGTACAAATGAAACTTAACGTGGAACATGACAAAGCAACAGTTTTGGGGAAATTAGTTTCCCCAGAAAGGGTATTGTTTCTCCCCTTCACAAAACTGTTTCCTCGAAGTGTTAAAAAAATTAATGATGTTAAGAAACAGAGAGGAAAAGACACGTTTTCTTGAAGTTAGTTGGGCAATATGCCTCTGCCACTGTAACCCCACTACCCCACTTTTCAATGGTTAAAATTCTGCTGAAAAGTTCAGGTGTAGTTGATGAGGGTACGAGATTGATAGAAGAGACAAGTGAGAATTAAGAAATCTGCAAGAACTGTCAATGGTTACCCGACTGCAAGCCTTCCATTGTTGTGTGGCTTTCACAAGGAAGTGGGCATCAATCTAAAGGTATCTAAAGGTGGCACGGTAACACAGTGGTTAGCACTGTTGCTGCACAGCTCCAGGGTCCCAGGTTCGATTCCCGGCTTGGGTCACTGTCTGCATGTTCTCCCCGTGTCTGTGTGGGTTCCCTCCGGGTGCTCCGGTTTCCTCCCACAGTCCAAAGATCTGCAGGTTAGGTGGATTCGCCATGCTAAACTACCCTGAGTGTCCAAAAAGGTTAGGTGGGGTTACTGGTTTACGGGGATAGGGTGGAAGTGTGGGCTTAAGTAGGGTTCTCTTTCCAAGGGCTGGTGCAGACTCAATGGGCTGAATGGCCTCCTCTGCAATGCTTTTATTTTACATCATACTGGTCTGGCTACAAGATTTAGCATTTCTAAATCCAATATATATGAAGCAAATGAA
The DNA here is from genome assembly GCF_902713615.1 of Scyliorhinus canicula. Taxonomy (NCBI): domain Eukaryota; kingdom Metazoa; phylum Chordata; class Chondrichthyes; order Carcharhiniformes; family Scyliorhinidae; genus Scyliorhinus; species Scyliorhinus canicula. The sequence continues at coordinate 221,803,398 of NC_052146.1, forward strand.
ATTTGTTATGGATAAGATTATGTAAAATGGATAGGGGCTAGACTTAAGACACGGGCAAAGGTGTAGCCATCTGGGATGGCCACTTCCAGAATACAAAATAGATGATCGCAATGACTGTAGGGAAATATGGACAATGTTAAGAAAGCAAGCAGGCACAGAGCCTGTATGCATATTGGAGAAGGCAGCTCCCAGACGAGACTGAAACTATAGGTCAATTAGCATATTGATGGCCCATCTCCAGGAACAAAGGAATGACACTCAAGCAACCGATTCAGCTCCAGACATCCTGGCGCCAGTTCCCCAAACTGAAAGCGTAAACAAAGCAAGGCCAACGGCCAGCTAGGACACGCCCAGCCACTAGGGCACCCACCTCTTTTATTGGTCAAGATCAATACGAATGATCAAGATACGGCCCAATTAATCGGGACCAAGTTCAAGGCCCGCCCAAAAGCGCGCAAAGCCCCTTCAGGTATAAGAAACCCCCGAGAGAGAATCACTCTCTTGGACTCGGCTCTCAAAGCGGAGAGAGCCGTCCATCAGCTGCACCAGAAGCAAGTAAGTCCAAGGTCAATGCTCACTACCAGACGGACGACCTTAGCTGTTCTCCTGTACCACTTCGAACCCAACGACCTCAGATCCGAACAACAGCCATTGTTCCTCTGACTGAGTGGGCACCCGAAGTTAAGTTTAGGCGTTAGCGTTAGAGATAGTTTAGTTTGTAGTATTTTGTGCATGAGTAGATATTACTGTGTGTGTAAATAAATAGTATTGACTTTGAACTAACTAACTGGTGTATTGGCTCTTTGATCAGTATTTGGGTTTGAACCTTGTGGCGGTATCGAAAGATACGGGTCCCAGGTTCGGTTCCCGGCTGGGTCACTGTCTGTGCGGAGTCTGCACGTCCTCCCCGTGTGTGCGTGGGTTTCCTCCGGGTGCTCTGGTTTCCTTCCACAGTCCAAAGATGTGCGGGTTAGGTGGATTGACCATGCTAAATTGCCCGTAGTGTCCTAAAAAAATAGGGGGGGGGGGGGTTGTTGGGTTACGGGTATAGGGTGGATACATGGGTTTGAGTAGGGTGATCATTGCTCGGCACAACATCGAGGGCTGAAGGGCCTGTTCTGTGCTGTACTGTTCTATGTTCTATACCTGGCGACTCTAGAGCAAACATAATTAGGATTAAGGAAAGTGACCATATTGACCGCCATATTTATAACCAGATAAATATAGCAACAAAGGTCTGACTGATTATTCTTCCATAGGAAGAATGGGCTTCGCTGGCTAGGCCAGCATTTGTTGGCCATCCCTAATTGCCCATTAGAAGGTAGTTAGCCACCTTCTTGAACGCTGCAGTCCATGTGATGTAGGTACACCCACAGTGCTATTTGGGAGAGAGTTCCAGGATTTCAACCCAGCAACAGAGAAATTACGGCAATATATTTCCAAGTCAGGACGGGTGGCTTGGTGGGAAATTTGCAGGTGGTGGTGTTCCCATGCATCTGCTGCCCTTGTTCTTTGAGGTGGTGGAGATTGTGGGTTTGAAATGTTCTGTTCGACGAGCCTTATCTTGATGCTGGAATGCATCTTGTTGATGGTACACACAGCTGTCACAGTGTGTCGATGGTGGAGGGAATGAATATTTAATGTGGGGGGTTGGGATGCCAATGAAACAAATTGCTTTGGCTTGAATGATGTTGAGCTCCTTGAGTATCCTCCAGTTTTCTCCATTTAGTTCATATTCAGCTCCTTTATTCTTCCTGCCAAAGTGTATAACTTCACATTTTCCTATATTATTTTCCATCTGCCAAGTTTTGCCACTCACTGACCTGGTCTATATCCCTTTATAGGCTCACTGTGTCCTCGACACCACATGCGTTCCCTCCTATTTTTGTGTCATCTGCAAACTTGGCAATAGTGCATTCACTTCCCTCGTCTGAGCCACTAATATATTTTGTGAACAATTGTGGCCCAGCATTGATCCCTGAGGCATTCCACTGGTTGCAGATTGCCATCCTGAAAATACCCCTTGGAGCTCAATTCTCTGTCTTCAATCCTTGATCCATGTAAATATGTTACCCCCTACACCATGGGCTCTTATCTTAAGTAGCCTTTTGTGCTGTACATTATCCAATGCTTTTTGGAAATCAAAGATTTCTCTCGTGATAGCTATTGACTTTATTTCCTCTCCCTACTGCCTCGATTGTTTAGTATTTTTGGAATGCTATTAGTGTCTTCATTTTTTTAGATTTAAAGAGGCTCTCGCTGTCCATTTTTATATTAATTGCTAGTTTACTCTTGAAGAACCACAGAAAAGATACAGCACAGAAGGGGGCCATTCAGCCATCCCAAAGACACTCAGGTCCTTTCTAATCCTATCTTCCTGCAAATGGCCAATAGCTTTGTAGCTCGTAGCACTTAAGATGCAGGTCCAGGTACGTTTTAAACATAGTTTAGGGTTTCTGTCTACACTCAGAAACAACTCAGAAACTGAATTCCGGACCCCCATCACCCTCTGCATAAGAAAGTCTGTCTTCATGTCCCCTCTGATCCTTCTACCATTTAGCTTCAATCTATTGTTTTTTTCCTATTTTAAAAATGTAGAATACCCAAGTCTTTTTTTCCAATTAAGCAGCAATTTTAGCGTGGCCAATCCACCTAGCCTGCACATCTTTGGGTTGTGGGGGTGAAACCCACACAAACCCGGGGAGAATGTGCAACTCCACACGGACAGTGACCCAGAGCCGGGATTGAACCTGGGACCTCGGCGCCGTGAGGCAGCAGAGCTAACCCACTACGTCACCGTGCTGCCCTTAGCTTGAATCTATGACCCCTGGTTTTTGAACTCTTTGCCAAGTGAAACAGATTCTCCTGTCGACTCTATAGCTACCCCTCACAATTTTGTATACCTCAATCATGTCACGCCTCAGCCTTCTCTGTTCCAAGGAAAACAATCCCAACCTCTCCTCTTAACTACAATTCTCCAGCCCTGGCAACATTCTAGTAAATCTTCTCTGCACTCTCTCTAGAGCAATTACATCCTTCCTGTAATGTAGTGACCAGAACTGCGCACAATACTCCAGTTGTGGCCTCACCAGTATCTCATACAGTTCCATCATTATATACGTATCTTTGTATTCTATACCTCTGCCAATGAAGGAGATCATTTCATACGCCTTCTTTACAACCATATTCTTCTTTACAACCAGCGGGCAGCACGGTAGCATGGTGGTTAGCATAAATGCTTCACAGCTCCAGGGTCCCAGGTTCGATTCCCGGCTGGGTCACTGTCTGTGTGGAGTCTGCACATCCTCCCCGTGTGTGCGTGGGTTTCCTCCGGGTGCTCCGGTTTCCTCCCACAGTCCAAAGATGTGCGCGTTAGGTGGATTGGCCAGGCTAAATTGCCCTTAGTGTCCTAATAAAAAATAAGGTTAATGGGGGTTGTTGGGTTACTGGTATAGGGTGGATACATGGGCTTGAGTAGGGTGATCATTGCTCGGCACAACATCGAGGGCCGAAGGGCCTGTTCTGTGCTATGTTCTATATCTATCTGAACTGCTGCCTTTAGGACCTGTGCACTTGCACACTAAGATCTCTCACTTCATCTAACTGTTTCAGTATATTCCCATTTATTGTGTTTCCCTTTACTGTTTGACCTCCCGAAATGCATTACCTCACACTTATCAGAGTTGAACTCCATCTGCCACTTTCCTGCCCACTCCACCAACCCATCTCTATCATTTTGGAGCTTAGAGCTATCCTCTACACTATCCACTACATGGCCAATTTTTTTTTTGGGAAATGTTTTTATTGAGTTTTCATATTTTATATCCAACAAATTACAAATTATTAGAAAAAAAACATGCAGAAATTGACATGCATATTTACAGGCAAGCATCTTCATAATAACAACTGTGGCCGCCCCCTTTAACCGGCATACATATTTTACATTCCCCAATATGGCCGAGGTACATGTTTGTAGGCATTTATTTACAATTGGTTTTGGGCCTTAGCTTGCCATCAGACTGTCGCTTGCGGCTTTGTCCTTCCTTTTTTTTTGGAATAATTTTTATTCAAGTTTTCAACAACAAATTTTATCACAACAGAGAAAAACAGTAACCCCTCCCCTCCAATACAAAAACAATAAATTAACAAGAAAAATAAATAAGCGTAAAACCATGCGAACAAACCCCCATAACGAATCCGTAGCCCCCCCCCCCCCCCTCCCCCCGATTCCCGTCCATTTTCCCCTGATTCTTGGCCACCCGACTATTCTTCCTCTTGTTCGTTGGCCACAAACAGGTCCCGGAACAATTGCATGAATGGCTCCCACGTTCTGTGGAAGCCGTCGTCTGACCCTCGGATGGCGAATTTGATTTTCTCCATTTGGAGAGATTCCGAGGTCGGACAGCTCTGGGCGGTGCTGTTGACCGCCAGCCAAACAGGATTCTATGGCGGGCGATCAGGGAGGCAAAGGCGTCCGCCCTCCTCCCCAGGACGCAACAAGAAAGAAATGGGAGGATGACCTGGGGATTGAGATAGGGTGGGGACTCTGGAGCGAAGCACTGCATAGGGTCAACTCCACCACCACGTGCGCAAGGCTCATCCTGACGCAACTAAAAGTGGTACATAGAGCCCACTTAACAAGAAACCGTATGAGTAGGTTCTTCCCGGAGGTGGAGGACAGATGTGAACGGTGCCAAAGAGGCCTGGCCAACCACGCCCACATGTTCTGGTCTTGCCCCAGACTTGTGGAGTACTGGACAGCCTTCTTCGAGGCTATGTCCAAAGTGGTGGGTGTGAGGGTGGAGCCATGCCCGATAGTGGCGGTCTTCGGGGTTTCATGGCCAATTTTTAAATTGTCTGCAAATTTCCCAATCGTTCCCCCATGTTCAAGTCTAAATCGTTAATATATAAAACAAACTACAGTGCTGAGGACCCGGGTTCAAATCCCGGCCCTGGGTCACTGACCGTGCCATTCTCCTCCTGTCTGGGTCATCCTCCTCGTGTCTGCATGGGTTTCACCCCCACATCCCAAAGATGTGCAGGATAAGTTGATCGGCCACACTAAATGGCCCCTTAATTAATAAATTGGGTATTCTAAATTTATTTTAAAAATATATAAAACAGCAGGGATCCCAACACCGAGCCCTGCGGAACACCATTTGAAACAACTTTCCATTAGCAAGGGCAGCCATCGACTATTACCCTTTGCTTCCTGTTACTAAGCCAATTGTGGATCCAATTCGCCACATTATCCTGCGTCCCATGGGCTTTTAGTTTTTTTTGGCCAGTCTGCCTTGTGGGACCTTGTCAAATGCCTTGTTAAAATCCATGTAGATGGCATCCACTGCACCACCCTCATTGATCCTACTGGTCACTTCAAGAATTCAATTAAATTTGTACGGCATGACCTTCCCTTAAGAAAGCTATGCTGACATGACCATAGATGCGAAGGCCTTCAACCGGGTGGAGCGGGAATATTTGTGGGTGGTTCTAGGGCGGTTTAGATTTGGGCAGGGGTTTGTGGATTGGGTCTGGTTATTGTACTGGGCACCAGTAGCAAGTCTGCGAGCGAATAGGATGAGCTCAGAATTTTTCAGGCTGCATTGGGGAACGAGGCAGGAATGTCCACTCTCCCACTACTCTTTGCCTTGGCTATAGAGCCATTGCCAATGGCATGGATAGCGTCAAAGGACTGTCAGAGGATAGTGGGGGAGGGGGGGGGGCATAGGATGTTGTTGTACGCAGACAACTTGCTGCTTTATATTTCAAATCCGTTGGAAGGTATTGGGAGGAATTGTGAGTGTCTTGGAGGAATTTGGCCGGTTGTCAGGGTACAAATTGAATATGGGGAAGAGTGAGGTCTTTCCGATCCAAGCTAGGGGGCAGGAGAGGAGGCTGGGGGAGTTGCCATTTAGAGTAGTGGGGAAAGCTTTCAGTATTTGGGCATTCAGGTGGCATGGGGGTGGTAGCCCAAGCTGTTGATGAAACAGATGAAGGGGGATTTCAGTAGGTGGGATGTACTCCATTCTCGTTGGCGGGATGGATGCAGTCGGTGAAGCTGACGGTTCTCCCAAGGTTCTAGTTTGTGTTTCAGAATCTCCCGATCTTCATTCCCAAGACTTTCTTCAGGAGAGTGAATGCACAGATATCGGGGTTTGTTTGGGCAGGTAAAGATTCACTGGTGAAGAAGGTGCTGCTGGGGCGGGAGGGGGTTTAGCTCTCCCAAATTTAATGAACTACTATTGCGCTGCGAATATAGCTATGGTTAGGAAGTGGGGGAGGGGCCGTTATGGGAGCGGTTGGAGGCAGCCTCTTGTAAGGATATGAGTTTTGGGGGACTATTGACAGTGCCTTTGCCGTTCTTGCCGGCCAGCTATTCCACAAGCCCGGTGGTGGCGGCTTTGAGGGTGTGGGGACAGCGGCAGCAGCACCCAAGGCTTTAGGGGGCCTCAGTTTGGGCACCGATCCATGGGAACTACCAGTTTGTTCTGGGGAGGGGGGTGGGGGGGTGGTTTCGGGGGAAGCAATGAGCATTGACAGCAGCTTTCCAAGCTTGGAGGAGGAATTTGAGTTGCCCGCCGGGAATGGGTTCTGGTATTTGCAGGTGAGGGATTTTGTCTGGAAGCAGGTACCATCCTTTCCTCACCTGCCGCCCCAGGGATTACGGGACAAGGTGGTGTCAAGAACAGGGGTAGGGGAGGGAAAGTGTCAGAAATTTACAAGGAGTTGATTGGGAAGGAGCCCTGGTAGGGGTAGTGAAGCGCAAGTGGGAGGAAGAGTTGGGTGGGGAGTTGGAGGTTGGGCTGTGGGAGGCGGCTCTGAGGAGGTTGTTTGTAATACTCCTTGCATTGAAGTATAAACAGTTCAACCCCATCAATTTACTTTGCTGGATGCTTTTTAACCCTTGATTCTGAAGTCTTTCCGATCTATATCGTTATATCGCTGGCTATATCGTTAACTAATGTTCTACCTCCTGTTTCCTGATCTGACCCTGGTGCATCTAAGCCTATCCTCGAGTTTCCATCCACCTGCCATGCTAGATTAAAACCTCCCCAATAGCGCCACCCTGAGGATATTGGTAGTTTATCTTTTCCCTCTGCATTATGTTTTGGTCATCATTTGTTGGTTTTTAAAACTTTCCCATCTTTGCCACATTGTAGCTTTTATTTTTCAGTTTACTTCTATCCTTAACTTCCTTGGTTAACCGTGATTGATTTATCTCCTTCCTAGAATTCTTCTTTGTCACTGTGATATATCTTTGTTGTAAGCCATGAACCATTTTCAGAAACATCTACCATTGCTGATTAACCATCTTTTCTGCTAAACTCCTTTCCCAGTCCATTCCAGCCAACTCGGCCCTCATTCCTTTATAATTACCCCTATTTAAGTTTACCACAGTTGTTTCTGACCCAAGTTTCTCACTCTCAGGCTAAATTGTATGTTATGAATTCCACATTCCCATTTACCCTCGATTCCCTTGCCTAACAAGAATCTATCTACCTCTGCCTTTAAAATATTTAATAACCCCATCTCCACCCGTCGCACAACCCTCAGGGAAAATTTATCATCTCGGTCCTAAATGGGCACCCCTAATTTTAAAAGTGCCCCTAGTTCTAGACTTAAAAACATCCTCTCCATGTCCACCTTGTCAAGACCGCTCAGGATGGTGTCTATTGCAATCAAATCACCCCTCCCTCTTCGGAGTTCAAGAGGAAACAAGCCCAATCCATCCAATCTTTCAAAAATCCTTTTAAAAATAGCAGGTTGGCAAGATATTCCAGCCAGTTGCCAAAGGTACTCTGCTACCCTAGTCAACAACTACTCATCTTTGAGAGCATGTCTTACCTTTGCTCGTCATCCTTTCAATGGTGCTGCCTAAGCAACTTGTTAACATTCAAAAAGACAGCCTTGGCTGAGCTATATCTCAATAATTAAAGCATGTTGAAGCAAATAGTGGTTCTCATACTGTGACCGTAGCACAACCAGACTTAACCTGGAACCTTCCTGGTCAGGTTGGTTCAATATTGTATCACATTATAGAGAGGAAGAGAGGGATGCGGACCATGATTAATATTAGCAAAACATGGCTCATGCTGACTTTGTTATTTGTTTTCACATTGCTTCTTGTAGTTCCAAGTCACAGCAGAACTGGATCATTTGCTGAACTGAAGTCTGATGCTCGTTAGTAATGAAGTCAGTCATTAAAAACTAGTACAACAGCTAACAAAATACTAGAATGCTTAAATAAAACAAAACTTTTTGAAAATAGTTGAAAAGAATCCAAAAGAGAAAAAAGGCACATGGTCTTAATGGTCAGTCACTAATGAGAGGGCACTTTATACCTGTTGAAACCTTGCTTTTACAGGAAGGTAGAAGATGCTTTCTAGCCAACAAAATTTTTTGCAGGAGTGCTATTTTCCCCATTTTATACATTTTCTTGTCAACTTCAATTAATCCACACTGAGAATTAAGATATGAGTGTCAATTCATGCAAAAAGAGTTCATGAAACTACTTAAGATTGTTTAGATAACCTTAAGAACATTTTATTGCCTTTTTCTTATGCTCAGCGTTGAAGTGGTTACGTCCAACCTCATTCCAGCTTGGCCCGTCTGCACACCCTCAGTTCCATAAAATTATTTATTTGCCAAACTATTTCATTATCTGAAAGGAGAAGTTTGATGAAAAGATTTTCCCCATCTCGGAACGGGCCACAGCAGAAACATAAATCCTTTCATAGCAGGAGTTCTGTACTCAAATGGAAGGGTCAAGAAGATAAATCTGATTTTTAATTTCAGCAAAACTTCCTCACATGGCATTTAACAAAAAATACATTAGTGATAATTTACATTATATTTTATATACATTGTGTACAGTTAGCACTCCAGAAAATATATTTCATAACCAATCAGGAAGAATTAAAGTTCACATATATCTCAATGATTTAAGATTTCCATTTTAGTGCAATTTTCATGTATCTTAACCCAAGCACTGGAGGCAAATACAGTTAATGAAAGCATTTATATTTCTAAAGTATCCCAGTTTAATTACTTTATGTACAGAAGTTTCTTTATCTCATCCAATGCAAATGTGTTCTCTCTTCCCCCATTACAATACATTTTCCATAGAATTTAAATTTTCTTTTCTCAAGCTTACTGCTTGTATAATATGAAGTCAAATTTCAAAATTGTATAAGCATATAACCTTTATTAGTTCATAATCCAAAAATAATGTAAATACAAAATTAAATACTTATCTTTGGTGCAAACATGCTCTTATAATCCTCCTAGATTCATAAATGTATCTGTATAATTACAGAGTATCTTTGTATATTAAATTTAAATATAAGCAAAGCTATCGGCAACCAAAAAAAAATACTTCTATTCAGAATGGTTTGCATATTTTTGGCAACTGCATAGAGCTCAAAGTCCCTGAAGTTCTGGGGCTAGACTTTGAAAAGAACCGGTAACCATTTGATAACAGCAATCATTCTGCCTGCAACGTTATTAACATTTAACCCTCCAAATAGCAATTTCCTCTGGCAGCTTGATAACCTAAGCAATAATAATAAGGAAGCAGTCAAAAAAAATTGGGGATGTTGCAAAAATATAAAGAAATCTCACATGTACTTCAAAACAAAATACAAATTTCAAACCAACAATTTCTCAGAATGTCACCCCAGAGTGTAAATGTTGACACAATTTTGCGAAAGCTGGCACGAAAAGGGGACAAGTGAGGTTTTGTAATGGTTTAAAATTTGGTCAAGCATAAATGGAAAAGCTCAATGTTGGAATGCTTAAGACACATTTTGCGAGGGTCTGGTGCATTCTTGGTATCTTATTACAAAAATGATAACTCAGAGCAATGAGAAGTTTATGCACAGTGCGAGGTTTCCCCTCCAAATGTCTTCATTATTGCGCTGGACGTCTTATATGACTGTCGGTCGACTGTGTTGATGTTTGGGAATCCTTTCTGAAACGGTCTTTTCTTCGTAATCACCTCAATTTGGTTTTAAGATTAATCTCCTCCTTGCCCAAATCATTCACAGAATGCATCACAGACAGAATTCTTTTTACAAATTGCACAAAGTAAAAGATAGAAAAGCAAACTGAAATCACATGTCAATGTCTTCCACAAAGACTTTTGCTCAGAGAACAGAGTCATGAGTAACAAAAATAAGGAACAGAAAAGGAAGGATTACAAAAATAGAAATAAATGGGTAAAGTAACAAAATAAAGTTCACTTAGTTTATGCTCGCAGAGTTACAGAAGAACTTTACTAAAAGTTTCACACCATTTGCACAGAAGTAGAAAAATAACCCTTATGGTCCAAACAACTGCTTTGCATGTTTAACATTATCTCAAACAAAACCTGATTTTGAGATGTCTTTGCTAGGTTTTTCTTTCCTGGTCTTAAACACACTTCAGAGCATAGGATCCCTCCACCAAGTAGTCAGTTAAGGCGAATTGTGCTGGCATGGTTTACTGTTGTACTGTAAAATGGGTCAATGCTTGCTTCAGCTTTGCCGCAATCTAGTAGGAAACAAAAAGAATATTGGTAATTGAAACACATTTCAACACACTTGCCCACGTCTTTCAGAAGATCTTACAACAAAATGTGGGGTAATCGATTAAATATTTCACTTGCAACCTTATTGAAAAGGTTGGTTTCCTTTTTTTTTTTTAAAAACAGTACTTTGTACATTTCCCTCTCCCCATTCTTCACAATGATGTGCTCTATAGTCAGCAGCAATCCAATGTACAAATATCTACCAATACCACTTCTCTGGGTGCTAGGATTGCAGGATGCAGGAAGGGATTTCTTCTGAGATTATTATATAGCATTACAAACACTTCCATCAAATTAGCCCTTAAATCACCTCGGCTACAAATGATACTGCACAAGGGTTGGGGCTGGAGAGGTGCAATTAGCCATCCATTTTCCCAACCAACGAATGTGAAACACAACCTAAATGGTGGAATGTGGAATGAAAGAAAACAGAGCATTTATCAGGCTAGCCCATGGAAATGCATCTAGTAATGGGAAATGAACCAAACAGAATAATGCAGTAAAGGTAAAGAACACCTCAGTGATAGAAATCACAATATTGGAGTGAATAAGAACAGAACTAGGGAAAATAAACTGTAAAATACCCCCTCCTCTTTTACCTCCTTAACTATCTCGTTTGAAGATTTTGTATCCTGGATTATTGAGCTGACAATACTGCCCCTTTTTCAGTCATGTCTCAGTGACAGCAAAGACATCAAACCACATTTATGCACTCAATTCATCTGCCTTGTTCATCAGACTCCTCACATTAAAATAAATACCATCCAAGTTTGCCAAACTCCCTTGTTACTCAACTGATCTAGACATTCTATGCCTTCCTGACACACTTGATAGCACCTCTAATTTTGGCTATGCATTTATCCTTGCTGAACTTTCTCTCAGGGTCCCAGGCCCCTGCCAAGTTACTTTAAACCCTCCCCAACAGCACTACCAAATCTCTTTGCAAGACACTGGTCCCATTTTGGTTCAGGTACAAACTGCCCGCCTTGTACAGGTCCCACCGTCACCAAAAACGGTCTCAATGTCCCAGAAATCTAAAACCCTCCCTCCTGCACCATTTTTCCAGCCACACATTCATCTGGACAAACCTCCTGTTTCTATATTCTCTAGCAATTGGCACCGGAAGTAATCTAGAGATTACTACCTTCTGGGTCCTGTTTTTAAAAAATCTACTTCCTGGCTCCCTAAATTCTGCTTTCAGGACCTCATCCCTTTTTGTGCCTACATTATTGGTACCAATGTGTACCATGATATCTATCTATTTGCCCTCCCCCTTCAGTATGCCCTGTAGCCAGTGACATCCCTGACCCTGGCATCAGGGAGGCAACATACCATCCTGGAGTCTTTTTCGTGACCACAGAAATGCCTGTTGGTTCCCCTTACAATGGAACCCGGATCACTACAGTCCTGCCATCCTTACTTCTCCCCTCATGTGCAGTAGATCTATCCATTGTGCCATGAAGTTGTCTGTCATTGCATTCTCCTCCACAGTCATCTTCCCCAACAGTGTCCAGAACGTATATCTATTAGAAAGGGGGATGGCCACAGAGGACCCCTGCACTACCTGCCTTCCTCCACTCTGCCTGGTGGTCAACCATGCCCTTTCTGCCTGTTCAATCTTCACCTGCAGTGTGACTACCTCACTGGACATGCTATTCGCGACTTGCTCAGCATCGCGGATGCTCCACAGTGAATCCACCCTCAGCTCCAGCTCTGAAATGCGGTTAGCCAGTAGCTGCAGTTGGACACGTGGTCACCAGAGAGAACTGAAGCTTCCATGATTTGCCCCTAGCACAGGAGGAGGATACGATTGGTGAAAGCCCCCATGTCATGACTACCCTTAAGCCCCTTATTTACTCACTTTTAACAAAAGATTAAACTATATAAGAATATTATTTACTTACCTCCCTTACGCTAACTTTAACTCCTTCACCCTACTTTGTTTACTTATATTACTTTATTAAAATGACCCTGACTTATTTGTGCTGTTTCTAAATTATTCCCCTGCTCCAAAAAAACACAAAAACACTTTTTATACTTGTGACTGTTTCACGGTGACGCTGACTGTGAATTCAATGGGAATAGGAATCTGACCTTGATGTTTATGAAACGCAGCTGTGCTCCGCTCCTGCTCAGACTGAGCTCCGCATTCAGTCTTTTCAGTTTCACCTAACTCTCTGTTTTCACCCACCTCCAAAAACACTCTTCAGTTCAGCCAAGCACGCAGTGAATAGCATCTCCTTTTATAGGCCTCAAATTACAATGCTTTGGAAACTGGATTAAACCAGCCACAGTTGAGTGTGACTAAACTGACTCCTGTTTCAGGAATGCAACTAAACTACAATAATCAAAAGAGCAGCTTTTAATTACTCGATTAAAGAACTAATCTCATTTGCAATTAACCCGGAAAATAAGTTTAATTACTACTTACCCCAGATCCTGCCTTTATACATGTGCCACAGGTAACTGGATAGACGTTGAGAATAGGACTACAGCCTCTCAGGCCATCATCATCCTACTTTTGAATTGGTGTTAATGCCATAAGCTGCAGTCCTACGAGATTGATTCATCTCTCCATGCCTATCTCATCGTATAAAGTCAACACCATCAGAAAAATGAATTAACCAGCATTGGTTCTCAGCTCACCGACCTCAGTGTAGGAATACCTCACTGGACTTTGATTGTGCACTTTGGAATCCAAGTGATACAGAATGTATTTTCTCGGTGGTCTCTGCACTGTAAACCTTTTCTTTCTGCTATCCCTCTTTCAGTCTAATAATGCAAAGGGGGCAACATTGTGCCCCTCCTTGTGGGGTTTGAGTGTGTGTAAATAAGCTAATCTTTTGAGTTCATCCTATCTCAATTTTGCTGGGGGTTATTAGTAGAAAACTGGGTCAGATCAAAACACCATTCTGTGTACGGACAGATGGTGAGAGGAGAAATTTGTGCTGTTTAACGCACCCCTCCCCCTCCTGTGGAGGACATCATGCACGAATAGTAAAAATAATAAGTATCTGCACAACAGCAATATAAAGGGCCCCACTGATATTCAATGACAATGCTGTTCTGCAAAACTAAATAGGATGTGAAGCAAATAGGGGGGGAGCGGCAGGCCAAGAGCACACGTGAGAAGAAGAGTGGCAGAAAATGTCTGGTAGAATTTTATACAAGAAAGGCCAGATGTCAGGTCAGCTCTTGCTCTGTGGGCATGAACTCAGCCCACATGGGCGACGCAAACTCTGGAAGTGTGATTTGTACAAAAATATATAGAAATTAAGTAGAATTAAATATTGGCGCTTTATAGCTTATTACTTCAAAAACATATTCCTACAGTTTTATGCCATTTTTAAAAAAAAAAGTAACAACGGGTCTTTTGGAAAAAGATCTATCCAGCACTGACAGGCCCACATTTTGTAACAGAATCCAGAGGAGAGGAAATGGATTAGAGAAGTTATACACAGTAAAAATTAAAAAAGGAAACCCATCTTGTTGGGGAGCTGAGGTACAGTCTAGCAGAAACAGAAGCAAGTGGTTAAAAACAACTGACATGCACAATAATGATGAACAATATTAAGCATGTGGCGTTGCTCTGGTTAATAATTTTGACAATCAAGAAAAGACTGTCACTTTACAAACCTGTTAAGAAGTTACATTTAAAAAGACTCGACTTGTTCGGTTTGCAAAAATGAACCAAAATCATTTGGGGCAAAGGATAGACAGCCACGGGCAGGAATTTCCACCTAACCCACTGCGCGGAGGCAGGCACCATTTGGCTGGCAGCGGGATCTTCTGATCGTCAACCCTGTTGTCAACAGGGTTTCCCATTGAGTGCACTGTGCCCTTTGCCACCATGAAACCTGCAGCCGGTGATGTGCTGTTGGCGGAACTGGAAGATTCCGCCGGTGTGTACGTCCGGAAAATTCCAGCCCAAGTTCAGAACCAGTCTGGCAGCATGCTCTGTTGATACAGTTTTTAAAATAACCCTTCAAGTTTTTATCCCATTCCCCTTTGAAAGCTACTATTTAATCTGTTTCCACCACCCCATCAGGCAATGCATTACAAATCCTAGCCACGCATTGTGTAAAAAGGTTTTCCCTTATGTAACTTCTGTTTTCTGGTCAATCACTTTAAATTTGGCCCTCTGGTTATCAACCTTTCAGTCATTGCAATCAGTTTATCTTTACTTACTCTGTCTAAGTCCTTCATGGATTTTAAACACCTCTAATAGATTATGTTAAATCATGTGGAGATAAAACATTATGCCTTTTGTCCCAACAGCATGTTACAGAAAAGATGATCTGTTAAACAACCTACCGTTTCATAAAACTCAACTTGCTGCTGTAGGTAGTGTTGCATTACAGTATTGTAATCATAAATCCGATTACTGTGGAAGTGATTCATTTCCGCTGTAATAAAATTGTACAGTCTGAATGAATAACCCTCGTACAACTATCTTTACTTACTGAAACTTAAATTCAAAATGATAAAATAAAGCAAAGTCTAGTAAAATATTCTCAATTATCTACACTATAATCAATTTGTTTTATACCCACCTTTT
This sequence comes from Scyliorhinus canicula, assembly GCF_902713615.1. NCBI lineage: Eukaryota > Metazoa > Chordata > Chondrichthyes > Carcharhiniformes > Scyliorhinidae > Scyliorhinus > Scyliorhinus canicula. The sequence goes on from NC_052146.1 coordinate 221,818,523, forward strand.
CTGCTTTCAGATTTCTCCCATTCCAGGAAGATAGTGCAACCTAGACTGTGAAGGGATATGGAGCAGAAGCGGGTAAATGGAATTGAGGTACAGGTTACCCATAATCTAACAGAATGGTGGAACAGGTTAAAGCGGCTCCTACTCCTGTTCCTCTGTTGGCTTCCTGTCAGTGCACAGCAATCAGCAAGGTAGCTTCTGCACAACAGGCACACTCAGATTTGCTTTCGCTTCCCATGCTGCCATGTTTGGTGATGTAAGGACTATCAGACTAACAATAGCAAATAAGAATATCAGAAACTCCTGGAACTGAGAGTTCTAGTTACCTTTTAATGTTGTTGGAGGTTTGGCTTAAGTGTCCAGGACAGGAACTGCTTATCTACAGGAAATATTCATTTAGGAGAGTGAATACTTTATAAGATTTTAAAAATCTTTCCCTTCCATCTCACACTACTCATCCCACTAAATTAGGTTATTGATGTCAGGTGGAAAGTTGGAAACACAAGATGAAGTGAAGCAAATGACCAAGTTTTGCACTTCAGAATAAAAAAAACTTAAATAAATAAATCTACTGTTTTAAATATGAATCAAGACTTTATTTGTGCCTATTTCTTAGGACCTACAAAACAATTGGGTTCTTGGTCATCCTAGAATAACCGGGTGTATTTGGAGATATGATACCTCTAAGAATGTTGCTTCCAGCTGGGAATTCAGTGATTTGAATTTCCTACCACAATGCACTGGTAACTCCAACCCCCTTCACCTACCACCATTCGCCCCTCACATCAGTCACATCACTCGTTGCAGTTAAAGCCTTAGGCTCGGTGATATCACGCGATCACCAACGCAGGGAGCCAGAACTTTGTGCCGTGCAGTGGGTAGGGAGTTAGAGTTGGGAATTAAGAGGTTCAGAAATCCATTTAAGGAATCTCTGAACTCATGAGCATAAACTGATAGGGAAGGTGGAACAGAAGAGAGTTGTTTATCAAGGGAGGGCGGGGAATGGCGGTTTGGGATTTGAAACTAGGAACTGGGGTAAGACAGAGGCTGGGGATCAGAGATTATGGGAGAGAAAGGGGTCTTGTGTTCGGGAACTCTTGTTCAGCATGGGGGACCAGCATTTTCCACAGGGCCAGGAACAGCAGCAAGATGTTAAGTGTCAGCAGCACTGAGGGGAATAGCCTGTGAAACATGGAGACACTACTCTGGGTAAATTGTGAAAGATTATTTTCGCTGGTGGTGAACACAAAGATTCTCTCTAGAAGGAACAAAAGGGGAAGGGAGGAGAGAAATCTTTGGATGGTGGGCTATGACAGGATGGAATATTTCCTTTCAGTGATGATTAAGGTAAAGCCTAAAATTTCACTTCAAAATATTTTGGGGTGGAGTGATCGGGTTATAGGACAGTTTGCAGCATAGCGGAATGAATGGAGGTCTTATGGTTGTAATTTCTATTATATGATTGACTATTTATTTGATGGAATGCAAGATTAGGGAATGGTTTAGAATGGTTAGTCCTGAGCTGAGTTTAGGGCAATGTGTCCTGTGTCAAGGGCCCCATGTACATCTTTCTGTTTGATATGATTTATGACAACCAAGCAAAGGTCAGCTCTGACCGAGGTTCTAAGTTCAGAGATGTCACCTTCTCACAAACCAGAGTATAAGGGGAGTAGGGAAAGAGATCAGCGCCATTAAAAATGGCCGCCCGTGGAGCCTGACCATATCTTGGTAGAGCATTCAGGGTAAAGTCTCAGGGTGATTCTTACTACTTATTACAGGTAGGATAATGGAACATTACAACTACTGTGAGTTAAATATAGTGGCACATTTTATTGCTGTTGGTTATGAGGAAAATCTGTATGTAACCATTTAACTATTATTGTTTTTAGATATCAGTGCAACTTCAGTGAATTACCATTAGCCCTGGAAGAATCAAAGTTCCTTTGATTTCACTTCTGATACTCAATCCACCATCCTCAGATTTCTCTGGCCCACCAGTGTCCTCCTGGTTCTTTGAACTACTGGGATAATGGGTGCTAATGTGAGACCACAAAGAGCATTACTCAGCTAAAGGGAACGCAAGCTACATAAACTAAATGCAGTAACATCGTTAGAGGGCATGTGGTCAGAATGATGTGATCAAATGTCTAAAAATGTCTCCAAATAGAGTTGGAAAACCTAACCAACAGTGGACAAGTAGATAGGCAGATCCCAAATTCCCACCAATATCTCTATGAAGCAGCTGTAAAAACATCACAGGTTTAACTGTCCTTCCAAACTGTTCTATTTCTCCATAAGAAAGAAAGAGGGTAGGAAAGCATATATGAATTTAAAGTAAACAAAGTCACTTTCAAATTTTGTTTGTATGTCTACCTTGGAATGTGTAGGACATTGTTCCAATTCGATTCACCATGGTGTTCTTTTCCTGTGCTGTTACTTTATTTAAAGCAACCAACTTGTCACCTTCTTTTGCTTTCTCTATAGCTCCCTATTACGATAAAGAAATGGTAATATACATCAATCCACAACACGATCAATATAAACTATCAAAAACATTATTTATCTTTCAATCTAAATATTATTCTTTCAGAGTTCCAGTCACTAAGTTATTACTGACTAAAATTCTGTATTCACCAATTATGAACTTAGGATCACATTTTAAAAGAAAATGTGTAGCTATGTCTCCTTTTCATGGGCTTCCAACAAGGTTATCTATATTACATTCACAATACTTATAGGCCCTTGAGTTTCTTTTCCATTCAATACCAGTTACATGCTGAATGAAACCACATCAACAGGAGGAAATATTAAACCAGGTACACGTTACTTCCAGCATTAGATGTCACTATCATTAGATGAATATTTAGCAGAACCCAAGATATGCAAGAAGAATTCATTTTGATGTTTCACATGTTTACATTTCCTGCAATTAAGACTGCTCTATTGAGTGCAAATACAAAGCTGTTTTGGTCACAGGTTCAACTATAGTGTACCCATCAACTCATTCCCTGTGGGGAAAACCATAAACAAAAATGATCAAATGTACTGAATGACCCCCAAATGAAGAAATTATTAACAAGATTTCACTTCTTGTAACTTTTAATTTCACATGTATCATAACCCAAGTAGATTAAACATGAATCAACAGGGAAAAGATACTTCAAATGGAAAGATACATGGGCTGTTTTTTCTGGTGGGTAGGTCAGAAGTCCTCAGTTTCACAGCTGTAATGGTCATCAGCATGGCACCCTTTTGTGTACCATCTCTCCCTCAGGTCACAACAGTCCTGAAAGTGCAGCTTTCCAGAGTTCCTTTCCAACTGACCAACCAATAACAACCTGGTTCACAGTTTGGACAATTCTGGGCAAACAATCAGCTTTCTAGCCATTCACATATCTTTCCAGGGTTTAGGTCATTTTAGTCACCTTGTCCCAGTCTCCTTTTCTGCCAAACAGAAAAACCTGACCTACTCCGGTGAAGGATTTGCTTCATCTCCTCATAATTGGATGAGTTCCTCTTTCTGTCTCGGTTTGCTTTTTCTTTGTTTCTACATCTGTGTGCTGATGGCCTTCTTCCTCCAACTCACCCATCTTCTTTACAACAGTAGTTTCTTTGTCTGTCTTTCTGCCAGCCACAGTTTTCATATGTTAACTTCCTTCCTGTTGCTACTGTTTCCAGGTTACCCAGATCAAAGGTCGCCAGATCACACGGACCAGTATTTCTTATTCTCCAAGAAAATTATGATTGATCCATTTTACAATTGATGGAAACTCTTAGTCTTTTACAAACATGCTTAAAAACAATAACAGATTTTCTAGACATTTTCAAGAAATCACAAATTTTCCTTACTCTATTGTTTCTGGGTCAGAGCTCGTCGCAAACCAATTTTGTTATCTGTCATCCTGATAACTAACAGTTTTCACAGGACAAACCCTTGTGAAAGGGAAACAATTTTTGATATTTATGGGGCTGAACTCTGCCACCCACCTCTGGTACCAGAGTTCCCAACATGCGGAGATTCGCACGTCAAGCAACAAATGGGTTCAGCACATCGATCCAATGCTCTGGTCCCCCACAGGCAATGAGCTATGCACCCTGCAACGGCAGGAGGATGCAAATGGGCCATTTGAACCTATTTTCATACGATTAATGGGCTGGATACCAGATTATCCAAGCCTCCATGATGCTCCACCCTCATGGCCGTGATTGGAGCACTTATTTTCCAGTGTGGCCCTGACACGAAGGACCTCACAGTGGATCAAACGGGTAGGTAGGTGCACCCAAAGCCCACCGGAGTGCCCCTCCCACTAAAATGCAAATCCTACCCACCCATCCCCCCCATCAGACTCCCATATCAGAGGCCTCCCCATCACACGCAGTCCAGGCAGAAACAGTGAAAACTACTGCCATTTCACTTTTCTGTCCCTTACACCCGCTGCCTCAGACAGAGGTATAGAAAGTAGCAGCTGTTATTTCATAGAAATAAAACACATCATAATGCTTTAAACCCCCTCAGATCTTTGATCTGTGAGACTTCAATTCACTTTCAAAGATAAATAGCTTTCAACGGAAGGGTAATAGTTTTCAGACTGCCAGGTGGCTGGATTGTTCATTTCCATTTTCCTTCATGCTTGAATGCATCTTAGGTACCCTGCTGTGTATCTAACCACAATGTTTATAAACATAGAGGAAATAAGTGCTTACACACTTCCACTGTTTCTCAGCAGAAAGCACTTAACTGCTGTTGATGTGGCGATGCCCTGTCAATAGCTAGATGTTTATCACTGCTTCCGCCTGGACTGCTCCTTAGCTTCCAGGCAGGGCTGACTGATGGGGTGAGAGGGGGGAGGGGGGGTGTCTGATAGGTGGAGAAGTCTTTGATATGAGGATCTGATGGGGGGGGGGGGGTCTCATCAGCAGGGGGTGGGGGGGTGCAGGATTTGTGTTGTGGGAGGGAGGGGGAGGGGGCTGTTGTCAGATCTCGGTTTTGGGCCGCCCGCTCAAAATGACAGCCCGATTGCGGGATCCAGAAGGGAATACCGGGAGCACCCCTCCATGCATACATTTGCAAGGCAAAAGAGAGGGAATCGCTCCTGGACACCACGCCTACCGCCAATGCAGACCCAAAGCGATCTTACTCCAGCGAGAGAACATAGTCTCCAAAATGAAGAATTCTAGCTGTGACGATTGGAAGATTTTTAGGAAATTGGATTATAAATGTAGTGGGAATATGCATATATGTATAATGACCCTGGTTTATTTCAATAATTTTTGCTTTCTTCTTTGGCTTATCTCTCACTTGTAATTTTTAATTTTTCTTTGGTTGCTTTGTGCGGTGATGAAACTTGTAAACTTAAAGTACATCGATACATACATAGAAGATAGGAGCAGGAGGAGGTCTTTTGGCTCTTCGAGCCTGCTCCGCCATTCATCATGATCATGACTGATCATCCAACTCAATAGCCTAATCCTACTTTCTCCCCAAAGCCTTTGATCCCATTCGCCCAAAGTGCTATATCTAACCGCCTCTTGAATATATTCAATGTTTTAAGCATCAACTGCTTCCCGTAGTAATGAATTCCACAGGCTCACGACTCTTTGGGCGAAGAAATGCCTCCTCATCTCTGTCCGAAATGGTTTACCCTGAGTTCTCAGACAAAAATGTGAAAGCTAATAGAAACATTTGTTTCAATGTAGTGAGATTTTTAAGGGTTAAAAGACTGGGGTTAATGTGGTTTGATTGGGGGTAGTCCCTGTATAGTTAACGATTTGCAGTCTGCCTGCAGAGGTATACATTTTTTTTATTCTAAGAGGTTAGATCAATGCTGGACGGAGTTCAGAGAGATACAGGGCCATTTTGTGAGAAGCTGTGGAGAGATGCAGTTTGGAGAAAACTGTTAAGAGAGACAGGGTTTTGGAGAAAGGCTTTTGGAAGAAAAGTCTGATCTCTTATCTGGCAACCCTAGTTTTTCGTGAGAACACAAGTGAAGACAGAGCGGCAGTGAGTTTGGGGAAGCTTTCAGAGAAAAAGAGATGCCGAGTTCCCATCTGCCTGACTCCGAGTCCACAATTCCTTTCCAAATACAATAGTTTATGATATTATTTTAAAGGCAGAGCAAGCAACCATGTCTGGAGACAAAGGAAAGACTGAAACAAATCAAGAGAAGCAGCCATATGAAGACTTTCACATAGAGTAGGAAAGGGTTCCCGTAAGAGGCAGAATCTGCTGTGTTATGCACATATTACTTTAGGCCTTGCTTGTTTAAGCTGGATTGAGAGCTTTATATGTATTTTCTTGTTGTTTAATGGGAAATTGTTTTAAGTAGTTTTAAGGTGTACGTGTAAGCGGTTCTTTTCGGGTTTGAAGTTAAAAGTTTAAGATTGCAGTTATAATAAAGTTTTGTTTCAAAATAATCAAGCCCTATTTCTTCAAGCAATCACTGAGCAAATCGATCCTTCCACACAGTCAGTAAATTAAAATATTGGGTTTTTGGTCCAGTGTCCGAGTCACCGTCAGGCATTGTAATATGCCCTATATTTCAGCTGTGTTTTCCTTTTTAGAATCATATAGAACAGAGGCAGGCCATTCAGTCAGCATGACTGCGCTGGCATTTAAAAATGCTAAATAATTACAACCACTTCCCTGTTCTTCTTCTAGATAATTTATTCCTCAACAAGTATTTATCCAATTCCCTTTTCAAATGTACCGAATCTGCTTGCACCACACTGTCAGGAAACTCATTGATACCATAGCAAATTGCTCCAAAACAGTTCTCCATTTGCCTCTGTTTTTTTAAAATTACTTTACTGCATCCTTTAGTTATCAACCTTTCCATCACTGGAAACAGTTTCTCCTTATTTTCTATATGAAAGCCTTCAGGATTTTGAACACCTATCTTGCCTGCTTGAAGGACAGAACATCAATTTATCTAGGCTCCCCACGTAAATGAAATCCTTCATCCCTGGTACCATTCTTATTAATCTCTTCGCTCTCACCATAACATTAATGTCCTTTTCAAAGTATGGTGCCCAGAACTGGGAGCATCACCAAATCTTATAAAGTTTAAGGATAACTTCCTTGCTTTTACTCTTTATGCCTCTATTTAGTAAACCAAGCATTCCGTAAGGCTTTTTAAGCAACTTTCTCAGCTTGCCTTTGAATTGTGTATGTGGGGTCCCAGGTTTCTCTGCCTGCAGCTGCTTTAAAATTGCAATGTTTAGGTTATATTACTTTCCCTCCCCCCCATTCTTCCTACTTAAATTAATAATTTCACCCTTGCTGGCATTACAGTTCATCTCTCAAGTGTCTGCCCATTTCACCAGTTTGCCTATGCCCTCCTGAAATGTATCGCTTTTCTCTTCATTGTCACCTGCAAACTTCAAAACCATGCCCTACACATGGGAGTCCGGGCGATTAATAAATATTAAAAAGAGCAGCGATTCCACACAGATGCTGGGATTACCACTGCAGAATCTCCCCCAGTCTGAAAAACATTCAGTTTCTCTCTGCTTTCTGTCATTTGTATTCAAACTGCTACTGTCCTTTTAGCAAATTTTGCTAACAAATTTATTATGTGGCACTATATCAAACACCGTTTGAAAGTTCATATATACATCAACTGTACTCACCATTTGCTTTTAACAAATATGTGCAGTTATTGGTTACCATGTTTTCCTAAATAGCAATCAATGTTGTCCTGATTATTGTCTCTAAAAGTTTCACCACCGGCCTGTAATCGCCACATTTTCTCTCTCTTCTTTTCTGAACATGGTGTAACATTTGTAATCCTCTGGTACTGTTCCTTTATTTCAGAAGGAATGGGTATTGTGGCCTGTGCCTCTAATTTCTAACCTCACTTCCTCACAAACCTAATACCATCTTGCCTGGACTGAGTGACTTTGCTACTTTAAATACTTCTAAATACAGCCTCTTTATCCTTATCCTATCTACTGCCTCCTTGTTCAGAGTTACATTAGCACAATCCCTTTCCCTCGTGAAGTACTCATTTTAGTACCTCAACTATGCACACAAGGTGATCTTATTGGTCCCTAATCAGCCCTCTCTTCCTTTCAGCTCCCTTTTACTAATTCTGTTTATAAGAGACTTTTGGGCTCCCCTTTATGTTGGCCGCTAATCTAGACTTACACACTCACTCGTTGCCCTTTTATTCTTCTTTTTAGATCCCTTCTGTACACTCTATATTTGGCTCGGTTCTCTACTGCATCATGAACCTTATAATTGTCATGTTTCCTTTTTCTGCCTCGTTTTGACCGCCATATCTTTTCTCATGCAGGGAACACTAGCTCTGAATGCCTCTCTTTTGCCTTTTTAATGTTTCTTGGCTCTATGCAATGCCCTCTTTGAAGGCCTCCCATTGCCCATTTACTGTATTACGAGCAACCTTTGATTCAAATTCACCTAGAACATAGAACAGTACAGCACAGAACAGGCCCTTCGGCCCTCAATGTTGTGCCGAGCCATGATCACCCTACTCAAACCCACGTATCCACCCTATACCCGTAACCCAACAACCCTCCCCTTAACCTTACTTTAATTAGGACACTACGGGCAATTTAGCATGGCCAATCCACCTAACCCGCACATCTTTGGACTGTGGGAGGAAACCGGAGCACCCGGAGGAAACCCACGCACACAGGGGGAGGACGTGCAGACTCCACACAGACAGTGACCCAGCCGGGAATCGAACCTGGGACCCTGGAGCTGTGAAGCATTTATGCTAACCACCATGCTACCCTGCTGCCTGATTCTTTTCAACACAAATAAATTAAACCTCCTTGCCAGTTGAATAATCTCACATTTTCCCATATCCTTTTCTGTGAAAGAAACAAAAAGAATATGCCCATGCATTGCACCTTTTATAACGAAATAAAAGTTTGGGGGGGGGGCAGCCATTCCCTGGTTCATTTCCCATGGCACTGCCTTGATCAATCAGTGTCAACGTGCCTGGTTTGTATTTGAACAAAAGCAGTTAACTGTTTCCTGATGCATTCTCTATGGCAAACCTCTACTAATCAGAATTTACTAATCAGCACCTTCTTTTCAAACAGTACAATCCTTTGAGGTTTGGTTTCTTGTGAATCCATTCTGATGATTACAAGATAAAAAGCTTCCACAGCATGTCTCTTTTTTCCACAATACTGAAGTTTTGTACTCCCAAGCAACTATTCATATACTAACAGTGGCCTAAGATTTTTAAAATTTGTCTTTGGGATGTGTGCATCACAGGCTGGGCCAGCATTTGTAGCCCATCCTTAATTGCCCTTGAATTGAGTGGCTTGTTAAGCCATTTTAGTGGGGGCAGTCAAGAGTCACAGCATCGCTGTGTGGGTTTGGAGTCACATGTAAGCCAGACCGAATACAGAGGGCAGATTTCTTCCCTGAAGGACATTCGTGAACCAGATGGGTTTTTAACCACAATTGGCAATTGTTTCATGGTCACCATTAGACTTTGTTGTAAGACTTCTTAAGACCGGCTTCTCCGCATCATCATTCTACTTTTAATTCCAGATTTTTATTGAATTCAAATTTCACCATCTGCCCTGGTGGGATTCGAGCCCAGGACCCCAGAGAATTACCCTGGGTCTCTGGATTACTAGTTCAGTGACAATACCACTACGCCACTGGCTCCCCTAATCAATGATTTGAACCAGTTTCCCCATTATCTGTGATTAGGTAATCCAGGACCTCAATGTTTTAAAAATGGCTTGTTCTTCCACTTACCAAGACTGGTGAATCTGAAACTATGGGTTAGATTTTCAGCCCCCGCCAGGGGATCAGTCTCTCAACCCAGGGAGGCCAGCAGTGGCTAAAAAGAAAATTGGACAGCGTACCAATTCCTTGGCTCCCATCCTGGCCTTGCAAGTTGGAAAGTCTCTGAATGGCCTTGCAGCTTCAAAGGTTTGCTACCTTCCTCATTGGATGGCAAGCCTGATTCCAGGCCAATTAAGGGAGCATCCCAGCAAAAGTCACAATGAGTGACTGTTTCCCCCCACTAGGTGCAGGACCCCAGAAACAGTGCAAACCTCCAATTTCCACTCCTGGAGGAAACCTTTTGCCCACAAGTGCCTCTGTCCCTCTTCTCTGAAATATGCGTGCAGTCATGAAGTAATTCAAATTTAGTCTATGCATCGTTATAAATTAATGAATCCATGATCTATTTAGATACTGATCTATACTGAAAAGAAACTTGTGCAAGAGAATGAGTGGTATGGTGGGCAGGCACATTAATCTGTTATCTTTGAAACCCAGGTTCAAATCCAGCCCACAATGACTGGATAAGCATTTGTTATGTTTTCCTGCTGTCCATACATCTTTGGTCACAAACCATCTGGACAGCTTTCAGATCTTTTACACAACCATTTTCAAATAATCTACATTTTGCTTTAGATTAATTTTATTTTTCTTTGGCTTTTATTACCAAATCAAATACAAACAAATCTGTAATGGAATATTTTGATTTCACATGAAAGAGATGCTTATTTTTTTTACCTTGTGGACACCAATGATATCAGGGAAACATCCCAGTAATCCTTTGTACTCTTGGTTGGTTTCCATCAGATAATGCAAGTCTTTTTTGGGCTGTTGAAAACACAAGTTTATATAACATTTCTACATAACAGTACTATGTCATTATTAAAAGCAGCCTTTTCACTCTGTTTTCATCATTTAAGCTGTTATTGTAATATGATAAAGACCAATGTAAAAAAGACCCACCTTGCTGAAGGCAACTTCCTTTTTCAAGCCTTATTTTTCTTCCCCGATCTTTGTGTCATGCACCATAAACGGCACAAATGCAGCCAGAAATAAGTTGTTTCCCCGAGACAGAAACTTGCTTCAAAGCAGTATTACCAATGTCTCAGCAGTGCAGTATGCATAAGAACTGCAAATTTAAATCACTATTCCACCATTCATTCCTTTCACTGCTTTTTCAGTAGGCATACCTCTAATAAGCTTCACTCCCACACTCCATACAATAAAGCATGCTTCACAAGCACTGTAACCACTGCAATGTCCCCCCCCCCCCCCCTAAATAACACACATTTTAAAAAATGATTGTTGAGTTTTAATATCACAGTATACAGCCCCGTGTTATTTTAAATGTCAGATAGCAATTTTACATTTTCAACAGAGCTAACCAAATTAAAAACATCATGGCACCTGTTCTGCAAAGAGGTTCGCAATTTCTTCATATGTCTTTCCTGCTTCGGTTAAAGGATCTGTCAAAATGGATTCACCTGAAACACAAATCAACGATTGAGAATCTTTTGGCCGATTATATTGCAAATATTATGACAGATACCTTTTATTGTGAAATTATTTCTCTACAAGACAACTCTCAGATGACATAGATAGAATGGATGTATTTGTTTAAATTTGAAAGATGCACAAGGATGATTAATGACTCCTGTGCCTGTAATTGCAGCAGGATTAAATAAATGGTGTGCAATGGTTTGCCATTTGCGTGATGTACTGTATCTTACAATAAGATTAGAGATATCCATTATTATCCAGGACCATGCTTAGCTATTCAAAATGAAATGAAATGAAAATCGCTTATTGTCACAAGTAGGCTTCAAATGAAGTTACTGTGAAAAGCCCCTAGTCGCCACATTCCGGCGCCTGTTCGGAGAGGCTGGTACGGGAATTGAACCCACACTGTTGGCCTGCCTTGGTCTGCTTTAAAAGCCAGCGATTTAGCCCAGTGTGCTAAACAGCCCCATTTTCCCCATTCAAATATTGCTTTGCTAGGATTTAAAAACATTTTCTAAATGGGATCTTTTCCCCTCAAAATCTGACCTTGCAGTTTTAAGAAACAACAGCCATACACAGTATCTATAAAGGAATTACAGTAATGTATGTATGTTAACAATATCACTTTCATGACTATATGTCAAGACTATGACAGGTCTATCTACTTCAAATATATGCTCATATGAGACAATACAAAACCAATGGTTTATGTATAACTAGGAAACTGTCAGACAAAGAGTAATCCACTACTAAATCAGAGGGATTCTGAATATCAAGGAAGTTATGGACACACGGTACGAACCAACAGCAATATCATTTAGGCCTTCACTCTGTCCTAACTCCAGTCCAGCTACATTCATACTATTTATCAGTTCAGAGAACCATCATTAGAGAACTGGGATATGTCGTATGCCAACCATTTCAGTCAAGGAATATTGTGTAAAATAGTATTAACCAAATATGGCTGCAGGGAAGGGTAGGCTGAGGATAAAATCAATGGTTTTCCAACCATCTTAGAAAGCTGCACAGAATGATGTTAGTAGTAATTCAATCATTTTAAAAATGGGTAATTTTACTTCATAGCAGATTAACATTATTTTCATTTGGATCTCTAACAGACTGCAGCTAGAAAATGTGCACCTTGAAACATTAATAAGACATTACCTTCATAACCACTGGTTGTAAAAACCTGCGAAAGGTTTTGCAAAGCTTTTCCTATCTTCTGATACTCCTTAGGCAGTGCTTTAAGAGAACATAGGACACAATCAGCACAGACCACCTTCATTCCTGCATCTTTAAATTAGTCAATACCAGTTGCACACAAGTGTCTCCAGTCCTTCAGGAACATAGGAACAGAAGTAGGTTATTCAGCTCCTTCAACCATTCGGTTAGATCATAGCGGATCTGTATCTTAACTTCATCTACTCGCCTAACTCTGAATATCTTTGCCCAACAAAAATCAATCAAACTCAGTTTTGAACTTTTCAATTGATCCAGCCTCAAAGGTCTTTTGGGGAAATGTGTTCCAGACTCCACCATCCTTCATGTGAAGAAGTACTTTCTAACTTCACCCCTGAACAGTCTAATTCAAAGGTTATGGCACCTTGGTCTGGATTTCTCCAACAGAGGAAATAGTTTCTCCTTTGATCATCATAAATACCTCAATTAGATTAGCCCTTAATCTCTAGGGAATACAAACCTGGTATATGCAACCTCGCCTCACAATTTAAACCATTTCATATTATTCTGGTGAATCTGTAATGTATCCCCTCCAAGACCAAGTTATCAGTCATGTGGTGCATTGACCAACGGAATACAATACTCCAGGATGGGATCCAGCTAGGCCTCCAAACATTCCATAGAATCCATAGAATCCCTACAGTGCAGAAGGCAGCCATTTGGCCCATCAAGTCTGCACCGCCCCAGGGAAAGAGCACCCTACCTAGGCCAACACCTCTACCCTATTCCCATAAACCAACCAAAACATTTGGACACTAAAGGGCAATTTTATAATAGTCAATCCACCTAACCTGCACATCTTTGGACTGTGGGAGAAAACCGGAGTACCCAGAGGACACCCTCGCAAACACGGGGAGAAAGTGCAAACTCCACACAGTCACCCGAGGCCGGAACTGAACCCGGGTCCCTAGCGCTCTGAGGCAGTAGTGCTGGCCACTGGGCCACCGTGGCACCCTTCATAGACTTATTTGAAGTGTAGTTACTGTTCTACTGCAGGATTATTACAATCCCAGACCAGACCCCAACAGTGGCTTGGATACTGGCAGAAACCCCAATATTTAATTTTGTCAGACTGTGACTGTGAGGAAAGGATACTTCGCCTCAGGAGTGATTTCACGAAAAATAGGGATATGGCATATTGAAACAAACTTTGTTACTAACACGGTATTAAAATATCTTCAACATCACACAAGAAAAGCTTAGTTACCCCTTAAAGAATACTGATCAATAGTGACACAATAACCCTTAACTGCTATGTTTATTCCCACTCAAAACAACAAAAACATCTCAGATCTCAATCCACTGTTAAATAGCTAGCAGACCCAGGTGCGCTTGCTTAAGAGATGTCCTCTGGAGAATGTTTTAGACCTGAATCCTGTCAGAACAATGCAAGATCTCTAGTTTAAGCCATCAGAAACTGTCTTCATAGTTTGATTTCCAGAACTAACTGCAAACTCCTCCGTAACATAATCTCCATTTTTCTGTCTTGAATCTATCCACTAGCATTTAGTGATTTATGTATTTGGACCCCACAATCTTTCCACTCAAACGATGTTTTTAGCTCTTTTAACGGTTAGAAAATTTTGATCCATCTTTCCTAAATAGATTCAAATACTGTAGGATGTACTTGGGTCAGATATACAAACATAAAAACTTATAACCTTAAATAAATTGTATATCAATGACTGTATATCAATCAACAATCATAGAATAGCTGCGATAGAATATGAAACAGATAGTTTTAGTGCATTACCCAGATTACATCTATCTAACTTTGGTCCTGGTCTTTATTTATTACAAAGAGGAAGTGAGATTTGTTAAAATGCATTTGATCCAAGGTACAGAAGAAACAATTTATATCACAAGTTAGCATAGAAAACTACACCTAGCAATATTTTCACAATTTATTTAACTTCAAAAATTATGAGCAAACCGGATCCATTATTTAATGTTTTTTCTAAAATTAAAAATAACAGGTTGGCTTAAGGACGCACCCACATATCGTAAATCTCTGATTCTGACACTTTCCATTGCGCTACAGAAAATGATGAGCCAAAAGGGGGATGACAGTTGAGACTAATCTCTACAGCATCTACTCACGATGACAAAAATTGGCAGAAAATGGCACTATGCTCATATTCTCCCAAGGATTCAATTCCCAACCTTATTTTATATAGCTGTAGAGTAGAAGTCCCAGCCGAGTAGTATCCCATCCAAAGCCTCGTTCACCTTCCAGTAGCTGGTTTTGCAGCAGAGGATGGCAAAAGAACAAATGAACAACAAGAAGCAAAATTGGAAACAGATAAAGGTGAAGATAAATGAATGCAAAGAGAGATAAAACAGAATTAAAACATAATTATAAAAATGAAACAGACATACATCGGTATATAGGTCACAACACTGCACTCTATATGTAGTGTCTGTACTTTCGTTGTCACGAGGGCCAAGGGTGGCGATAATGCAAAGAACAGAAGATGGGGAGATCAAAAGCGATGGTGGCAAGTGGCAGCGGAGAACAGGATAGCAACAGTGGGGGCAATGGTCAGAAGGAGGGGGAAGAGGAGGGGGGGAAGAGAGGGTGGGTGGTGAGGGAAAAGGGTAGTGGTAAGGATGAGATGGGGGCGGAGAAAATAGAGGGTGGATGAGGGTGATGCTGGGAGGAGGTATGGCCGGGAATCAGGTAGGCGCAATGAAGGTGGTAGGGGCAGACGGCTGTGGGGAGGGACAGCCGGAGGCGGGGCACCGAGAAACAGCCGGTTTATCCATGCTCCGTGAATGGTTCATTCAACTCCAGTTTGTTTGATTACAATCACAACACTAACCTTATTACAACCTTTGTCTAATTATGGATAAAAGACTGAACTCAAGAGGTGAGTTGAGAGTGAATGTGCTTCAAGGTAAAACTTGATCGAGCGTGGCATCAAGGACTCTAGCAAAACTCAAATCAATGGGAACGGAGTTAACTCACCACTGGCCGGAGTCATACCTCACATAGAAGAAAATAGTTGCGATTGCTGGAAGCCCAGCCCCAGGAGGTTGGTGTCCTTCAGCTGCGGCAATGACCTCCCTTGCATCACAAGGCCAGGGGCGCGATTCTCCGATGCTGCGCCGCATCGGGAAAGCCGCCGTGAACTCGGCCGAGTTTCACGACGGCGTCGGAGGCCGCTCCTCGACCCCTATTCTCTTCCCCCCCCGGGGCTAGGAGCGACGTTGCGTGAATCTTGGCCGCCGGGCCTTGACGTTTGAGTCAAAGCGGCGCGCCGAGAATGACACGCCGGTGGCGCCTAAGTGACGTCAGCCGTGCATGCGCGGTTGCCGTCTTCCCCTCTGCTGCCCCCGCAAGACATGGCGGCTTTATCTTGCGGGGCGGCGGAGGGGAAAGAGTGCGTCCCTTAGAGATGCCGGCCCGGGACTTCCGGTGGCGGCGATGTCCGAGTGAGCCGCACATTCGGTGGGCTCTCACTCCGGCCGGCTGGAACAGCTGTTTCCCCGCAATAGCGGGACTACGGAGGCGGCAGAAAGGCTGCCTGGAACAGAGGAGGAGAGCGGGCTGCAGATGATGTAAGTGTGGGAGGCCAGCAGGTGAGGAAGAAGGAGAGAGAGAGAGAAGGAGGAAGCTGACCTGCAGGGTAAGATGGCGGACCCACGGACCTTCCTTCCTCCAGGACAAAGGGAAAAAGAAAAAGTTTGGAGTTGCTGAGGAGGGACAGCTTGGACCCACTTCAGATGCCCAGGAGGTAAAATTGAAGGAGCTGGGCGAAGTAAAGCGGCAGCGGAGGCGCTGAGGAGCGGGCTGCGGCATATGGAACAGCGGGATTCCAGAAGGCAGAAGAAGAAGGAGAAAAAGGGACAGAGACAAGGACCGGAAGAAAATTACCTGGGACCTAAGATGGCGGACACACGGAACCCGGACTCAGCAATCCAGCTGGCGCTGGATAACATGCTCCAGGTAATGAAGTCCAGTTTTGAAGCGCTGAAGCGGGACAGCTTGGACCCAATCCAGAAAGCGGTGGATCAGCTGAACCAGAGGCTGGACGCCCAGGATGTTAAAGTTAAGGAGCTGGGAGAGGCGGTGGAGGAGCAGGCGGATGCGCAAACGGTTGCAGCGCTAGAAGTGGACGGCCTGAAAGAGCGGCAGAGAAGACTGCTGGACAGAGTGGAGGAGCTGGAGAATAGAGTCCGCAGGAACAATCTGAGGATGGTCGGCCTCCCGGAGGGGGCGGAGGGAGCTGATGCTGCAGCGTTTGTAGCAGACCTGCTGAAGCAGCTGATGGGGGCCGAAGCCTTTCCGCGACCGCTGGAGCTGGAGGGGGCACACAGGGTGCAGGCAAGGCAGGGGCGGCTGGGCGGACCCCCCCGCCCGATGGTGATTAGGCTCCACAGGTTCGTGGACAAGGAGCGGGTGCTGCAGTGGGCAAAGAGCGCCAGGAGCAGCACGTGGAATAACAGTGTGCTCCGCATCTATCAGGACCTAAGCCAGGAGGTGGCTCGGCGGCGAGCAGCCTTTAAGAATGTCAAGGAGGTGCTGTTCAAGAAGCACGTGAAGTTTGGTCTGCTGTTCCCAGCTCGGCTATGGGTCACGCACCAGGGTCAACACAACTACTTTTCCGAGCCCGAAGAAGCGATGGATTTTGTGAGGGACCTGGGGCTGGTCCCGAAAGGAGGCCCCAAGGACGCGAGTTAGGGCCCGAGGATTTCTGTGGGGAGGAACGCCGAATGTGCCTGGACTGCTGCTCAACGGTTTGCTGGGCCAATGGGGCCAAGTGGAACATTTGAGACTCTTTCCTTTGTTCATGGACATTTATGTGCTTTTTCTCTTTTTTCTATGTTTTTTCCCTTTTTTTTTTTTCTGTTTGGGCTTTTTGTGCAGCTCGCGGAAGACACTGGAGCCGGCTTGCCCCAGTGGGTGGGGAGGAGGGCGGGGAAACAAGGGGAATGGGACAGGAAGGCGCCGGAGTGTTGAGTCACCGGGCTAGCAGATTGGCTAGTCAAGGAAGTCAGATGGGGGGGAAAGCTATAGCCAGTAGATGGCAGGGGTGGGGGTATCGGGAGATGGGGTTAGGGGAGGGGGGGGTTGTTCTGCTGACGGGAGAGGGACTTGAAATAGGCACTGGAAAGGAGGTCGAGGGTGGAGGCAGCTATAGGGCGGGCCAGGAAGGGCGCGACGCACGGGTCAGGGGCCGGCCCGAGAAAGGCTATGGCTGACCGGCGGGGTGGGGGGGGTGGGATGTGCCCCCCGACCAGGCTGATCACCTGGAACGTCAAGGGACTGAATGGGCCGGTTAAGAGGGCGCGGGTGTTCGCGCACTTGCAGGCCCTGAGGGCGGACGTAATTATGTTGCAGGAGACACATCTGAAAGTGTCAGACCAGACCAGGCTAAGGAAGGGCTGGATTAGCCAGGTCTTCCACTCGGACTTGGACTCGAAGTCCAGAGGGGTGGCAATCATGATCAACAAGCGTGTGCAATTTGAGGCAGAGGGCATATCCGCAGACAGGGGGGGCAGATACCTGATGGTACGGGGCAGGCTGGAGGGGAGAAGAGTGGTGCTGGTGAATATATATGCCCCGAACTGGGATGACGTGGACTTCATTAAAAGAGTGCTGGGGAAGATCCCGGACTTGGATTCTCGCAGGCTAATAATGGGAGGGGACTTTAACATGGTCCTTGACCCGACTTTGGATCGGTCGTGTCCCAGAACGGGTAGACTCTCAGCAATGGCAAGGGAGCTGAAAGGGTTTATGGAGCAAATGGGGGCAGTGGACCCCTGGAGGGAGGGACAGCCAACAGGAAGGGGCTACTCGTTTTACTCGCACGTCCACAAAGTATATTCCAGGATAGATTTCTTTGTGCTAAGCAGGGACTGTAGGGGGGAGGTAAAGAACACGGAATACTCAGCAATCACCATTTCAGACCATGCCCCGCATTGGGTGGACCTGCAGTTAGGGGGAGCGAGTTATCAACGCCCGCAATGGAGGCTAGATGTGGGATTGCTGTCGGAGGAGGGGATCTGCGAGAGGCTTCGGAAATGTATAAAAAATTACCTGCAGGTGAATGACACTGGGGAGGTCTCAGCGGCGACCGTGTGGGAGGCGCTAAAGGCAGTAGTGCGGGGGGAGCTGATTTCAATTGGGGCCCATAGAGCCAAGGCAGACCGGGCAGAGATGGATAGATTGGTCAGGGAAATGGGCCGGATAGATGAAGAGCACGCGGAGTCCCCGGGGGAGGTTTTACTCAGGGAGAGGCAGAGGCTACAGGCGGAACTGGGGGCACTATCCACGAGCAGGGCCGTGGAACAGCTTAGGAAGGCGAGGGGAGTGGTGTACGAGTATGGGGAAAAGGCTAGCAGACTGTTAGCGCAGCAACTTAGGAGGAGGGAGGCGGCCAGGGAAATAGGTAGAGTGAGGGACGAGGGGGGGCACAAAGTGGAGGATCCGGCAGAATTGAATAGGGTATTCCGGGACTTCTATCGTAAGCTGTATACTTCGGAGCCGCCAGAAGAACCGGAGGGGATGAAAAGGTTTCTGGATGGGTTAACATTCCCAACAGTTGGGGGGGGGGGGGGGCGAGTGGAAGAGCTGGGGGCCCCGATTAGAGTAGAGGAGGTATTGGGGGGCCTAAAGGCCATGCAGTCGGGGAAGTCCCCGGGGCCGGATGGATACCCAGTAGAGTTTTATAGGAAGTTCTCGGAGCTGGTGGGCCCGGTCTTGGCGAGGGTTTTCAATGAGGCAAGGGACAGAGGGACCCTGCCGCCGACGATGTCTCAAGCCACCATATCTCTGATATTAAAGCGGGGTAAAGACCCGGAGGTGTGCGGGTCCTACAGGCCAATCTCCCTGATTAATGTAGATGCCAAGCTCCTGGCAAAGGTACTGGCGGGTAGAATGGAGGACTGTGTACCGGAGGTGATTGGGGAGGATCAAACGGGGTTCGTGAAAGGTAGGCAGCTGGCGGCCAATCTGAGGAGATTGCTCAATGTGATAATGATGCCCCCGGCGGGTAGAGAGGTGGAGGTAGTGGTGGCTATGGACGCCGAGAAGGCCTTTGACCGGGTGGAGTGGGAATATCTATGGGAGGTGCTCGGACGGTTTGGGTTCGGGGAGGGATTGGTGGATTGGATCAAATTATTATATCAGGCCCCGAGGGCCAGCGTCAGGACCAACAGAGAAGTGTCGGAGTACTTTAGGTTGTACCGAGGGACCAGGCAGGGCTGCCCGCTCTCCCCGCTGCTGTTTGCGCTGGCCATAGAGCCGCTGGCGATTGCGCTGAGAGCCGCAGAGGGTTGGAAGGGGATGGTGAGGGGCGGGGTTGAACATAGGGTTTCTCTTTATGCAGACGACCTGCTCCTGTACGTGTCGGACCCAGTGGCCGGGATGGGAACTATACTGGGAATGCTGAGGGAGTTCGGCCAGTTCTCAGGATACAAATTAAATACGGTCAAGAGTGAAATGTTTGTGGTACAGGCAAGGGGCCAGGAGAACAGATTGAGAGGGCTACCGTTTAGGTTAGTTGAGGAAAATTTCCGGTATTTGGGAATCCAGGTGGCACGAGACTGGGGCAGGCTGCATAAGTTAAATTTGGCCAGGGTGGTGGAGCAAATGAAGGGAGAGTTTCGGAGATGGGATGCACTCCCGCTGTCGCTGGCAGGGAGAGTGCAGACTGTAAAGATGACAATCCTCCCTCGATTTTTGTTTATTTTTCAGTGCCTCCCGATCTTTATCCCACAGTCCTTCTGCAAAAGAGTTAACGGGCTGATCATGAGCTTTGTCTGGGCGGGAAAGTCTCCGCGGGTGAAGAAGGCAATGTTGGAGAGGAACCGTAGCGAGGGGGGGCTGGCGTTGCCGAGTCTGGTCAATTATTACTGGGCGGCCAACATCGCTATGATAAGGAAGTGGATGGTGGGTACGGGGTCTATTTGGGAGCGGGTGGAGGCGGCTTCGTGCAGGGGCTCCAGTTTGGAAGCCCTGGTCACGGCTCCTCTACCGCTGCCGCCGGCCAAGTACACCACCAGCCCGGTAGTGGTGGCGACCCTGCGGATATGGGGCCAGTGGAGGAGGCATGTGGGGGAGATGGGGGCGTCTGTCTGGGCGCCAATCTGCGACAACCATCGGTTTGCCCCCGGCAGTATGGATGGGGGGTTCAGAGTATGGCGGCGAGCAGGGGCGGGAAGGGTGGGTGATATGTTCCTGGAAGGGAGCTTCGCGAGTTTGAGGAGCTTGGAGGAGAAATTTGGGTTGGTAAGGGGAAATGATTTTAGATACCTACAGCTGCGGGACTTTGTTCGTAGACAGGTCCCATCTTTCCCGCGCCTCCCGCCAATGGGGATCCTAGACAGAATAGTCTCTGGGAGGGACGAAGGGGAGGGTAGAGTCTCGGGTATTTATAAGGTGCTCATGAGGGAGGAAGGGTCCCAGACAGAGGAACTGAAACTTAAATGGGAGGAGGAGCTAGGCGGGGAAATGGAGGAAGGGCTGTGGGCAGAGGCCCTGAGTAGGGTAAACTCGACCGCGACATGTGCAAGGCTCGGGCTGATCCAATTTGAGGTCGTTCACCGGGCCCATATGACGGTGGCTCGGATGGGCAAATTTTTCGGGATAGAGGACAAATGCGCTAAGTGCGCGGGAGGACCAGCGAACCATGTGCACATGTTTTGGGCATGCCCCGAGCTGAGGGGGTACTGGGAGGGATTTGCGGGGGTCATGTCCCAGGTGCTAAAAACAAGGGTGGTGATGAGTCCAGGGGTGGCAATTTTTGGGGTTTCGGAAGACCCGGGCGTCCAGGGGGAGAAAGCGGCCGATGTGCTGGCCTTTGCTTCCCTGATAGCCCGGCGACGAATATTATTGGCGTGGAGGGACTCAAAGCCCCCGAAGACTGAGTGGTGGCTTGCGGACATGTCAAGTTTCCTGGGGATGGAAAAAATTAAGTTCGCCTTGAGGGGATCTGTGCAGGGGTTCACCCGGAGGTGGCAACCATTTATTGACTTCTTTGCGGGAGAGTGAGCGTCAGCAGGGGGGTGGGGGGAGGGGGGGGGGGGGGGTAGAGTAGAGTAGGAGGGAAAATATGGCGGGTAGTACGGGTGGGAGGGGAGCGGGCTTGTGCAATACGGTACGATGGAAGTATTGAAAGTACGTGGATGTTTGCACATTTTTGCCTTTTTTTGCTTCCTTTCTGATGATGTCTGTAACTGTTTATAAAGCCAAAAACTACCTCAATAAAATTGTTTATTAAAAAAAAAGAGATGCCGGCCCGACGATCGTTGGGCACCGATCGCCGGCCAGTCCCCTCCCGAGCACGGCCGTGGTGCTCGATCCCCTCTCCGCCCCCCCACAGGCCCCAAATTCACCTTTTGCGCAATGTTCACGCCGGCAGCGACCAGGTGTGGTTGGCTGCTGGGAACGGCAGGCCGCTCGGCCCATCTGGTTCGCCTGCGATTCTCCGAGCGGCGTGTCGCAAAACACAACACTCCATTTTGGGGGGGGGGGGGGGGGGGGAGAATCGCGGGGGATGTCAGGGCGGCGTGTCGTGATTCGCCCGGCCCTCCCGCGATTCTCCCACCCGGCGTGGGGAGTGGAGAATCGCGCCCCAGGAGTGGGGGTGTTTGCTCATGATTGCAAAATATTCAACAACTCCTCAGATACCGAAGCTGTCCCTGTCCAATTAGAGGAAGACCTGAACAACATTCAGGCTGAAAAGTGGCAATTAACATTTTTGCCTCACGAGTGCCAGGCAATGTCCAACTTCAACAAGAGAGAATCTAACCATCTCCCCTGGAGCTGAAGCTCCCAATATCAATATCCTACTGGGTTGCCATTGCGTAGAAACTGAACTGGATTAGATTAGAAATTCTGCAGCGAGTAACTTACCCCTGACTCCCCAAAGCTTGGCCACCATCGAAAAACCATGAGTCGTGTAATGGAATTTGCTCTACACTCCTGGAAATGTGGCTCAACCCCGCCAAGGACAAAGTAACCCACTTGATGTGCACCCCAACCAACCACTTAAACATTCACTCCCTTCATCACTGATGCAGTGGCAGCAGTATATCCAATATGTACTGGGCAGGCTTCTTCAATTGCACCTCTAAACATATGATCTCCAGCATCTCGAAGGACTAAGGGCAGCAGATGCATTGGAACACCATTGCTTGAAAGTTCCCATTCAAGTCGCATGCCAATCTGACTTGGGATTATAATTGCCGTTCCATCACTCTCGCTGGGTCAAAATTCCGGAACTCCGTTCCTGACAGCACTCAACTCGATAATCCTCAACTCCACTTTCCGGCCTTATCCCCATCACCCTTGATTCCCTTACTGATTAAAAATCAGTCTATCTCAGCCTTGAACATATTTAACGACCTAGCCTCTATGGCCCTCTGCAGTAAAGAATTCCACAGTAGCCTCAGAGAAGACATTCCTGTTTTAAGTGGGCGAACCCTTACTCTGAGATTATGCCCTCTGGTCCTGTACTCTCCCACAAGGGGAAACAACATCTCAGCATCTACCCTGTCAAGTCCCCCGAAAGTCGGCCACCACTTTACTAAGTTGGAGCAAGATTCCACTATACTTAAAACAGGCTTGCTGAATGGTTAGTCAATGCACTAAGCATTTCAATGACCACACCCCATGAGCTTTCTTCTGCACACCTCATGAGGACTCTGCAGCAGAATGTGCACACAGCCTCACTGTTCATGTAGCATGCCCCCGGGCTATCTTTTCCCACAGTCTGGCTCCAAGCATTCATGCCCAGTGGCTCACCACGTGCAGATCCTGCTGTTATGCCATCCTCTGAAGTACCTGTAGTACCAGTGTCAGAACTGTTGGCTGCAAGTGCGGGTTTGTGTTTGTTTTGTCTCCTTCTCATATTGGTCTGACTGCTCCCAAAAACTACCACCTGGGCAGGTTCTCGGGGAACTGAATGTAGAAAGGTACATTGGTAGGGTTGTCGTGATTGGAAGGATTGGGGGAGGGGGGTGTTGAGTAAGAGGCGCATGCTGACACCGTAGGCAGCTTGGATATCAGAAGGGTTTGGGAGGTGTGAGATGGTAGATTAGGGTGGAACATAGAATAATCTTCTATGGTCTCTGCCCCAGCGGTGGCCACAACCTCATTGACAGTCACTCCAATGATGACAATCACTACCTCCATCATGGGGCTGAGGACATACAGCTGTGCTGTCCCATGTCGCTTAGTTTTTGCCGCCTCTAATTGTATGTCATCTTGACCTGCAAGAGAGACTGAAATATGTCAGTCAGTACACTGCAATCTGTTTGGATGATGTGTCTTTCTCAATTGAATAGCAAGTAGCATGTGTAAGATCTGACGCGTCCTAAGTGTTTAAGGGCCAAAGGCATCAATGGATATTAGTTGGGCTTTGTAGAGAAAATCTGTCGGTGAGTAATGGAGGTGTGGGTGCATTTAATAAATGTGCAAGGAAACTTGCTCAAACACTGCCAGGCCATTGGCCTCACTATCCTGCTGTATGAATAGAATCCCCGAAAGATGCCACATCAAAACTCTGGAATGCTTCCACCAAAGACGAAGAACAAAGAAAAGTACAGCACAGGAACAGGCCCTCCATGCCCGTACCAACCATGCTGCCCGACTAAACTACAATCTTCTACACTTCCTGGGTCCGTATCCTTCTATTCCCATCCTATTCATGTATTTGTCAAGATGCCCCTTAAATGTTACTATCGTCCCTGCTCCCATCACCTCCTCCGGCAGCGAGTTCCATGCACCCACTATCCTCTGTGTAAAAAAAACTTGCCTCGTACATCTACTCGAAACCTTGCCCCTCGCACCTTAAATCTATGCCCCCCAGTAACTGACCCCTCTACCCTGGGGAAAAGCCTCTGACTATCCACTCTGTCTATGCCCCTCAAAATTTTGTAGACCTCTATCAGGTCGCCCCTCAACCTCTGTCGTTCCAGTGAGAACAAACCTAGTTTATTCAACAGCTCATCATAGCCAATGCCCTCCATACCAGGCAACATCCTGGTAAATCTCTTCTGCACCCTCTCTAAAGCCTCCACATCCTTCTGGTAGTGTGGCGACCAGAATTGAACACTATACTCCGTGGCCTAACTAAGTTTCTATACAGCTGCAACATGACTTGCCAATTCTTATACTCAATGCCCCAGCCAATGAAGGCAAGCATGCCGTATGCCTTCTCGACTACCTTCTCCACCTGTGTTGCCCCTTTCAGTGACCTGTGGACCTGTACACCTAGATCTCTCTGACTTTCAATACTCTTGAGAGTTCTACCATTCACGGTATATTCCCTACCTGCATTAGACCTTCCAAAATGCATTACCTCACATTTGTCCGGATTAAACTCCATCTGCCATCTCTCCGCCCGAGTCTCCAAACGATCTAAATCTTGCTGTATCCTCTGACAGTCCTCATTGCTATCCGCAATTCCACCAACCTTTGTGTCTTCTGCAAACTTACTAATCAGACCAGTTACATTTTCTTCCAAATCATTTACATATACTAGGAACAGCAAAGGTCCCAGCACTGATTCCTGTGGAACACCACGAGTCACAGCCCTCCAATTAGAAAAGCACCCTTCCATTGCTACTCTCCGCCTTCTGTGACCTAGCCAGTTCTGTATCCACCTTGCCAGCTCACCCCTGATCCCGTGTGACTTCACCTTTTGTACCAGTCTACCATGAGGGACCTTGTCAAAGGCCTTACTGAAGTCCATATAAGACAACATCCACTGTCCTACCTGCATCAATCATCTTTGTGACCTCTTCGAAAAACTCTATCAAGTTAGTGAGACACAACCTCCCCTTCACAAAACCATGCTGCCTCTCATTAATACGTCCATTTGCTTCCAAATGGGAGTAGATCCTGTCTCGAAGAATTCTCTCCAGTAATTTCCCTACCACTGACGCAAGGCTCACCGGCCTGTAGTTCCCTGGATTATCCTTGCTACCCTTCTTAAACAAAGGAACAACATTGGCTATTCTCCAGTCCTCCAGGACATCACCTGAAGACAGTGAGGATCCAAAGATTTCTGTCAAGGCCTCAGCAATTTCCTCTCTAGCCTCCTTCAGTATTCTGGGGTCGATCCCATCAGGCCCTGGGGACTTATCTACCTTAATATTTTTCAAGACGCCCAACACCTTGTCTTTTTGGATCTCAATGTGACCCAGGCTATCTACACACTCTTCTCCAGACTCAACATCCACCAATTCCTTCTCTTTGGTGAATACTGATGCAAAGTATTCATTTAGTACCTCGCCCATTTCCTCTGGCTCCACACATAGATTCCCTTGCCTATCCTTCAGTGGGCCAACCATTCCCCTGGCTACCCTCTTTCTTTTTATGTACGTGTACAAAGCCTTGGGATTTTCCTTAACCCTATTTGCCAATGACTTTTCGTGACCCCTTCTAGCCCTCCTGACTCCTTGCTTAAGTTCTGTCCTACTTTCCTTATATTCCACACAGGTTTCGTCTGTTCCCAGCCTTGACAAATGCCTCCTTTTTGTTTTTGACGAGGTCTACAGTCTCTCGTTATCCAAGGTTCCCGAAATTTGCCTAATTTATCCTTCTTCCTGACAGGAACATGCCGGTCCTGAATTCCTTTCAATTGACACTTGAAAGCCTCCCACATGTCAGATGTTGATTTACCCTCAAACATCCACCCCCAATCTAGGTTCTACAGTTCCCGCCTAATATTGTTATAATTAGCCTTCCCCCAATTTAGCACATTCACCCTAGGACCACTCTTATCCTTGTCCACCAGCACTTTAAAACTTACTGAATTGTGGTCACTGTTCCCGAAATGCTCCCCTACTAAAACTTCTACCACCTGGCCAGGCTCATTCCCCAATACCAGGTCCAGTACAGCCCCTTCCCTAGTTGGACTGTCTACATGTTGTTTTAAGAAGCCCACCTGGATGCTCCTTACAAACTCTGCCCGGTCTAAGCCCCGTGCATTAAGTGAGTCCCAGTCAATATTGGGGAAGTTGAGGTCTCCCATCACAACAACCCTGTTGTTTTTACTCTTTTCCAAAATCTGTCTGCCTATCTGCTCCTTTATTTCCCGCTGGCTGTTGGGAGGCCTGTAGTAAACCCCCAACATTGTGACTGCACCCTTCTTATTCCTGATCTCTACCCATATAGCCGCACTGTCCTCTTAGGTGTCCTCCCGTAGTACAGCTGTGATATTCTCCCTAACCAGTAGCGCAACTCCTCCACCCCTTTTACATCCCCCTCTATCCCACCTGAAGCATCTAAATCCTAGAACGTTTAGCTGCCAATCCTGTCCTTCCCTCAACCAGGTCTCTGTAATGGCAACAACATCATAGTTCCAAGTACTAATCCAAGCTCTAAGTTCATCTGCCTTACCCGTAATACTTCTTGCATTAAAACATATGCACTTCAGGCCACCAGTCCTGCTGTATTCAGCAACGTCTCCCTGTCTGCTCTTCCTCAGAGCCATACTGGCCCTATTCCCTAGTTCTCCCTCAATGCTTTCACCTTCTGACCTATTGCTCCGGTGCCCACTCCCCCTGCCATACTAGTTTAAATCCTCCCGTGTGACACTAGCAAACCTCGCGGCCAGGATATTTATGCCTCTCCAGTTTAGATGCAACCCGTCCTTCTTTTGCAGGTCACACCTGCCCCGGAAGAGCTCCCAGTGCTCCAGATAACGGAAACCCTCCCTCCTAAACCAGCTGTTTAGCCACGTGTTTAGCTGCTCTATCTTCCTATTTCTAGCCTCACTGGCACGTGGCACAGGCAGTTAACAGTAACTTTTTTTTTAAACTGAGATTACAACCCTAGAGGTCCTGTCTTTTAACTTTCTGCCTAGCTCCCTGAACTCCTGCTGCAGGACCTCATGCCCCTTCCTGCCTATGTCATTAGTACCAATATGTACAACGGCTGGATCACTGTCTGTGCGGAGTCTGCACGTCCTCCCCGTGTGTGCGTGGGTTTCCTCCGGGTGCTCCGGTTTCCTCCCACAGTCCAAAGATGTGCGGGTTAGGTGGATTGGCCATGCTAACTTGCCCGTAGTGTAAAAAGTAAGGTTAGGGGGGGAGGGGGGTTGGGTTACGGGTATAGGGTATACGGGTATAGGGTGGATACATGGGTTTGAGTAGGGCTACCCGTTCGGAGACATCCTGGACCTTGGCACCAGGGAGGCAACATACCATCCTGGAGTCTCTTTCATGTCCACAGAAGCACCTATTTGTGCCCCTGATTATAGATTCCCCTATGACTATTGCTCTTTTGGGCTTTGATCCTCCCTTCTGAGCATCAGAGCCAGCCGTGGTGCCACTGCTCTGGCTGCTGCTGTTTTCCCCTGATAGGCTACCCCCTCCCACAGTACCCAAAGGGGTATACCTGTTCGAAGGGGGGGACAAACACAGGGGATTCCTGCACTGACTGCCTGCCCTTTCTGGTGGTCACCCATTTCTCTGCCTGAACCTTGGATGTGACCACATTTATATAACTGCTTTCTATGTCGCTTTCCGCCACCTGCATGCTCCGAAGTGCATCCAACTGCTGCTCCAACCGAACCATGCGGTCTGTGAGGAGCTCCAGTTGGGTGCACTTTCTGCAGATAAAGCCATCTGGGACGCTGGAAGCCTCCCAGACCTACCACATCTCAGTCAGAGCACTGCACCCTTGTAATTGACATTGCGTCAATTAATTAGTAAATTAAAGTTAAAAGTTAAAAAAAAGTTACTGTTAACTATGTTTCCTGGCACTAGATTTCTACTATAAATGCGAAAGCTAAATACAGTGCACTCTGATCTCTGGCTTAGATACCCCTCTAAATTATAATTAAGTAATAAGTAATTATGTTTAATTAGTTTAACAATGCTTATTTTTTTAAATTTAGTGTAGCTTCCCAACCAGCCAATCAGGTCACAGTTTTACTGTGATGTCACTTCAGTCCCCCCCCCCCCCAACTCAATTTGAAAAGGTAATAAAAATAAATAAAAATCATTCACATTCCCAGGTTCGCAGATGCTCTCTGGTTCTCTCCCTGCAGATTAAAAGTTACAGGCCAGAAGAAAGAGAGAACACAAAACAGTAGGGAAAAAGCACCTTCTCCCACTCTGCACCAAATTACCAAGTTCCAAATTCCCACTCTGGATGTGTCTCACTCCGGCTGTGTCTCCTTGACTTGACAACCAAGGTCCATCACGAGAATTAGATGGCAGGACAAAATCATAAAGCAAGTTTCTCCATCATGCTGGGCTCACCAGCATGGAGACCAACATCCAGAAAATTAAATTAGATGGGCAGGCTATATCAGTATGATGACTAGAGAATCCCCAATGCCTTTAAGAGGTGCAGTCTAGCTTTAAGAATGAAGGCTAGTGCTACTAGCCTTGCACAAACTTGGGTACCGCTGGAGGAGTTCAGCCACTCCACAGCACGCTTAGTGTTGGGCTGTATGCCACTACCATTCAAATGAGCAGATAATGCAAAGTTTGCAAGTTGTCTACTTTACTTTGCACAGGCACATTACAATCTCCCTACCTGATTTCAAGTGCCAGCAAATGTTTAGCCCATTCACTTTAAAAGGGTAGTCACCCAGGCAAGAAAAACAATTTGTCTGTATCTAACACTTCTCCAGCTGTGGTTCAATTATTTTCATTGTGCTTTGTTCACACTCCCTTTGAATTGTATTTTTTCCCCTGATGTACATTTCCCCATAGGTATATTCGCTCCCAGGAGATAGACATAAGATGTTACTGACTGAACAATAAAACTAGAACAGAGTCAGGGTACAGCATAGTGCCATGCTATTTGTCCGTTTGTCAGCTGTGCAAAACAGTACTGTCAAAAGTCCAAGAGCAGGTTATCCAACCACCCAAACAATGGCATATGCCACCAGCAAAACTAAAGGAACAAAGGTAAGTATCATTGAAAGTTGAAATATTGAAAGTTGAAATAAAGAACCACTTCCAATTTAATGAGCAAATAAACACCAAATTGATTACTTGTCATTTGGTAAATTTAGACTGTAAAGCTTCGCTTACTTTCTTGTTAGCCCCATCCTTTCTGCATCTAGCCTCATTCTACCAAGAGAACATCAATCAATTCAACAATCCTCAGTACTGCATGAGGACACATCAGTGGGGTCATATGTTAGGATGTGATTTATTGCAATCTTGTACACAGAAGATAATGGTAAAAAGAACCCCATGGCCCATTAAACTGCTGGTTCCACAAGATCCTGCACAAACTAATTTCTTAGCTCCACCCCCACCCACTTAACCACTTGAGTTAAGTTTTTCCTCAGTTAAGCATGCATTCAAACAGTTTCTGGCCTTTAAATAAATGGCTGATACATACAAGAATAATCTACATAACCTTTGGAAATGTTTTAATTTGCAGATGTTTTGTTACACTCTGGTATTTAATAAATATAGAAGCCTTTGAAGTTAACCATAAGGCTACTCGGCCCATCGAGTCTGCTCCACCATTCAATCATGGCTGATATCTTTCTCATCCCCATTCTCCTGCCTTCTCCCCATAACCCCTCATCCCCTTATTAATCAAGAACCGTTCACTCTATCTCAGCCTCGCAGTATCCTGTGTTTCCATAAGATCCCCCTCATCCTTCTACATTCCAACGAGTGCAGACCCAGAGTCCTTAACTGTTCCTCATACGACAAGCTCTTCACTCCAGGGATCATTCTTGTGAACCTCCTCTGGACCCTTTCCAAGGCCAGCACATCCTTCCTTAGATACGGGGCCCAAAACTGCTCACAATACTCCGAATGGGGTCTGACCAGAGCCTTATATAGCCTCAGAACTACACCCCTGGTCTTGTATTCTAGCCCTCTCGAAATGAATGCTAACATTGCATTTGCCTTCCTAACTGCCGACTGAACCTGCATGTTAACCTTAAGAGAATCGTGAACAAGGACTCCCAAGTCCCTTTGTGCTTCTAATTTCCTAAGCATCTTTCCATTTAGAAAATAGTCTGTGCCTCCATTTCTCCTTCCAAAGTGCATAACCTCACACTCCACATTGTATTCCATCTGCCACTTCTTTGCCCACTCTCCTAGCCTGTCCAAACCTTTCTGCAGCCTGCCTGCTTCCTCAATATACCTGCCTCCCTACAGATATTTGTATCACCTGCAAATTTAGCAATAATGCCTTCAGTTCCTTCCTCCAGATCATTAATGTATATTGTGAAAGTTGTGGTCCCAGCACCGACCCCTGGAGTATACCACTAGTCACCGGCTAACATCCTGAAAAAGACCCCTTTATCCCCACTCTCTGCCTTCTGCCAGTCAGCCAATCCTCTATCCATGCCAGGATCTTACCCTGAACACCATGGACTCTTAACTTATTTAACAATCTCCTATGCGCCACCTTGTCAAATGCCTTCTGGAAATCTAAATAAATCACGTCCACTGGTTCTCCTTTGTCTAACTTCCTTGTTACTTCTTCAAAGAACTCTAACAGATTTGTCAGACATGACCTCCCTTTGACAAAGCCGTGCTGACTCAGTCCTATTTTACCATGAACTTACAAGTGCTTAGCGATCTCATCTTTAATAAAAGACTCTAAAATCTTACCAATGACCGAAGTCAGGCGAACCGGCCTATAATTTCCCGTCTTCTGCCTCCCTTCTTAAACAGTGGTGTTACATTAGCCACTTTCCAGTCCTCTGGGATCCTTCCTGCCTCCAGTGATTCTTGAAAGCTCATCACCAATGCCTCCACAATCTCCTGAGCTATCTCTTTAAGAACCCTGGGGTGGAGTCCATCCGGTCCAGGTGATTTATCCACCTTCAGACCATTCAGTTTCCCCAGAACCTTCTCCTTAGTAATGGTCACTGCACTCACCTCTGCCCCCTGGTTCTCCTGGAGCTCTGGCATCCCACTGGTGTCTTCCACCGTGAAGACTGATGCAAACTAACTATTCAGTTTGTCTGCCATTTCTTTGTTTCCTATTATTACTTCTCCAGCCATATTTTACAGTGGTCCAATGTCTATTTTTGCCTCTCGCTTAACTTTTATATATTGAAAAATACTCTTTCTATCTTCCTTTATATTACTAGCTAGCTTGCACTCATACTTCATCTTCTCCCACCTTATTGCTTTTTTAGTTGTCCTCTGCTCGCTTTTAAAGGCTTCCCAATCCTCTGGCTTCCCACTAATTCTCGCCACTTTGTATGCAATGTCTTTAGCTTTCATGCTGTCCTTGACTTCCCTCGTCAGCCATGGCTGCCTTGTCCTCCCCTTAGCATGTTTCTTCCACCTTGGGATGAATTTCTGTTGTGCCTCCCGAATAACCCCCAAAAACTCCTGCCATTGCTGTTCCACCGTCTTCCCTGCTCGACTCCTATTCCAATCAACTCTGGCCAGTACCTCCCTCATGTCTTTGTAGTTACCCTTATTTAATTATAATACTGTTACATCTGATAGCAGCTTCTCCTTCTCAAACTGTAGGGTAAATTGTATCATATTGTGGTCACTGTTCCCCAAGGGTTCCTTCACCTCAAGGTCCCGAATCAAGTCTACATCATTGCAGACAGGGCAGCACGGTAGCATAGTGGTTGGCAGTTGCGTCATAGTTCCAGGGTCTCAGGTTCGATTCCCGGCTTGGGTCACTGTGCGGAGTCTGCACGTTCTCCCCGTGTCTGCGTGGGTTTCCCCAGGTGCTCCGGTTTCCTCCCACAGGCCAAAGGTGTGCGGGTTAGGTTGATTAGCCATGCTAAATTGCCCTTAGTGTCCAAAAAGGTTAAGTGGGGGTTACTGCGTTAGGGTAGAGACGTGGGCTTGAGTAGGGTGATCTTTGTTAGGGCTGGTGCAGACTCGATGGGCCGAATGGTCGCCTTCTGCATTGTAAATTCTATGATTCTATGATTGCACATCACCAAATCCAGAATTGCCAGGTCCCTAGTAGGCTGTCACAAGCTGCTCCAAAAAACCGTCTCTTAGACATTCCACAAATTCCTTTTCTTGGGATACACTGCCAACCTGATATTCCCAGTCCACCTGCATATTGAAGTCCCCCATGATTATTGTAATATTGCCTTTTTACATGCCTTTTCTATCTCCTGTAAGGTACTGTCTGCACGTTTGATTGCAGAAAAAGCAGAAAGGTTTTAAACGAAGCATCGTTCACTACCAAATGTTCTTAATAGTTCAATGTGTTACTTGCTGTGTACAAGGACTGTTTGAAATGCCCACACAAAATCCATGGTTTTACTTACTAAGCAAGCACAAACTATAAAATAAAATCCAATTATATGTGTCACACAGAATCAGATTATGTACAAATATTTGTATACAGGTGCAGTGTCTCAAAACCAGCAACCTCAGGACCAGGTCCGCACCAGATTAAGGATCCTGCCTGTTTTATGTCAAGCAGCTCTGGTTAGGTGGATCGGGCAATGCTAGGCCAGGTGGGGGTCAAGAGTTGCTCAGACCACTGAGCGCAGGAAAAGACCAGTGCACAAAGCCAATAGGTTGTCTGCACGCCACTGCGCCAATAGTGGGGACTTTGTGATGGGGACAGCAGACCTCTCTCAGCACCTTGGCGGCTATTGTCGGGAGGGTACTTCCCTCCTTGCCACTCTTTGGAAAGCAAGGTACCATGCTGCCACTGCCAAGGGATGAGGAATGAGGGTTTTTTTGTGTGTTTGGGGGGGGGGGGGGGGGGGTGCTTTCAGAGATTAGGGTGGGGTGGTGCCCCGCCTGTGATCCAGGTGGTTGGGAGCGCAACAATGGCGATCAAGGTGCGGGACCTGTCCGAGAGATTAGGTCCAAACACTCTTAGTTGCAGGGTAGATCCCGGGAAGCCAAGGAATGGAATGGCATGGAAAACATGATTTCCCAAAATATTTTGAAGTGCCGCGGTGTGCTCGTACTTTCAACGGAGACCAGTCCCAATTCGCTGCTGGTTCTCCCGATTCGCCACTGGAACGAAGAAACCTGGCCATTGTACCTGGATTGATATGATGATAGAATGATTTTTGATCCATTTAAACTTCAGCCTGAATGGGGGGGGGGGGGGGGGGGGGGGGGGGGGGGGTCTGCTAGAACATAGAACATTACAGCGCAGTACAGGCTCCACGATGTTGCGCCGTCCTGTGAAACCCCTCTTACGTCCCTCTACACTATTCCCTTATCGTCCATATGCCTATCCAATGACCATTTGAATGCGTTTAGTGTTGGCGAGTCCACTACTGTTGCAGGCAGGGCATTCCACGCCCTTACTACTCTCCGAGTAAAGAACCTACCTCTGACATCTGTCCTATATCTATCTCCCCTCAATTTAAATCTATGTCCCCTCATGCTGGACATCACCATCCGAGGAAAAAGGCTCTCACTGTCCACCCTATCTAATCCTCTGATCATCTTGTATGCCTCAATTAAGTCACCTCTTAACCTTCTTCTCTCTAACGAAAACAGCCTCAAGTCCTTCAGCCTTTCCTCATATGATCTTCCCTCCATACCAGGCAACATTCTTGTAAATCTCCTCTGTACCCTTTCCAATGCTTCCACATCCTTCCTATAATGTGGCGGCCAGAACTCCACACAATACTCCAAATGCGGCCGCACCAGAGTTTTGTGCAACTGCAACATGACCTCATGGCTCCGAAACTCAATTCCTATACCAATAAAAGCTAACACACCGTACGCCTTCTTAACAACCCTCTCAACCTGGGTGGCAACTTTCAGGGATCTATGGACATGGACACCGAGATCTCTCTGCTCGTCCACACTACCAAGAATCTTACCATTAGCCCAGTACTCTGCCTTTCTGTTATTCCTTCCAAAATGAATCACCTCACACTTTTCTGCATTAAACTCCATTTGCCACCTCTCAGCCCAGCTCTGCAGCTTATCTATGTCCCTCTGTAACTTGTAACATCCTTCTGCACTGTCCACAACTCCACCGACTTTAGTGTCATCTGCAAATTTACTCACCCATCCTTCTACGCCCTCCTCCAGGTCATTTATAAAAATGACAAACAGCAACGGCCCCAAAACAGATCCTTGTGGCACACCACTAGTAACTGGACACCAGTCAGAGCATTTCCCATCAACCACCACTCTTTGACTTCTATCAGCTAGCCAATTTCTGATCCAAACTGCTAGATCACCCTGAATCCCATGCCTCTGTATTTTCTGCAATAGCCTACCGTGGGGAACCTTATCAAACGCTTTACTGAAATCCATATACACATCAACTGCTTTACCCTCATCCACCTGTTTGGTCACCTTCTCGAAGAACTCAATGGGGTTTGTGAGACACGACCTACCCTTCACAAAACCATGTTGACTATCTCTAATCAAATTATTCCTTTCCAGATGATTATACATCCTATCTATTATAAACCTTTCCAAGACTTTTCCCACAACAGAAGTAAGGCTCACTGGCCTATAGTTACCGGAGTTGTCTCTACTCCTCTTCTTGTACAAGGGGACATTTGCTATCCTCCAGTCCTCTGGCACTATTCCTGTAGACAAAGATGACTTAAAGATCAAAGCCAAAGGCTCAGCAATCTCCTCCCTAGCTTCCCAGAGAATCCTAGGATAAATCCCATCCGGCCCAGGGGACTTATCTAATTTCACACTTTCCAGAATCGCTAACACCTCCTCCTTATGGACCTCAAGCCCTTCTAGTCTAGTAGCCTGTATCTCAGTATTCTCCTCGACAACTTTGTCTTTTTCCTGTGTGAATACGGACGAAAAATACTCATTTAGCACCTCTCCTATCTCCTCGGACTCTACGCACAACTCCCCACTACTGTCCTTGACTGGCCCTACTCTTACCTTAGTCATTCTTTTATTCCTGACATACCTATAGAAAGCTTTAGGGTTATCCTTGATCCTACCTGCCAAAGACTTCTCATGTCCTCGCTTGGCTCTTATTAGCTCTCTCTTTAGAGCCTTCCTAGCTAACTTGTAACTCTCAAGCGACCCAACTGAACCATCACGTCTCATCTTCACATAAGCCTCCTTCTTCCTCTTGACAAGTGATTCAACTGCTTTAGCAACCCATGGTTCCCTCACTCGACCACTTCCTCCCTGCCTAACAGGTACATACTTATCAAGGACACGCAGTAGCTGTTCCTTGAACATGCTCCACATTTCCATTGTGTCCATCCCCTGGAGTTTTCCTCTCCAGGCGATGCATCCTAAGTCTTGCCTCATCGCATCATAATTGCCTTTCCCCCAGCAATAACTCTTGCCCTGCGGTTTATACCTATCCCTTTCCATCGCTAAAGTAAACGTAATCGAATTGTGGTCACTATCACCAAAATGCTCACCTACCTCCAAATCTAACACCTGTCCTGGTTCATTACCCAGTACCAAATCCAATATGACCTCGCCTCTTGTTGGCCTATCTACATACTGCATCAGGAAACCCTCCTGCACACATTGGACAAAAACGGATCCATCTAAAGTACTCGAACTATAGTGTTTCCAGTCAATATTTGGAAAGTTAAAGTCTCCCATAACAACTACCCTGTTACTTTCGCTCCTATCCAGAATCATCTTTGCAATCCTTTCCTCTACATCTCTGGAACTTTTCGGAGGCCTATAGAAAAGCCTTAACAGGGTGACCTCTCCTTTCCTGTTTCTTAACTCAGCCCATACTACCTCAGTATTTGAGTCCTCATCAAATGTCCTCTCAGCCACCGTAATACTGTCCTTGACTAACAATGCCACCCCTCCCCCTCTCTTACCACCTTCCCTGAACTTACTGAAATATTTAAACCCCGGCACCTGCAACAACCATTCTTCGCCCTGCTCTATCCATGTCTCCGAAATGGCCACAACATCAAAGTACCAGGTACTAACCCATGCCGCAAGCTCACCCACCTTATTCCGGATGCTCCTGGCATTGAAGTAGACGCACTTTAGACCACCTTCCTTCCTGCCGGTACACTCCTGCAACTTTGAAACCTTACTCATGACCTCACTACTCTCAGCTTCTTGTGTACTGGAGCTACAATTCAGGTTCCCAATCCCCTGCTGAACTAGTTTAAACCCTCCCGAAGAGCATTAGCAAACCTCCCCCCAAGGATATTAGTACCCCTCTGGTCCAGGTGTAGACCATCCCGTTTGTAGAGGTCCCACCTACCCCAGAATGAGCCCCAATTGTCCAGGAATCTGAAACCCTCCCTCCTGCACCATCACTGCAGCCACGTGTTCAACTGCTCTCTCTCCCTATTCCTCGACTCGCTAGCACGTGGCACGGGTAACAACCCAGAGATAATAACTCTGTGTTTTAGCTCTAAGTTTCCACCCTAGCTCCCTGAATTCCTGCCTTACATTCCTATCCCTTTTCCTACCTATGTCGTTAGTACCTATGTGGACCACGACTTGGGGCTGCTCCCCCTCCCCCTTAAGGATCCCGAAAACACGATCTGAGACATCGCGGACCCTGGCACCTGGGAGGCAACACACCAACCGCGAGTCTCTCTCGTTCCCACAGAATCTCCTATCTATCCCCCTAACTATGGAGTCTCCAATGACTAATGTTCTACTCCTTTCCCCCCTTCCCTTCTGAGCAACAGGGACAGACTCTGTGCCAGAGACCTGTACCCCATGGCTGACCCCTGGTAAGTCGTCCCCCCGCAACAGTATCCAAAGCGGTATACCTGTTACTAAGGGGAACGACCACAGGGGATCCCTGTACTGACTGCTTACCCCCAGCCCCTCTCACCGTCACCCATCTATTTTTATTCTTTGGCGCAACTACCTCCCTGAAGCTTCTATCTATGACCCCCTCTGCCTCCCGAATGATCCGAAGTTCGTCCAGCTCCAGTTGCCTAACACAGTTTTTGAGGAGCTGGAGTTGGGTGCACTTCCCACAGATGAAATCAGCAGGGACACTGACGGCGTCCCTCACCTCAAACATTCTGCAGGAGGAGCATTGTACTGCCTTCCCTGACATCACCTCTAGATTTAAAAAAAACAAGAAAAAGAAAGGAAGAGCTTACCTGATATTCCCTCAAACCCTGCTCCCACTGAAAGGTAAGCAAATTTAAAGGCACTCACTCACCTTCACGACAGGCCCCTGCTCCCGCTTCCCAGCAACCGTGTTTTTTTTTGGTTAGAGAAGGAGGTAGGGGGGAAACACAGACGAAGTGTTTCGGGTTTAACTGTCACTTGACAACAGCCCCTCCACAAACCACCTTCAAATTAGTCTGCACGTACTGCACGTATGCTAATTTCCCCAGAACAGCCAATCAGTAGCTCTGCTCTGCTGGAGCTACTCACACTCAATTGAAAAAAAAATGAAAATCGCTTATTGTCACGAGTAGGCTTCAATGAAGTTACTGTGAAAAGCCCCTTGTCGCCACATTCCGGCGCTTGTCCGGGGAGGCTGGTACGGGAATCGAACCATGCCAGCTGGCCTGCTTTAAAAGCCAGCGATTTAGCTGAGTGAGCTAAACCAGCCCCTAGCTAAACCAGCCCCTGGTTTAATTCATTAAGGAAGAACTAATGTGAACTTTAGTAAAGGAGCAATGGTGAACAACACTGCAGCTATTGCCACAAACAGCTTCAATAGCACTTGAATCTACAGCATTTAAGAACTTAAGAAATAGGAGCAGAAGTAGGCCATTTTAGCCCCTTGAGCATGCTCCGCCATCAATAAGATCATGGTTAATATAATCGTTGCCTTAACTCCACTTTCCTGCTTGCTCTCCATAACCACCTGGTAGATCAAAAAGCTGTAACTCAACCTTGAAACATTCGACAAACCAGCCTCCACTGCTTTCTGGGGAAGAGAAGTCCAAAGACAAACAATGAAATCCCTCTTCATCTCGGTCTTTAATGCTGCATTCTCAAACACTGCCCCCCAGATCTAGATTCTTCTACCAGGCAAAACATCCTCTCAACATCAACCCTGTCAAGCTCCCTTAGATTCTTAAATGTTTCAATAAGATCACCTCTCATTCTCCTAAACCCCAATGAGTACAAGGGGAT
Source organism: Scyliorhinus canicula (assembly GCF_902713615.1). Lineage (NCBI taxonomy): Eukaryota > Metazoa > Chordata > Chondrichthyes > Carcharhiniformes > Scyliorhinidae > Scyliorhinus > Scyliorhinus canicula. The sequence continues at coordinate 221,856,969 of NC_052146.1, forward strand.
ATGGGGAACAGGTAGGGAGGTGGCTTTGAGATCAGGAAGAGATAATAATAATCGTTGTTGTCACAAGTAGGATTACATTAACATTGCAATGAAGTTACTGTGAAAAGCCCCTAGTCGCCAGATTTTGGCGCCTGTTCGGGTTCACAGAGGGAGAATTCAGAATGTCCAAATTACCTAACAGCACGTCTATCGGGACTTGTGGGAGGAAACTCACTCAGACACGAGGAGAATGTGCAGACTCCAAGCAGACAGTGACCCAAGCCAGGAATCGAACCTAGGACCATGGCTCTGTGAAGCAACAGTGCTAACCATTGTGGCAACATGATCTGATTTAATGGCGGAACAGGCTCGAAGGGCTGAATTGCCTACTTCTGCTCCTAATTCCAATGTTCCTAATTTGATCAAGCATTCCCAAGGTAACCCCATCAACCAGGAACCAACCGAGTGAACCTTCTCTGAATCTCCAGTGCAAGTATATCCCTCCTGACCAAGGGGGCCAAAATTATACACGGTACTCTAATTGTATTCCCATCAACTACATACATAATACTACATAGTTGTATTAAGACTTCCTTACTTTTATACTCTATCCCACTAGTAACATTACACTTGGTTTCCTAATTATTTGTTGACTTTTTGTGATTCATGTATAAGGATACCCAGATCTCCCTGCATCATAGCATTGTGTTCTCTCTCCACTTGAATAATATTCTGTTTTTCTATTCTCCCAATGTGGATAACCTCACATTCATCCACATTATACTCCATCTGAGAAATATTTGCCCACTTAACCCACTTACACCTCTTTTACTGACACACTATGTCCCCCTCACAATTTATTTTCCTCCCTATCTTTGTATCATCAGCAAATTTGTCTACAATACACTTGTCTTTTCATCTAAGTAATTAATATAGATCGTAAATAGTTGAGGCCCCAGCACTGATCCTTGTGGAATCCCACTAATTAGCTTGCTATTCGGAAAATTTCCATTTATCCTGACTCAGTTTCTGGTTAGTTAGCCAGTCCTCTATCCATGCTCATATATTAACCCCAACACTATCAGCTTCTGTGCAGTAACATTTTTGTGGCGCATCATTTTTTGAAAATGTTGATGTTCAATTAGGTTAACTGCGGGATGAGACAAAGCTAGTTAATAAATGAGGGAATGAGTGAGAGAATGAGAGAAAGGAGGGAGAACAAAATAGGGAATGAGGAACAAGATTAAACAAACTGAATAAAAAGTTCAAGAAACTGAAGAAATACCAATAAGAAAGCCTTTTGGCTAAGGTTAAGCCCGGGATCAGGTGTAATGCCTGCTCGTGTCAGCTTGGATCTAGTATATCTCTCTTGTGGGGCCCATGAATTGGATACAATTGAATTTGAATTGGTTTTTGGAACAAGGAGATGGAGTAAGGGCTTGGCTTGTCCACCCTGTACATTAGATTTGTAACTTTGAGAAAGGAATATATATATTTTTTTAAACCATGAAGAAAATATTGCAATAGGAAGGAAAAAGGGTGAAAAGTGAGACAATGAGAAATTTGGAAACGAGAAGGAATGGCACTGGGTGGCACGAGGCAGAAGGACAAATTGTTACAATCACAAGGTTTTATAAGATTGTTATGTTTTGGAATAGTGTCTTTAATTTAGGGCAAAATGAGTGAATGAAGGGAGTCATGTTCAAATCCAGCCTTGGGTGATGGTGTGGAGTTCTCCCTGTGTCAGCGTGGGTTTCTACCATGTTCTCTGATTTCCTCCCACAGTCCAAAGATGTGCAGGATAGGTGGATTGACCATGCTAAATTGCCCCTTAATGCCCAGAGAGGAGGTGTAAGTTAGGTGGGGTTACGGGGATAGGTTGGGCGAGCTTTCAGAGGGTTGGTTCAGATTTAATGGGCCGAATGGCCTCCTTCTGCTGACAACAAGCCTAGCGGCTTGGTTCTTAAAGATTAACAGGGAGACTATGTTTTACTGGGAAGAAGATGCAAGTTGTTCACACCTGTAAACAAGGGCAAAAGCATCAATGCTGACGGTACAGTCTTATTCTTCCAAAGTCCCAGGAAGATATCAAGAATGCAATCTGTCTATTTACTTCCATGACTTAAGTGAAGCTGGGAGTCTAAAGGATAGTTAATTAGTATTTCTACCTGGATACAAGGTTCATTGTGATCCAAGTTGCCATAGAGGTGGTCTTAGAGATGGAAAGAGTCTAATGGAAGCCACTGTCAGATCAGTTAATAGGTTTTCCTAAAAATATCACAGAACTTCAGTCAGGTTCAGTCAGCCAGAATCAAAGAGCACAAGAGATAGAGACAGCAAGTCTCTATGGTTTACCATGCATGTAAGAGCTTGCGTCAGATTGAACAGATCACGTTTTTGAAGATTTAAACGTGATTTGAAGATTCGCTTAGTTTTGGCCAGAGAAAGGAATCTCCAAGGTAAGCCTCACCTTAAAGCCAGTTTGGTGATTGGAAGTTATCTAACTGCACGGTAGCACAGTGGTTAGCACTGTTGCTTCACAGCTCCAGGGTCCAAGGTTCGATTCCCGGCTTGGGTCACTGTCTGTGCGGAGTTTGCACGTTCTCCCAGTGTCTGTGTGGGTTTCCTCCAGGTGCTCCGGTTTCCTCCCACAAGTCCCAAAAGACAGGCTGTTAGGTGAATTCTCCCTCAGTGTACCAGAACAGGCGCCAGAGTGTGGTGATTAGGGGATTTTCAAAGTAACTTCATTGCAGTGTTAATGTAAGCCTACTTGTGACACTAATAAAGATTATTATTACAAAAGGAAAAGAAGGGAAGCAAGCCTCTGGAGCTAAGAATCACATTGGGCTGGTACTGGGACAATAGAGTGTCCACTTAAGGGTACAAACTGTAGTGGCAGTCATGTTAAAAATTGACAAGGAATAACCTTTCTGTAGTTTGGAATATAAGTTGCATATAAATGTTGTCGTCAACATTGTTTTTAGTTTATTTGATACAATAAAAGTCCTAAAACTTGAAATCTCATCATGCAATTCCTTTACGTTATCATAGAATTTACAGTGCAGAAGGAGGCCATTTGGCCCATCGAGTCTGCACCGGCCCTTGGAAAGAGCACCATACCCAAGCCCATACTCCCACCCTATGCCCATAACCCCACCTAACCATTTTTCTTTGGACACTAAGGGCAATTTAGCAGAGCCAATCCACCTAACCTGCACATCTTTGGACTGTGGGAGGAAACCGGTGCACCCGGAGGAAACCCACGCAGACACAGAGAGAACGTGCAGACTCCGCACAGACAGTGACCCAAGCCAGGAATCGAACCTGGACCCTGGAGCTGTGAAGCAACTGTGCTAACCACTGTGTTGCCAGAGAAAGTTGGCCACGAGGAATTTCTGTTTTGTTGTTATCGATCTCTACTGGGATTGTAACAAAGTGGGTGTAACAAAGGGCTCCTGCGAGATTGTGACTCCACAACCAAGACCAGTACACTGGGATTTTCTCAAGTTTACATTAATAAAATTACTTGGTGACCTTTTGTTGGAAAAAGCAATGTCCATTGCTGAAATGCTACTGGAGAGGGTTTATCTGTGAGTGCCTTGCAGCAGGTAACAAAGATTAATTTGAAGGCTGTGGCAGAGGTTGGGAATAATTTAAAAGTAGGCGCTAAGAAATCAGAGATAGCTGAGGTAATGGCTCAACATCGGTACCTTGAGGAAGAAAAGACTAATCCAGAGAAAGTGCAGATTAAGTAGACGGGGAGTCAGTCATAAATGAAGCAGGTCAAATTGGAAAGAGATATAGAAAAGCAATAATTTGAGTTTGAGATAGAAAGAGAAATGAAAAACCGTGAACTCGAAAGAGAAGAGAAAGAAAGGGAAATGTGAAAACTTGTTATTACGGCAGCGGAATTTCAAGGAACAAGAGAATAGGAAAGCCTGGAATTGTAAAGAGAAAAGGGATGCCGAGAAAATTTGAACTGGAGAAAAAAAGGCGTCAATGACGCAAACGGAGTAGCAGGTGAACTTGATGATGGGTCAGATTTAACTCCTGGTTTTGATCGGGCAAGGAATATTCACTTAGTGAGGAAGGAGTTGAAATGCATTTTGTATTCTTTGCAAAAACTACTACAAAATTACAATAGCCTAAAGAAATTTGGACAATTTTATTACAAAGCATTTTGGTAGGGAAAATGTTAGGAGATTTATTTGACACTTCCCGATGACCAGTCTACAGATTACACTAAGGTTAGGATTGCTGTGTTTAATGTGTCTGGGTTTGGCCCAGAAGCTGGCAGCTAAAAGTTTAGAAATTAGAGAAAGAAACAGAATCAGACTTTTGTGTAATTTGCTACGGAAAAATTCTTTCTGAGAGACCGTATACAACAATGACGTTTTGGAAAGATTTTGAAAATCTTAAGAGATGTCAATGGAGAAATTTGAAAACAGTAAAGTCCCAACTAGAAGACCGTAAAGTTTCTGAGATAGGAGAAGCTGCTGTTATGGCAGATGGCACAGAAACTGGAATGATGAGAGTCGCTATTGAACAGAGCAGCATGGTGGCACACTGCTGTCTCACAACGCCATGGACCCATCCCATTCCGGCCTTGGGTGACTGTCTTGTGGCGTTTTCATGTTTCCCCCATGTTTGTGTGGGTTTCCTCTGGGTGCTCCAGTTTCCTCCAACAGTCCAAAGATGTGTAGGTTAGATGGATTGGCCATGCTAAATTGTTCCTTAGTGTCCAAAAGGTATGGTGGGGCTACAGGTATAGGGTGGGAACGTGGGCCTGGGTAGGGTGCTCTTTCAGAGGGTCGGTGCAAACCCCATGGGCCAAATGGCCTCCTTCTACATTGTAGGGATTCTCTGAAGGTCGCTAATTATCATGAGGGGGATAACATTTTGTGATTCATATACCAGGAGTTCCAGATCCCTCTGCATCACAGATTTCTGCAATCTCAGCAATTTAAATGAGACTGAAGGATATCTCCAGCTCTGTCTGGAGCAAGAAATTTTCAACGTAATCCTCACCAGAAAAGCCAGATCAGCAATTAGAAGTTATCTGGTTGGAAAAGGAAAATAAGGGAAAGCAAGCCTTCGGAAACTAAGAATCACTTTGGACTGGTGCTGGAAGAATTGAGAGTCTACTTTAGGGACAAGGTAAAATACAGCGATGGAGGTAGATTTTCAGGTGTTTTAAAAATTACAAAGGGTTAATTTATTTTTGACTTTTAACCCAACCCATCACACATCCACTCGTGTCAAAAACTCTCTCCACTTGATTTCTTAAATATCTTTCAGCAAGACCTTATAAACACCAGCTGTGGCTCAGTTGGTAGCCTCTGACCTTTCAACCAGGTGTGGATTCAGGCCCCAGTCCAGAATTTGAGCATAAAATCAAGGCTATAACTCCAGTGCAGTTTTGAAGGGAAGCAGGATAATTAAAGAAATTGTTTTTGGCATAAGACGTTAAACTGGGACCCTGTCTTCTCTCTCAGGTGGACACAAAGGATTCCATGACACTACTTCAAAGAAGAACAAGGGAGATAGCCTCTGTATATTGCCAATATCCATCCATCAATTATCAGAAAATCAGTACCTTGCAGTTTCTGGGATCTATTCATTAGTCATGCATCAGTCTTTTCTATATCCTTCATTTAATTCAAATTGCTTAATGCTCAGCTACCTATGTCTTATCAACACCAATTCCATTCATCCAGTACTCCCATCTCTGCTGAATGACAGAGCATCTGGTCCTCTGATGCACTTGAAATTCTCATCCTGATCTCCAATGGTTACTGACCCGAAATGTTAACCCAGTTTTCTCACTTAACAGCTGCTGACTGGCCAGAGTATTTCCAGCAACTTTATGATTTCAGACTTTCCAGCATCATGTGTATTTTGCTTTTGTAGTTAATAGAGCATATGGAATCCAAGACTTTATGAATGAGAATACAAAAAAAAACATGCTGAACTTTTGTAAATCACTGGTTAGGTCTTAGCACGAGTTGAAACATATAAATGGTAAAATGATAGTTAAAGGAAAGATGAGGAAAATTAGGGATTTAAAAGGAGACTGTCTTGTGGAAGCAGAAGGCATGGGTTGAGGTACAGAACAAATATTTCACATCTGTCTTCACAATAGATGAGGATGCTGCCAATGTCACAGTGAAGGAGAAAATAGATAAAGAGGTAATTTAAAGGTTGGTGTCACTTAATTAAAAAAAGTCTAGATAGGGTGCAATCTAAATTACTGAGCAAAGCAATGTTAGAAATACTTCTTAGATATGGGTAGATGTTGGCAGAGGTTCGAAGGAATTAAAAATTTTCAAAAAAGGAGAGGAATAAAAGTGCCAATTGAAGGCCAGTTAGTTTAACGCTACTGGTGGAAAATCAGACAGTAATCTAAAACAAAATGAATTGTCACATGAAAAAACATACAAACGTACACAATAGGAGCAGGAGTAGACCATTCAGCCCCTTGAGCCTGCTCCACCATTCAAGAAGATCGTTACTGACCTGTTTGCGTTTCGAATTCCAAATTCTCATCTGCCCCAATAACCTTGATTCCCTTGCCCAACAAGAATCTATCTACCTCCGCCTTAAAAATATTCAATGATCCTGCCTGTACCATCTTCTGAGGCAGAGATTCCAAAGTTGCACAACCCTTAATTTTCCTCATCTCGGTCCTAAAAGGGCGACCCTTAATATTAAAATAGTTCTGGATTCACCTACAAGAGGAAATATCCTTTCCACATCCACCTTGTCAATACCGTTCAGGATCTTATATACTTCAAACAAGTCATCTCTCATGGATTAATTAATGACAACCAGAGTGGATTTGTTACAGGCAAATTGTATTGACCAATTTGATTAAGTACCTTCAGGAAAAATAGGAGCGGTGGATAAAGGTGTTGTGTAAATTTGTTTTGAAAAGGTAAAGGAACACACAATAGCAAAATGGTCCATGAGATTAAAGATTGTGTCGGCATTATTTTGTCTAAGAAACAAAAGTAAAGTGTTGTGACGATGTGCGTTTTTTTAAGCTTGGAGACAAGTCTTTATAACTTAGAAGGACAAGTTAAAAAGCCTGTTTAAAAAGGAATATGAGTGCTTGGCTTTTTCAATAGAGGGATAGAGAATAAAAGCAAAACCATTATGTTAAACCTTTATAAAATGCTGGTTATGTCCAGGTGGCGTACTGTGACATGTTTTAGGTACCGGTCTTCAAGGCCTAAGAAAGCACAGAGGAGGTTCCAAAGATGAAAGACTGGAATTATGTGGAGAGACCACCGAATCTGACGCCATTCTCCTTAGCACAGCGAAAGTCAAGAGAAAATTGAATGGAAGCGGTCAAAATCTTGAAGGGTTTACTAGAATGTCCAAGAATAAATTATTTCCATTAGTGGAAGAATCAGTAATCAGAGGATAGAGAATGAAGGTAACTGGCAAAAGAACCAGATAAGGAGAAACTGTTATAAACAGAAAGTGATCCTACAAAATGGAATGCACTGCCTTAAAGGGTGGCAAAACAGATTCAATTAGGGCAGCACGGTAGCATTGTGGATAGCACAGTTGCTTCACAGCTCCAGGGTCCCAGGTTCGATTCCGGCTTGGGTCACTGTCTGTGTGGAGTCTGCACATCCTCCCCATGTGTGTGTGGGTTTCCTCCGGGTGCTTCGGTTTCCTCCCACAGTCCAAAGATGTGCAGGTTAGGTGGATTGGCCATGATAAATTGCCCTTAGTGTCCAAAATTGCTCTTAGTGTTGGGTGGGGTTACTGGGTTATGAGATAGGGTGGAGGTGTTGACCTTGGGTAGGGTGCTCTTTCCAAGAGCCGGTGCAGACTCGATGGGCCGAATGGCCTCCTTCTGCACTGTAAATTCTATGAAAATGGCAACTTTCAAAAAATAATTGCATGTATACTTGGAAGGGAAAAAAATACAGAGCTGAAGGGAAAGAACAGAAGGGGACTAATTGGATAATTTTCTAAGACATACTGGGCCAAATGGCCTTTATTTCTGCGTACAATACTAAGCTAAGGCTGTACAAAGCATTTTGCCACAGTAACTATTCAGAGGCTTTTAAAACAGTTCCGATATAAGCAAGCTTTTCATACCCACCTCCTGTGCACCTTTTCCAATGTTCCTGTCCCACATTGAGCAACTCTTTAACCCCATCATCCATGGTCTTTGTAAACTTACTAAACAATTCAACCTTCTGTTCTCTGCAGGGTAAAAGGCACAATAAAAGTGACTTCATTCCTTTCCAAAGATTAATTTAAATTAACTAAAGAAAAGGCTGAGCACAGAGAAGGGAACTCAAACTAAAAGAAACATTTGTGAGGCGGAAAGGCAGATTATGGAAATTGATACTTATTGTTTTTTGCCCTGATTTTCAGTTTATTGACACTTGTAGTTCCATAAAATTAATACATACGCTTCCAGTAGGCCAACATCCTCTGCTGGTGGCTCCACTGTTGAAAAGACCATGACACCAACAATATCATCCTTTTCAGTTTTCCGCTTGCCTAATTTCCATTCCTTCAGTGAATCAAGACAGAAATTCACATAAAAATTAAATGGGAAAGAAAATCTGAAATCCTCTCAATTGATTTCCCTTCCCCTAGCTGTGTTTAATAGCAGCTCATTCACACACAGAGCACAGTTTGGCATTATTCCTTCTAATCCTTGTATGTTGCAGCTGTGTAGATAGAAAATGGGCAAGGAATACAAAAATTGCAGCACTTGGTCAAAGAGATAAAGACACTCTTCAGTGAAGGCTGCCAGTAGGAATGGATGGATCTGCTTTCTAGATACAATTAGTTACTCAAAGTGCGTATAGTTCTCAGCTGGCACAGTGCCATAGATCCAGTGCATTTGGCTCCCAATAACCCAAATTTCAGTTTTAGACAGGAAGCACAGAAGGAACAATAAAAGGGATGTAATCATAGGCAATTGGCCTGATAGACATAAAATCCACCTTCAGCTACTCTTACTCAGTAATTTGTTCATTCTGAATTCAGGGTTCAGATCTGAACTTTTCATTTATACACATATTTCTTTTATAACTCTCTGAAGACAGACTCGATTAATGTTCTGAGGCAATGTTGGGTTCAAAACACAAGCTTTTTTCCATAATAAATTGCAGAGCAACAGCTACAATGACATTTCATAGAAATATAGAAAATAGGAGAAGGAAGAGGCCATTGGGCCCTGCTCAACATTCATTACGATCATGGCTGATCATCCAACTTAATAGGGTGGCACGGTGGCACAGACTGCTGCCTCACTGCGCCCGCGTCCCAGGTTCAATTCCGGCCTTGGGTGACTGAAGTTTGCATGTTCTCCCCCGTGTCTGCGTGGATTTCCTTACAGTTCACTGGTTTCCTCCCACAGTCCAAAGATGTGCAGGTTAGGTGGACTGGACATGTTTTTTTTTCAAAATGCCTCTTAGTGTGCAGGTTAATGCGGTTGCGGGGAGGTGTAGGCCTTGGTAGGATGCTCTTTCAGAGGGTTGGTGTCGACTTGATGAGCCATTCTACACTGTAGGGATTCTATGAATTGCCTGATGCCATCTCTCCCAATATCCTTTGATTCCCTTTGCCCCAAGTGTTTATCTAACTTAGTCTTGAAATCATGCAATGTTTTGGCCTCAACTAGTTTCTGTGGCAGCGAATTCCACAGGTTCACCACTCTCTGGGTGAAGAAATTTCTCCTCACCTCAGTCCTATACGGCCCTGTATCCTCAGATTGTGACCCCTTGTTCTGGTCACTCCCACCATCAGGAACAACCTTCTTGCATCTACCCTCTCTAGTCCTGTTAGAATTTTATAGGTTTCTATGAGAACCCCCATCATTCTTCTGAACCTCAGCGAATGCAATCCTATCCGACTCAATCTCCCCTCATTCACCAATACTGCATCCCAGGAATCAGTCTGGTAAACTTCTGCATTCCTTCCAGACAAAGAACATCCTTCCTCAGATAAGGAGACCAAAACTGCACACAATATTCCAGGTGTGGCCTCACCAAGGCCCTGTATAATTGCAGCAAAGACATCCCTGCTACTACACGCAAATCCTCTCGATACAATGGCTAACATACCATTTGCATTCTTTACTGCCGACTGCACCTGCATGCTTATCTTCAGCGAATAGTGTTGGTGGACAACCAGGTCTCGTCGCAAATCCCCCTCCTAATTTATGGCCATTCAGATAATCTGCTTTCCAGATTTTGCGAGCAAAGTGGATAACCTCACATTTATCCGAATTATACTTCATCTGCCACTCATTTGTCCACTCACTCTACTAGTCCAAGTCACGCTGAAAGATCTCTGCATCATCCTCATAGCTCACTCTCCTCCCAACTTTGCGTCACTTGTATTTAGTAACCTCATCTAAATCATTAATATATATAGTTACCCTATTCCTATTCAAAAGAGCCATCTTCCTTAACAGAACAAAATCGCCCTCTGTGACTCTGGCTCATCTTCCTTACGACCTAGATAGCCCATGGCCATTGAGTGCATTATGAATACTTCGTCCTTGGTCATCAAGTCTTGGGGTGGGGCATGAACACAGAACTTCTGGCTCAGAGACAGGAACACTATTAACTGTCCTGCCAATACACATATATTCTTACTTAAATATGGAGACCAAAGTTGCACACAGGTTTCAGGTGGCACACTGGTTAGCAATGCTGCCTCACAATGCCAGGGACCCGGGTTTGATTACGACCTATGTGGAGCTTGCACATTCTTCCAGTGTGGGTTTCCTCCGAGAGCTCTGCCTGCCCCCCCCCCCCCCCCCCCCCCCCCCCCCCCCCCCCCTCACAGTCCAAAGATGAGCACATTAAGTGGATTGGCCATGCTAAATTGCCCGTTAATGTCCAACGGTTAGATGGGGTTACAGGGATAAGGCCATGACCTAGGTGGGGTGCTCTTTTGGAGGGTCGGCGCAGACTCATTGGGCCGAAGGGCCTCCTTCGACACTGTGGTGATTCTATGAATATAGTTAAACCACACGTAGTCCTTGCCTCCACATTTTAAAAAAATATTTTACTCAGGCATTGATATCAACGACAAACAAAAGTGAATAAGAGCAGAGGCAAAATTGAACAACATAATAAATAACCAGCACTCTTCTCTCCCCCCCCCCCTCCCCACCACACCACCTGCAGTTCCCCTCCTCCTGTCCTTCCTTCACCATTTCACCCCCCTTATCCCTTTTATCCTCTGCTGACTCCTCAATCCTCCATGAAGAAGTCAATGAACGGCTTTGACCTCTACCGACCCCCTCAAGACGAACTTGATCCTTTCCAACCTCAGGAATTCCGCCAGGTCGCTCACCCACGACCCCGCTTTCGGCGACTCGGAGTCCCTCCATCCAAACAAGATCCTTCTCTGGGCTATCAGGGAGGCAAAGGCCTCTTTCGACCCCTGGTCAGCTTGGGATCCGTCACCGCAAATATCGCTACCTCTATTCTCGGGGCCACCTTCACCCCCAATACCTCTGACTTAACGTCCGCAAACCTCTGCCGCAAACCTCTGCCGCAAACCTCTGCCGCAAACCTCTGCCGCAAACCTCTGCCAGAACTCCTCCAGTTTCAGACACACCCAAAATATGTAGACATGGTTCATGGGCCTCCCATGCACCGCCCACACCTGTCCTCTACTCCCTAAAAGAACCTACTCATCCGAGCTAGCACCCTGTGGACCACTTTAAACTAAATAAGACTGAGCCTTCCATATGCAAGGATGGAGTCACCCTCCGCAGGGCCTCCTCCCACATCCAGGCCTCCACCTTCCCCACCCAGCTCCTCCTCCCAATTCCTCTTAACATCTCCTATTGGGGCTCTCTCCCGGTCCATCAGCTGCTTATAAACCTCGGACACTTTCCCCTCCCCTACCCACTCCCTCGGCAACACCTTATCTTGCAGCCCCAGGGCTGGCAACCCGGGAAAGGAAATCATGGACCTGCAAGTACCTAAAACCATTCCCCCGGGCAGCTCATATTCCTCCTCCAGGTCCTCTAATTTCACAAAGCTATCCGCTTATGAACAGATCCACACACTGCTCAATCCCCGCTTACCGCCACCCCCGAAACCTGGCATTCAATCCCCTCGGTGCATACCTATGGTTATCACAAATCGGTGCCCACACCAAGGCACCCTCCAGTCTCAAATACTGCCTCCACTGCCCCATACCCTCAAGACCGACACCACCACTGGGCTCACGGAATGCCTGTCCAGAGAGAACGGCAGAGGCGCTGTCAACAATGCCCCTAAACCCGTTCCCCTGCAAGAAGCCACCTCCACCCGCCACCATACCGACCCCTCCCCCACTACCCATTTCCTGACCACAGCAATGTTAACCGCCGAGTAGTAATTAAATATATTTGGCAGTTCAAGAAGGCAGCTCACCACCACCTCTCAAGAACAATAAATGTTGGGCAAGCCAGCAGCAACGCCCAGATTCCATGAATGAATTAAAAAAGATTCACAAGGATTTTGCCAGAACTAGGGGGAAATATTAGCCAGTTAAGGCTCAACAGGCAAAGGACTCTTTGCTGTTCTAAATAAAAGGCTGAGAGGCAACCTGATTTGCACCTTTAAGATTATGAAAGGGTTTGTTAGTACAGTTATGGAGAAGATGTTTCACCTCGTCGGGGAGACCAAATTAATGGACCATGAATATACGATAGTCACCCATATGTCCATTAGAGAATACAGGATAAATTAGTTTATCTGCAGTGATAAGAATGTGAGACTGAGCAACACATGCAGTAGTTGAAGCAAAAAACATAGATGCATCCAAGGGAAGTTGCGTAAGTACATGAGGGAGAAATTAATAGATAGAGGGTTAAATGCATTGGAGCGGGAGGAATCTTGTGGAGCATCTGCACTGTAGGCTGTATGTAACTTTAAGCAAGGAGTCAAAAAGCTCATATCAAAGCTCCAAAACCTAGGACTTGGCTCTCCACTCTGCAACTGGATCCTTGACTTTCTGACCAACAGACCACAGTCAGTAAGAATGAACACCAACACCTCCTCCACAATTGTCCTCAATACCGGTGCCCCGTAAGGCTGCGTACTTAGCCCCCTACTCTACTCCTTGTACATACACGTCTGCGTGGTAAACTTGGTTCCAACTCCATCTACAAGTTTGCTGATGATACGACCATAGTGGGCCAAATCTCGAATAACGACGAGTCCGAATACAGGAGGGAGATAGAGAACCTAGTGGACTGGTGTAACGACAACAATCCCTCCCTCAATGCCAGCAAAACTAAAGAGCTGGTCATCGACTTCAGGAAGCAAAGTACTGTACACACCCCTGTCAGCATCAACGGGGCCGAGGTGGAGATGGTTAGCAGTTTCAAATTCCTAGGGGTGCACATCACCAAAAATCTGTCCTGGTCCACTCACGTCGACGCTATCACCAAGAAAGCACAACAGCGCCTATACTTCCTCAGGAAACTAAGGAAATTCGGCATGTCCACATTAACCCGTACCAACTTTTATAGATGCACTATAGAAAGCATCCTATCGGGCTGCATCACAGCTTGGGTATGGCAACTGCTCGGCCCAGGACCGCAAGGAACTTCAGAGAGTCGTGAATACCACCCAGTCCATCACACGAACCTGCCTCCCATCCATTGATTCCATCTACACCTCTCGCTGCCGGGGGAAAGCAGGCAGCATAATCAAGGATCCCTCCCACCCGGCTTACTCACTTTTCCAACTTCTTCCATCGGGCAGGAGATTCAGAAGTCTGAGAACACGCACGAACAGACTCAAAACAGCTTCTTCCCCACTGTCACCAGACTCCTAAATGACCCTCTTATTTACTGACCTCATTAACACTACACCCGTATGCTTCAACCGATGCCAATGCTTATGTAGTTACATTGTATATCTTGTGTTGTCCTATTATGTATTCTCATGTATTTTCTTGAATTTTGTTTAATTCCCTTTTCTAATGATCTGTTGAGCTGCTTGCAGAAAAATACTTTTCACTGTACCTCGGTACACGTGACAATAAACAAATCCAATCCAATCCAATCCAATTCAGCTGCAGAGACTTGCTTGAGGTTTGATGGATAAATTGTGGTTCATTGCTTGACCTTTCAATTACAATGGGGCTAATTTTAATCAGTTGGACACTGAAGGAGATTGATCAGCTATCCATTTTACAACCTGCGCAATTTCCAATGGAAATTTAGAATCTGGCAGAAATACAGCCGAGAAACAGTCCATTTGGCCTGATCAGCCCATGCCGGTGTTAATGCTCTACTCTAGCCTTCTCCCATCCTTTCTCCCCTAAATCTATCATAACTATCTATTCTCCTCTCCCTCAAATGCTTATTTAGCTTCTCCTTAAAGGCATCATACTATTTCCTTCAACCACCCTCTATGGTCACGATTTCCACATTCTTACCACACTTTACGTAAATATGTTTCCTCTACATTCCTTATTGAATTTCTTGGTGACTACCTTATATAGATGACGTGTGGTCCACAACTGGAAGCATTCTCTCTCTACCTCCTGCACTATCAAAACTTTTCATAATTTAAAACATTTTTGAGAGAAAATAAACCTTTCACCCCTTTCTAGATATGTATAACTACAAATTTTTGGTATCATCCTTATAAAGCTCCTCAGCACCCTTTCTAGTGCACCTATATTATTTTAATAATATGGCGATCAAAACTGCATGCAGTACGTTTAAGCATGGTCTGACCAGGGTTCGATACAGGTTCAGCACAACTGCCTTTGGTTATGATCCCAGTTGATGTATAACTGGGAGAGAAGATCAAAAATGGCTCAAAAGGCCATAACTCTGATATTTTTTAAATATAGAAAACGTGCGGTTCAGAGTCACAGGATCGCAAATTAGTTTTAACAACAATAATTTATTTTTAATATTAAACTTGAAAAGTTGTATATTATACAATACGCACCCCTTAATTTAACAATTACACCCAGGTTTTATGATAACACAGATTACAAAAGTATATCTTAACTGACAATGCTGTCATTAACACAAAGTCCCTTAAGTACACAAGATGAGTTTGATCAATACACACACTCCGCTTTGAAACCAAGTTAGTGTTTGTAGCTGTTCCCTCAGAATGCCCCCACATGAATGTCCACACGTGTGTTTCAAACTCCACTCCCAAAAACACGCTTTGAAATCTTCACTCGTAATAATGATAATACTTTCACCTTAGTGGGCTGAATTATGAATAAAAATTAGATTTTGTATCAAAGCTTCCGCTCTACTTTTAACAGCGAAATCAAACCAGGATTCCACACCAACACCTTTTAGGATTTCTTTGTCTTGGCAGCTGTACAAGCTCTTCACAATTGCTAGAACACTTAATTCCGAGGGTGTATTAAATTACATCAAACGTTTCCTCTACTTGTCAAGTCTGTTGTCCTGCTTTAAATTTAGTTACTGCAATTGTCTCTTTACCTTCGGCACGTGCTGCCGGTGGAGGTGGTGGAAGCAGATGCGATTGCGATGTTTAAGAGGCATCTTGATGAATGGGATGGGAATAGAGGGAAACGGACCTGGGAGTGCAGAAGGTTTTAGTTTCGGCAGGCATCATGATTGGCGCAGGCTTGGAGGGCTGAAAGGCCTGTTCCTGTGATGTACTCTTTGTTCTAACTCGGAACACTTTGTTTACTCTTCCTGAGCAAATACCTTGGTCTCGGTTCTTTTAAATTCAGGTGTCCTAAACATTCTTTCAGTCCCAATTCCCTGGCTATGCAGCTGCTGTCCTGTCCAGTCTTTCCTCTGGCAGAGTTGAGAGATGTTCACTTCCTGAAGTCCCGTCTCCAACTGTTCTGGCTTCCAATTAAAGCCAAGAACAAAAAGCCAGTCCCTCTGGAAAGTGATCTCCTGTTGCTAAGCACCGACTTACTTGTATTTGCTTTTCATGCAGTAACCCTCTCTAAGCACAATAGAGGCACAGTTGGAACTGAATCACCCCCCACACATATAAACACCTTTGTCCAGCTTGAATCTAGCCATTGGTTTTACCCTTCCAAACACAGAAACATTAAATTAAATCCATGTAAAACTATAACTCTACCTTATTTTGAATGTTTACCAATACAACACTTTTCAATAAGAAGTCTTACAACACCAGGTTAAAGTCCAACAGGTTTGTTTCAAACACGAGCTTTCGGAGCACGGCTCCTTCTTCAGGTGAATGAAGTCACCTGAAGAAGGAGCCGTGCTCCGAAAGCTCGTGTTTGAAACAAACCTGTTGGACTTTAACCTGGTGTTGTAAGACTTCTTACTGTGCTCACCCCAGTCCAACGCCGGCATCTCCACATCATGAACACTTTTCAAGTGTACCCTCCATAAATAAGAAGTCTTACAACACCAGATAAAGTCCAACAGGTTTGTTTCAAACACTAGCTTTCGGAGTACTGCTCCTTCCTCAGGTTCCTCCATAAATAAAGCCTTGAAATACTTTATTTGTTCTGATCTTGCTAATCTGTGACACACTTTTTCCCCCCCCCAAAGCCCTACAAGTACTTTCTGTGACACACTTTTTCCCACTCAAAGCCCTACAAGTATCTTTACGTTTCTCCTTCAAGTATTCACCTTAATTACTTTTCAAAGTTTTACTGAGTCCGCTTCAATTGTCCTTTCAAGCACAGCATCTCAGAACATACACAAAAAATAAACTCTTCCCATCACTCCACTGGCTCGTTTGTCAAATATCATAAATCTGTGTTGCCCAGTTAACCAAACATTCAGTGAAAACGGTTTCACTTTATCCAATCCAGCAAAATCTTTAACTACATTAAACAAACTGTACCCAGTGGGATCCTGCAGGGAGCAGTGTTGGGGCCCATGCCATTTTGTGGTTTATATAAGCAATGTAGACTTGAATGTAGGAGGGTTGGTCAGTAAGTATGGTAATATAGTAACGATGCTACGAAAATTGGTGGGGTGATAAATAGTGAGAAGGATAGCCTTAGATTACAGGAGGATATAGATGGCAAATGGAATTCAATCTGGATAAGTGAGGTGATGCACTTGGGCCAGACAAACAAGACAAGGGAATACATGATGAACGCCAGGACCCTGGGAAGCACAGAGGTTAAGAAGGATCTTGGTATGTATGTACACCGGTCCCTTAATAGATTATAGAACAGTACAGCACAGAACAGGCCCTTCGGCCCTCGATGTTGTGCCGAGCAATGCTCACCCTACTCAAACCCACGTATCCACCCTATACCCCAACAACCCCCCCCCCCCCCCCCCCCAACCTTACTTTTTAGGACACTACGGGCAATTTAGCATGGCCAATCCACCTAACCCGCACATCTTTGGACTGTGGGAGGAAACCGGAGCACCTGGAGGAAACCCACGCACACACGGGGAGGACGTGCAGACTCCGCACAGACAGTGACCCAGCCGGGAACCGAACCTGGGACCCTGGAGCTGTGAAGCATTTATGCTAACCACCATGCTACCGTGCTGCCCGGTAAGGTAACAGGACAGGTGGATAGTGGTTTAGGCAGCATATGGTATGCTTGCCTTTATTAGCTGAGGCAGAGTTTAAGAGGAGGGAGGTTATGCTGGAACTGTATAAATTGTTGGTTAGGCCGCAGCTCGAGCATGGTGTGCAGTTCTGCATCCACATTATCGGAGGGATGTGATAGCACTAGAAAGGTGCAGAGGAGATTTACCAGAATTTTGCCCGGGTTGGAGAGTTTTACTTATGAAAGTTTAGAGAGATTGGAGAGAGTGGTGTTGTTTTCCTTATAGCAGGGGAGATTTGCGGGAGGGCATGATTGAGATGTATACAATTATGAGGGGCATAGATAGAGTAGACAGAAAGAAACCTTTCCCCTTGATGGAGGGATCAATGATCAGGGGCATAAATTGAAGGTATGGGGCAGGAGGTTTAGACGGGATGTGAATAAAACCTTTTTCACCACGGGGATGGTGGGAGAAGGAACTCACTGCCTGAAAGGATGGTAGAGGCAGAGACCCTCATAACATTTAAGAAGTATTTAGATGTGCACTTGCGATGCCAAGGCATAAAGGATATGGGCTGGAAAATGAGAAGAGAATAGTTAGGTGGTTGTCTTTGACCAGCACAGATGTGATGGGCCGAAGGACCTTTTCGTGCTGTAGATTTCTACAACTATAGCGTATTAAATCTCACTTTAACTATTTCTGCTCTAAGAACAACATTCCTAATTTCTCTTCTCTCCACATAACTGAAGTCTGTCATCCCTCGAACTATTCCAGTAAATTTGCTCAGGCCCCTCCCAAAGGCCACATCCTTCATGAAGCATGGTGCCAAGAAGGAACATAATATCCCAACCAGTGAGTCATAAACATTGAGCATAACTTACTCACTTTCGTACACTATGCCTCTATTAGAAAGCCAAACATCCCTTATACTTTTTAAAACCAGCCTCATCAACTTGTCGTGCCACATTTAAATATTTGAGTACAGAAACCAAAATTTCTCAGTTCCTGCATCCCCTTTAAAATTGTACAATTTTATATTGCCTCTCCTATTTTTCCTTCAAAATGCAATAATTCACACTTTACATTCATCAAAATCCTCTTTGTTTCTACTTCATTTCAATCTCTTATGTTTTTAGTCTGGCAACTCCAGCTATGGGTGTACTTGTTTTCTCCTCATGGAACTGTGTCTAATCTGTACCAATGTCCCTCTAAATTTTCTTTGTTCTAGACAGGGAACAATTTTATTTAAACACAATTTTTTTTTGTCCATGCACACTTCACCTTCCCATAGCTGTGAGCACCTTGTTTATTTCAACACTGGTACATTCCAGATTTCAGCTGAGAGGGAAGATTGATGTGCACCTACATCATTACTGAAAGCCTTTCATTGTTCAGTTACTGTCTTACCTGCCAATCTCTGATTCCAGTCCATCTAGGCCAGATCACTTTGTAACTCAATAAAATTAACCCTTCTCCAGTGGACTATTTTAACACTTGAATTTTCCTGCTCTATGTTCACAATTAATTAATCAGTTTTCCAAATACACAGTCATCTGCCAAAACAAGGTAGCTACCAATGCCTGCCTGTGCATGGGCAGAAAACCAATTACATATTTGGCAGGAAACACAAACCCGTTTTTCAAAAAAAAAAAAAAATTGCGGAGATTTTCAAATTAAACAATTTAAGTCCAAAAATATAATTGTATTCAAATCTAAGACCCTGAATTTATAGAATCCGTTCTTATTCACTGTCTGTGCGGAGTCTGCATGTTCTCCCCTGTGTCTGCGTGGGTTTCCTCCGGGTGTTCCGGTTTCCTACCACATGTCCTGAAAGACGTGGGGCGCAATTCTCCGCGGTCACGAAAATTCGGAGAATAGCGGGCGGCGTAAATTTTTACGGACACGCTGGTCCGACGCCCTCCCGCTATTCTCCCCCCCCCCCCCCCCCCCCCCCCCCACCCACCCCCCCGCCTCCCGACACGAATCGCTGCCGGCCGTTTTTATGAACGTAAAACACACCTGGTCTGACCGTTCGTAAAGACGGCCGTAAAGCCCCGATCTGGGGAACCATGGCACCGATTGGCATGGCAGTACCATGGGCCCGCGATCGGTGGGCACCGATCGCGGGCAGCGGGTACTTACCCCGCGCACTCTTTCTCCCTCCGCCGCCCCAATGGATCCATCCGCGGGGCATAATGGCCCGCGCATGCACGGGTTTCACGCACAAGCGCGATGATGTCATCCGCGCATACGCGGGTTGGAGTCGTCCAATCCGCGCATGCGCGGCTGACGTCATCTGACGCGACAGCCGTCGCTAACTCTGGCTAGCGGGCTTAACGAAATTCGTTAAGCTTGCGATGCCGGAGTTCACGGCGGCGCGATACTAGCCCCGACCGGGGAGCTGAATCGGTTCCCGGTCGGGGGGGGGCGGAGGCTGGCGTCAAACGCGCCCGTTTTTGACGCCAGCTTCCCGAGTTTTCGTGACTCGGGAGAATCGCGCCCGTGCTTGTTAGGTGAATTGGACATTCTAAATACTCCCTCAGTGTACCCAAACAGGCGCTGGAGTGTGGCAACTAGGGGCTGTTAATGTAAGCCTACTTGTGACACTAATAAAGATTATAATATATCTCTGCATTATATTAGCTACCTATCCATCTGATTTTGTACAAAGTTTCCAGAAGCCAGCACAACAATATACGTGAATTTGAGGATTGTATCTTCAATGTCTGAAGGCTTTCAAATAGATTTGTAGGTGTTTTCATATGAAAGTGTGTTATGCTTTAATATTTGAGATTGCATAGTGATGCCTTGTTCACCTCCCTATGCCACTTTGCACAAGGCTCAGGGAATAACCCAGAAATTATAACCCTTCAAGTCCTGTTCTTTAACTCAGCTCATAGTCACTGGCACTGGCACTTACAATATTTATATTTACAATATACACCAGAATCCAGCTGGGTCTGGTGTGTCGGTTCCATACCTGGCTGACTTTATACAGATCTTAGCCATGAATGATCTAGGGCAGTGTTCTTCAAAGTCGAGGGCGCGACCCGTGGGTGGGTCGTGGGCAGGTGTCGGGAGGGTCGCGGAGCTGTTGTCCACGGCGCTCCCGATCGCGCAAATCCCCGTGCAGTAGCCGGCTTTTCATAACATCGGCTGCAAGCGGCCGCGAATATGTTAAAAAATAGTCAGCCACATTGCGCAGGCGCGCACGATGATCGGCGCGCATGCACATTCTGCGAACATGTTAAAAAAAAGTCGGCCGCATTGCGCATGATTATCGGGCACGCATCCCGCTATTTCTTTTTAAACGGTTGCAACTTTTTGTTTTACATGTTTTGTAGTGGTTTTTATTCATTTATTTTATTCATTTTTTTTTTTACAAGTTCGGGGGGGGGGGGGGGTTTATTCATTTTTTCGTTTATTTTACTCATTTTATTTTTTTTTCAAGTTCGGGGGGGGGGTTTATTTGATAAACATTTACAGGGAAAAAAAATGCAGAACTTTGGACAGGTGGAGACTCCATACTTTCCGACACCAGAAGGCTTCACCTTCATCCAACAGGAGGAGCGTGTAAGAGGCCCAAAGGGACCCAAAACCATTTCCTCCATTTTTGTCAGCAGCAAACAAGGTAAGAGAAAATGGTGGGTTGCAAAGGTCGGCCGGCGTGGGTCGGCGAAGGTTGGCCGGTTGGTAAAAATGGGTCCCCGGAAAAAAAGTTTGAAGAATGCTGATCTAGGGCTCCCCGCTCCCTTAACGGGGGAGCTACTATTCAGCAAGACTCACGGGGAGTGATTGGTCCAACCCCGTAGGTCTCGTGTAGGTTATAACACCCTCCAACAACCCTTTCCACTGTTTCCTGCTCCATGGTCTGAATTTGGATTGTTGTTATTTCTACAGTCTTTACCCTTATCCTCACAGGTGGCAAATACATTATGCCGGTTGGATAGGATAAGCCTTTACAGGTTCCCTATCTCACCTTTATGCTGCACACTGTTGATTACACAAACCCCGTTCTGAAGTTGCCCCTCTTTATGAGACATGACTGAAGTCTGGAGCAAACTGTCCAGACACTAATCCCTCCTCACTTACTTGCCAGTGTTTCTTTAACTTGCACTCCAGCTCAACGAGTCTGAGTCACAGCAGTTCAAGACAAAAACATTCACTGCAGATGGGGACATCTTGCTGCCAAAATCTCCCACACACTGCAATCTCTGCCATATCTTAGTCTATGTTATTTGCAACTATTTTTAGCCTGTTGTAAGTTTTTTTGTACTCATAGTTACACTGAGCACTAAAACACTGGAAACATTTTTACATACCTATATTTATTAAACTACCACTTTAACTTAGCAGAATTAAAAGTATTCTTGATTTTGATTCAGAAAAAAACTTCAACTCCTCACCAATCAACTCCTTTCCTTCCACAAAAGTCACTTCATGGGTGTTTTATCTTATCACGGGGCAGAGAGAGCAGAACGTTTGGCAGGGATTTTACCGTCCTGTCCTTGAGCTGGAACCTGTCGCAGCGTTTCAGGAAGCCTCGAGCCTTAGACCCATCAGGCAGTTAATTAGCTGCCATCGAGGTTCCTATCCCTTTAAGGGACGAGATCCCGCCCGAAACAACTGCCAGCTCTTCAATCCCAGAAGCACCATTGGGATTTGTGCCGACTACCCGGGCTGAGCCATCCATGGGTCACAGATTCCCCAATCAGGAGGTCCAACCCAACCACCCTAACCCTGCAGGGAGACTGCCAGGTTTTGGATGCTGGAGGGCTAACCTGCCACTGGTAAAATGCCAGCAGCAGCGTAAGGAGACTGAAAGGTCTCAGTTGGAGTGGCAGGAGTCTGTCAGCGGTGGTAGGAAGGCAACGATCATGCCACAAGTATGTAAAAATTATATATAGTTTATTATTTTTTACATAGAAACAATATCCAATTTTCTTTTGCACATACCCCCTCACCCCACCCCAAAATTTCCCAGCCTGTTCCTTTAGGCCCCATAAAATCCCGGCCCATATTACTGACCTTCCTGTAATGCAACAGGCAGCTGCTAATCCCAAGAATGTGTACTTATAAAACGTTAATACTATAGAGCACAGCAGAATGCTCACTGGCATTCCTTTAAAAGGACTATGTACATTACCTGAATTTGGATTTAAACTCTGTGGAACACATTAAAAATTCACTCGAGACCTCGTAAAAGATGACCATTTCAAATGGAATATACCAGTTTTTGAGGCATCAATCCATTAGTTCAGAAGGTGGAATGTTTGCACAAATACAACGCTATTTTATTCAGATGTTCTGTAGTCTCCAAATATATCCTCTTATATCTGTGTGGTGTGGCAACATGAAGAGCAGGCTCTCTACAGTGCTTTTTATTCACAATGATGCGCAAATCAAGTCGAGCACTCCCTCACCTCAAGCCCAGCAGGACCATATCTCCAAATTATCTTTTCACCTCATCCCTCCAAAAATAAGCAGGGGAATGGCTGCAAACGTCTAGTTACACAAGGCAGCCACTGAGCTATTTAAACAAATAACTGATTGGAGATCATGCGTAAATTATCACAGCATCAAGATACAGTGGTGAAGATGACAAAAGGTTTTGGAATAATCCTCAACCATTTTCTGTTCATCTTTACTTCAAGAAGATGCCTCCTGTTCACTGCTAACTGTTTAGTTGTCTTATTTTTCCTACCTTTTCGTCCCGGTAAGTGATGAAGAGCTGAAACACCTCACTGTTTGAAACGACAGGATGATGACACATTCTGTTCATCCAACCCTGCAACCTCTCCATCCTCATCTTGATGAATTCCTCTTCAAAGCGCCCTTTATCAGATTAAACCAATTGAATACATCTTAATAATGTCAGATTTCAAAGCCAGTTTCACAGTATAAAAGCTCAGAAAGTACAGGTCAATACAAAATGACAGTTTAAATTCTTCCCAACAATGAAAGCACACTGGGTGAATGTAATGATTATTTGGTAGAAATTGCTTTTATTATTCCTCAGGCTACACAATTCTATTCCAGTGTAAACCTATTTCAGCAGAAATGAATCAATTTTTCATATTCAGAATTGAAAACTCTCCAATCTTTTATATTCCCATTACCGCATACCTGTGGAACTCCAATTCCTATAGTCTCTAAGACTTTCAAAACTCAAGATGATAATAATAATAATAATTTTTATTAGTGTCACAAAGAGGCTCAAATTAAAACTGCAATGAAGTTACTGTGAAAACCCCGAGTCGCCACATTCCGGCAACTGATCAGGCACACATGGAGAATTCAGAATGTCCAATCCACCGAACAAGCATGTCTTTCGGGATTTGTGGGAGGAAACCGGAGCACCCGGAGGAAACCCAAGCAGACACGGAGAAAACTCCGCACAGACAGTAACCCAAGCCAGAATCGAATCTGGGACCCTGGCGCTGTAAAGCAACAGTATTAACCACTGTGCTACATGCAGAACGTAATCACTCTGGAAATGTGAACAATGCTGAGGGAGTGCTGCACTGTCAGAGGGTCGATACTGAGGGAGTGCTGCACTGTCAGAGATGCTGCCTTTCAGATGGGACTTTAAACCAAGTTTACATCGGCCCTCTTGGGAGAGTCTAAAACATCTCACAACACATGAAGAAGAATTTATGCTCCACAAGCCCGATGGTGGAGGCAGCTCGGAGGGTGTGGGGGCAATTGAGTCAGCACATGGCACTGGAGGGGGCATCAGTGTGGTCACAGATTTGTGATAACCAACGTTTTGCTCCAGGGGGGCTGGAGGGGGGCTTTAGGAGGTGGCAACGGGCAGGGATTGAGAGATTTGGGGATCTCTTCATCGAGGAGGGTTTCCCGAGTCTGGAGGTATTGGAGGAATTTAAGTTGCCGGGTGGGAACGGATTTTGGTACCTGCAGATACGGGACTTTGTTCGGAGGCAGGTTCCGGGCTTTCCTCGCCTCCCCGAGGGAACTATACGATAAGCTGATGTCAAAAACGGGAGTTGGGGATGGGAGGGTCTCGGACATATACAAGGAATTAATGGAGTGGGAGGGGGTCCCAATCGGGGAGGTGAAGAGGAAGTGGGAGGAAGAGTTGGGAGGGGAGTTGGAAGTTGGAATATGGGAAAATGCCTTGAGGGGAGTCAATTCATCCTCGCCGTGTGTCAGGCTTAGCCTAATCCAGTTTAAGGTGGTTCATTGGGCTCATATGACTGTGGCCCGGATGAGTAGGTTTTTTGAGGAAGTGGAAGGTAGTGCGAACGCTGTGGGGAAGCCTGGCGAATCATGTGCATATGTTCTGGGCATGTCCGAAGTTGAGAGGATTCTGGCAGGGATTCGTGGACGTCATGTCGGAGGTCCTGGAAGGTAGGGAGACAGATTTTGCTGGGATGGAGGGACTCGGAGACTCCAAAGTCAGGCGTATGGGCCAGCGACATGGCAGGGTTTCTCAGTCTGCCTCCTAATACTCGGACTGATGAGATCAATGTTACATTCCAATCGCTGCCCCAGCTGTGAGCAACTGAAATTCAAAGCAGGGTCTATACAGTTCAATGCATCACAGTGCTTTACAAGCTCATCCAAAACAAAACTGGTCCACAAGCATGACCCCGAGCTTCCAGTCAATCGTTTGTCATTTAAAATCTTCACCTTGCTACCACATTGACCTCTCTCTCTTTGACCTGCTACAGTATGCTCCACGAAAGCCCAATAAAAGCTCAAGGAACAGCCGATTATTTTTCGACGCAGCATTCTGCAACCTTCTGGACTCACGTCCAAAAGTTTTAGATCATAACCTCTGCCCCCATCTTGTTTCATGCTTTTCTTGCTAATGTGTTTTTTCTCTTTTTTATTCGATCATTTTTGCTTAACATATATAACTAACCTCATTGAAAGTTTTGATGAAGTAACAGAAAAGGTTGATGAAAGCAATGTGATGGATGTCGTCGAAATGGGTTTTAAGAAACTGTTCAACAGAACCAGAAAAGATCAACAAACCTTCAATGCCTTCTACCAAGAGCTATACACATCAGAGCCCCCAATGGGGGAGTCCGAGATGAAACGGTTCCTTGATGGACTGGACATTCCAGTCGTGGAGAAGGGCGGAAAACGGGGCCTGGAAGCACCATGAGCACTGGGAGAGATCATGGACAGCATTGCACATGCAGGCGGGGAAGGCACCGGGACCAGACGGGTTCCCGGAGGACTTGTACAAAAAATCTGCGACCGCACTGGCCCCGCACCAGTGACTCGCTATCTAGGGGCACACTGCCACCTACGCTAGCACAGGCCTCAATCTCGCTGATACCCAAGAAAGATAAAGACCCAATGGAATGTGGGTCATATAGACCCATCTCACTCCTGAACACAGATGCCAAAATACTGGCCAAAATTCGAGCCAAAAGGCTAGAAGATTGTCTACCAGAGGTGGTCGCAGAGGACCAGATGGGCTTTGTCAAAGGTAGACAGCTTACCTCGAACATCAGGCGCCTCCTGATAATGATAATGACTCCCTCCGGGGAGAGAACACCAGAGGAAGAAAACGCCTACCTCATAGCAGTACTGGAGCAGTTCGGGCTTGGAACAGGGCTCACCTCCTGGGTAAAGCTCCTATACAACGCTCCCATAGCGAGCGTACGGACCAACAACACCAAATCCCGATACTTCCAGCTGCACAGGGGCACCAGACAAGGATGCCCACTGTCCCCACTGCTGTTCGCTCTAGCGATCGAACCACTAGCAATCGCGCTCAGAGCAGCAAAAAGCTGGAGGGGAATCCGAAGGGGCGGCAGAGAGCAGTCTCATTATATGCAGATGATCTGCTCCTCTACATTTCGGACCCACAAAGCAGCATGGCCAGAAACATTGCGACCCTGAAAGAGTTTTGCTCCTTCTCGGGCTACAAACACAACATTGGCGAAAGCAAGATCTCCCCAGTACACTCACAAGTAGGGGGGGGGGGGGGGGGGGGGGGGCAGCACTAACGGCACTGCCATTTAAACAAGCCCGACACAAGTTCCACTACTTGGAGATCCAAATAGCCCATGACTGGAAAGGGATCCACAAATGGAACCTCACCAGTCTGACAGAGGAAGTAAAAAAGGACCTGCAGGACGGGCAGGTGGGGGGGCCGAGCGAATAAGTGGATGGATCAAGGTGGGTGCTTGCGGAAGAGGCCTCCTGCATGGGACCTCCCTCCGGGCCCTCACCACGGCAGCACTCCCATCCCCACCCAAAAAACACTCCAGCAGCCCGGTGGTGAAAGCCACCCTCCAACCCTGGAACCAACCACGGCAGCAATTTGGCCTGACCAAAATGTAGGACAAAGCTCCCGTCTGCAACAACCATAGGTTCACACCAGCACTGACTGCGCCACCTTCAAAAAGGTGGGGGCAGGATGGTGGGACACTGACAGTCTGGGACCTATACACGGACGGCAGGATCGCAACACTGGACGAACTGACAGAGAAATTCCAGCTAGCCAGGGGGAACGAGCTAAGGTAATTACAACTCAAAAACTTCCTATGAAATGAGACAAGGACATACCCATAACCGCCACGCCTGACATTACTAGAAGAGTTACTGGACACAAGCATACTAGATAAAGGAAACTGTAGCGGCATGTATGACCGACTGGTAGAGAGGGCCGACACCGTACTGGACACAACTAGAAAGAAATTGGAGGTGGACCTGGGGATTGAAATAGGGTGGGGACTCTGTAGCGAAGCACTGCACTGGGTCAACACCACCTCCACGTGCACAAGGCTCAGCCTGACGCAGCTAAAAGTGGTACATAGAGCCCACTTAACAAGAACCCGTATGAGTAGGTTCTTCCCGGAGGTGCAGGATAGATGTGAACGGTGCCAAGAAGGCCCGGCCAACCACGCCCACGTTCTGTTCTTGTCCCAGACTTGCGGGGTACTGGACAGCCTTCTTCGAGGCAATGCCCAAAGTAGTGGTCTTCGGGGTTTCAGACCAGCCAGATCTTTCCTGCAGAGGAGGGATGACACCCTTGCTTTCCTGATGGCCCGCCGTAGAATCCTGTTTGGCTGGCGGTCAGCAGCACCGCCCAGAGCTGCAGACTGGCTGTCCGACCTCTCGGAATCTCTCCAAATGGAGAAAATCAAATTCGTCAGACGACAGCTTCCACAGAACGTAGGAGCCATTCACCCAATTGTTCCAGGACCTGTTTGTGGCCAACAAACAAGCAAAGAATAGCCAGGTAGCCAAGACTCAGGGGAAAGTAGCCAAAGCATGAGAGGGAGGGATAGACCGGGAAGGGCAGCTAAACCTAAGAGGAAAGAAAGACGAATCACAGGAGGGGGTTGGGGGGGGGGGGGGGGGGGGGGGAAAGAGAGAGAGAGAGAGAGAGAGAGAGAGAGAGAGAGAGAGAGGAGAGAGAGAGAGAGAGAGAGAGAGAGAGTGAGAGAGACAGGGAACAAGAGAGGAGAACCAGGGAGATGGAGGGGGGTTGGAGGAGGCAGGGGAATGACAGCCGGAAGGAGGGCACAGGAATTTCACAATTGAATTTCACAATTTGTCAATGATACTGAGCATGCAAGAGTCACAAGCAGAGAGGATGGTACTGTCACAACAATGTGGTGAATGTATAAATAAAAATGTTAATTCACCAGTACACTGTGGGCTTCATCTATGGGCCATTATGTGGTTTCACCCACAGGGGGAGATGTTGGAGCATGTACGGGCACCGCCCATGGCTCCGCCCCTTTTAGGAAGTATAAGAGCAGTAGACCTGCGGGCCCGCCTTCAGTATTGTACCGGTCGCAGGCAGGCAAAGTTGTAAGCTGATTAAAACCACTGTTTACTTCGACACAAGTCTTCGAGTGAATTGATGGTCGCATCATTTATTATTACTTTTGTTTTGGTATGTTTGGGTGTGCCCTTCTCTTCTATATATATTTCTTATTCCGTGTACATAACGGTAAATATACTTTGTTCAAAAACCCAATTTTAAAAAATGTATTAAAAAACAGAAACTGTTCAACAAAGCACCATATAAAAGGCTGGTAAATAAAATTGACGCTCATGGAATCAGAGGTTCAATGTCCAATTGGATAAATTTAAAAAAGGCTCGAGGATAAAAGACAGAGTTGTGGTAGATTTTTTTTTATGATTGGGGATGATAAATAGTGGTGTTCCCCAAGGGCCAGTGCTTGACCCACTGCTTTTTTGCTATATATAAATGACTTGAATCTTGGAATATGGTGTTGAATTTCACAATTTGTCGATGATACTGAGCATGCAAGAGTCACAAGCAGAGAGGATGGTACTGTCACAACAATGTGACAGCAAAAGATAAAATACTGTCCTGAACCACAGGTTGTGTGAAGCATGTGTGCCTTCTCTGCCTCTCTCTCATCCTGAGAAGAGAAATCTACTACAAACTGGAATCTTTTGGGGAAAAAAAACGTGGAAATCTGCTCCATACACCTACACCCAGGAAGACAACTGAACAAAACGGCATAACATAGAATCACCACATCAAGACCAAATAAGGATACTCGGTTTTATTTTTCATGAACTGTAAAAATCCTATCGGGATATCCTCTTTCTTTGCCATCTGTACTGTATGTGCATCTGGACCCAGATGAATGTGTGAGATGTATGAATGGTGGTTGAGATTTAGCTAGTTTTTGTTAGTTTGAAAAATAGTTTCACTAAACTTATCTTGCTCTTTGTTTAACCCAAGGAAACCAGTCTGACCAAGTTTAAGTGGCAGGGTTAGGGATTAGATCATAGTTGTATTTGCTGCATATTTAATTATAGTCACTGTTATTAATAAAATCAATTGTGTTTAAATTTATAAATCTGGTGATTGTAGTTATTGGACAGCCAAGGGCCAAAGACTTTGGATGTTTTTGTAAGAATTATTTACTAATTTTATTTGGGATGCGACCCTGGGTCAAGTGGGGATGGAATTGACCGTGCACAAGCTTAGGGGGTTGTAACAGGGAAAACAAGTAACACGGCGGCAGAGTGACAGAGAGAGAAGCAAGAGAGAGGCAGTGGGACATCAGGGGATCGCAAGAGAGCGAAAGAGAGTGAGAGGAAGGGAGCGGGAGAGAGAGCCAAAGAGAGAGAGAGCTGAGACACAAGAGTGACAAGTACTGTCACAACAATGTGACAGTAAAAGATAAAATACTGCACTGAACCACAGGTTGCGTGAAGCATGTGTGCCTTCTCTGCCTCGCTCTCATCCGGAGAAGAGAAATCTACTACAAACTGGAACCTTTTGGGGGAAAAAACATGGAAATCTGCTCCATACACCTAGAGAATAAGAGACCAAGACATGGTGGAAAGGCAGTGAGAGAGGAATATAAAATCAATGAGTTGCCTGGAGGTAACAGGAAGCTGAAGCCTAGAGACCTGGAAAACACTATTTGCCACATCCTGCCAGAGTGCATTCACTTGATCTTCATTTTCTATTTCCTAGTTCTCCATCAATTATCCATCTCTTCCACTCTACTGCAAAACATGTGATGTGCCAGTTCTACACTAGGTGCCTCCCCATATGTATGTACTTTCAAGTAGTAGACTTTAAGTACAGGGAGAAATAGAAAGGCAATGGTTTGTCGGCAGGTACTACACCAAGCCTCAAGTTGATCTCCAAACATTCCTGTATTAGGAATCATTTAAATTATTGTTAAAAAAGCAACTTTAGTTCTTGCCTCGTGAATTGTTGCAGAACATCTGACCACCATATTGTACGTGACAAAATGTTTCCAATTACCTGTAACTTGTTTATCTGGAAGTGAAGGAATTGGAATAGCCGAACCAAACTTGATGAGTAGGCGTTCATATAACCAGTCAAAATGCTTGTATCTGTGGTTGACGGCTCGGTTAGTGCTCTGTTTACGAGAGACACAAAAATCAGGAGGTCAAACCAGATCTCTGTATGCATTATAAAAAATTATACCCAATTTCATCAGCTTCACACGTCTTCATTTGTACAAACCACAATAAAAGTTTGGTTAATTGTGATTTAGTTTTTTTAATTTAGAGCACCCAATTAATTTTTTTCCCAATTAAGGGGAATGTGCTAACTCCACACAGACAGTGACCCAGAGCTGGGATCGAACCCGAGATCCCGACGCTGTGAGGCAACAGTGCTAACCACTGCACCAGCGTGCTGCCCTGGTTAATTATGATGCACAGATTTATGATTAATGTACTAGTAATATACTATGAACAGCTTATTTTTAAAATTACACGGCACTAGTTTTAACCAGTTTCAGACTAAACGTTCTTAGCTCAATACAAACCTTTCATCTATATAACACTGTAAGAGAAAAACACTCACAAATTTAATACTGTTCAATAAATGTTAAACGGTTCTTGAACTATTGAAAACAAGTAAAAGTTGTTGAGTAACTCAAAACTTGTCCGTACTGAATAACCCTCAGTCAGCTGTGCACAGGTGAACAGCACAGCGAATACTGCTTCCAAGCAGTAAGTACGCGCCATAGTCCCAGATGACCATAGTCTGATTTCCCCTTTGAGGGAGAGAGCTGATTGATGGTGATTTAACCTGAGGATCACCACACCTCAGGCGAGGAGAAAGGTTGAGAAGGCAAAGCCTTCATTAATAATCTCAGCCGGTACGGAAATTGACCCCACGCTGTTTGCCTTGCTCTGCATCATAAACCAGTTGTCTAGCCAACTGATCTAAGCAACTCTTCCTATGGCAGCATTAATCAGGTTAGAAGTTTAGTGCGCAATCCACAGTTTCCAACACACTGAGTTGGAAGTTCATTCCATTAATTATCTGCTGAGCAAGCTCCTGGAAGTTTAGCCAGTCGGGTCAAGGTGCTGAGCTGAAGTTGGATATTTTTCCAACAACAGAGAAGTGCTGCAACAAGAACCCACTCTTACCTCTTGCCCAAGATTTACAAAAAGGACTGCCCTGGTAGATGCTTCATATTAAGCCTGTTCCTGCCCCACAACCTATTTCTTCCGATCTCGATCTGTGTGACCTCCACTTGTCCAGTCTCTTCGCAACTACATCAGTGACTGCTCCAATGCCCTCCATCACTTTAAAATGACCAATTTCCTGGCTCTAACTATCTCCTTTTCACCTTGGATGTCCATCCTTTACCATAGGTGGAAAGATGTCCATTTTGTCCTTGAATGAAGGTCCCAACACTACCCTCCTCCCCTTGGTTGAACTTTTCTCACGTTGAACAACTTTTCCTTGAAATTCCACCCACTTCCCCCAAATAAAAGATGTTGCTAAGGGTACCTCTGTGGGTCCCAGTTATACCTGTCTTTTTGTGGGCTTTGTGCAACATTCCTTGTTCCAGTCATATTAGGCCTCTTTCCGCGCTCCTTTTGCTGTATATTGATGACTGGATCGGTGCCATTTTCTGCTCCAACCCAAAATGGAAAACTTCTTCAACCTTGACATTTCCACTCTTCTCACTTTCACATAGTCCATCTCTGACTCTGCCCTTCCTGGACTTCTGTCTCCATTTCTGGGACAGATAATCGACCAATATTGATCATAAGGCCATGGACTCCCAAAGGTACCTCGACTACACTTCCTCACACCCTACTTCCTGTAAGGATTCCATTCCATTCTCTCAATTTCTACATCAGGATAGTCTCCATTCTGATGACACGACTTATTGTACCTGCACTTCTGACATCCTTTTTCTCAATCGAGGATTCCAAATGCCTCCTCACCTTAGCTGACAGGACCCTCAGCTGAGTATTTTCCATTTCCATATTTCTACCATCACCCCATCTCCTCTCCTCCAGAACCACGTTAGGGCATCCCTTGCCAATCATCCCACTACTCTATTCAAAAGATCATTCTCCACCATTTGTCACCTTCAGTGTGTTGCCACGACCAAGCCATTCCTCTTTCTTCTCTAACTTGCTTCCACACTAAAAATGAGTTCTTGGATGACTGAGGAATCCAATGAGTGACCTCGTCTTGATCACAGGGAGGGCAGAGGGTGGTTGGAGAAGCGGTGGGTGGAGTGCGCGGGTCTCGAACCGCTCGTGTCGTTGTCAACACTTGGCTTCAACATGCTCTTGGTGATGATACTCAAGGTGTTCAGCTCCTTCCCAGATGCTTTTCTTCCACTTTGGACAGTCTTGGGCCAGGGATTCCTGGATGTCGGTGGGGGTGTTGCACTTTTCCAGAAACAAGCACTCTACAAGGAGCTTTGACACAGCAAGTGAGCCCCAGGAGGGCAGAGGAAGTGCTTCAAGGACCCCCTCAAAGTCTCCCCTTTCAGTGCTCTGAAGGGAGCCTTTCCTTGGCGACATCCTGGTCCATTCCTCAATCAGTCCAAGCATCCTCTTCCCTTCCCAAGGCACCTTTCCATGCAAGCACCAGATATGCAACATCTGCCCTTTTATCTTCTTTCTCCTCATGAAAGCCCCACACACTGTCATCCAGTATTTAATTGTTAAGAGTCATAGAGTCATTTCTGGCACAGAACGGCACTGTCTAGCCCTGTGACTCCATTCCAGCTTTCCAAGGAGCAATCCAGTCAAACCCACTTATCCTCTCAATCCCCATAGTCCTGAAGGATAATTTCCTTCAAGTGTCCATCCAATTTCCTTTTGAAATTGTTACTGTTTCCACTTTGATTACCCTTATAGGAAGTGAGTTATAGGTTATTAACATTTTTTTCCTCTCATTCATCCTGCAATTCTTGCCCAAAAACTTAAATGCGTGCCCCTTAGTCGTGAAGCAAACTTGTCATAATCGTGTACACTTCTGTAAATCTCCTCTCAATCTCTATATTCCCAAGAAGAACAATGCAGATGTCCCAAGCTAACCTTATAACTAAAATCCCTCAGCCCTGGAACTATTCTGGTAAGTCTCCTTTGCACCCTCTCAAGGACCCTGATAATCATCCTAAAACATGGTGACTATAACTGGACATCTTCCCTCTCGTCAGGTTTACTTAATGCCACTCGTTATGAAGTCCAAGATCCATTTGCTTTGCTAACCACTCTCTCAATATGTCCTGCACTCTCAAATATCAATGCACATGCACCCCCATCCCATGTCCTGCACACTCTTTAGAACTGCGCCA
Source organism: Scyliorhinus canicula (assembly GCF_902713615.1). Taxonomy (NCBI): domain Eukaryota; kingdom Metazoa; phylum Chordata; class Chondrichthyes; order Carcharhiniformes; family Scyliorhinidae; genus Scyliorhinus; species Scyliorhinus canicula. The sequence goes on from NC_052146.1 coordinate 221,890,527, forward strand.
TTATGTTTATATTGTCTCTCCCTATTCCTTCTGCAAAACGCACCACGTCACACTTCTATACATTAAATTCCACTTGCCACTTGCCTGACAATTCTGCTAGCCTATCTATGTTATATTTCAGACAATTTGTATCATCTTCACTGTTTGCCACTCATGCAAGTTTCATATCATCAGCAAATTTCAAAATTCTACTGTGTTTCAAGATCCAATTCATTTATGTATACCAAAAGAAGCAATGTTCCTAGCACTGACCTTTGGGGAACAAAGGTCTGCCACGCTTCTGTGGAAAAATAACCATTTACCATGACTCGCTGTTTTCTGACCCTCAATAAATTATTTTTAGCCAGTTGGATAAAAACTGGATAAAAATAGCCCATGAGCCTCAATTTTGTTAACGAGCCTTTTATATGGTTCTGTTAAACACTTTCTAAAAATCCATGACAATACTCACAGTATATTCAGGTATGATGTTTCCTCTGGTTCTGGGCCTAGAACAAGGGGTCAGTCTCAGGTTACAGGGTAGGCCATTTAGGACTGAGATGAGGAGAAACTTCTTCACTCAGGTGGTGAACCTGTGGAATTCTTTACCACAGTAGGCTGTGGAGGCCAAGTCACTGAATATATTTAAAAAGGAAATATATAGATTTCTAGACTCTAAAGACATCAAGAGGTATGGGGAGAGCACAGGAGTATGGCACTGAAATGGAGGATCAGTGTTGATTAAATGAAATGGCGGAACAGGCGCGAATGGCCGAATGAACTACTTCCATTTCTAGTTTCTACTCCCTTCATCAACTTTCTGTTACTTCATCAAAAAATTAAATTACAAATCAGTTCTGGCTATCCTTAAGTAACTCAACAGTCTGCAAGTGCCTGCTGTTTATTTAATTTCCCAATTATTGGGCAGCACAGTTGCTTCACAGCTCCAGGGTCCTATGTTCGATTCCCGGCTTGGGTCACTGTCTGTGTGGAGTCTGCACGTTCTCCTCGTAGGTAACGTGTGCTTTATGAGGGCCGGTGCAGACTCGATGGGCTGAATGGCCTCCTTCTGCACTGTAAATTCTATGATAGAACCTTCTCCATTATTGATGCTAAACGTCCTGGCCGGTAGTTGGTAGGAATTTTCTTATATCCTTTCTTGACGAAGCGTGTTACGTTTGCCACTTGCACATCTCCCATATCTTCGGAAAAATTATGGCAAGCCCTTCCATTATCTCCATCCCCATTTTCTTCAGCAACCATAGAGTCAGATCTTTTCTAACACATCATGTCCTTGTATACTACACACCCAGGGCTCACCATTTTCAATCCACATTAATATTATTGCCACTAAATTATACTCTCACACAGCTATTTGAGTTTGTAGCTCTTATTCACTGCTCTTTATATATTTACAAGTATGCATTATAATCCTCTCTTTGAATTCCCCGTAGTCCTTCTTAGTCCATATGGAATTACTCTTCTCTAGTACTGCCCAACCTTCTCTACTTCATAATAATAATAATCGCTTATTGTCACAAGTAGGCTTCAATGAAGTTACTGTGAAAAGCCCCTAGTCGCCACGTTCCGGCACCTGTTCGGGGAGGCCAGTACGGGAATTGAACCGTGCTGCTGGCACTGTTCTGCATTACAAGCCAGCTGTTTAGCCCACTGCACCTTATTCCTCTTTTCTACTTCTTTCAAACTATACTGCATGAAATCTCAGAGTTCACATTTATTTAGGGTCAAATTAAATAAAAGGTGCCAAGAGCACTAAATTTTACATATTTCAGGTTACATTTGCGTTACGTTTTGTGAATTTGAAAACTTACATTTGGTGTGACTTGATATTCGATGTAACTCTTCAATCCATACAGCTTGGATCCCTTTTTTGGGTCAGCCACCACACAACTCAGTGAGGAAGTGGGATATTCCCAAACTGGACCAATTTCTCCTTTCTAGAATAACAAAACATTTGGATTTATGTTGCTGTACTATATTGGAATGTAGATCTGGGCTAAAGACAATGGGATCAAATTTAAACCACCAAAATGCGCCAGTTGTGGTTGCGTGAGTTGTTAATTTTTAAAATCGCAAACAGTCCCAACATACCCAAATCCCCACTGCCCCATTTTTCAGAGACTAGCAAGGGAAAGATGCAGTCAACATGTTCCCAGGAGCCAGGTAGGTATTTGCAGCAAGTTAAATCTAAGTTTTCCCTCTTCCCTTGGATCCAACCTTCCCGCTCAACTCAGACAAAGACCCCACCTTGCGTTTGGGGATAAGACCCTACCTCCAGTAACTGCAGACACCCCATCTGCAGTCTGGATTGATTTCCAGGTGGAAGATCCTGTCAAAGATAAAGGTTGCACACTGGAATACCTACACTATTCCCACCTCCTGCCCTATTACTGTGCAACACACCTGGCAATATTGGGAACAACAATCTTGAAATTTTGACAGGAGTAGCTAATACTGTCCATATGTTCTGACTATTCCATTTGAGCCTCCTCTGGTCTTCGCTCATCTCAATCTATCATCATAACCCTCTATGCCAGGGGTGGGCAAACTACGGCCCGCCAAAGGTCTTTATGCGGCCCACCAAGTCATTAAAAAAAAATAAAAAAAATTTCTTTTAAAAAATGTTTTTAAAAAAAATTTTTAATTATTTTTTTTAAGGTTACTTGGGGGGGGGGCGCTGTTGGGTTACTTACTGGTATAGGGTGGATACATTGACTTGAGTAGGGTGATCATTGCTCGGCACAACGTCGAGGGCCGAAGGGCCTGTTCTGTGCTGTACTGTTCTATGTTCTATATGAGGCGCCCAGAATCATAACCGGTGAAGTAATTATTTTACTTAATATACTATGCGGCCCTTTAATATTGTGAATTTCTGAATGTGGCCCTTGCACGGAAAAGTTTGCCCACCCCTGCTCTATGCCCTTCTCCCTCATATGGTGATAGCAAGTTGCACATTCTTACAACTCTGTCAAAACGTTTCATAATTTTAAATACCTCCATTAGGTCAGCCCTAAGCCTTTTTTCAGAGACAACAGACCCAGCCTCTTAAAAATATCTGTTGGTGGGTGGCCCGATGACACAGTGGTTAGCACTGCTATCTCATAGCATCAAAGACCCGGGTTCAATCCCGGCCCTGGGTCACTGTCTGTGTGGAGCGTGCTCATTTTCCCAGTGTCTGCGTGAGACTCACCCCCACAACCCAACGATGTGCAGGGTAGGTGGATTGGTCACGCTAAATTGGCCCTTAATTGGAAAAAAAATGCGTTGGCAGTAGTATACCGATTTAGAAAGGGATGTCCAACAAGTGAAGCTTAGGAACCTCTATTATAGGGGATGCTGGCAATGACATGATTTATGGTCCTGCATCAAGCTTGGAGACCTATGTAATTCATGAAATTGCTGGGTCTCACCTCAGCAGGAAGTTTTTGTCAAGGATTTAAGATCTTATGATTTGTTTTGGCAGTTTTCTTTGTGCTAATCTTGCATTCATATTCTTTTGTTAGTGACAGAAAGCAATTATTAGGGCAATTGGCTGATTGAATCAAACAATATGCTCCTCTGGCAATTAATAATAAACAGAGGACATAGACCATACTCAGCCAGCCCATGCTTGTAAAACCCAAAACAAAATGTCTTCTGTTAGATTTGATTTCAAGAGTAGGCAATATTTGCTGAACAATCCGGAGTGTGCTAATAGCTACACTAACAACCAATCGAAGATAATCAATAAAGCTTGTAACACGGCGGGCGCATTTACACTTGCTAGAAACAACATGCATTCATATGCAGGGATGCGTGCTTTTCAAACAAACGGAATAACATTCAAGCCTTGAGCTTTATTTGAATTATCCAGAAGCATGGGGAATCTATATTCTCCCTTGGCTTTCTCGATGACAATGCCTCAGCCAGAGTTGACTTGCCAGTCAATTAGATCCCTTTCTCGCATGTGGTATAAACTGATGTGATTGTTTGAAATTTGGCATTCTTGGATTTGTCCTAATGAGTGAAAGACAAAAGACTTCAGCAACATGTCTCACTTTTCAGTAATACTCAAGTTTTATATTATCAAGATACTGTGGATTTTTGATAGGTATGGGGCTAAAGGAAATGGTGCCAAGGCACCTGGATGGGAGTTAATATATGGATCAACCATTGTCTAACTGAATGACAGAACAGGCTTGTGGGGGGGGATGACTGACCAATTTTTGTTCCTATGTTCTATACTGCATGGGTCAGAAATAGTTGGCATGGTAGGTGTTTAAAAGTGTACATTCAGTCATTGACTTGAAGAATCAATAAACCGATTTCCAAACACAACTGATTTGCAATGTTTTGCTCTTCTGTTTTGTTTTTTTTAAATCTTTTCCGTACTATTCTTTTGTCTGTCTTTTTTTGTTTATGATCTCAAGGGAGAGCGGTAACTTTAAAAAAAAATTCAAACTCCTGGTTATTAACTCAAAGAATTACACCATATGGTTTCTCGGATTAAACAAAAAGTTTTAATATACAAAAGTCAAACAAGACACGTACTACTAACATAACACTATAAATTTCACAAACAATTATATTTTAAACCAAAAATTTTCAACAGGCCTCTTCCTGTTCTACTTTTATTTCCACCCAAAAGTTCCCTATACTTTATGGGATATTGAAGAATCCTTCACTTTTCGTGGGACCAAACCAAGGTGTGTCACAGTTCTGAGGAAATGACCGATTCTGCTCAGTGTTCTTGTTATTCTGCAAGGTGTAAGATTTTGTAGAGTCCTCCCACTAACCTACCTTTAGGCAAACTCATCTTAAGCACCCCATGATTGTGGACACACCCAGCTCAAGCATTTAAAAAATGTATTCTTTCATGTGATGTGGGCGTCACTGACAAGGCCAGCATTTGTCGATCATCCCTAACTGCCTTTGATATGAATGGAATGCTAGTCCATTTCATAGGTCAGTTAAGACCAGGTAATGAAGGACATTAGTGAACCAGATGGGTTTTTACGATAATCAACAAGTTTCATGATTACTATTACTGAACCTAGCTTTAAATTCCCGATTTTGTTGACCAAATTTAAATTTCACCAGCTGCTATGGTGGGTTTGGAACACAAGTCCCCAGAGCATTAGCCTGGGCCTCAGGATTACTAATCCAGAATTGGGGCCACACGTCACTCTTCCTTATTGACTCCACATCATAAAATATCCTTACTGTCTGACGGCCCTTTATTTTTAGTTTACAGCCCCCTGGCAGATTGATCTCTCTGCTAGTCAATGCTGCTCCCAGGCTCCAACTGCAACTGCAGGCAGCTTTCTCTTTCTGCCCGTTCAAACAAATCAAACGAAAGGGTACCGCCCTGCAATGTGGCACACCTGGGATGTCCAAGCTGGATTTCAACTAATTAATTTTGCCTTCCCAAACATACTCCACAAAAGGAAAGTTAATCTTTGAGGTTTGAAAAACAGAGGCCTGTGAAAGAAAGCCAATAGACTCTGGGGAAAAATGGGGAAAGAGAGATTGTGGATTCTCACTGGAAAGGATAGAAAAGGAAGATTTTTGAATTGAGGGTTATTAGAGCGTGAGTACTTCACCACAATGGGTAATGAGCTAGAAACAGGATCATTAAAAACAAAATTGCAAATGATGAATATAAAATGATCAAAAAAGAATACCCATGTGTACAAAGTAGTAATAAACTCAAGGGAAAATAAAAAAGCAAATTGAAAGACAATTATGTTCTGCATGCCATAAGGAGAAAATAGATTAGATTTAATAAGCAGAGAGAAGTGACTTTGCCCCAATCCCACTCTTGACCTCTGCCCCCTTCTAATGAAGAAACTCCATGCAAGCTCAAGGAACCTCTTTTTGATCAGGCACTTTCCAGCATTGTGGACTCAAATGGAGGTTACAGATTATAACTTCTCCCATTTTTTAAAACAGCAGTTGCTGGTAATAATTCTGCCTTTTGTCATTTCCAGCTCGTTTAGGTGCATCTCTTATTTATTTTGGTTTATTAGTATCCACTTTTGGCTAGCACCATCATTCCTTGAAACATTTAATCTCTGTTGCCTTCCAGCCTATCACCAACATTCCACTTTTTTCTTTCCACCCCCACCTTTCCCTGTCTCCATATTTGCTTAAAATCCATTGCAGTTGTAATTTTTTTCAATTCAGAAAAAAGGCCATTAACAGAAGCCACAGGGTGGAATTAAATGTTGGCGACAGGCACCTTGTCTGCCAGATACAGAGCAAGGGAGAGCTCCACAACACCCACCTTCTGTAAGGCCCACCAAATGAAGTGCCAATTAGATGCTTTTCTGGGCAACATCAGTCTTTCCCCAGGTTTGGAGGAAATGTAATCAATCCATCACCACGCGGCAACACCATCTTCCAAATCCCTGGAAAAGTGGAGAGCTTTTGGGGAATCAGGTGGCGAGTTACTGGCTGTAAAATTCCCAGCCTCTGACCTGCTCTTTTAGCCTGGACTTTATGCGGCTGGTCCAGTTCAGTTTCTGGTCAATGGCAACCCCAACGATGTGGTTGCTTCAGTATCAGTAACGTCATTGAATGCCATGGGGAGGCAGTCAGATTGTTTCTTTTTGGAGATGAATATTGCCTGGTATTTGTGCGGCACAAATGTCAGTCAGCCCCAATCTGAATATGGTTGATGCATGCAGACGCAAATTACTTCAGTATTGGAGGAGCTGTGAATGAAACTGAACACTGCAATTATTAACAAACACTCTCTAATATGACTTATGATGGAGGCAAAGTCATTGATGAAGCAGCTGAAGAAGGTTGTACCTACGACACTACCCTGAGGAATTCCTGCAAAAATGTTCTGGGGCAGAGATAACTGGCCAGCAACAACCACAGTAACCTTCCTTCGTCCTAGGTATAATTCCAACCAGTGGAGAATTTCCCCAGAGCCATATTGAGTTCAGTTTGGTTAGAGTTTATTGGTGACACATTCAATAAAATGCTGTCTTGATGTCAAGGGCAGTCATTTTTAACTCACCTCTGGAATCAGTTCTTTTGTCTGTGTTTGAACCAAGACTATAATCTGGTCAGGGGCCATGCTCCCCTGACAGAATTCAAACTGAGTATCGGTGAGCAGGATTTTGCAGTGTAATAGCATTTCCATTACTTGTCCTGATTGAGAGGAGATGATGGGGGCTATTGGCCAGGCTTAACTTGCCCTGATTTGTGTGGACATACCTGAGCAAATTTCCACATTGTCGTTTAGATGCCAGCGTTGTAGCTTGTTATGATCTCCAAAGAGACCGATAATATTCAAGGACAAATTCCAGCCTGCAGTTAGCAGCCGAAAGAATGACACATCAAGATTTCATCAACCCTAACTCCCCCCCTCTTATTTACCCTAAATGTAAAGACACAGACCCAAATCTCATCATTGTAATAAGCTGTACTGGAACAGCTTAATCAGGGGTGGGATATGCTAGTTCTGCAACACAAGTCTTCCATATTACAGCTGGAATGTTGTCAGAGCCCAAAGCTTTTGTCACATCAAGTAACTCCAACCATTTCTTCACCACGTGGAGTGAATCAAATTGGCTGAAAACTGGCATGCTGGGGTCTTCAGGAGGCAACTGAGCACACTCAGCACATCTGGCTGAAGCTGATGTTTTAGCCTCGTCTACCAAGTGCTAGTAAAGCATAGGTTACAAAAATGAATGATTCAGCTTCATGTGAAGAAACACATTTGTACTATTATGTCTTTCATAACCCTTCAGGATGTTACATCATGTTTTACATGCAATCAAGGACTTTCTAAGTGTGGTAATTGTCGTAATGTAGGAGGCAGGGGGCAGGCCAATCTACATAAAGCAAGGATCCACGAACAGCAATGTGCATTTATCCAAATAATCTGCTTTTATGATGATGATTGCAAGATGAAACATTAACCAGAGTATTGTGGAGAACTCCCCGGCTCTTCTTCAAAATAGTGACAAGGGATCTTTTAGGTCTCAACCCAAAAATGGCATCCTTGGCAATGGAACAGTCCCTCAGCAACAGCATACATTTTTATGCTCAGATCTCTAAAGTCACCTTCTGATTCTGAGGCAAGAGCGCAACCAACTGAGCGACACTGACACATTACCTTTGACACCAGCAAAATGAGTCATTGTGTATCAAAGTATAGACCATATCATCACGTCTTCAGTTTCTTCAATTACTTTCCATGTACCAAGTGGACCACTCACTTTATCATACTTTCAGGTACAGAATACATGTTTCAATTATTTTAACTGTCTTCTCAGTAAACTTAACAACATTTCTATAATTTCCGATCATTATTGTTTCCCAATTACCAGTGTAACATACATGGATTGTAATCTTCTCTGTCAATTTTACTAGTTGCTTTGAAAGTAGATAGACTTCAGGCCCATGTTTGGAAAAGGTTGGAAACCTATATTTAAAAAAAAATGATGAGTATGCTGTTACAAGACCTTCCAGTTAATCACAACCAACAGGGTATTTTTGCACATTTTCTTGTAAACAGTTTGCATCTATGACAATGAAGGAACAATGGGGCTAAGCTATTCCAGCTATTAGAAATATTTATAATAAGGAGTGCCAACCCCACAAAATTAAGCTACCTGAAGTAAAGCAGGGATCTTCCTGACCAACATTCCTTCTTCAGTCAAAAAAAATCATTAAATTGTAATTTTTGGTGATTTGATATGCAGGAATTAACTGCTATATTTTCCTGCCTAACAATTGTGACTAAATTTCAAAATCAATCTACTGGCTCTTGGGCCATATGAGAAAATGCTCCAGAAATGCAAATTCTTCCTTTCAGTTCCTCTTTAATATTTAAAACTGATCTAATGAAAGAAGCTTACTCAGTGGAGTTATTGAGACAGAGTTTAAACAACAATTGCTGAGGCACCAAAATAGCTGACCGTCTCCAACTATTGATTAATTCTGCTTGCGCAAAATAATCTAAAGGTTAATTTAGAATGCTATCTGAATAAACAAAGCATTATCAGGTGACAAACACCGAATAGGTTGTGAAACTTCAATTCTCCAAACTGTTCTTTTATCAAAAGGCATTCTAAGAATGAAAATCTTTCTTTAAAATGCTTAAATAACTAGAAATATTGACAAGGACATTCCAGGGACCACAGTCACATGCGCACTGTTTGTACAATGATGCAGTGGTTATTTAAAAGTGCACAATCTATATTAAGAAAAAAAAGCCTTTGACATGTTCTTGGTCTGCTTGCAAATATGGTACTCAACTGAATACCTGCACTTGCAATTACATAAGACGTAAATTTTCACTTTCTACAATTAGAGGCTGAAAAGCAGTTTATAACGTTAGAACACCATCAAAGACAGGAGTATAAAAACACACTTGAGTCATAGAGTTTTATAATACAAAAAGAGGCCCTTTGACCCATTTTGTTTGTGCCGGCTATCAAGCACCTATCCTCATCCCATATTCCAGCACTTATATGTCAAAGAAAATCTTATCCGATGGATGCTTTCTAGAGAACAATAATTGCAAAAAATCTACTTTAGTAAGAATCAAAATTTGCCAATGAAAATTAAGTAAATCGAGTGTAGCAATGTGCAGGCTACTCCTAATTAACAAATTATGCTCTTCAGAAAACAGTCTTAGAGAATTGCACCAGAAAGTGCATTCGCCAGATATGCTTGTGCATCATATAACAGAATCAAGAGAATTACAATCATAAAGGGGGATGGAATTTTGGCCTTTATCTTGTGAGGGCGAGATTACAACAGGGGGAAATTCCTTCACTTGTCTAGAGCTTTACTTCTTCAGCGCTGCATTCGGTTTTGGGCCTCACAGCTCAGGATGGAGATATGGTTGCCGGAAGGGTGTGTAGCAGATTCAACAAAACGATACTGGCTATTAGAGAGTCAAGTTGCATAAACCTGACACGAATGAAGATGCATATTATTTAAAGGACACAATATGGTAGATAAAGATACATATAATATAGGGGGGGGGGGAGGGGATAAACCTTATAATAAGAGCTAGGTTATTCAACTTTGATATCTTTCTTAAGCAAAGGTTGGAACTCTCTTCTACAAAAAAACTGATAAACCTCAGTCAATTGTAAATTCCAAATCTAAGTTTGTGGATTTGCGTTAGGCAGGTGTGTTTAGGGATATGGGATCAAGGCAGGTAAAAAGGAGTTGTTACAGATTTCCCAAAGCTAACTGAAAGGTGAAATAGAAAAAAAGGGCTGAATGCCACACTCCTATTCCTATGTTCCCGGCTTTGTTGTAAATTCAGAATACTGTGCCATCACAAAATGCAGTATTTTTATGAAGAAAACAATCTAAACAGTTTTTCTTACACGGTTTTATGGGATTATACCTTTTGAACAAAGAAAAGTAACAACGCCTCTATTGCCCCAATTAAACAGCAGGTTTCAAAGCCGCATCTGAAATTTCATTGCTAGGTTTATGATTTAAAAGAAAAGGGAATTTTATTCTTAATTATTGGCGAACATATTACACCAACATACAAGATAGCATTCTACACATAGGGCCGAAAGCTTAAGAAACTTTTAATATTACGCATCTATTTCACCACAAATTACTTGAACAACTATTCATTTTGCAAGACTTTGCAAGAAGAACATTAAGCATACATCTGCTATTTACCTATTGAGTGACATTTTCACAGAACTGTTACGTGGAGCACCACGAGTCAAACCAGCCTCCGCTGAATCAGACTCTGCACGAGGAAGAATATTTGGAGACGGTCTGGACTCATCCCAATCATCGTCCCATTCATCATCCTCTGCAGCACCTACACAATAGCAAATCTAATATTAATGCAAAGAAACAGGAGTTATACAAATGTTCGCTACAAATGGAGTTTTACATGAGCACCAATTTTAAGAATATAGGAATTGTGTACAACCTTGCGTAAGCAAACAGGCTGTCAGAAACATTATTATGGTTTTCTTGTCATGTTCATGGATCATTGAGCAAAAACCCCAAAGGATTTAAATTAAACAAATGCAATTTCAAATATTGCTGTGACACCCAGGCGAGTGTGCAGTTAATTCCAGCCCCACAGGCTCCAGAATCTCAACACAAGTGAATTAACCAATACATTTTTATAAGAATTCCCAAAATCTTTGGTCCTTGGCTGTCCAATAATTACAGTCACTAGGTTTGTAAGTTGAAACACAAATACTGTTTATTTATACAGTAATTTCAATGGAATAACGTCAAACAAACCTACTACCCTCCCCTTTAACTGTCGCACCCTCTAACACACACACACACACATCAGACAAACAGAGGGGTGGAAAGGGGCAGAAATAATAAGGATTAACATTAAAAGGATAAAAATCCCTGCTTTTGATGATGAGTTATTTGCAACAGGCTTTCCTCCCAGCACGTTGAATGATCCTACCCTGAAACATCTTTTTGGGTTGTGGGGGTGAGACCCACACAGACACAGGGAGAACGTGCAAATTTCACACGGACAGTGACCCGGGACTGCAATCAAACCCAGATCCTCAGCGGTGTAAGGCAGCAGTGCTAACCATTGTGCCACCATGCTCCCCTCCAGCCCGAGTTTTAAACTCAATCCTGTGTAATTTCAATAAAATAACATCCAGTCTTACTAGGGAGAGAAAGGAGGTCCAACACTGGCTTTTTAGAGAGCATTCATCAGATCTTTTGAGAGTTGGAATTCCTCCATTCAGGCTTTAAAACCAAGATGAAACGCAAAGACCAGCCTTGGCATTCAGGGGAAACATTTCCAATCACCGCCGATTGCAGGGCAGAACACAGCCTTTTTGGCTCATTAACTGGCCATCAGCCAAGTCATCAAATTGAGTCAGCACTGATGTCAGCCAATCTGCAATCACCAGCCTAAAACAACACAGCCTTCTGGATCCTGCTGTTGGAATTAAAGGCACAAGCCACTTCCTTAAAGTCACAGGTCCAGTATTCTTCCATGGATCAAAATTGTAATAGCAAAAAAGAAAGAAAGGTGAAATAAGGGAATAAACAGGAAACAAATAGAGGGGAGGAGCCCATACACTATTACAAATGAAACAAAACATAAAACCAGAAAATGCAACTTCAAATTTTCAAAAGTTTGATTAATTTACGATTGAATTCAAGTCTTTAGAAAATGCCAAAAAAATGAAAATTCAATACAATAATGAGAGATAAAAGCAAATTACTGCAGATACTGGAATCTGAAACAAAAAGAGGAAATGCTTCAAAATCTCAGCAGGTCTGGCAGCAACTGTGAGAATGGAAAAGAGCTAATGTTTCGAGTCCAGATGACCCTTTGTCAAAGGGACTCCAAACGTTAGTTCTTTTCTCTCCTTTCAAATGTTGCCAAACATGCTGAGATTATCCTACAATAATATGAGAGTTCTGTTCAAACTTTAGAATGGTTGTAAGAACAAAAGGCCTGTCGCTGAGAGATTTTAGACAAAAAACATGGAACTCACTGCCTATGAGGATGGTGAAACTGAAGATGGTAAATGACTTCAAAAGGTAATTGGATTGGCAGTTGAGAAAAATAAACTTGCAGAGCTACGGGGATAGATCTGTGGAATTGGAATGACTGGGCTGCTCTGTAGAGGGCTGGCATAGATTTGATGGGTCAAATGGCCTTCCTCTGTAACATAATGACCAATGATTTAACCAATAAATCAAATCAACTGAATTTTGTAGGTGGCATAAACCTCTAGGATGAAACTCAAGAACCTTACAGTCTATTGACACTACTCAAATCAAATTGGCCAAGCTATTTAGCTTCTGGGAGTTAAATCAGATAATCCCAAACAGGGCCACAGGGATCAGAATGCTTGATTAAATCAGTGCCAATTGATTAAAATGTAAGCTGTGGTGCTGGCACGTTACCACTATCGTATACAACCAACACTCACTGCACTATTGAGTTATTGCATGCATCAGCAGAGAATACAATATTGCAAAAGCCTTGCGATACTTAAAGTTTTCCTGCATCGGTTGGAGATGCATTGTAACTACTAGAGATACTTAGGTCATTGGGCATAATGTGCTGTGCAACAATCAACAATGGTTACCGGGGAGGCGGGGGTGTCACGTGATGCGAGTGCAGGAGCAGCTGCGTTTTGGCTCTGCTCATCTTTTACTCGGTCTTTTCATCCTACTGCACATTTCGTATTTGTCTTTTCTTGGGTTGTACGGCTTGTGCTTTGTCCTGAGAAGTGTTTGGTCAGTGTTTGTCCATGGCAGCTAGAGTGGGCTGGGTTGGGGCTCTGCTTTCAGTAGTGGAGTTGCTATTGAGCAGGTTCTCGCTTCAGCGGTGCTGTGTGCATCGGATGATGGCTGCTGGCCTGAAATGTTGCCCCGGCTGAAAATGACAGCTCTGCGGCGCAGATCGTCAGGGCTCACTTCCAAGAGTTGCAGGGTAGTTTTATGGAGGGGATGGAGGCATGCCAAGCACTTGAAAGAGCATTTTCCCCAGCGGAAGCCTGCATCCATGTTAAGATCCTGCTACAGAGCTTGCTGTCTTGCTGGTTGGGTTTGAAAGGAGAGAGGACCGAACGGGCAATACCACCGGACCTGGTCTCTGGTAAGTGTTTCCTCACTGAGTTCGGAAATTGGCTGCCATGGTTCAATAATCTTGATTTGGAAGCTGGGCGTAACCGGTTCGATGGAGCACAATGTGTCCAGTCTTCAAGGCCAGGGGTTGGTTTGGCTTAACGATCATTGTCCTATTGTCCTACATTGTCCTATTCCTGACACTCGTCATGAGGGTATGGTCACCCCCAGCCGAGGCCAAAGCTATAGACCGCCTGGGTGTTGGTGAGGCAGCATGGGAGAAGTAATGGTGTCTCCTGCATCTGTCTTCGGAATCCTCGAGAGCTCCTGAAGAATACTCGTTGATCCTGTTTTACTCTCGGCTTTTGCTTTCTTCGTGCATCGCCTTTTCAATTTTAATTTAAGAATCTGTGCTATTACCCTTCATTGGCCGAACAGACTTCTTGATATGCTGGGGAGGACTGAATTCCGTGACTCTTCCTTCAGGTCATGTTTGTCTTTTCCCCTAATATGCGTCTCTCACTGCAGCGGTTTTTGGTATTATTGGAGCTAATAGAGTGTCTCGTCTGTTATCAGCGCAGACTGAAATGGAACTTGTATCCGGGGAAGTTGGGTGGCCTGGAGTATCCCTTATATGGTGGTGTTTTTGCGAGTTAGATTTCATAGAATTTACAGTGCAGAAGGAGTTGGGGGGGGGGGGGGGGGTCAGCCCTTCCTCCCCAGATACTCAATTGAGGAGCATCTTGATGGTGCTTCTTCTCCCACCTACGGTCTAACTGGGGTTAGAGCATTTCTCCTTTCCCTCCTTGCGGTGATTGGGAGTGGTGCATTCCCTGGATGGAGTTGGGTAGGTGTAGGCTCAGAGAGGTGTAGGTTTTGGGGACATAAGGTGGGAGGCCCTGAGGAGATTAAGTCCTAAGTATTTCTTTAAACGGTGCTGGGTTAGGGCAAGCCCAGTACCATGGTTAGTATCCTCTTGTCCCCGAGGATTGGGGAGTGCACGCCTTTGAGGGCACGTTGGGGAGGGAAGGGGGGGTAACTGGAGAAGCTAGGTTTGGCCCCCAGGTGTGTGGATATTTGGTGATGGGCTGAGTGCTGTACTTAGTAGATATCCTATTTCTTCCCTGGGGTAGGTGTGATGTCCCCTTGTTGATGGGTGGCTGACTCTCCTCCTCGTTGGTGTGTATTGGGCTGCTGCCCGAGTGGTTGGAGGTCTAGGTTGCATACTGATTCCCGGTTATCCAGGTCATTAGTTCTGATGTTCGTGCCCTTTCTTCATTTTCTTTCTGTTCTGGGAGGCCCCAAAGGTTGGGTCCTCTCTCATGTTGCCTTTGCCTTTCCCTCATCTACTCAGAAGTGAAGTTTAGTCCTTGTGTATGTTCAGGCTGGTTGGTATCGGTGTTCTGGCTGTTTCAGAGTGGGTCTACTGTGACGATTGGAAGGTGTTAGGAAAAGTGGATTATAAATGTAGTGGTCAACTTAAGGGTTAAAAACCTGGGGTTAGAATGAGTTTGAAAATAATTTTGTTCTGCAGGACCTGGGTGGTTTTAGAAACCAGGTGAAATTGATGAATGAATGTGTTTTTCAGTCTGGGTTAACGTATACCAGTTTGCCTGGAGAAATCCCCGTAGAGTTAATTTGCGTTGCAGCCTGCAGAGATCATTTGTTTTTTTATCTCAGGGAGATGAAGTCATTGCTGGGTGGAGCCAAGGAAGGTAGAGAGACATTTTGAGAAGCTGTGGAGAGAGGCAGTTTTGGAGAAAGCTGTTAGAGAGACAGAGTTTTGTAGAAAAGGTTTTGGAAGTGAAGTCTGATCTAGAAACCCATATGTTTATAGACCGCACATAAAGACAGTTTTCTTTCCCAGTAGGAGAGTTTGAAATAATATTTTAAAAGCAGAGCAGTCTTGTCTGAAGATCAGGAAGAGGCTGAAGCAAGACTGCTGAAGCAGCTAATTGAAGATGTTCAGCCAGAGACTGAAGGGGTTCTAACCAGAGCCAGAATCTGTTCTGTATCACAAGTATATGCCCTGCTGATTTAGAAGCTGGATTGAGAGCTATATGTTTCAAAGTTTTATCTTGTTGATTTTACTGGATTGTTATTGGTTATGTTCTGTGCTGGGTGGGGGTTAGATTTCATTGTGGTACCAACATAATCCCTTAGAGCTGGAGTTCACGTCAATTTTCTTTTTTTTTTAGTGCTGGGTAAGATGTTTCCATCTTGGCTTCTGCATGGGTGCAGTTGGGTTTGATATCCGAAAGAGGTGGCTATGTTGGGTTACTGATGTCTGTGAGATTGCTGGGGTTGAGGGATCTGTGTTGGTGTGCACCTGATCTGGCTGTGAGAAACTCAGCGTGGGAAGATTTGCACTATCCTGTCATGTCTTTAAGACTTTATCATAGTCTTCCTTCGGTCCGTGGTGGGGTCATGAGAGTAGTCTGGCTTGTCCAATGAGTCAGTTGTGATGTCGCTTTCCTGGTCCATTCGGTGCCCATGTATGTTGAGCAATTTCTTTGCTGTCCCTTATGTATGGTATTATTTTGTAACTTTGCTTTGTTGCATCAATTTCTAAAATGTTAAATCCTATTAAATATACTTATAAATACAATGGTTACCCATGTGAGACACCAGGAACCAAGGTTTCCAGATGTAACACTGAAGATCTTGATGGAAGTGGTGGAAAGAAGGAGTGATGTATCCTCAGCAGAGTTGGAGCCCTCAAGACACTTGCTCAGAAAACAGTGGCAAGTAACAGCAGAGAAAGGCTATATCAGGAATACATCTGCAAAACCATGGATGCAGTGAAGGAGAAACTGAATATAGTCATAGAAGTGCTTACGGTCACTGAATACATATTTTAATGTCATATCCTACCATCTGCATCACTAGCCTCAGTCACTGCTCAATTCATCACACTCCCAATTCCTATCAATCAGAGCTCATACAACTGACCACATCCAGACACACTTAACACTGCTGCAAGTCTCAAACCTACATTTCACATCTTGAACACACGGTCAACCATAGCAGTCATATCATCCAAATCTACTGCATGACATGCAAGGGCACACTTCCCACCCAACTGTAGGCAAAAATGGCACATTAACAAAGGCAATGCATAGCCAAAGGTATTGGCTAGAGGGGGGAAGAGATGCGTCGACATGATCTAATTCTACAACATGATAGTGTTGACCATTATGAGAAGGGCCATTGCTGAGGCCTTCACCAGGAGTGGGGTTGAATTAATCAATGATGATAATACTCCTTCGCTCATTCCATCTTTCCCTCATCCAAGAATCTGTTGTTGGTATAAGCATGCACTTCTTACCTTCTCCCGTGTCCTCATCACAACCCATCCTAGTCCCTGTTAGTTTTCAGACACCTAAGAATTGTAATTTGTGTAAGTGGGGGAAGAATAACTCGCAGTGACGTTGAAGACATTGTCACACAATTACACAGTCACAGTCATAAGTCAGAACTTAAAGGATAGCATAGAAGTGGGATCTACATGTGGAGAAACACCAGGCACAAGTGTGCTGGAGCCAGAGCAAAGGGGAAGGATTGCTCAGGGGTACCACACTAGCTGCTGAGGACAGAACTGATGACTTTATTGGACCAAACAACAGAAGATAGTTGAATGGTGTACATAGTCAACTAGCTTGATGAGCTGGAAAGCCGACCATAGAGCCTGCATTTGATGTCGAGGATCATGAAACAGTCCAGCACTAATTGTCACAGAGTTCTTCGCCCATCCTTTACGACACCAAAAACCTCCACAGCACACCTGCAGAACCTAACAATGATTTGAGAACCAATGTCTCAGCTTTCTTTTGCAACAAAGGCAGCATCCACCCAATGACTTAGTGCTGTCACACAAACGCAGATTGTTGCCACCATGTTCTGGAAACCACCATTCAAAATGGACATCCAGGACATCATAGCACTTCAGCACTCTGCTCTACAAGAGCAATAGGATTGCTGAGACATCACCCCAGGAGTGGTTCTATGGATAACCTGTTGTTCTCTCTCAACAGCAACATTTCTGATCACAACCCTGCCAGAGCCCTTGTCATTGCTGTCATCCAGCCAGGTCGCTGCCATCTTCACCCAGAGTTGCTTGTGGTCACCCTCCAAGGATTCCAGTCTCCTCAGCAACCTTCCACCAGCCATCAATTATCCACAGGGGAAGCACCTTCTAGGAGCAGTAGAACAAGCAAACACACATGGAATAGCACTAAGAGAATGCACAAAGATTATTAGTTGACTTGCGTATGCATTATGGCATCGCTTAATTTATAAATTTGGATTATAATGTGCATCTGGCATTGACTATTATTTTTGCATTGTGGGCAAGAGAATAATGCGATGATCAGTAACAGAAGAAAAGTAAGGACTGTGGCCTGTTGATAAATGTAGAATGGGGATTGAGATTACTGGCACCACTTATTACTTGTTTGTTCAACAGATTCTGGGCAGAAAGGAGCTGTCTCAGTTACAATTGCCCCCTCATCCTCCTCTTCTCGCTCTGCTTTCTCAGCTCCTTGCCAAATAGCTGGTTGAAGGGTTCTTCCTCCCTGATGGCAAGATTGTACAGCATATTGCATACCATGACAAATCTTGAGACCAACTCAGCAGAGTACCGGAGGGTTGTTCCATAGCAAAACATTGATGAGGGAAGGGCTGTGGATGTAGTTTATATGGACTTTAGTAAGGCGTTTGACAAGGTGGCACATGGCAGACTGGTACAGAAATTAAAATCACATGGGATTCGGGATGGGCTGGCTAGATAGATGCAGAACTGGCTTGGTTAGAGAAACAGTGGAAGGGTGTTTTTCGGAATGGAGATCTGTAAATGGTGTTCCGCAAGGATCAGTGCTGGGACTTCTGTTGTATATATAAATGATCTGGAGGAAAATGTGGGTGATCTGATTAGTAAGTTTGAGGATGACACGACGATTAGCGGAGTTGATGATTGTCCTGAGGATTTTCAGATGATACAACCGAATATAGATAGATTGGAGACTTGGGCGCAAAAATGGCAGATGGAGTTTAATCAGGACAAATGCGAGGTGATGCATTTTGGAGAATTAAATCTAGGTATGAATTATACTGTAAATGACAGACCCCTTAGGAACATTAACATAGAGAGGGATCTGGGCGTGCACGTCCACAGTTCCCGAAAAGTGGCAACACAGGTGGCTAATTAAGGCACCATAAGAACTAGGAGCAGGAGTAGGCCATATCCCCTCAAGCCTGCTCCACCATTCAATGAGATTATGGCTGATCCTTTGTGGACTCAGCTCCACTTTCCGGCCTGAACACCATAACCCTTAATCCTTCATAAAACTATCAATCTTTATCTTAAAAACATTTAATGAAGGAGCCTCAACTGCTTCACTGGGAAAGGAATTCCATAGATTCACAACCCATTGGGTGAAGAAGTTCCTCCTAAACTCAGTCCTAAATCTACTTCCCCTTATTTTGAGGCTATGTCCCCTAGTTCTGCTTTCACCCGCCAGTGGAAACAACCTGCCCGCATCTATCCTATCTATTCCCTTCATAATTTTATATGTTTCTATAAGATCCCCCCCCCCCCCCCCCCCCCCCCCCCCCCCCGCGCATCCTTCTAAATTCCTCTGGAATTAACCTAGTGAATCTCCTCTGCACACCCTCCAGCGCCAATACGTCCTTTCTCAGGTATGGCATGCTTGCATTCATCAGCCGGGGCATTGAGTACAAGAGTTGGGAAATCATGTTGCAGCTATATAAAACCTTTGCTAGGCCACATCTGGAGTTTTGCGTGCAGTTCTGTTCGCCACATTATCAGAAGGATGTGGAAGCTTTGGCGAGAGGGCAAAGAATGTTCACCAGGATGTTGCCTGGTCTCAAGGGTGTTGGCTATGAGGAGAGGTTGAATAAACTAGGATTGTTTTCACTGGAAAGACGGTGGCTGAGGGGAGACCTGATAGAGGTCGATAAAATTATGAGAGGCATACATAGGGTGGAAAGTCAGAGGCTTTTTCCAAAGGTGGAAATGTCAATTAAAAGGGGGCACAGGTTCAAGGCGAGAGGGGGAACGTTTAAGGGAGATGTGCGGGATAGGTTTTTCCACGCAGAGAGTGCTGGGTGGCTGGAACAAGCTGCCAGAGGATGTGCTGGAAGTAGGCACATTAGCAACATTTAAGATGCATCTGGATGGATACATGAATAGGAAGGAAATAGAGGGATACGGACCAAGTAAGGGCCAAAGGCTTTTTCTTTTAGTTAGGGCATCATGATTGGCACAGGCTTGGATGGCTGAAGGGCCAGTTCATGTGCTGTACTTTCCTTGTCCTTTGTCGCAATGCAGGCAGTGGAACAGCTGCTTCAGGATGCTAATAGACTGCTCATTTCTTGTGGCAACAGGGTTTCTCAATCATTGCCTATTATGCACAAGCGCATATGGAATTATGAACTATGTAGTCAGTGGATAACCTCTAATCGTAAGTAGCTACCCTTTAGCTTGACATAGTGGCTAAAATGCAGAAGACTGCTACACAATAAATTCACCTTGATTGCTGCCAGGATATCAGACATTTAATCGGCATGCTCCACTGCCTGTGAACACTAATGGTTGCATACAGAGTGTGTTCAGGTACATGGCAGAGATGTCATGAGGGGAACACAAAGTAATGTGCAGGAAGTCAATGATACCCAGCAGCCATAGGGAAGCCTAATCGTTGCAAACTATCTTGTGCTCTCTACCGACTTGTCTCTGTCAAGAAAGAGAGAGTTGAAGTTGGCTTTATTTGTATTGAAAGCCTCAATTACTTCATTTATCAGACATTTTACTGCAACCTGTGGGATGTTGCTTACATCTCCAGCATCACCATTGTAGGAGCCAGATGCATATAGCTTCAGTCACCTTGACAGCCACAAACAATGCATTCCTTGTCCTGCTCAGGTTGTTGTGGCTCTGACAGATGGTAAAAGTGAAGCAAAAAGGCCTCAAACATTGGTCTTTGTTGAAGTTCAAGCATATAACATTTTCTTAAACACACTATTTAGATATGGCCTTTGCAGAAGGCCATTCCCCACTTCGTTTTTTTTCTTGGAGCAGCTTGTGCTGCTCTCCATAGCCTCCGCCATAATATTTAAGAGGCCAGTATTTAATTAATGAACATGAAAAAGCTCAACTACTTTCCCCATTCCATTGAATACAGGATACATACTTCATAATCAAGGCAGGATTCGACATGGTTAATTAATTGCTCATATCTAACATATGAGCAACACATTCACCACCCTCCGAGTGAAGACGTTTCTCTTCATCTCAGTCCTAAATGGCCAACCCTGTATCCTGAGACCGTAGACTCTCCAACCATAGAAAACAACATCCAGTCTGTCTGCCCTGTCAGAACTGTACATGTTTCAGTGCGGCACGGTGGTGCAGGGGTTAGCACTGCTGCCTCACGGCACCGAGGACCCGGGATCAATCTCAGCCCCGGGTCACTCTCCGTGTGGAGTTTGCACATGGAGTCTGCGTGGGTCTCACCCCCTCAACCCAAAAGATGTGCAGCGCAAGTAGATTGGCCACGCTAAATTGCCCCTTAATTGGAAAAAATGAATTGGGTACTTTAGAACTGCATACATTTCAATTAGATCCCCCCTCATTCTTCCAAACTCAACTTTTAACCCATTCTCACCTCACACTAAAATTCTACTATCCCAGTAATCAGTCTAGTGAACATCTGCTGCAATCTCTCTATGACAAGTATATCCTTTCATGAGATAAAGACACCAAAACTGCACATTGAACTCCAAGTGTGCTCTCACCAAGGCCCTGTGCAGCTTCAGTAAGACATCCTTGATCCTGTACTCACGTCCTCTAGCAATGAAGGCCAACATACCATTTGCCTTTCTGTTTGTTGTACCTACATGCTTGCTTTCAGTGACTGGTGTTCTAGGACACCGAGGTCACTTTGTAGCATCAACATTTCCCAATCTATCACCATTTAAATAATACTCTGCCATTCTATTTCCCCATCCATAGTGGCTAACTTCACGTGTATCCACATTATACTGCATCTGCCATGCTGTGGTGACTGTGGCAGCTTTCTGTCTGTTAAGACGATGGTTTGCATTGTGGTGGTGAATGCACGTTAAACATCACCAGGTAAGGCCCACTCCGGCTTGACAATCTCTGTTGCATTTGAAGCAGTAGAAGGCAGTGGGCTGAGGGGTTTTCTCTGGACCTTCTTCTCGGGCAGCTGATCTTTTTATTTCTGCTTGCCTCTTCCAATACCTTCCCAGTCAGCCTCCAGAGGCCATGGCTGTCAGTGACATATTTGCCACCTTCATACCTTGCATGCACCCTACTAGTTACGGGCGAAAAAACATCTTACAAATTTGTCAAACACTCTTTCCCCTTCAAAAAACTATAATGACTCACAGAAAATCTAGGATGATCAGTCAGTGCTTTTTTGATTTCCTCAATAATCAATTCCAATATTTCCTGATGACTGATGTCAGGCTAATTCCCCCACTTCCCAGCTCCCGCTTTTCTTGAATTACAATGTTACATTTGCTAACTTCTAATCTACTGGAACCGGTTCAGAAAATAGGGACTTTTGGGAAATCGTAACAAATGCATCCATGATCTCTGCAGCTCGCAATATTCAAACCCTAGGGTAGAAGACCATCAAGTCCGGGCGGATTGCCAGTTTTTAGTCTCCTGATCTTTGCAAATATATTTTTTCTGTTGATGTAGTTTCTCACTCTTATCAGCCCTATGATTTTCCTCAAATTCGGCATATAATTTGCTCTTTTACTGCGCAGACATATATAAAATAATTGGCCATTGTTTTGCCACTGCCTCATTCCTGAAAATAATTTCTCTCGGGGGATAACATTTAATTTTGGTGTTCTTCTGCTTGTTTTATACTTGTAGAAGCTCTTACAGTGTGTTTTTATATTCCAGGCTAGCTATAGATAATTCATTGCACCATAAGAATATTTTGATTAAAATCAGGAAAAGTTGCTAAAACCTGCAAACATAGATTGCAAGAAACGGAATTAAGTGAAAATTAACAAAAGCACGTATGATTAAAGCAGAAATCCAAAGGAATATTTCACCAACACTTTGGTGGTAACTGAGAAGACGAATGCAGCTGAGGAAACAAAGTGCAAACTGAGAGTTTGATGAGTGGAGGAGTTTGATGAAGGAGAGGCGGGGAGGTGGTGTTTGTTTTCTCTTGTTATTCTATCTTTCTCACCCTGTAAGAATTGATTCTTACTCTACTACTGGGAAAGGAGTTTGGTGAGTATATGTTGCCTATCCAGTCTTAAGCTTTAAAATAGTACACAAATTGGTTGTAACGTTAATAAAATATATTTTAATATGCAACCTAAATATGTGCATAATATAATAAAGAACAAAGAAAAGTACAGCACAGGAACAGGCCCTTCAGCCCTCCAAGCCTGTGCCGACCATGCTGCCCGTCTAAACTAAAATCTTCTACACTTCCGGGGTCCGTATCCCTCTATTCCCATCCTATTCATGTATTTGTCAAGATGCCCCTTAAACTTTACTATCGTCCCTGCTTCCACCACCTCCTCCGGGAGCAAATTCCAGGCACCCACTACCCTCTGTGTAAAAAAATAAATAAATGAATGAACGAATTAATTCAAATAGCTTAAGGATGGCAGAACAGGTGATGCGTCAAAGCTGCAACATGTGGGAGCTCCTGGACAACATTGTTAGCCAGAGCAAACACATTTGAAGTAAATGTTTGCATCTCAAGGAACTTTGGCGGTTGAGCTGCAGACTCTGCGACAGATCAGGGAGGAGGAAGATTACCTGGATATTTTTTACCAGGGGGTAGTCACACCACTTAGGATAGAGTCTTCTGACTTGGTCAGCGATCAGGGCCAAGAGGATGTGACTCCAAGCGAAGCAGGTAAGGGAATCCAGAAATCAGGACAGCGAGAATATCAGTCTCTACAACTGTCCAATATGTTTGAGTTCTCTCATCATTTCTGGAAAGGAGTGGGGGAAGCAGCGTGGATGAGCTGACTGACCATGGTACCGTGGTACAGTAAGCCATTCAAGTAGGGGCAGAACAAAAAGGAGTGCTGTGGTAATAGGGGACGGTATAATTGAGGGGGACTGAATTTGAAAGGGTTAGAAACCAACAGGCTCACATAGGCTGCTGCTTGCTAGCTGGTAAATTCTTAAAGACAGAAAACGAATAATGAGAAACCAGTTGCTTCACCTCAGACAGTCTACAGATACAAGGACCCTTAATATAATAATTGTAGAGAGACAGGAATCACACAGTTCGCACAAAAAATTAAATTGATTATTTTACAGAAACACTGGACAATGAAAGGGGAGTAGGGTACACCACAGCTCAGACATATCTTTATCATACTCACGTCAATTAGTTAACAGATAAGTATTGACAAATGTGTGCTTGCCGATATAATTAAACATACATGCCCCACTTATGATTGGTAATTATACATTATACCTTATGTAATCCTAATTATTAGTTGTGAATGGACATAGATAACTTCTAAACAAATGTATTCTTTTGATTGGTGTTTGTTAATTCCTTGAAAGATAAGTAAATATATAATTACTCTGTATTTCCTATGATCGGGGAGCTGGAAAGCCATCTAGTAGATGTTAAGCCCCTGCTATAGCTGAAATAAAGTTCTGGAACTGAAACTCTAAGTGTTATCTGGTCAGTTGAGGAGTGAGGATCATTATAGTCTATTGGTGTGACACTCATACAACAACATTGTTCTCTGCAGCAAAGAGCGAGAGTCCAGGTGGCTATGTTGTGTGCCTAGTGCCAGGGTTTGGGACATCTGCTCTGGGCTGAAGAGGAACTTGCAGTGCAAGTGGGAGGATCCAGCTGTCGTGGTCCATGTACCAAAGAGGAAAGAGGGTCTGCATAGAGAGAATGAGGAACTAGGCACTAACATAAAGAGCAGAACCTCAATAGATTATTACCCAAGCTGCATGAAAATTGGCATGGGGTACACAAAATTAATAGCTCAAAGACTGGTGTGGAAGAAGCGGATTCTTAGTTTATGGGGACACTGGCATCAGCAGATTAAAGTGGGGCTGTACCATCGGGATGGTCTACAACTGAACCGCGCTGGGACTAGTGTTCTTTTGAGTCGTATAATTAGGGACGTGGAAAGGGCCTTAAACTAAATAGTGGAGGGAAGGAATCAAATGTGAAAAGATGTGCGGCCAGATTCTCTGTTCCTGAGACTAAGTGTTGATGCCGGGCAGGATTCGTGGACTTCTTACGATAGCAAAACTGGTGCCACACCTGGATCAATCCACCGACTGTTGAGGGGCTAGCACTGGCGCCACGTGGAACATGATCGATTACAATGTAAAACGGTGTCGGATTCACCAGGGTCACAATTGACACTCGAGAGGCTGATAAGCTGCAGCTGCATATTAGCACTCCACTTCCCACATCCCAGCCAACAAGATGGCACTGGTTGCGCTGGAGTGCGCCCATCCCAGTACCCACGGGTATCTAGGAGGGGTGGCCTGGGGGGCACCCATTCAACTCGAGGCGTTAGGTTCACAGTGGGCAGTCAGAGGCGTGCGCAACCGCGTGGCTGCCTGGTATAGTGCAGCAATGGTTTCCTTGCCCGTCCATCCTGACCCCACAGTTCACCTCACCTCCTGGCCATCCCCCGCTATGCCCCAGGGCCTAGCATAAGCAACCCCTCACCCAGGCCAGCGGCACAAATGTCAGAATAGTATGGCGATGTTAGACACTTTCTGTGTCCCCTCTCTCCCCCTAATCAGCCACAGCGCCTGTTGCACAATTTTTAAAAGCACAAGTGAACGGCATCTTCAGGAATTCCCCACAGTAGAGGTGAAGAATCATGGAGGCCCCGAAGAATACTGGGTCAGGGCCGGTAATGATATGCCAACCGCATTTAATGTACTGTGCCGAGTGGAACGCACTTTTAGTGCTGTCGAGGCACCGGAGAATTGTGATTTGGCGTGAAGCTGGCGCCGGCCACGATTTCAGCGTCAAAATCCTCCCTATTGCATTTTGCGATTCCGTAGTTGGTGACGGAGAATCCTGCCCGTGGATATCAAAGAGTAGAGACATGGTAAGAGAAGAAAATTGTAAGAGAGGAAATGATGGTCAGAGAATGGCAGGAAAGGACAGAGATATACCAACAATCAAGACTGGATGTTACAAAGTTAGCAAAAAAGACAAAACAAATGTTTTGTTATGAATGCTCCGCGTATTCAGATACAAAGTAAACAAATCCATAGGAAGGAGTAACATGTACCATGGATGGAGAGCCTATAGACATGCAGTGCTTGGATTTGATATGGGTCTGCTAAGGTGTACATCAAAAGTTTATTGAGGAAAATAAAAGCTCATAATTTTTGGGGTAATATATTAACATGGACAGAAGATTGGCTGGGTGGCAGAAAACAGAGAATATGCATAAATGGGTCTTTTCCTGATTGGCAAGATGTGACGAGTGGAGTCCCACAGAGGTCTGTGTTAGGGCCTCAACATCTTACAACTCACATCAATGACTTTGATGAGGGGGGGCGAAGGCATGGTAGCTAAATTTGCAGATGACACGGGGATTGGTAGGAAAGTATGCTGTCAAGAGGACATAAATATGCTGTGAAGAGGACATGGGGGCGGGATTCTCCGACTCCCCGCCGGGTGGGAGAATTGTTGGGGGTCGGCGTGAATCCCGCCCACGCCGTCCTCCAATTCTCCCGCCCCCACAAAAACCGGCCCGGCGCGAGTCTCACCACCCACCTCGGAGAATGGCGGGTTCCGGCACGACTCAATGGCCGCCGGGGCCACCCGAATTCTCCGGCCCGCGATGGCCGAAGTCCCACCCGCCTGTAGCCGGTCCCGCCGGCGTAAATTAGAGTAGGTCTCTTACCGGCGGGACCTGGCGGCGCGGGCAGGCTCCGGGGTTCCTGGGGGGTCGCGGGGGGATCTCGCCCCGGGAAGTGCCCCACGGTGGCCTGGCCCACAGTTGGAGCCCACCGATCCGTGGGCGGGCCTGTACCGTGGGGGCACTCTATTCCTCCGCATCGGCCGCTGTGGTCCTCCGCGATGGCCGATGCAGAGACGAACCCTCTCGCGCATGCGCGGGGATGGCGCCAGCACGCACTGGCGCTCCCACGCATGCGTCGACTCATGCCGGCCGACGGAGGCCCTTCGGCGCCGGATGGCGGGGCGCCAAGCCCCTATCCTGGCAGGGCGTCAACCACTCCGGGGCGGGCCTAGCCCCTGAAGGTGCAGAGGATTCCGCGCCTTTTGGGTGCCCGACACCGGAGTGGTTCACGCCACTCTGTCCCGCTGGGACCCCCCGTTCCGGGAGAATCCCGCCCAAGCTGTTTTCAGATAGATATAGATAGGTTGAGTTAGTGAGCAAAAATATGGCAGGTGGAATATAATGTAATAATAACGATCTTTACAATAACCTTTATTGTCACAAGTAGGCTTACATTAACACGGCAATGAAATTACCTTGAAAAGCCCCTCGTCGCCACATTCCATCGCCTGTTCGGGTACATAGAGGGAGAATTCAGAATGTCCAATTCACCTAAAAAGCACTTATTTCGAGACTTGTGGGAGGAAACCGGAGCACCCGGGGAGAACGTGCAGACTCCACACAGACAGTGACCCAAGCCGGGAATCAAACTTAGGACCCTGCCACTGTGAAGTAACAGTGCTAACCACTGTGTTACCATGCCGCTTGCTAAGTTATTCACTTTGACAGGAAGAATAAAAAAAGCAGAGAATTACTTTAACGGAGAACAACTGCAGAGTTCCAAGGGATCTAAATGTTATCTTGCATGAGTCACAAAAAGCATGCCGGTACAGCTGGTAATCAATAAGGTGAAAGCAAAGTTATTCTTTATTTTAAGTGGTATTGAACATAAAGAATGTTTTACTTCAGTTATATACGGTATTGGCGAGACCACATCTCGAATACGGTGTGCATCGAAGGGTGTGAATAGCATGGAGGCGGTTCAGAGGAGATTTACTAGATTGATACCTGGAATCGGCAGGTTGTTTTATGAGGAAAGGTTGGACAGGCTGTGGTTGTTTCCGCTGGAGTTTAGAAGAATATCGGGTGACTTGATTAAAGTAAACAAAATCCTGAATGCTCTTGTCAAGGTGACCATGGAAAGGCTGTTTCCTCTTGGGGACGAGTCCAGATTTAAAATTTGGGGTCGCTGTTATAGACAGAAGTGAGAATTTTATTCTCTCAGATGTTTGTGCCACTTTGAAACTCTGCCTCAGAAGGCAGTGGAAACAGGGTCGATGAATATTTTTACGGCAGAGGTAGATTGATTCCCTTGCCGAACAAGAATCTATGGTTACTGGCCATAGATGGGACTGTGGAACTCAAAAGGGTAAACTATCCAGCCGTAATCTTATTGAATGCAGAGCAGGCTCGGGGGGGCTGAATGGCCTATTTCTACTGCTATTTTGTATGCTCGTATGCATAAAATACATGTGAATGCCCAGGAGAAGTAATAGGCTTTGCCATTTAATAACATATTTACATAACATCTTTTGAAGTCACAAGTTCATAATTTACCATGATTATTCACCCCAGGCAATCACAATTAAAACAATTTTTGAAAATATTTGATCTCATGTTTTGGGTTTAAAAAACAATTGTGAACCTACTGATATTCAATATGGTGATTTGTCAGGAACGAGACACACAGCAAAAAATGCTTAAGTAGGAGCTAATGACCCTGTAAAGCAAGGGAACAGACTGAAAACATAGCTGTATACTGATTTCTAGATTTGACTATAGCACTGGACAATGTACAAATGTACACGCAGCTCACAGGAAATAGATCAGTTCAGTTTACAACAGTTCAATTCTCTATTTTTCAGAGGAATGCTTCTAAAGAACGTGCAGGTATGCAGAATTAAAATATATGTCCAAAGTAAGCCAGTTAGATGACAGTGAAACTTTTGCTGACTTCTCATGCAGTAACTGGAGTGAGTACTACATTCATGGTGTATGTAAGCTTCTACTAAAATACAACAGCTGAACATGTTTAAATGTTAATAATTTAGTATTTTTGTTATTAAACAGCCATCCTCGTTCTAGCTACATAAGCAACATACCACTAGACATCAAATGGTGCAGCATTTTAGTAGAGCAATTGTTCTTCACGGACTGATGGAAATGTGAAACTGCAACACAAACCCTTCATGCATCATTGTCCCACTCACCCCTCCCCGAACCACCTTACAGGTCATTATTTTCAGGCAATGCCCTTATACTATTCATCTGTTAAAGCTATCAGCAGCCTCAAACACAAATGTAAAATAATGATACAGAAACACACAGAGCAGTGCAGCAGAAAGTCCTCAGCAATCTAGTTTAAAAACAGATGCAAGTCTGAACATTAGAGAACTGTACTGTAAGTTTACTGCCACTGACCTGGGCCCTGGTAGGCCTGTGGATGACCATAGCCAGTAATGTCCCAACTGTCTGCAGTGCTACTTTTCTGTGCATTTGAACTTTCTGTGTTTGTCGGCCAGTTTACCGCACTCCAGGCATTTCCACTGTTACCTGCATTATTCGCGCTCCAAGTCCCAGCTGAACTAGTATTCCAGTTGAACCAGGGATCATCTGCGTTGTTTGTCTATTAAATCAATGAAGAATCACAAGAATTACTGAATTTATGAAACATAATAAATTAATCAATACGATTATATTCATAAAATAGCTGATGTCACCATCTCTCAAGCTAACAATGTAAAATATGACAGCAGCTTCTGGCGACCACCTACGTGCTGTAAAATGTTTGCGCAAATGCCTATGCCATAAGTTTCTGTCCTGTTTCCCATGCTCCTCCATATTCTGGAGTACACAAGTGTCCTGTCTTTAGACTTAGCATTGGAATATATCCAAGGGCATAAACTTGTGGCATATATCCAAAAAATACACCAGAAAGAAGAGCCTGCCTATTCACATGTTAACAATTTTTTTTAGCACCATACTTCTCAATTACTGTCAAACAACATTTCTGGCACTAAAATTAAGCTCTATAACTGCAGAGGTACATTCTTTCATATTTTAATTATTGTTGGAGATTTAAAAATAATTTTCATTTGTTTTTGTCTCTCATCTCTCTTTATTCATTTTTCTTTCCCATTTTATTTTATTTTACATTGAATTAAACATTCTAACTTACACTTCCTGCTTTAGAATCTGTGGCTCAGTGTGAATTCTTCAATCAGATTGGTTAAAAAAAACACTTGTTTGCCCCATTCACACAGATCCCCTGAACTGTACATTGTGCTGTTTCGGACTCCATCCCCCACCCCCACCGACAGCAAGTTGTTGCTCTGGAAATTGTCAACAGAATGAACTGTGAACTTAATTCGCGTACCATGGACCACAAAATCTGAGTATGTCAGACATTTGCTGCTTTCAGTATAATGTAGAAAACCATAATGCTCATGATTAATAACTGCCAATCATAAGGTCATTCATATTTTAACAAGCTTCCTCAATGACGGAGTGAGAAAATGTACTGTACAGTGAATATTAAACCACCAGAAAAACCTGGAAAGCAAATCCCAAATTCCGCGATAAGTTAATTATAACAATACAATAACAAGGTGCTACAACTGGCCATGGCCTTCTTCAGCTTCTCTTTACTCAACCATATTTGGTGGAATCTTCTGTTCTGGAATCTAGGTTCAGTAGTAGGCACTGAAGTGGGGGTGATATGGGGGCTGGCA
This sequence comes from Scyliorhinus canicula, assembly GCF_902713615.1. Classification (NCBI taxonomy): domain Eukaryota; kingdom Metazoa; phylum Chordata; class Chondrichthyes; order Carcharhiniformes; family Scyliorhinidae; genus Scyliorhinus; species Scyliorhinus canicula. The sequence goes on from NC_052146.1 coordinate 221,920,874, forward strand.
AGGTGGCCTTTTAATGAGCATGCAAGTTTTGTTACCGTATTCAAAAGAGGTTCCTGATATTGTTCGTCGGGAAGTTCAACCCTCACCGCCTTTAAAGTCCTAAGGACAGAACTGCAAAACTGATTTTTGGCCTCACAGCAAATTAAGAACCCCACCCACCAAGCTTCCTGCAGCTGGCCGAAACAGAAAATTCTGCCCATTAGTGACATCCAACAGCACTTGTGTAAATGGATGGCAAAATTGGCCATTTATGCATCAAACAGCATATGCTGTGAAAAGGTAACCTTTCCTTTATGACAAATCTTGGCATTACCCACAGTAAGCCAAGAAAGAAAATATTTTCAAGTATTCCACAAACAGGATTGGAACAAGTTCTGCACCAGTTTGAACAGAATTATTACAGAGTAAGATGGGCTTCAGGTGATTACAGTTGGGAAGAGGTAGAAAAGAGGAAGGGAGTTGAATGCCTGACGTACAAACATTTCATGATGGAAATATTAAAAATAATATTTTTAAAGGAACTTTTTCTATTCTTTCAAGGGATGTGGGTTTCGCTGGCTGGGCTAGCATTTATTGTCCACCCTTAATTTCCCTTGAACGGAGTGACTTGCTAGGCCACTAGAGGGCAGTTAAGAGTCAATCATATTGCTGTGGATCTGGGGCCACATGTAGGCCAGACCAAGTAAGGATGGCAGATTTCCTTCCCCAAAGGAAATTTGTGAACCAGATGGGTTTTTGCAACAATCAACAATGGTTTCATGGTCATCATTAGACCTTTAGGTCCAGATTTATTTTTATTGAATTCATATTTCACCATTTGCCACGGCGGTATTCGAACTCTGGTTCCCAGAGTATTACCCTGGGCCTCTGGATTACTAGTCCAGTGACAATATCACTACTCCATTGCCTCCCGAAGAAGCTATGCTGTGCAGTCAAAGGCAAAATTTAAGATGTTTGTTTCAATGTCTCCATCATTCCACAAGATGCACAGCGTAGTACCTCACCAAGAGACTTTGAAGTTGATTCAACACATTTTCATTACTACCAGGTGTCTCAAAGTGCTTTACAATTAATTCAGTACATTTGAAGTTTAGTCACTGTTATAATGTAGGACATGCAGCAGCCAATTTGTGCTCAGCAAACTCCCATAAGCTACAATAATAATAATCTTTGTTGTCACAAGTAGGCTTATATTAACACTGCATTGAAGTTACTACAAAAACCCCCTGGTTGCCACACTCCGGCACCTGTTCAGGTACACAGAGGGAGAATTCAGAATGTCCAATTCACCTAACAGCACGTCTTTTGGGATGTGTGGGAGGAAACCGGAGCACCCAGAGGAAACCCACACAGACACGGGTAGAACGTGCAGACTCCGCACAGACAGTGACCCAAGCCAGGAATCTGGAACCCTGGCACTAGAACATAGAACATAGAACACTACAGCGCAGTACGGGCCCTTCGGCCCTCGATGTTGCGCCGACCTGTGAAACCATCTGAAGCCTATCTGACCTACACTATTCCATTTTCATCCATATGTCTATCCAGTGACCACTTAAATGCCCTTAAAGTTGGCGAGTCTACTACTGTTGCAGGCAAGGCGTTCCACACCCCTACTACTCTCTGAGTAAAGAAACTGCCTCTGACATCTGTCCTATATCTCTCACCCCTCAATTTAAAGCTATGTCCCCTCGTGTTGGTCATCACCATCCGAGGAAAAAGACTCTCACTGTCCACCCTATCTAACCCTCTGACTATCTTATATGTCTCTATTAAGTCACCTCTCAGCCTTCTCCTCTCTAACGAAAACAACCTCAATTCCCTGAGCCTTTCCTCGTAAGACCTTCCCTCCATACCAGGCAACATCCTAGTAAATCTCCTCTGAACCCTTTCCAAAGCTTCCACATCCTTCCTATAATGTGGTGACCAGAACTGCACGCAGTACTCCAGGTGTGGCCGCACCAGAGTTATGTACAGCTGCAGCATGACCTTGTGGTTCCGAAACTCAATCCCCCTGCTTATAAAGGCTAGCACACCATATGCCTTCTTAACAGCCCTATTAACCTGGGTGGCAACTTTCAGGGATTTATGTACCTGGATGCCGAGATCTCTCTGTTCATCTACACTACCAAGAATCTTGCCATTAGCCCAGTACTCTGCATTCCTGTTACTCCTTCCAAAGTGAACCACCTCACACTTTTCCGCATTAAACTCCATCTGCCACCTCTCAGCCCAGCTCTGCAGCTTATCTATGTCCCTCTGTATCCTATAACATCCTTCAGCACTATCCACAACTCCACCGACCTTCGTGTCATCTGCAAATTTACTAACCCATCCTTCTACACCCTCTTCCAGGTCATTTATAAAAATTACAAACAGCAGTGGCCCCAAAACAGATCCTTGCGGTACACCACTAGTAACTGAACTCCAGGATGAACATTTGCCATCAACCACCACCCTCTGTCTTCTTTCAGCTAGCCAATTACTGATCCAAACCGCTAAATCACCTTCAATTCCATACTTCCTTATTTTCTGCAATAGCCTACCGTGGGGAACTTTATCAAACGCCTTACTGAAATCCATATACACCACATCAACAGCTTTACCCTGATCCACCTGTTTGGTCACCTTCTCAAAAAACTCAATAAGGTTTGTGAGACATGACCTACCCTTCACAAAACCGTGTTGAGTATCGCTAATCAACTTGTTCTTTTCAAGATGATTATAAACCCTATCTCTTATAACCTTTTCCAACATTTTACCCACAACCGAAGTAAGGCTCACAGGTCTATAATTACCAGGGTTGTCTCTACTCCCCTTCTTGAACAAGGGGACAACATTTGCTATCCTCGAAATCTTGCTATCACTAGCAACACTTGCTATCACTGTGAAACAACAGTGAAAACCACTGTGCTCCCATGATAATGTCAAAATAATCTGTTCCTTGTGATGTTGAGGATTAGAAATTGCCCAAGACGCTGGGGATAATGCTCATGCTCTTCTTCAAAAGAGTGTCATGGGATCTTTTAGATTAGGAGATTAACAAGATAAGTGTCCAGCAAGTACAAGAGAATGTGATGGGACAATCAGGATTATGCTTGTAATGAGCCAGCGCACAGTGCCTCAATTAGCTTTTTGGAGAATGTCAAGGGGAGCACAGAGAGAAGTTATAGGTTTATCTGAGCGGGTATCTTGTCTGGAATATGGCAAAAGGGCAGGAAAGTCAAGGAGGACTGAAGGATTAGGGTATGTAATTGGGTGGGCAGAGTACCAGGAAGGAAGAAGTGAAAGGAGGTATAACAATTGAAGAAGAAGGTTTAGGAGGAATAAAGAGAAAAGGTAGAAAATGAGAAAAGATGGAAATAGAGTGATGTTTTCAAATCCATGGCAGTAGCCAATACGCACACACAAATTGACTAGGGGAAATCTCAAGTTGCATAGCCCTGGTTACATAGAAAATTGTAAAAAAACAGACAGGAAGAAGTCCAGAGTTAAAGTCAGAAATTGTGGTGGAATAATTATGTCCTAGGTCTGGGGGAGTTGGCATGGAAAATGGTCTAACATTTGCCCCAAGTTTGGAGACAGATGAAGTGAATAAAGTCACAGAGTTATTTGAGGTAGAAGGTTGTTAGATGCATTGACTGAGGTATTTTTGTGGGAATGTGGATGGAGGAGGTGGACAAAGTCAGTTGCAGAATCAGAAATGTTGGCAAAGTTGGTGTCCAAACCATAACAACCAGAAACAGCAGAGCATAGTGGAGTAATTTTCCAGCTAGAAATAGACTGAAGCTGGAAAAAAATCAGTATAACCAGTGGTCAATCACAGGCTCAGCGGAGATTGAAGCCTCTTGATCAGAGCAATGGTGGGGGAGGGCAGTAAACTGGTCTGACATACTCTGATCAGATATAATTTTTAGGGAGAGGTAATGGCCCAAAGGTATTGTCACTAGACTAGTAACCCCTGGATCGAATCCCACCAGGGCAGATGGTGAAATTTGAATTCAATAAAAATCTGGAATTAAAAGTCTAAAGATGATCGTGCAACCATTGTTGATTGTCATAAAAAACCATCTGGTTCACTAATGTCCTTTAGGAAAAGAAATCTGTCATCCTACCTGATCTGGCCTACACTTGACTCCAGATCCACCACAATGTGGTTGACTCTTAAATGCCCTCAGGATGGCAATAACTGCCGGCCTAGCCAGGGACGAATTTTTAAAATACAGTAGTAATGCCAAAGAGCAGCACTTCAGAACTTTGTGTAGCCATAACAGAAACATCTTTCGATGAAAGACTGAGAATTTAGAGCCAGGTTTGAGAAAAGATCTAGATTTGTCCATATCGTTTCCACAGCTCACCAAAAAGAGGAGCAGCACGGTAGCCTTGTGGATAGCACAATTGCTTCACAGTCCAAAGATGTGCAGGTTAGGTGGATAAATTGCCCTTAGTGTCCAAAATTGCCCTTAGTGTTGGGTGGGGTTACTGGGTAATGGGGATACGGTGGAGGTGTTGACCTTGGGTAGGGTGCTCTTTCCAAGAGCCGGTGCAGACTCGATGGGCCGAATGGCCTCCTTCTGCACTGTAAATTATATGATAAAAGCAGAATTGTACAGTTTATTCCAATTTAGTGCAGTGCAGAAACACATCTTCATTTCCAGAGGAATAAATGAAATTGAAGCCAAGTTTGAAAAAAAAATATCCATGTCCAAGTGATGGGGAAACAGTGGCTATGGTAAAATTATTGGATTCATAATCCAGAGGCCCAGGTTAATGTTACAGGGACAGAGGTTCAAATCCCACATGGCAACTGGTGGCCATAATTTAAATTTAATTCAAGAATTTAAATTGAACTAATTGATACATTTAATGATTTGAAATCAAAGGTTATTCTCAGTTGTGGTGACCATGACCCTATTGATTGCTGCAAAAACTAATCTAGTTCACTCAACGTTCTTTAGGGAAGAAGTCTGCCATTCTTAACTGGTCTGACCAACATGTGACTATAGATTCAGCAATGTAGTTGACTCTTAACTGTTCTCTAAAACAGCCCACCAAACTGTGTCAGGTCAAATATCCTTTATCTGTAAATCCAAAAACATCTAAAACCATACTTTTTGTGGAACCGATCGACCTTTAGCATGGGAAGGCTAGTTTGTCTGCACCGTTTATCTTGTGATTTTTGTGGTAAATATGTAAAGGAGAAACTTTGTACATATATCCCTGTATTATTATTCAGTGATACATTTCCTTTTCTAGCCATTTTATTTATGTTACACTATAGCTAGCTATTTGCTCGGCCTTTGTAATGCAAGTTTATATTCAATATCCAAAAACAGATTTAATCTGAAATCAGAAATGCAATCTGCCCCGAGGGTTTCGGATAAAGATGTCATGGACAAGAGAGGGTCAATTTAAACTGCTCTGACTTCCCCACTCTCTACCCATTTGTAAACAGAAAAGATGTATTTTATTCTGATTTTCTCAACCCTTAAACTTGGAAATGTTCCAACACTATTAATAGCTTGCACAGCAAACGTGACGCAAGATGAAAATAAAAGGTGTGTTAATTGTTACACACACACACATATATACGAGAGGGGTTATGCAATGGCCATCCATTTTTACATACATAATAAATGGGGAATAAGGAAAATGGAAGAGGGTTCAGGGTACAACCACAATGAAAATACAAGTATTTGTTTTACATGCGTCCAGAGCGCAGAATCAGAAATCAACTGGAATGTTTATTCCGAGGGGAGGATGGCTGATTTAGAATTCTCAGTCTTCCCAGAGCTGAGATTTGCGTAACAGGAGGCAGAAGGCACGCAAAGTGGATTAGTCTGGTGGCACGAGTTCCGAGATTCCCGGAGTTAGTAAGTTTGATGACGGTCCAGGGTTTTTCTGCTGCCACTAATTTGAGGGTAGACAACACAGACTGTTGCCTGAAGTTCTGTTCACTTTGGAAGTCAAACAGGAACTGCCGGAATTCAGTTCCAACAGACTGCATCACGGTATAGCTTGGGGGAGGTCACGTAACATACTTCCTTAATGTTGGACATGTAGCCAAGCCTGGAATCTAGCGGTCCTTGTGTTTTTGGGAGATACTGGTGTTGGGTAAACTTAACTGCCGCTCTCTTTGTCAAACCACTATGTTAGGACTGTTAATGCTTCAACCATTAGCACTATTATGATTATGGGGGATTACAACTTGCAAAGTTTTTCCATTGTTCGGAGTTAGTAGGATAAGAATCCTCGTCCCCATGGCAACTGTTACTTTGCAAGGCATCAGGTGACTGGCTGAACCATTTTCAACAGCAGAGAAAAATAAACATTCATAAAACAGTCCAGCTGATGAATATATATTGGCCGGGATTCTCCAAGCCCACACCGTGGTCGGAGAATCGCCGGGGCTGCGGGAAAATCGCGCCATGCCGCTCTGGCGCCAGGCCGCTGATTCTCCGGTCGCCGGATAGAGAGCAAGCCCTTAGCTGTAATACATATTATTTCCGGTCGCTGGAGAATCGGCGCCAATCGCGCTGCTGAAATAGGCCCCCGCGGCAATTCTCAGCGGGCGACTGGCCAAACTCCTGCCGGCATGGTTCAGATCTGGTACCACCCGGCGGGAGCTTGGACCCACGGCCGCAGTGGCGGTCCTGGTGGTGGTGGTGGGGGGGCCTCAATGGTGGCCAGGCCCGCGATCGGGGGCCACTGCGATCTGGGGGGGGGACCTACCGTACTCCGCGCGGGCCCCCTGTGTGGCTCCGCCATGTCAGCGACGCCCTCATCGAAGTGGGCCGCCGCGCACATGCGCGGACCTGCTTGCGGCCGCTGCGCGCCTGCGCGGTCACGCAGTCTGGACAGCAGGACCCTGCCGGCAGCCAGAGCTGTGGGATGCAAGCCGGGGCCCTGCTAGCCTCCTGGAAAACGGAGAATCACCCCGGACTTTTAAGGAAAAAGTCCGGAGTGATTCTCGCCTGTTTTCCGGCAGGCGTGAGGACTTAGGCCCCAAAAGGGAGAATCCTGGCCTGTATCTTTCCCGTCTTGACTGTGACGAAGTATACTAAGCCTGTACAGTAAAAACACTCAAACAGATTGACTGCAGTGGTTCACAATTACCATCACCTTCTTGAAAGCAGTTAGGGTTAAGCAACAAATATTGGCCTTGCCTGCCACAGCATTCAATCCATCTGCCACAAGAGCAGGTTTTCATGCTGTATTGTGCATTTCAAATATCATTAAACATTCATTCACAGTGAACATGCCATATCGCTGGTGGGACAGCCTGTGATTCACCCACCCCGCCGTGACCTCAGCACTGCTTACCACCGTGCGCAGCATTTGCACTCTCTGCAGCTTAGAATAACTCGACAGCACAAATTGCATCAGATGAAAGAAAGTGGCAGCATCCAAATTCAGTGACACCTCACTGGAGAACTTATTAGGTGCAGTCATGGCCCACTGCGATGTACTCTATCACCGCTCTGACCCCACGACTTCTACCAAGGTGACCAATCTGACTTGGGAAGTGGTTGCAGTAGTGGTTAGAATGCCCATCAGGAGAGGTCAGTAACAAATTGCATGAAAAGGATGAATGATCCTCCATTTCTTCAGGGCAAGTCAAATATCCTGGGATGGATTCTCCGTTCCTGAGACTAAGGGCGCGATTCTCCCATATGGGGAGAAATCGTAAGGCTGGCGTCAAATCCGGGCGGGTTTGACGCCAGCCCCCCCCCCCCCCCCCCCCCCCTTCCCGACCGGGAACCGATTCTGGTCCCCAGTCGGGGCTAGCATCCCGACGCCGTAAACTCCGGCATCGCGGGCTTAACAAATTTCGTTAAGCCCGCTTGCCAGAGTTAGCGCCGGCTGACGCGTCATATGACGTCAGCCGCGCATGCGCGGATTGGAAGACTCCAACCCGCGCATGCGCGGATGACGTCATCGCGCATTTGCGCGAAACCCGCGCATGCGCGGGCCGGGATGCCCCTCAGCCACCCCGCGAATGGATACTGCGGGGCGGCGGAAGGACAAAGAGTGCGCGGGCATCGGGCCCGCTGCCCGCGATCGGTGCCCACCGATCACGGGCCCATGGCACCCTTGGCACGGCCGTGGTACTGCCGTGCCAATCGGTGCCATGGTTTTAAAAATCGACAGTTTACGGCCGTTTTTACGACCGGCCAGACCAGGTGTGTTTGCCGTTCGTAAAAACAGCCGTAAAGGGCTGGGAACTCGGCCCATCCATCAGCTGAGAATCGCTGCCGGCCGTAAAAAAACGGCGGCAGTGATTCGTATCGGGAGTCGGGCGTGTGGGGGGGGGGGGGGAGAGAATAGCGGGAGGGCGTCGGAACAGCGTGGCCGTAAAATTTTACGAGCCACGCTATTCTCCGCACCGTCTGGAGTGCGGAGAATCGCGCCCCAAGTGTTGACACTGGGGCAGAATTTGTGCACTTTCACGACAGCAACACTGGTGCCGAACCTGGACAGATTCAGCGACTGTGGAAGAGCTAGCAGTGGCGCCACAGTGGAACACAATAGATTCCAATGAAAAACGGTGCGGGACTCGCTGGGTCCGTCATCGGCACTCAGGAGTCTGTCAAGCTGCAGCCGTATATTGGATTGAATTTGTTTATTGTCGTGTACCATGGTACAGTGAAAAGTATTGTTCTGCATACAGTTCAGACAGGTCATTCTGTACATGAAAACAAAACATAGGGCAAACATATACAATAAAAATATATAGACACAAGCATCAGTTGAAGCATACACGAGTGTAGTACTACTCAGTAGAGAATATCCTAGAAATTACAATGCATTGGACCATTCGGTCCATTGGGTCTGCACTGGCCCTAGGAAAGAGCACCTACTTAAACCCACACCTCCACCCTATCCCCGTAATCCAGTAACCCCACCTAACCTTACTGGACACAAAGGGAATTTAGCATGGCCAATCCACCCAACAGGCACATCTTTGGGCTGTGGGAGGAAACCGGAATACCCGGAGGAAACCCATGCAGGAAGGGTTGGAAGAGTGAGTAAGTCGGGTGGGAGGGATCTTTGATTATGCTGCCCGCTTTCCCAAGGCAGTGGGAGGTGCAGACAGAGTTAATGGATGGGAGGCAGGTTCGCGTGATGGACTGTGGGCGGTGTTCACAACTCTGCAGTTTCCTGGGATGAGCTGTTGTCATACCAGGCTGTCATGCAGCCAGACAGGATTCTTTATAATAATAATAATCTTTATTGTCACAAGTAGGCTTACATTAACACTGCAATGAAGTTACTGGTAAAAACCCCTAGTGGCCACATCCCAGTGCCTGTTTGGGTACACAGAGGGAGAATTCAGAATGTCCAATTCACCTAACAAGCACACTTTTCAAGACTTGTGGGAAGAAACCGGAGTACTCGGATGAAACCCGGAGAATGTGCTCTTGATCATATGATTGCTATTGTTTCGAGTGGAAAATTAAAAAAATTCCAGACAGAGAGTTTGTTCGATGGCTCCACGCTATTTACCATTTACTGGACAAATGCTGCCTTGCTGATAGTGGCTATTTAAATATCGGTTTGAAAGATATACCAATTAAATGCAAACAACTTGCATTAAACATGAAAACCATATTTGTTACATACGGTGTATCTGTAAAAGTTGGTAAGAGTTAATGTGGACATGCCGAATTTCCTTCCCAGCGGGACACCCCAGGGCCATCCACCGAAGTGACTCTGGGAATGTCTGTTCGATGCGACCGATCCAAATCCCCTCTTCCTGTCAGCCCATCATCTCCAGCTTGACAGGCCGAAGAGGGTGCCCCAAAGCAGGGCACCAAAAGCAGGCTGAGGTCACCAGGCCTTAGTACTCCAATGGACACCTTCCAAAATCCTCACAGACAACAGGGCGCAGCAGTCAATAGACTGCCTCCATCTCTGCTGTGACTGCCGGAGAGGCACTAAAACGAATCAGCAAGGTAAGGAAATGAAAAATATGTAGCTGTACAACGTGGGCATGGGCATGAAACACATGTATATATCGTTCAGAAATGTAAATACACTGGCAATCATTTTACGTCTCCTCTTCTTTATGCCTCCTTCTTATAACGAATTGTGTTGTCAGTCACGTGAGAAACCTTGGGTACTGCAAAAACTAATAGGAATAGTCTCTGACCTGGACCTCTCGCTGTGTAGTGCATTACCATCTAACCACAGCAAGCGCTCTGTTTCACCATCACTGACCATATCAGTAACACCTAAATCTTAAATGTAAAGTGCGGTTCTTGCAAGAACCCCATTCCCATGCATCCTGGGTCCCCACCTGTACAGTCTATGCTCCACTAAGGACACTGCTGATTTCATAGAATCCTTACAATGCAGAATGAGACCACTCAGTCCATCAAGTCTGCACCGAACCTCCAAAAGGGCACCCCACCCAGGCCCATGCCTTCAACCTATCCCTGCAACCCAGTAACCCCTCCTAATCTTTTTTTTGCTGGTGCAGACTCGATGGGCTGAATGGCCTCCTTCTGCACTGAATATTCTCTGAACCCAGATGATCGACTGCCGACAGCTTTACCCATGCGACTGGATTTTCTGCTTTTCAGCTGAGGTGCTGGGATCATCATGCACTTCAAGTTCTGCAGTTGCATACTACTTTGGTCAATTTGAAGGCTGTGCTTGAGGGGTTAAACCTCATCGCCACTTTGAGGGTTCAGTGTTGCTTGAATGGGCATAATTGCTTCTCTTGCCTGTCTTTTCCAGACCTCACAATGTAGGGTCAGGTGGCGGTGTTTGAACTAACAGAGGCTCTTAAAACTAGCAGTTAACTTGAAGTTTGGGCTCAAAATGCACTCAATATTAGAATCAGGAGAACTTAAAATAGTAGAAGAAAAAGGGACAACAGATGGTCAGCGACAAACCTTTATAAAGGCCTTGAGGCAGCTGACTGCTCAGGAACCATCTTTCCAACAGTGTGATATTAATGAACTCATGTGATGTATACCTGCAAAACCCAGCAGGAAAGGTTGGTGCTTCTTCATTCTCTGATCCTCCACAAGCCAACAACATGCCTATAGGCTCAGCACTGAAACATATCCAAGGGCATGAAATTGTGGTACCAGCCCATTAAACATACCAAAAGAATTTATGGCCTGTCCAAGTCAATTCTAAAATAAATTTTAGCTGCATTACAAGAACAAGAGGTCAGAGTCTCAGGAAAGGGGTAGCAAATTTAAAACAGAGATGAGGAGAAACTACTTCTCCAAAGTGTCGTGAATCTGTAGAATTTGCTACCCCAGATGGATGCTGGGACAGTGAGTAAATTCAAGGAGAAGTTAGATAGATTTTTTATTATAATCGATTGAAGGGTTACAGAGAACTGGCAGGATGGTGGAAATGAGGCCACGACGAGATCAGTCACGATCATATCGAATGGTGGAGCAGACCCGAGGGGCTAAATTGTCTATTCCTGCTCCTTGTTCTCATGTTCTAAGAGAGTACTATTCTGTCTTATTCCACTTTCCAGCTCTTGGTCTGTAGTCCTACAGGTAACAGTACCTCAAGTGCAAATCTGGTGTTCTTGATTAATATGGGGATTCGGGATTATGGGGAGAAGGCAGAAGAATGGGGCTGAGGAACATATCAGCAATGATTGAATGGCGGAGCAGATTCAATGGGCCGAACGGTCTAATTATGCTCCAATATCTTATGGTCTTAAGTCTTAATAACCATCAAATAGCCACACTACCACTGAAAAGTAACATGTACAGATGTGAGATCTCATTTCTTTGGATCTTAGATTTTTTAAATTCTCTGATGGGATGCGAGCATCATTTGATGTCTATCCCTAATTACCTTGAACTGGGTGGCTTACTAGGCCATTTCAAAGGGAAGTTAAAAGTCAACCAACATTGCTGTGGATCTGGAGTAACATGCAGACCTGACCAGGTAGTGATGGCAGATTTCCTTCCCTAAAGGACATTAGCGAACCTGATGGATTCTTACAACCATTGATGAGAGTTTCATGGTCACCATTACTGAGACTAGCTTTCAATTGCAGATTTTAGTCATTAAATTTGAATTCCACCAGCTGCCATAGTAGGATTTGAACCTATGTTTCCAGAGCTGGAACACTGGACTACTAGTCCAGTGGTATTACCACTCTGCCACTTATCACTTTCTCTTTGCCTCTTATTTATTTCAATTTCTGTGCCTGATTTCACACTGAATTCAATAACAATTTTTAAAATAAATTTAGAGTACCCAATTTGTTTATCCAATTAAGGGGCAATTTAGCATGGCCCATCCACCTATGCTGCACATCTTTGGGTTGTGGGGGCGAGATCCATGCAGACTAGGGGAGAATGTGCAAACTCCACACAGACAGTGATCTGGGTCTGGGATTGAATCTGGGTCCTCGGTGCAGTGAGGCAGCAGTGCTAACCACTGAATTCAATATTCTAACAGGCATTCCCTAGGACAGACGCGACACTGCTCATTAACAATTCTTCAGTCGGATTACACAATTGCTTGCTCTGTTCATACAGATCTCAAGTCCTCTGCAGAGGGCACTGTGCTGTTTGGATCTCGAGAAAATTCAATGGAAAGCCTAGGGGCAATTATAAACATTTAATGAATGGCTGGCATAATTTGCCCAACAGGAGCAAAACCTAGCCCATCTAATTTAAAAATTGAAGAGGAAAACTGTAAGCAGAGTAAAAAGCAAACAAGAGTTCTAAAATAATCTAGGCGGGAGGGCGATATGATGGCAATACCCTGGTACTGTGAAGGCTCTGAACTTGTATGAATAAAGGTGCTTTTGTTTATGTATTAATTTCAGAAGAAAAACAGGAATTCATTAGTTTTTCTAGAGGGTTACTTAGACCGTGGTTCAACAATATCCATGGAATGATTCCATCATAGTTCACTGCTTTCAAGAAAGCAGGTGGTATAGTAAACTTAAGGGATAAAACATAGTGATGCCCTTTTAGTATACTTGTTGGTGTTCACCAGAGTGTGGAGATTGGCAGTCACTTGCACCTTTCTCTGAAATATACAAGACTATATATTTTATTATGGGAAAGGAGGTACACTTAGAATAAGAAAGCAGAATAACACATAACTCACTTAAATTCTAAATCTTTAATCAAAGAATGGCAAAATATCTAACAGTTAATTCTTTGCATGTGAAAATGCAACACATTCTTTCATGGTCAATACTATGGTTGACTTTAGTATTGCCTTGATATATATTTTCACACATTTTGTTGAAAACATCAGATGTGGAAACTGCTATAATTCTTTAATACTGCACACTTTGTTGTCATAGAATTGTTTGCTAAGATGCAGGCTAGATGTTCGTATAGCCTCCGATACAGGCTGGGAAATTTCGGCTCAGTGCTGATTAAATATAAAACGTCAACAGCATTCAAGAAAATATATTGGATTGTTATCATTTAGGTTACATTAAAGCCAATTTGCTCAGGTTTCTGATCTAAAAATAAAGTGCATACTATACGAAGGAAACCTATTAGATAAACATAATTTTCATGTTTTAATTACCTCACTTAAATTTTTAAAAATAAATTTAGAGTACCCAATTAATTTTTTCCAATTAAGGGGCAATTTAACGTGACCAATCCACCTACCCTGCACATGGGGCAAAACCCACGTAAACACAGGGAGAATGTGCAAACTCCACAGGGACAGTGACCCAGAGCCGGGATCAATCCTGGGACCTCGGCGCCATGTGATTGCAGTGCGAACCTCTCGCTTAAGTTTCATGAGTCAATATTTTTAAAGAATCAACACCAGACAGATTTTAAAACTTATTTTGCCCCAAATAAAGATAAAATTTGATCCTTCAGACATAAATGCGTCCACTGGTTCAGGGAAAAACACAAACCTTACATCAGAGCACCTTCATTTGAATACAAATTATGATCAGATGTGCAATGACTTTTGTTTCTCTTGACATCTATTTATTCAGGAAAATAAAAAGTAATCCAACTATCTATTTAGCTGATGATGGAGCAAGACATTTATAAATATTTTGTAATGGCCAAGTGTGTGGTGAAGTTATTCCCATCAGTTTAATGAAAAGACCCAACTTCATTCAAGTTACAGATAAAACAACTTGACAGCTGGATAATCAGTTAAATCAAATATTCATTAAAATATCACAAGTATGTAGATCATCCACAACAAAATATTCTTCCTTTCCTCAGTTAAAATTCACAGGCTTTAATTTCTAAAGACATTAAATACAGCCCAAGTCAGCATAGGTCTATTCAGAACTTTTGTTAGAAGAAAAAAGAGGCTAACTTATCCAAAGTCTTAAATGACCCATTGTGTGAGTCACACAAAATAGGGATGTACCTGCTTCAAACCCTGTTCTACACTGTTATCAAACCATAGTCATGTGTCAGTCGGGATGCTCTAGCAGGTTCAAACCTTATTAGACGGCGGGATAGGGGTGGTGAAGGAGGTAGATGGGAAAGAAGGGAATAAAATGATCCAGGATTCCCATTCATGAACTATTCCCGAGTGAGTGCTCAACAGTAGATGTGGAAAGGAAGTGTTAATGGATAGCAGGTAAAAACAGGATCACCTTTGATGTTGAATATCCTACCAGAAACAACTGCTACACATGAAGAATCGCACTTCAACAAAGTGCAAGAAAGTTAACAGATCAAAATATCAGCGACTGTCTTCAAGAAAAAAAAAAGAAAGAGAGGCAAAAAGCAGCTGCAGCCCACCATTTTCTGCAACCTAGGGGTTTGTATGCATTTTGTTTCTGTTCGTTCAACGTGAGATACCAGCGACCTGTGGATTCTTTGGAATGGGGTTGTATGCGGGTAATAAATGCTGATATCAACGTGGAATCCAAGTGATAAATTCTTTTGGCCTTCATAACATTCAAGTAACAATCATTGTCCCTTCCTGTATCTGGTGACTCCAGTTTAGTGACAAATAATCTCCAGATCACCTTTGTTAATTTTGAAAAAAATAGTAAAGTACTCAAGCGTAGAATTTTTGTTCATCAGGCCCATGGACCTGTTGCTGCTGTGCCTGTCCAATACTTGCCACAGATACATCTGTCCATGACAGTATCAGTACCACACTCCTTGTGGAGACGATGTCCTGTCTTCACATTGAGCATACCCTTCCCATCATGCTGTCTGGCACTACCACCAAGTTAAATGAAATAAATTTTGAACAGATCTAGCAACTCAAGACTGGGCATGAGACGCTGTGGGCCATCAGCGGCAGCAGAATTGTACTCGAGCACAATAAGTAACCTTATGGTCCAGCATATCCCGTACTCTACCATGACCACCAAACCAGGGAATCAACCTTGGTTCAATTAAGGATCAGAAGGGCATGCCAGGAGCAGCATCAGGCATACCTAAAAATAAGCTGTCAATTTATGTTCTCTGATGACCGCACAATTTTCAGCACATTCAAGATTCCTCAAATACTGAAGCAGTCCATGTCTAAATGCAACAAGAACTGGACAACATCGAGATTGACAAGTGGCAAGTAACATTCACGCTACACAAGTGCCAAACAATAATTATTTCTGACGAGAGAATCTAACTATTTCCCCTCGATGTTCAATGGCATTACTAATGCTGAATCCCCAACTACCCATATAAATACTGTGTCTACAAGAGCAGGTCAGAAGCTGTGAATCTTGTAGCAAGTAACTCTCCAAAGCCTGTCCACAATCTTCAAGGCACAAGTCAGGAGTCTAATGGAACACCACTCCTTGCCTGGATGAGTGCAGCTTCAACAACACTCAAGAAGCTCGACAGCACCCAGGACAAAGCAGCGCGTTCGATTGGCACCCCTTCCACAAACATTCACTCCTTCCACCACTGACGCACAGCAGCAGCAGTGTGTACATTTACAAGATGTACTTCAGGAACTCACCAAGGCCACTTGGGCAGCACCTTCCAAACATGTGGCACTACCATCTAGAAGGACAAGGGCAGCAGATACGTGGGAACGTCACAACATGGAAGTTCCCCTCCATACATCATCTTGACTTGGACCTATTACCATTCCTTCACTGTCACTAGATCAAAATCCTGGACTCCCTCCCTAACTGTGGGTGTACCTATACCACATGGACTGTAGCGGTTCAAGAAGGTAGCTCACCACTACCTTCTCAAGAGCAATTAGGGATGGGCAATGAATGTTGGCCTAGCCAGCGAAACCCACATGCCTTGAATAAAAAATATATATGTTGGTGGAACTGCATGTGTACATTATCAGGCAAAGATAGGATTTGACTTGACACCCAAATTCCCTAACATTCACTGCCTGTGTCATTTGTGGAAAATGTGCATCAGCTTCTGCACAACCATACTTCAGATCCAGTTCCCATTCCAGAAGGAAAATTGAAAGATTAAGATCACAGAATCAGAGAATTCCTACAGTGCAGGAGGCCATTTGACCCATCGAGTCTGCACCAACCCTCTGTAAGAGCACCCTATCTAGACACGTAACCCTGTAACCCCACCTAACCTTTGGACACTAATGAGCAATTTAGCATGGCCAATCCACCTAATCTGCTCATCTTTGGATCGTGGGAGGAAACTGGAGCACCCGGAGGAAACCCACGCAGACACGGGGAGAACGTGCAAACTCCACACAGAGTCAAAATCAAACCCAGGCCCCTGGCACTGAGGTAACAGTGTTAACCACTGTGCCCCATGCCACCCATTTTTTGGAGGAGGTTCTTGATGGAAAATTTGGAAACCCCTAATCCCACATGCCAATCGTAAATTGCGAAGGAGGACCATTTTTCCTGCTTGTTGTGTAACCCTGGCATTGCTTTGTGTGATTCTTCCATCGCTACACTGACTACACAGACTGTAGCAAATCTCGTTCCCTTCAATGTGATCACTCTGCATCTCAGTTTTTGGCCGGTCCAAAAATGCCCTCATTTTGAATCAAAGTTACCCTCCTGTGCAATTTGATCCAAAGACAAGCTGGTACACTGTTTAATAGAACCATTTCCAATCTCCTTGGCTTGTTTTTTTTTTAATAAACAATTTTATTGAGGTAGTTTTTGGCTTTATAACAGTTACAGACATCATCAGAAAGATAAGCAAAAAAGGCAAAAATGTGCAAACATCCACGTACTTTCAATACTTCCATAGTAACATATTGCACAAGCCCGCTCCCCTCCCACCGGTACTACCCGCCATATTTTCCCTCCTACTCTACTCTACCCCCCCTCCTCCCCACCCCCCTGCTGACGCTCACTCTCCCGCAAAGAAGTCAATAAATGGTTGCCACCTCCGGGTGAACCCCTGCACAGATCCCCTCAAGGCGAACTTAATTTTTTCCATCCCCAGGAAACTCGACATGTCCGCAAGCCACCACTCAGTCTTCGGGGGCTTTGAGTCCCTCCACGCCAATAATATTCGTCGCCGGGCTATCAGGGAAGCAAAGGCCAAAACATCGCCTCTTTCTCCCCCTGGACGCCCGGGTCTTCTGAAACCCCAAAAATTGCCACCGCTGGACTCATCACCACCTTTGTTTTTAGCACCTGGGACATGACCCCCGCAAATCCCTCCCAGTACCCCCTCTGCTCAGGGCATGCCCAAAACATGTGAACATGGTTCGCTGGTCCTCCCGCGCACCTAGCGCATTTGTCCTCTATCCCGAAAAATTTGCTCATCCGAGCCACCGTCATATGGGCCCGGTGAACGACCTTAAATTGGATCAGCCCGAGCCTAGCACATGTCGCGGTCGAATTTACCCTACTCAGGGCCTCTGCCCACAGCCCATCCTCCATTTCCCCGCCTAGCTCCTCCTCCCATTTAAGTTTCAGTTCCTCTGTCTGGGACCCTTCCTCCCTCATAAGCACCTTATATATACCCGAGACTCTGCCCTCCCCTTCTTCCCTCCTAGAGACTATTCTGTCGAGGATCCCCATTGGCGGGAGGTGTGGGAAAGATGGGACCTGTCTACGAACAAAGTCCCGCAACTGTAGGTATCTAAAATCATTTCCCCTTACAAACCCAAATTTCTCCTCCAAGCTCCTCAAACTCGCGAAGCTCCCTTCCAGGAACATATCACCCACCCTTCCCGCCCCTGCTCGCCGCCATACTCGGAACCCCCCATCCATACTGCCGGGGGGCAAACCGATGGGTGTCGCAGATTGGCGCCCAGACAGACGCCCCCATCTCCCCCACATGCCTCCTCCACTGGCCCCATATCCGCAGGGTCGCCACCACTACCGGGCTGGTGGTGTACTTGGCCGGCGGCAGCGGTAGAGGAGCCGTGACCAGGGCTTCCAAGCTGGAGCCCCTGCACGAAGCCGCCTCCACCCGCTCCCAAATAGACCCCGTACCCACCATCCACTTCCTTATCATAACGATGTTGGCCGCCCAGTAATAATTGATCAGACTCGGCAAAGCCAGCCCTCCCTCGCTGCGGTTCCTCTCCAACATTGCCATCTTCCCCCGCGGGGATTTTCCCGCCCAGACAAAGCTCATGATCAGCCCGTTAACTCTTTTGAAGAAGGACTGTGGGATAAAGATCGGGAGGCACTGAAAAATAAACAAAAATCGAGGGAGGATTGTCATCTTTATAGTCTGCACCCTCCCTGCCAGCGACAGCGGGAGTGCATCCCATCTCCGAAACTCTCCCTTCATTTGCTCCACCACCCTGGCCAAATTTAACTTATGCAGCCTGCCCCAGTCTCGTGCCACCTGGATTCCCAAATACCGGAAATTTTCCTCAACCAGCCTAAACGGTAGCCCTCTCAATCTGTTCTCCTGGCCCCTTGCCTGGACCACAAACATTTCACTCTTGACCGTATTTAATTTGTATCCTGAGAACTGGCCGAACTTCCTCAGCATTCCCAGTATAGTTCCCATCCCGGCCACTGGGTCCGACATGTACAGGAGCAGTTCGTCTGCATAAAGAGAAACCCTGTGTTCAACCCCGCCCCTCACCATCCCCTTCCAACCCTCTGCGGCTCTCAGCGCAATCGCCAGCGGCTCTATGGCCAGCGCAAACAGCAGCGGGGAGAGCGGGCAGCCCTGTCTGGTCCCTCGGTACAACCTAAAGTACTCCGACACTTCTCTGTTAGTCCTGACGCTGGCCCTCGGGGCCTGATATAACAATTTGATCCAATCCACCAATCCCTCCCCGAACCCAAACCGTCCGAGCACCTCCCATAGATAGTCCCACTCCACCCGGTCAAAGGCCTTCTCGGCGTTGGCTTGTTTTTTTAAATAAAAGGATAATGTTTTAAATCTGATTAAAATCTGCCCTTGCCCAACCCCCTCAGACACCGATTGTCCTCTTTAGTTGCTGCCGGTGGTAGGGGGGGTTCACATGGTTTCAGCAGCAATTGCAACAGGAGCTCGAGTTGCGGAGGGCGAAGCTGCTGTTTCCCGATGGACTCAGGGGACTGACTGCCTGACGGAGCCCATGGCATCGCAGAACCCCCCGCCCGCCACCCGCTGGGGGCAAATCAACCCCCAAAAGATTGTTTGGACTTCTTATACACCTATTAAAACTGTTCCCATCTAGGGATAGTGATTACCATTCTACCGTTCCCACCACCGCCCAGTCCTCCGAACATTACGCGTTACACCACTAATCACTATTTCTAGATATGAGGAAGTATTGTATCACAGGGTACGGTCTGTGATCTAGGGATTGTGAGCATCATGCCACAAGACACTGTCCTCTATCTAGGAAGACAGATTGCTATGCAACATTGCCGCTTCCCTGTAATGTTTCAGCCTTAAGGTCGTCTTTGGATTCTATTTTTATGAGGTTGTGCAAAGCTGCAATTTTCAGATAATTCAGGTTTTCTATATTAAGGAGTATGGTAAATAGAGGGAGAATGAGGAATTTGAATTTGGCTGTATTCTTGCATTGTGAAAAGAACCATAAGACTAGTGTTTCTGCTTTGTGCATAAAAGGAACCAACCGCAGGACATTTTGATTACTATACCTATTCATTCTGGAGTTCTTTGACTGAAACTTGCCAACTAACTGCACAAGTCTATTTCTACACTCATCAAATGCAAGGCTCTGACTTATATTACAACAAAACACTGGTCTAAAAACAAAAATTAAATTCAGAGCAGCATTCCTACAAAGTCTATCTGTTAATTCATTAGCCTACAATAGATTAGAGTAAACCACAGAAAGAGCTATAACCTTTTGAAGTTAGTATTGGCACGAAGTGTACAAGTGGATGTGCAGTACCTGATTGTTACTGTTTGAGGTGAATGAACTTCCGAACGCTGGGCCACCACTGGAACCAGCTTGAGTTGATGAGAAGGGGTCAAAAGCTGCCAAGTTAGTTGTCGCGTTCTGTGCTTTTCCGCCAGGTGCCAAGGGTACACTTTCTGAAATCATCTGAGAAGTAAAAGGAAGATTTTTTTGCACCATTAACATGGGGTAAAACACCATTAAACTACGTTAAATAGTCTAGCCCTTATTTTGTTCTGCATCTTTGCAGTATTTGAAATAATTGTTGTGCACCCTTTTTACCAATCAAGTCCGAACCACAGCAACTCATGTGAACCATGTCATGCGTACTTTACAACAAGGATGACCTTTGGTAAGTTTGGTGAACAGTTTTGTCATTGACGAGAATTACATTCCTCTAGTTTCCTATGCTTGTTTTTTTTCTGCCTCATGAGCCACCCAAATTGGCAGCAAATTGATGGCTTTTTCCTAATCCCAGACTTATATCTTCCTGTTCCTTGGTAGAGCATGTTGGACTTCAATACATAATACTTTGCATCAATATTTTTCTCATTTGTCATATGTGTGAAAATATTCTTTCATAGGATCTACAAATTGGCCAATGAATAGGGGCGGCACAGTGGTGCAGTGGTTAGCACTGCTGCATCACGCCGCTGTGGGCCCGGGTTCGATCCCCGCCCTGGGTCATTAACCGTGTGGAGCTTGCACATTTTTCTGTGTTTGCGTGGGTCTCACCCCCACAACCCAAAGATGTGCAGGCTAGATGAAATAGCCACACTAAATTGGTCCTTAATTGGAAAAGAAAAGAATTGGGTGCTCTAAATTTTTTATTTTTTTTTTTAAAATGGCCAATGGATACTCTGGTATTTTCATCATGCTTTTGTTCATACAAGGCAACCATTTTTGACATGACTAAAGCTTACGAAAATACTATGGAACAAAACCTCATACTTAGAACCACTTCGGAATACGTCGACAAGATAGCTGCATTTTAATTGCTAGCTAAAATGTTAGGACTTGTAGCCAAACTGGTAAATAATGATAGTCAGCTAACAATGCCAGAACAGATACTGGAATTTTATGCCTACGTAGCAGGTGGGGGAGAAGAGCGGCAAAATAAAATTGGGTGCCATAGGAACAGGGGCAAAGCCATCACCTACCAACCCCAAAGGTTGGTCGGACATCGAGGGGGAGGGGGGCAGACGGACAGATTTGGGGGGGGGGGGGGAGATCAGATGGGCAGGAGCCATGGGGAGCGGTGAGCATCATGGGGAGCAGGCAGCGATGGGTGAAGAGGGCTTTGAAAAATGACTGCCAGTCAACATAAAAAAGGGAAGCCAAAGTCTCTTCTGCAGGCACATAAATAGTCAGAGGGTGGTAAAAGGAGTAGGGCCAATTCTGGACCAAAAAGGGGATTTACACATGGAGGAAAGGGTAAGTCTGACGTGTTAAATGAATATTTTGCAGCCACCTTTACCAAGGAAGATGCTACCTGGGCCATGGTGACAGAGGAGAAAACGCATCATTAGAAGGGTTCAAAATTGATAAGGAAGAGCTATTGGATGAAGTGTCAGCCGTTAAAGTTGACAAGACACTGGGGCGTAACGTGATGCATGCAATGATATTGAAGGAAGTGAGAGTGAGAATTGCAAGGGCACTGATCATAACCTTTTAGCCTTCCTAGACTTAGTGGAGGTGCCAGAGGACTGGAGAATTGCAAACATTATGGCCTTTGAACAGAAAAGGTTACAAGGATAAGCCAAATACTCAAAGACCAGTCAGTTAAACTGCAATGGCGGAGAAACTTCAAGAAACAATTATTCGGGATAGAATTAACAATCACTTGGAAAAATGTGGGTTTATTAGGAAGAGCCTAAGGAAAATAATGTTCAACTAACTTGCTGGAGTTTTTTGGAAGATGTAACAGAGAGAGCTGATGAGGGTGATGCTGTTGATGTGGTGTACATGGACTTTCAAAGGACATTTGATAAAGTGCCACACAACAGACCGGTGAGAAAGGTTATAGCTCATGGAATAAAAGTAACAGTGGGAATGTAATGTAACAATAATCTTTATTGCTTTATTGTCACAGGTAGGCATACATTACAATGAAGTTACTGTGAAAAGCCCCTCGTCGCCAGATTCCGGTACACAGAGGGAGAGTTCAGAATGTCCAAATTACCAAACAGAACGTCTTTCGGGACTAGTGGGTCCCGAAAGCTGGCTTGTAATGGAGAACAAGGCCAGCAGCATGGGTTCAATTCACATACCAGCCTCCCCTAACAGGCGCAGGAATGTGGCGACTAGGGGCTTTTCACAGTAACTTCATTTGAAGCCTACTTGTGACAATAAGCTATTTTCATTTCATTTTCATTTCAAGATGGATTGGCAAAATTGGGACTGTTCTCTTTGGGGAGAAGAAGGCCAAGAGGAAATTTGATAGCGATATTCAAAATCACGAGGGGGCTGTGGAGTTTGCACATTCTCCCCATGTCTGCATGGGTTTCACCCCCCCACCCCCCAACCCAAAGATATACAGGTTAAGTGGATTGGCCATGCTAAATTGTCCCTGAATTGGAAGAAAAAAATAATTGGGTACTCTAAATTTATTTTTAAAAATGAGAAATAATACAACTTTTAAATTAAGTTACTGAGACCAAATTAACATAGAGAGTGAAAACTTCAAGTGAAGCAATAACAGTGGTTTGCTGTCTCTCAGGTGAAGAACTTAAGACAAAAAATTTTTTTTATATGTTACACGGTTAAGGGCATCAACGTAAATAACAAAAAGCAAGCAGCCATAAGAATCTTATAAGAACCTGTTTCAAGAGGAATAAAAGCAAACAAGTCTATTTTAAATTACCCTTCAACACAATTAGGTAATTTTTAAAAGAGCTAAATAAAAATTAACATTTCCTCCTGTGCGTATTATTGTAACTGTTCTGACAGCCATACAAACTCGGCAAGTCCAAACTAGAGAAATTCATGTCCATGACTGGGGGAAAAAAAATCCAAAACAAGAGTTTGCAACTTCTTCAAAACTCCCACATTCGTGGAGGATGAATGAATCAGGAACATAGTGCATTCTGGGCACTTCCAAGTATTCAGAGTATATAAAAACATAACTTGAGTGAAGAACTTCAGGTATAAAAAAGCCAGCATTACCACCACAATATAAGAAGAAACTGCTCACCTCCACATAGTCTGCTGGAACAAGTCCAGTCATTCCCTGAGCATTTGTTGCTTCACACCATCCACCACCGACATCCTGAAAGTATGAACCAAACACTTCAGTTAAAAAAACTAATGGCACAGATAGCGTTTCATTTTTATTCTTACCTTGAGTGTCTCGCTCAAGTGTAGGAAGTGGGTTTAATGCAAGAGACCTTTAAGCTTTAACAAGTCTCTGCAGCCAGAAAATGTGGATAAGCCAGGAAGCTTATGCTATTTCCTGCAGTTTGTAAATTTCTAACAGTTCCATAAAGAAGACAAAAGTGTGGGAGGGAGAATCCAATTTACTGTTTCAATTTTCTCATTTAATCTATTTCTTGGCACATGTAGGTGAAAATATGAACTGCTGAGGCAGTTCGGTCCACAGCATTTGCTTAACTGGTCTCAAAACAGCCCTTTACTATCATGTTACAACACAACATTTCCACTGAACCTTAAATTGCAAACAAGCCAGATGACAAAGAATATTCCAGTTAATTTGAGTACCAGTGTGGGTTGTCCAGATGTCCCAGCTGGTTAAAAAAACTGAACTATACAGGTCAGACCAGGAAGATCCCAGGATTGGCCCTTAATCTGTGCTGAACTGCTGATGGAAAATAGGGACAGAATAATTTACCTCAAGTATGCAGTTTTTTATACTTAACCACAGCACTGATAGAAATACGCCTACGTTATTGTATCAGACCTGCAAAGTTTCCATCCCAAACTAAATGACTTCCAGATTTAAACATCTTTGGCACAGTGTTTTACATGTCTAAGTTATATAACTTGGCACACAATCATTCAAGCTGCAGATAAGCCAACTGCCTCCACTGCTGAAAAATTAAGGTTTCACAAATTTAAGCTGCATCTCTGAGTAATGCTACTGCACCACAGAGTGATGATACACAGATTCGGTCCACATTGCCGAGTTCCCAGTTTCGACAAGTCTACTTTTGGGCAGCAGCATCTAGAAGACTGGAAGTTTGCTACTGGAAATGGAAAATAATTCTCAAGATAATCTTGTTCATCATCTAGCAAGTAGCTTAGCATTAACTGGAGTGTTAAACTGTTACCCTGACCTGACAAAACTCGTGAGAAGATATGGTGACATTAGTCCAAAAGGGAGGGGGGTTTTCTGGAAGAAAAAGGAAATCGGAATTAAATTAAACCCTGCTGAACCAGATTGTGCCACGTGGATGTCAGACAATGACTATCTCTCAAAAATAGAACATAATCACCTTCCCATGATAGGTTTAAAATTTGAAAGGAAATTAGGAATGCAAAGAGAGGACATGAAAAACAATATTAGCAAGATCAAGGAAAACCCAGAGAGGTTTAATAAATACATAAAATGCACAAGGATAACAAAGAATAGAGACCAAAAAGGTCATTTGTGTGCAGAATCAAAAGGCTTGGTCAATGTTTTTAAATAATTTATTTTCCTCTGTCTTCACATAAGTGACACTACAGACATTGCAGTCAAGGGGAGGAGTGTGAAATATTAGATGGATTAAAATCCGGGGAGGCACGGTGGCATAGTGGTTAGCACTACTGCCTCACAACTCCAGAGACCCGCGTTCAATTCCGGCCTCGGGTGACTGTCTGTGTGGAGATTCCCCCCATGTCTACATGGGTTTCCTCCGACACTCCAAAGATGTGCAGGTTAGGTGGATTGGCCATGCTAAATTGTCCATTAGCATTCAAACGGTTAGGTGGGGTTACTGGGTTAGGGGGATAGGGTAGAGGTCTGGGCTTAAGTAGGGTGCTCTTTCCAAGGGCCGGTGCAGACTCGATGGGCCAAATGGCCTCCTTCTGCACTGTAAATTCTATGATTCTATGATATGAAAATGGCTAAAGAAGAAACATGAAGGGGTTTGACATCTCTGAAAATTGGATGAAATGTTTCCCAGGCTGCTGAGAGAAGCAAGGGAAGGAAAAAATAAAATGGAGGCTCTGAGCATAATTTTCCAATCTTCTCAAGCTACAGCACTTGTTACTGTTGTACAAAAATGAATAAAACGGAGCTATTACGGGTCAGTCAGCCTAACAGGGGTGGTAGCAAATTATAAGACAAAAAGAAGGGAGGGTATAGACTGCCATTTAGAAAGATAAGGATTTACTAAAGACAGTCAGCATGGATTTGTTACGGGAATGTTGTGTCTGACTAACATGAATGAGTTTTGAAGTGACAAGGAAGGTCGAAGGCAGCAGTTTAGTTGATTATAATCTACATATACTCTAACAGGGCCAAGTCCCACATGATAAACTGGTCAAAAAATTAAGAATCTACGGGATCCAAAAGAGGGATTCAAAATTGGCTCATTGGCAGGAAACAAAGTGTAACTGCCAAGGGTATTTCTGTGACTGAAAGGCTGTTTCCAGTGGAGTTACACATGGCTCAGGACTAAGTCTCTTGTTTTTTTATGTGCATGTATATATAAATAATTAAAACCGAAATGAAGAGAAGATAAAAAAATTGGTTAGGTGGTGGACAGTAAGGAAGAACGCTGTAGTCTGCAGGTAGGTACGAAAGTGACAAATGGATTTCAACCGAGAGAAGTGTGACAAAATGCATTCCGGGAGCGAAAACGAGGCAAAGGAAGGCATAATAAATGGTAGGATATCAAGAAAAGTAGAGGAACAGAGGGGCATTGGAGTGCTGGTCCACAGATCACAGAAAGTTCAAGTAGATAAGGTGGTTAAGGCGGCACAAGGGATGCTTTTGTCAGCCAAGGTATAGAATATAAGAGCAGGGAGGTCACACTAGAACTGTATGAAATACAAGTTAGGCCATACACCGCATATACCTCTGTTCACACTTTACATGAAGAATGTGAATGCACTTAGAGAGGATACAAAGGAGGTTTACAAAGATGTTGCCAGAAATGGAGAATTTTGGTTCGGAGGAAAGATTGGATAGATTTGGGTTGTTTTCTTTGGAATTTCAAACTCTTCAAATAAGGGGCCAAGAGAGAGTGCCCTATTTTCCTTAGCGGAGAAGTCAACAAACAGACAGCAAAGATTTAAAACAAGTACTTGGTCGAAGAATTAGAGGGACGTTGAGGAGAAATATTTGCAACCAGAAGAGCTGTAGCTCTGGAACTCGCTGTCCGAAACAGTGGCAGAGCAGAAACCTTCAAGTGCTGTAACCCTTTTTAAAAATTCATTCATGGGATGTGGGCGTCGCTGGCTGTACCAGCATTTATTGTCCATCCCAAACTGTCCTTGAAAGAGAGTCAACTGCACTGTTGTGAATGTGGAGTCACATGTAAATTTCTGTATTTTACCTTTGTCAACATTTGTCAATCTCAGTTTTGAAATTTCCAATTGACCTTACCTCAGAAACTTTTGCGGTTGATGGCAGATTTTCTTCCCGCAGGGACATTAGCAAACCAGTTTTTACAACGATCAACAATGGTTTCATTGGAGTTTTCATCACAGATCTTTAATAAATTCAAATTTCACCATCACCATATGGTGGATACGAACCTGGGTACCCAGAGCATTACCCTGGGTCTCTGAATTACCAGTCCAGTGGCAATACCATTACGCCACCACCTTCCCTCATTGAGCTATAAATAAAGAGCTAGAAAGATCTGCAGGTTAAGTGGATTGGCCGTCATCAATACGCAGGGTTATGGGGATAGGGAGGGGGAGTGGGCCTAGGTAGAGTGCTCTTTCCGTGGGTTGGTGCAGACTTCAATGCTGAATGGTCTCCTTCTGCAATCTAGGGATTCTATGAAAGTGGTATTAAGCTGTGTAGAACATAGAACAGAACATAGAACAGAACATAGAACAGTACAGCACAGAACAGGCCCTTCGGCCCTCAATGTTGTGCCGAGCCATGATCACCCCACTCAAACCCACGTATCCACACTATACCCGTAACCCAACAACCCCCCCCCCTTAACCTTACTTTTTATTAGGACACTACGGGCAATTTAGCATGGCCAATCCACCTAACCCGCACATCTTTGGACTGTGGGAGGAAACCGGAGCACCCGGAGGAAACCCACGCACACAGGGGGAGGACGTGCAGACTCCACACAGACAGTGACCCAGCCGGGAATCGAACCTTGGACCCTGGAGCTGTGAAGCATTTATGCTAACCACCATGCTACCCTGCTGCCCCTGTAGCTCCTTTTCAACCAGCACAGACACAATAATCCGAATGGCCTCCTTCTGCATCATAAATATCCTGAGTTCAACAAACATCAGGACAAACAGCCTACTTGATTGGCATCCACCACCGTGAACATCCACTCCACCACTGGTACACTGTGGCAGAAGTGTACACCATCCACAAGGTGCACTGCAGCAACTCACCAAGATTCCTTCACCTTCCAATCTCACAACCTATACAAACTAGAAGAACAAGGGCAGTGAGTATGTGGAATACCAGCAAGTTCCCCTCCATGCAACATGCCATCCATTGGAATTACAATACTGTTCCATCTTTGTCACAGAATATAAATTCTGGAGCTCTCTCTCTAAAAGCACCATGGAAGTACCTTCACTATAAGATTTGAAGCAATTTAAGAAGGCAATTCAGCACCACCTTTACATGGACAATTAGGGATGGGGAAAATGCTGGCCTTCCAAAGAGTACCTCATCCCATGAATGAATAATACAAACATCAAATCAAGGGTCACTGCAAGTTCAGCAGAGCCTTTCTACCTTATTAGTCTGGAAATAACCCTCCTGCACTTGGTCTGCTTTTTTCAAATGGGCTGACAAGTTGCTGCTTTTAGATAATTGCGCACCACGGTCACTTGGCTCCTTCACCCATTTAGATTCTTATTTACCTTGTGTTACATGACCTCTATTTTTCCTCACCAAGTTACAATACCTCATACTTAACCGAAATGCTGAAATTCAATGTCAACAATGTGCCCATCCATCAAGTTTATTTATGCTGACTGAAGGCGGACGTAGTAATGTTGCAGGAGACGTACCTTAGAGTAACAGACCAGATTAGATTGAGGAAAGGCTGGGTCAGTCAGGTCTTTCACTCGGGACTGGATTCAAAGACTAGAGGGGTTGCGACCTTGATCAATAAGCAGGTGGTGTTTGAGGCAGGTAGAATAGTTTTGGATGTGGGATGTTGGTACATTATGTTCAGTGGGAAACTGGAGGGGGTGCAGGTGGTATTGGTAAATGTGAATGCGCCAAATTGGGATGATGTAGAGTTTATAAAGAGGATGCTGGGGAAGATGCCGGACCTGGACTCGCACAGGTTGGTCATGGGAGGGGACTTCAACACAGTTATTGACCCTGGCTTGGACCGGTCAAGCTCGAAAACGGGCAGGGTGCCAGTAATGGCAAAGGAACTAAAAGGGTTGATGGAGCTGATGATGGGGGTGGTGGTGATGGTGGTGGATCCATGGAGATTTGGGCAGCCGAGGGTGAAGGAGTTCTCCTTCGACTCGCACGTACATAAAGTGTACTCCTGGATCGATTTCTTCATTTTGAGCAGGGCCTTACTGGCAGGGGTGGTGGACACGGGGTACTCGACGATCACAATCTCAGGCCATACTCCGCATTGGGTCGACCTGCAGGTCAGTAAAGACAGTAACCAGCGCCCGCGCTGGAGGGTAGATGTGGGACTTTTGGCTGACGAAGGGATGTGCGAGCAGCTGAGGAAATGTATTCAGAACTACCTACAGGTCAATGACACGGGGGAAATTTCTGCAGCGGTGGTCTTGGAAGCACTGAAGGCGGTGGTTTGAGGGGAGCACAGGGAGAAGGTAGACAGGACAGAGACGGACCGACTGGTTAAGGAGGTACTACAGATCGATTGGAGGTATGCGGACACTGCAGAGGCAGGGCCTTTAAGGGAACGGCAGAGGCTGCAGGCGGAGTTTGGCTTGTTAACCCCAGGGAGGGCGGTGGAGCAGCTGAGAAAGGCGAGGGGGACAATATATGAGCATGGAGAGGCCAGCAGAATGCTTGCACGGCAGCTTAGAAAGAGGAAGGAGGCAGCCAGGGAGATAGGGAAAATAAGTGACGGAGATGGGAACCTGGTTGGAGATACAGCAGGGGTGAATAAGACATTTAGGGATTTCTACAGGGCCGGAGGGGATGGGATACTTCTTGGGGGAGCTGAATTTCCCAAAGGTGGGCGGGGAGCTGGTAGAAGGGCTGGGGGCCCCAAGTGGGTTGGAAGAGATAGTGGAGGGTCTGAAGGCCGTGCAATTTGGTAAAGCCCCGGGGCCGGACGGGTACCCAGTGGAGTTTCATAAAAAATCCTCTGGGATATTGGGGCCGGTGTTGATGAGGATGTTCAATGAGGCAAGAGAAAGAGTGGTGCAGTCCCCGAC
Organism: Scyliorhinus canicula; assembly: GCF_902713615.1. Lineage (NCBI taxonomy): Eukaryota > Metazoa > Chordata > Chondrichthyes > Carcharhiniformes > Scyliorhinidae > Scyliorhinus > Scyliorhinus canicula. The sequence continues at coordinate 221,950,640 of NC_052146.1, forward strand.
GATGTCACAGGCCACGATTTCGCTGATTCTGAAGCAGGACAATAACCGGCAGCTGTGTGGGTCCTACAGGCCGATATCCCTGTTGAATGTGGGCACCAAACTGCTGGCCAAAATTTTGTCCTCCAGGATTGAGGATTGTGTTCCAGGCGTTATTGGGGAGGACCAAACGGGGTTTGTTAAGGGTATTCAGTTGGTGGCCAATGTAAAAAGGCTGTTAAACGTGATCATGATGCCCCCGGAAGTAGGGAGGGAGGGAGGTGGAGGTAGTGATCACAATGGATGCAGAAAAGGCTTTTGATTGGGTACAATGGGATTATCTGTGGGAGGTACTGGGACGGTTCGGATTTGGGCAGGGCTTTATTGACTGGGTCAGATTGCTGTATCAGGCTCCTGTGGCAAGTGTACGGGCGAATAGGACAACATCAGATTATTTTAGACTGCACCGGGGGACGAGACAGGGATGCCCCCTCTCCCCACTGGTGTTCGCGCTAGCTGTAGAGCCGTTGGCAATTGTTCTGAGAGCCTCAAGGGGCTGGTCTGCCGGGGGTATAAGCTAAATATGGGGAAAAGTGAGATGTTTGCGGTCCCGGCGAGGGGACAGGAGGGGCGATTGGGGGAGCTGCCATTTAGATTAGTAGGGGGAAGCTTTAGGTACCTAGGCATTGAGATGGCGCAGGAATGGGACTGGCTGCATAAATTAAATTTGGCCGGCTAGTGGATCAAATGAAGGACGATTTTCGGAGATGGGATGCGCTCCCGTTGTCATTCGCTGGGAGGGTGCAGACGGTGAAGATGACGGTCCTCCCGAGATTCCTGTTCGTGTTTCAATGTTTCCCCATCTTTATTCCGCGGTCCTTTTTTAAACGGGTCAACAAAATGATCTCTGGCTTTGTTTGGCTGGGCAAAATCCCGCGAGTAAGGAATGTAATCGTTGAACGGAGTCGCGGAGAGGGCGGGCTGGCGCTACCAAATTTTCGTAACTATTACTGGGCGGCGAATATAGCCATGATCAGGAAGTGGGTGGTGGGGGAGGGGTTGGCATGGGAGGGTATGGAGGCAGCTTCATGCAATAGCACAAGTTTGGGGGCGTTGGTAACTGCACCTCTGCCGTTTGCGCCGGCACGGTACTCCACCAGCCCCATGGTGGTGGCGGCCCCGAGTGACTGGGGGCAATGGAGGAGACATGTGGGAGCATCGGTCTGGTCCCCAATCTGTAATAATCACCGGTTTGCCCCGGGAAGTATGGATTGGGGGTTCTAGATAGGGCGGAGAGCAGGGATTGAGAGGATGGGGGATATGTTTATAGAGTGGAACTTTCTGAGTATGAGGGCGCTGGAGGAGAAGTTTGGGTTGGTGAGGGGAACAAATTCAGGTATCTGCAGGTGCGGGAATTCCTACCTCAACAGGTGTCAACCTTCCCGCTCCTACCGCTAAGGGGGATTCAGGACAGGGTAGTTTCTAGAGGCTGGGTAGGAGAAGGGAGCGTCTCAGACATTTACAAAGAACTTATGGGGTCAGAGGAGAAGCAGACCAAGGAGCTGAAGGGCAAGTGGGAGGAGGAGCTGGGGGAGAGATGGAGGATGGTCTTTGGGCTGACACGTTGACTAGAGTCAACGCGTCCACAACATGTGCCAGGCTCAGCCTGATACAATTTAAGGTTGTTCACCGGGCTCACATGACAGTGGCCCGGATGAGCAGATTCTTTGGGATGGAAGACAGGTGCGCAAAATGAGCGGGAGGACCAGTGAACCATGTCCACATGTTCTGGGCATGGCCTAAGCTTAGGGGATTTTGCCAGGGGTTTGCAGATGTCATGTCCACGGTGTTAAAAACAAGGGCGGCGCTGAGTCCAATGGTGATGATTTTCAGGGTGTCAGAAGATCCGGGAATCCAGGAGGAGAAAGAGGCAGACGTTCTGGACTTTGCTTCCCTAGGAGCCCAGAGACGGATACTATTAGCTTGGAGGGACTCAAAGCCCCCGAAGTCGGAGACCTGGCTATCGGACATGGCTAGCTTTCTCTGTTTGAAGAAAATCAAGTTTGCCTTGAGAGGGTCAATGTTAGGGTTCGCCCAGAGGTGGCAGCCGTTCATCAAATTCTTCGTGGAAAATGAATCGTCAGCAGAAGGGGAGGGGGAGGGGGGGGGATTAGTTTAGCTTAGAGTAGGGGGTTAATAAAGGTGGGACCTGTAAGGGAGGGAGACGGCTTTTGCACTTTGATTAGAGTTTCATGTACATTGTTTATTGTGTTGTTGTTATGATACCAAAAAATACCTTAATAAAATGTTTATTAAAAAAGTTTATTTATGCTGTCTTCAAATGTTATTGTTCTACACCACATTGATTATATCTCGCTCCCAACATTCCTTACCCCCCACCCCCATTCAAATTTGGTGTCATTTGCAAATTTAGAAAACCATGTTTTTGGTTCCATTGTCTGCATCATTAACATACTCAACCCCAAAAATCTTGTGAGGTAATGTCAATTGAAAATTTCAAAATTGAGGCAGATGTTGACAACTGTAAAATACAGAAATCTGAAACTAAAAATAGAAGCTGGAAATAATCAGCAGTCAGGTTGCATCTGTGGAAAGAGAAACAGTGTTAACAATTCAGGTCAAGACACATAGATGGAACTGACAGATTGTCCGTGACCTAACTGAATGGTTCAAGGGGTTTTGTTCCCAATTGTCAGCAATAGTTTCAAATTTTTAAAATCCTTTTGTAATTGGTAAAGAATTGCCAATGCATTATATTTTGCTGAAAAGTCATCTTTTCACTGGTGTTAACTTTGATCCATTGGCTCAAAAGTCATTCATTGTAAAATGTCAGAATGCACAATACTAGGTTTTAAATATCCATCAACCTTTTACAGTTACTAACCTAATTACCATTTTTCCAGGCTGTAGAAACATTTAAAAAAGGAGCAGGAGTACGTAATTTGGCCCCTCTAGGCTGCTCTCCCATTCATTATGATCAATACAAAGAACAGTACAGCACAGGAACAGGCCCTTCGGCCCTCCCAGCTTGTGCCGGCCACGTATCTCATCTCGACCAACCGCCTATATCCTTCTATACCCAGTCTGTTCATGTGTCCATCTAGATAAGTCTGAAAGGTCATTATCGTATCTGCCTTAACCACCTCACTTGGCAGTGCATTCCAGGCCACCACCACCCACTGTGTAAAAAACTTCCCCCGCACATCTCCACTGAATCTATCCCCCCTCACCTTGAACTTGTACCCCTTGTAATCATCACTTTCACCCTGGGAAAAAGCCTCCAACTGTTCACCCGATCTATACCCCTCATAATTTTATAAACTATCAAGTCGCCCCTCAGCCTCCGTCTCTCTAGGGAGAACAATCCCAGTTTATTCAATCTCTCCTCATAGTCAATACCCTCCATACCAGGCAACTTGCTGGTAAACCTTTTTTTGTACTCTCTCCAAAGTCTCCACACTGATCATTCAACTCGGTACCTGTTCCCACTTCCCACCGCACGCACCAACACCCCCCCCCCCCCCCAATATCCTTTGATCACTATAGCCCCAAGTGCGATTTCTAACTCCTTGAAAACACAGTATTTTGGCCTCAACTGCTTCCTGTGTTAGAGAATTCCATCGGTTCACTATCGACATGGAAGCTGTTATCTCATTTTCTTTAAAGTGAGCAATTACCCGATTGGCAATAGTGATGATCTCTCCTTCTTTAACCGTCAGCTCGTCATTTCCAGGTTCGGCTGCAAAGTTGTACAAAACACGGGCCTGTTCATTGAGAATGAAAGAAAACAATTAACAGAATGCTGCCCAAATTCATCTGTATTTAAGTAGCAGTAAAAACCACTGATCACATGTAGGATGCAACCTGCTATGGCCACAAAGCAAATTGAGTAAAACTTCCTACCATTGCTCTGGAAGCCTTCTGTTTCATGAGACAATGGTTTACACATTGGTGGTCAACTCATTGTTAAACATACAACTACAACTCCAACAGTAAATATTGCAACAACTACAACTTGTATTTATGGTGAGTGTTTAAATATATGCGATAAAATGTCCCAAGGCACTTAAGAGGCATTATATAACACAATGACACCTAGCCAAGGAAATATCATGGCAAATTACCAAAAGCTTTATCAGAGGCAGTTTTTATATTCACATCTGCACAGGTGAAGGCCATTTGGCCCACTGAGTCAATGCCAGTTCCCTGTAGAACAATCCAGTCAGTCCCAATTCCTTGCTCCAGCCCCATAGTGGTGCAACAAATTTATTTCCTCAAGTACCCATCCAATTTCCTTTTAAACCCATTGATCATCTGTGCTTCCATCACCCTTGTAGAGTCTGGGTACCAGGCCATTGCCACTCACCGGGGAAAAAGATTCTTCATCACATTCCAGCTGAATCTCTGGTCCAAAATCTTAAATCTGTGCCCCTTATCCCAATCTTTGTTGTAGCAAGGAGACCATCCCCAGCTTCTCCAATCTAATTTGGTCGCTAAATTCTCTCATCTCTCGAACCATTCTGGTAAATCTCCTCTTGACCTTCTCATGGGCCCTCACATCCTTCCTAAAAGGTATTTAGATATATATATCAAATGCAGGGTCCCAGCACTGGCCCTTGAGGAACACCAGTCGTCCAGTCTGAAAAACAACTGCTCACTACGACCCACTGTCTTCTTGCCTTATGCCAGCTTTTTTTATCCAAACTGACCTGACCTTCCTATTCCATAAGCCTCAAGTTTGTTAACCAGCTTTTTAAGTGCTACTTTTGGTAAGACACCCTGGGCTAGTGGGCGGTTAATTCCAGCTCCACTTGACCCGGAGTCACAACACAAGTGAATTAATCAATAATTCTTGGAAAAATGTCTTTGGTCCTTGGCTGCCCAATAATTGCAGTCACTAGGTTTGTAAATTTAAAAATTACTTTTTTTATTTATAAGAACTACAATGAAATATGCAGCAAATATGCAGCTAATGGAAGAGACTGGAAAGAAGGGTACCTCACTGGAAGGTAGTTGCCATGTATCCCACGTATGGGACAAGGACAGAAACGTTTTCATCTTGCATTTTGTTGTCCTGGCTATCAGATTTAGTATTTCTACAAATATGAATAGTAAGCTCAAGGAAGTTATTTCTGATAAAAATTATGGAGGAATTGTTAGGGATTAACATGGGACGTCAGGAAAGTTTTTGATTGATAATGAAGATAAATTTGCTAATGAGAATATGTTCAAGAACATGAATACAGGAGCTGAGAGCCCTTTTAGCAATGGTCTTTGTGAAAGAAATCATGCTGCGATTGAGGAAAAATGCATTTTTTTTTTTTGCTCTTTAACTAGCTGTACATTGACAGCAACCCAAGATTGGGTCGACTATGCAAATAATTCATTCCAAATGGCTGGAAGATATAGATCTTGCCAACTAGCCTTTGGACGAAATCCCAAATTATCTTCTGATCTTTATGCCAATTCTCCTGCTGTAGAACGTACTGCCATTAGTTCAATTTTCTCTGAAAATGTAAGTGCTTTGCACGCAGGAATAAAAGCTTTTATTAAGGCTAAAGTATTTGTGAATATTCAGAGCAGAGGCACTGTACAAGATTGTCTTCTGTGATGAATGCAAGAAATTGATATATTATATATATATATATTACAGTAATTTTTTTTGAAATCCTGGTTTAGCATTCAGGCAGGCAGTGTGTCTGCAAAAGGTGCAATGAAGATGTCATAAAAGTAAAATCATCATTCATTCCAACCATATATTTTTTTACAAAGAGAGGTCCAATGGAACTTTGTTATGGTTGCTGGAGATTCCCCAGAGAGTGGATAATTTGAGACATTTTGTTTAGATTTAGGTAAGCAGATCATGGGGTCAGAATGGGGTTAAGATAATGGAATTAATGGGAAGAACAAATTCTGCCTGTAGTTTTGTAGTTCGATATGGGTTTGGCAGTCTGATGGGAGTTAAGTTGAGCAGCAGTTTCTTGCGAAATGCTATCAGGTCGAGCAGTGGTCTGACAAAGACAGGAGGATCTACAGGTTGGTTCCCGAAAGGAACTTGGTCAATCTCTCTCGCTCCAAGCAGTCTTTCCAAGAAATCTCTACACAAATGTACAGCAAGTAACTCTTTGTTCCTCACTTTGCTTTGACCAGTAAAGGGCTTTGCTTAATTGGAAATTAAGACGGTACAAGTTAGTAGTAAAAAGGGTTTCCTTTTATTTTAAGAATTGTTTAACTGTTAATTGAAAAGTTGTTTTCTGTGAAGTTAATGTGCTTAATCCTGTGTTAGAATAAAGTTAGCATAATATAAAAGATGCCTATTGGTCAGTGGAATCACTCCTGGAGCGAAGTATCTTTCCTCAATGTTTAAAAGAAAATGTAAGTGTTTGCGGTTCCTAATAAATGTTGGGGTCTGGTCCAGGATCATAACACTTCTTTAAAATCGCTAACACGAATGAAAGCTGCTACAAGAATGAGGTACTGCCATTTGAACTGAAATATGAACATTATCATTGAGCAAAGAGATGGGGTCAGGGAATTCCACAGATAATGTTTGAATGCAATTCTATACAAGCTCGGAGTGATGGAAGAGGTGTTACTGGAGCTGAAAATAGGATAATATGCAGGCAGACAACCACAAACATACAGCAGAGGAGAAATATTGTATAGGTCAATTATGAAGACACGACATTGATGTGGCAAATTGAAATATATAACTGAAACACCATCACAGCATTATTGGTACAGCCATCTGCCATGTCCGTCTATTAAAATCATATCCCAGCCACAAGGAGGTAGCATTACATGGCCTGCAAAGAGCAATGGCAGCACCATTGATTTCTTGTCCAAAAGTAAAGTCCTTGGTAAATTAATCTAGTCTACGTGCCCATAACTTCCTTGGAGTGGAGTCCCTGGCGGATTACCTTCACTTGCAATCCAAAATCTCGCCTGACCTTCCTGATTTAGGCTGGGTGAGACTGAAACAGAAAAGCAGCTCAGGGGCTCCAGCAGCGAAGGAGAACATTCTCTTTTTGCATCACTAGGGGATGTCAGGTGGGTGGGGGGAAAGCAAGCTGGTGGTGGGGGGGGGGGGGGGGGGGGGGGGGGGCGCGTCTAAAATAATTAGTCTGAAGTTAGGAGTGCTTTCTTTCCTTTTCACTCTTTCAGAGGAACTAGGAGCGTAAAACTGGCAGAACCATCCAAAGGTGGCAATTTAAATCACTTCTGTCGGATGGTTCCCAGCGCAGTGCACTCGTCAAGGGGAAGTTAGCCCTTCTGGACAATTGCCGGGTAAACTCTAACCTGGGAACTTCCAAGAGGGTTTTCCAAGACCATCTCTGGGGTACCAGCCTCCACCCCCCCCCCACGCCCCCAATGCAATGTTGGGGAGCCAGGAAATTATGGCCCATGATTTCTCAAAGATTTGATTTATTGTTTTTAGGAAAAAAAGGTTGCATTTTGTAGGTTGCCGATAACAGAAACGTGGATTAAGCAATGTCAGCATGCAATAAAGAGTTTGCAATCCCAAAATCCCCAAAACTAGTTTGCAATTCCAAAATAAAGAGTAAAGTTTCACAAACCAATTCCAAAAATGCTAATAAAAAATCATACATCAGATAAAAACATTTGACTTATTCAACAGCAAAACCCAGTTTTCTACTGTAGCAATAAAGAAGGAAATAGCAAATTTAAGGGTAATAAATCCTCCAAAACTGTTCCGGATATCTGCAGAGGTGTCCACCCAACAAGAAAACCAAAATTGCCTGGTTTTGCACAGATTATAGCAATAAACAACAACAAACCTTTCATTTGTAAAGCATTTCAACTTGGAAAAACATCCCAAGGTACTTCAGAAATGTGAAAAGAAATTGATGCCTAACTAATGGAGGAGATATTACAAAATGTGAATACAATAATAGCTTGATTATAAATTTTGGTTTTAAGGAGTCTTAAAGGAAGAGAATAAGGTAGAGAAGTATTTGGGTTGGGGGAGGAATAGAAGCGAGTTAGACCAAATGGCTGAAGCACAACTGTCAATGGGGTGGTGAAGGAAAGCAAAGATGGAGAAGTACAAAATGTAAATGTACTCTAGAGTGATGCTTTGTTTCTTTACTACAATCATTACCACTCCCTTGGCCTTTTAATTCATGACATCTTTGTTATTTAATCTCTCCCGCTCTCTACCCTATCCCAGACCTTCTCTTCTGTTCTAACTCGCCCTCAGCCCGTCAAACAGCATAAAACCAATCGCATTTCTGTCTCCCTTCGGTTCCAAAGAATCATATAACTTAAAATGCTCTCTTTCAGTCTCCATAGAGGCTGCAGATTGGCTGGGTTTTTCCAGCACTTTGTCTTTATTTCAGATTTCCAACATCCGCAGTATAAAAGCAGTATTTTGCTTTTATATTAGAGCACATGCAGATCGATGTGGGATTCTAGAAGTAATGGCATGGTGACAGGAAGATTAAATCATTGCTGAAGAAACCATGGATACAATTAAGAGGCGAGAATGGAATAAAAGAACAGCAATCCCATTGGGTTGGGCAGCCGAGAAGTGGTATTGGAGGAGGGAGCATGGTCAGCTGTGAGGTGAAAATCTTTCAGCCAGGTAGGACATCATTGGTTAGAACCAAATCATTGTCATGGCAGGTGCAGAAAACCTATTGTTGAGATTCAAACATAGAACTATTAATAATAATAATAGCTTATTGTCACAAGTAGACTTCAATGAAGTTACTGTGAAAAGCCCTTGGTCGCCACATTCCGGCGCCTGTTTGGGGAGGCCGGTACGGGAATTGAACCCACGTTCTACATTACAAGCCAGCTGTTCAGTCCACTGTGCTAAACCAATCCCTGGGATAAGACGTGCCCGGATTTGGGCGATGACAATATATTCGAGAACTTGAGAGGAGTGGGATAAATAAGAACTGAAAGGTCCGAAAGTGATTTCCATGCGAGTTTTAAAGAATGTCCTTGGGTTCTGCTGGGATAGGAAATAAATAGAGAAATCTGTACCTTTTTATTTGTACTTAAAAGTCACAGCAGCAACATTCTTCTTGGACAAATCTGATATTTGCTTTTTGTTGCAAACTTGAATTTTCAAAAACATTTATTTATCTTCAGAAGTTCAAGTCTTCTTCAGTCAGTCCAGATGAAGCTTAAATATAGGGCTGGACATATTGTTCCGAATGCAGGCCCCACCCACTGATTGGAGAGCCAGTGTCTCTTTCTTGAGAGGTCAGAACAAGAGGGGTCAGGGACAAAAGAGTGCCAGACAATGAGGAACCACCCCTCTAGTAGGCGTTTGTCAAACCCAACAGGGTTTGCTGGGCAACCTTAATGAGGCAAGGAAAGCCATGCGACTCCCACTTAATTCCTGAGCCACCATTAAAATCCGATAATTGGTGTTAATTGGCTCCTTAATAAGCCTCACTGAAATCCCACCATGAGTGGTCAGGTTTCCCCACACAGGTTCTTTCCCACCTCCAACTTAATTGTGGATGATTTCCTGTCAGCAAGAGACAGCCTCCCCTGTGATTAAGTAGGACCAGCCACTATGTTCCCACCATGAAGGGCTGAATGAAATTCTACCCATATAGTGTCTGCTGCCAGGCTAGCAATACCCAGCAGCAATGTTATCTAGACGGGTCCCCTTGATGTGCTCCAATCATACATACATTTTAGACATTGTGATGTCACTAATTGACAACATCACAAAGCAATCATGCTGCACAGTGGCTGATCGATTTGTCACAACATTTTGCACATGCCATTGCCTTTTTTCACTGGTTCAAGGTGTAAACTCAATAGGACATCAGTCAAGCCCCGAGTCCTAGCTTTAAAAGAGCATATAGTGAGAGTGTTGTTCGAGGATAAAACCTAGGACTAAAAAGTATAAATCATTTTTAAAGCTGAAAAATCAGAAGCTGTTTAAATGTTATAATATAAATGTTGACAAAAGGATAACTGATTATAACAACATATACATATAATCTCGTTCTGTGCCGTGTTCAAAAAAAGATAGCAAAACAGATTGTTCTAGAGCAGCTGTTCTTTTCTGGCTTTATACATATATGCAGGCACGCAATTCTTGTACTCCCATGATTCATAATACATCACACAAACTAGTAAAGCTACTTTTTAGTAATATACTGGAAAACAGAAAATATTAGGTTGGATTTCAACATGAAAGAGGTAATACAATCTCCACAGAGACCAACAACTTTTAAAAAGAAATCCGAACTTCCAGTTAACAGTTGAAAATATAACATATCACTTTTTAAGACATTAAACGTCACAAAAGGCTAAAAGCACAATTGACTAAACACTATATTTGTAGTAAGAGTCTTGTACTTTAAACCAGGCATTTTCAAACCAGGCATTTTCAAAGTCGGGGTTGCAACCCGCGGGTGGGTCGTGGGCGGGTGTCAGGAGGGTCGCAGAGCCATCCGTTGTGGCGCTCCCTATTATGCAAATTCGCATGCAACAGCCAGCATTTAACCAATGAGAGGGCACGCATGCTCAGTGCAACCTCATTTTTGTATATGGTCGCGGCCGTCATTTTGAAGGCCACTCGCAGCCGGCATTGATAAAAGCCAGCTGTTGGGCGTGAATTTGCGCAATCGGAGATGCAGGAAACTATTTTTTGTTTAATTTAATGTAATATTCCTGCCTGAAGGGAGGCAGAGAGCAGGTCACGTCCCCCTATCGTCAACGTCACGTTCTTTGGGCACGAGTGTGATTCCTTCAATTTGTCAACAGCAAACAGGGCAAGAGAAAATGGTGGGTCGCGAAGGTCGGCCGGTGTGGGTCGCGAAGGTCGGCCAGTTGGTAAAAATGTGTCCCCCCCAAAAAAGTTTGAAAAACACTGCTTTAAACCACAGGACGGGTTATCAACCCCCCCTCCCTTCACAGGTATATGTCCTGTAAGCAAACATTCAATTCTCCCAGAATCAGCCAAAATGATTCTTAGCTCTCAGGAGTTTACTTCTGGTTGTTTCTTTCTCAGCCTGGTAAATTCTAACCCCAGAACTGTCCTTCATGGTGAGAGTATTACTGGAGATCCTCCCTTTAGTGCAAGATAGTCATATCTTCCAATTTCATTTTTTTTTTAAACTCCTCACAAATTCAGTTTTTGCAATCCATGCGCAAGCTTCCACACAGAATCTGGTACAGTGAACCATAGTCAGTCTTTCGGGCTCTAGCTGTTCTTTCTTTCTCATGGACCCTGACACACTAACCCGTCTCTGATATTCACTGATATTTTAGGGAAGCCTGATACATTCAATACCCTTCTCATCTCAAAGCCTATCACCATGGCAATGTGAATCACATGGGCCTTGTATCTATGGCGATACGCTGATTAGGTTTCCTTGAGAGCCCAACTCTCTTTTACATTAGAAGTAAATGGACAGTTTAAAGCCCAACTGTTCAGAACCTGACATTCTCAATATTTTTCTTGGACTTTTTGGACTCCCTATTAGCACATGGACTATTGCCATTGTCTTTTTCCCAGTAAAACAACCTGGGCCCCCTTTCATCTCTAACAATCAAACCACCCAGGCTTGCTGTCAGACATGGCCCTTTCCATTTTATCTTAAACTAAAGACATAGTTCCAAAACATGACAATCTTATAAACCACTTAATTGTAAATATTGTACCAATTGTAAATTGATACTTAACAATATTTCAGAGATAAATATTTATTCAAATGGTACCAGCAATCAAAAATTACAGAAAATAGCATCCTCCTTTTACACTGCGACCCATTTTGTAAGTTTTCAGAACCAGCATCCCAAACACAGCACCTTGGCATTTATTGATCCAAGTAGAAATGTAAAGAATGCAGTAAGCACAAGCGGAGGAGTCACAGCGAGTTGTTAGAATTATATCCAGCTGTTAACAGTCTGAAAATGAGCACATGACTGCTTTGGGATACTGAGCAGCACAGAGATCAGTCCACAAAAAGAAAATTCATTTTCCGGGGGCGAAATCAACAATTATGCTGCAGGACTAGAAGAGCATATTTTATTCAATTACAAAAATAATAAAGTAAAAAATCAAGTATAATCTGAATTTAAACAGAACTGCAGTCAGGAACTCACAAAAGTAAAATGTGACATACAAGTAAAGAATTTAGCCTCAGCCATTTCCACACTTACTTCCCTTGGCAACCTAAAATGCCTTTCAATCGAACCAGGTGACTTTGTTTTTTCATTTTGAGGTCTGCCAACAGTATCTCTATTTTTATCCTGTTCAATTTCTCTACCCTCTCCTCCTTTACTGCAACATGATGGCATCCAATACCTTATTGAAAATACATGTAAAATACTCATCTAGAACCTATGCTTTGCCCTATGCCCCCATGTGAAGATTTACTTTTTGGACCGGAAATTACCCTCTTTCTTTTGCTCTTTATAGATTTCTAAAAGATATATCAACTGCTATTTTTTTCGTACATGCACTTTGCACCTCATTTCCTCTTTCAATTCTTCTTTGTGTTTTTTGCATCCTGGTTGATTCTCTACTATGCGAACCTCACATTTACCACAGGTTTCATGTTTGCATAATCTCAATAGGCAGATGCTTTCAGAAACGAGAACAGCTCCTTACTTGGAATATGTTTAAATGTACACGCCAACCTCCTTTTAGAACCACCTGGAAAAGATCCATTTTCCAATCACCAAAAATAGTCCCAATTGAATGTTACATGTCGTTTTCTGTAACTACAGTAATATTGTGATTACTATTTCCACATGCTCTGCAGCTGAAAAAGCTCCACTCACCCCTCTTTGAATTAAAGATGCATTTTTCACTCACCCAGAATTAAATCCACCTTTCTTCCTTCCGGTTTTGGAATCATTGATCAAAAAACTTCTCATGTTTTCAGTTCAGGAATATCTGACTCTCCTTGCACTTTGCACTGTTTTTCCCCTGTCTATATTAAGATGACTGAAGTGCCCATTATCACCATTCAATCGTTTTTAGATCTTTGAGATTTGTCTGCAAATTTGCTTCTGCGTCTCCTTTCCGCTATTTGCTACTTTATAAAATATAAACACCTCTTCAACTTCTCAACTCGTAAATAGATCAAATCACACAATGATACAAATTAATCAATTAATCCAATTCTCCTGCTCTTCCCCAAAAATCAGATAAATCCCTTCAAATACTCATCCAATTATCTTTTGAGTGCAGCGAAATCGCAAATAGTCAACAAGAATTTTGTGAGTTTATGTCGAAGTCATCAACCAAACCTGCCAGTAGAATAACAAATTCCACAGAACGATGCCCATCATAGAACGATGCCCATCATAAGTCAAAATTCCACACTGGTAACTCCGGTTATCCAAATTTATCTAGCTTGTTATATGATCGTGCTGACTAATCAGAGCGGAGCTCAACTACACAAGTGCATGAATTCAGGGAGCACTGGGCTGGTCACCATTTGACATTGAGATCATCCTGTAAAAGAATAAGCAAAGTCTGAAATACCGCTAAACCCGCGAGAAAGACAAAAGTGTTGTATTTCGGAGAGATAATGAAGTTGATTCGGCGAATGGAAAATGTGGCGGAAAGCAGATATTGCAAAAGAGTTGAAGATTCCACCACTGAGTTTGTCCATCATTATGAAACAGAAGGCAAACACCTTGCAACAATTCAACAAGTAGGCATTCTCTCCAGCAAGGAAAAGGATGAGAATGGCTGCCTATCCTGGCACTGAAGAAGCTCTGTAACGTGATTCATGGCAGCCTGAGCAGATTGGATTCACAGAGGTATGCACACATTGGAATGGGGCTTCCTCAGCCCTCACAAAGCTCCGCTTAACACAGGTTTGTGGGCAAATCTCCTGGGATTCAACTCAGCAGGATTCTATCGTTTACTGATGAATCTGCTTCCACCACCAATAATGCATGTTGTTTCAGATCAAACAATTAACCTTTTGGGTATACTTTGATGTGGCTCATCTGCAGGGGTTGGATTGGAAAGAAACAATGTTGGAAATGAGGAACAGGGCGGCATGGTGGCATAATGGTTAGCACTGCTGCCTCACAGCACCGAGGGCCCGGATTTGATCCCGGCCCCGGGTCACCGTCCGTGTGGACTTTGCACGTTCTCCCAGTGTCTACATGGGTTTCACCCCCCACAACCCAAAGATGTGCGGGGTAGGCGGATTGGCCACGGTAAATTGCCCCTTAATTGGAAACAAAATAATTGGGAACTCTTACATTTTAAAAAGAGTACATGCCTGGCAAAGTTAGAGGAAATGACTGAGAAGCTCCAACTGACCAGGATGGGGAGCTACGACATATTCAAATTAGAAACTTTGTATGGAGGGAAACAAAGAAAAACAGGCGCCGAGACAATCATTATTCAAAGAACTGCTGGACGTAGCATTGTGGATAGCACAATCGCTTCACAGCTCCAGGGTCCCAGGTTCGATTCCGGCTTGGATCACTGTCTGTGCGGAGTCTGCACATCCTCCCCGTGTGTGCGTGGGTTTCCTCCGGGTGCTCCGGTTTACTCCCACAGTCACAAGGATGTGCAGGTTAGGTGGACTGGCCATGATAAATTGCCTTAGTGTCCAAAATTGCCCTTAGTGTTGGGTGGGGTTACTGGGTTATGGGGAGAGGGTGGAGATGTTGACCTTGGGTAGGGTGCTCTTTGCAAGAGCCGGTGCAGACTCGATGGGCCGAATGGCCTCCTTCTGCACTGTAAATTCTATGAAAGAGGAAAATGGAAGAGCTAGGGTTTGAAATAGGGTGTGGACTCTGGAACGAAGCACTGAACAGGGTCAACTCCACCTCCACATGTGCAAAGCTAAGCCTAATGCAGCTGAAAGTGGTATGCAGAGCACACCTAACCAGAACCCGATGAGCAGGTACTGGAGGACAAATATGAACAGTGCCAGGGAAGCCCAGCCAACCATACCTACATGTTCTGGGCCTGCCCCAGGTTCTGGACAGCCTTCTTCGGAGCAATGTCCAAGATTGTGGGGATGAAAGTGGCAGTCTTCGGGGTGTCAGACCAGCCAGAACTCTTCATGGGGAGGAGGGCTGACGCCCTAGCCTTGGTCTCCCTAATCGCCCGCCAAAGTATCCTGTTCGGCTGGAGATCAGCAGCACCACCCAAAGCTGCGGACTGGCTGGAATTTCTCCAGATGGAGAAAATCTAATTCACCATCAGAGGGTTGAATGAGGACTTCCACAAGACGTGGAGGCCATTCACCAACTTATTCCAAGACCTATTTGTAGCCTAAGGGAGAGGGGACCCTCAGAGGGACCACAGACACCAATGAAAAGAGAGAGGGAGGGACGGAATAGGGAGGCACACAAACCACACCACATGCTGGTGGTGGGCATCACTCCCCCCATACCAAAGGTTTGTGAATACAGACAAACTCACAAGAACAACCTACCACAATGCAACATATGCATCACTACACTACCCCACTATGAACATGACCAATGAACCAGCGAATAAAGGCAGGGAAGGCTCTCAGGGAAGTAAGGGGAGTTGGGGTCAGGAGGCTAACTTTAACTTATGTGCACAGTTTTGTTTCTGTTTATTTTTGTTGTGTATAAAAAGAAAGATCACTAATAAAAAACATTTTCAAAAAATAAAGACCTGGGGCAGGATTCTCCGACCCCCCCGCCGGATCGGAGAATCGCCGGGGGCCAGCGTCAATCCCACCCCCGCCGTGTCCCAAAGTCTCCACCACCAGAGATTTGGCGGGGGCAGGAATCGCACCGCGCCGGTCAGTGCACCCCCCCCCCCCCCCCGGGCCATTCTCCGGCCCGCGATGGGCCGCTGTCAAGCCTCTCCCGCCGGCGTGCATCAACCCACCTACCTTACCGGCGGGAGCAGGCGACGCGGGCGGGCTCCGGGGTCCTGGGAGGGGCGGGGGGCGATCTGGCCCCAGGCGGTGCCCCCACGGTGGCTTGGCCTGCGATCGGGGCCCACCGATTGGCGGGCGGGCCTGTGCCGTGGGGGGCACCCTTTTCCTTCCGCCTTCGCCATAGTCTTCACCCCCTCCCCTGCGCGGGGATGACATCAGCAGCCGCTGACGCACCAGCGCATGTGCGAACTTCCGCCGACCGGCGAAGTCCCTTCGGCCCCGGCTGGCGTGGCGCCAAAGGCCTTCCACGCCAGGTGGCGGAGCGCCAACCACTCCGGCATGGGCCTAGCCCCTCAATGTTAGGGCTTGGCCCCTAAAAGGTGCGGAGACCTCTGCACCTTTGGGGCGGCCCGACGCCGGAATGGTTCACGCCACTCCATCACACCGGGACCCCCCGCCCCGCCGGGTAAGGGAGAATCCCGGCGCTCATTTTAATAAGAGTAAATAAAGATGGTAATGCATTTTCTTTCCCATCATTAAAATTTAACCATCATATGACAATCATTGAAATACTAATGTGTACAAGCAGAGATCAGCTTTCCATGAACTGACAATAGCTAATACTATACTAATATTACTACAGCTTGCATTTTATATAACATCTTCAACATGGAAATTAATTCACAGAAGCTGAATAAAACATTTGGCACCAAGCCACCAGTCAGGTGATCAAATGTTCCCTTGTGCAAGTTATTATTGAACCTGCTACCACCACCCTTTCAGGCAGTGCATTCCAAATCACATCTCACAGCACAAATAAAATTTCTTCTGCCACCTCTGGTCCTTCCATAAATCACCTTTGTGTGCTTTGTTTGATGACCCTTCTACCACTGTTCCTCCTTATTATTCTATCAAAGTCTTCATGATTGTGAATATTTCTATTAAAACTCACTTTAACCTTTACTGCCCTATGGAGAGCCTCCCCCAGCCTCTATACTCTCCACATAAAATGAGGTTCCCACATCCTGATACCATTCCAGTAAATGCCTTCTGTTACCCTCTTCAAGACATGAACATTCTTCTTAAAATATTGTGTCCAGAATTCAACACAATAATTCAACTGGGGCCAAAGCACTGATTTATAAAAGGTTTTCGCATAACATCCTCGTTTCTGTACCTCTATTCATAAAACCAAGGAATCTGATGTGGCTTGTCGTCAGGTTGTTTTTATTATGTTCCCATGAAGTGCTTTTCAACATTTTTTTTTACATTCAAAATACTAAAAATAAATTGTTGTCAGATGTGGTTTAAAATCCAGCCTTCTCAACTTGTCCGGTCACCTATCAAGATTTGGTAAATATGCCCCAAGCCCCTCTGATCCTGCAACCCTTTTAAAATTGTACCATTTGGGTCATATTGCCTCTCCTCATCCTTTCTACAAATCATCACAATTGTCTGCATAAAATTTCATCTGCAGTGTGTCTTCCCATTTCACAAGTCTATGGTCGCCTGTAGTCTGCTACTTTCCTCCTCACTTTCTCAAGTGTTCACTCACTGCATTCAAGCTTCATATCATCTACAGACTTTGAAATTCTGTAAGATATCCGATGTAAGATGTGTATAAGAATTCAATTTAATTTCATGTCAATTTCAGCTGATTAGAGACAGCCAGCATGGATTTATAATGGATAGTTTGATTAACCTTTTTGTGAAGAGGTAACTAAAATAGTGGACAAGGGAACTTCCGCGGATTTTATTTACATTTACTTCCAGAAGACACTCAATACAATCCCTGATAAGAGACTGTTACCTAATATTGAAGCTCGTGGAATTGAAGGTAAATTATTGATCTAGTTGGGAAATTGATTAAGCAAAAGGATACAAGAGAGCAGAGAAAAATGGGCAGGTGCTAGAATTATCAATAAAAACAAGGTGTTGGGAATACTCCGCAGAAAGGACGGAGAGAGAAATAGCACATCGAGTCGAATATGACCTTCAACAAGTTCTGGGGAGGTGTCATATTCAACACGAAATGTTAACTGTTACTCTCACCACAGATATTGCAGAATTCCACTATCTACAGTATTTTGCTTTTTCTCTCATTGGCAGGAGGTGACTAGTAACTTCCCACTGGAACCCATGTCAGGGCCTCAATTATTCAATGTATTCTTTCAGGAGCAGAGACACTCTATGGGGCAAGTAGCTAAGTTTGAAAAACAATCCAAGGGGACATCACAGGAAAACAGCAAATTCGGTGATTAAGGAAAAGCTGTTATTAAGAATTGTGTTTAAATAGCAATAACTAAAAAATGGATCATTTGTAAAAATGTAGATTCTGGAATTTCAGTAAGGAACACTAGTAATAGGGAAGTAAAATTAAATCAAGTCAAAGTGAAATAAGGTAGTTTATTAAAAGATGATGTAGAGAGCAGAGCCGGGGAGAAAAAAAAAGCATGAGAAAGAGAGAGACCGAAAGCGGAGATGGGAAGACAACGAGCGCGAGAAAGAGCGAGACCGGGAGCAGAGCCAAGAGGATAAAGAGCATGAGAAAGACACCTACAGCGGAGTCGGGAGGTTTAAACGCAAGAAAGAGCAACACAGAGCGGAACCAGGAGGATAAAGGTGTGCAAAACTAAAAGCAGAGTGCAACTTCGAATTTAGAGTTGCTGAGATGACGGAAGAATTCAAAAGTTATGTGGAGCAACTGGAAGTAGCAAATTGGGTGAGTACAATCGTTAAGTATAAATTACTTTCATCGCTTATACTTGTACGGTTTATATTTTGTGTCTATAGTTGGCAAGGGCTATATTCTGCAGTAACGAGGACCAGGGAAGAAACGCTCAAGAGTAATTGATAATATTTGATTTTCAATATCTTGCAACAGGATTAATTTGAAGGGGTAAGTAATGACAAGAGAACGCAAAGCCACTGTGTGCTCCTCCTACTCTCTGTGGGAAGCTGGGAACATTTCCAGTGCACAGAGCCAGCATGTGGGCAGGAGGCGGCTGCAGCTGAATTTCCTGGAAGCCGGATGAGGAGAGGAGAAAGGCGCTAGAGGAGCCTTTAAGGTTGAGAGAGGTAATGGAAAGCATAAGAGGAATGAAGTCGGGGAAGGCCCCGGGGCCGGACGATTATCCGTGGAATTTAAAAGGAGTTTGTAGCAGATCTTTTTATTGTCACAAGTAGGCTTACATTAACACTCCAATAAAGTTACTGTGAAAAGCCGCTAGTCGCCACAATCCGGTGCCCGTTTGTATGTGGATGACCTGCTGTTATATGTGTCAGACTTGGTGGAGAGTATGTAGAAGATTATGAGTTTATTAAAGAGGTTTGAGACTTTCGCGTGCTATACGCTGAACATGGGGAAAAGGGAGGTGTTCCCGGTGAACGCGGCGGGTCGGGGAGCTAATTTAGCGGGTTGCCAATTAGGGTAACCAGGATAAAAGCAAATTATTGTGGATGCTGGACTCTGAAACCAAAAGAGAAAATGCTGGAAAATCTCAGTAGGTCTGACAGCATCCATAACGAAAGAAAAGAGCAAATGTTTTGAGTCCTGATGACCCTCGGTCAAAGCTTGAGCTTTGTAGCTAACTAAAGATAGCATCAAATTGAAAGAACAACTAGATCTGGTAGTACAGAGAAACTAGAAGCAAGAGTAGGCCATTTGACACATCAAGCCGACTCCATCATTCAATATGGTCATGGTTGAGCCATGATCTCAATGCTATATTCCCACTTTCTCCCAATAATCCTAGATGCCATTAAAATCTAAGAAATTGAAGGTGGCATCGTGTAAGGACACAGGTTTTGGGGCATTGTTAATGGCACCTCTGCCATTCTAGTCGGCTCAGTACTCCACAAGCCTGGTAGAAGTGGCAGCCCCAAGAGTGTGGGGACAGTGGAGGCACCACATGGGGTTAGAGGGGGTGTCAGTGTGGGCACCGACGTGAAAACCACCGGTTCGCTCCCAGGGTGGGGGGGCCTGGATAGGAGGTTTCGGACATGGATCGAGAGATTTGGGGATCTCTTTACTGATGAGGGTTTCCCGAGCCTGGAGGAGGATTTTGAGTTGCCAGGTGGGAACGGGTTCCGGTATCTGCAAGTGAAGGATTTTATGTGGGGGCATGTTTCGACCTTCCCGTACCTGCTGCACCGAGGACACGCTGGATAAGGTGGTGTCGAGAACAGGTGTAGGAGTGGGAGGGTCTCAGAGATCTATAAGGAACTGATGGAGTGGGAGGGAGCCCCGATAGGTGAGGTGAAGAGAAAGTGGGAAGAAGAGCTGGGTGGGGAGTTGGACGCCGCGTTATGTAAGGAGGCCCTGAGGAGGGTTAATGCTTCCTCTTTGTGCGCCAGGCTCAGCCTGACGCAGTTTAAGGTGATCCATAGGGCACACATGACTGTGGCCCGGATGAGTAGGTCCTTCGAGGAAGTGGAGGATAGGTGTGGGCGCTGTGTGGGGGGTCCTGCAAACCATGTTGATATGTTTTGGGCATATCCGAAGCTGAGGGGTTTCTGACAGGGATTTGCTGATGTCATGTCAGAGGTTTTACAAGTGAGGACGGTGCCAAGTCCAGAGGTGGCGATCTTTGCTGTGTCAGAAGATCCGAGAGCCCAAGAGGCGAGAGAGGCCGACATCCTGGCCTTTGCCTCCCTGGTGGCCCGGAGGCGGATCTTACAATGATGGAGGGACTCGGAACCCCCGAAGTACGGGGTTCAGGTTAGCGACATGTTGGGGTTTCACAGACTCGAGAAAATTAAATTCGCTTTGAGGGATTTGTTGCAGGCGTTTGCTTGGAGATGGCAGCCATTCATCGACTTTTTTGAGAAAAATTAAGCTGTCAGCAAGGGGCGGGGGGGGGGGGGGAAAAGAGGAAAGGAGAGGTATGGGAGAGACGTGTAAGGGCAGGAGAACCAACGGAGGGGTGGCTGGAAACGGTGGCGCTGTTTGTGTAAGCCATGT
The DNA here is from genome assembly GCF_902713615.1 of Scyliorhinus canicula. NCBI lineage: Eukaryota > Metazoa > Chordata > Chondrichthyes > Carcharhiniformes > Scyliorhinidae > Scyliorhinus > Scyliorhinus canicula. Next base: position 221,971,436 of record NC_052146.1, read on the forward strand.
TGGCTGGGATTTGTGCTCGGGGTGGTTTGTTGGTTATATTGTTGTGTTTTGTTTTTGTTAAAATTTGATGTCTCAAAGTTATAAATGCCTCAATAAAATATTTTCTAAAAACAAATCTCAGAAATTATCTCTTCCTTGAATACATTCTTTTGTGATAGGAAATTCCACAGCCTTTTGTGATAGGGAATTCCACAAGTTCAGTACCCTTTAAGCGAAGACATTGTTTTCCTCATCTCAGTGCTAAATGTTCCACCCCGTATCCTGAGACAGTGTACTCTGGTTCTAGATTCCCCAACCAGAGAAAACATCCTCCCTCCATTTAGTCTGTCCAGCTGTGTTACGGTTTTATGCGTTTCCATCAGATCTCTTCTCATCCTTCTAAACTCTAGTAAATACAGGCCTAACCTCTCCTCACAGGACAGTGCCGCCAACCCCGGTTATTAGCCTAGTGAACCACGGCTGCTTCCCCCCCCCCCCCCCCCCCCCCCCCCCCAGGCAAGTATATACTTTTAGATAGAGTCCAAAGGTGCACACAACACACACGGTGTGGTCTCACCAAGGTCCTGTATAACTGAAGCAAGACAGCTCTACTTCTGAAGTCAAATCCTCTTGCAATGAAGGCCAATGTACCATTTTTCTTTCTAATTGCTTGCTGCTGCTGCCTCTCCACTTTCATTGACTAGTGTACAAAGACACTGTGTAATGAGACAGGATTAATTAATGACTTTATAGTAAATGCACCCTAGGTGGCAGTGATCATAATACGATTGAGTTTCACACTCAATTTGTGGGAGAGAGGAGTGAATATTTTAAACTTAAATAAGGGTAATGAAAAGGGCATGAAGACAGAACTGACTAAAGTGAACTATGAAATTAGGTTAAGGGGTAGCGTGGCAGTGGTAAATATTTAAGGAGATATTTCAGAATACTCAGAAATTATACATTCCAGAAAGAAAGACAGACTCTAAGAGCACACCCATCTGTGGCTAACTAAAGATAGTATCAAATTGAAATAAAATGCAAAGGTGAGCGGCTGGTTAGAATACAATGAACAGCAAAGAAAGATTAATAAGCAGAGAGAAATTAAGAGTACAAGAGAAAGTTAACTAGAAATCTAAAACCAGATGAATGCCTACGGTGAAGGAAAAAGAATGGAATGGGGAGTTAATAATGGAAAATAGGGAAATGGTGAATGAATTGAACATTAATAATAATTTTTTTTAAAGAAATTTAGAGTACCCAATTCATTTTTTCCAATTAAGGGGCAATTTAGTGTGGCCAATCCACCTGCACTGCACTTCTTTTGGGTTGTGGGGGCAAAACCCACTCAAACACGGGGAGAATGTGCAAACTCCACACGGACAGTGACCCAGAGCCAGGATCGAACCTGGGACCTTGGTGCCGTGAGGCAGCAGTGCTAACCACTGCATCACCGTACTGCCCTTGAACATTAATAATAATTGAAAATTATTTCAAATTTTTCTTTGCTGGAAAGGATACAAATAACATCCTAGAAATAATTGTGATTCAGGAGGTGAAAGGGAGGAAGAAACTTAAAACAATTACAAATACCAGGGAAAAGGTATGGAGAAAATGATTAGAACTAAAAGCTGACAAATCCCCGGTCCTGATGGACTTAATTCGAGAATCTTAAGAAGTGGTTGCTGCGATAGTGGAAGCATTGGTTTTAATTTCCTAAAATTCCCAGATTCTGGAAAGGTTCCATCGGATTATAAAATAGTGAATGTGACTCCTCTATTCAAGAAATGAGAGAGACAGAAAGAAGGAAACTACAGGCCAATTTGCCTAATTTCTGTCCTAGGGAGGTTGAGGAAATCTATTATTAAGGAATTTATAGCAGCGTACGTGGACAATCTCAATGCAGTCAGGCAGACTCAACATGGTTTGGTGAAAGGGAAATCATGGTTGATTAATTTATTTGAGTTTGTTGAGGAAGTAACAGTAACATGGATAAAGGGGAACTTATGGATGTATTGCATTTCAATTTCTAGAAGACATCTGACAAGGTGCCACATCAAATGTTGCTACGCAAATTGAGAGCTCATGGTGTAGGGGTAATACATTAACACAGATAGAGAATTTGGTTAGCTAACAGGAAACAAAGTAGACATAAATGGGTCATTTTCAGGTTGGCAGGATGTGACAAATGGAGTACCACAGGGATCAGTCCTGTTGGGGCCTCAAGTTATTTATATCAATTGCTCAGATGAAGGGACCAAATGTATGGTTGTTAAATTTGCTGAGAACAAAAAGAGAGGGAGGAAAATAAATTGTGAAGAGAACAGAAGGAGTTTGCAAAGGGTCATGGAAAGGTTAGGCGAGTGGACAAAATTTGACAGATGTAAACTTGTCAATTTTGGCAGAAAGGAAAAAAGTCATATGATCTAAATGGTGAAAGATTGCAGAGCTCTGAGATTCAGAGGGATCTGGGTGTCCTACGACATGAATTAGGGAAAGTTAGTACGCAGGTACAGCAAGTTATTACGAAGGCAAATGGAATATTGTTGTTTATTGCAAGAGGAATAAAATATACAGTATGGGTGTCCTGCTCCAGTTGGTGAGGCCACATATAGAATGCTGCGTAAAGTTTTGATCTCCTTATTTAAGAAAGGATATGAACACATTAGCAGTTCAGCGAATGTTCACTCAACTGGCAACTGGGATTGGGGTTGTGGGGTGGGGGGGGGGGGGGGGGGGGGGGGGGGGGGGGGAAGACGTGTTTATTTTATGAGGACAGTTTGATCTGGCTGCATGGGCCTGTGTCCACTGCAGTTTAGAAGACAGAAGTGATCTTATAGAAACATGTGAAATTCTGAGAGGGCGTTTGCCTTTGTGGATTAGCCTACAACTAGGGTACACAGTTTAAATACAAGGAGTTTTCCATTTAAGACGGAGCTGAGAAGAATCTTTTCGCAAGAGGGTTGTGAACCTATCGAACTCTCTTCCCCATAGAGCAGCGGAGGCAAGGCCAATGAATATTTTTAAGGTAGAGGTCGATGGATTCTTGACTAACAAGGGAGTCAAAGGTTATCAAGGGATAGGCAGAATATGGAGTTGAGGCCACAGTCAGATCAACTATGATCTTATTAAATGGCAGAACAGACTCGAGGGACTAAATGGCCGACTCCTGCTCCTAATTTGTATATTCATAAGACAGGAGTGCTCATTCAGGTTTAAAAAGAGAGAAAACTATTAACAATATCGCATGGGGACCAGTTTTTTGGTCAGCAGGCTTGTGGGAATAGGGTCAAAGATGCAAGAGGTTGGTCAGATGGACAAAGTGAACCCAAAAAGAGCATCAGGGAAATAAAAGAAAATAGACAAACATGTGAAGAGTGGGGGTATCTGTCGAGAGAAGTTTTAGAATTTAGAACAGTACAGCACAGAACAGGCCCTTCGGCCCTCGATGTTGTGCCGAGCAATGATCACCCCACTCAAACCCACGCAACCCGTATCCCAACAATCCCCCCATTAACCTTACACTACGGGCAATTTAGCATGGCCAATCCACCTAACCCGCACATCTTTGGACTGTGGGAGGAAACCGGAGCACCCAGAGGAAACCCACGCACACACGGGGAGGACGTGCAGACTCCACACAGACAGTGACCCAGCCGGGAATCGAACCTGGGACCCTGGAGCTGTGAAGCATTGATGCTAACCACCATGCTACCGTGAGGCCCCAAATGTATTGCCACCCCCTTGAACTTGTCCTCTCACCTGGTCTTGCTATTTCCATTGTATCTGGTAGGCTTGTGTAAAATTGGAAAGTGGAAGAGGCAGCTAATTAAACGGTCTCAATCTTAGTGACAAAAAAGTGCACAAGTTCCTCACACTCATTGTTGGAGAAGGCAGGGTTAGACTGGGTTTACAGCAGAAAAAGCCAGGGGTTATCTTTACATTCCAATAGTGGTGTGTGTGTGTTTAGCCAGATCAAATGGTGACTGCCAAACCAGAGATCTGTCTTATCAGTTAAATCTGTGTCCCTTGATCTTAATGGAGCAGAGATAAGGGCCGTACTGGGTGAATGCCTGCAGTTAGAGAGAGCTTATGGTTTTATTAGGGACAAGGGCATCACAGGTGAGGGTGCAACTCAGCAAATGAATGGCTGAAGAAATGTGACAGAGGGCCAAAGGCCTGATAGCTCAGATTTTGAAAGCAAATTGGGGGATGGTTTTTCTTTTCCAGGACTGGATAGAGAAGGAAATAGGTTTGGGGCATAGAAAGGGTGTGTGAATGGAGTGTGATAGGAGCAAATGCTGACCTTACCTGTAATTGATACAATGGAAATAGCAAGACCAGGTGAGAGGACAAGTTCAAGGGGGTGGCAATACATTTAGCTGCTGAGTTCACATGAGAGGCAAGATCAAGGGAGAATAAGAGGGCAGTAAACTTAAGAGGTAGGGCAGCATTATGAGTAGAGATGGAAATTGAAATCAAGGCTAAGAATTTTTTTGTTAAAAAAAGCTGAGAGAGAAAAGCAGCAAGGATCGTTCAGTGAGAACATTTTTTAATCATGCTTGGGTAGACAGTAGATAATGCATTCATGCACACAGATTGCTCTCGAACTGGTGTCAGGAATAATTGTATTTTCCAGCTGCTAAAAGTAAACATTATTCAAAGGGAAAGAATAGTATTTCCAACTTCCAAATTTGAAAAAGATACAAAGTTTGCAGGATACCAAACTTAAATTAGGAGGATCTAAACTCAATCAAATCAAGAGCAGATTCTGATAGTGGAAGCCTTCAACAAGTTATCTAAGCGTTGTTAATATAATGAAACATACCAAAGTGCCTCACAGGAATATTAGAAAACAAAGTATGACACCGAGCCACACAAGAAGATATTAGGTCAAATGGCCAAAATGACCTTGGTAAAAAGGGTATGTTTTAAGGAGTATCCTAAAGAACCAAAGCAAAGTAGAGAGACGGAGAGCATAGGAGGATACGTCAGAGCTTGGGACACTAGGCAACTGAAGGCAAGGCCACCAATGATGGAAAATTATTAGCTGGAGAAAATTACAGAGAAAGAAAGGGACAAGTCCATAAGGATGAGAATATTGAAATCAATCCCATTTGTTATTTGCTATGCTGTGTTCCTGTCATACTTAACATTGGCTACCACATTTCATATTTTACAAAAGCAACTACACTTAAAAATCCTTTTGGAGTTTATGAAATGTGCTACATAAACGCACAGAAAAGTCCTGATATACACTTTTGATTTGTTTTCACAAATCGAATGTGAAATCTGTATTGTTATAACCAGCCATGCACACATAATACAAATCAACAAATTCAGCTTATTCAGCTATGAAAAATGAATGTTATGACATTCCAGTGCTCATTCAGGTACTTTAGGTTGTGAGGTTTCACACCTCTATTACCCTACTAGGCAGTGTATTCCAGACATTCACCTTCCTCTGGGTGAAACATTTTTCCTCAAATCCCCTGTAAACCTCCTGCTCCTCATCGTAAAATTACGTCCCCTCATTATTGACCCTTCAACTAAGGGGAAAAGCTTCTTCCTAACCACCGTGTCCATACCCCTCAGAATGTTATACACCTCAGTCAGGTCCCCCCTCAGCCTTCTCTACTCTAAATTAAACAACCCAAGCCTATCCATTCTCTCTTCATAGCTCAAATACGCCATCCCAGGCAAAATCAGGGTGAATCTCCTCTGCCCCTCTCCAGTGCATCAGAACTGCACACAGTACGCCAGCTACGGCCTAACCAAAGTTATGTATAACTCCAACATAACTTCCCTGCTCTTATAATCTATACCATGACTGATGAAGGCAAGTGTCTAATGTGCCTTTGTAACTACCCTATTCACCTGTCCTTTCGCCTTCAGGGGCCTGTGGGTAAGCACCCGGAGCTCCCTGATCCTCTGAGCTTCCTAGTGTCCTGCCATTCATAGAGTATTCCCTGGTTTTGTTACTCCTTCCAAAGTGCATCATCTCGTACTCTTCAGGGTTAAATTCCACTGCCACAGATCTGTCCATCTGACCATCCCATCTCAATCTTCCTGCAACCAGAGACCTTCTTCCTCACTATTAACGACCCTCCCAATCTTGGCGATGTTCATGCCCACCTCAATGTCAGAATGAATGTTCATCCCACAACACTCCAGAAGCTTGACACCATCCAGGACAAATCAACCCGCATGGTTTGCCCCAATCCACCACGTATGACCACCACTGCACTGCTGTAGCGCCGTGAACCATCTACAAGATGCACTGAAATAACTCACCGAGGCTCGTCGGCAGCATGTTCCAAATCTGCGACCTCTACTATTGGACAGCAGGGTATCACAGTGGTTAGCACTGTTGCTTCACAGCTCCGGGGTCCCAGGTTCGAAACCCGGCTTGGGTCACTGTGTTCTCCACGTGTCTGCATGGGTTTCCTCCGGGGGCTCCAGTTTCCTCCCACAAGTCCCGAAAGATGTGCTGTTAGGTGAATTGGACATTCTGAATTCTTCCTCAGTGTACCCGAAAAGGTGCTGAAATGTGGCAACTAGGGGATTTTCACAGTGGCTTCATTGCAATGTTAATGTAAGTCTGCTTGTGACATTAATGAAGATTATTATTATTATTATATGGTTCGTCCAGTTCAGTTTCTGGTCAATGGTAATCCTTGTGATATTCACTTTGGGGGATAAAGCAATGCTAATGCAATTGAATGTCATGGGGAGATGATTCGATTCTCTCTTGTTGAAGTGCACTAGTGTGATGCAAATGTTATTTGTCACTTGTCAGCCCAGTCTGAATTCATTATCCAGCATTAACCTTATGATTTGTAACTTTCCCAATACCAAGTTCTCTCTAGTTTACACACCGGGAACACAGAGCAACAGCAGTTTACACGCCGGGAACACAGAGCAACAGCAGTTGACACGCCGGGAACACAGAGCAACAGCAGTTGACACGCCGGGAACACAGAGCAACAGCAGTTGACCCGCCGGGAACACAGAGCAACAGCAGTTGACCCGCCGGGAACACAGAGCAACAGCAGTTGACACGCCGGGAACACAGAGCAACAGCAGTCGACACACCGGGAACACAGAGCAACAGCAGTCGACAGACCGGGAACACAGAGCGGCGACAGACCGGGAACACAGAGCGGCGACAGACCGGGAACACAGAGCGGCGACAGACCGGGAACACAGAGCGGCGACAGACCGGGAACACAGAGCGGCGACAGACCGGGAACACAGAGCGGCGACAGACCGGGAACACAGAGCGGCGACAGACCGGGAACACAGAGCGGCGACAGACCGGGAACACAGAGCGGCGACAGACCGGGAACACAGAGCGGCGACAGACCGGGAACACAGAGCGGCGACAGACCGGGAACACAGAGCGGCGACAGACCGGGAACACAGAGCGGCGACAGACCGGGAACACAGAGCGGCGACAGACCGGGAACACAGAGCGGCGACAGACCGGGAACACAGAGCGGCGACAGACCGGGAACACAGAGCGGCGACAGACCGGGAACACAGAGCGGCGACAGACCGGGAACACAGAGCGGCGACAGACCGGGAACACAGAGCGGCGACAGACCGGGAACACAGAGCGGCGACAGACCGGGAACACAGAGCGGCGACAGACCGGGAACACAGAGCGGCGACAGACCGGGAACACAGAGCGGCGACAGACCGGGAACACAGAGCGGCGACAGACCGGGAACACAGAGCGGCGACAGACCGGGAACACAGAGCGGCGACAGACCGGGAACACAGAGCGGCGACAGACCGGGAACACAGAGCGGCGACAGACCGGGAACACAGAGCGGCGACAGACCGGGAACACAGAGCGGCGACAGACCGGGAACACAGAGCGGCGACAGACCGGGAACACAGAGCGGCGACAGACCGGGAACACAGAGCGGCGACAGACCGGGAACACAGAGCGGCGACAGTTACACACCGGGAACACAGAGCGGCGGAAAGAAGGGAAGTAAGTAAATAGTATTGTTACATAGCTTAATTCCTTGTTAAAAAGGGAGGAACAAGGGTAGTCAGGGCAGGAGAGCTTGCATCCGTGATATGCTCCTCCTGTACTATGTGGCCAATCATGGAAGCTTCATTTGTCCCTGGTGACCACGTGTGCCGAAGTCTGTCCAACTGCACCTACTGACTAACTGCATTTCGGAGCTGGTGCTGAGGGTGGATTCACTGTGGAACATAGAGCGATGCAGAGTCGGTCATGGATAGCATGTTCAGCAAGGTAGTCACACCACAGGTGAGGGATTGAACAGGCACGAAGGGCATGGATGACCACCAAACAGAGTAGTGGAAGGCAGGTAGTGTAGGAGTCCCTTGTGGCCATCCCCTTTCTGACAGATAGAGCGTTTTGAACACTGTTGGGGGAGATGACTGTGTAGGGGAAAGCAGTGACAATCAACTTCAGTGCACCATTAGGAAGGTCTGCTGCACAAGAGGGGAGGAAGAATGGCAGGGCTATAGTAGTAGGGGATTCAACTGTAGGGGAACAGTCAGGCATTTCTGTGGCTGCAAAAGAGACGCCAAGATGGTATGTTGCTTCCCTGATGCCCGGGTCAGGGATGTCACTAAATGGCTGCAGGGCATACAGAAGGGAGAGGACAAACAGACCGATATCGTGGTACACATTGGTACCAACAATATAGGCAGAAAAAGGAATGAGGTCCTCCAGCAGGATTTAGGGCACCAAGAAATAGATTTTACAGGACCCAGAAGGTCGTATTCTCTGGATTACTTCTGGTGTGACTTGTTAGCGAGTATAGAAATAAGACGTTAGCTCAGCTTAATGCATGGATGGAGAAATGGTGCATGAGGGAAGGCTTTAGATTTCTGAGACACTGGGACCATTTACAAGGCAGACGGTTTGCACCTGAACCAAAATGGGACCAGTCTCCTGGCAGGGAGGTTTGCTAATGATGTTGAGGAGAGTTTAAACTAACTTGGCAGGGTTGGGATCCTGAGAAAAGGTTCAGCAGTGACAGATACACAGCCAAAATTATAAGAAACATTAAGTGAGTCAGGAAAGTATAGATAGTCTAGACCAGTTAACTCACAAAGGAGTTTGGCCAGATTGGATGGTATTTATTTAAATGCAAGGAGACTGGCAATCAAGGGAGATGAATTGAGATTACAAATGGGGTTGTGATGTATCTGCTGTCACTGAGACATGGTTGAGAGAGGGGCAGGGTTGGCAGTTAAGTATGCCTCTTGAAATCATTTCATGATTCAGACTCCACTGCACTATGGTGCAACGAGTTCCACAAATTCATCACCCTCTGCGAGAAGTAGTGCCTCCTTATCTCAGTTCTAAATCTACCGCCTCTCAACATATATGTGACCCTCATTCTATATTGCCCCACAAGGGGGAACTTTTGGTCTACATTTACTTTATCAATCTACTTTTAGTATTTTATATACCTCGATCAGATCCTTTCTCATCTTTCTAAACTCCAAAAAGTGTAAGCACAAACTGTTTAATCTCTCCTCATACATCAACCCCTTCATCCCCGGAATCAATCTGGTGAATCTCCTCTGAACGCCTTCCAATGCCACCACATCCTTCCTCAAATAAGACCACAATAGGACATAATACTCCAGATAAGGTCTCACCAACAACATATACAATTGCAACAATACTTCTCTACTTTTATACTCCAGTCCTTTTGCAATAAATGCTAACATTCCATTTGCATTTCTTATTACTGTTTGTACCTGCATACTGATTTTCTGCTATTCATGATTCCTCTACCCAGATGCATTTTGAATCTGTTTTCCACTTAAGATAATAATTTGCCTGACTATTTTTTCGCCAAAATGGATCATCTCACACTTATCCACCATAAACCCCAGCTGCCAAATTTTGGCCCAATCTCCTAGCCTATCTATATCTCTTATTCACTGCCTGCTTTCCCACCTATTTTAGTATCATCCACAAATTTATTAATAATAATAATAGTAATAATCTTTCTCATCACAAGTAGGCTTGCATTAAACACTGCAATGAGGTTACTGTAAAAATCCCCTAGTTGCCACATTTCAGCACCTTTCGGGTACACTGAGGGAGAATTCAGAATGCCCAATTCACCTAACAGCACGTCTTTCGGGACTTGTGGGAGGAAACCGGAGCCCCCGGAGGAAACCCATGCAGACACGTGGAGAACATGTAGACTCTGCACAGTGACCCAAGCCGGGTTTCGAACCTGGGACCCCGGAGCTGTGAAGCAACAAAGTTAACCACTCTGCTACCGTGCTGCCTATGAGACTATAGGACCATAGACATAGGAGCAGAATTCGGCCTTCGGGTTTGCTCCGCCATTCAATCATGGCTGATAGGATTCTCTTGCCTTCTCCCCATATCCCCGGATCCCTTTATGAATCAAGAACCTATCTATCTCTGTCTTAAAGACATTCAGTGATTTGGCCTCACAGCCTTCAGCGGCAATGAGTTCCACAGATTCACCACCCTCTGGCTGAAAAAATTCCTCCTCATCTCTGTTTTAAAGGATCATCCCTTTAGTCTGAGGCTGTGGGTTCTAGTTTTTCCTACAAGTGGAAACATCCTCTCCACGTCCACTCTATCCAGGCCTCTCAGTATCCTGTAAGTTTCAATAAGATCCCCGCCTCATCCTTCTAAGCTCCAACGAGTACAGAACCAGAGTCTTCAACCGCTCCTCATGACAAGCTCTTCATTCAGGGGTCATTCTTGTGAACCTCCTCTGGACCCATTACAAGGCCAGCACATCCTTCCTTAGATACGGGGCACAAAACTGCTCACAGTTTTGCTATGTTATACTCTGTCCCTGCTTGCAGATCATTTATATAGGTCGCTTGGGGTTATTTTTATTAGAGCAGAGGAGACTGAGGGGGGCACATGATTGATATGTATAAAATTATGAGGGGTACGGATAAAGTAGACAGGAAAAACCTTTTCCCCATGGTGGAGGGTTCAATAACCAGGGGCATAGTTTCAAGATAAGGGGCAGGAGGTTTAGAGGAGATGCAAGGAAACACTGATTCACCGAGAGGGTGTAAATCACTATCTAAAAGAGTAGTCATGGCAGAAACCCTCATAACATTTAAAGTAGTATTTCTATGTGCACTTGAGATCCCATGGCATACAAGGCCATGGGTCAAGTGCTGGAAAATGGGGTTAGAATAGTTAGGTGATTGTTTTTGACCAGCGCAGACACGATGGGCTGAAGGGCCTTTTCTGTGCTGCAAGCCCCTCTGACTTGAATAAGGAGTTTTACAGAACGGAAAAAGGCTCTTTGGCACATCAAGCATCGTGCCGGCCATCAAGCACCTAACTATTCTCATCCCATTCTCCAGCACTTGGCCCGCAGCTTCGTATGCTCTGGCATTTCAACTGCTCATCTAAATACTTCTTAAAGTTGTGAGGGTTCCCGCCCCTACCACCATTTCAGACAGCGAGTTCCAGATTCTCACCACCCTCTGGGGGAAAATGTATTTCCTCACATTTCCTCTAAACCTCCTGCCCCTTAATGTAAGTCGATGCCCCCTGGTTATTGACCCCCCACCCCCCATCCCCCCACACACCACCACCACCACCACCACCCCCACCCCCGGCCCTCCCACTAAGGGGAAACGTTCCTTCCTATCCATCAGCTGTCCCTCAGAAATGGATACACCTTAAACAGGTCCCTCCTCAGTCTTCTCTGCTCCAGGAAAAACAACACCAGCCTATCTTGATAGCTGAAATGCTCCAGCCCAGGTAATATCCTGGTGAATCTCCTCTGCACCCTCTCCAGTGCAATTGTGCTTCTATTGTGCATTTCTATTGTGTGGTGACCAGAACTGCACACAGTACTCTAGCTGGGGCCTAACCAGTGTTTTATACAGCTCCATCATAACCTCCCGGCTCTCATATTCAATGCCTCGGTTAACAACGGATTAGCCTTCTTTTTTTTTAAATTTAGAATACCCAATTATTTTTTCCAATTTTTAGGGGCAATTTAGCATAGCCAATCCACCTAACCTGCACATCTTTGGGTTGTGGGGGCGAAACCCACGCACACAGGGAGAATGTGCAAACTCCACTATTAGCCTTCTTAACCACCTTATCTACCTGTCCTGCTATATTAAGAGATCTGTGGATATGCACATCAAAGTCCCTTTAATCCTCTGTACTTCCTAGGTTCCGACCATTCATTGTATATTTCCTTGCTTTGTTAGTCCTCCCAAAATGCATTACCTCACACTTAAATTCCATCTGTCACTCTGCTGCTCATCTAACCAGCCTGTCTATATCGTCCTGTAATCTAACGTTTTGCTCCTCACCATTCATCACACCACCAATTTTTGTGTCATCTCTGAACTTGCTTATCTCCTACATTCATGTCCGATCCCTGCGGAACACCATTGGACACAGGCTTCCAGTCTCTTTATCCAAGAAAATATATACTTGTCATAGAGGGAGTGCGGCAAATGTTCACCAAACTGATTCCAGGAATATTGGGGTTGTCGTAGAAAGAGAGATTGGGTTAACTAGGTTTGTATTCACTGGAATTTAGAAGAATGAAAGGGGATCGCACTGAACTTTAACATTCTGACAGGGGTGGACAGATTGGATGCAGGAACGTTGGTTCCTCTTGTTGGAGGGTCAAGAACAAGGGGTCACAATTCTTCACTCAGAGGGCCATGAACCTGTCGAATTCTCGACTACAGAAGGCTGTGGAGGCCAAGTCAAGAAAGAAATAGATTTCTAGACTTTACAGGTGTCAAGGGTATGGGGAGTGTGCTGGAGTATGGTGTTGAGTTAGAGGATAAACCATGGTCATATTAAATGGCAGCACGGTAACACAGTGATTAGCACTGTTGTTTCAAAGCACCAGGGTCCCGGGTTCGATTCCAGGCTTGGGTCACTGTCGGCACGTTCTCCCCATGCCTGCGTGGGTTTCTTCCAGGTGCCCCAGTTTTCTCCCACAAGTCCCAAAGACATGCTGTTAGATAATTTGAACATTTTGTATTCTCCCTCAGGTGTACCCGAACAGGCGCCGTAGTGTGGCGACTGGGGAATTTTCACAGTAACTTCATTGCAGTTTTAATGCAAGGCTACTTGTGACATAAAAGATTATTATTTTAAATGATGGAGCAGGCTCAAAGGGCCGAATGGCCTATTCCTGCTCCTATTCTCTGTTTCTAACGTTGCAAAAGCAGGATGAGAGCAAAACGCAGACCGTAACTATTTCATAAATACCTAAGTTTCAGAAAGACATGGGTAAGAAATAACAAAAAAACCTAAACAAGTCGAGGTGCAACATATTTTTTAAAATGAGAATATGTGGAGAGCCAGGATTGGATTAATTCTGGATAAAAATTAATTTAGTACAAAACTTAAAACTTGCAAATTAGAAGAAGCATAAATCCAGCTTTACGTGTGCAACATTAATTGCAATCACTGGCGTCTGGTTGAAAACTGGATATGATTGGGTTAAGAAGATTATTACATCATTGTAATATGGCTGAGTCAGCAGTAAAAACATTCTGGATAGAGGAGGATGCAAAACTTCTTTGGGAGTTGTCCAAGAACTGCAATAGCAGGATGTATAAATGCAAAGATCTAAGAAGCTTGTCGCAAAAGCAGAGTGTTTATGGTGGGACAAATTCATTTTTCCATACACTGACTGGAGAAGCAAAATAGCTCATGTCCCAAAGGCAGAAAATTTCTGGAGTGTTATCAACACAGTTCCGGATCAATAATCTTTTGAAACAAGAAGATCGACCCTTCTAGGTCTAGTGATGAGAAAGTTAGCCAGAATAAGTCATCAATCTAAATGGTAAGGAAACAAACGCCTGGTCAACAGTGACAGCAACCTAAATTATAACATGACGGAATTTGATACTGGGGATTAGGGAAAAGAGGAGTCACAAAATGAAGTTTTAAGTTTAGATAAGGTTTCAATTCTGATGGAAATTGACCACTATAAACTGGGAAGAACTACAGTTGGTACTGTTCAAGTAAGTATTTTGTACAACACAAGACCTGCTGGATTGGATTGGATTTGGTTATTGTCACGTGTACCAAGATACAGTGAAAAGTATTGTTTTGTGTACAGCTCGGATAGTTCATTCCGTACATGAAAAGAAAATACACAGGGCAAACATAAAATACACAATGTAAATACATAGACACAGGCATGGGTGAAGCATATAGGAGTGTAGTACTACTCAGTAGAGAAGATATATGAAGAGATCAGGTCAGTCCATAAAAGGCCGTTTAAGAGTCTGGTAACAGTGGAGAAGAAGTTGGTTTTGAATCTGTTAGTATTTCCTGCCCGATGGACCAAGTTGGAAGAGTGAGTAAACTGGGTGGAAGAGGTCTTTGATTATGCTGCCCGCTTTCCCAAGGCAGCGAGAGGTGTGGACAGAGTCAATGGATGGGAGGCAGGTTCGTGTGATGGACTGGGCAGTGTTCACTTTCTTACAGTCTTGGGCCGAGCAGTTGCCATACCAGACTGTGATGCAGCCAGATGGGATGCTTCCTATGGTGCATTTGTAAGAGTTGGCAAGAGTTAATGTGGACATGTTGAATTTCCTTAGCTTCCGGAGGAAGCATAGGTGCTGTTGTGCTTTCTTGGTCGTAGCGTGGACGTGAGTGGACCAGGACAAATTGCTGGTGATGTGTACCCCATGGAATTTGAAGCTGTCAACCATCTCCACCTCAGCCCCGTTGATGCAGACAGGGGTGTGTACAATGACTTTGCTTCCTGAAGTCAATGACCAGCTCTTTAGTTTTGCTGACATTGAGGGAGAGACTGTTGTTGGTACAACACCAGGTTCTCTATCTCTCTGCTGTATTCTGACTCATTGGTGTTTGAGATCCGACCCACTACGGCCGTGACGTCAGCAAACGTGTAGATGGAGTTGGAGCCAAATGTTGCCACACAGTCGTGTGTGTATGCACCCTTAAAGATCTACTTGTGTAATTCCGACATGATCAACAAAAGCGGGGTCGTACACAAAATGAAAAAAAAAAGGTTTAGATAAATAAAAATTTTGTTTTTTAAATTTGTTTGTGGAACGTGGGTGTCACTGGCTGTGCTAGCATTTATCATGCATTTCACAGGACTTTTGAGAGTCAACCACATTGCTGTAGATCTGGAGTCACATGTCCTTCCCTAAAGGACATTAGTGAGCGAGATGGGTTTTACAACAATCGACAACTTTTTCATGGTCATCATTAGACTTTTAATTCCAGGTTTGTACTGAATTCAAATCCCACCATCTGCCATGGTGGGATTGAACCCAGATCCACAAATCTTGTCCTGGGTCTCTGGATTACTGGTCCAGTGACAATACCACTTGTGCCACCGCCTCCCCTAAGGAACAATAAAGGAATATGAAGAAAGTACAAAGAACAACAAGAAGGGAACTGGAGAAAAAGATCTGCAAAGGGCAGCACTAAAGGTGCTTACAAATGATTAAAATTCAGGGATAATCCATGAGATGTTCAAAGTGATGAAGTGATTTGATTGGGTAAAGTGAAACTATTTCCTATGGTGTGAGAATCCAGAACAAAGGGTTGCATTTAGATCCAAGCCATTCAGGGATAATGTTAAGGGACACTACTTCACACAAAGTAGTGGAAATCTAGAACTCTCCCTCAAAAGGCGGCTCAGGTAGGTCAATTGAAAATTTCAGACTGAGATGATAGTCAAAAAAGATATGATATGAAGATGGTGATCTAACTGAAACAGGCCAGAAATGCTGAATAGCCTACCCATGTTCAAGGACTGGCATACAGGTTCCACACAGTGCAGCCACCTGTTAATTATCTCAATGCAATGCATAGACAATAAGTGCAATCTTGTCTCAGAGTTGCCCATATCCCAAGAAGGAATATTTTTTAAAAAACTGACCCAATGAAACCCGCGTGCGAGTTGTCAAAAGGCAATGACTCAAGTAGTCACCGCCAGTTCATCACAAAGCAGGTTACCAGAGTAGCTGGTAGTTATCCAAATTTAAATGCAAATCTTTTATGAGCTTAAGAAATTTACAGTATGCAAACTGGGGGTCGTACTGAAATCAACGTTATTTCATTGACAGTGAAATACAGAGTACATACTGTGCTGGAACACTGCTCAAAGTACTTGCAAGACAAAACGTTTCAAACAAATTGATTGTTTGAATCTACCCTGTGCATCAGATGAGTCACTGTATTTTTTTATATACCGAATATTAAACAAGTCATGTGAACAATCCGTATAATACTTCCTTAAACACTTGGCTGCACCAAAATAAATCACTGGGTTTTTGAACTCTTCCCAGTACTTTTTTTCCTGACATGCCCTTATCGCACTAAAATGCCAGGTCCACTGGACGACGAGGTGGGAATTCTGGTGATTTTTTTCGTGGCCTGTGACCATGTTTAATGATCTTTTACACACAAATCCAAACTGACCGTCTCCCCATCAATTATCACTTTATACAAAAACACAGTTCACTTTGTTCAAAACTCGACAGGTTAGCAAAATGCACAAACACAGCGGCGAACAATTGGTCACTTTAGGCAAGCCGGAAAGTCCTGGTAAAATAACCCAGTATGTGTTGTTGGACAATGTCCCGGTGTGGCTATGTGTACGCTGTCCCAGTGTGGCTGTGTGTACGCCGTCCCGGTGCGACTGTGTGTATGCTGTCCCGGTGCACGTATGTGTGTACGCTGTCCCGGTGCACGTATGTGTATGCTGTCCCAGCGCGTGTGTGTACTGTCCCAGTGTGTGTGCGCACACTGTCCCAGTGTGTGTGTGTACTGTCCCAGTATGTGTGTGTGTACACTGTCCCGGTGCGACGTGTGTGTGTACACTGTCCCGTGCACATGTGTGTGTACGCTGTCCCGTGCACGTGTGTGTACGCTGTCCCGTGCACGTGTGTGTACGCTGTCCCGTGCACGTGTGTGTACGCTGTCCCGTGCACGTGTGTGTACGCTGTCCCGGTGCACGTGTGAGTACACTGTCCCAGTGTGTGCGCGCACACTGTCCCGGTGCACGCGTGTGCGCACGCTGTCCCGGTGCACGCGTGTGCGTACGCTGTCCCGGTGCACGCGTGTGCGTACGCTGTCCCGGTGCACGCGTGTGCGTACGCTGTCCCGGTGCAAGCGTGTGCGTACGCTGTCCCGGTGCACGCGTGTGCGTACGCTGTCCCGGTGCACGCGTGTGCGTACGCTGTCCCGGTGCACGCGTGTGCGTACGCTGTCCCGGTGCACGCGTGTGCGTACGCTGTCCCGGTGCACGCGTGTGCGTACGCTGTCCCGGTGCACGCGTGTGCGTACGCTGTCCCGGTGCAGGCGTGTGTGTACGCTGTCCCGGTGCAGGCGTGTGTGTACGCTGTCCCGGTGCACGTGTGTGTGTACGCTGTCCCGGTGCACGTGTGTGTGTGTGTGTGTGTGTGTGTACGCTGTCCCGGTGCACGCGTGTGTACATGCTGTCCCGGTGCACGCGTGTGTGTACGCAGTCCCTGTGCACGTGTGTGTGTACGCTGTCCCGGTGCACATGTGTGTGTGTACGCTGTCCCGGTGCACGTGTGTGTGTGTACGCTGTCCCGGTGCACGTGTGTGTGTGTACGCTGTCCCGGTGCACGTGTGTGTGTACGCTGTCCCGGTGCACGTGTGTGTGTACGCTGTGCCGGTGCACGTGTGTGTGTACGCTGGCCCGGTGCACGTGTGTGTGTACGCTGTCCCGGTGCACGTGTGTGTGTACGCTGTGCCGGTGCACGTGTGTGTGTACGCTGTCCCGGTGCACGTGTGTGTGTACGCTGTCCCGGTGCACGTGTGTGTGTACGCTGTCCCGGTGCACGTGTGTGTGTACGCTGTCCCGGTGCACGTGTGTGTGTGTACGCTGTCCCGGTGCACGTGTGTGTGTGTACGCTGTCCCGGTGCACGTGTGTGTGTACGCTGTCCCGGTGCACGTGTGTGTGTACGCTGTCCCGGCGCGTGTGTGTGCGCACACTGTCCCAGTATGTGTGTACTGTCCCAGTATGTGTGTGTACACTGTCCCGATGCGACGTGTGTGTGTACACTGTCCCGGTGCACGTGTGTGTGTACGCTGTCCCGGTGCACGTGTGTGTGTACGTGTACACTGTCCCGGTGCATGTGTGCGTGTACACTGTCCCGGTGTGTGCGTGTACACTGTCCCGGTGCACCTGTGTGTGTGTGTGTGTGTGTGTACACTGTCCCGGGGTGTGTGTGTGTGTACACACTGTCTCGGGGTGTGTGTGTGTGTACACACTGTCCCGGTGTGTGTGTGTGTGTGTGTACACACTGTCCCGGTGTGTGTGTGTGTGTGTACACACTGTCCCGGTGTGTGTGTGTGTGTGTACACACTGTCCCGGTGTGTGTGTGTGTGTGTACACACTGTCCCGGTGTGTGTGTGTGTGTGTACACACTGTCCCGGTGTGTGTGTGTGTACACACTGTCCCGGTGTGTGTGTACACACTGTCCCGGTGTGTGTGTACACACTGTCCCGGTGTGTGTGTACACACTGTCCCGGTGTGTGTGTGTGTACACACTGTCCCGGTGTGTGTGTGTGTGTACACACTGTCCCGGTGTGTGTGTGTGTGTGTACACACTGTCCCGGTGTGTGTGTGTGTGTGTGTACACACTGTCCCGGTGTGTGTGTGTGTGTGTACACACTGTCCCGGTGTGTGTGTGTACACTGTCCCGGTGTGTGTGTGTACACTGTCCCGGTGTGTGTGTGTGTACACACTGTCCCGGTGTGTGTGTGTGTACACACTGTCCCGGTGTGTGTGTGTATACACTGTCCGGTGTGTGTGTGTACACACTGTCCCGGTGTGTGTGTGTACACTGTCCCGGTGTGTGTGCACTATCACTGGGATTTGTACCGCGCTCTCTCGCCACCGTCGTCTAAACCTATTCACCGGCTCGGGGCGGAATTTCATTCACATCGTTTCACAGTAAAATTGGGTTTGAAACATAAACTTGTATCCGCCCAGCGAGCGACTGGACAGCAGCCGCCTGCCTCCACCTCCCGCCACAGTGTGTTTGCTGCCGGCGGCCTTGAACCGGACAGCCGGCAGCATTCTGGTGGTTTGGGCCGTGCCGCGGCCGCCAACAGCCCCCAGCCGAATTCTCCGGTCACGCCCGAGCCCGGGAACCATTCACCGGGCGCGGGAGCAACCGAACTCCGGGCTCCCCCATCCCCCGGGCCCCATTACCTTGGCCATTCCGCCGCCTGGGTCTGCGCTGCTCTCGCTTCCTCGGGTGGGCAGGGCTGTCGCTGCTCCGGTGAGGGAGGCCCCACTGTCGCTGCTCCGGTGAGGGAGGACCCGCTGGGCAGGTCTGTGTGAGGGAGTGAGGCCGGTCCCGCTGGGCAGGGCTGTCGCTGCTCCGGTGAGGCCCCGCTGGGCAGGTCTGTGTGAGGGAGTGAGGCCGGTCCCGCTGGGCAGGGCTGTCGCCGCTCCGGCACCAGGCGGGGAATATTTAATAAATCACTAATACACTAATGGCCTTTGACCTCGACAAACTCTTGATTTGCACAACTTCAAACAGGCGAAACTGGGGAAAAAGTTAAGTTGGTGACCTTCCTAAAATAAATAATTTGCTATATTTTACTGCCTGTCTTGTTTAGATATACGTCTTATTAGGCTGGGCTCCGTAACACTTGTCAGCATGACGTTTCTACACGGCCACTTCTGCTTTTCATAACAAATATATTTGCAAATACTATGGAAAACCAACTGTGAGGAGGGACGGGGCAGCGCAACTCCAACTCAGTTCCCCATCAGTTACTCAACACTACCGCACACAGGTCGAACATAATTCTCAGATTGAGAGGTTGACAGGGGATGGGGTGGGGTAGGCAGGGGGCGGGAGTGGGGTGGTTGGGGAGAGGAATGTTGGAGGGGGGTGGTTGGGGAGAGGAATGTTGGAGGGGGGGTGGTTGGGGAGAGGAATGTTGGAGGGGGGGTGGTTGGGGAGAGGAATGTTGGAGGGGGGGTGGTTGGGGAGAGGAATGTTGGAGGGGGGGTGGTTGGGGAGAGGAATGTTGGAGGGGGGTGGTTGGGGAGAGGAATGTTGGAGGGGGGGTGGTTGGGGAGAGGAATGTTGGAGGGGGGGTGGTTGGGGAGAGGAATGTTGGAGGGGGGGTGGTTGGGGAGAGGAATGTTGGAGGGCTGGGGATGAGGATGTTGGGGGTAGGGGAATATGGGGGGTGAGGATGAGGGGAGTTGGGAGAGGGCAATGCGAGGGTATGAGGGGGTGTGAGGATGGGAGTGAGAGAGGGGGATGGGAGAGGGGGATGGGAGTGGGTGGGAGAGGGGCATGTTGGGGGTGTGGGCTATGAGGGGGGGTTAGGGATGAAGGGTGTGAGGAAAAGGGAATGGGGAGGGTGAGGAAGAGGGAATGGGGAGGGTGAGGAAGAGGGAATGGGGAGGGTGAGGAAGAGGGAATGGGGAGGGTGGGGAAGAGGGAATGGGGAGGGTGGGGAAGAGGGAATGGGGAGGGTGGGGAAGAGGGAATGGGGAGGGTGGGGAAGAGGGAATGGGGAGGGTGAGGAAGAGGGAATGGGGAGGGTGAGGAAGAGGGAATGGGGAGGGTGAGGAAGAGGGAATGGGGAGGGTGAGGAAGAGGGAATGGGGAGGGTGAGGAAGAGGGAATGGGGAGGGTGGGGAAGAGGGAATGGGGAGGGTGGGGAAGAGGGAATGGGGAGGGTGGGGAAGAGGGAATGGGGAGGGTGGGGAAGAGGGAATTGGGAGGGTGGGGGAAGAGGGAATGGGGAGGGTGGGGGAAGAGGGAATGGGGACGGTGGGGGAAGAGGGAATGGGGAGGGTGGGGGAAGAGGGAATGGGGAGGGTGGGGGAAGAGGGAATGGGGAGGGTGGGGGAAGAGGGAATGGGGAGGGTGGGGGAAGAGGGAATGGGGACGGTGGGGGAAGAGGGAATGGGGAGGGTGGGGGAAGAGGGAATGGGGAGGGTGGGGGAAGAGGGAATGGGGAGGGTGGGGGAAGAGGGAATGGGGAGGGTGGGGGAAGAGGGAATGGGGAGGGTGGGGGAAGAGGGAATGGGGAGGGTGGGGGAAGAGGGAATGGGGAGGGTGGGGGAAGAGGGAATGGGGAGGGTGGGGGAAGAGGGAATGGGGAGGGTGGGTGAAGAGGGAATGGGGAGGGTGGGGGAAGAGGGAATGGGGAGGGTGGGGGAAGAGGGAATGGGGAGGGTGGGGGAAGAGGGAATGGGAGGGTGGGGGAAGAGGGAATGGGAGGGTGGGGGAAGAGGGAATGGGGAGGGTGGGGGAAGAGGGAATGGGGAGGGTGGGGGAAGAGGGAATGGGGAGGGTGGGGGAAGAGGGAATGGGGAGGGTGGGGGAAGAGGGAATGGGGAGGGTGGGGGAGAGGGAATGGGGAGGGTGGGGGGAGAGGGAATGGGGAGGGTGGGGGAGAGGGAATGGGGAGGGTGGGGGAGAGGGAATGGGGAGGGTGGGGGAGAGGGAATGGGGAGGGTTGGGCGATGGTGGGAGGTTGGATATGGTGGGTGGGGTTGTGGGGATGATTGACGGGAACTGAGGGTTGGAGGGTGGGCTGAGGGGGTATCGAGGGGGCTATACGGTGCGGTGGGGGTAAACAAAGGGGATATGGGGAGGAAGGCGGGAATGGGTGGGTGGAGAAAGATGGGTGGGTGGGGGACATGGGGGAGTGGTGGGGGTGGAGGAAAGGGAGGATGGGGTTGGAAGACATGGGGATTGGGGTGCAGGGTGAGTGACTGGAGGAAGGAGATGGTAGGGGGAGGTTGGAATGAGGGGGCAGAAGGAGGCAAAGGGGTGGAATTTGGGGTTAGTAGGGGTGTGGGATTAGAGGCTTGCACGTGGAATGGGGTGGTGGGGAGGGGGTAGATGGGGATGGGAGGGGGTAGATGAAAGGGATGGTACGGGGAGAGGGCAGAGGAAGGGGATGGTGGGGGGAGGGGGTAGAACATAGAACATAGAACAGTACAGCACAGAACAGGCCCTTCGGCCCTCGATGCTGTGCCGAGTAATGATCACCCCACTTAAACCCACATACCCGTAACCCAACAATCCCCCCCATTAACCTTACACTACGGGCAATTTAGCATGGCCAATCCACCTAACCCACACATCTTTGGACTGTGGGAGGAAACCGGAGCACCCGGAGGAAACCCACGCACACACGGGGAGGACGTGCAGACTCCACACAGACAGTGACCCAGC
Organism: Scyliorhinus canicula; assembly: GCF_902713615.1. NCBI lineage: Eukaryota > Metazoa > Chordata > Chondrichthyes > Carcharhiniformes > Scyliorhinidae > Scyliorhinus > Scyliorhinus canicula. The sequence goes on from NC_052146.1 coordinate 221,993,655, forward strand.
CGGGAATCGAACCTGGGACCCTGGAGCTGTGTAGCATTGATGCTAACCACCATGCTACCGTGATGAAAGGGATGGTGGGGAGGGGCAGAGGAAGGGATGGTGGGGGGAGGGGCAGAGGAAGGGGATGGTAGGGGGAGGGGGCAGAGGAAGGGGCGATCAGGCGTTGTGGGATGGAAGAAGCGCGGGATGGGGGGTTGGAGGAGTGCTCTTTCCAAGAGCCAGTGCAGACTCGATGGGCCGAATAGCCACCTTCTGCACTGTAAATTCTATGAATGGGGGTTGGGGTGGTGAATGGGATTCGAGGAAGTGTGGTGGGGGAACGGGGAGGGAAGGTGGAATGTGAAGTTTTGGGAGAAGGGAGGGGGAATGAGAGGGTGGAGGGGCTTTGTGGAGGGAGTGGGTGAGAGGAGAGGGTAGGTCACAGCAGAATTGTGGGGGAGAAATGTGGAGACATCAGGTGGAGGAGTCTGAATGAGGAGAGTAATCGGAATGGTGAGTGTGGGGGAGGGAAGCTGACAGGGCAGGGAGGGGTTGGTGTGTGAAGTCATTAAGGGGTGTGGAAGGCGTCAGGCAGGGTACTGTGGGAGAAGGGAGTTATTTTCGACTGCAGTATCGGGGGAGGGTAGTTAACCGTGGGGTGTTTGGAAACAGGGAGCTTCTTTTATGGAGCAGCAACAGGATACAAAGGGGAGTGGCATCCATGTTCAGGTGTTTGTAGGCAAGACCAGGCCTGGAATCCATGAAGAGACTCGGATGAGGGATCTGACAGAGACTCATTCCAGGAGCTCTGCTTGTGGCAGTCATTGATTTGCAGTCATTCTGGCATGCTTATCAACACCTGATAGCCATGCACACCATCCACTGCAACACAGGTGTCATGACAGAGGTAGTTATAGGCAATAGTGAAAAGTAATTGTAATTTATATAACTCTCCAAACATATATTCATTAAGCACTTAGTTTGCAGAACCACATGCAAATACTATGGAAAACCACTTGTGAACAGACGGGATGAAGCAACTCCAACACCTTATTTCCCCATCGGTTTTACTGCACAGAGGTCAAACAGTGTTCTCAGGTGGGTGGCACGATGGCGCAGTGGCTTAGCCCTGTAGTCTCACGGCGCCGAGGTCCCACGTTCGATCCCGGCTCTGGGTCACTGTCCGTGTGGAGTTTGCACATTCTCCCCGTGTTTGCGTGGGTTTCGCCCCCACAACCCAAAGATGTGCTGGTTAGGTGGATTGGCCACGCTAAATTGTCCCTTAATTGGAAAAAATGAATTGGGTAGACTAAATTTATTTAAAAAAACAGTGTTCTCAGATTGAAAGGCTGACAGGGTGTGGGAGGCAGGGAGTGGCTGGGTGGTGGTGTGAGTGGTTGGGGGGATTGGGTGGAAGAGGAAGATGTTAGAGAATTCAAAAGTGAAGAAATTCCTCCTCATCTCCGTCTTAAAAGTGTAGCCCTTTATTCTTAAACTATGTACCGCACTTCTAGCTAACCTCACAAGGGAAACCATCTGATCAGCATTTACCCTGACACATCCTCTCAGAATCTTACATGCCTCAGTAAGATCACCTCTCATTGTTCTAAATGAGTGTAAGCTAAACCTGTTCAACCAATTCTTCATCCCAGGAATCAACCTTCTCTAAACTGCCGCTGGTGCAAATATATCCCTCCTTAAATATGGAGACCACTTTAGGTTTCACCAATGCCCTGCACAGTTCCTAGAATTTACAGTGCAGAAGGAGGCCATTTGGCCCATCGAGTCTGCTCTGCACCAGCGCTTGGAAAGAGCACCCTTCCCAAGCCCACACCTCCACCCTATCCCCATAACCCAGTAACCCCACCTAACGTTTTTGGACACTAAGGGCAATTTATCATGGCCAATCCACCTAACCCGCACACCTTGGGACAGTGGGAGGAAACCGGAGCACTCGGAGGAAACCCACACACACGGGGAGAACATGCAGACAGTGAGCCAAGCCACAATCGAACCTGGAACCCTGGAGCTGTGAAGCAACTGTGCTGACCACTGTGCTACTGAGCTGCCCACAAAATCTTTCCTATTTTTATACTCCAAACCCTTGCAGTAAAGACCAACATTCCATTTACTTTCCTAATTGCATGCTGCAAGTGCATGCAAACTATTTGTCATTCATGTCATTCCATAATAATTTTGTGTCATTCCACGATCATTCAGGGTGGCACAGTAGCACAGTGGTTAGCACAGTTGGTGGATTGGCCATGTTAAATTGCCCTTAGTGTCCAAAAAAAGGTAGGTGGGGTTACTGGGTTATGGGGATAAGCTGGAGGTGTGGACTTAATTAGGGTGCCCTTTCCAAGGGCCGGTGCTGACTCAATGGGCCGAATGGCCTCCTTCTGCACTGTAAATTCTATGTGCAAGGACACCTCTGTACTATAACATTCTGTGGTCTCTCCCCATTGAAATAATATTCTGCTTTTCTATTCTTCCTGCCAAAGCAAACAACCTCACATTTTCCCACATTATACTCCATCTGCCAAATACTTGCCTCCTCACTTAATCGATCTATTTCCCTTCACAGACCCTGTTCTCACAACTTGCTTACCTGCCTTTGCATCATCAGAAAATTTGGCAACAGTATACTCATCCAAGTCATCCAAGGTTCTAAATAGCTGAGGCCCCAGCACCGATCCTGTGGAACTCCACTAGTCTGCCCACCTGAAAATTACCCCTTTATTCCAGCTCTCTGTTTCCAGTTAGTTAGCCAAGTCTCCATCCATACCAAACATTACACATATGTGTTCCTACCTTAAGACCATAAGATGTAGGAGCAGAATTAGGCCCTCAGCCCATCGAGTCTGCTCCGCCATTCAATCATGGCTGATATTTTTCTCATCCCTATTCTCCTACCTTCTCCCCATTACCCCTGATCCCCATATTGATCAAGAACCTATCTATCTTTGGCTTAAAGACACTCAGTGATTTGGCCTCCACAGCCTTCTCCGGCAAAGAGTTCCACAGGTTCATCACCCTCTGGCTGAAGAAATTCCTCCTCATCTGTTTTAAAGAATTGTCCCTTTAGTCTGAGATTGTGTCCTCTGGTTCTAGTTCTTCCGACAAGTGGAAACATCCTCTCCACGTCCACTCTATCCAGGCCTCACAGTATCCTGTAAGTTTCAATAAGATCTCCCCTCATCCTTCTAAACTCCAATGAGTATAGACCCAGAGTCCTCAACTGTTCCTCATATGACAAGCTCTTCATTCCAGGGATCATTCTTGTGAACTTCCTCTGGACCCTTTCCACGGCCACCACATCCTTCCTTAGATACGGGGCCCAAAACTGCTCACAATACTCCAAATGGGGTCTGACCAGAGCCTTATATAGCCTCAGAAGTACATCCCTTCTGATGTAACCTTTTGATATGACACCTTATCAAATGCCTTCTGGAAATCCAAATACACCACGTCTACAGGTTTCCCTTTATCCATCCTGCTTGTTACATCCTCAAAGAACCGAACAATTATATCAAGCACAATTTCCCTTTCATTAAACCATGTTGACTATCTGATTATATAATGACTTCCTATGTCAGCTACTAATTCCTTAATAATAGATTCCAGGCTTCCGGTGGCGGCGATGACGTAGAAAGCCGCACATTTGGGAGCTCCCGTTTCAAATGGACTTTTCGGCTCTTTTTAGAGCCCAAAACGGAAGGTGTGCTGATCGACTTTCTCCGCAGTTCATGACTCGAACTCGGAGTGGAAAGGGGGAAAAAACGGCAGCAGCTCCCCAGAAAAAACGGGGGAAGGAATCCAAGATGGCGGCCGGCGGAGCTCCAGAGGAGTGGAAGCAGTGGGCCCAGGAGCAGCAAGCTGCTATCCTGCGCTGTTTTGCAGATTTCAAGGCTGAGGTGCTGAGCTCTCTGCAGGAAACGAACAAAAGACTCTCGGAGATTCAGACGACCCAGGGTGCTGCCATCAAGGCGTTGCAGACGCAGGCCACTGAGCGAGAGGAGGAGGCCGTGGTCCTCGTGAGTAAGGTGGAGGGGCACGAGGCACTCCACAAGAAGTGGCAGGACCGCTTCGAGGCGCTTGGTCACCGCATGAGGCAGAAAAATCTGCGGATCTTGGGCCTTGCGGAGGGGCTGGAGGGGTCGGACCTGACAACCTACGTGGCTACGATGCTGAACTCGCTAGTGGGGGCAGGATCTTTCCCCTGGAGCTGGAGGGTACTCGCCAGGAGGCCTAAGGAGAATGAACTCCCGTGTGCGGTGCTGGTGAGGTTCCACCGGTTCAGTGATCGGGAGTGCGTGCTGCGCTGGGCCACGAAGATGAAGAGCAGCAACTGGGAGAATGGGGTACATAAGAACATAAGAACATAAGAGCATAAGAACTAGGAGCAGGAGTAGGCCATCTGGCCCCTCGAGCCTGCTCCGCCATTCAATTAGATTATGGCTGATCTTTTGTGGACTCAGCTCCACTTTCCGGCCCGAACACCATAACCCTTAATCCCTTTATTCTTCAAAAAACTATCTATCTTTACCTTAAAAACATGTAATGAAGGAGCCTCAACGGGTAGTACGGATCTACCAGGATTGGAGTGCGGAGGTGGCTAAGCAGCGGTCCGGGTTTAATCGGACGAAAGAGGTGCTTTACAAGAAGAAGATAAAGTTCGGAATGTTGCAGCCTGCGCGCCTGTGGGTAACTTATTTGGACCGGCATTATTATTTCGATTCCCCGGAGGAGGCGTGGGCCTTCGTGCGGACGGAGAAACTGGACTTGAACTAGGGGTTGGGGGTTGCGGGGTTGGTTGTAATACTTTATTGCTGGTTTCTGCTGTTGCTGTGTTCTCTTTTTCTGTACTTTTGCAATTTTGATATGGTTATTTATGGGGGTGTTGTTATGTTTTTTTTGCTGTGGGGCATTGTTTGAGTTTTGTATCTTGCGGGGAGGGTTGGGGGGGTTTGTTGTATTCTATGTTGGGTTGGGGGTATGGAGTGGGGCTGGTATTTGGGAGCTGCGTCAGAAGGGTGTGGTGGGGCAGTGCGAAAGCTTTCCTCTGGTTTCCCGCGCTGCAGGGCTGGGGGGTGGAGACGATGACGGGGGGGGCGCTTAACTGGTTCTTCCCCGCGCTGGAGCGGTGCCTGGAGGAGGGATAGGATGGGGGATGATCCCACTTTGGGAGGGGTCGGGTTATGGGCGGGAGTTTCCAGGGTCAGCAGAAGTTAGCTGACCCACGGAAGTACAATGGAGGACGGTTCGCGGCTAGGAGGGTTCCTAGCCTGGGGGGGAGGGAGGGGGGAAAGGGGAATACCGGGTTGCTGCTGGTAGGGTCAAGAAAGAGCTGGGGGGGGGGGGGGGGGGGGGGGGGACAGAGGTGAGGTGTTGTCGCTATGGGGACTGGGTCGGGCGGGCGGTGCTGGCCTGGGGCGGGCAGTCGACGGGCTATGGCTAGTCGACGGGGGAGGGGGCGGGACACCCTCTGATCCGGTTGGTCAGCTGGAATGCGAGAGGATTGAATGGGCCGGTGAAGCGGTCGAGGGTACTTGCTAATCTGAGGGGGCTAAAGGCAGATGTGGCAATGCTTCAGGAGACCCACCTGAAGGTGGCGGGCCAGGTCCGTCTGAGGAAGGGGTGGGTGCGGCAGGTTTTCCACCCTGGGTTGGATGTGAAGAACCGGGGAGTGGCGATTCTGGTGGGGGGAAAATGTATCGTTTGAGGCATCGGAGGTGGTGGCGGATAAGGGGGGTAGGTATGTTATGGTTAGGGGCAGGCTACAAGAGAGAAGATGGTACTTGCTAGTGTGTATGCCCCAAATTGGGACGATGCGGGCTTTATGAGGCGTATGTTGGGACGGGTCCCTGATCTAGAGGCGGGAGGTCTGATCATGGGGTGATCAATACGGTGTTGGATCCTTCACTGGATCGGTCCAGCTCTAGGACGGGTAGGAGGCCGGTGGCGGCCAAGGTACTGAGATGGTTTATGGACCAGATGGGTGAGGTGGAGCCATGGAGGTTTGTGAGGCCGAGGGCACGGGAGTACTCTTTCTTCTCCCATGTACATAGGGTCTACTCTCGGATAGACTTCTTCGTGGTGAGTAGGGGACTGATTCCGAGAGTGGAGGAGGCCGAGTATTCGGCCATTGCAATCTCCGACCACGCTCCGCATTGGATAGAGTTGGAGATGGGGGAGGTGCGGGACCAGCGCCCGTTGGGGCGGTTGGATGTGGGGTTGTTGGCGGAGGAGGTGTGTAGGAGGGTCCGGGCAAGTATTGAGGGGTACCTCGAGGTGAATGATATGGGGGAGGTTCAGGTGGGGGTGGTCTGGGAAGCCCTGAAGGCAGTGATTCGTGGGGAGCTGATATCCATCCGGGCACACAGGGAGAGGAGCGAGAGGAGTGAGAGGGATAGACTGGTGGGAAAGATGCTGGAGGTAGACAGGAGGTACGCAGAGGCACCAGAGGAGGGACTGTTGGGGGAGAGGCGCAGCCTGCAGGCTAAATTTCATTTGCTCACCACTAGAAAGGCGGAGGCACAGTGGACTAAGGCACAAGGGGCAGTGTACGAACATGGTGAAAAGGCAAGTAGGATGCTGGCTCATCAGCTCCGCAAGCGGGATGCGGCTAAGGAGATTGCTGGAGTGAGAGATAAGAGTGGGAATGTGGTGCGGGAGGGGGTAGAGGTGAATGAGGTCTTCAAGGACTTTGACGGGGAACTGTACCGGTCGGAGCCAACGGTGGAGAGGAGGGGAATGGAGAGGTTCCTCGACGGGCTTTCTTTCCCGAAGGTGCAGGAGGAGCAGGTGGAGGGGCTGGGGGCGCCGATTGAGCTGGAGGAGCTGGTTAAGGGGATCGGGCAGATGCAGTCAGGGAAGGCACCGGGACCGGATGGGTTCCCGGTGGAATTTTATAAAAAGTTTGTGGACCTAGTGGGCCCCTTGCTGGTGCGGACACTTAATGAAGCGTGGGAAGGGGGGACTTTGCCCCCGACGATGTCGCGGGCGCTGATCTCGTTAATCTTAAAGAGGGACAAGGACCCCCAGCAGTGTGGTTCATACAGGCCCATATCTCTCCTCAACGTAGATGCCAAGGTGCTGGCAGAAATCCTGGCCACCAGGATAGAGGACTGTGTGCCAGGGGTTGTACACGAGGACCAGACAGGGGTTGTGAAGGGAAGGCAGCTGAACACGAATGTGCGGAGATTGTTGAATGTCATCATGATGCCGGCGATTGAGGGGGAGGCAGAGATAGTGGTGGCGCTGGATGTGGAGAAGGCCTTCGATAGAGTGGAGTGGGGGTACTTATGGGAGGTGTTGGGAGGTTTGGTTTTGGTGAAGGGTTTATTAGATGGGTGAGGCTGCTATATGAGGCCCCGATGGCGTGCGTGGCCACGAATGGGAGGAGGTCGGAGTACTTCCGGCTTTACCGAGGGACCAGGCAGGGTTGCCCCCTGTCCCCCTTGTTGTTTGCATTGTCAATCGAGCCGCTGGCAATGGCGTTGAGGGATTTAGAGAGGTGGAGAGGTTTGGTGCGAGGTGGGGAGGAACATAGGGTGTTGTTGTATGCCGATGACCTGTTACTGTATGTGGCGGACCCGGTGGGAGGGATGCCGGGGGTGATGGAGCTGCTAGCTGAGTTTGGGACCTTTTCAGGTTATAAACTAAATTTAGGCAAGAGTGAGGTGTTTGTGGTGCACCCTGGAGACCAGGAGGAAGGAATTGGTAGGCTCCCACTTAGGCGAGCAGGGGAGAGTTTTAGGTTCCTGGGGGTGCAGGTGGCCAGGGACTGGGGGACTCTTCACAAACATAATTTCACCAGACTTGTAGATCAGGTGGAGGAGGAGTTCAAGAGGTGGGACAGGCTGCCATTGTCGTTGGCAGGGAGGGTGCAGTCCGTCAAAATGACGGTGCTTCCGAGGTTCTTGTTCCTCTTTCAGTGCCTGCCCATCTTCATCCCCAGGGCCTTCTTTAGGAGAGTGACTAGCAGTATCTTGAGCTTTGTGTGGGCACATGGGACTCCGAGAGTGAAGAGGTTTTTCCTGGAGCGAGGGAGGGATAGAGGCGGGCTGGCACTGCCCAACCTTTTGGGGTACTATTGGGCAGCCAATGTGTCAATGGTGCGTAAATGGGTGATGGAGGGGGGAGGGGCGGCGTGGAAAAGAATGGAGATGGCGTCATGTAGAGGTACGAGCCTGGGTGCCCTGGTAACGGCGCCGTTGCCGCTCTTCCCTAAGAGGTATACCACGAGCCCGGTGGTGGCGGCGACCCTAGGAATCTGGGGACAGTGGAGACGGCATAGGGGGGAAACAGGGGGCTCGATGGAGGCTCCATTGGGTGGCAATCGTCGGTTCATCCCGGGGAACAAGGATGGGGGATTTAGGGGGTGGCAAAGGGTGGGCATCAGTAAACTGAGGGACCTGTTTATTGGCAGGAGGTTTGCGGGCCGGGGGGAACTGGAAGATAAATTTGGGCTTCCCCAAGGGAACATGTTCAGATACTTGCAGGTAAAGGCGTTTGCTAGGCGACAGGTAGAGGGATTCCCTTTGCTGCCCTCGCGGGGGGCGATGGACAGAGTGCTTTCGGGGGTGTGGGTCGGAGAGGGGAAGGTGTCTGACATCTATAAGGTAATGCAGGAGGTGGAGGAGTCGTCGGTGGAGGAGCTGAAGGCTAAACGGGAGGGGGAACTTGGGGAGCAGAGAGAGGACAGGACTTGGGCGGATGCCTTGGAGAGAGTCAACTCTTCCTCTTCATGTGCGAGGCTTAGTCTCATCCAATTTAAGGTGCTGCACCGGGCCCACATGTCCGGGACGAGGATGAGTAGGTTCTTCGGGGGTGAGGACAGGTGCACCAGGTGTTCGGGGAGTCCAGCGAATCATGCCCATATGTTCTGTGCATGCCCAGCACTGGAAGAATTCTGGAAGGGGGTGGCGGGGACGGTGTCGAGGGTGGTTGGATCCAGGGTCAAACCAGGGTGGGGACTCGCGATTTTTGGAGTTGCGGTGGAGCCGGGAGTGCAGGAGGCGAAAGAGGCCGGTGTCCTGGCCTTTGCGTCCCTAGTAGCCCGGCAGAGGATCTTGCTGCAGTGGAAGGATGCGAGGCCCCCAAGTGTGGAGACCTGGGTTAATGACATGGCGGGTTTTCTAAAGTTGGAAAGGGTCAAATTTGCTCTGAGAGGATCAATTCAAGGGTTCTATAAACGGTGGCAGCCTTTTCTGGACTTCCTGGCTCAAAGACAGGTATCTTGGTCAATAGCAGCAGCAACCTGGGGGGGGGGGGGGGGGGGGGGGAGAGGGGGGGGGGGCAAGGGGGGGTGTTCCTTATTATTGTTTCTATTTATTTTCTCTACGGTTATGTAACTTAACATTGTGTTAATTTAAGTTGTTGTTAATATGTTGTGTTGTTCATTGAGGAGGGGCGAAGGTTTATGATTATTGTCATTATTGTTATTGTTGGTATTTTAATATGGTTTGATGCTGTTGTATAAATTCAAAATTTTTCAAGAAAAATTATTTTTTTAAAGAAATAATAGATTCCAGCATTTACCCAATCATAGATGGTTAGGCTAACTTTCCTACAGTCCCCTGATTTCTGTCTCCTGCTTCTCTTGAATAGAGGTGTTATATTTGCAGTCAGTTGACATCACTGTGATGCATCTGCAAAGCTGAGAGCTGCACAGATGGCACAGTTCAGGAGATGGTCATGCTGTAGAATTAGAGTATGCAGGCAGAGAGGGAGTGGCTTACTAACAGACAGACAGGGACACACAGCAGGCAAGCATCTTGCTCACTATCGGATATTCAGTTCTGAATACTGCTGAGGGCATGATTTCTCTGGAAGTACAGCCAGTCAATCCCAGCTGTACCTGGAATGGGTGTGTGGAGGTAGGAGGAGGCGGTGGAATTGAAGCAGAGGAAGATAGGGAATGATATAGTGCTGAGATCCAATAGTTAGGAGAACAGACATTTCTGTGGGCACAGATGTGATTCTAGAATTAGATGTTACCTCCTGGTGTCAGGGTCCAGGATGTTACTAAGCAGCTGTCGAGCATTCTGAGGTTTGTTAACAACCAGATGCCATTGTCCATTTTCTTTCCCAACAACACAGATGGAAAGAAGACGAGGTGTAGAGGCAGATTTTATGGACCTCAAGGGTACTGATAGTCTAAGGATTATTGCTGGTAGCAAGTGCTAGTATGGATATAGCAGATGTATGTATAGCTGGAGAGATGCAACAGCAGGAAGGGCTTTAGATTCCAGGGGAAGGTGGGACTATACAACCCAGATGGGTTGCACCTCAACAGAGCTGGAACCAGCGTTCTTGCAGGGAGGTTCACTGGGGCTATAGGGGATTGTTTTTAAAACTACTTTGACATGGGGAAGGGCATCAATGTCTCGCATTAGAAATGAGAAATAAGGTGAACAAAGAATTCAGATGGTGCTGGAGAAATGAATAGTCCAATATTTTATGGGATAAGATTAAGAAAGAATATTGCATGGTCCAAGATAGGTTTCTAGCGCATGTGTGTGAAGTAGAACATAATAAAGGGGCTTTTCACAGTAACTTCATTTGAAGCCTACTTGTGACAATAAGCGATTTTCATTTCATTTCATAAGGTTGGTGAGGTGGGATATGCCTTAATGGGATATGCTGACAGTGTGAAAATGGCCTAGTTCCAAAAAGGTGAGGATTAGATGCTAAATATTCCTGGATGCAGCGTACAGGGAGATAGAGAAGGAAATGAAGGAAGAGGGGTAGAAATATTGATTGAAGAGATTATTGCAATGCTGGAGAAGGCAGACGTTCCGGAACGATCCATGACACAATCTATTTTGTCATAATTAAGGAACAAGGTGCCATTACACTACTGGTTTTGTTCTATAAGCCATCAGCAAGTGAGAAAGATATAGAGGAGCAAATGTGCAGGGAAATTACAGAGAACAACAAGAATTATAGAATAAAGCCATGACCACATAAAAGGTGCTTCCTCAATGTGTCAAGAAAATAGTTATTCACACCTCCAGGGAAGCCATTGTCAATGGGTTTCTGTTTACCCAATGGAAATATGCATTAAATTTCAAATGCCTTCATATGTCTAGATATGCCTACTTGTAATACACATGGAGCTTTCTAGAAATTTGACAATTATTGCAGTTGTAAAAAGGGAGGTGAATTTTGCCAGCTGTTTTTTAAGCTCCTCATGTCCATTTAAAAGATTGGGGGCGGATTGCTCCGCTTCCCACGTGGTGTGGGAGAATCGTGGGAGGGCCTCCGAACATTTTTAACGCCCCCCCTGGCGCCCCCAGCTATTCCCCCCCCCCCCCCGCTCGCCATTTTTCACGGTGAACGGCGATTCTCCGAGCCCGATGGGCCGAGCGGCCGGCCCTTCACGCCCGTTTTACCACAGCAGCAACCACACCTGGTCGCTGCATTCGTGAAACGGGCACCAGATGCCCGTTTGGGGCATCTAGGGGCCCGATTTGGACGGGGGCACCGCGACTGTGCTCGGGAGGGGACAGGCCCGCGATCGGTGCCCACCGACCGTCGGGCCAGCGTCCAAAACGGACGCACTCTTTCCCCTCCGCCGCCTGGCAAGATCAAGCCGCTACGTCTTGCCGAGCGGCGGTGGAGAAAGACGGCACCGCGCATGGGCTGGTTCGTGCCGTCTGCGCGCTGATGTCATCCGCGCATGCGGATGTGAATTAGGTGCGGGGAGCGGGCTCCGAGGCCGTCGTGAACCTCGGCCGAGTTCACGACGGCCTTCACGAATTCGGCCCCCTGCGGAGTATTCCGCCCTAGGTGTTGTCAGGTGGTGTACGCCAGCATCAACGGGCCTCCTGGCCCAGCAATTCACCGGTCTTCAGGCGGCTAGCACAGCGTCGGAGTGCAGCGTGCTGCTCTGGCGCCGAAAGGTGGCCCTGCACGGCGGCACGGGTCCCCACATGCGCGCGCCGGCCGTCTCCATGCTGGCGCATGCACGTGGTTACCGTCTCCGCAGCAGCTCATTTTCGTGGTTAGCGTCTTCGCGCTGTTGCATGCATGTTTTTGCCGTCTCCGTGGCAGTGCGAAGCAACATGTCGGGGACCTAACAGCGGGCCGCGCGGAAGGTGGTAGGCCCCCTCGGATCGTGGCTGCCCGCCAATTGGAAGCCCCCGATCTAGGGCCTGGACCCCGTGGAAGTCCCCCCGGAGTCAGATCCCCCCACCCCCACCAGGACATCCACCGCCACTGCGGGTCTGACCTCCCGCCGGGTGGTACCAGGTTGGAACCATGCCGGCAGGTGTCGGTGGAACTTGGTGGGAGTTCTGCCGGTCGCCCGCGGAGTATCGCCGCGGGGGCCTATTTCAGCGGCCCCCAACCGGTGCGGCAGCGATTGCCGCTGATTCTCCGGGGGCTGGAGAATTGTGGCCCGGCATCGGAGCGGCGTGGCAGGAATTTCCCGCACCACTGCCGTTTCTCCGACCTGGCGCGGGCTCAGAGAATCCCGCCCCCGCTCTTTACAAAATTTATAATATCGCAGCTATACATTCATGACAGTAGTGATAGTAGGGCTTTCAATTATCCTAATATAGACAGGAATAATAGTAGAAAGGACAGAGAGGGAGAAGAACTTCTAAAGAATTTCTGTGTTCAGGAGACCATTCTTGATTCGTACCTTTCCTTCCCAATCAACAAGGATGTTTTACTGGATCTGGTTCTGAGTAATGAGTTAACTTAAGTGGGAGAGGTGTCAGTAAGGAAGCATTTAGGAAACAGTGATCATAATATGAGAAGACTTATTTACCAATGGAAAAGGACAAGGAACAATCTATAGTAAAACTATTTAATTGAAGGAGGACCCATTTCAGCAGATTCTGAATGAATTGCAACCAGATAAATTAAAATTTAAAAATAGGCCCTCTTTAAAGAGGAAATGATTTGTCCACTAATCCAGATTAGCAAATTTGCAGATGATACCAAGATTGCAGGAGTTGTGGATATGGTGAAGATTGTCAGAGAATACAGCAGGGTATAGATAGGCTGGGCGGAGAAATAGTAGATGGAATTTAACCTAGACAAATGCGAGATGATGCATTTTTGTAGACCCAATTCAGGTGGGACCTATAAAATAAATGGCAGAACCATCAGGAACATAGACACACAGAGAGATCTGGGTGTGCAAGTCCATAGATCCTTAAAAGTGGCAACACAGGTGGAAATGGTGGTAAAGAAAGCATATGGCATGCTTGCCTTCATTGGACGGGGCATCAATTATAACATTTCACAAATTATGTTACAGTTATATAGAACGTTGCTTAGGCCACATTTGGACTACTGAGTCCAATTCTAGTCACCACACTACCAGAACATCGTGGAGACTTTGGAGAGAGTACAGAAAAGGTTTACCAGGATATTGCCTGGTATGGAGGATATTAGCTATAAGGAGAGATTCAATAAACTGGGATTGTTCTCCCTAGAGAGACGACGGCTGAGAGGCAACCTGGTCGAAGTTTATAAAATTCTGAGGGGTATAGATAGGGTGAACAGTTGGAGGCTTTTTCCCAGGGCGGAAATGACAATTACAAGGGGGCACAAGTTCATGGTGATGGGGGATAGGTTCAGTGGAGGTGTACAAGGCAAGTTTTTTTACACAGAGTGGTGGTGGCCTGGAATGCACTGCCAAGTGAGGTGGTTGAGGCAGATACATTAGTGACCTTTAAGACCTATCTAGATAGACACATGAACAGATGGGATATAGAAGGATATAGGTGGTTGGTCTAGATAGGACAAGTGATCGGCACAGGCCTGGAGGGCCGAAGGGCCTGTTCCCCTGCTGTATTGTTCTTTGTTCTCATGAAAGGGAAAACCCAAAACAAGAGGTCCATGGGTGACAGATGTAATAACAATGTAATAATAAGAGGGGGTGGATTAGATTTTTTAAAAGTTAAATATTGCAAGAAATCTGAAATAAAAATAGGAAACAGTGGCAATACTTAGCCGGTCAGACATGGGATAAGGCGCTATCTGATTTCTTATGTGGAAACAAAAGATCCCGTAGCATTATTTTGATCCCCAGTGTCTCCGCCAATGTTAATCCCTGAATCAACAGCACCAAGAAAAAGTGATTTGTTCATTATCGCATTGCTGTTTATGAATGTGCTGTGGGGCAGCACGGTGAATGTGCTGTGCACCAGCTGGCTATTTTGTTTCCGATCTTATCTTAAAACAGTAACCACACTTCAAAAAGTACTTCATTGGCTCTAAAGCACTTCAAAATATCCTGCGGTCATGAACGACTCTATATAAATGCAGGTCTCTCTTTCTAACACAGAGGGAATCCAAAAGTCTTCAATAGGCATATAATTAGTATTCAGTGGCATGACCTCCACGGTGGGGGCTGTTAGGTTTCAGTACTTAATGGGGCACCCTTTAATGATGGCGCTCTGGTCATTGCCAGCTCTATAAGGTCCCACACCGTCAGAGTTAAGGCATGAACCACACCCATTCATTTTTTTTCTTTAAAGAGGCTCAAAATCTGGAGGGAAAACTGGTCTGTGGACCTGGAGAGATACAAGCCAGTTTTCAGTCTAGCCTGACACTTTGCCAAATTCTGGTAAGATTCAGCTTGAGGAATGAGACTGATTAGGGACCTAAAAGGAGACCTACACATGGAAATAAGGGGCATGGATGTGGTAATAAAATAATACTTTGCATCTATTTCTCCCAAGGATAAATCACAATAAAAGAGGAGGAGATTGAAATATTAGACGGATTAGAAAATGATAAAGACGCATACTGGAAAAGTTGACTTTATGTCAGTTAAGTACTTTGCTCACTTCATGATTTGTGTGTCTTGAGGTGACTCAGCAGAAAAATCCTGACAGCACAGGTTTTTAGACAGAGACAGACTTAACCTGGGCATGGGGAGGAGAGGGTTTTCAAGCCGGGGTCTTTACCTGGTTAGTTTCCAACTGTTTTGAGGCTCATTGGATGAGGAGCTGGCGCATGGCACCATGTGTTGCCGTGTGCATCCTATGCACTAATGACAATTTGTCCTTGTTATATTTTAAAATTGCCGCAAAGAGGAAAAATATGGAGGTGCCACACACTTCCAAACACGATGCATGGGTTGTCTGGAGATGTTGCTCATATAAGTCTAAGAGGGGAATTGAAGCCCGTGCAAAATACTCTGCTGACGTCACTCCAGATCGTGTGATGTTCCACCAGCAGGGATGTGTTACTTAAACACTGAACATTTCTCCCCCTTTATTTCTTCAGTACAAATGACAACTTTTCTTAACGCTTAAACATCAGACCCAATTAAACATTAGATATATATGTAATAATAATTGTATATTGTTACATATATACAATTTAATAAGACAGTCTCTCAGGTGGACATCTATTTATTTTGGAATGTACTCGATGTTCTGGAACCTGGCTACTTGAGGCCTTTGAAGAGTCTGTTGGTAGAACTTTCTGTGAAGTGTAGTGTCCCTCTCCATTGGTGTTGAAGATTCCTCAGAAGCAGAATCTAAATTTGTCTCGGTGGTTGGTCTTTGTTGAGAAGTGTCGCTGTCGAAATTTTCCGATAGAAATACTACTTGAGAAGTTTCAGCGATTTCACTTTGTGAATCCAGTAGTGGGGAAGACATGACCACCATTCCCAACACCTTAGACAATGTATCAGTGACTCCCCTTCAGAACCCCACCAACTTCGGGCAGCAGGGGACCCAGCACATCATATGCAAAGGTTGACTACTTCTGGAAAGAATCAGTTCAGCCTTGCCGGTGTCATATATGCTCTATGTACAACTTTAAACTGAATAAGACTAAGATTGGCACATGACGAGAACACATTAATCATACGAAACATTTCTTCCAAAATCTCTCCTTGCAATGTCCACCCCAAATTCCTCCTCTCATTTTTGTCGAATAGCCGCCATTGAAGCTTCCTCCTTCTTGGCCAGCTCAGCATATATCTCAGAGATTTTGCTATACCCAATATTCATTCTCCAATAGCAGCCTCTCCTGCAATCCCGGGGGCGGCAACATTGGGAACTAACCTACCTACTTTATCAAAAAGCCCTGATTTGGAGGTGTCTGAACCCGTTACCGTTGAGTAATTGGCAAGCTCCACTAACTCAGTCAAGTCTGCAAATTTGCTACCTAGAAACAGGTCCTCAAAGCATTTAATCCCCAAATGGCCCCACTCCCTAAATTTGGCATCAAGTCTAGCTGGGACAAATCTATGGTTGCCACAAATCGGGGCCTTCATATACGTGCCCTCTGCCAAAATGTAGCCAGCACTGGTTCCAAACCCTCAGTGTAGAAACTACCACCAATTCGATGAGTACCTGTTCGGTGAGAACGGCTGAATTGCCAAAGACATGGGCGGCACGGTGGTACAGTGGTTAGCACTGCTGCCTCACATAGCCGAGAACCCGGGTTCAATCCCGGCTCTGGGTCACTGTCCATGTGGAGTTTGCACATTCTCCCTGCGTCTGCATGGGTCTCACCCTCACAACCCAAAGATGTGCAGGGTACGTGGATTGGCCACACTAAATTGCCCCTTAATTGGAAAAAAAAAATTGGGTACTCTAAAATTTAAAAAAAGAGTTGCCAAAGACAGTGCCTTCAAGGAGATCCCTCTACATGAGGCTTCCTCCATCCTATACCATACCGACCCTTGGTCTACCACCCACATCGGGACCATGACAATGTTTGCAGTCCAGTAGACATTTTGAAATTTAAAATTTAGGGTATTGTGTAATGAGAAAGGAATCATTGGCAATCTGGCTGTGTGAGACTCCTTGGTGGTGAGCGGCCATAACATGATAGAGTTTTACATCAAGATGGAGAGTGGCGTAGTTCAATCTAAGAGTTTTTGAAATTCATTCATGGAATCTTAATAAATGAAACTATGGTGGTATGGGGCACAGGATGGTTATTATCGATTGGGAAACCTACTTAAAGGGATGACGGTGGACAGGCAATGGAAAAAAAAATTTAGGGAGAGCATGGGTGAACAATTGTTTATTCCTGTCTATCTGGCACTAAAGTAAAACGGGAAAGCTGGGCAAACCATAGCTTACAATGAAAAATAGAGACAGTATTAGATCATGGAAGAGGCATACAAATCGACCAGGAAAAACAACAGAGCTGAGGATTGGGAGCAGTTTAGAATTCAGCAAAGGAAGACCAAGGGATTGATTAAGAAGGTGAAAATAGAGTAAGCTCACAGGGAACATAAAAACTGACTGCAAAAGTCAGAAGAGGAATTCCTGGAGTGTACATGGGATGGTTTGCTAGACCAATACGTTGAGGATCAAACTGGTGAACAAGCCATCTTAGGTTGGATATTGTGTGATGAGAAAGGAATCATTGGGGAATGTTACTTAAAGGGATGACAGTGGATAGGGAATGGCAAACATTCAAAGTGGGTGAACTGCAACAATTGTTTATTCTTGTCTGGCATAAAAACAAAAGGGAAAGATGGCCAAACCATTACTTCCAAGGGAAATTGGAGATAGTATTAGATCCAAGGAAGAGACATACAAATTGGCCAGGAAGAAAAACAGGCCTGAGGATTGGGAGCAGTTTAGAATTTGGCAAAGGAGGACGAAGGATGTAATTAAGAAGGGGAATTAGAATATGAGGGTAAACCTGCGGGGAACATAAAGACTGCCTGTAAAAGTTTCTATAGGTATGAGAAGAGAAAAAGTTTAGTGAAAACAAATGTTGGTCCGTTACACTCAGAAACGGGGGAATTTATAGGTGGTGGCATTGGAGAAGGAGGTGGGACTACTGGGGGACCTTTGTAAGTCGGTAAGAGCAATGGTAGAGGAGCAGGAGAACAGGTCTAGAAGGCAGAACCTGTGTATCGCGGACTTTCTGAAGGTGTGGAAGGCATGAGTGCTTGGAGATATGTCTCGAGGATGCTGGTGGGACTGGTGGCAGAGGGGTGTTGGACTAGGCCCCAGAAGTGGATAGGGTGCACAGGTCTCTAAGGCAGAAGCCAAGAGCAGGACAGCCACGCGAGCGGTGAATGTGAGGCTTCACACGTTTGTGGAGAAGGAAACGATCCTGCGGTGGGCCAGGGAGAAAGAGAACTGTGAATGGAAGGGGAACAAGATTGAAATATACCAGGACATTGGAGCGGAGCTGGTGAAAAGGTGTGATGTGTTCAACAGGGACAAGGCGCTCTCTATCGACGGCAGATCAGGATTCGGGGTGTGGTATCCGGCAAAACTGTGGGGGACTTTCAAAGGCCGGGAGAACTATTTTGTAACCAGTTAGGTGGCCAACAAATTTATTGAAGAGCATAAACTGGGGAAGAACTGAACCTTGATGGGTGATGGAGGAGTTGGCATAGCGGAGGCAGAGTTCGGAGGATACTGGTAGTTTGGGGATTGGAACGTGGAGGGGGATTTTCTTTCTTCTCGGGTGGGGAGATTTCATTGGGATCATCATTTGTTAAGGGGTAATAAGTTTGTAAGGGGCAATAGCACCCCCCCCCCCCCCCCCCCCGCTCATGCCCCCAGTGATAGTATTTATTTTTTGGAGGTGACCTGTGGTTATGGATGTGTCTTTGTTTGGTGGGAAGGGTGAGGCCCACAAGGAGCCGTTTGCACAAATCAAGGAGGAAGGGGTGGGAGAGGGGCAAATAGGAGGGGCAAATAGCCTTCGGGGCATGAGCTGCCATGCTGGCAAGTAATGCTGGTGAACGGAAGTGAGGTGGGGAGATGGTCGCGTGGGATGGCCGAGGGGGGAAAGGCAGTGGGGAAGGGAGGGGAGGGAGATGGTCGCGTGGGATGGCCGAGGGGCGAAAGGAAGTGGGGAAGGGAGGGGAGGGAGATGCGACGTGGCAGTGTTGGGGGAAAAGCGTGGTCATGGGTGGAGAAGGGGACCATCCTGGACGGGCCTGGTTCAGGGTGAACTTAAAGGGGACAGAATTTGGACAGACCCCAAAGCTGATCTAAAACTAGGATCCACTGAGGTGTGTGCCTCTGTGCTCGTGGAGAGTATGGGGGAGCATTTTGACGGTTCTTCCACTTCAGGCTCTCTGAGTTCCCGCTCTGTGCTGCTCTTGGGAGATTGAAGACAAGGACCTGGCTGGTGGACTCCATGGGCTGCTGCCCAGAAGTGAAAGAGCGGAGAGGTAATTGATGCATGGCAGGTGCCTGAAAAACATAGAATCGTAGAATGCCGACAGTGCAGAAGGAAGCCATTCAGCCCATCGAGTCAGCACTGACTCTCTGAAAGAGCACTCTACCTAGGCTCAATCACCCACCCTATCCCCTTAACTCCACCTAGGGGCAATCTAGTACAATCTAGTACAAAATCTGGCATCCCTCCAACCATTTTGGATCTCTCTCTTGTGTGAGCCAACTTGTCCAACACACAGATAGATAGAGAGAGTGTAAACAGGACATATTCCAGGGCAGCTGATGAGGATGCCTTTCATGTGGGGATGGTGAGTGGGACCACCAAGGTGATGGGGACAAGGCCTGCAGTGGAAAGGGAGAGCAAGTGGTGGTGTCCATTGAGCTGGCAGTGAGTGAAATTCCTCGGATGTGTAATGGGTCTGTCAGTGTCTGAATTGTGAGTGATTAGAGGAGTGGCTTACCCTGGCAGAACAGAGATTATTCATCTTGTTGCGGTACTGGATGGGTGTGCTCTTCTGCAGGGCATTGGCACTGACCACCCCTGCCACCACCTCCCTCGCTGGCAGGTTTTCGATAAGAGTGCGGATAGATAACATCACGGCAGACCTCCACAACTTCAAGCAGTCTCTCCAGGGAAGCCTTGAAGAACTTCAGAGCTAATTTCCTGACAGCTATCATTTCAATGGGGAAATTTTGAAATATGGTACCCCGATGATTAAAGTGTTGAGGTGATGACGGAGTGGATGAATCAGAGGCTGCTCACTAACATTACGACGTGGGGCCCATGCCTGAAAATCTTTGACACTAAGTGCTGCCCCTTTTGGTGTGAAAAGCTGCCATTGCTGTCGGTGGATTCAACCTTCCCATCCAATATCAGCCTTTGCCGATAGCGGAGAAAATCACGGCCAAGGAGAACCTGAGGACACAGACTGAAGGTGAGGCCGGTTTAGCACAGGGCTAAATAGCTGGCTTTTAAAGCATGCCAAGGCAGGCCAGCAGCACGGTTTCATTTCCTGTAACAGCCTCCCCGAACAGGCACCGGAATGTGGCGACTAGGGGCTTTTCACAGTAACTTAATTTGAAGCCTCCTTGTGACAATAAGCGATTTTCACTTTCATTTCATTTTCATTTGCAAAAGAACCAAAATCTACTTGAGGAAAAATGTTTTTATGCAGTGAGTGATTATGATCTGGAATGGATTACCCTGAGAGTGTGATGGAGGCAGAGTCAGCCATCGTTTGCAAAAGGCGATTCCATGAGTACTTGAAGGAGAAATATTTTCCAGGGTTACAGGGAAAGGGTGGGCGTGGGACTAGCTGGATTGTTCTCTGAGAGAATCAGCACAAATAGTCTCTTTCTATGCTGGAAGCAGTGAATGCTTCTATTCAATGATTCCATGCAAAGAAAACTCACATTCTTTGCAGATAAGCCCAGTAGTGGATCCAGTGACAAGTTTAAGGATTGTGGCATTTCAATCTCAATTTTATCAGTTATTCACAACTTCACACCTTCAGCGCTGATTTTGTTTTTTTGGTTATGACAATTGTAATCATTGATAAGAAACTCTTCCTGACTGCAATTGACATGGAAATATTTACAGTTGCCAATGTTGCAAGATAATCCAAAGAGGTTTGGCAGATACCTCAGTTGAACTTGAAATTTGTTGGAAGCTCAACGACTCAGATACTATACAAGATTGCTGCCAGATTCAGAAGTGCTAACTCCAAGGTCTCAGATAAAGAAGCCACTCAGTCCAAAGTGCATGTTACAGCAGCTCTAGTTCTCCAAGATTACACCAAAATCTTCATTCCTTGAAATGTCCCATATCCCTTTTATTTTTTTTTTATTTTTTTTTTATAAATTTAGATTACCCAATTATTTTTCCAATTAAGGGGCAATTTAGCATGGCCAATCCACCTACTCTGCACATTTTTGGGTTGTGGGGGCGAAACCCACGCAGACACGGGGAGAATGTGCAAACTCCACACGGACAGTGACCCAGAGCCGGGATCGAACCTGGGACCTCAGCGCCGTGAGGCGGTTGTGCTAACCACTAGGCCACCGTGCTGCCCTCCCATATCCCTTTTATTATATGAAAAAATATATCTGTTTATCTTTGAAATCCTATTGTGGCCTCCCTCTAACCACTTGCAGTATAGTTTAATATCAAGGGAAAATGGGGCATGGTTGATGTGCATGTGAGGTGCAATGTCAGCAGCAGATAAAATCCATGCTGCCTGCTGGCTGAACTGATTGTTGCAAGAAAGATAGCAGCCATTTATGTCCTTTTTTAAGGCGTTAATGCCATCAACTGGTTTAGGTTAGGTTTAGTATTTGAGTTCATTCTGGGTTGTGTGTTTGTGTTTTACTGTTATATTTGGTTGTGTTATTTTTTCATTTGTATTCTTTTGTTCTGGTTTGTATTGATTATTATGGAAAAAAAATGTATGAATATATTTTTAAAAAAGATTTCTGATGCATCTAAAATTTGAAAAACTGTTCCCGGAGTTGCCAAATGACTCATGTACTAAAAAACCCTAATACTTATTTGCTGTCATTTGCTCTTGTGTTATATATTGCTCATCATTTTGTCAGCTATTTTTATATTGTCTTTTGAAATTATATGCGTACATATACAAATAAGGAGGTAATACTTAGATCATTATTTAATAAACTATAGGGGTTCTTCACAAAACTCCAGAAAGACAAGGCAGACACCCTGGACAGAATTTCAACTCCAGTGTTGGGACCCTGGCATCGCGATGAGTTGTAGGTCGCGACCCCTCGCTGACATGAAAATGCATGTACACTGCAATTTCCAAATGTAAATCACTTAATTGCTCATGAGCCACTTTACCACTTGATTAGTTGTGGTTAACAGTCATCAGAGTGCCAAGGAGAGGGGCACTTTGCGGGCGAATACCCTAAGAGTGCCTCGCTAACCCTTAAGCATTGGTCAGGAGGCTGGAGTGTAGGCTGTTATATTATCAGCATATGAGAGGCGGCAAGTAGAGTGGGAGGGAAGACTTGCAGCATCTGCCATAATGGAGAAGAATTCATTAGAGACTGAGAGGGCAAACTTGGTACATCTGGTACATCTTTCTATTTTCATATGGTTTAAGGAACAAGTACTTGAATGTTGATGGGGAAGATATCTCAACATTTGCGGTAAACATCAAGGCAGCATTTGACCCAGTATGACATAAAGAAGCCCTCACAAAATGGGAGTCAATTGGAATGGGGAGGGGGGTGGAAACTCTCCACTGGTTGCAATCATACCAAGCACAAAGGAAGACAATTGTGGTGGTTGGAGGTCAATCATCTCAGCCCCAGGACATCTGGGGTTCCTTAGGGTAGTGTCCTAGGCTCAATCGTCTTCAGTTGCTTCATCAATGACCTTCCTTTCATTATAATGTCAGAAATGGAAATGTTCGCTGATGATTGCACAATGTTGAGCACCATTCATGACTCCTCAGATACTGAAGCAGTTCATGTCCAAATGCAGCAAGACCTGGACAATATCCAGGCTTGAGCTGACAAGTGGCAAGTTACCACACCAGTGTCAGGCAATGACCATCTCCAGCAAAAGATCTAACCATCACCCCATGATATTCAATGGCATTACCATCACCCCTTCCACAAACATTCAAACCCTTCATCACCGACAAATAGTGGCAGTGGTGTGTACCTTCTACAAGATGCACTGCAGGAACTCCACCAAGGTTCCATAGGCAGCACCGTCCAAACCCACAACCACTACCAACTAGAAGGATAAGAACAGAAGATACATGGGAACAACACTACCTGGCATTTCCCTTCCAAGTCACTCACTATCATGACTTGGAAAATATATCACCGTCCCTTCACTGTCGCTGGTCCCCTCTAGCGACCAAAGGCATGATGGGAGGGCTGAGATGGTGACAGATGGTGTTGAGGTGCCAATTCTATGAATATTATATGTGAGGAAATCTATGTTGTTGGACTTTCTGTGAGTTTTCCAGGTAGAAATCAATGACTATAACTTGCAGCATGTCCGGAAACACATAGAGTGGCAGGAGGTCAGGCTGCACTTGCTCGATCGATGGATGCCCTTTAACAGCCTACATGTGAAAATGTGACCACAGGACTGGGGTTTTTGGATGCAATTAAGGTGCGAGGCTGAAGAAGCAGCACTGAAGTGCTATTGCTAGCTCCATGCACCATGTTAAGCCTGGTCAGTTCTCAGCAGTAGCTAAGATAATGGACCAGAACCATAATGTTTCAAAGTTTTTTTTTAGAAAACATTTTATTGAGGCATTTATAATTTTAGCATTTTAACATATCAACATTCTAAATAGCAGAGTGGTCCGACTCACGCAAGAACCCCGCAGTAATATACCCAACTCCCCCCCCCCACCCTAACTCCTAGCTATCCCTATGCTAGATCTGCCCTTATTCTCCCCTTCCATGTCTCACTTCCCCCCCCCCCCATTCACCCCATTCTGCTGACGGTCAGTTTTCCTTAAAGAAGTTGGTGAACGGCTGCCACCTCTGAGCGAACCCCTGTATTGAACCCCTCAAGGCGAACTTAATCTTCTCTAGCCTGAGAAACCCCGCCATGTCACTGACCCACAACTCCGACTTTGGAGGCTCCGAGTCCCTCCATCGCAGCAAAATCCGTCTCTGGGCCACCACGGAGGCAAAGGCCAAAACGTCGGCCTCTCTCCCCCCTGGGCTCCCAGATCTTCCGACACTCCAAATATTGCCACCTCTGGACTCGGAGTCACCCTCCCTTCCAGGACCTCAGACATGACATCTGCGAATCCCTGCCAATATCCTCTCATGTTTTAAAGTTTTAATGCGATGCAGAAAGATTGATTCATTCCAGGAGTGATAATATAAGAAAAGGGCTTGGTTATTTTATAAACAAACTTTATTAAAACAAAAGAAAAACAATATGTAAGCTTTTAAACTTCACTTTAACATTAGCAGATTATATGTAGTTTCTTAACCCTAATGCACGAGCTCCTATTAAACAGCACTTCAAAGGAACATGCAGCTCTCAACTCACTTACACAGACAGGAAAAGGTGATAACTGCATTTACGAAGCAATTTTTTTTCTGTTAGCGAAGTTACTTCCGAACCCCTTTCGAAAGTCTGTCTCTGGAACAGCTTTCCATGACATCTCTCTGTGGCTTTTAAAATATCCCATTTCTCACCTGTTCAAAACTGAAATCATTAGCTCTCTCTCTGAACTCTGCCCTGCCCCTCGAACAAAAGTTCTCTCCTGGGGTGTCCAGACTTGAACCGTTACTTTGGCTGTTTGATTTATCACTCCCATTTATACAAAAGAACAGAGCCATGCTGTTGATATGCAACTAACCTCCCATTGACGGACAAAATAGGCCATTAGACTCTGTAATAGGCTAATGGCTGGTCAAACAAGAGTATCTAAAGGACAATGGGACCTCGAGTAGATCACCCTGGCTGAGCAGGGGCATCCTGTGTATTCCCACTAATGAGTTTAAGTCTGAATGGGACAATGTAACTCAGGTCAGGCGTGGGCGTATCCCCCTGACTCTGTGCTTTACCCTCAGACTGTTAAGCCCTAATTTGATTGATTTGATATGATTTGATTTATTGTCACATGTACCAAAGTACAGTGAAAAGTATGTTTCTGGGGCCAAGGGAATGTACACAGTACGTACATAGAAGACAGAAGAATAATCGACAGAGTACGTTGACAAATGGTACATCGACAGTGATTGGTTACAGTGCGGAACAAGGGGCCAAACAAAGCAAATACATGAGCAAGAGCAGCATAGGGCTTCATGAATACTGTTCTTACAGGGAACAGATCAGTCCAAGGGGGAGTCATTGAGGAGTCTTGTAGCTGTGGGGAAGAAGCTGTTCCTATGTCTGGGTGTGCGAGTCTTCAGCCTTCTGTACCTTCTGCCTGATGGAAAGGTCTGGAAGAAGGTAATGCCTGGGTGGGAGGGGTCTCTGATAACGCTGTTTGCCTTCCTGAGGCAGCAGGAGGTGTAAACAGAATCAATGTGGGGGTGGGAAGCTTGTGTGATGGGCTGGGCTGAGTTCACCACACTCTGCAGTTTCTTGTGATCTTGGGTGAAGCAATTGCCATTCCAGGCTTTGATGCAGCCGGAAAGGATACTCTAAATGGAACATCTGTAGAATTTTGTGAGACATGCCAAATTTCCTTAGCTTCCATAAGAAGTAGAGACGTTTTTGGGCTTTCTTGACTGTTGCATCAATGTGAGTGGACCAGGACAGACTGTTGGTGATGGTGACCTCCAGGTCAATTCCAGTGCATGGTCAATTCCGGCCCCACAGAGGGGGGGGGGGGGGGGGGGGGGGGGGGGGGGGTTGGTGTCATGCCACACTTCCTGAAGTGGATGATCAGTTCCTTGGTCTTTCCGACATTTAGAAAGAGGTTGTTTTAGATACACCATGCAACCAAGTGATTTATCCCCCTTCTGTAGTCTGATTCATCGTTGTTTGAGATACGACCCACCACTGTCGTATCGTCCGCAAACTTATAGATTGAGCTGCCTACTATGTTGCCTACTATATCTTCGATTCTATTTCTGGACCCAATTTCTCATATCTCTCTCTGGTAACAATCTGGAGCACAGAGAACCCCACAGGAAGTTGGGGCTCAAGAGAAGCCCCCAGGCGCAATTGTCAGCTCAGTAAAGCTGGTAGGTGGGGCAAAGAGAAGGTTGTGGTGAACAGAGATATTGGTACATCTCGAGAGCTGGTATTGGGCAGGGGGTTATATGCTTGAGCCTGTCCAAGCCTAGTGGGACACACTCTTGGACAAAGTCATTGAGTGGCTGGGGTACGAGCAGTTTCTGGGGCAGTCGAAGCTGTCGTTCAGTTGCCTAATGACTCATTGCAGACAGAGGAAGCAAGAGGGCTTCCAGGATGAGTTGGAGCTGCTTTTGAGGGAAATCAGAGGCTGGATTCTCCGATTTTGAGGCTATGTCTGGAGGAAGTGTCTGGTGTTACGACGAAACAGTTGGCGCCGCCACCGCATAGAGGCCCTGACCAGTGAAGGGCTAGCAGCGGTCGTGCTGTACAACATGGCCACGCATGGACCTGCCAGATAGTGACCTCCCTGGACACCCCCTTGCCTCCCCTGGGCCACCCCCCCACCGGTCTACCCCAGCTCTCGCCGAAGCCCCCCCCCCCCCCCCCCCCCCACACCGGCCAGCAGGATGGCTCCCGCCTGACTGTGACGGCGCTAGACACAGTCCGCAGCCACCAGGCTGGGCTCCCGAAAACTGTGAGCACACGAGTGCCGCGTGGTCGGTAACTTGGCCCATCAGGGCGGAGCATCGGGGGAGGGCCTTCAGGTAACGTCCTGGGGCGGTCCCAACTGCATGCGGCCTACTCCTCGATGATGCTGTTTTGGAGGGGGCAGAGCACCCAAAAACAGGCGCCGCCCCCGATTCGGTCGTAAAGAGGGATTCTCCATCCGATTGCTGATTATGACATCAACGTTGGGCAATGGAGAATCTGGCCCCGTCAGGTTTTGCCCTTGAAGGAAAAGAGCTGAAATCTCTTATGAGCAAGATAGTGTTTTTTAAAATTGTGACACATGGTAATCACGGATATCTGAGTGGGTCGCTGAGAAATTATAGAATGTGCTTTGGCCTTGTAAGCCATTTAATCACAGAATGTATACAGTGTAGAAGGAGGACATTAGGCTCGTTGCATCTACACTAGCTCTCTGAAAGAGCATTCCACCTTGTCCCACTCCCCTGTCCGATCCCCGTAACCTTGCACATTCTTTCTTTTCAGATAGCAACCCAATTCCCTTTTGAATACTTTGTGTCCACAATCCTCTCAGAAAGTTAATTCCAGATTCCAACTACACTTTGGGTTATTTTATATTCTCACAATATTTTTTACTTTGTTTGCCAATTTCTTTGATTCGGTGCCCTCTAGTTTTGATGCTCTCTTGAGTGGGAACAGTTTCTCACTATTTACCCTGTCCATAGCCCTCAGCATCTTGAAAACCTCTATCGAGCTTCCTCTCAGGCTTCTTTTGTCCAAGGGAAACAGATCCAATCTCTCCGAACTATCCTCATAGCAACAGTTCTGCATCCCTGGAATCATTCCTGTGAATCACCTCTGTACTCTCTCCAATGCCTGCACATCCTTACTCAAATATGCTGCCAAGAACTGGTTGCAGTTCTCCAAATGAGGCTTGACTAGTGTCATACAAATTCAGTGTGACCTCCTTACTTTTGTACTCAATGTCCCTGTTAATAAAATCTAGGATACCATGTGTTTTTTAAGCTGCTCTCTCACCTGCCCTGCCACCTTCAATGACTTATGTACTTACGCACTGAGGTCCCTCTGACCCTGCTCCTTTAGAGTTTCTCCCTTTATTTTATACCATCCCAACATTCTTCCTGCCAAAATGAATCACCTCACAATTCTCTGCATTGAACTTCATCTGCCACTTGGCTCCCCAATTCAGCAACATGTCTATGTCCTTTTGAAATTCAAGACTATCCTCATCACAGTCAGTACCTAAAGGTGGTTCCCTGACGTGTAGATAATTAATGGGGGGGTGGTGCTTAGTCCTGGTTGAGCAGGTCATGGAACATATTACTGGAATACAGATGATGTAATTAATGGGACAAGCCAGGTCTGCCTATGGTTTTGCCAGTTTTGCCATAGGATTTGAGTATGACAAGACAGATGGATTTTCAGGTTGTTACTGAAAGGTCTCTCTCTAAAGGTCTATAGAGAACAGCAAGTAACCGTGATTTTCTAACTTTATTTATGAGTGGATTTTGAACTGTATCAGGTTGCTTTGTTGGAATATATATAGTGGCAGGTGCAGATAGCGAGTAAATGTTTTTCCTTTTATTTAAAAACTCTTTAACTCTTAATTGTAAAGATATTTCTTGCTGTTAATGTGGTTCATTCAGTGTTTAAATGTGTTTTAATATAAAAGCTATTAATATAAAAGATTGATCACACTCATCACTGTTGAGGTGAGTATCATTTCCTCACAGTTTCACTAATTTGCTAATTATATGGGGTTTCTCATCCGGTATCCAACAAAAATTTGGGGTCTGGTCTGGTATCCTAACTTTGGATAGCATAATCTTCCTCAGTAAAGACAGAAAACCTTAAGATTCCCCTCTATGTCAGCTACCATTCTCTTTTCATGCTCTCTCCTTGCTTTTGTTACAACACCCTGGGTTAGTGCATGGTCAATTCCAGCCCCACTTAACCTGGAGACAAAACACAATTGAAATTAACTATTAATTTTTAGAAAATATCCAAAGTCTTTGGCTGTATAACTATTACAGTCACCAGGTTTGTAAATTTCTCTTGGGTGCCAGAAAGTCTGAGTTCTTCTGTTAAAATTCTAAATCTTTATAGCACAGTGTACTATTTTGCAACTTTTGTGTTCCTCATTTCCTTTGCTCAGCGTAAAGGTATATGTGCAATAAATATCCATGAATCAAAAATGAGAACTACAAAGTAAAGAAATGGGATATATGGGAATCAACAGGAAGGGTCCTTACATTTTGCTTATTAGTTTTTTCACTTCCCCTCTGGCCCTATATCTTCTTCTCCTTAAGCAGAACCTCAGAGTCAAGGACGGCTTGCCTCCACATTAAAAATGAGCTCTCGGCTGCCTGAGGAGTCCAATGTGTGACCTAGTCTCTGTCACAGGTGGGCAGACAGTGGTTGCAGAAGTGGGGAGATGGGTTGTCCATTGTTCCTTTTGCTGTTGACACTTGGCCTCAGCTTGTTCTCGATGATGAAATGCAAGGTGTTCAGCTCCTTCCCGGATGTTTTTCCTCCACTTCAAGAGCTCTTAAGTCAGAGATCCCCAGTGCAAATGTTGTACTTTTGCAAGGAGGCTTTGAGAGTATTAGAACATAGAACATAGAACAGTACAGCACAGAACAGGCCCTTCGGCCCTCGATGTTGTGCCGAGCAATGATCACCCTACTTAAACCCACGTAACCCGTATACCCGTAACCCAACAATCCCCCCATTAACCTTACACTACGGGCAATTTAGCATGGCCAATCCACCTAATCCGCACATCTTTGGACTGTGGGAGGAAACCGGAGCACCCGGAGGAAACCCACGCACACACAGGGAGGACGTGCAGACTCCACACAGACAGTGACCCAGCCGGGAATCGAACCTGGGACCCTGGAGCTGTGAAGCATTGATGCTAACCACCATGCTACCGTGAGGCCCCCCATGCTACCGTGAGGCCACCCATGCTACCGTGAGGCATTCTTGAAGTGTTTTCTCTGCCCTAGTGGGGCTTGCTTGCTGTGTCAAAATTCTTGTTTCGGGAGTCTCATGTGAGGCATGCGGAAAATGTGGCCAGCCCAGCGGAGCTGATCAAGGGTGGCCTGAGCAAAAACACTGACAACGGTACACCTATCCTGCCAATGGATTTGCAGGACTTTTTGAAGGCAGCGCTGGTGGTATTTCTCCAGGGTTTTGAGGTGCCTGATGTACATAGTCTGTGTCTCTGAGTCGTAGAAAAAGAGATGAGGTCCTAAAATCAGAATGTAGGCAGTTAGGAAGTACGTTGAAAAGTAGAACTTCAAAAGGTAGTGATCTCAGGATTACTACCAGTGCCGTGCACTAGTCAGAGCAGAAATAGCCGGATATATCTGATTAATACATGACTGAAGAGATGGTGTGGAAAGTGGGGGAGGGGGTTGAGATTCCTGGGATGTTGGGACCAGTTCTGGCAGGTTACACCTGGACAGGATTGGGACTGGTGTCAAAGGGGAGTATTTGTTACAGTGGTTGGGGAAGGTTTAAAGTAAAATGACAGGAATATGGGAACCTATTCAAGGAGTCAGAGAAGGGGGAAATCAAGGACAAGACAAAAGACAGAAAGGGGAATAAGAAAAGTGATTAGCTGAGAAATCAAAGGTCAGAATCAAAGTGGCCCATAGGGAAAAATAGTTGGAAACGGAGCATTCGCAATAAAATGAATGAATTAATCTTGCAAATAGATGTAAAGAGGTTTAGCACACTGGGCTAAATCGCTGGCTTTTAAAGCAGACCAAGGCAGGCCAGAAGCACGGTTCAATTCCCATACCAGCCTCCCTGAAAAGGCGCCGGAATGTGGCGACTAGGGGCTTGTCACAGTAACTTCATTTGAAGCCTACTTGTGACAATAAGCGATTTTCATTTCAAGAGGTATGATACAGTTGAGATTCAGGGAAATATTTAGGAAGGACAGACAAACAGGAAGTGGTGGTGGAGTTTCTTTGCTGGTTAGAGAAAATTAATGCAATAGTGAGGAAAGATATTGGGCGGGATTCTCCGATTTTGAGGCTATGTCCGGAAGAATTGTGTAGTTTTACATTGAAAAAGTCGGCGCTGCCCCCGCACCGATGCTCCATCCGATTTGGGGGAGGGGGGGGGGGGGGGGGGCTAGCAGCCCTGCCACCGGCTTTACCTACAGATAAGGATGGAGAATTGCCGGGTCCGTGGACGCGCATGGTCACCTGCAGCGGCCATGCTGCACAAAATGGCGCCAGCTGAGCACGGACCCAGCCTGCCAGATAGTGCCCCCCATAACTCCCCTCACCACCGCCGGGCCAACTCACACCCCAGCCCCCCAGCCCTTGCCGAAGCCCACCAGCGCCCCCCCCCCCCCCCCCCCCCGGCCAGCGGATCGGCTCCCCTCTCGACTGTGACGACGCTGGACAAAGTGCGCAGCCGCCACGCAAGGTCCCCAAAATCTCTGAGGACACGCGACCGACGCCATCGAGAAGTCTGCCCATCGGGGGCGGAGCATCGGGGGCGGAGCATCGGGGGCGGAGCATCGGGGAAGGGCCTCAGGTGATGTCCTGAGGCCGTCCCAACAGCGTGTGGTGTACTCAGCGATTACGCAGTTTTTGAGGGTGTTGAGCATCCGAAAAACGGCGGCAACCCCGATTTTGGTGTTAAAACGGATTCTCCGGCTATTCATCGAACGCGATTTTGGAGTTGGCAATCGGAGAATCCCGCCCTAAGTATTGTTGCCAATGGAAAATTTGTGGACTTTCACAACAGCAAAACTGGCGCCGCACCTGGACCAATTCTGCTACTGCGAAGGGGCTAGCACCGGCGCCACATGGAACACTATCGATTCAATGAGAAGCGGTGCCAGATTCACTGGTTTTGCGATTGATGCTCAGGAGGCTGACAAGATGCAGCCACCTATGCACACTTCACTCCCCACACACTCCACCCCAGCCAACAAGATGCCAGTGAGGAGAGCGGCCAAGGGTTCGCTGAGCTGGGACGCTCTTGGAAGCCGTGCAGGAGAGGAGGGTGACCCTGTACCCAGGCCCGGGAAGAAGGCTGCCACCCACCGCTCTTCGCCGTGCCTGGGCGCAGGTGGCTGAGGCAGTCAGCGCTGTGGGCAACGTGGTCTGGACTGCAGTTCCCCAAAAAACAGCATGACCTCCTCAGGGCTGCTGGGGTGAGTACGCAGCACTGTTCCCCCGGCACTAACCACTGTCCCACACACCCGTAACCCTACACCGCCCCCCCACCCTCAGGGCTGGCGAACACCCACCCTGCACCACCTGCCGGAACCAATACCGGCCACCACAGCCAGGTGCCCTGACCACTGAGTCCACCAGCTACTCACCTGCATGCGTCGGAGTCTGTAACATTGTCATTTTCTGTCCTCCCCCCAGTAGAAGGCCGCGCATAACCGCCGGGAGTGGTTGAAGACAG
Organism: Scyliorhinus canicula; assembly: GCF_902713615.1. Classification (NCBI taxonomy): domain Eukaryota; kingdom Metazoa; phylum Chordata; class Chondrichthyes; order Carcharhiniformes; family Scyliorhinidae; genus Scyliorhinus; species Scyliorhinus canicula. The sequence goes on from NC_052146.1 coordinate 222,025,521, forward strand.
GATCTGAGACCCCTCACTGTGGCTGAGCAGAACGCCCTGGACCTGGTCGGCAGCCCAGAGGAAAGGGAGATCATCGAGGTGGAGTTCGGCCGCAGGAGAGGAAGTGAGACCCTGCTTGAGACCCCGCTTAGTTGCAATTTCCCATGACACGTGTGTCAACACCCCCCAACACCACCACCCTCACTCCTGCACCACTCTCACCCCCACTCCACCCCCACACAACCTTCACCTTCGCACCATCCTCACCCACACGCTCAACTTACACCACCCGTACCCCACCATCGCCCACCCCCATCCACACGATCAACCCCACGCCCCCCGGGCCTGTGGTCTAATCATGCGTTGTGTATTACAGGACCTGCTGGTTATTGCCGGGTCCATCTGGGGTCACTCTCCCCCTGTCAGTGCCACAGCCAGAACTCCCCCATGAGCCGAACAGCAATGAAAGCAGCTCGAACACCAGCCCTCCACCCCTGAGTCAGGAGACTCCGATGCTCGAGTTGGAGGATGGCAGTGATTTCCCTCGCAGAGGCTGAGCGCCAACTCTCACATACTTCCTCCTACCTCCCCCTGGGCCATGACCAGAACCTCCCCCTGGGCCATGACCAGACCACTGAACATCAAGCCATTATCTTCAATCCTGTTCGCAACCTCATTTCCTCTAAATGCTTTCCCCCTACGGCTTCCAACCTCATAGTCTCCCAACCACGGACATCCCGCTTTTGCCTATTTCCCAAAATCCACAAAAAGGACTGTTCCGGCAGGCCCATTGTGTCAGTACGTTCCTGCCCCACCAAACTTATTTCCTCTTATCTTGACTCCATCCTCACTCCTCTGGTCCATTCCCTCCCCACCTACATCCGGGTTTCCTCTGATGCCCTGCGTCATATTGACAGCTTCCAGTTCACGGGCCCTAACCACATTCTATTCACCATGGATGTGCAATCTCTTTACACCTCCATCCCACAGCAGGATGGCCTGAGAGCTCTTCGCTTCTTTCTCGAAAAGAGGCCTAGACAATTCCCATCCACCACCACTCTCCTCCACCTGGCTGAACTCGTTCTATCTCTCAACAGCTTCTCCTTTAACTCATCTCACTTTCTCCAAATCAAAGGTGTAGCAATGGGTACCCGCATAGGTCCTAGCTACGCTTGCCTTTTGATGGGGTTTGTGGAACATTCCTTGTTCCAGGCTTACCCAGGTCCCCTCCCAAAACTCCTTTACCATTACTTTGGTGCCGCATCATGCTCTCGTCCGGACCTGGAAAAATTAATCAACTTCGCGTCCAGTTTCCACTTCTCCATCACATTCACCTGGTCCATCTCAGACACTTCCCATCCCTTCCTTCACCTATCTGTCTCAATTTCTGACAACAGACTATCTACTAATGCCCACTACAAGCCCACCGACTCCCACAGCTATCTGGATTACAGCTCTTCACACCCTACACCCTGTAAGGACTCCATCCCTTTCTCTCAACTCCTTCGCCTCCGTCACATTTGTTCCAATGATGCCACTTTCCACCTACAGTTGTTGACAAGGCCCTCAACAACGTGTGGTCCATCTCCCACCCCATTACCCACGCCCTCACCCCTCCCTCCCAGAACAAGGATAGAGTTCCCCTCATTCTCACATTTCTCCCCACCAGCCTCCATATCCCCCGCCATTTTCGGCAATTCCAGCGTGATGCTACCACCAAACACATCTTCCCTTCACTCCCTCTGCAAGCATTCCGCAGAGACCGTTCCCTCCGAGACAATCTAGTCCACTCCTCCACCATACCCAGTACCTCTCCCATCACCCATGGCACCTTCCCATGCAATCGCAGAAGGTGTAACACTTGCCCCTTTATCTCTTCCATGCTTAACATCCCAGGCCCAAAACACTCATTACAGGTTAAGCAGCATTTTACTTGCATCTCTTCCAATTTGGTCTAACGAAGCAGGGGCTGGTTTAGCTCACAAGGCTAAATCGCTGGCTTATAAAGCAGACCAAGCAGGCCAGCAGCACGGTTCGATTCCCCTACCAGCCTCCCCGGACAGGCGCCGGAATGTGGCGACTAGGGGCTTTTCACAGTAACTTCATTGAAGCCTACTCGTGACAATAAGCGATTTTCATTTTCATTCATTTTTTCATATTGCATTCGCTGCTCCCAATGTGGTCTCCTCTATATCGGAGAGATCAAACGCAGACTGGGTGATCGCTCTGCTGAGCACCTTCGGTCTCTGTGCATTCAGGACCCTGACCTTCCTGTTGCTTGCCATTTTAACACAAGACCCTGCTCCCATGCCCACATGTCTGTCCTTGGCCTGCTACAATGTTGCAGTGAAGCTCAACGCAAACTGAGGAACAACATCTCATCTTCCGGCTAGGCACGCTACAGCCTTCCGGCCTGAACATCGAATTCAACAACTTCAGATGATCAGCTCTACCCCACCTCGACCCATTTGTTTTCATTCCATTCCATTTTAACTGTCTTTTTCCTTTTATTTCTTTCTTGTCTTTCTTTCTATATTTATTTCCCTCCCCTCCTTATCTTATCCCCACTCCCTCGGTTGCAGGAACCTCCACGGGTCCACTCCTCCCATCTCTGTCATGCTCCCAGCCAGCGCCTTCGCCCGCCTGACTGGGGCAGAGCACGGGACCTAACCACTTTCGGCTCTTGCACCATATTCCAGCCCCCCGCCCAACTATTAACTAATAGGTATTCAGATCCGGGATGGCACCCAGCACCCTCTTCGTCCACCTTGCATCATCCCAGTTGGGGACCAAATACGCTCGTTAGTGCCACCAAACTCCCCTCTAAAGTATCCGTCACAATCGCGTACCTACCCCCTTGGTCCGCCACCATCTTCTCCTTCTGAAACCTTACCCTCTTGCCCACCAATACCGCTACCCCCTGAGCCCTGCTATCAAACCCCAAAGGAAAACCTGGCTCACCCAACTCTTCCTAAGACTCGGCTGATCTTTCACCCTCAGATGGGTCTCCTGCAGCATCACCGTGTCAGCCTTTCGACTCTTTAAATGTGCAAAACCCCTCGACCTCTTCACTGGTCCCCCTATCCCCCTCACGTTCTACGTTCCTATCCTGAAATGGGGTCTCTCATGCCTCCACCCCTCCTATCTGCCATCATCAGAACCCTGGGCCCTGTCCGCTAGGCAAGACCCACCCCGACCCTTTGTTGCCGTCGAACCCCTCTCCACATCCGTCCCAGAATCCCCCATCCATTTCCACTTGAAAACACCTCTCCCAGTATCGATCCCATGCCCCCACTTTTCACACCTCCCAGGCCCATCGAAACCTGTTTGACCAGGTTCCAATGATTGTGGCCCCTCCCCCCACTACTCTCCCATTCACTAGCTAACCTTCGCCTGCTCGTGTGGAGACCCCTGCCCAGGCCCCCACCTCCCAATCCCCTCCCCCATGACCTAATCCTTGGAAAACAAAGATAATCAAACATAGCCTGTGCACAAGAACCGTGTCAAGGAAAACCGCCATATCCCCAAACCTCAGTATTTTCATACCCATTGTAACCCATAGCAGAGGGTACACTACCCTTCCCCATCAACCAACCCAAAAACCAAACACCCAACTGGTCCCCCACATATACAGAACAAATACACAACCTGAAACTAGACAAAACATTTTATCCCACCCTTTCTTCAGTCTGGAACCAGACCCCAGTCCCATCTTTCATTTTAATCCAGGTCCTTTGGCCTTCACGAATGCCTCCGCCACCTCCACATTCTCAAAATATAAGTCCCTCCAATTATTGGTCACCCTCAACTTCGCCAGGTAGACCTCGCCGAACCTCACACTACTGCTGTAGAATGCCGCCTTCACCCGACCAAAGGTCACCCGCCTTCTCGCCAGCTCCACAGTTAAGTCCTGGTTAATACAAATACCAGCTCCTTCCCACTTCACCTCATATCTTTGTTTCACACAATTCAGGACCTTCTCCTTGACATGGAATTTATGGAAGTAAATTATGACGGGCGTTTTGTTTGTCTTCAGCCCGGGCCTGAGCGACCGATGAGCCCTGGCCAGCTCATACTTGGAGGGTTCTTCCCCTCCCACACAATTCTATTAACATCTTTGCAAAGTACTCTGGTGGCATCAGGCCTTCCACTCCTCCAGCAAGCCCACAACTCTCAAATTCTGCCGCCTCGACCTGTTCTCGAGGTGTTCCACCTTGGATCTAAGGCCTTTGTTGGCCTCCACCACCCTCTGCAGCTCCTCACCCATCAAGGTGCACTGGTCACTATGTTGCGACAGAGCTTCCTCCACCCCCTTCAACTTCTCTCCTCACTACCATACCTCAGCCGATGTCTTCAACGCCGCTGCCTTCACGGGGGTCATCGCCCCCTCCACCCGCTACTTCATCGCAGCCATCATCTCCTTACGCATCACCTCCATGTGTTTGGAGAACTGCCTCTCAAACTCTCCAGCCATCACCTTGGTCAAGGTCTCTACTGTGGAGGGCGCGGCCCCACCCAGCGATCCATCCTCCGCCATCTTTCCTGGAGCCATCGCCTTGGAGAAGAAGCGGGCACCCTGTACCCCTGAGGGTGTAAGAATCCCAGAAGTATGATGACAAATGCTGACTGGGAGACAGTGACAGCTGTAGTGAGTGCAGGCAGTATGACCAGATGGACTACCACCCAATGTAGGAAGAAGATGAACAACCTCCTGTGACCTATCAGAGTTACCACCTCACTCCTCCTGGCATCAGTCCCACCCGGGACCCTTCAATTCCTCCCCACCTCCCCCGCCAATCCACTGGCTGACACCTCATACCTCTCCACCTCTGCCGTCCAATCTTGTTCCTCAGAACCCCCTGGCACTCAAAATCACAGCCCCCTTCATATCTAAGCGCGGTGCCCACACATGCCACCTGCTATAGACCACTGACCCATCAAACTTGTTCGCAATGTCCTCTCTTTGTCCCCAGAGGAGAAGATAGCCCATAATAAGAAGGAAAGGGAAAAGATAGAGGATGAAATTCCGGAGTTGCAAGTCCTTACCACAATGAGGAATGGGCCCTGGAGATCGCGGGATTGCCTGAGGAGATACGAGTGACGGACAACGATGTTGGCCTGCACCAGAGAAGTGAGGATCCACTACATCTTCATCCAGATGGCCTGTCTCAAATGAGTTGATGTCCCACATAATTATTCTTCCCTTTCACTGACCACGTGTCGATTGTCTCGCAGGATCTCCAACTGATGAGGCTGGGCCATCTGGAGTCGCTGCCCATCCTGCCATCCAATCATCTCAGGTGAGAGCTATGAGGAGGACACTGACAATGTGTCACAGCTATCCCCGGTACCTTCCACCATCACAGAGACACACACTTCGGTGGGCGAGATTAACAGACAGGCTTCAGTGTCACATTCTCGTACACACCACACAGTTGCTGAGGTACATGAGGTGGAGGCAGGAACATCCAAGAGAGACAGCAGTCGGAGATCTGCTAGATCCCTGGACTTAGCTGGGTTCCAGCCAGAGACCAAGCCTCTGGACAAATTTCTCCCAGAAATGATGCAGAAGATAAGACACAGATGTGACGTTCAGGAGGGGGTGTCAATGACATTCCCGCGACCGCAAGGCTAAATGGAGGAGTCCCGAAGGCTTCAGGAGCAGGAGATGGTGCCAGCAATGCACGGCACCAAAGGCAACACTGCCAGGGTGGCGGCTGTAGTGGAAAACCTGGAGCACGATGTCCGAGCCATGAATGGTGGTGTCCAAGGCATGGCTCAGTCTGTGACAACCTTGGCTGAGGATCTCAACATCATATCCCAGCGCCGAGAGACATGTCCCAGATGGACATTGCCGAGACGCTTCAGACCATTGCCCAGTCATTGAGGTCAATTGCTGACGGCGTTAACACCACGGTGCAGACAAAGGGGAGCCTCCACAACTGGTAGTGCCAGGTGACTGAAAGGCTTCTGGAAATCACTCCAGCTGCCCCTGAATCCCTACTGTGCAGAAGGAGGCCATTTGGCCCATCAAGTTTGCACCGACCCCCATAAAGACCACCCTACCCAGGCCCTCGAGAGGACATCTGCCAAGGACATCAAAGGCCATAGGGCGAAGGAAGCTGCAGGCTGCCTCCACCACTGATGTTCATCCTGGTGGCACACCTAGACGTAGCACTAGATCATAGAGGATTCAGACGTTTTAGGAGCACTGAGTGGGCACTGGAGAGGTCAGTATTTGTAGCTTGTGGAATGGATAATTGTCACATTAAAATGTTCACCAGTAAAACTTTTCACTGCTGAAACATGTAACGCCTCTGTCATTTAAATCTTCACAATAGGGTGTGTCTCTTTCCCCATCTGGAGTCGTTTCCTGCTACAGGCCCTCCAGGAAACAGCACCGGTGAGAGCTTAGGAAACCCACAGTGACGATCTTCCTGGACTACAAGCACATTACTCACTGGACACAGACACCCTCCACTCCCCTCCTAAACTCCCCCACCACAGTGATCCAAAATAAATTGTCCCGATGCAGACTCCATCATGAGGATAGCAGTGTGCGGGCTGTCAGCAGAAAGAAAGACAGGACGCAGGCTTATTCAGAACCTGAGGAGCACCACAACTTTCCTCACAGTGAGCGGTTATCACCCTCCTACCTTGAATAGTGCCCATGGGGAGGTGGTGGCTAAGTGGTATTGTCATTGTACTAGTAATCCAGAGATTCAGAGTACTGCTCTGGGGTCGCAGATTCAAATCCTGCCACTGCAGATGGTGAAATTAGAATTTAATAAAAATCTGGAACTAAAAGTCTAATGGTGACCATTGAACCATATGTGACTCCAGACCCACAGCAATGTGGTTGACTCTACTGCCCCACAAAGGCAATTAGGTATCGGTAATAAATATTGGCACAGCCGTGACATCCCATGAACGAAAAAAAAAGCTGATAGTGCAAACACAGATCCATTACCCTGGTGTCATGTACCCTTGGAGGGGATGTGGGGCTGGTTTAGCACAGGACTAAAGAGCTGGCGTTGAAAGCAGACCAAGGCAGGCCAACAGCACGGTTCAATTCCAGTACCAGCCTCCCCGAACAGGCGCCAGAATGTGGCGACTAGGGGCTTTTCACAGCAACTTCATTTGAAGCCTACTTGTGACAATAAGCAATTTTCATTTCATTTCATTTTTCATGTGGGGGGAACATGGGGATATGGGAAGGGAGAACAGGGAGATCGGGGGAGGAGATCCAGGGAGGGTGCAGAGCTGACGGACACACAGTCTCTTCTCATTGCATGTCAGACCCATGCTGCCACATGCCCATCATCCCCCAGGTCTTACTTGGGCTCATCCTCCTGTTCCTCAGAGGAAGCTGCATGTTGCTCCTCCTCGTCCAGCATGTCACCCCACTGTTGTGGAGGGCGCCACAAAGCTGGAGACCCTCTGAAGGCTGCATTGCAAAGCACCTCCAGAGTGATCCAGACAGTGGAACTGCATTTTCAGCAGCCCAATGCACTGCTCAATGACAGCATGGATGGCAGTGTGGGCCTCATTGTAACAGGTCTGCGTCTCGGCCTCAGGCATCCGCACTGGCTTCATCTGATGTCAGCAGTAATCCCTTGTCCCCCATGAGCCAACGGGTCATCCTGGGGTGCAAAGCTGGGTGGGAGGATGAGCTGTGAGAAGGTTGCAGAGATCCTTCAGTGTGATTTGAACAATTTGAGTGAGTTGGCAAATGAAAGGTAGATGTGGTATAATGTGGATAAATGTGAAGATATCCTCTTTGGTAGCCAAACAGGGAGACAAATTATTAATAGAGGGGAATTGGATTGGATTGGATTGGATTTGTTTATTGTCACGTGTACCGAGGTACGGTGAAAAGTATTTTTCTGCAAGCAGCTCAACAGATCATTCAGTACATGGAAGAAAAGGGAATTAAACAAAATTCAAGAAAATACATGTACCACAAGGTCCGGGTGTTCTCGTATACCAGTTGCAGACGGCATCACATGACTGAGTAGGATCGAAGGGCTGAACAGCCGACATCTGCTCCTATTTTTTATGTTTCTCTGTGGGACAATAGATATGATCTCATTACTGCTCTGTGGACCATGAGCTTGGTCCTGAGTCTGAGGTCCTGGTTTTCAAACACATTCTTCCCCAAGTAGGCTGTGCTGGCACACTGACGGTGGGGTGGAACCTCGCTGTCAATGTCTGCCTTTGTTGACAGTAGGCTCCAAAGGTATGGAAAGTAGTCCATGTTGTTGGAGGGCAGTGCGGTGTGGCAGGAGCAGTTTGATAGAGGACCTTTATGTTATGGATGTTTGGTGTGCCTCATAAGCCTCCTGGAAGGTGTTTATAATAGCTAGGAGCTTGGTCTCTGACTGAACAGACGTAAGCATCATCTGCATACTACCATTCAATGACAGAGGATGGGGCGACCTTGGATCTAGCCTGCAGGTGACGGTCATTGAACAGATTGAAATTGAAAAATTGAAAATCGCTTATTGTCACAAGTAGGCTTCAATGAAGTTACTGTGAAAAGCCCTTAGTCGCCACATTCCGGCGCCTGTCCGGGGAGGCTGGTATGGGAATCGAACCGTGCTGCTGGCCTGCTTTAAAAGCCAGCGATTTAGCCTTGTGAGCTAAACCAGCCCCTTGCTAAACCAGCCCATGTGTTCTGTAGTTTAGCCAAACTCCAGCAGGAGTTGCTGACTGTGAGATGGAGCATTACAGCAAGGAAGATCGAGAAGAGCGTCAGTGCAATTATACAACTTTGCTCGACCCCAGTCTGAACGTGAATTGGGTCTGTGGGGGATCCATTGGTCAGGATCATGGCTTGCATGTCATCGTGGAGCAGGCAGAGGTTCGGGGCAGCTGAAATGGAGGACCATCCATAACCTCTCACGGTTGAGTGTCAAAGGCCTTTGTGAGGTAAAAGGTGAGAAGGGTTGGTGCTGGTCCCTTTAGTTCCTCGCAGTGAAGATCATATCCATTGTGCCACATTGTGGACAGAATCTGCTTTGCAAATCTGGGAGGAGCTCTTCAGCCACAGGGAGAAGGCAATAAGGGGCACTGTTGTTTTAAAAAAAAATATTTTATTATTTTTAATTTTTAAAATTAAATTTAGAGTACCCAATTTTTTATACAATTGAGGGGCAATTTAGTGTGGCCAATCCACCTAACCTGCACATCTTTGGGTTGTGGGGGGTGAAGCCTACGCAGTCACGGGGAGAATTTGCAAACTCCACGCAGACAGTGACCCGGGGCAGAATTGAACCTGGTCCATAGAGCTGTGAGGCAGCAGGCTAACCCTGTGCCGCCGTGCCGCCCTGATTCATGTCTAAATCATTTATCTAAATCACAAACAAGGGCACTAATGCTGATCACTGAGGGATCTTGCTGGACACAGGCTTCCAGTCAGAAAAACACCCCTGGACCATCACCCTCTGCTTCCTGCCACTCAGCCAATTTCCTTGGATCCCGTGGGCTCTTACCTTGACCATCAGTTACCCCTGTGGGATCATATCAAAAGCCTTGCTGGAGTCCAAGTAGACTACATCAATGCATTGCCCTCATGTACACAGCTGGCCACCTCTTCAAAAATTCATTCAAGTTGGACACACAGGACCTCCACCGGACAAACCATGCCGACTGTTCTTGATTAATTCCTACCTCTGCAAATGCAGAGTAATTCTTTCTCTCAAAATTACTTCCAATAGCTCCCTCATGCCTGAGGTTAGACTGACTGGCCTGCAGTTTCCTGGTTTATCCTTTCATAGAATTCCTACAGTGCAGAAGGAAGCCATTCGGCCATCGAATCTGCATCAACCCTTCGAATGAGCACTCTACCCATGTCCACTCCCCCATCCATCTTGCTCTATCCCCGGAACACCACAGCAAATCCCTGGGCACTAAAGGGCATTTCATCATGGCCAATCCGCCTAACGCGCACATCTTTGGACTGTAAAGGATCGTCCCGTTAGTCTGAGATGGTGTGCTCTGCTTCTAGTTTTTCCTACAAGTGGAAACATCCTCTCCACGTCCATCTATCCAGGCCTCGCAGTATCCTGTAAGTTTCAATAAGATCCCCCCTCATCCTTCTAAACTCCCAGCGAGTACAGACCCAGAGTCCTCAACCGTTCCTCATACGGCAATGATTCCAGGGATCATTCTTGTGAACTTCCTCTGCACCCTTTCCAATGCCAGCATATCCTTCCTTAGATACGGAGCCCAAAACTGCTCACAATACTCCAAATGGGGTCCGACCAGAGCCTTATATAGCATCAAAAGTACATCCCTGGTCTTTTTTCTAGCCCTCTCGACATGAATGCTAACATTGCATTTGCCTTCCTAACTGCTGACTGAACCTGCACGTTAACCTTAAGAGAATCGTGAACAAGGGCTGCCAAGTCTCTTTGTGCTTCTGATTTCCTAAGCATTTCCTACATTTAGAAAATGGTCTATGCCTCGATTTCTCCTTCCAAAGTGCATAAACTCACACTTCTCCACATTGTATTCCATTTGCCACTTCATTGACCACTCGCCTAGCCTTCTCAATACTACCTGACCCTCTACAGATCTTTGTATCATCTGCAAACTTAGCAACAGTGTCTTCAGTTCCTTCTTCCAAATCATTAATGTATATTGTGAAAAGTTGTGGTCCCAGCACTGACCCCTGAGGCACACCACTGGTCACCAGTTGCCATCCTGAAAAAGACCCCTTTATCCCCACTCTCTGCCTTCTGCCAGTCAGCCAATCCTCTATCCATGCCAGGATCTTACCCTGAACACCATGGGCTTTTAACAGTCTCCTGTACAGCACCCGGAGGAAACCCACACAGACACGGGGAGAAAGTGCGAACTCCACACAGTCAGTCACCCGAGGCTGGAATTGAACCCGGGTCTCTAGCGCTGTGAAGCAGCAGTGCTAACCACTGTGCCACCCATATTGGAGGGGTTCACCTGACCGGTCCAGGCACCAGCACCGCATCTTCAAAATCCCGTTTGTCTACTCCACCAAGGTGCAAGTAGCAGCACAACCCTCATTACATTGGGTCTCTGCTGCACTTTGTGGCCTCCACACAGATGTCATCAGCCCCTCAAGGGTTATCCCTTGACCCAGAGAGCCAGCCCTGTAACATAAACCTGCAGGATGCACTTGGCATGAACAAAGAACAGTACAGCTCAGGAACAGGCCCTTTGTCCCTCCAAGCCTGTGCTGATTATGATGGTCACGTGGTCACAGACGATGTGAAAGTTAAGGGAGTGGAAGCCCTTACGATTGATAAAGGTGACTCCCTGATGTCCTGGGGATTGAGGATCCACAAGGGTGTATTCGGTGTCTCCCTGCCAGCAATCTGAAATGGTGGTAAAGCATATTTAATCTTAAAAAGCAATTGGATAAATATTCAAAAGATAATGGGCTGAGTTCTCCGCCGTTGGGATTCTCCATTTTACTGACAGCCCGGGAGTTTCCCGACGGCGTGGGGCTGCCCCACAATGGGAAAACCCACTGACTAGCCGGCAAAATGGAGAATCCCAACGGTGTGTCGCACCAGAGCGGGGCGGAGAATATTTGCAGGTTATTGGGAAAAGAGCAGGGAAGTGGGATTAATTTGACAGCTCTTTCAAAGAGCCAGCACAATCACAATGGGTTGAATAGCCTCCTTCTGTCCTCTATGATTCTGTGTTTAACAAGTAAAGATTTATATTAACAAAACCTTCATGGAGTGAGAGATGGGAGATTTTGCAAAACAAAACTGAAATGGAGTTTGCGTTTTGGATGAGCCTAATAATTCCATTATACACAGGTACCAAGGATTTAAAGAATAAAAGGTGAAATCAATTTATTAATGTCCACAGGAAAGAAATATCACCAGTTTTAAACGGTGACATGGCACAGAACATCTCCTTCTCAAACACTTCACATAAAGAGATAAATGATATGCTGTGAGATAATAGGCCCTCAATATTCTAGGTCCTACCAACCAAAAAAACAAAATTAATACAATGAAGGCTAATAGATTGCATTTGTTCAGTTCTTTGCATTCCTTTTGCCCTTATTTATACTCATTGGAAAACAAAGATCACCAATGTAGTCAGCATTTTTTACACTGGTCTGTAACACTTGTTTACAATATGGCACAGTATCCTAGATTACAGTTCAAACAGGCTTCAGCAACATCTTGCAATTACTCACTCTAAACCACCTATTCAAGAGTTGAGACACTCGTGTTTAGATGACAAAGGCTTTTCATGCTGGGTTTAATCATTCATTCGCTCAAGTCTTCTCAATTTTTAATCCAACAGCCTAACAGGTCACGGATTTTTCCTACTAATCTCCACTGGTCCCAAATTTTCGAAATATAGCACAATAGAAATTACACTGTAGTACAATATCTGAGTGCAGTTGAAAGTCTTTTTGCCATGGTTTCACAGATAAAACAAACGTCAGTGAAGTGTTTTACTCCTTAGTCTGAATCACTTGTGAGCACGGGTTTTATTTTCTTCACACGATGGCACATATTCTCCATTGCAGGCTAGAAGTCATCACCAGTGATTTCATGTCAATTTGTGACGGGAATATAGTGGCATTTCCTGATACGACTTTTGATTCGTCCAGCAAACATCTGGAATTGGGAAATATTAAAATGGACACATAAAGTGTCAAACTGAACTGAGCTTGACAAGGCCACGAACTGAATCCTCGTGCATTGAATCCTGGGTGACTGCATTCAGGACATGCATGGTGTGGCTATGGGTGAGAGGGGTACCTGGGGTGAGCATTCCTGGAGGTGATGGAGTCTCTTCCGGCGTGAGAAAGTGGTGGCCTTCACATGCTTCCTTTAGTGGCATTATATCTTTTAGTATGGCTTCTGTCGCAAGGTTTGATGTAGACGGTGGAGGTGTTGGCTGCCCAAGAGTTAACGTGGCACATGGAGAAGAAATTGTCATTTTCCCAGGGAGATGGGACTCTTCATTAGTTGGACTTGATTCACTCTGTAACAGCGGCGTGGCTGCAGCCTGCAAAACGAATTTAGTGCTCTGAATGCATTGGTCCTGATCACACTGCAGCATAAATGAAGAACAGACATACAGAGCATCAGAAAAATGGAAGACGTACAATAGTGACATATAATGAGAAAAGGATGGAGGAAAAGAATGGGAAGAAAATTAGTAATTATCCTGAGTACATGTGAAGCATCGCAAAATTGGGATACAAAACGTTAGACTTCATTCAACAACTTACTCCCTCTATTTTTAAATCAGAAAGCAACTAATACAATATGTTGCACTGCCAACACAAAGACATGCTGTGGAGCAGAAACTGTGTGGCTTTCCTCGAAGAGGATTACTTCCACTGGCGTGGATAGTTCCAGGACAAATATAGTATAAGGGTCCTTCCTGTTGATTCCCTTATTTCCCATTTCTTTTAATAATAATAATATTATTTATTAGTGTCACAAGGAGGCTTACATTAACACTGCAATGAAGTTACTGTGAAAATCCCCTTGTCGCCACGCTCCAGCACCTGTTCGGGTACACTGAGAGAGAATTCAGAATGTCCAACTGATCAAAAAAGGCACGTCTTTCGGGATTTGTAGGAGGAAACCCACACAGACACATGGAGAACATGCAGACTCCGCACAGACAGTGACCCAAACCAGGAATCGAACCTGGGTCCATGGCGCTGTGAAAGGGTCTTGGGAGTCCTTGTCCAAGATAACCTCAAGGTTAACGTGCAGGTTCAGTCGGCAGTCAGGAAGGCAAATGCAATGTTGGCTTTCTTGCCGAGAGGGCTGGAATACAAGAGAAGGGATGTACATCTAAGGCTATATAAAGCTCTGGTCACACCCCATTTGGAGTAGTGTGAGCAGTTTTGAGTCCCGTATCCAAGGAAGGATGTGCTGGCCTTGGAAAAGGTCCAGCGGAGTTTCACAAGAATGATCCCTGAAATGAAGAGCTTGTCGTATGAGGAACAGTGAGGACTCTGGCTCTATACTCGTTGGAGTTCAGAAGGATGAGGGGGGATCTTATTGAAACTTACAGGATACCTCGAGGCCTGGATAGAATGAACGTGGAGAGGATGTTTCCACTTGTAAGAAAAACTAGAACCAGAGGACACAATCCCAGACTAAATGGACGATCCTTTAAATCAGAGATGAGGAGGAATTTCTTCAGCCACAGGGTGGTGCATCTGTAGAACTCATTGCCATAGAAGGCTGTGGAGGCCAAATCACTGAGTGTCTTTAAGACAGAGATAGATAGGTACTTGATTAATAAGATGATCATGTTTTATGGGGAGAAGCAGGAGACTGGAGATGGGAAAAATATCAGCCGTGATTGAATAGCGGAGCACACTCGATGGGCTGAGTGGCCTAATTCTGCTCCTATGTCTTATGGTGAAGCAACAGTGCTAACCACTGGGCTACCGTGCCACCCTACTTTGTCATCGTCATTCTGATGCATGAATATTTAATGGACATATATCTAAGTCGAGCAGGGAAAGTGAGGAACTCAAAAGTTTAAAAATAGTACACTGTGCTATTGGAGATTTTACTTTTGAACAGAAGAACTCAGACTTTCCACCACCTGAGAGATCGGAGGGATTTGGTTTGATTGGTTGACTGACGGCCAATGAATTGGCCAAAGGCCGTATTCTGCCCGGCAACATAGATTGGATTCTACCAATGTGGGATGTTTTTCAGAGAACCCAGGGACAGTTGGATCCTGGACACAGAGAGGAGAAGCTGTGAGCTGCCCACTGTCTCTCTCTCTCTCTCTCCTTTCAGAAATGCTACCTGTCTGCTGTATCCTGAACCTGCAATGACCTGGATGGATCTACAGTGAAAACCGCCATCTGAAGTTCTAACCTGAAGAAAGGTATATTAGACGATATTCTTCTGAAAAGAGACTTTTATCCTTTTTACTTATTATGTTTCTTTGCACCCCTCTTCCCCTCTGCATTTATCTGTTTTGTGTGTTTATAGAGGGTGCATTGTGTTAAGGGGGGGGGGGGGTGTTAGGAACCAGATCATAGTTGACCAGGTATATTTGCTGCCTATTTACACATAGTTATTGCTATTAGTAAAAAATAATCGTGCTTAAATTCATAAACCTAGTGACTGTAGTTATTGGGCAGCCAAAGACCAAAGACTTTGGGAATTTTTCTAAGAATTATTTGTTAATTGTCAATTGTCTTGTGACTCCGGGTCAAGTGAGGCTGGAGTTGACCGCGCACTAGCCCAGGGTGTCGTAACAATAGAAACACTCTAAGAGTTATTATGCCTATTGACCTGTATGCCTTAACAGTCAGTGAAACCAATTTCATTTTTAACATGGCATGACTCGGTCAAGTGGATCTATCAACATTTAATTAAAGCACTGGTGAAGTATTGGAATTCATCTCCAATATCTAAAATCTACTTTGTATGCACACCTATTTTTACATCAAACCTTTTTGCAGAATGACTTGACTCTCTGGATGTTTAATGTGATAGTATTGCTGGTGACTTATACAATTATCTTTGACAAACATTCGGACACCCAGCAAATGCATGGATTACAGAATATGTGGTTACCCATTTTAGGTATTTGATTCCTAATTCTTTGGTCATTGTTTAACCTCCATACATAACAAAACAGGACATATCCAATCAACATTGTCTGAGATATGGTTCCATTAAGAGTCTAAAGTCAGATCAGTTATGTAAAATTAAATTCTAATCTGCTCCGACTGATCCAAATAGGTTTCTATGAGAATTAAAACAGCAGTGCATCATTTATTGCCTTAAGGACACAAGGTGATACAGGTGTCCACCTGTATTAAATGGCAACATTATTTAAATTATGATCCTTATAATACGGATAAAGCATCTGCAGTGATTTTAGGAGGTCACAGCAAAACAGGCACTGCATCCAGTCCTCGCCAGGAGTCTGAGTAGTACGTGAAGCAAGAAAATATTTAAAGGAACACTCTTTGATTTTTTTTTGATCTATCTGAAAACAAACCAACCGTATTCCATTAGCAAAGTGTTTTTGAAGCATCACAACCATCTCTAATCTGCAACTACTCCTGGCAATGGAAGCAGTTGATGCAACACCTAAAGCTGTTGAATGGGCATGTAATTGGAGCATGAATTTCAATAAAACAAGTGTGAGATGTGACATTTTAATAGAAAGAATAAGGAGACCTAATACTGCTTGGATAATAGTATTAAAGGGATGAAGAATTAAAAGGCTTTCGAGGTACAAATCACTAAAAGTAGCAACGTAGGTTAATCCAGGCACAAGAGAAAATGCTAACCAAACAGCAGGAATCACATTCTAGATGGAATTGAAAAACAGAAGATATGCTAGACTTGTATTGGACCTTGATAAGACCACACTGGAATACTGTATACAGTTCTAGCCTTTATATTATGAAAAAAATATAGAAGCACGAGAGAAAAAGCAAAACAATTGACATATAATGCCTGTGACTTGCACACATCGCTAGTTGGGCAGAACGCTAGCCAAGAGGAGATGGATGAGGGGAAGCTGCTGGTTCGCAACTCATAAACTTAATATTTCACTTGAAACACAGTCTCCCAACTCTGCCAAGACCTCTCCTCCCATAATGTCTAAAGCCGATCCTTCCACTCTCAGAAGACAAGTAACACCTGTTAATGTTGAGCCAATATACACACAATCACAAAGGCCTATTTTTCTTTGATGTGGAGATGCCAGCGTTGGACTGGGGTGAGCACAGTAAGAAGTCTTACAACACCAGGTTAAAGTCCAACAGGTTTGTTTCAAACATGAGCTTTCGGAGCACTGCTCCTTCTTCAGGCTGCGTTCCGAAAGCTCATGTTTGAAACAAACCTGTTGGACTTTAACCTGGTGTTGTAAGACTTCTTACTATTTTTCTTTAAGCTCACTAAACAAATAAATATGAAACCAGGTATGAGTCTGTTTCTGTTTGAGTGCAGTTCTGTTTCTAGAGCCTCTTCTTGCTGTTGCCCCTGTGGTCTTTCTCAGTCAGTGTAGGTACTGAATAAGTCTGACAATGGCACAAATTTTTTTTTTTCTTCATGAATGTGAGTTAATGCAAAGCCAGCATTTGTTGCCCGTTCCTAACTTCCCATAACTAAGTGGCTTAGGAGGCCATTTCAGAGGGCAGTTAAGAGTTAATCACATTGCTGTGGATCTGAAATCAAGTGTAAGCCAGATCAGGCAAGGGTGGCTGATTTTCCTTCCTAATGGATATTAATGAAGGAGATAGGTTGTTATGACATCCGATGATAGTTTCATGGTCACAATTACTGAGACTCGTTTTCCAATTCCAGAAATTCCACCAGCTGCCATTGAGGGATTTGAATCTGTGCCTCGATGGTATGAGCCTGGGCCTCTGCTACCATCTCCCATAATACACTGCCCTTCTGAGAGATAGTAGAATGTTAAACCCCCACTGCCAAATGATGCCATCAGAAGCTGTGTTTCCTATTTGGGATGCATATTGGCAGACTGAAGCCCAGTTCTGATCAATAAGCAGTAAACAATAAACAATATCCTTCACTTAGGCTGTATGTGGTCCATCAAGTATAGAGTTGAGCTGGTAAACAATGCTGTATAAAGTTGAAAATGGGAGATTTCCCCAGCAAAGAAATCTAATTTAATGCTGCAGTTCACTTGTCTTGGCTCCTGGGCAGTTCGGTGGCGCAGTGGGTTAGCCCTGCTGCCTCACGGCGCCGAGGTCCCAGGTTCGATCACAACTCTGTGTCACTGTCCGTGTGGAGTTTGCACATTCTCCCCGTGTTTGCGTGGGTTTCACCCCCACAACCCAAAGATGTGCTGGTTAGGTGGATTGGCCACGTTAAATTGCCCTTAATTGGAAAAAATGAATTGGGTACTTGAAATTTTTTTTAAAAAAATTGTCTTGGCTCCTGCAGCACGGTAGCACAAGCGAATAGCACTGTGGCTTCACAACAGCAAAGTCCCAGGTTCGATTCCCCACTGGGTCACTGTCTGTGCGGAGTTTGCGCATTCTCCCAGTGTCTGCGTGGGTTTCCTCCGGGTGCTCCGGTTTCCTCCCACAGTCCAAAGAGATGCAGATTAGGTGGATTGGCCATGCTAAATTGCCCTTAGTGACCAAAAAGAAAAAAAGGTTAGGAGGGGTTATTGGGTTACGGGAATAGGGTGGAAGTGAGGGCTGAAGTGGGTTGGTGCAGACTCGATGGGCCGAATGGCCTCCTTCTGCACTGTATATTCTATCATTTGCCCTGAAATCTTTATCAAGGTAAGCACACCTGTCAACAGTGACACCAGGTTAAAGATACTTTCCAAACTGATACTTTACTTTTTTTCTGTGTATTTCACTTCTCAATTTTAAATGTGTGTATCCTTGAAAGTCTATGGCGGTTGGTTTTGCTCCAAAATATTTCCATCTTAAATTTATTAACCAAAAGAGTTTCCGAGAGGCAGTCAGACTGGCTGTCCACTGAACTGAGACAGGCAGCCACTTTAAATAATTAAGGCCTGAATTAGGGATGATTTAGAGGACCAGCAGGCATTTTGCCAATGGCAGAGCCAACCTGTAATATAGGAAGGTCACCAGCTCAATGGAGCTGGGAAGCCATCGCAGTCAGAGGCACCATCCCCTAAAGAGGGAGCCCACTGGCAGCAAAATCCTCACTTGTAGCCATTTGAGGGACCCTTTCATCTGTGGGATCTGCCCGCCTGGTTCCTCTGAGTTGATCTCTGCATGGAAGCCTCTATTTTGAGTTACCCTTACAATTGCTGACCTACCTCAGCAATGCCCAGCTCTCCTGGTGGGGCTGCCAGGTCTATGGTGCTGATGTCCCTCTGACTGCACCAGCAGTATCAGGAGCCTGCCCTCTCTCCTTAATTGGACAGCGAGTGTAGAGGCGACAAATTAAAAGACCGCCTCTGGAAAAATAACGCCCCAGAATCATGCTCCTGGGAAATGCAGGCTTGGGTCCCTCATCTGGTTCTGACGCCGGGGTCCCGAAGCCCGTGGCAAAATCCTGCTCCAATCTCAACACAGACAGCAGTATGGCTGCACTTGTTTCAGTGCACCTTAAAAAGGAGAAAAATGAGCTTGGCTTGCTCAGACTGAGTGGGTAAAATCAAATTGCTGCAGATGCTGGAATCTGAAACCAAAGAGAAAATGCTGGAAAATCTCAGCAGGTCTGTCTACATCTGTAGCTTTGACAAAGGGTCATCTGGACTCAAAACGTTAGCTCTTTTCTCTCTCTATAGATGTTGCTAGACCTGCTGAGATTTTCCAGCTTTTTCTCTTTAGTTTCAGACTGAGTGGGTGTGTGTGGACAGGATTTAGCTCAACTGTGATGCCATTATTTGCTGAATAGTCTTCCTAAATTCACTGTAATGGGTCACATAAGACTTACCTGGTTGTTGTACCAGACGGCAACTAGTGGACAAGGGAAGAAGTCAGTGGCAACAAGGGAAGAGAGGAAGAAACAAAATAATGTTTTGATGTTCCTATCTTACATGAAGAGTGGCATAACACCCCAAGATTTTTGCTATGGAGAAAGGAAAGCAATGCTCTCTGCATCACAGACTCATAGATTCCCTACGTTAGATTCCCGAAAACAGGGGCTGGTTTAGCACAGTGGGCTAAATAGCTGGCTTGTAAAGCAGGCCAAGGCCAGCAGCACGGTTCAATTCCCATACCAGCCTCCCGAACAGGCGACGGAATGTGGCGACTCGGGGCTTTTCACAGTAACTTCATTTGAAGCCTACTGGTGACGATAAGCAATTTTTATTTCACAATGCAGAAGTAGGTCATTCAGCCCATCAAGTCCGAGAAAGCACCCTACCGAGGCCCACACCCTCTCCCTGTAACTCCATCTAACCTTTGGGGCAATTTATCATGGCCAATCCACCTAAACCGGAAACGGAGAGAACGTGCAAACTCCAGTCACCCTAGATCGGAATTGAACCCACGTCCCTGGCGCTGAGACAGCAGTGCTAACCACTGTGCCACCGTGTCACCTCTCGAAGAACAAAATTCCTGAACAGAACCCTCAGTGTGATTGCGACAGAACTATCTCCTTCACTGTCATTTGAATAGAGCTGGGTGAATTTCCCAGTACTGGAGCCGACAGCCGGAGGTGACCTGCTAGACAGCAGTGTGACCTGGGGAGGAATATTGCCGGTGGTGGCCATTTAAGTGGCTGCAACCAGCGCTGCCATCCAATTAAGGACAGTGGCCGCCTCAAGAGTTAAATCCCTGAACCTGCAAATCAACAGCCTCTGGAGCACCAGCACTAGTCATTGCTCAGACTACAGTTGCAGGGAGCGGACGTCTCATTGGCCGGGACCCCTTAACCCCCCTGCGACGAATAGCTCCTCAAACATGGTCACAAACATCCCCCATCTTTTCTCAAACTCCGCTGCTGAGCCCCTTAACTCATACTTTATCTTCTCTAACCTCAGGAAGTCGTACAGGTCACCAACCATGCCTTCACCAGCTGCTCACCTTCCTGCTCCCCCAGCCATTTGTATATATCCCCAATTCTTCCCTTCCTTCCCACATCCGGAAGCAGCAGTCGCTTCAGCAGGGTGTATCCTGGCAACCCCCTCCAGACCTGGGATGTGTTCTGACAAAATAAGTAACTATGGATTATTGATTCCGGTCAGAAATTTTGCTTAAGAATACTACTGCGGGCAAAGAGTGGATACCTGTCAATAAAACATCTAACAGTGGAATAGGATTATCCAAATTTACTGCAATCTAGAATATACAGGAATTGAAGAATAACAGGGCAAGTAAGGCAGAAAATTATAGGGGCTTGTCGGGAGAGAAAGGCATTGAGTTGAGAGTGGGGAAACTAGAGGTGAAGAATGTGCTTAAGAATAAGGGAGTGTAACTGAGAACATGAGAGCAAGGAAAATAATGGGAATTAAGGCAGGAAACAAGTGAGAAGAGATCTATATGTATACAGGGAAAAGGACAGAACTATGAGGCAGGAAGAAGGAAACATTTTAAAAAAATAAATAAATTTAGAGTACCCAATTAATTTTTTCCAATTAAGGGGCAATTTAGCGCGTCCAATCCACCAACCTTTGTGTTGTGGGGGCGAAACCCACGCAAACACGGGGAGAATGTGCAAACTCCACACGGACAGTGACCCAGATCCGGGATCAAACCTGGGACCTCAGCGCAGTGAGAATGCAGTGCTAACCACTGCACCACCGTGCCGCCTTCCGGAAGAGGCAAACATGGGGAATGTGAAAGGGCCTGTGTGAAAGCAGGAGAAAAATATGGAACTGGCTGGAAAGCTATGGAAGTGAGAGGACAGCTAGAGAATGAGAGGCAGGGACAGAGGACAGATTGATGGAGAGAGAGAGCGAAGAATGAAAAAGAAGAATTGTCGGTCAGAGAATGTAAATTTTATATGCCAGGGTTGCCAAACTGTGCTTCGTGACTTCAGTGGAATTGAGACACAGGATTTTGAGGTTGTAAGCTCCCAGACAGAAATGGCTGCTGTGGAGCTCAGATGGAGTACTAACAGCTGTGAAGCCCCTTAAAAGCTTGTTGTTTTTCTAATGATGGCCATGGCCTAACAGGCAGATCTTTGAGGCCAGAATCCTGCTGTACAAAAGGCTGAGAAAAGCTAGATTTTTGTAAAAAAACAGCGAGCAATTCAAACACTTCCTGCCACGCTCAACCTCACTCCCACCTTGCACAACAGTTGAAGGCCAACCTCTCTCCGCCCCTCACCCCATTTTTTTACTCTGGGGTGAAGTGAAGTGTTGGGGCATTAAAATGGGGTCACTTCCGGAAAGGAAGCAGTGCCATATGCCCCTTTAACCACTTTCTTAACCTGCCCTGCCAACCTCAATGATTTGTGCACAAATACCTCCACAGGACCCTCCGCTCCTGCATCCCCTTCAGATTTGTATTCTTTGTTTCATAATTGCTTTAATAGGTCACTTTGCAATTAGAAGCAGTTCTGAGAAGGTTCACAAGATTGATTCCTCGGATGAACGGGTTATCTTACAAGAAACGGTTGGGCCTGTATCCATTGGAGTTAGGGGAAAGAGGCGATCGTATTGAAACATATAGGACCCTGAGGGGACTTGACAGGGTGGATGCTGAGAGGATGTTTCCTTTTTTGAGAGAGACTACAATTCGGGGGCACAGTTTAAAAATCTGGGGCTCGAGGCTCCATTATTGAGACTATGTCCCCACGCCGGCGTCAAAACGGTAAAGTTTTACTCCTGAAAATTCTGGAAAAAGTGAAACAAATTCATGGCTAACATGGACCCGGAGTAAATCTTGCAGCTTTTGCTGCAGATACGGTCCACTGCACTTCCGGGTCAGAGGCCGCGCATGCGCACGGTGGTGGTCTCCAGCGCTGTGCTCCATGGTGCTCTAGGACTGGGGAGATAGACCCACAAAGGAGACCCCCGATCGGTCGCGCGCCTGGCCCTCAAACCCCGCACATTAATTTCCCAGCCTCAGATTTTCCCCGCCCCCAACCAGGATGGCCTCAAACTGAGTCCGGAGCTGCCATGCGAGCACCCCGACCGGCAATAGCAGGTTAGTTCCACACAGTCAGGAACCTCCGGCGGCGCAGCGTACTCCGAAGCGGACCTCTGGCAATGGACACCGGAGGCGCAGCATACTCCCCAGTGATGCCAATTATCGGTGCCTGGAGAATCGCCGGCAGGCCCAATTACGCCATCAAACTGGATTCTCTGCCCTGGCCGCGATTTCGCCGTTGGGGTGCGGAGAATCCAGCCCAAGGTGTCTCCTGCTTGAGAGAGATGAGAACCTTTTTCTTTCAGTGGGTCATTAATCTGTGGAACTCTCTTCCCCAGAAAGCAGTGGAAAGCAGGGTCGCTGATAGATTGACTGATGATTGACAAGGGAGTCTAAGGGTATGGGGTAGACAGGAAATTGGAGACCACAATCAGTTCAGCCTGATTTTATCAAATGGCAGAGCAGGCTCAAGGGGCCAAATCGGCATTTCCTGCTCCTAATTTGTATGCATGTATGTATGTTCATAATTCTGTACTAAATGTTATCTGCCACTTATTAGCCCATTGCACCAGCCTGTCTATGTCCTCACAAAGCTGATCACTATTGTCCTCACTTGTCAAAATACTTCAAAATTTTGTATCTTCTCCAAATTTAGAAATTGTGCCCTGCACACTGAAGTTTTAGGTTGTTAAAGCAGTGATCCTGATCCAAGGCCACTATATTGCAATCTCCAGTCTGAACTGGAGTAGGTCTGGTTCGGTTGCTTTGAAATAAAACAGTACATTTATGTACATCTTTGTGAGTAATAAAACTACTGTTAGAAAGATGTAAACAAGCCATGCAAATAAAACAAAACAACATTTAATTCAAAAAACATGCAGATTTATTGCTAGAAAATACATGCAATTTTCATGCAAAAGTTACAACTTGTTAAACAAAAACTGCATCATAAATATTTGCCGTCATTGTTCCTAACTTTAGAATGTTCTCAATGGCACTAAACTATTGTCTGCAGGCACATAAACAACAGCTAAATAAATGGATGGTGTGGCTACACTCCATACTCTTTGTTTAAAAAAAAATCCTCTTTACTCTATCGCCAATTATGTTCACTCCTTCTTGGAGCAGTATCGTATGTGGCAGCTGCCCTCTAGTGCCTACTTAAATAGCCACGATTCAAATGTGAGCCTCAAAGATGAGTATAATTGTAAGAGGTAGGCTATTCTTTAGTTCTAGATAAGGATGCTGAATCCAATTTTAGTGCTCAGATCTCTACCCTGGCTAAGATCAGCAAACAGAACATGTTTGGGATTGATTTGTGACCTTCCTGGTCTGTTAGACTCAGGTACTGATTGGAAAAACTCGAGAAAGTCGATATTCTAAAATCTATCCTTCAGTTTTCTTGCGTATTTCAGATTCATCACTCCCAGTTGATCCTTTGAACATAAAATTATAGTTTTAATATGAGGTGGGGGCATGTTCAATCGAGGCATTCAACGGGGAATTAGATAGTTATATGAAATGGAAGAATGTGGAGGGCTACGGGCAGAGGGCAGGTGAGTGGCACTAGATACACTGCTGCCATGTAGAGCCGACACAGAGCCGATGTGTCACATGGCCTCCTTCTGTGCTGTAATGATTCTGTGAAGAATTCAATGAATCATATTGTAATACATATGATGAAGGAATGATTTTGAATTAAATTTGGCATATAGATGTATATTGCTAATTTTGCTTACAAAATAGCATTTTACATTGGCTGATATATGCAGATTATACAAAACCTGGCAAAGCAGGGCTTAGTAGTAAGTTTATGAATGACACAGAAATGGGCAGAAATGTGGCAGGGGGAGTTTAACGTGGAGAAGAGTGAAGCAAAGCACTTTGGAAGGACTAATATGTATGCAGTGTAGGTGTAGATGAACAAAGAGACTTTGGTGTCCATATATACAAATTCTTAAAAATGGCAGGGAATTGATAAGGTGGTGAAAAAATAATCTGGGTTATTTGTATTTATAAAGAGGATAGAATATAAAAGTGCAGAGATTATGCTAGAACTGGTTGAGCCTCAGCTGGAGTATTGTGGATAATTCTAGGCACCAAACTTCAGGCAAGCTGTAAAGGCCTTAGAAATGGTACAGAGGCTTATGAGACTATTAACAGAGCTTAGAGATTTCAGTTATGAGGAGTGGTTGGAAAAATTAGATCTGCTCTCTTTGGCACAGAGAAGGTTAGGACGTGGGTCCAACAGAGTTTTTCAAGATGATGACAGGTTTAGATCGAGAAACATTATGCCCTTGGCAAGTGGTCAATAACCTGAGATCAGATTCAGAATGAGTTGGACAGGTACTTGGGATGTGGCACTTAGTATTACAGACAAAAAGTGGGACGAAGCATGACTGCTTTTTAAAAGAACCAGCACAGGAATGGTGGACCGAATGGCCTTCTTCAGTGCTGCAAGTTTCCACATAGTTATATTTTTAAATTAAGGGCAGGTAAAGCTTCAATTGTTTAGCACCAAAGTACGGTTGTTTCAACTAAATTTAGATTATAATAAAAAAAATGGCACTGATAATACTGGTTCCCCAACAATCCAGAATTTGCCACCGATTTTTACATTTTGCATGTACTGTCAGGTGCTTAAAATGATTAGTATTTGAAGATTACTATTGAACAATTTGATATGTTTTTTCAAAAAACTTGTCATAATACATATCTTGGAAATGAATGGAAACGAGAATAGAAGATAAATGCCTCCAAAAAAAATTAAACATTTCAGCTAAAGCATCCCCCTAGGGATGCAGTGACCAAAGATAAAACACTACTTTTCTCGTGGTTCCATGTCCCTTCCAATAATGCTTACATGTCTTCACTAGTTGCTGAATCACCATTCCTGCTGACCAGTTTGACTGCCCTGGTGTTCATAGCTGTACTTCTCACAAGGAAGTCAAGTTAGGGTGCAGGGTGATTTCCAAAATTATTTGAAGAAAACACACGTCCTGGGATATTAGATACATTGCACCCCCTCAAACTGCACATCCCAAATTCAGCTATTAGCCACAGCACTGGACAAGACCATCAAATCCAAGTCCAAGCTTTTTAGAAAGGCTGAGGCCTTCAGGTAAAGTCTTTAAAGAAGGCATTAAAAGAAATTTCAATAAATGTGTCTCTGCCCGTCTCAGGAAATTACACCTCAACTTCTCATATTCAGTAACGATTCATCAACAAAACTCTTGCTTTCACTTAAGAGTCAAAACAGAGGATGCTGAAATTACCTGACCCCAAGCAGTGTTGATTCACAGTCAGAACAGGGGAATGATACAATATCTTCAAGACTATATTGTGTACCTATCAAACATGGTGAAATGCAGTGTAAAGGTTTATGAGGTAGACTTTCTACAGGAATTCCCCAATCTCCCTCAGTAAACAAACCCAGAAAAATGGTGTTATTTGAATACAATTTGCGCAAGATTTATGATGTGGAGATGCCGGCGTTGGACTGGGGTGAGCACAGTAAGAAGTCTTACAACACCAGGTTAAAGTCCAACATATTTGTTTCAAACACTGTTTTGAAACAAACATGTTGGACTTTAACCTGGTGTTGTAAGACTTCTTACTGCGCAAGATTTATGACAGGAAATCAGAAGAACTACCAAGGTGAATACAGGATGTCTATGACAAACACAGTAAATCTTACAATTTAAGCGTTAGAGCAAAGCAACATTTTCATCTAGCAATAACACTATATTCTTCTATTTTGATCAAATTGAATCAAATGCACAATTAATATTGTATTTTCTGTGAAAGGGGAAAAAGTCAATTGTACTATAAGTTATTTCTTATTTATACGTAGCTCTCACTAGTCATGTATATAGTTTAAAACAATATGGGCGCGTCCTACTGGCCATGTTACGCCCAATGGGAGCACAGCGCGGCCGCCGGTAGATGCCGGGAGAAGCCTTCCGCGGGCTACCTGGCAGCCAGTACGCTTCATGAGATCTATCCAGACCTGGCGAGGTGGCGCGATCAGGACCCCGCCCACAATAGGAGTGACCAAGCCACATGCACCAAAGTAGGTTTTAAACCTACTTAGGCGTACACACCCGCAATCTACCAGCCTCCCAGCATATAACAGTCTGCTCAGGGAATCATCAGGCGGGAGCCGTTCAGTACCGGCCCACACAAACATGGACCAGGTAGAACGGCACTTCAGGGGTCTCCCGGGCCATCTGTGGCCTCTAGGTGGTCAGAGACAGGGCAGAGTGGCCCTATGGCTCTCCCCTAGTAATGCAGGCACATTGGCACCGCCAGGCTGGCAACATGGCACTGCAACCGTGACATTGCCAAGGTGCTCGGGTGACTGCAAAGCTGGCATGAGCACTACCAGGATGCCAGTGCCAGGGTGCCACTGTCAAGAGTCAGGGACTGTGGGGGGGGGGCATCCCATGAAAAGAGGGTGGAATGATGGATGGGGGTGCGCAGGGCAGATATGAAGGGTCCTGGGACGGGGTTGGGGGGGGGGGTGGGAGGAGGAACCCTCAGCAACCCCCGAGTGGGGTGTCATCACTTGGGGGGTGGGGGGGGGGTGGAGCAGGGATGTGGGGTAATGCCCATATGTGTGTGTGTGTGTGTGTGTGTGTGGGGGGGGGGGGGGGGGGGGGGGGGGGGGGAGGGGGAGGGCACATTGCCCATGGGTGGGGTGGACCTATGCGCTCATTGAGAGACCGGGGCACCTTCCAAAATGGCGGCTCGATCTCGGAGGGGCCGGACTGGCCAGTGAGTTGAGCTCCCAGTGATGAAAATACTTCTAAACTTCTAAGTGTAGGCGTTACTCGGGGAAAACTCCCCAGGGCCCAAACAAATGGCTAAGTATGGTTAGGTAGCGGTGGGGAATGTGCCAGCAGAAATCACCAGCAAAATCCACTCCAAATGACACTTCAGAAACCTTTCTGTTAGATTGTGCCCAACGACTATGTTGAAAAACTGGTTCTTCTCTGGATACAAATTTAATTTAGGGAAGAGTGAGCTCTTTGTGGTCAGCATCTCGGGGAGAGCAGGTCTGGGGAGGCTAGCTTTCCACCTGGCAGGGGCTAGTTTGCGGTATTTGAGAGTCCAGGTGGTGCAGGATTGGGTCTGACTACGTAGATTGAACTTTTACCAGCCTAGCGGGTACTGTTAAGCCTGACATGCAAAGATGAGAGCCTCCCATTGTCCTTGCGAGCTGGGTTCAATCCATCAAGATGAACATCTTACAGAGGTTCTTGTGCTTTCAGTGCCTTGTGGTATTTTTACGCAGGTCATTTTCTCAGGGAATTGAGCAGCTTATATCAGGTTTCATATGGGAGGTGAAAACCTCTAGGATTCAAAGGGGGGTCCGACAGAGGAATAAACAGGAGGGGAGGCTGGCGCTGCCAAATTTGATGTTTTACTATTGGGCTGCCAATGCGGAGAAGGTGTTGCGGTGATCCGGGATCTACCTTGATAGTGAGAGGTCGTGCAGCAGGTCCAGTTTAGGGGTGCTGGTGACAGCGTCCCTGCCTTTTACTTCAGCAAAGTACCCTTCAAAA
Organism: Scyliorhinus canicula; assembly: GCF_902713615.1. Lineage (NCBI taxonomy): Eukaryota > Metazoa > Chordata > Chondrichthyes > Carcharhiniformes > Scyliorhinidae > Scyliorhinus > Scyliorhinus canicula. The sequence goes on from NC_052146.1 coordinate 222,053,580, forward strand.
TCAGTGGTTGTCTCCACTTTAAAAATATGGAGGCAACTCCATCAGCACTTCAAGCTAGAGTCAGCACCAAAGTAGGCCCCTATTTGTATGAACCACTTATTTGAACTGGCAATTCGGATGCCACATCTGGGGGGTAGAATCGGAAGGGGTTGGGAGTGATTGATTTCTGGAGGAGCTGAAAAAGAAAGTTAGTCTCTGAGCACAGATGCATTTAGGTACCTCCAAGTACCAAAATTTGCTCGATGGATATTCCCAACATTTCCGGTGGCACCGCCTTCAACCTGAGTTTCTTCTCTGCATGGAGTTGGAAGAGGGAGTTCGTCCAGCATATATGGGTGGATTTTGGGGGAAGAGTTGGTCTCAGTGGAGGGGGTGAAGGCCAAATAGGAGGAGCTGGGACCCGTACGAGAGGAGGAAGTGTGGAGCGAGTCCCTCTGGAGGGTGAACACCATGTCATCCTGTGCGAGGCAGAGTCTGATCCAGCTCAAGATTATGTTTAGGATGCACCTCACCAAGGTCAGCACGAGTCGTTTCTTTTGAGAGGGTTGAGGATAGGTGAGAGGGTTGTTCGAGAGGGCCTGCAATCCACACGCACATGTTCTGGTCCTGTCCCAAGCTGGTGGGTTTCTGAGTCTCTTTTTTCAGCGCTATATCGGCAATCCTGAATATTGTGCTGGAGCCTGCCATATAGTGGCTATATTTGATGTATTGGACCTGCCGGAGCTGTGGATGAGGGCGTGGGCAGATACCCTGGCATTTGCCTCATTGGTTGCTTCGAGGTGAATCCTTCTGAGTTGGAGAGTGGTGATGCCACCAAGTGCCTCGACATGGCTGGGTGACTTAATGGAATTTTTGCACCTCGAGAAGATTAAATATACCGTGAGTGGATCAATTGTTTTACCTTGGATGGCGACCGTTCATTTTGTCCTTTAAGGAGTTGGTCAGTTAGCTTTGGGGGCGGTGGGGGTTACTAGGTTACTATTCTTATTATTTGGTTTACTGTTGTTTGTCATTTTTGTACATTTTGTATTTCTGTGGGTGTAAAATGATCACAGTTTAATATATTTATAATAGGATTTAGCACTCCAGATCACTGAGGAGTATTCATCAATCATAAGGACTTCCACTCCATCAATGTGCTGCTGGTGAACTGCAAGAAAAGAATTGATACCAAGAAAAGGAGGGTTATGAATGGGCTGCTTGCAGGACAGTTTTGTTTTTGGGGTGGAGGGGTGCAGAGAATGCCGTTTGCATATGACTGTCAGATGGGTGAACTGGTGGAATCAAGTGAATCTCACAATAACAAGGGTATTCCAGGTAGAAATTTGCGCGGCCGTGACCATATCAGGTTCAGCCTCCTCCTCGGAATCATCCAATGAAGCTTTCTGCTCTGTCCTCCGGCAAGTACAAATCTTGCTGCTTGCTCCAGAATCTGGAGATTTTGGCACCTCCAGAACAGTCCATTCATAAAAAGATGTTCAGAAGCAGGAGTGCAAAATGTTCCTGGACAGCTGCCAAGATGCTTTTAGCTTGTGGTAGATCACATCCATAATCTCTTCACACCTCAAACGTAAATTTACTGACTGGCTGCTGGAATCAAGGGATACTCCACTTAAAATGAGACTGGTGACACCCACAACGAACCCAAACAATGAGGCCCAGGAGGAATACACTGAAAGCCATGGGGCATTCAGAAGCATCATTGACCAAGCCACTGGCATCCTAAAGATGCATTTCAGGTTCTGGACAGATGTGGAGGACCAGCTAGTCCCAGTGTGTTCTAGAGAAATGAGGTTTGGACCTACAGGAGGAACAAGGCACAGAGCTTAGAGCTTTTTCAGGTGACTTGGAGGAGGAGGTGGGATGCAATATCGTCAAGGCACCAGCTGTAGTGCACACTGCTGCTTGGGAAGCTCTCACTTAGTTCCACCAATGCACCCATCCGACAGCCACACGCAAAAGCCACTTTTTCATCACTGCTTTCCCTTACATAAAGCAATCCTTCAAACAACAAACTATCCGTTTCACAGCCCTCAGATGCTCGGTGGCAATTTTCATCTTACCATTCATTAGAAATGAAAAGATCACTTGTCAAGCTGCAATCAAAATGGGCAACATGGGAAAGTGGTGTAAACCAATAATAATTAAGTGGTTCAAAAACAAAACAGAAAAATAACCATCCAATCTTGCGGGGCAGATAGTCGGATGGTGATAATATCACTGGACTGGTAATCCATAGACCCAGGATTATACTCTGGGGACACGAGTTCAAATCCCATCGTAGTAGTAGGTGGAAATTAAATTCAATTAATAAATTTTGAATTTGTAAAGTTAATTTGGTGATCGTAACAACTATCATCAATTGTAAAAATCAATCTGGTTCACTAATGTCCTTTAGGGAAGGAAATCTGCTGTCTCACACTTTCTGGCCTTTGGGCTGTCCGAAGACAGAGAAGTGGACGTACTTTGAGCAGAGATCCCACTTTCACATCCTCTTTCACCATCACCCTTCAATGGCCCATCTGCACTTTCTTGCTGGAATTGAGCTGGAGAACTTTGCTGCAGATCAATGGGGATATGAATATGTATCCTCTTTAAGGAAGTATTCATTGCATGCAAGCTATTAGTGAAGGTCTGCACGTACACATTTGATTGCCATGTTTGATGCCCCCTGCTGGCTCTTTCCATGGAAAAGACATTCACAGTAACCCAAATCATGCCGCTTATACTTGTAACGGATTCTTCCAATCTCCCTTCTAGCATGGATTGTGCGCTTGAAAACTCTGCCATTCACTGCACATTCTGTGGTGCAAGCTTTGAAAGCCCTCAGGTACAGCAGTTACATCCAGAGGCAGGATACTTCTGTGCTTTGCCTGACTCCATCATCTGCTTTTGTTTGCTTATATGTGAGCCACCAGGTGAAAACTCAAATATATTCCTTAACAATTGTACCAAAGTGTGAGTATCTGAGCTGGTGCATGGTTTGCATGAATCCTGTGACAGTGCATCCTCAGAATGAGACCCTCCTTTGTCGAATTATAATCGTCTCTTGCACCTCATCCTGTGGCTCACTTGAGAACCTTGTGTGAAAAATTAAAGACATGAATTAGAAGAGTCACAGCAAGAATATTTTGACGAATCATTTTGCACATGATCATTTTTCACTCCCTGCTGGCATCAAGTCAATGAGACATATGCCATGTGGCTGTCAGATATTTAATTCTGTTACCAGATAACTGGGAGGCTCTCACCTGCAATTGCCAAGCATATTGAAACTTTGCTGAAGTCCAATGCCGCCTCCTCTGAACTCCCCATGCAAGCCAATTTTGTTTTAATATAAAAGCACTTCTCACTCAGGTTCAAGAGTGATTTTACATAGCAGCAATAATGGTAGAGATTGTAAAAAATATTCTTCTTGCTGCAACAATAACTTACACTTAAAAGCATAAAAATAACCAGTTAGAGAACATTTAGATCTCGTAGTCACTTTTATTTCCCTACTTGCTACTGTAAGGGCCCTTCCTGTTCATTCCTTATGCCCCCTTTCTTTTGGTTTGCTGTTATTATTTTGATCCCTGGATGATTAATGGACATGTTGTATCTTTAAGGCAAGCAGCAGGATTCAGAAATTACAGGCAAGAACACTTTGCTAGTCTCTGCTGGTTTGAACAGGAGCTGCAGACCCATCGGCATCAGAGAGAGAGATGCAATGGTGTGAGACTCGGTTTGATTGACTGGCTGGTGGCCAATGAATTGGCCCAAGAGGCCGTATTCTGCCTGATAGCAGGTGGTGATTCGATCCGATCCCAATGGAATGATTTTCAGAGACTCAAGGAGGTTCAGTTTGACTCCTGGCAGAAAAAGGACAAGAACCTTCTCTCTTTCTCAAGAAAAAACGAGTACTGTATTCTGAACTTGCAGAGAACCTGAATGAATCAATCTACAGGAAAACCATTACAGGCTGCAAACAAAGACCAGAACCTGATCTCTCTCTCCAGAAAGGCCTGTGAGTGCTGTATTTCTGAAACTACAGAGACCGGGGGGTGAACCTACAATAACACCACAAACTGAAAACAAAGTTTGAAGAGGATACGGTGCTGGAAACCACCATCTGAAACAAAGCCTCTTTTTTCCTTTTACTTATGATCTTTTACCCCTTTCTTCCATTCTGTGTTTGTCTGCCTTGTGTGTGTGAGTGCAGAGGGTGGGGAGCAAGTTAAAGTGGAGATTAGGAATTAGCTAATAGTTATAATATGTTGTATTTGCTACGTATTTCATTACAGTTCTTGCTATAGATAAACAGTAATTGTGCTTACATTTACAAACCTGGTGACTGTATTTATTGGGCAGCTAAGGGCCAAAGAGTATTTTTCTACAAATTATTAGTTAATTCACTTGTGTTGAGATTCTGGGTCAAGTGGAGCTGGAATTGGCTGCGCACTGGAATTATACTGCTATCGTTTGTCTAATTTGAGCTGCTTTCTATTTCTGAAACCAAGGTTACTTTTATAAAAATTGTTTTCTGACTGGTAGAAGTACACTTGTTCAGCCAGTCAGAAGGTACTTTAGCAAACATTAATCGGATGTTGTCATTAAAGGACAAGTCATGCTTGTTAATATATATAGCAATTCTTGGAAGCTGATGTACAGGGCAAGAGAATTAATTAATTGCCTCTCAAGATGACATTACAAAACAAATGATCTTGTTGGTGTCGCCAGGGGAGAGCTGTCAGAACTTCAAGATACACATTTAATTTTCTTATCATTTGTAACCCCTCCCTAATACATCCAATGATCTACAGAAGTCAAATTTGTGGGATGTTATAATGAGTTTTGCATGGTTATGAATATTAAATGACATAGCTCAAATATATCATCAAGAAACTGGGAACAAAGGTTCAGTAACCTCATCAAATGCAGTACTAAAATGGAGTGCCCATAGATGAGTGGTAGAGTACATTTTTCCACCTTTTTCTCATATAAAGCCAATTAATTGACTGAATATAAAAGATCTAAAAGATGGACTTTGTTTCTAAATAACAGTTTGCATAGGTTCACTTTGGAAAATTCTTCATCTTTCAAAAATGGCTAAATGACAATAAAAAGAATATGCATGAAGCAAAAGCTGACAATACACACGTTAGGTATTAGGAACGTGGACTTAGGTGCAGGAAGAGGTAATTCGATAAAATCATGGTTGATTTGATTGTGCTCTCAACTTCACCTTCCTGTCTGTTCCCATAACCCACGATTCCCTTGCCTATCAAAAATCAATCTAATTTGGCCTGGAACAAATTCAATCAACCAGCCTCCACTGCTTTCTGTTGAAGAGAATTCCACAAACTAATGACCGTTATTTCCATCTTAACATTCTTAAATTCCTCCCCCAGTTTTAGTCTCTCCCCCAAGAGGAAACATCCTATCGCATGAACTTTCTCTAAGCTGCTTATAACACAGTTTTTTCCTGTTTCAAATAAGGAAACTTAAACTCCACAGTACTCCAGATGTGGTCTCACTGAGTCCCTGTACAAGTGCAGTAAAATGTCCCTCCTTTTGTACTTGATTCCCCTTGCAGTAAACACTAATATTCCATTTGCCTTCCTAATCACTTACGTTACCTGAACACTTTTGTGATTATGTTCCAGGACACCCAGATCCCTCAGTACGGAGTTCTGCAATCTCTCTATTTAAATAGTATACTGCTTTTCCATTCTTCCTGCCAAAGGGATAAGTTTACATTTTTCCATATTATACTCCATCTGACAAATTTTTGCCCACGCTCTTAACCTATCTATATTCGTCCGTAGACTCTTTACCTCCTCTTGACAACTTACTTTCTTACCTATCTTGGTGTCTTGTCATAGGAAAATCTAGCTACTGTATCATACATTTGGTCCCTTCATCCAAGTCATTGATATAGATTGTAAAAATATTGTAAAAAGTGTTGTCTGATTGCACATATCTCACTATCAATTTAACTCCACTGATGCAGTTGTATTGCATCAAAGCAAGCTGCACTAAGAGGAAAGTTGGTATGCAGTTTTCAACCAATTCAAGGTATTGCAGTGAAATGTCATAAACATCTACCACATAAATGGTTATGTGCAAATAGATGTACAGATTCCAAATGGCATACTTATGAAAGAAATACTGTCAACATTATAGAAGCTTGATACAATGAGATCAAATTGCATATCAAAGAAATACATGATGTTTTGATTCCCTTTCATTAATTTGGGTGAAGTTTCCATGGGGTTTACCCAATATTTATTCTCCAACTTTGGTTGAAACCCTGGAAAAATAGGTGCTGACAGCTATTTACTGGTTTCTCCCAGTTTCTGATCCTACATTGAATTACTACAGGTGGTTGGGAGAACCCCTGCGAAAATTCCTCTGGAAAGTTGATTTATAGCACAAGCGAGCCAAATTTCAGGAAATATAAATTTAGCTGGCTGAAACCAGCACACAGAGCACATCATATTAGTCTCTAAATTAAATGATCAATACTTGAGAATTATAATGAGAAACTGCTGTTAAAAGTCACACAATTACACAGCAAAACACAAATTAGCACTTGTTTTTAAAGCCCACCAACCAAAGGTTTTGCAAAGCAGATGTTCTCCATTGCAAATACCACTAAAACAAATTATCTGGTTATCATCAGATTTCTGTTTGTGGGATCTTGTGTGCCAATTATCTATGTTACAATAGTGATGTTACCTCAAAACTATTTATTTGGCTGCAAAGCACTTAGGGACATCCTCAGGTCATAAAAGGTACGATATAAATGCAAGATTGTCTTTTCTTCTTACTTGCCTGCACTTGAACGTAGTACTAATTTCATTATTTTGCTACCTTCTTGGTATATTCAAAATGTGTCTAAAAAAATCATAAGATAATTATAATAAATAAATTTCTCCCTCTATCATAATTTTCCTTTGATCTATTCTCCTTCAGTTTGTAGGATCTGTAGTCTTTGTGGGTAACTTCTCTGTTGGTAATGCTGCACCATATTAGCAAAAAGGAATTTTGGTCTTGTTGACTTTGGTTTCCTCATCTCAGAGATTCAAGAAGCCCATTCCATGAATGACTTTTTCCACAAAATAAACTTTGTTCAAATATTGGTCAAATATTGGTCAAGTTTGAAATTGAACTCTCGTCTCCAAATATTGCTTGGAGACACCCCTAACATTCCCGAAATGTTCCGAGCTGCTTAGGGCAATTTAGCATGGTCAATCCACCTACCCTGCACATCTTTGCGTTGTGGGGGTGAAACCCACGCAAACAAGGAGGGGGAAAGTGCAAACTCCATACGCACAGTGACCTCGGTGCTGTGAGGTATCAGTGCTAACCACCGTGCCGCCCCTTAATTCTACATATTCAATTGTGAAAGGTCTGCTCATGTGTAGAAAAAAAAAAGCTTCATGTTAAACTTTAATTTGCCTGAAAGGTTTGTATCCAACTTCAAAACATTTCTCTTCCCTAAACTATAAGGTAGGAGTTGAAAAATATATCCTAATTGGGCACACATGGTAAGAAACTAGATCAGAAATCTGCAGCCATTTAATTACTGCGTTATGCATTAACAAAGACTTCGAACAATCCAATGCCCAGATTTAAAAGGATTTATGATTCAAGAACAATTTATGATGCTTTCGTGGCTTGAGATTCCATCAAATAAGTTGAATGTGCAAATAAAAGGGAAATGTAATTACCAACAATGATTGTACTAAAGCTTCTGAATTGGAACTCAGAGATTGGAGATCATCCTTTAGATCCAGATCTAATACCCGTCCACCTTTACTACAGAGTGAAAGCCATTACCAAGAGCAGGTATTGCAGTTAGAATTTGTCAGATGTTATGATGAAAAGGATGAATAGAATTTTAAGCCTAGGGCAGAAATTTCTGGTGGCAATAACATAAGCCTGAAGATAAAATAGGTGATGAGAGTAAAGGCTAGACCAAAGTTGAATATAAGGATATTGTAAATGGGCAGGGAACACAGTTATAAAATGTAAATATAAAATGACAGTTAAGAATAAGTGGGCGGAATGCTAATAAACAAATTATCTATACAACAATGTGCAAGGCATCCAAAACAAAATGTGGTAACTGCAGACAATAGCATAGAACAAGGAGACAGATTTAGCAGGAATAATTGAAACATGGTTAGATAAGGAATAGGACTGGCAGTCCTCGGACCGAGACTGGGAACACCACCTGCAGGAACCCCTCCAAGCCGTACATCATCCTGAATGGGACTACATCGCCATTCCTTCACTGTCACTGGGTCAAAATCCTGAAACTCCCTTCCTAACAGCACTGTGGGTGTACCTACACCAAACAGACTTCAGCAAACTAGAAACCAGCTCACCATCACCTTTTCAAGGGCAACTGGGGGTGAGCAAAAATGCTGGCTTAGCCAGCAACATTCACACGCCGTTAAATAATTTTAAAAATGCTACATATTATAGGGATGACAGATTTAGAAAGGATAGAAATAGGAGGGTGGGGTAGCAATACTCATCGGCAGTAGAAAAAAGGAACATAACTAACATTAAGATAGAAATAGAAAGATCCATATGGACTGAGATAATGGATAAGGAGGAATTGATTGACCTAACAGGGGAAAACACCTAATGGTGCATGGAAACTGCTAGATCTAGTAATGGGATAGTAATAGAACAGAGCAAAGTAAATGTAGAGGAACATCTATACACTAATGATCACAACATAATAAAGTTTAAAATAATCACTGCAAAAGACTTACATGCAACAAGGACCAATGAAATTGATTGGAAATTATTTAAAAAGGTGATCAGTCAACTTCAGGAGGAATATATTGGCTGAAAAATCAGGAAAAAGCTAACCAATAATGAAAAACCATAATGAATAGAGATGAGGGCAAAATTAAACCTAAAGACAAATACATACACTAAGCGCACAGACAATAATGAAGAGGATGGAATAAAAAAATATGATGAAGTTATGAAAGAAGACCAAAAAACAGTAGGAAAGCAAACAAGTGCTATAAAATTTAATAATCAAGGAATATAAAAAAGTAATGTATTCAACGCACATGTAAATAATCAAATGAAAACCAGGATAGAGATTGTGCTATGAAGTAAAGCATAACAAACTCTCAGATGTTGAAAGTGAAATAGTAGAAATGCTAAATAATTACCGTACTTCCCCCTCATTTATTTACCAGTAAGACCAACAATCAAAGAAGAGATCAAAATAGGTATCAAGACTTTGAAATTAAAAAGGGTGGGAGATAATTCATAAACTATGTAAACTTTGGTGAGGATAAAGTACTGGATGGATTACACCACAGCAACTAAAAGAAAGTAGGGAAAAGATTGTTACATATTAAATTCTGGTTGGAATTTTCTGGTCAGTCTCGCTGATGGATCTTCTGGTCCTGCCGACGAGGATTTCCTGACGGCAGAGGATGCATAAAATGGGAAATCCCATTGACAGCAGCGGGATCAGAAGATCCTGTTGCCGCCTCCGCCGCCATGAAACACACTGTGGATGGTGCAGAAAATCCCATTTATAACAATTCATTAGAAAACAGTATGTGCTGGAGGACTGAATGGCAGATCATTTTAAAAGTGATGCAGAACAAGTCCAGGGAATTATAAACTCTTAGTACAATGCTGTTGGTAGGGAAGATAAGGAAAGACAAGGAACTTTTATTCAAAGTTAAACTCAAAGACAACATACGTTAAATAGTTTAAAGTTCAGAAGATTAATGTAGATAAATCCTTGAAGGTGGCAAGGCAAGTTAATCAGGCAGTTGATAAATCATATGGGATAATTTATAAGTAGAGGCATAGAATACAAAAGCAAATAAGTTATGGGAAACCTTTATAAATCAATGGTTAGGCTTCAATCCAATTCTGGGCATTGCATTTAGGGAGAATTAGATGGGGAGAGTAGGATAGCGGGGTCGTTCTCCTTTAGAGCAGAGGAGGTTAGACGGAGATTTAATAGACGTGTTAAAACAAAGCGAGTTGTTAAAAGCTGGTAGAAGCAAATTCAATAATAGACAGTAAAAGGGAATTGGATAAATATTTGAAACAGAAATTTTTGCAGGCTTATTAGAAAAGAACAGAGTGAGTGGGACTAATTGTATTATTTCAAAGAGCCAACATAGGTCTAATGGGCCAAATGGCCGCCTTCTGTGTTGGATTTTTCTGTGATGATGTAATGAAAATATATACAGAAGGACTAGTCAACATGGAAGTCAAAAGGGAAGGACATGCTTATTGATCAACCGTATGAATTTCTTTGAAGATGTAACAGAAGCAGTATACAAGGGTAGTGGACTATACTTGGATTTTCAAAAGGCTTTCAATGAGATAGGGAATAATAAACTCATGATTAAGGTCAGAGCAGACGGAGTCAGATGACAAATAGTTGGATGGGTAGCAAGCTAAGGGACAAAAACAGAGAGATGGGATAAAGGTAGTTAAGTGCACTGGCATAAGATTTGGGCTGAGATTATTACTGTTCTTCAGCTATCTAAATAGTTTGGAATCAGAAATACACTTTAGAAATTTACAGATGGCACCAAATAGGGGTATTGGTAATTCTGTGGAAAACTGCAACAAAAAACAAAACCTTAATAAACCTATAGATTGGCAATAAATGGCAAGTTAATTGGTGCCAGTTAGCTCACTTGGCTAGACAGCTGGTTTGTGATGCAGAGCAAGGCCAGCAGCGCAGGTTCAATTCCCGTACTGGCTGAGATCATTCATGAAGGCCCCACCTTCTCAACTTTGCCCCTCGCCTGAGATGTGGTGATCCTCAACTTAAATCACCACCAATCAGTTCAATCCCTCAAAGCAGAAAGCAGCCTATGGTCATCTAGGACTGTGGCAACTTTACCTTTACCTTAATTTCAAAATAAATAAATGCAAGGTGATATATTTTGGAATAAGGAGATCATATGCTCCTTGTAAAATAATAATTTGAATAGGGTTTGAATAGGGTAGATAGAGGAGCAAAATAATCTAGTATACATTGGCAAATCATGAAAGCAGCAACACTAGTTAAAAAGTCATGAAAATGCAAATAAAGGACAGGGGTTAATTTAGGAGGAATAGAATTGAAGAGCAGTTATGTTAAACTTTTATCGAACCTTGGTCACACTGCATTGTAATACTTTGTATAGTTCTAACCTCCATTTTACCACATAACAGAGGCACTGAAGCAGATGAAAAAACAATTTAGAAGGATAATACCAGAACTAAGAGGTGAAAGTAATCAGGAGAAACTGAACAGGCCCATGCTCTTTTCTCAAACAAAGAGGAAGCCTCAGTCTAACAGAGTCTTTTAAATTATGATGGATTTACTGGCTAGAAGAGGATGCTTCTCTACTCATGGGAATATTCAAAACAAAGAACTATACATTTAACATAATCACCAATAAATCCAATAGGGAATCCAGGAAAAAACTTCTTTACACAGAGAGTGGTTACAATGTAGAATTTGCTATTTCTTGGGAGTGGTTGAGGCAAAAAAAAAAGCTAGATAAGTGCATGCAGGAGAAAGGAATAGAAGAAAAAATGCAAACAGGGTTAGATCAATTATGGTGGAAGGCTTCATTGGAACATAAACACCAGCACAAGCCAGTGGGGCTGAATGGTCTCATTCTGTGTTGTAACTTCTATGTCAGTCAGAGTCAAGGCTGTACTTATGGAGACTCAAATAACCGAGTTTGGACCACTAAAATGCATTTATCTGGGTGCTAAAATGGCCTGAAATTCAACCTATAAATCCACCTGAAATATAGTTCTGCCACTTGTGCAAAAAATGCAAATGGCATTTCATATTATTCTCTCTCCCACAGGTTATATTTAGCCACAGATGCAAGCATTTGCCGTTCCAAATATATAATATATGTATAATAGTTTCAATGCAGCTGAAAACTGACCTCAAACTACTAAACTTGATTGCTGGAAATGGTTTAATACTTTGCATGGCTGCACCGATTGATGTTTGGTCGTATTTCTTTATTCTCTCAAACAGAAGGACTAGAGAGGCTCCATGATATTCACATTCGCCATCCTTCGGTATTCTTTACTCAAACTGCATATGACACATTTTTGTGAAGCAATAAGGTTGTTCATGTGTTCAGGGCACCTCTTTAAATCACAGTAGCTTGGGATGGTTGTTCTTACTAAACTAGGCTTTTCTGGGATAGGTGAAATGTACTACTGAAACAGATGGAAGAAGGATGATGCGAAGAAATAATGACAAGACCTCAGTGGGCAACATTATGGTACGACTCCTACCATGTTGCTCTGAGATTGTGTGGCCCCATATGTGGTGATCCCATTTGGTGCTGCAACTGACTGTGGCGTATCTGACTGGATCGCTCCTCTTCGGTCAATTAAGCTATTAAAAAATATGAAAGTATGGTTAGTAATTGACTGCAAAAGTCTACTTAGACTAAGATGAACAAAAACTTTTCATGGTTATGTCATAGGTTTAGAACAGTAACATGACCAATGACTTGTGACATGAGAATAAATCAAAGAGTTATGGTTTAATTTCATTTTCCTTTGTTTCCTTCAGTCCATCAATTATCTTTTCAAAAATAATCATTTAATGCTAATGCCATCATTAGTGTATGACCTGCAAGTGTTAGTGAACCTGGTGGAATTAAATCTACTCTAATTGTTCGCTGACTAATGTGAGCAGAGCAAGGCACTATTAAAAAAAAAGGCCGATAACCAACATTCATTTGGATAAATTATCCACAAGTTAATATAAGGACAAAACCTTAAATATTACTAAAACTAGAAATTCTTTACAACCATTCTTTTTTTTAGAAAAAAGGAAAATCTTTAAAATTAATGGAACTTCATTAGTGCCATCGAATAGTGGCATTTTTGATTCACAAGTGTAATTTGCCATAATAGAATTCTAAGCATTAGCTATGCTTCCATGAGTGTGGTGGTTGAGTATCAGATAAACGGCAGGTGGTTCCCATATGGATTGGTAGGAAAATCAAGCATTCCTGAGGTTCTCTTTCTTGCACCGCCTACTTGCTAGTCTTAAATGAATCTCTCCACGTTGTCCTAGTGAATGCAAGCTTATGAAAATAGGCAGAATGGGCTGAATTTTCATGAGTGAGATGCATTTCAGTGTGCGAATAGTCACACTCACATTTATTTTTGGAGCAAACTCATTTTCCTCAGCACCCTCAAGCCTGCGCCATTTTCCTTTTTGGAGGTTGGCAATGTCGTGTACGCAAAATGCCAACCCACCCCCATTGAGGCCAGGTTTCCCATTTTAAATAGGGGAAGACATTCAGATTTCCTGGTGTGGGGTTTTGGAAGCACACTAAAAGCATACTTGGTTGTTTTGTGAAGAAAGCAAAAAGCCTGCTGAGGAGTCAGTCAGGATCTTTCTGAAAGCTAATTGCAAAATGTTCTGACACTTTCAAAAATCAGCGTTAAGTACTGTATTGAAATGTACATGTGTTTTTAATGTGGTGATTCATCATACGGATTTGTCTTGCAAAGGTAAGTTGGTCTGACTTTGGCCAGCATGCATTACCGTATTTTTTCAATGAAGAATGTATCATAATGTATTAAGGTGAAAAAAGCCCTCTGCTGTCATGTTTTTACACTGTAATTTGATTGAACTGGCAAATTTGGCTTTTAAAAAATACCCTGATTCAGAAGGTAGGACAAATGGCCTGAACCTGTTCGCCCTCATTGTGACGAATGTAGGAATTTCAGCTATGTTGTGTTATAGTCATTTGGTGCAGTAAGGGTTAAAAGTCTGAGTTAGCATTTGATTTTAGACATGTTTTAAAATAAATCTGGGCAGCACGGTGGCCAAGTGGTTAGCACAACCGCCTCACGGCGCTGAGGTCCCAGGTTCGATCCCGGCTCTGGGTCACTGTCTGTGTGGAGTTTGCACATTCTCCCCGTGTCTGCGTGGGTTTCACCCCCACAACCCAAAAATGTGCAGAGTAGGTGGATTGGCCACGCTAAATTGCCCCTTAATTGGAAAAAATAATTGGGTAATCTAACTTTATAAAAAAAAAAAAAAAAAAAATCTTAGTTTGAAAGACAACAAAGGTTTTGGGAGCCAGGGTGCAATTAAGCCATTGTAAAAAGCTTGGGCTAATTCAGTTTTGTTTGGATTAAGTAGATTCTCGGTGGACTTTTTTTAGATTTCAGCTTGGTAAGAGGATGCCATTACTGGGTGAAGCTAAGGCACAGGCATTTCAGCTGTGAACAGAAGTCAAGCAGTTTGCTCTCTGCAGTTCAGTTAAAGATAAGTCTGTGGACGTTTTAGCAGTCCTTCAGATAGTTCAGACTTGTCTGATTAGGTGAGCAGAGCAGCTTCTGAAGAAATACAGTCAGAGTTTTTGCTTGGTTCTGACAGGATTCATAGCTTTTCTTTAAAGCAGTGTCAAAAGGTCTCTCTTTATCAAATAACATTTCTGTAAAGCAGATATTCCTGAATGCTAAGGGTATTTTAACAGTGGATTGAAAGCAGAGATGGTTTTTCTTGTTGTTTGAGTGGGAATAAACATGGCAGTTAAGGGTATTGTATTCACTGTATTGAGTAGCATTGTTTAAAGGGTAATTTTAAGCTATTTTCTGGTGTTTTGTTAAAAATATTTCAATACCGTGTTACTAATAACGTTCATTTTAAAATACCATATCCCTATTTCTTCGTGCAATCACACCTGGAGCGAGGTTTCCTTTCCTCATAGTCTTATAAAATTAAAATATAATATTGAGGTTTCTGTGCAGTATCCTAGGCACTGTTGGTGCCTGGTCTGGGGTCATAATATCACTGACTTAACAGGCATTTCGCTTTGAAATGGAAATGCTTACCTGTTTTGGGGCTGGTTTAGCTCACTCGGCTAAATCACTGGATTTTAAAGCAGGCCAAGCAGGCCAGCAGCACGGTTCGATTCCCGTACCAGCCTCCCCGGACAGGCGGCGGAATGTGGCGACTAGGGACTTTTCACAGTAACTTCACTGAAGCCTACTCGTGACAATAAGCGATTTTCATTTCATTTCATTTCATTTCAGTGCAGCTGGAACCTTTTGATATGATATGCGTAGCCATTATGAATCCTTGGCTGGATTCCCGAGGGTGGAGGAGGGACGGGTGGAGGGTCTGGGGGCGCCAGTTGAGCTTGAGGAGCTGGTTAAAGGGAAGGGAACATGCAGTCGGGGAATGCGCCGGGGCCGGATGGGTTCCCGGTTGAATTTTACAAGGCGTATCCAGACCTGCTGGGCCCCCTGTTGGTTAGGACCCTCAACGAGGCGAGGGAGGGGGGGCTTTGCCCCTGACGATGTCTTGGGCGCTGATCTCCTTGATCCTTAAGCGAGACAAGGATCCCCTGCAGTGCGGGTCATACAGGCCGATCTCACTCCTGAACGTGGATGCCACGTTGTTGGCAAAGATCTTAGCCACGAGGATAGAAGATTGTGTGCCGCAGGTTATCCACGAGGATCAAACGAGGTTTGTGAAGGGGAGGCAGCTGAACACTAATATACGGAGGCTCTTGAACGTTATTATGATGCCGGCGGTGGAAGGGGAGGCGGAGATAGTGGTGGCGTTAGATGCGAAGAAGGCCTTTGATAGGGTCGAGTGGGGGTACCTGTGGGAGGTTCGGGTTTGGGGAGGGGTTTGTCAGTTGGGTGAGGCTGTTGTATGAGGCCCCGATGGCGAGTGTGGCCACGAATAAGAGGTCAGAGTATTTTCGACTATATCGAGGGATGAGGCAGGGGTGTCCCGTGTCCCCACTACTTTTTGAGCTGGCAATTGAACCCCTGGCTATGGCGCTGAGGGAGTCGGGGGATGGTCCGGGGTGGGGAGGAGCACCGAGTGTCGCTCTACGCGGATTACCTACTGTTGTATGTGGCGGACCCGGTGGGGGGAATGCAGGTGGTGATGGGGGTTCTCTGGGAATTTGGGGATTACTCAGGGTATAAGCTTAACTTTGGGAAAAGCGAGCTGTTTGAGGTACACCCGGGGGACCAGGAGGGGGGGATTGGGAGGCTCCCACTGAAAAGGGCGGAGAGGAGCTTCAGGTACTTGGGGGTTCAGGTGGTCAGGAGCTGCGGGGCCTTGCATAAGCTAAACCTCACAAGGCTGGTGGAGCAAATGGAGGAGGAGTTTAAGAGGTGGGACATGCTGCCGCTGTCTTTGGCGGGTAGGGTGCAGTCAGTCAAGATGACGGTGCTCCCGAGGTTTCTGTTCCTGTTCCAGTGCCTCCCCATCCTTATCCCGAAGGCCTTTTTCAGGCTGGTTAACAGGAGCATTACGGGGTCTGTGTGGGCACACGGGACTCCAAGGGTGAGACGGGTGTTCTTGGAGTGGGGGCAGAGATGGGGGGGGGGGGGGGGGGGCTGGCATTGCCCAACCTCTGTGGGTATTATTGGGCTGCCAACGCAGCGATGGTGCGTAGGTGGGTAATGGACGGGGAGGGGGCGGCTTGGAAGAGGCTGGAGATGGCATCCTGTGTGGGTACGAGCCTGGAAGCGCTTGCAACAGCGCCGCTGCCGCTCCCTCCGACGAGGTATACCACGAGCCCGGTGGTGGCAGCTACCCTCAAGATTTGGGGGCAATGGAGGCGGCACTGGTGGGAGGTGGGGGCCTCGATGGGGTCCCCGATACGGGGGAACCACCGGTTTGTTACAGGGAGAATTGATGGCGGGTTCCTGAGTTGGCACAGGGCAGGTGTCAGGAGGCTGGGGGACCTGTTCATAGACGGGAAGTTTGCGAGCCTGGGTGAGCTGGAAGGGAAGTTCAGGCTCCCCCCGTGGAACACCTTTAGGTACATGCAAGTAAGGGCGTTTGTCAGGCGGCAGGTGGCGGGGTTCCCCCTGCTGCCGCCGCGTGGGGTCCAGGACAGGGTGCTCTCGGGGGTATGGGTTGGAGAGGGGAGGATCTCGGAAGTGTACCAGGTGATGCAGGAGGTAGACGAGGCCTCGTTGGAGGAGCTGAAAGATAAATGGGAGGAGGAGCTGGGTGAGGAGATTGAGGAGGGGACGTGGGCGGATGCCCTAGAAAGGGTGAACTCCACCTCTTCGTGTGCGAGGCTTAGCCTCATACAGTTTAAGGTACTGCATATGGCTCATATGACCGGGACAAGGATGAGCCGGTTTTTTGGGACTGAGGACAGGTGTATTAGGTGCTCAGGGAGCCCAGCAAACCATGTCCACATGTTCTGGGCATGCCCAGCCCTGGGGGAATTTTGGAAGGGTGTAGCAAGGTGGTAGGATCCAGGGTCAATCCAGGCTGGGGTCTCGCAATATTTGGGGTTGCAGTGGAGCCGTGAGTGCAGGAGGCGAAAGAGGCCGGTGTTCTGGCCGTTGGTCCCTAGTAGCCCGGCGGAGGATTCTTCTTCAGTGGAAGGATGCGAGGCCCCCGAGCGTGGAGGCCTGGGTCAACGATATGGCAGGGTTTATTAAATTGGAGAAGGTGAAATTTGCCCTAAGGGGGTCAGTGCAGGGGTTTTTCAGGAGATGGCAACCATTCCTAGATCTCCTGGCAGAATGGTAAAAACTAAAGGTCAGCAACAGCAGCAACCCGGGGGGGAGGGGGGTTGTCTCTTAGTTTTTGTTTTGTGTTGAATATCTGTTTTTTGCCAATGACGGGTGTTAATTTATTGTTTCTCTTTTGTATTTACGGCGGGGGGGGTTCTGTTTTTTATTTTTATTCTTAGAATTTTCTGTTATTGTTTTCTTTTTTGTGAAAATGTGAAAATTTGAATAAAAATTATTTTTTAAAAAAATGAATCCTTGGCTAGGTTTCAATGCTTCAGCTCAGCGGGTGGTCTTATTGATGCAAGGGATACTGAAACCTTTATCAGTCTATAATAGCAGATATAGGCCGGAATTTTCCATTTTGGAGACTAAATGCAATGGTGTGCAGGCAAGAGGCTGTCTGTCTTGCCGTTACCTCATAGGATAAAGGCCACCAGGGGAGACTCAATGCAGGCCAGGTTGTATGAGGAGCTGTTGAGGACTCTCCTAATCATTGGAGTTTAGAAGGATGAGGGGAGAATCTTATTGAGACTTACAGGATTCAAGGGCAGCACGGTGGTGCAGTGGTTAGCACTACTGCCTCACAGCTTTGTGGTCCCAGGTTCGATCATGGCCCTGGGTCACTGCTCCTGTGGAGTTTGCACATTCTCCCACTGTTTGCATGGGTTTCACCCCCACAACGCAGAGATGTGCAGGGTAGGTGGATTGGCCACGCTAAATTGCCTCTTAATTGGAAAAAATGAATTGAGTACTCTTAAGTTTATAAGAAAAAATAAATTTTAAAAAACTTACAGGATACTGAGGAGCCTAGATAAAGTGGACATGGAGAAGATGTTTCCACTAGTAGGAAAAACTTGAACCAGTGGGCACAGCCTCAGACTGAAGGGACAATCCTTTAAAACAGAGATGAGGAGGAATTTCTTCAGCCGGAGGGTGGTGAATCTGTGGAACTCTTTGCCGCAGAAGGTTGTGGAGGCCAAATCACTGAGTGTCTTTAAGACAGAGATAGATAGGTTTTTGATTAATAAGTGGATCGGGGCTATAGGGAGAAGGCAGGAGAATGGGGATGAGAAAAATGTCAGCAGCCATGATTGAATGGCGGAGCAGACTCGATGGACCAAGTGATCTAATTCTGCTCCTATGTCTTATGGTCTAAGGAACTTCGCATTACTCCTCCAGAGTCCTTGCAGCCACAACTCACATTGCGGAAGCTTGCAGATGTGAACAACGACATCCCGGGACATGCAAGGGTGCCTCTTGCCCATCTCCAGATAAGAGCACTGCTATGATACATTCATAGTTGGGCAAATGCTCACCTTTGCAGTAGTCCAGGTTCATCTGCCTCTCGACTTTATAAAGGGCTTTTTTGGGGCTCAGGCCCTTGTTCCTCATGGCACTGTGCCAACAGGCAACAGGCCTTCCTTCTCTACATCTGGATAGGAGCCATTACCAAAGCAGGGTTGCCTGCAGCCTGCATCACAGATGCCTCAGTGGATGTGGGAACGAATTTAAACGAGCATATCCTTTACAGGTTTCCCTCCACCTTAAAGCCAGCAGGCAAGGGCTAAGCTCTTCACCTGGTCTACGCCTAGAAAGAGCATCCCCAAGCGCAATCTGAATCTGCCCATATCCCAGCAACCTGTCTTGCACAACTCTGTGACCCATCCAATGAGACCTAAACATACCAGATTCCCACACTGCATTTGACACCCAGCTGCACCCCAGTTCCCCCTCTGTGATTATTCTCTCCCACCACCAGGAAGTAGGGTATTGAATTTGATGATCAGCTGTGATCATAATGTATGGCGGATCAGGCTCGAAGGGCCGAAAGGCCTCCTTCTGCTTCTACGTTCTACGTATGTTTACTTAGAACTCCCCCGCAGGACCCCATTTTCGACAACATGTTGCCAGTCCCCCTCCCCGGGCACTCCTCACACGCTCCACCCTGTCCCCTCGTACTCTGGAAACTCTGCCCTTTCATACACCTTTCCTCCCACATGGACACTCTTCCCTTTTCACCCTCCCTGCAGGATGTGTGAACAGGAAAGGTGGGGTGGGGACAGTGGGAAAGGCGCAATGGGGGGCAGCAAGAACGGCGCGGTGGGGGGGCAGCAGGAAAGGCAGGGTGTGGGGCAGCAGGAAAGGAGGTGCGGGGGGCCAGCGGGAAAGATAATATGGGGGAGCAGGAAAGGCGGGGTGGGGGGAGCAGGAAAGGCAGGGTGGGGGCAGCGGGAAAGGCGGGATGGGGGCAGCGGGAAAGGTAGGGTGGGGGCAGCGGTAAAGGCGGGGTGGGGGGCAGCGGCAAAGGTGGGGTGGGGGCAGCGGCAAAGGTGGGGTGGGGGGCAGCAGTAAAGGTGGGATGGGGGCAGCGGGAAAGGCGGGTGGAGGGCAGTGAGAAAGGCAGGGTTGGGGCCAGAGGGAAGGGTGGGGGGGCAGCGGGAAATGCGGGGTGGGGGGCAGTGTGAAGGCTGGGGGGGGGGGCAGCGGGAATGGGACAGCAGAAAAAGCGGGGTGGGGGGGCAGCGGGATGGGCGGGGGGCAGCGGAAAAGGTGGTGTGGAGGGCCAGTGGGAAGGGCGGGGGGCAGCGTGAAGGGTGGGGGGGGGTGGGTCTGTGTGAAGGTGGGGGGGCAGCGTGAAGGGTGGGGGGGGCAGCGTGAAGGGTGGGGGGGCAGCGTGAAGGGTGGGGGGGGCAGCGTGAAGGGTGGGGGGGGCAGCGTGAAGGGTGGGGGGCAGCGTGAAGGTGGGGAGGCAGCGTGAAGGGTGGGGAGGCAGCGTGAAGGGTGGGGAGGCAGCGTGAAGGGTGGGGAGGCAGCGTGAAGGGTGGGGGGGCAGCGTGAAGGATGCGGGGGCAGCATGGAGGGTGGGGGGGCAGCATGGAGGGTGGGGGGGCAGCATGGAGGGTGGGGGGGCAGCGTGGAGGGTGGGGGGGGCAGCGTGAAGGGTGGGGGGCAGCGTGAAGGGTGGGGGGCAGCGTGAAGGGTGGGGGGCAGCGTGAAGGGTGGGGGGGCAGCGTGAAGGGTGGGGGGGGCAGCGTGAAGGGTGGGGGGGGCAGCGGGAAGGGTGGGGGGCAGCGTGAAGGGTGGGGGGCAGCGTGAAGGGTGGGGGGGCAGCGTGAAGGGTGGGGGGGGCAGCGTGAAGGGTGGGGGGGCAGCGTGAAGGGTGGGGGGGGGCAGCGTGAAGGGTGGGGGGGCAGCGTGAAGGGTGGGGGGGCAGCGTGAAGGGTGGGGGCAGCGTGAAGGGTGGGGGGCAGCGTGAAGGGTGGGGGTGGCAGCGTGAAGGGTGGGGGTGGCAGCGTGAAGGGTGGGGGTGGCAGCGTGAAGGGTGGGGGTGGCAGCGTGAAGGGTGGGGGTGGCAGCGTGAAGGGTGGGGGTGGCAGCGTGAAGGGTGGGGGTGGCAGCGTGAAGGGTGGGGTGGCAGCGGGAAGGGTGGGGGCAGCGGAAGGGTGGGGGGCAGCAGGAAGGGTGGGGGCAGCGGGTAGGGTGGGGGGCAGCGTGAAGGGTGGGGAGGCAGCGTGAAGGGTGGGGCGGCAGCGTGAAGGGTGGGGGGGCAGCGTGAAGGATGCGGGGGCAGCATGGAGGGTGGGGGGGCAGCGTGGAGGGTGGGGGGGCAGCGTGAAGGGTGGGGGGGCAGCGTGAAGGGTGGGGGGGCAGCGTGAAGGGTGGGGGGGCAGCGTGAAGGGTGGGGGGCAGCGTGAAGGGTGGGGGGGCAGCGTGAAGGGTGGGGGGGCAGCGTGAAGGGGGCAGCGTGAAGGGTGGGGGGGGGCAGCGTGAAGGGTGGGGGGCAGCGTGAAGGGTGGGGGGGGGCAGCGTGAAGGGTGGGGGGGCAGCGTGAAGGGTGGGGGGCAGCGTGAAGGGTGGGGGGCAGCGTGAAGGGTGGGGGTGGCAGCGTGAAGGGTGGGGGTGGCAGCGTGAAGGGTGGGGGTGGCAGCGTGAAGGGTGGGGGTGGCAGCGTGAAGGGTGGGGTGGCAGCGTGAAGGGTGGGGTGGCAGCGGGAAGGGTGGGGTGGCAGCGGGAAGGGTGGGGTGGCAGCGGGAAGGGTGGGGTGGCAGCGGGAAGGGTGGGGTGGCAGCGGGAAGGGTGGGGGCAGCGGGAAGGGTGGGGGGCAGCAGGAAGGGTGGGGGGCAGCAGGAAGGGTGGGGGCAGCGGGTAGGGTGGGGGGCAGCGGGAAGGGTGGGGGGCAGCGGGAAGGGTGGGGGGCAGCGGGAAGGGTGGGGGGCAGCGGGAAGGGTGGGGGGCAGCGGGAAGGGTGGGGGGCAGCGAGAAGGGTGGGGGGCAGCGAGAAGGGTGGGGGCAGCGGGAAGGGTGGGGGGCAGCGGGAAGGGTGGGGGGCAGCGGGAAGGGTGGGGGGCAGCGGGAAGGGTGGGGGGCAGCGGGAAAGCGGAGTAGGGGCAAAGAGAAAGGCGGGGTGGGAGCAGTGGGAAAGGTGGGGTGGGGGCAGCGGGAAAGGTGGGGTGGGGGCAGCGGGAAGGTGGGTGGGGGCAGCGGGAAAGGTGGGGTGGGGGCAGCGGGAAAGCGGGGTGGGGGCAGAGGGAAAGGCGGGGTGGGGGCAGAGGGAAAGGCGGGGTGGGGGCAGAGGGAAAGGTGGGGTGGGGGCAGAGGGAAAGGTGGGGTGGGGGCAGAGGGAAAGGCAGGGTGGGGGTAGCGGGAAAGGCAGGTGGGGGAAAAGTGAATGGGTGTAAGAAGATGTAATTCTGGGGACACAGAGTATATGGGGCTCAATGGGGTGAACTGGTACAGCTTTGTGGATGGTTGGCAGCGAAGGGTTGAGAGGTGTGGTTTAAATCATGTTGGAGCAGGACGGCTGTGTTGGAAAACTGATAAGGGCCTTCTAGTCAGCGCAACTCCACACACACTTCTCAAGCACTCCATCGCTGCTGCAAATGTACTGTGAACCCAATCCCTGTGTAAATAGACAACATTTCCTTGTAAAGATACACTGCATCAGGTGTGCATTTAGCGGATCTTGAAATGCACAACGTTGAATTTCCCACACCCAGATGAACATTTAGCCCCAAAATTTAGATCAGCTGTACGCTAGTTGCACACACACATAAAATAGTTGACATCTTATCAACAATTTTATTCTTTTAAAAAGTTGATGTACATTTGTCAAACTAACTTAACTCTAAATGGTTATTAACCATTGATCCAACATGTGCAAAATATGAAAAATATCACTGCAGTTTTTGAATGAATTCAATTACTTTTAAAAATAGATATTTCTTGTATAAATCTAACTTTTAGTCAAGTACAGGGTTTCAAAAAATTTTTTTTAGAGTACCCAATTCATTTTTTCCAATTAAGGGGCAATTTAGCGTGGCCAATCTACCTCCCTGCACATCTTTGGGTTGTGGGGGCGAAACCCACGCAAACACGGACAGTGACCCAGAGCCGGGATCGAACCTGGGACCTCAGCGCCGTGAGGCAACAAGGCTAACCCACTGCGCCACCGTGCTGCCCAATCCAAGTACAGGGTTAATAAACTATTCCTTTTTGTGTCAAAAGGAAAACTGGAAGGCTATCCCTGAACAGTGATTTATTGCCCATGACAACGATTTCCCACCTTGGTGGCAATGGCCCACAGAGAGCTGCACAACAATTTGTGAAGATATTTCCATAGCTATATGGATTGTAATTGTCTTTGCTTCTTTTGTTTGACCAGGATCCTTTAATCTGTAAGAACAACATTAAAATCAACCATATATGTAGTTCATATAAACAAAACATATAACTTCCACATATTTGATTAAATCACTAAAATACACAACCAGTTATTAAACATTATCATGTTTTAATAAAACATGAAATTTATCATTATAAATGAATCAATAAATTATAGCTATTGCTATCTACTATAAAATTAGTCTGCCGTACCAATGTTAAACCAGTTTGGACAATGTCTTACAGCTCACACAAGGGAATCAGCCAGTATACACATTAACATTGGGACTTTGAAATAACATACAAAACTACGACAGAAACTGTTGAAGCAAATAAATGCAGAATCAACACACCTGCTAATCTAAAAAAACAAATTTCAAGTTGTGTGCTACAACTCTCATTACTACTGAAAAAACAATAACTACTTTTGGTTTTAACTGATACCTTTCTTATTAGTTTCAATTTTGCCTAACATCTTGTCTTATTCATTAGTAGTTTGAGAGTGTAAGTATTAAACAGATTTTCTGTCCTCTATCAAATCTTGTATAGATATATAAATATGCATTTGCGTTACTTGCCGAATAATACACAGGCGCATTTACAATCAAGCTTCAACCAATACTCTCTCACCTTTTTTATATTCTCTTCCTTTGGTCACAGGACAGATGTAACCATAACACCATGTGCTTTAACTCTGACGAAGAGTCATACAGACTTGAAACGTTAACTTTGTTTCTCTCTCCACAGATGCTGCCAGGCCTGCTGTGTTTTTCCAGCATTTTCTGCTTTTATATATACCATGAGCTATTCCCTATTTCTATAAATTTAGAAACTGAATTTTTCCACATCTATGCTAGACTGCAGGCCTCATCTTTCATCTCAAGGTTGTTAATTTCAGAACATTTCATTAGGTTTTGGCTGAACTGTCTTTTGAACAGCACTTCAATTATCTAAATTACAGGCTTTCATTGCCAATGTCAGTTAAACATTTTTCTTATCTATAGTTAGCTTTTTATTATGTTGGTACTTAAAGTATTAAATTCTATGTTGCAATGTAATCTATTTTACTATTCATTCTTCATTTTAACTTGCATCGTGTTTCGTGTATGAAATAATCCAAAATACTTACATCTTCATTTGTGGTCTGATTTGAGCTGATCAGATATGTATGAAATCCTGACAGGCCAAGAATTGACCACACAGAGAAGAAACAAACAACCGCCTCCAGCACAGTAATAATTGAGTCAAGGAGTGACAATTAAATACAACTGAGAAAAAAACATAAAAGGGTACATTTTGGAATTCAACCATTTGTGTATGTGAAATGTATCACAACAACTTATATTTACATTGTGCACGTAACATAGTCAAATATCTCAACGCACTCCAGAGGAAAGTTAACAAAATTTGACACAGCCACTTAAGATTATATTAGAGCAGATTGGTCAAAGAGTTAGGTTTTAAGGAGTGTATGAACGAAAGACGGGTAGAAAGGTGAAGTTTTACAGAACACAAATCTCAGAACTTGAGGGTTTTGGCAGATGAAGGCATGGCTGTCAATGAGGATGCTTATAAGGCCAGAATTGGAGGGATGCAGATATCTCAGACAGCTGAAGATTACAGCAAGCCCATGGAGGGATATGAAAATAGGAATGAGAATTTAAAAATCAAAGTATTACTTAACTAGGAGCCAACGTAAGTCAGTACGGGGTGAACAGATGTGGTGTGAGTTAGGACGTGGCCAGCAGAACTTTGGATGACCTTAAGTTTACGTTAGACTGCAAAGGGTCGGCGAGGTGTGTGTTGGAATAGTAAAGTCTAGAGATAACAGAGACTTGGAGAGGAGGGCTTCAGCAGGAGACAAGTTGCAGTGGGGCAGAGCGAGATGATGTTATAGAGGTCGAAACAGGTGGTTTTAGTGACAGTGTGAATATACGGCCAGGAACTCATCGAGGGTTAAATGGGACATATTGTTCCTCTACTCCACCAAAACTGTTAGATTCCAAGTGCTAGGCGACCTCCCTAAACTGTCTACCAAAATATAAGCCGGCGCCTTTCACCCCTGGTCGCTGCCAGTGGGAACTCATTGCTCTCAACACAATTCATGTTGCATGCTGTCACTAAACACATATTTTTGGCCAATTTACACATTTTGACTGATAATTAAATTGGAATTACAGGAAATTTTCCAAAATGTTTGTTGAACAAACAAATCGTTCAAGACAGATCTAAAGTAACATTTCCCAAAAAGGAGTAGTTATATTGCAATATTGTATGTAACATAACTAACATAACAATAAAATAAATCTGTACCATTTCTGACCAGGTGAGTGGGCAGACAAAGTCTCTCCCAACTGCACTCATAAATTTCAGGGATCTGCATAATGTGTATAAGTAACACACCTACTGATTTGATCCAATCTATACTGCTCTGGCTGAAATCAGAAGGCCATTATAGAAAACTAAAAGAAGTGAACACACAGACACGATAGCGCAGTGAATAGCGCAGCGGCTTCACAGTGCCAGTGTCCCGTGTCCGGTTCCCAGTGTTGGGTAACAAATGGAAGAAGTTCAAGCCATGGGCATCTTTTTTGGGCAGCACGGTAGCACAAGTGATTAGCACTATGGCTTCACAGCGCCAGGGTCCCAGGTTAGATTCCCTGCTGGGTTACTGTCTGTGTGGAGTCTGCACATTCTCCCCGTGTCTGCGTGGGTTTCCTCCGGGTGCTCCGGTTTCCTCCCACAGTCCAAAGACATGCAGGTTAGGTGGATTGGCCATGATAAATTGCCCTTAGTGTCCAAAAAAGGTTAGGAGGGGTTATTGGGTTACGGGTTAGGGAGGAAGTGAGGGCTTAAGTGGGTCGGTGCAGACTCGATGGGCCGAATGGCCTCTTTCTGCACTGTATGTTCTATGTCTAACATGGTGCAGATTCTTTGCACACCAATCAATGTATTAAGCCTACAAGTTTGTTATAATTTGATTTTAACCTGTAATAATAGGATCTTCTTTGGTTATTTCAAATAAGCATCTGGAAACACATTGCCATTTCTGAAAGTAAAGTGTGCTCTGGTAAGTAAACTGGAAAAACATGCCTGGATTACGCGAGTAATGAAGGATCCATGCTTGTTTAGTACTGTCAAAAATGTCAGCATGATGCAGCATGAGAAAGTTTTTTCTAAATATTTTTATTCACCATATTTTCATTATTGTCGCTGTACTAAAAAAAACAGAACAGCTCAATAATATAAAACCTAAAACAGAATCATAAAACAAAAACAAAACCCGCGCCCCCTCCCCAGCATTCAACAGCAACTCCCGAAAGTGCATAATAAACAAACCCCAAGAATTGTAGAACCCCCTCCTTCGACCCCCTCAACTCAACCTTTACCTTCACCAGGGTCAAAAACTCCATCAGGTCCCCCACCACTCCGAGTCACAGGGCGGAGAAGCTGACCCCCACCCGAACAAGACCCACCTACAAGCGATCTGCAACGCTCCCGGCTACAACTCGGGCAGGTCCGCCACCCCAAAAATGGTTTCATGGGGACCAGGCTCCAAATCCATATGTAAAACCCCCGAGATAGTGCTAAATACCTCCCGCCAATACCTCTCCAGCATTTGGCAGGACCAAAACATATGCACATGATTTGTGGGACCACTCCCACATCGCTCAGACATCCTCCACCCCCTCAAATAGCCGGCTCAACTTTGATTTTCTTTCTATTTTTTTTACTAATTTAGAGTACCCAATCATTTTTTTTCCAATTAAGGAGCAATGTAGTGTGGCCAATCCACCTAACCAGCACATCTTTGGGTTGTGGGGGTGAAACCCATGCATACATGGGGAGAATGTGCAAACTCCACACGGACAGTGACCTGGGCCGGGATTGAACCTGGGACCTCAGTGCCGTAGTCTCAGTGCTAACCACTGCGCCACATGCTGCCTCAACTTTGATATTCTGAGGTGTGCCCTATACATAACCCTCAATTGTATCAGCCCCAACCTCGTGCATAAGGTTGAGGCGTTCAACCTTCGCAGCATGCAGCAGCCTCCCCCCCCCCAAGCTCTTCTTCCCACTTCACCTAATACTCCTTCACAGATACCCTATTCTGCTCCTGTATCCTCCCATAGATCACTGACACAACCGAGTGCAAAGTGCCCCAAATTCATATTATTGGTGCGAACACTCGCCCTCGGCTCCTTATACAATAGTCGTACCCACGCCGCAAACCTCAGCCGATTCCAAATCTTTCAATACCACCATCAAATAACTCCCTCTACCCGATCAAACACCTTCTTTGCGTCCAGTGCCACCGTCTCCTTTCCCTCTGCTGGGGACATGATCACGTTTAACAACCTTCTCATGTTGGGCGGCACAGTAGCAGAGTGGTTAGTACTGTTGCTTCACAGCTCCAGGGTCCCAGGTTTGATTCCCGACTTGGTTCACTTCTGTGTGGAGTCTGCACGTTCTCCCTGTGTCTGCGTGGGTTTCTTCCGGGTTCTCTGGTTTCCTCCCACAGTCCAAAGATGTGCAGATTAGGTGGACTGGCCATGATAAATTGCCCTAAGTGTCTAAAAAGGTTAGGTGGGGTTGCTGGGTTGGGGTGGAGGTGTGGGCTTAGGTAGGGTGCTCTTTACAAGAGCCAGTGCAGACTCGATGGGCTGAATGGCCTTCTTCTGCACTGTAAATTCTACGATTCGAAAACAGCTGCCTTCCCTTCATGAACCTCGTCTGATCCTCTCCTATCATCTTCATGAGACACCCCTCCAGCTTTGCCATCAGAACCTTTTCCAATATGTTGGCATCTATATTTAATAGTGATATTGGCCCATACCACCCACACTCCACCAGGTCCTAATCCTCCTTTAACAGCAGAGAAATCGAAGCCTGCCCCAACGTCTGTGGCAAGACACCCCCTACCTATCGCATCCTCAAACATTCCCACCATCTGCAACGCCAACTTATCCTTAAACTTCTTATAATACTCCACTGGGAACCCATCCAGCCCTGCCACCTTCCCTGACTGCATTCTCCCAATTACCTCCTTCTCCCCCACCGACCCCCTCCAACCCTGCCCTGTCCTCTTTCCACAACCTCGGGTACTCCAACCCATCCAGGAACTCCCTCATCTCCCAGTGGCTCCGACCTATACAACCTCTTATATAATAACTCTTCAAAAACTTTATTGATCTGCTCTGGGACCACCACCAGCTTCCCCATCTATCCTGCATCTGAACTATCTCCTTCGCCGCTGCCTCCCTCCGGAGCTGGTCGGCTAACATACGCCTTGCCTTCCCCCCATGTCCATAGACTGCCACCTTTGCCCTTCTCAACTGGCACACCGCTTTCCCATGGACAACTGGTCAAACCTGTGGGCTTCCAGGTCCAGGATGGCACCCAGCACCCTCGTCGCAAACTATGCATCATCTCAGTTGGGGCCATATACGCTCGGCAGGGCCACCAACCTCCCCTCGAAAGCACCCGCAGCAATCACATTCCTGCCCTCCTGGTCCGTCACCACCTTCTCCATCAGAAACCTTACCCTCTTGCCCACCAATACCGCTACTCGCCGAGCCCTGATTTCGAACCCCCCAGTGGAAAACCTGGATCACCCAACTCTTGCTAAACCTCACCTGATCTGTCACCCTCAGATGGGTCTCCTGCAGCATCACCTCGTCAGCCTTCAGACTCTTTAAATGTGCAAATATCCGCAACCTCTTCACCAGTCCCCCTAGCCCCCTCATGTTCCACGTTACTATTCCGACCAGGGGTATCTCACCGTCCGCCCATCCTATCCACCATCATTGTAATCCCGGGCACTGTCCACTGGGCCTGACCCGCCCTGTCCCTTTGTTGCCGGCGAACTCCACCTTTCCAGAGTCCCCCTCATTCACTTCCTCTTGAAAACACCTCTTCCAGTAATGATCCCACCCCCCCACCTTTCACAACTCCCAGACACATCAAAACTTGTTTGACCAGGTTCCAATGACTGTGGCCTCTCCCCCCACTACACTCCTGTTCACGAGCTAACCTTCGCTTGCTAGTGTGGAGGCTCCTGCCCAGGCCCCCCTCTTCCCAATCCCCTCCCCCTTAACCCAATCCCTGGAAAACAAAGATACTCAAACATAACCAGTGCGCAAAAAACTCCCCAGAAAAAAACGGCACTACCCTAAAGTCCAATATTCTCCACTGTAACCCATAACAGAGGGTACATACCCTGCCCTATCAACCAACCAAAAAACCAAACCCCCAACTGTACCCCGCACAATTATAAACAAATAAACATCCTGAAATTAGAAACAAGAAATGGGTCTGCACACAGCGTTTCACCCTCCTTCCTTCAGTTCAGAACCAAACCCCAGTCCCATCTCTCATTTTAACCCCAGCCCTTCAGCCTTCACGAATACCTCCACCGCCATCAAAACAGAAGTCACCTGAATTATTTGTCACCCGTAGCTTCGTCAGGTAGACCTGGCCAAACCTCACACCTTTGCTGAAGGCCTTCTCCCCAGCTCCACTGTTAAGTCCTGGTATATACAAATACTAGCTCCTTCCCACTTCACCTCACGCCTTGTTTCACACAACTCAGGATCTTCACCTTGACATGGAATTTGTGAAAACAAATTATGGACACCCTTGGTGGCTCGTTTGTCTTCGGCTTGGGCCTAAGTGACCGATGAGCCCTTTACAGTTCATACCTGGAGGGTTCTTCCCCCTCCCACAACAACCCATTAACATCTTTACAAAGTACTCTGTCGGCATCGGGTCTTCAACCCCTCCGGCAAGCTCACAATTCTCAAATTCTGCCGCCTCGACCTGTTCTGCAGGTGCCCCACCTTGGCTCCAAATCCTTTGTTGGCATCCACCACCCTCCGCAGCTTCTCACCCATCGAGGTGAACTGGTCACTACGTCGCGACAGGGCTTCCTCCACCTGCTTCAGTTTCTCTCCTTGTTCCCGTACCTCGGCCGATGTCTTCGACACTGCCACCTTCTCAGGAGCCAGTCTCCTTCACCAGCTCCTTCATCGCCGCCATCATCTCCTTACACATCACCTCCATGTGTTTGGTGAACTGCCTCTCAAACTCTCTCGCCATCACCTCAGTCAAAGTTTCGAAGGTGAATAGCTCGGCACCACCCAGAGATCCAGCCTTCGCCATCATACTGCTGCCGGTCTAACCCGTTCATTCGACAGTGACCTTTCACTCACCCCCCTTCTTCCTAGTGGGTTTTTTTCTGGGTCTTCGACATTCCCCACCAGCTTATCCAAAAACTGTTCCCAGAACTGGGCATTAAATTCCAAAAAACAGAGCCACGAGCAGAAGCCACCCAATGTGTGACGTCCACCTACACGCTGCCACCGAAGTCCATGAGAAACATGGACTACTTCTGACTGTTCCTCCTTTGAAACCAAACAACAGTGAGGTACTGTAATCAGTGAAATATCAGATTTTAAAAAATCAACTTAAGAAACTGAAAAAAGAATTACCGTCATGACTGGAGAAAACTTCAATGTGAAACTGTAAGCAGCACACCTAGAATTTTCATCAGAGTTCAGTTGTGTTGTTTTTGTTTGAACATATCTTTGATATTGTTTCACAGACCACTACGCCCATTGTTCATTACCACTACAGTGGTATTGTTGGAAAAGCTCAAGGATGAATTAATCAGTGGTTTAAACTTTAATATCTATTATTGTTGGAATTTTATTTGAAGGAATGTTAATTTTGCTTTAAAACATACATTTCTAAGAATGCAGCACAACTTCACCTGACATTTTTCATTTAATTCATCCCTAAAATAACCTTAGACAATTACACAGCAGGGGTTTTATTAACACTTATTTAAAGCTCCTTTGACTAGACTTACATTAGCTGGAAAAAGATCTGGGTGGTATTCTCATTGTTCGATTCATCACAATGGGCTGAATTTTGCTGGAAAAATAATGGTGTGTTGACAATGTATGCTATTATTAATGTGCAAACCGGCCAGGAAGTTCATGGGATCAAGAGACCCGTCATGAGTTACAAATCTCCAGAATTTGTTGGTCAACGTACACTGTTCACTTTATAAAAACATTGCCTCCCAATTGCTTGCTTTACCTGCATGCTAACATTCTGTACGAGTATCCCACTTTGAACTGTTTCGCCCTTTTCCTGCATCTAGTAAATCCTTTTCAGAGATTTTTAAAACATATTTTTTTCTTAAATTTCCTTTGTTTCTTTCTCTCTCTTGATCCAATCTTTATTTTCCTCACTTTACATCTCTTCCTGCATCTAATATGAATCTAGATCATCATTCCTTTGCTGTCATTCCTGTTTCTTTCTGAAACCTCATGTTACATTGGTTAACAAACGTGCCAGATTCCCTGTTGTTTCACTATGCCACAGTCTGCTTCCACGTGAAGCAAATTATGCCACAAAAATATTTTGAGCTGAAGGAAAAGAAATGTAACAACTAGTATACACTGCGAGGTGTCTCATTCAACAAGGTTATTAAACAGGATTGCAAACATGAGGTAGTTCATTCAACGTGGACAAAAAATACTACCCCTAAATAACAAGCTAATTTTAGTGTGACATAGGCACATCTATGTTAGGTTCTTACTGAACCTTAGTTTAATATCTTCAGATTGAAAAGATTCAGCAAATAATAAGTATTTTGGACAGAGTATCTCTGCAGAAATGCACTTGGCACTAGACATGACCACACACTCTCAAAGAAGTGAATCTCCTCAAGATTTGCTTCAAATGTGACAGGAAAGGATATCTTGCAGGGCTGTCCTTTAGTGCATTTAGAAATCCGGTTTTCTGAGATCCTACATAAAATTGTTGAAATATATGTTAGATTAAAACAAAACCAAAGCTCACGTCATTCTGTTCATGGCAACACATTTATAATGATCTTGTCAAAGCATACACATTACAGTAAAATCAGTAAGAAATGGTCTGCAAGCTCATACGTTCTATCCCAGGTGCTGTGGTGCAGATGTCCTTCCAGACAAACTACAATTTAGTGCAAAGATGTTCAATCTTCTGTCTTCATGGGAACATCATTCAAATCAATGCTCCTATTAATCTGGGTATAATCAAGTTTCTAGAATGAAATAACCTTTGTTTTGGGGGCATTAAGAACAGTCCCTTCTGAACAGGACAAAACAGCAAATATGAAATACAAGAAGAAATGGACTGATTTGCCTGAGATTTCAGACCCAGATACCGGGATCTGGGATTCGTCCCTGACTTCCGGTACTTCTCAGTCCTCTTCTCTAGTTTGCAGTCTCAAAGTTCCAGAATTATGTTAAATGTGTAAGTTTCAACTAAAGAATCCTGCTATGTTTATAGACAGCAATATCAATGTTCTCTGTGCAATGAAAACAATAGATATGAATGTCAATAAGGTGATAAAACTGGCGGTGAAGTCTTTATCCAGGTATTTGAAGGAACAAGTTAACCAAAGAAAAGTAGAAATACTGCATTTAAAAGGGATTATCACAGAATTGTTGCAGCACAGGCAGCCATATGGCCCATTGCTTGTGTGTTGGTTCTCCATAGGAGTAATTTGCCGAGTGCCACTCCCTTGCTTTCTGCCCATAGCCCTCCATATTCTTCCTTTTAATATAACCATCCAATTCTTTCTTGAATGCCTCAATTGAACCTGCCTCCACCACAATCTCAGGCTGTGCATTCAGATCCCAGTCTGTTTAAAATTAAAACAGTAGTCTGTTTGGGTTACAATTAAAACATACCCACTCAGGGGACTGGGTTAGACAGAGGCTAGTCACTTCCAGGACTGAGTTCAAATTTAGACCTTATCAATGAATAATTGTCTCCTCTGTTTGTGGGCTATGTCTTTCTGAATTGATCATAATCCTGCTCCCACAGTACACATGCTCACAGGACAAAACTCAATTTGGCTATATTGCAAGAGGCCATAAGATGGCTGTTGTGAGAAATAAACAGCACTTTTCTGACTATGAAATGCTCTTTTAACTGAAGAGCAGAAACATTTAGTAACAAAATTCTTAAAATGTGCAGTCACTCAATTACAATGAGATGTAGTTCAAAGATCATGTGACCGTGAAAAAGCATCACTTTATCAAATGAAAACAAACATTAAGCTCTCTCACATTCATGTTAATTTCTCCATTAAATATTAATCTATCAAGTCTTTCCTTAGGAAAAAAGGTAACATTGATTTTCACTGAATATACACCAAAACGAACTGTTGTTTCAGTAGGATCTATAAACTAATGATCCAGTGAATACCTTTTCATTTATATTTACAGCCCTGATCTTATTACCTGAAAATTAGAGGCATTCCAGGTACATGGGTCTCAATCATTCTGAACTGATCCCAACTGCAGACAACCCCAAGATGGTTTTCACTGAATCATCAGATAGTGCAATTGGCTTCATTTAGAATACCAGGAGAGATGAGCACACTAAATAGCTGCAGCAAACATTCTAACCTAAAGCAGTACTTACGGAGAATGACATGTGTGATGACGAAAGCGAAGATGAAGACTGTCAGAAATGACAGTGACAAAATAAACATGTAAAAAAATCTGTAGTTCCTTTTTCCCACGCAGTTGCCTACCCAGGGGCAGTGGTGATCAAATCGTTCTGAAGGAGGAAAAAAAATTATAGGATCAGGTTATAAACCATCCTTTCACAGAATTTGTTTTTTTGTTTAAAAAAAAAGATTTGCCTAGTTTTGATTTTTAACCTGGGACAGTTTTAATTAACTTAAACCTCCACCAATATCCGAGATATATTTTGGATGACTAGTCTGTTTATCATTCAATTAAATTGCATCCCATTCCATACCCTTTGAGAAAACGAAACCAACATGGTTATTTTAATTGACCCATAAAATATCACCTTCAATCTCAATTTAGCTTGCCATATAAAAAGTAACTTGGGAGAAAATAAACTTGCAAATAGAGACAAGTGATCTTCTTTAATATGTGTGTAATAATATATTCTCATTAAAATACTAAAACGCGCAACATTTAAGATTATAAAATGACTAGATTAGATTCGAAGTACCCTAGACAGCCCCACTAAAAATAATGCAATGATAAAATGAAAATATATGAGACAATGGAGAAGAACTGCGATGTTGCCAACATTAAGTACTTGCATATTGTCCCGACTAATTAAAAATATAGTTTACTCATTCCATGATATGTCTTTGCTTCTTGAACTAAAATGTGCTTCACATACAGCAGATAAGTTTATTATACCAACATCAAAAATCACTGCATACCTGTCCCTTCAAGGTTAATTTTGGGAAGAAGCACGTGGCACAATTAAAGAAGGACAATCAAGAAACTCCCAGGTGTTTCTCAATTGTCTCTGATCAAAGAATGTATACCCCGCAAAAGATTAGAGTCAACCATTATCCTTATGATACAGGTTAAGGATCTATTTACTCTGGACAGGTAAACTTAACATTAGAAATTGTTACGACCAACATGGGAGAAGTGCACTGTCTTTAGTTCCACTACTCCACAGGTCATAAAGTATATTTAAATGTTTTTTCCCAGCTAGCCAAATATATGTGCTTCACCTACTAATCTAAGAATGATCACTCAATACCAAGTTATTCTTTTGGCAGCACGGTAGCATTATGGATAGCACAATTGCTTCACAGCTCCAGGGTTCCAAGTTCGATTCCCGGCTTGGGTCACTGTCTGTGCGGAGTCTGCACATTCTCCCCGTGTGTGCGTGGGTTTCCTCTGGGTGCTCCGGTTTCCTCCCACAGTCCAAAGATGTGCAGGTTAGGTGGATTGGCCATGCTAAATTGCCCTTAGTGTCCAAAATTGCCCTTGGTGCTGGGTGGGGTTACTGGGTTATGGGGATAGGGTGGAGGTGTGGACCTTGGGTGGGGTGCTCTTTCCAAGAGCCAGTGCAGATTCGATGGGCCGAATGGCCTCCTTTTGCACTGTAAATTCTATGATAATGTGAGAGTTCTAAATTGTTTCTGACCTAATCACATTGATGCAACTCTAAATTTGCAACGCTCATTAGAATGCATCAAGTGCCGTTGATTCCAGTGCAAGCTCTTGATTTTTGCGGAGTCGCGATCCTGAAAAATTATTAGTCAGAAGTCCCCTCTTCATTTCCAGCAGACCAAACATTTGATGGCTGAGGAAGGGGGCAGGACGTGATTTGGACATGAGGGAAACCCAAAATCAGCAGGACATTTTAATGACAGCTGAATTCTAATAGGCCCAATTTTGTGAGGGCTTTAAAATATAATGTGAGAGTCACAAATTGATAGTGCTCTTAAAGGGCAGATAAGGTCTGTGTAACTATTATAACCTGAAGTTTTTTTTTAAATGTCACGATCTTAAAGCTTGAAAATAAACAGGCTGCAGCTGTTAATGAGGGTTTAAAATAAAACCTCTGCTGGACTGTTTTGACTGACAGGCGAGGTTAGAGAAAAAAGGTTGTGCAGTTTCATGAGTATTTTTGATATTTCTCATTATTCCATCATGAAAATTTGATTGTTTCAAAGGCTACAATTATCTTAACAGGAAGTTTGGAGTTCACAATTTGATTGACAGTTTAAAGAATCCATTCAAGAATTAGATGTCTTTAATGTATGGTCTGAATAGAAGCTTATTTTCCCCCAATATTTTTATTAGAATTTTCTAATTTTAACAATTAGACATATAAAACACATATTTACAGAATAATACGTTTCTTATGTACAATTTACATGTAGCCCTTTCATCAGCCATCCCGCTTTCCTTGCTCCAGCTTCCCCCCCTCTCCTAGTTGGGCTCCGTCTTGGCCCCTTCTTCTGCCACGAGTGTTGTATTATTATAGTCTTTCTTTCATTTTGTGATTCTTGCTGTTACCTCTGCCCCCCCCCCCCCCTTGCTCTTTTCCCATGTCCCTTCTTGATACAGGTGGTGGTTGGAGGGGTGGTATTGGATGGTGTCATGAGCAGTGAGTTTTAGAGGATCTAACAATTTTATCAAAATCCCAGAGAACCAGCTCATCTCAGCACTCATTTGCCCCATGGCCAATTACAATTTTCTTCCTTGGTTGGCATGCCCAACTGCATCTCCACCACCCCAACCCCATCATTGGCAATTCGTCGTACTTTTTAAACCCAGGCAGGTCCAGCGAGTTGGGAAGTTTCCTGACTCTAGCTACCCACCTTGGTAGCCATGGTCCAGGCCTATATAATGTATAGCATCACAGAAGATTACATTAAATGGTGGGCTCCATTTATTATATTTCAAGTACATTGGCAAAGGTATATTTTTAATGCTGTTTTCAGAAGTTTGATTCCAGAAGAACCTGAACCCAAGTCAAAAGATTGCCGCTTCCAGCCCTTTTCAGAGACTTGAGCACATAATCTAGGTCGACAGTCTTAGTATTTCTAGCAGTCCTGCACTGTCAGATATGCCATTAAACCAAGGCATTTCTATATTTTCGGGTGAACATAACTTTACCTCAGAGAATATCAGGGAACCTCTCTCCAGTGTCCTGACAACTGTTTATCCCTCAACCCAATCAGATTATCAGATTATTGAAGGTGATATGTTTCCACCAAAAGAAAGGCTTCAATTTTCTTTTGAAAATTGCAAAAATTACAGATTGAGAATGCATATGCACTTTCATAAATACTCAAGATTATTTGGCCATTATGTCATATGTGAGACCTTGTGATGCTTCCCATATTAAAATAGTGACAACACTTCAAAAAAGGATTTAATTTGCTGCAAAGTGCTTTGGGACCTCTTGAGGTCATGAATGGTGCTATATAAATGTAAGCCTTTCTTCTATTTAACTTCGAATTTTAGTTTATGCCATGATTCAACAAACCTTCCAGATTGACCTGTCTGGTTCAAACTGCATATCCCCATGCTCCCTCATAACCCCACACCCCCTCCATACTCCCTGTGCATATACCATAGCCACTCATCCAGTATCCATTATGCTTCGGACTTCAGAATTTCTTTGAAATAGACATTTTAAGAACGAAACTTTGAACAGTTAAATATCATTAAAATATATTATACTTTAAAAAAACTCTCAAAAAAAAACAGCCATACCAAATATAATCTCAAGTGGTCAGTTTGTTGTGAAACCAAACATCTATTTCACTAATTGCATAAAAGACAATGAATCCTTTAATAACCTCTTAAAACTATCAGCAAGCCTATATAACCACCTGCTGCTGAGATAAGATGTACCAAACCTTTCAAAGTTTAGCCAAGCATACACAGTAACTTATAATAAAGCATTCTAGTTCACAGATAACATTTGTTTTTGCAAATATATATGACAAATGTTTTTAAGCTACACCAAATAACCTGTCAATCAAAGGTCAGGAATAGTTGAGCCTTTTTTCCCCTGACAGCTAGTGAAGGTAACTTTTATTTCAAAAGGACAAATAAATAACTTCAGATTATTACACCAAAGAATCCAATCACTACAGGAAAGCACACCTAATTTACAATATGACATCTAACTAGGGAAACTGAAAGAATTTTTTTTTTGTATTTGTAAGCTCGCCATAAACAAATTCCAGAAGCAGGCAGGTTTTTTTTTGGGGGGGGGGGGGGTTCCATTTGGGGATGGGGCTCACCCCTGGTTCACATTTCTTCTGAAAGGCTGTAAATCATGCCAACTCATTCAAGGAGCCCAGCTCCTCTAAAATTGCTAGTTTAAATTGCTAACGCCTGCAATGGAGCTAGGAAGTGCAAGAGTGCTGTGTGCAGTTGGACTACGCACACCATTATCTAATGCCGGTGAAAATTGCTGGAAACAGAAATGGGGGCAGGAATCCTGAAACTTGCTCCCATCTGCCATTTTTAAGTTCTCCTGAGTCGTCCTAATTCGGTAAAAATCCAGACCAGCATCTCCAACAATGCAACACGCTGCAGAACTGCATGAAGTGTTCACAGTAACAATATAGCAAATAAAATACTCCAAAATACTTCACAAAAGTGATAGAAAGCAAAATAATTAAACACCAAACCACATTAAGTAGTACTAGAGCAGATATCTAGAAACTTGCTCACAGTTTTGGATTTTAAGGAACATCATAAAAGAAGGGATGAAGACAAACACTTTCATTTATATAACACTTTTCATGGCCACTGGATGGATCACAATGCTTTGGAGTCAATGAATAATGTTTTTTGAAGTGCAGTTACATGTAACGTAGGGGATTTGCCCTCAGCAAACTCCCACAAACAGCAATGTGATGGTGACCAGATGATCTGCTTTATGTGATGTTGATTGAGGGATAAATATTGTCCGGGACACTGGGGATAACTCCCCTGTTCTTCACTGAAATAGTGCTTTGGAATCTTTTGCATCCAAACAAGCAGGCATATGGGGCCTTGGTTGCAATTTTATCCGAAAGACAGCACTTCAAACAGCACTGCACTGGAGTGTCAACCTTGATCTTTCAGCTCGAGTCCTGCTGTGGGGCTTGAACCAGGCACCTTGGAATTCAGAGGCAAGGGTGCTGCCCACTGATTCATGCCTGAGCTGGCAGAGGGGTTTAGGGAGAAAACTCTAGAGCTTAGGCCCTAGATAGCTGAGTGATCACCAATTGTGGAGTGATTAAAATTGGGGATATTCAAGAAGCCGTAATTGAATCAGCAGTTATCTTGGAGGGTTATGGAACTGGAGGAGATTACAGTGATAGGTGGAGAAAGGTGCTCACATTCTTCCTCCCTCTTGGAGGTCATGGCGCCTGGTTCGTGTTTTTATAATCAAGTTAGCTTGTGTTCTTGAAAATACAGAAAAATGTGTCATTTGAAACATGGAAGTTTGGCAATATCTGGTCTGAGAGGATACAGGGAAAGATCCCACAAAAGTTTAATAGCAGCTTCAAAGAGCAGGATTATAAATTGCAGATTCTTGCTCACAAGCAGGTTTAGCAAACACACAGGTTTCATGTGGTAAGCTAAAACAATGGCTCACACCTTCATGGAATGTAACTATCTCAGGAAGCATCTGGAAAAGCATGGATGAGTTTCAATTGCATTAAGTGACGAATGTTTAAAACAGGCAAGTCTTTCAAGTCATAACCAAGTTAAATTTTAGCATACAGCTAAAAGCAAAGTTTCACACCTTAATTGAAATAAACTCTCTTAGTAAACAGCTGGAAAGGATCGATGATGCTCAGTCGAATTTGGTGTCAATTCTAAAGTGTAAAATTCTATGAACATCAAGTCAATTAAAAGAAAATTGGAGACGACCTGTCTACGAGAAACATAATTTAAGTCAAAATCAAAGGCAAAGTTATGAGCTGGGGACAATTGGAAAATTAAACGATTTGAAATTACAGAAATAAAAGTTAACTATTGAAACCAAAGCATTTTTTAAATCAGATCTGAGAGGAGACGTTATGCCCAAAATGAATAATTAGTGGTATTAAAATGTTTACATCAAAGATACTTTTTAACTATCAAAGTGAAACAAGCTCATTTACAATAAAGTCGTTAAAACTTAATAACTCTTCGAAAGAGAATATAAACCCGAAGAAAGGGGACAGCCAGCAGAGCCAGAGCCAGCTCTCACAGCTCGGTGCATGGGAAGGACAGGACACAGCAACCAAGTTCACCAGCGAATACAACTCAAGAAGACCAGATTTTAAGAAGATTGATTGTCAAGGTGGGCCTGAAGGTCTCTACAACCAACCAGCAGCAGCCAGAAGCAAGATCTTTTTTCCTTTCTGTAAAGAAAGTGTTTGCAGCTTTTAAAAGAAAAAATATAATAATAAAATAACTTAACTTAACCTGAAAAAGTGGTTATTAGCCTACTTTACTTCCTTAACAATGCAGGACCCAGGATATCGATGCTACTAAGGGGTAAGTAGGTAATATTCTTCGGTGAAGGTATGGGTTATACTGGGGGATAACTTGAAAATATAGTTTGACCTAAATAGCACCCACCGAAGCCTGCATCGGAGTCAGGGAGTGAGAATCCCTGTTCACCATTTAGAATATCGACCTTTTTTTGGTATAGGGGGAATTCTAAGAATAGTGGTGAGTTTTAACTTCATGGCGCCCAGCGTGGAGGCCTAGAATATTAGAAGTTTCTAGATAAAGTGAGCCTAGAATATTAGAAGTTTCTAGGTAAAGCGGGGCTAGAATATTAGAAGTTTCTAGTTCCCAAGAAACGGTTGGAATATTAGAAGTTTCTAACTGGCACAAAGGCTAGAATATTAGAAGTTTCTAGTCTATGTGTGAGTCAAACTTTACCTGCCGAGTTTAGTTTGGAAAGTCATGTGTGATTGGCTTTTGTAAGGATATTCTGTGGATCGAGGGGACTGAAGCTCAGGTTGGGTGTGAAAATCAGTAGACTAGAAGATACTGACCCTGAGAAAAAGTCTGCAAGACATTTTGGTGATAGCACTAAAATCTTGCATCCATTACTGGTAAAAGAGACCAAAGAATAAATCATCCTCAGAGTAAGGCAGATTGTGCAGACATTTTCTGGAAAATAGGGATGCTTAGAATCTTCAGAAACCAATAACCAATCGACCCTTAACTAAAACAGGAAGATAGTGCCTTAGTCAGCCTTGGATAGGGCCCAGAAAGGGTACTTATCCTTAATTTCAGAGTGCACCTGAAAGGGACAACCAGGAACAGAACTTGAATTCCGAAAAATGGCAATGAGAATAATCCTCTTGCTCTGAAACATGGTCAAGAGAGTTGAAACAATGAAACAAGAGTGGAAAAGCTTAACAGAGGCAAAAAAAACTCCTGCAGAAGTGAAACTTATCAGCATGGAGGGGTCTCAATTTTTGTTAAGAGTAACTAAAACCCTGTCCTGAACCCCCCTTGGCGGCAACAGTGGAAACTCCGCCACCTGCCGCCTAACAAACGCCCTAATCTGCATATACCTGAAGGTATTCCCTGGGGGGAGACCCCACCTCCCCTCCAACTCCTCTAAGGTCGCAAACTTCCCATCAAGAAAGAGGTCCCCCATCTGCCTGATACCTGCCCTGTGCCAGCTCAAAAACCCTCCATCCATCCTCCCTGGTACAAACCGGTGGTTCCCCCGTATCAGGGACCAAACTGAAGCCTTCACCTCCCCCCTATGCCGCCTCCACTGCCCCCAGATGTTGAGGGTAGCCACCACTACCGGACTCGTAGAATACCTTGCTGGGGGGAGCGGCAACGGCGCCGTCACCAGCGCCTCCAAGCTCGAGCCACAACAGGCGCCGCCTCCAACCTCTTCCATGCCGCCCCCTCCATCACCCACCTACGTATCATTGCCACGTTCGCAGCCCAGTACTACCCACACAGGTTGGGCAGCGCCAACCCGCCCACTTCCCTTCCCCGCTCCAGGAATACCCTCCTCACCAGGAGGTAGGCAGAAAGCAGGAAATTATAGGCCAGTGAGTTTAACTTCGGTAATAGGGAAGATGCTGGAATCTATCATCAAGGAAGAAATTGCGAGGCATCTGGATAGAAATTGTCCCATTGGGCAGAGGCAGCATGGGTTCGTAAAAGGCAGGTCGTGCCTAACTAATTTAGTGGAATTTTTTGAGGACATTACCAGTGCAGTAGATAACGGGGAGCCGATGGATGTGGTATATCTGAATTTCCAGAAAGCCTTTGACAAGGTGCCACACAAAAGGTTGCTGCATAAGATAAAGATGCATGGCATTAAGGGTAAAGTAGTAGCATGGATAGAGGATTGGTTAATTAATAGAAAGCAAAGAGTTGGGATAAATGAGTGTTTCTCTGGTTGGCAATCAGTAGCTAGTGGTGTCCCTCAGGGATCCGTGTCGGGCCCACAATTGTTCACAATTTACATTGATGATTTGGAGTTGGGGACCAAGGGCAATGTGTCCAAGTTTGCAGATGACACTAAGATGAGTGGTAAAGCGAAAAGTGCAGAGGATACTGGAAGTCTGCAGAGGGATTTGGATAGGTTAAGTGAATGGGCTCGGGTCTGGCAGATGGAATACAATGTTGACAAATGTGAGGTTATCCATTTTGGTAGGAATAACAGCAAACGGGATTATTATTTAAACGATAAAATATTAAAGCATGCCGCTGTTCAGAGAGACTTGGGTGTGCTAGTGCATGAGTCACAGAAGGTTGGTTTTCAAGTGCAACAGGTGATTAAGAAGGCAAATGGAATTTTGTCCTTCATTGCTAGAGGGATGGAGTTTAAGACTAGGGAGGTTATGTTGCAATTGTATAAGGTGTTAGTGCGGCCACACCTGGAGTATTGTGTTCAGTTTTGGTCTCCTTACTTGAGAAAGGACGTACTGGCGCTGGAGGGTGTGCAGAGGAGATTCACTAGGTTAATCCCAGAGCTGAAGGAGTTGGATTATGAGGAGAGGTTGAGTAGACTGGGACTGTACTCGTTGGAATTTAGAAGGATGAGGGGGGATCTTATAGAAACATTTAAAATTATGAAGGGAATAGATAGGATAGATGCGGGCAGGTTGTTTCCACTGGCGGGTGACAGCAGAACTAGGGGGCATAGCCTCAAAATAAGGGGAAGTAGATTTAGAACTGAGTTTAGGAGGAACTTCTTCACCCAAAGGGTTGTGAATCTATGGAATTCCTTGCCCAGTGAAGCAGTTGAGGCTCCTTCATTACATGTTTTTAAGGTAAAGATAGATAGTTTTTTGAAGAATAAAGGGATTAAGGGTTATGGTGTTCGGGCCGGAAAGTGGAGCTGAGTCCACAAAAGATCAGCCATGATCTCATTGAATGGCGGAGCAGGCTCGAGGGGCCAGATGGCCTACTCCTGCTCCTAGTTCTTATGTTCTCACCCTCGGGGTCTTCTGTGCCCACACAAACCCCGTAATACTCCACTGACCCTCCTGAAAAAAGCCTTCAGGATGTTGCCATGAAGTTTGCTGTCTGTTTTTTAAACTTTTTTTTTTAGAGCACTGTGTAAATCTGCAGCCTGTGGAGTCCAGAAAGTTGGGAGAGCAGTGTCAATCTGCTGCCTGTGGTGTTAGTAAAGTTTAATGAGCACCGAATTAGTCAGCTGTTAGTGGCATGGGGCACCTGTGGGTGCAGGACTCATGAGGTGAAGGGGGGGGGGGGGGGGGGGGGGAGAGGAGAGAAGAGGGGGAAGTGTGATACAACTGAAGGAGGTGGGCCTGAAGGGCTGGGTGGACCCCGAAAGAGAAGGAAACATGATGCCTATTGGGGGCACAATTTAGAAGAATTAATGAAGTGCTGTCCAGGCATCTGAAGATAAAGGCCTGACAGCAATGAGATATCGGGATGATGTAGCCTGAGTAAGAAAGGTGCTAATTAGTCTTGCCTACCCCTGATGCAGAAATTAATTGTGTCCTCCAACATTTCTGTGACTCATGCTTGTTAAACTAATTGGCCCTCATGAGTTAACCCTTAACAATGTCAGCTGCCCACATTCTCAAAGTCAAGGAGAGGGGTGATAACTCCTGGCTCAAGGATAAATGCTTGGGTACATGAGATCGAGAGGATTGTGTCTGCATAGGTGCTGGAACCCAGTGCCTGTCACTGAGGATCCATTAGCCCTCACAATGGACTTGAACCCAATAAGGCAATAATGGCATCCCTGAGCCATAGCTGACACTGGTAGTTTGTAGATGACACTGATAGATTATGTCTTGCATTAGGTGTTCCGGAGCTGTCAAAGATTGAGTTATCAAAGTTAGAGGAGAGTAATAGAGAGACATCAGAATGATGT
This sequence comes from Scyliorhinus canicula, assembly GCF_902713615.1. NCBI lineage: Eukaryota > Metazoa > Chordata > Chondrichthyes > Carcharhiniformes > Scyliorhinidae > Scyliorhinus > Scyliorhinus canicula. Next base: position 222,097,476 of record NC_052146.1, read on the forward strand.
TAGGGGTGAGGGACAGATATTTTTAGGCACAGCATCGAAGTTGGATGACTGAAGGGAGATAATGTGAGCATGAATAAAAGATCATGTAGCTGTTTTGGATTTAAGTTAGGAGTAGAAAAATTAAAGATCAGGAGTCAGACAGATTTGAAATTCGATGATGAACAATACTTGTGAGCAGGTCAAAAATGGAAAGGATCAAGATGCTATATATGTTGGAGTGTCAGGTAAAGCAAGATGCAGCAGATAAGATTTTGATTGTCTTAGAAGCTGCAGTGGATTTGAATCTTCAGCTTGCTCTTGTAAATTGATGATTGTGTCAATGGAATGAGAAAAGGCAGAAGATGAGACCGTGCCCGTCATAACAATGTAAGGGAGAGCAAGCACATCCGCCATGATGTGCCATCTGACTGGTTAACAATGATCTCGACATAGCTGCACATTAAAACATAGTGATTGCAGGATGAGAGCAAAATGCAAAGGCTGGTAAGTGCATAGTGATGGGGCAGGAAATCAAAAATAGGTGGAATATTTTATATATGGAGTATAGAAATATATTAGACAGGAGGGAAATGGGCAGTTCGGAAAAATCAATGTTTACGAGTAAGGAATCATAGCATCATATAACATGCAGTGGGATCATTCAGCTTAATGCACCTGAAGGAGCTATGGAATTATTCACATCATTAGGAAATACAGCCAGTTTAAACAATTTATATTTTATGGTCGGTATTAGAAATAAGGTATCAGTTGAAGCTTAATCCATGTTTCTGTATTTGTGTGCTAAGAAAGGTTTCAACTTTAGTTACCTTCCTGCTGAACATGGGTGCCAGCATGCAAATTGGTTTTATAGAATCACAGAATTTACAGTGCAGGAGACTATTCGGCCCATCCAGTCTGCACCAGCCCTTGGAAAGAGCACCCTACTTAAGTGCAGGCTTCAACCCTATCCCCGTAACCTAACCTAACCTTTTAGGCACTAAGGGGCAACTTAGCATGGTCAATCTACCTGCACATCGTTTTATGGTGGGAGGAAACCGGAGCAACCGGAGGAAAACCATTTAGACACGGGAGAAAGTCACCCGAGGCCGGAATTGAACCAGGGCGTCTGGAGTGTGATGCAGCAGTGCTAACCAGTGTGCCATCATGCTGCCCTTTAGTTTTACTTTAAACCGTGCCTGCGCTGCAATTAAATGTTTACGAGGTAAAAGCAATTAATAGAAGTAGGAAAAATTTAATTGTTGCTAAGCAACACTAAAAAGTGTCTGTGCAGACTCTGCACGTTCTCCCTGCATCTGCATAGGTTTCCTCCGGCTGCTCCGGTTTCCTCCCACAAGTCCCTGAAAGACACGCTATTAGGTAATGTGGACATTCTGAATTCTCCGTGTACCTGAACAGGTGCTGGAGTGTGGCGACTAGGGGCTTTTTACAGTAACTTAATTGCAATGTTAATGTAAGCCTATTTGTGACAATAAAGATTATGATCACTTGGCATGTCATAACACTCAAGGCTATAGGCCAAGTGCTGGTAAATGGGATTAGGTAGGTCAAGTGGTTTTGATGTGTCTGTGCAGACTGAATGGGCTGAAGGGTCCCTTCGGCACTGTGAGATTCTGTGACTTGTGTAACCTTTACAAATCTGTATATACTTGTAACGGTATAGTGGGGCGAATAGTAGTGCGTTATAGTTAATCTTGTTTTGTTTAATAAATGTTAACAGTTAATTGGCAGTCCTGTGACTGTTCATCCACAGCTTTGACAAAGAGTCATTCAGACTCAAAAGTTCTTCCTTCTCTCTCCACAGATGCCGTCAGACCTGCTGAGATTGTCCAGTATTTTCTGTTTTTGCTCCTCTCAACCTTCTCTTCTCGAAGGAGAACAGCCCCAGCTTCTATATGCTATCCTCATAACTAAAGTCCACCACCCCTGGAACCAGTCCGGTAAATCTTTTCTTCACACCCTTCCTAAAATGTGGGGTCCACAATTGGACCCAGTGCAGGTCAAACCAGTGTTTTATAAAGGTTCATCATAACCTCCTTGCTTTTGCACTCCATAAAGTTCAAGGTCCTGAATGACCTATCAAAATGATTTCTGAACCTGCCGTCACCTTCAATGATTTGTGCACGTAGACCCTCCCAGGCTCCACTGCTCCGCTCCTGCATTTCTTTTAGAATTGTACACTTTATTTTGTATTGCCTCTCCTTGTTCTTCCACCCAAAATGTATTACTTCACACTTCTCTGCCTAAAACCTCATTTATCACATGTCAGTCCATTCCAATAGCCTACATACACCCCCTGGTTGTCTATCTCTAGCTCCTCACAGCTAATATACATACAAGTTTTGTGCCATCTGCATGTTGTGTTCTGCACACCCAACTCTCAAATAAGCAAAATATTGTGAAAGCCGGAATCTGAAACAAGAACAGAGGATGCTAGAAAGACTCAGTAGGTCTGCCAGCATCTATTAGGAGAGAAACAGGATTAACGATTGAAGTCATAGACTCTTCATCGGAACTGAAAGGAGGGACAATGTAGAAGCTGCAATAAAAAAGTAACAACCTTTAAGAACAAAAGACAGATAGGTAGCTTGGTGAGAGGGAGAAGGGGGTGTTTTGTATTGAGGCAATACATATATGGAATATTAAATGGAATATTTAAGATGGAGGGGTAATGTCAAAATCTAAAGTTACTGCACACAATGTTGAGTCCGAAGGGCTGCAACGTGCCCAACTGGAAGATGAGATGCTTCGTCCAGCTTGTGACGGGCTTCACAGGACTTTTGCAGCAGGCAAAGCACCCAAGTCTAGGTCATGATCAATAAAATCAGTGGTTCTCATAACAATCTGTGGGAACCCCATGACATACCTTCCTTCAGTCCAATAAAACAGCGAGCACGATTCTCTGTTCCTTGCCACTCAGTCAACTGTGTATACATGCTGTCACTCTTTTTTATTCCATGGGATTTAACTTTATTGATGAGCCACTTTGGCCATGTGACACTTTGGTCTCTTAAAAACCAAGATGCCCCACATCAACTGTAATAAGTTCATCGATCCTGCCTGTTACCTCATAAAAAAACATTTAATCGAGTTATTTAAACATGATGTGCCCACACAAATCCATGTTGGTTTTCCTTAATTAATTCATAGTTGTCCAACTGACTGCTAATTTTGTACCAGATTTATCATTTCTAGAAGCTTTCCCACCACTGAGGTTAAATTGACTGGCCCATAGGTGCTCAGTTTTGCCTGACACCCTTTTTGAAAAAGGGTGTTACATTTGCAATTTCCAGTTCACTGGAATCACCTCTGTATCCAAGCAGGATTAGAAGATTATGGTCAGTACCTCCACAATTTCCAAATTTACTTCTCTCAATATCCTTCAATGTATCTGAACTTTCATCACAAAAGCACAGACAGCTTGTACTATCATATGACACCAAGAGATTATATACAATTGAAACCACTTCTAAGGCAACAGAGACAGAGGAGATGTGCAGAAGTGAACTGGACAGAGGACTTTTTTCTCCCACTTTATAAACACACACAAGGCAGTTTCACCAATTTGAGCAAGCAATTATGTAAACCCAAAGGACTTAAAATTTAACTGTCGAATATTAGCATAGGGTTGTAAACTGTATGAAAATGTTCACTTTGAAAATTACAAAAGAGTGCAGGTTCAAGGAGGGGAAAACAGCCTAGAGAAGGTAAAGAAACATCATCAAACTCACAGATGAAGGGAATTTACCTTGGTTTCAGTAGCTGGAGGCTCAATGGAGACCTGAGTCAGTTTGAAGATATGGTTTTACAATGTGCCTCTGCCCTTAAGAAACAAAACTTCATCCCCAAAAGCATTTCATTACAGAGTGTACAGAAAAAGAGATAGACGATATGTATAAAATAAAATTTAACTTTGCACTCTCAGTTATTCACTCCTTAAACCGAATCTTTACAGTTCTCTCTCATTTTCCCAATTTCAAGGTTATAATTACATTCTTGAAAATATATCAGCAATTATATTATCCTTTCAGTAACATGAACAATCATTAAGTTATAAGACTTTCAGTAAGCTCCATTGGGAAAATCTATAATTCTGAACCTCAGAATTTTCCACCAAGGCCAGTATATACTAATGTCTCTTTACAGCCATGATGGGTATATCCTCAAAATGTTTCAGAGCCAGTCACAATCACATGGTTTTCGTTTTGACCGTAGCATAGCTCTTTTGATACTGATGAACCTTTTTTGAAAAATGCCCTACTGAACTCTCTATGCCTGATGCAATAAGATCTCACTACCCCCAAGTCACTGGTATGGAATACCACCTTGAACGGTTTAGAGAAATTAGGGGCAGCAAACACTGATTTATTAGTTAGGATTGTCTTAAGCTTCTCAAAAGCTGTCTGGCATTCTCTTGACAATACCACCTTTGCCTTCTTTTGCTATAAATCTGTTAGTGAAGCAGTTTGTGGGCAGAACGATAGCACAGTGGTTAGCGCAGTTCCTTCACAATTCCAGGGTCCCAGTTCGATTCCTGGCTTGGGTCACTGACTGTGCGGAGTCTGCACGTTCTCCCCGTGTCTGCGTGGGGTTCCTCCAGGTGCTCGAGTTTCCTCCCACAGTCCAAAGATGTGCAAGTTAGGTGGATTGGCCATGCTAACTTGCCCTTAAGTGTGCAAAAACGGTTGGGTGGGGTTACTGGCTTATAAAAATAATAATAACAACAATCGCTTATTGCCACAAGTATGCTTCAACAAAGTTACTGTGAAAAGCCCCTAGTCGCCACATTCCGGCGCCTGTTCGGGGAGGCCGGTACGGGAATTGAACCCATGCTGCTGGCCTTGTTCTGAATTACAGGCCAGCTGTTTAGCCCACTGTTATTACAGGCTAGGGTGGACATGTGGGCTTGGGTATGGTGTTCTTTCCAAGGACTGGTGCAGACTCGATGGGCCGAATGACCTCTTTCTGCACTGTAAATTCTATGATTATATGATGCTGAAGTTGGTCATAAACGTACGATCGAATCTGCACATCCCCAAAAATCTCATCATTTCCTGTTCAGTTACAGGGACAGGGAATTCCATCAAAACCTGTACTTTCACTGTTCTTGGCAATATGCCCTGGATGAGTTAATCGCACTTTTGCAAGATTTATTACTAGATCCACTAACTATACAATTGTTAAAGACTTCCAATTGTTTCACATGATCTTTCTTGTTGCTGTAAATCAGTACACCATCCAATTAAATTCCACAATTAGGAAGACTAGTTACAACGATTCATTAATCTTTGGAAAGCGCTTGGAGCATTTTTTAGCCCGGATGGAACACTTTGCAGTGATACAGCCCATTTGGCATGACTAAATTTGATATCTCCTTTGTTTGTGACAATAAAGGTTCCTACCAACCCTGTCAATACAATCTTCTAAATAAGGGATTGAATTTTTGTTATTGCATTAATCATTTTACAATCCATGTAGAATCTGGTTGACCTCATCAGGTTTAGGCATTAATGATGACTGAATACTGTTGAATTCCAACTACTTTGACTAGGTTCAGATGGTGATTTTCTAACATAAACTGAATTTGTTTCTGTGAGCTTAAACATTAAGAAGGTTGCTTTATCTGAGAATATTTCCCTATGTCCACATCAGCGATGGCTGAAGATTTACACTCTGGTTTATCCTTATAGATCCCTCTAAAGTTTGTCAATAACCTCACTAGACCTTGTCATCTTGTCCCGAAGAATGAAAATATGGTACCCAACTGTCATAATATTTCAGTGTTAGCTAATCAGATATTAGGAGGTTCAATTTGTAAACTAAGCCTCCTTTTGCCTCATTCTCACTGTCTTTTTCATCCTCCACTGCGTTTACAACCGTATATACTGCTTCTTCCCTCCAATGGTATTGTTTAACATATTGATTTGATTCAGCTGATTCTTTTTCCAGTGATCTAGGGTGTCTATCAAACATCTCTTTCAGATCATCTATGTCTTTAAAAACATTTCAGCAAACCAAATATTTGTTTGTGCAATCACATTGACTCGGTTGATGAACATTGTCTTGCCGTTGCTTGGGTCACCATAAATGAAAAAAATCCTGGAGCCCTTACCTGGAACTGTTCTGTCTCTTTATCCTTGCTTGGGTTTTCTGCAATTAAGGAGGGGAGCTACTAACTTCACTCCACTTAATCATTTCCCGCAAGTAAATCAACTCCATCTATGGGTAACTTCAGGACAATCCCTGCTGTCACTATCCTAGACATTTGGTCATAGTTGTATACCCAGTACAAAGGTACAGGTACATATTTCCCGGCAATGCCATTTATTAAATTGTTCGCTTAAATACACGTTCTGGGGGTGAAGCTATGCCATTCCCCAGCAAAAATGTTTGAGTGGCTCCCATTTCTCATTTGAGGGCTATCGGGTTACTTTTGTTCTCGACAAGAATTCTTTATGACACTCGTGTACCTTACTCACATCTCCAAAAATCACAGCAGTGTCCACACTAGATTTCACAGTTACAGTTAATGCTACAAAACTTGATCTTTTGTATTTTCAGTCAGGACTCATTTTCCTGAATCGCCTTGCCTTACATACCCCAATAAATCTCATGGATTACTCGCACAACTTCCAGAATTCTGCACTAAAGTTACAATGTTACCTCGGCTTTTGAATATCACTTATACCCCCAGCACCTTCCTTTCCCATCCAAGGAGAAATCCACAGTTTATAATCTTTATTATTGTCACAAGTAGGCTTACATTAACACTGCAAAGTCACTGTGAAAAGTCCCTAGTCGCCACATTACTGCTCCTGTTTGGGTACAAGGAGGGAGAATTCATAATGTCCAAATTACCACGTCTTTTGGGACTTGTGGGAAGAAACCGGAGCACCCGGAGGAAATCCACGCAGGCACAGGGAGAATGTGCAGACAGTGACCCAAGCCAGGAAACGAACCTGGGACCCTGGCGCTGTGAAGCGACAGTGCTAACCACTGTGTTACCGTGCCACCCAATTCCTGGGCCATTGCCAGTTTCTCCTTCTCTTCCCTGGCTACACGCCTTTCTTTCAACTTCCCATCTTCTATCCTTCTTGGGTTTGTGGGGGGGCGACGGAAAAAGGGTTCGGATTTATTGACTAGCTCATAATTGTCAGTCTTCTCTGTGCTTTTCTAGCTTTTCTTCCACATGGATTCTAACTAACTACTGGAGGAAGTGAATTTTTTAATTCTTCCAGAAGAATTATGTCCCTCAGGGAACATAACGTTCTATTTGGCCTGTGAATGAAATTACTTTGCTTTACCATTGAAAATTCAACTTTGGCCTGCTCAGGTGTTTCATTATTTTGTGAAATTTCTGCCTGTACACCACAAGGACAACTCATAGGCATTGAGACAAACCTTTTTTACTGCTTCATAATCCTCTTGGGAAATTGATGCATAGAAACATTTAAAAAAAGGAGTAAGCCATTTGGCCCATTGCGCCTGATCCACCATTTCATTATCTCCACGGCCGGTCGTCCAATCAATTGCCTGTTCCCATCTCCCCACCCCACGATATCCTTTGATCCCTTTCATGCAAAGAGCTATACCTAATTCCTTCTTGAAAACATACTCGGCGTGGTCCAACGGAAAAGTTTCTGAGCGTCATTTGTGGCGGGTTTTGCTGGGAGTTTCCTGCCGGCTCTGCTGGCAAGTTCCCCACTGCTGTTTAACCACACTTAGTCACTTTTCTGGGCCCTGGGGAGTTTCTCACCGGTTTAGGCCACACTTAGAATTATTTTCATCACTGGGGAGCTGAACTCAGATCGGGCCACCATTTTGAAAAAGTGCCCCAATCTCTAAGTGAATTTGTGCGTCCCCCACATCCCCCACCCATGGGTAATGTCACCCTACCTCCCCCCATACACATGGGCATTACCCCACATCCCCCAAGTGATGGCACCACGTTATGGGATCTCCTGCCCCCCCCCCCCTCTTCAGGCCCCCTCAGTCCCCTTTCAGGAACTTTCTACCAGGACCCCCACCGACACTCCTCCCCCCCCCCCCCCAAACCTCCCAGAGGCTCCTTCTTACCTGCCTACGCCCGCCTCCCCTCAGGCCCCAACTCTTGGCAGTGCCACCCTGACACCAGGCACCCTTGCATTGTCAACTTGGCAGTGCCACCTGGGGATCTTGGCAGTGCCACCTGGGGATCTTGGCAGTGCCAGGGTGGCAGTGCCGAGGTGCCAGCTGGGCAGTGCAAAAGTGCCCACCATCCAGGGAGAGGGCCGAGGTGGGGCCACCCTGCCCTATCCCTGACCACCAAGGGGGCTCCAATGGTTTGTGTGGATCAGCACCGAACTGCACCCGGCTAGGGACTCTCTGGGGAGGCCGTTAGATGCTGAGAGACCGGTAGATCCCGGGTGAGTAGGCCTGAGTTGGTTTATGGCCTGCTTACTCGTACGTGGCTTGGTCATGCCCATTATGGGCAGGTTCCTGATCTTGACGCCTTGTGGGACTTGGGTAGATGTCGCGAGGCATAGAGGCTGCTGGGAAGCCCGCAGGTGGTCTCACCCAGCATCTACTGGCCGCGCTGCACTCCTATTCGAGCACAAAGCAGCCAGTAGATCTCGCCCACTATGTCTTTGCCGTAACTACTTTCTGTGATAGAGAATTCCACAAGCTGATCAATCTCTGGGTGAAGAAATTTCTCCTCATCTCAGTCCCAAATGGTCAAATCCATATCCTCAGACTCTGGTTTTGAACGTGCCCACCATCAGGAACACCTTTCCTGCATCTACCCCAACTAGTCTTGTTAGAATTTTATCAATTTCTATGAGACCCCCCTCAGTCTTCTGAACACCAGCGAACATAATCCTCACCAATCTCTCCTCATCAGTCGATCCTGCCATCCCAGGAATCAGTCTGGTAAACCTTTGCTGCACTCCCTCTATAGCAAGACATCCTTCCTCAGATAAGGAGACCAAAACTGCACACACTATTCCAGGTGAGGTCTCATCAAGGCCCTGTATAACTGCTGCAAGATATTCCTGCTTCTGTACTTCAATCCTCTCAACTATGAAGGCCAACATATCATTTGTGTTCTTTTCACCTACTGCACCTGCATGCTTACCTTCAGCGACTGGTGTACAAGGACATCCAGGTCTCGTTACACATTTCCCTCTCTCAATTTATAGTCACTCGGGTAATAATCTACCTTCCTGTTTTTGTTATCAAATTGAATAACCTCACATTTATCCACATTATACTGCACCTGCCATGCTGTTGCCCACTCACTCAACTTGTCCAAATAACACTGAAAGATCTCTGCATCCTCCTCACAGCTCACCCTTCCACCCCGTCTTGGCTCATCTGCAAATTTGGTGATACTGCATTTAATTCCTTCATCTAAATCATTAATATACATTGTGAATAGCTGGAGACTGAGCACTGATCCCTGCAGTATCCACCAGTCACTGCCTGTCATTCAGAAAAAGACTTGTTTAATCTTACTCCTTGTTTCCAGCCTGCCAACCAGTATGCTGTCCATCTCAATGCGCTATCCCCAATCCTAAATCTTTAATCTTGCATGCTTAGGCGTTTCAATATCACTTACATCCTACTTTCTGGTCGGAGAAGAAATTTCAGGGGATTCTTTGTTTTCTCTTCACTGGCTAAGCACCCTTCTTTCACGTTCCCATCTTCTATCCTTCTCAGTTTTGTATAGGGTGACGGAAATCGCATGACTTCTACCCATCAACCTACTCTGCAGGAGCAATGTCCAATTTTCTTTTGGCCACTTAATTTGCATAGCTACCTTCTCAAAAGAAATAAAACTACAAACTGCATCCCTTTCCTCAAACTTTGGAAGGACTTAATTTAATCTAATCTCCACTGGAAGTGGTTTTTCTGTAATCATAATTTCCCTCAACATCTGAGGCCTTTTATTTTTAATTCCAGCCTTTTAAACTGCCTCTCATTTCTTCACTCTTCTCTCATTTGTTAACTGCTGTCTCTAGAGGACAGGTTTTTGCATTTCCATTTGCCTCTCTTTTTCTTTCTAATTCAAGTTTTTTTCAGTTCCTTTTCATATTCAAGCTGCATCATTTGCAACTGAATCCTAAACCCACTCAATTGACCGAGTCCCCTGGAGCACATGGTCTCTCTTGTGTCCCTTTCAATTTCAAATGTTGCGCTATTACCATAAGTATGTCCGCTTTCCTCACCCCTACGGTTAATTCTATCTGCAACCTATCCACTAATCCTGTTACCTTAGCCTCTGTTACTTTTTGATATCCTGTCTGGGAAAAATCTTCAATCTTTCAAAAAGTATTAGTACCTTCCAAATCCATTTTGGTTTATTATTGTATAAGAAACTTCATACCTTTCCTTTTACCCTTTACCAATTATTATCCTGTGTCCAATCACCCATTGTCTGCATTTGAAAAATTCTTCAACAACCCCAATTTATGTTTGACTGAGATGGGAGTCCTGTATCCCCTCTCATCCCTCTTCATGTTCCCCTAGTCCTGCCTCTGCCTCCATCTCACTCCTCCATTTCTCCCCCCCACCAAAGTACTGCCTCTGTCTCACCCTTCCCTTCTCGTACAGTTGCCCAAAGCCTTACCCCATCTCATCCCTCCCATTTCATACTTCCCCCTGCCTCCAGTTCCGTCTCTGTCTGACCCCTCCCCACTGTCTTGCCTCCCATTCCCAGCCTTGGTGCAGTTTGTACTACATGCACCTGATATTTTGTATTTAGGGTCTTAAAGCAATGTGAAAGCAGTGTCTACTGACGTCCAAGTTGTGGATGAACTGAAGCTTGGCAGGTGATCACCACTCATATGCAATCGTAAAACAGACAGACTAATTATCTGCTGGTGGCACATTTAATTTGGAGGGAGAATGTAATTCTAGCAAGTTGGCCTTTTAACAAGCATTCTCAGGGTCTGTTTCTGGTTGCCAATATAGATCAGCAGAAAAGTCTTTAACCCACCAAAATCAGGAGAACAAATCTCCAAACTAATTTTCTGGGAAATCTGACTTTTGCAATCGTGCAAAATTTTGCACCGCTGGCGGGAGCAGAAGATTTCTTCCATGGCATCCAGCATAGAAAGTAGCCATTTGGCCGTTCATTTAAAAAAATAAATTTAGTGTACCCAATTATTTATTTTTCCAACTAAGGGACAATTTAGCGTGGCCAATCCATCTAACCTGCACATCTTTGGGTTGTGCGGGTGAAACCCACGCAGACACGGGGAGAATGTGCAAACTCCACAGTGACCCAGGGCCGGGATCGAACCCGGGTCCTCAGCGCCATCGACAGCAGTGCTAACCACTGCATCACTGTGCCGCCCCCCCCATTTGGCCTTTCTAATCCATGCCGGCTCTCCATAGAGCAAATCATTCCCCAAGTCTATTCCCTAAAGCCCTATAAGTTTATTTCCTTCAGTGCCTATCCTATTTCCTTTCCAAATCACTGATCGTCTCTCGGGCAGTGATATTGGTTTTGCTACGTTGAAAGGTTTCTCGTCGCATTCCCCTGAAATATTTTACCGCCAGCCTTGAGTCTGCACCAACCCTCTGAAAGAACACCCAACCTTGGCCCACTCTTCCACCCTATCCCACAACCCCATAACCTCACCTAACATGTACATCTTTTGAACACTAAGGGGCAATTTAGCATGACTAAACCACCTAACCTGCATGTCTTTAGATTGTGGGAGGAAACTGGAGCACCTGGAGGAAGCTCATGCAGATATGGGGAGAACGCGGAAACTCCACAAAGTCACCCAAGGCCAGAACTGTACCTGGGTCCCTGCTGCAATGAGACAGCAGTGCTGACCCCTATGCCACCATGCCGACTGATGTCCGGGGGGAGGGCTACTTTTAGAGCGGTTGAGGAGGGTTGGGAACCTATGTAAGGATTCAGAGCAGGGGGAATCAAGAACAAGAGAAAAAAGACAGCAAGGAGAATAACAAAAGTGGTAGGCAGAGAATTTAAGGGCCTGCATCAGATAATGACATTATGAAAAATAGTAGGGACGAGGTAAGGAATGTTAAAAGGACTAGCCTTTAGGTTTTGTACCTGAACGCGTGAAGCATTTGGAACAATATGGCTGCATTAGTTGCACCGTTAGATGTAAAGTGGTATGATATATTTGCAATTAAGGACCCATGGCTCCAAGTTGACCAAGAATGGGAACTAAACATTGAGGGCTATTTTGTTTTTAGGAAGGAGAGACAGGGGAGGAGGAACTCGGGGAGCAGATAGAGGACGGGACTTGGGCGGATGCCTTGGAGAGAGTCAACTCTTCCTCCTCATGTGCGAGGCTTAGTCTCATCCAATTTAAGGTGCTGCACCGGGCCCACATGTCCGAGACTAGGATGAGTAGGTTCTTCGGGGGTGCGGACAGGTGCACCAGATGTTCGGGGAGTCCTGCGAACCACGCCCATATGTTCTGGGCATGCCCAGCACTGGAAGAATTCTGGAAGGGGGTGGCGGGGACGGTGTCGAGGGTGGTTGGATCCAGGGTCAAACCAGGGTGGGGACTCGCGATTTTTGGAGTTGCGGTAGAGCCGGGAGTGCAGGAGGCGAAAGAGGCCGGTGTCCTGGCCTTTGCGTCCCTAGTAGCCCGTCGAAGGATTCTGTTACAATGGAAGGATGCAAGGCCCCCAAGTGTGGAGACCTGGATCAGTGACATGGCGGGATTTATAAAATTGGAAAAGGTCAAATTTGCCCTGAGAGGATCAATACAAGGGTTCTATAAACAATGGCAGCCTTTTCTGGACTTCCTGGCTCAGAGATAGGTAACTGGGTCAATAGCAGCAGCAACCCGGGGGGGGGGGGGGGGGTGCAGTGCATTATTGTAGTGTTTATTCTGTAACTTTATAGTGTGTTAATTTGCGTTGTTGTTAAAATGCTGGGTTGTTCATGGGGATGGGGCGAATGTATATGATTGTTAATATTATTGTTATTTTCGGTATTTTACTAAGGTGCGTCAATGTTGTATAAAATCAAAATTTCTCAATAAAAATTATTTAAAAAAAAAAAGGAAGGAGAGACAGAAAGGAAAATATGGTGGAATTGCATCAAAGAAGATATTGATACAATATTGAGGAAAAATATTAGCACAGATGATGTGGAATCTGTATGGGTCGAGTTAAGAAACGCCTATGGGCAAAGTTTTTTCATAGAGATGGTATACAGACCACCAAACTACAGTGGTATTGTTGGGAATAGCATTACATTGGAAATCAGAGATGCACGTGATAAAGGAACATCGGTGATTATGGGTGACTTTAATCTGCATATAGATTGGGCGAGTCAAATTATTCAGAGTCCAATAGAGGAATTATTTCTGGAATGTGTACGGGATGGTTTTCTGGACCAATACATTGAGGAACCAAGGGAACAGGCCATCTTGGACTGGGTGATGTGCAATGAAAAAGGATTAGTTGGCAATCTAGCTGTGATAGAACCCTTGGGGATGAGTGACCATAATATGATAGAATTCTTTATCAAGGTGGATAGTGAGGTAGTTGATTCAGACAGCATTGTTGTGAATCTCAATATAGGTAACTATGATGGTTTGAGGTATGAGCTGGCAATGATGGACTGGGAAGCATTACTCAAAGGAAGGACAGTTGACAGGCATGGCAGGTATTCAAGGAACTAATAGGTGAACTCCAAAAGATGTTTATTCCTATTTGGCACAAGAGTAGAAAGGGAACCGTGCAAACCATGGCTTACAAGGGAAATTAGAGATAGTATTAGATTCAAAGAAAAGACATACAAATTAGCAAGCAAAAGCAATAGACCTGAGGATTGGGAATGGTTTAAAATTCAGCGCAGGCCGAACAAGGAATTGATTAAGGGGAAAATACAATATGAAAGTTAGCCAGCAGAGAACATAAAAACTGACTGCAGAGGTTTCTATAGGTATGTAAAGAGAAAAAGACTGATAAAATCTAACGTAGGCCCCTTACAGTCAGAAACAGGGTAATTCATAATAGGGAACAAAGAAATGGCTCAGGAACTAAATTCATACTTTGCTTCTGTCTTCACAAAGGAATACATGAATAAAGTACCGCAAGTTCTGAGAAACAAAAGTTTCAGTGAAGAACTGAAGAAAATTAGTATTAGTAAACACATAGGTTGGGGGAAATTAAAGAGACTGAAGGTGGATAAATCTCCAGGGCCTCATAACCTTAATTCCAGAGTACTTAAGGAAGTGGCCCCAGAAATAGTAGATTCACTGGTGGTTATTTTCCAAAATTCTTTAGACTCTGGAATGGTTCCTACAGATTCGAGGGTAGCTAATATTACCCCGCTATTCAAAAAAGGGAGGTAGAAGACAGGGAACACAGACCAGTGAGCCTAACGTCGGTAGTAGGGCAGTTGCTAGAGTCCATTTCAAGGATTTCATAGCACAGCATTTAGAAAGCAGGGGTATAATCAGACAAAAAATCAGCTTAGATTTAGGAAAGGGAAATCATGCTTGACAAATCTACTAGAATTCTTTGAAGATATAATTAATAGAGTTGACCAGGGAGAACCGGTGGATGTGGTTTATTTGGACTTTCAGAAGGCTTGCGACAAGGTGTCACATAGCAGATTACTATGTAAAGTTAAAGCGCATGGGATTGTGGGTAGTGTGTTGAGGCGGATAGAAAGTTGGTTAGTAGACAAAGCAAAAAGTTGGAATAAATGGGTCTTTTTCTGATTGGCAGGCAGTATTGGCAGTGCTGTAGGGATCTGTGCTAGGACCCCAACTGTTCACATTGTATATTAATGATTTGGATGAGGGAGCTAAATGTATTATCGCCAAATTTTCAGATGTTACAAAGTTGGGTGGGAGGGTGAGCTGTGAGGAAGATGCAGTTGGACAGGATGAGTGAATGGGCATGGCAGATGCAGTATAATGTGGATAAATGTGAGGTTATCCACTGTGGTAGCAGAGTATTATTTGAATGAGTGTAAATTGAAAGAGGTGGATACTCAGCGAGACCTTGGGTGTCCTCGTGCATCAGTTGCTGCAGGTTCAGCAGGATGTAAAGAAGGCATATGGTATGCTGGCCTTTATTGCAAGAGGATTCGAGTACAGGAGCAGGGATGTCATGCTGCAATTATACAGGGCATTGGTGAAGACACACCTGGAATATTGATTGTTGTTTTGGTCTCCTTATCTGGGGAAGGATGTTCTTGCTATAGAGGGAGTGCAGCGAAGATTTACCAGACTGGATGGCGGGGCTGATGTACGAGGAGAGATCGAGTCGGTTAGGCCTGCATTTACTGGAGTTCAGACGAATGAGGGAGGATTTCACAGAAACCTATAAGATTCTAACCAGCCTAGACAGGGTAGATGCAAGAAGGATGTTCCCGATGGTCAGGGTGTCTAGAATCAGGGGTCACAGTCTGAGGATACGAGGTAGACCATTTAGGAAGAGATGAGGAGAAATTTCCTCACCCAGAGCATGGTAAGCGTGTGGAATTCATTACCACGGAAGTAGTTGAGGTCAAAACATTGTATGTTTTCAAGAAGCAGATCGATGTAGCACCTGGGCGAAGGGGATCAAAGGATACGGGGGGGGGGGGGGGTGATAGAAACGTGATTAGGCTATTGGGTTGGATGATCAGACATAATCATAATCAATGGTGAAGTAGGCTCGAAGGGCCAAATGGCCTCCTCTTGCTCCTATTTTCTACATTTCTATGTAACCACTGTGTCACCAGGTCACCCCAGGCTGAGAGCACACCCTTACATCTTAGTTCAAATTTTTAGGTTTAGTTATCTAAAGAACATAACCAATCAACAAGACATGCTTGGCACACTGTGATAACAGTTTATATCAACTTGGTCCATTTTGTACATCTTTTGTACTCAGATGCATTCTGAGTCTCGACACAAGTGATCACATAGCACAACAGTTAGGGGAATACTGAATCAGGCATGACAGCTTTAGCTAAATAGTAGTCAAATTAGTGGAAATAGCTGGTGGTGAAACCAGAGATAATGATCTAATTGAAGATACATTTGTTTTGTTTTGAAAGATTTCTATGAGATCCTCCCTCATTCGTCTGAACTCCAGTGAATGCAATCCTCACCGACTCAATCTCTTGTTTTGAAACACACTCTAATTTTCAAAGTATTTCTTTGTGGAAGATTACAGATTGTAATGTACTGTAACACGTTCAACGTGTTCACAAGGTTGCCTTCTTCAATGTACCAGGATCAAGATCAATGGGAGGCAGTGGTAATGTCACTGGACTAATAATCCAGAGTCTCAGGCTAATATTCTGGTGCGATTAAAATCCCACCACTGCATTCAATTCATAAATCTGGAATTAAAAGCTATTCTCAGTGTTGGTGACCATGAAACCATTGTCAATAATCTTAAAAAACAAGCTAGGTACCTGGATGGCCTACACATGATTCCAGATCCACAGCAATGTGGCTGACTCTGAAATGCCCTCTGAAATTGCCTAACAAGCCACTCACTTGCATCAAACTGCTACAAAGTCTAAAAGGAATTAAACCAGATGGATTACCTGGCATCAACCTAGGCTCTGGAAATGATAAAGCAAGCCCAACCCTATCAAACCTGCAAACGTTCTCCTACTAATATTTGGGGGCTTTGTGCCAAAATTGGGAGAGCTGCCCCACAGGTTGACCAAGCAACAAATTGACATTGTAGTCATATCTTACAGACAACGTCCCAGATGCCACCATCACCATTGCTGGGTATGTCCTGTTCTACCGGCAGGACAGACTCACCAGAGGTGATAGCACAGTGGTATATATATTCATGAGGGAATTAACCAGAGAGCCCTTAACATTGATAATTTGCTTGTGATTAACTGAAGGTGGCTCAACAAATATCTCCACTCTCAATAGCCATCACAAATGGGGATGTATGATTGCACAATGCTCAGCACCATTTGTGACTCTTCAGATACTGGAGCAGTCCATGTCCATATGCATCGAGACCTGGACAATATTCAGGTTTGGGCTAACAAATGCAAGTAACATTTGCACCACACAAATGTCAGGCAATGGCCATCTCCAACAAGAGAGAATACAACCATCTCCCCACGCCATTCAATGGCATTGTCATTGTTGAATTCCCCACCCTCAACATCTGGGGTTGCCAGTGACCAGCCACATAACTACTGTGGCTACAAGAACAGATCAGAGGTTGGAAATTATGTGACGATTGTCACAAGTAGGCTTACATTAACACTGCAATGAAATTACTGTGAAAAGCCCCTTGCTGTTCCATCACTGCTGCTGGGTCAAAATGCTGGAGTTCCTTACGTAACAGCATTGTGGGTGTTCCTACAACACATGGACTGTAGAGGTTCAAGAAGGCAGTTCACCACCACCTTCTCAAGGACAACTAGGGGGGGCAATAAATGCTGGTCTAGCCAATGACAGCCACATTCCACGATCGAATAAATAAAAATAAGACTAACCTCAGAGATAGATGAGTCATCTCTACCTATGCAGGTTGCTTGACAAGTGGTTAACAAGAGAGGCCTAGATAAGAGTGGATGTGGAGATGATGTTCCCACCAGTAGGAGAGACTAGAACCCGAGGCACAGCCTCAGACTCGAGGGACGAACCGTTAAAATTGAGATGAGAGAAATTTATTCAGCCAGAGGGTGGTGAATTTGTCAAACGCATTGCCACAGAAGGCTGTAGAAACCAAGTCACTGAGTGCCTTTAAGACAGAGATAGATAGGTTCTTGGTTAATAAGGCCATCAGGGGTTATGGAGAGAAGGCAGGATAATGGGGATGAGAAACATATCAGCCATGATCGATTGACGGAGTAAACATGATGGCTCCTATATCTTATGGTCTCATCTTATGGTAGAAACTGTTAATATTGATCACTTTATCATCAAATGTTTATGCTTCTTTGCAACGGTCACTTTAAAGAGGGCTTGGCTTTGTCCAGAAAAGGTGGGTGGGGGCGATTACTGTCAGAAATGTCCTTATCATTTACGCCTCTGATTTCTGATAATCTATTTTGACTAACAACTCTGTAAACAGGAGATGGGTATAAAGTTGACAAACAATCCCAATCAGTACCGTTTCACTGTACTGCTATATGATTGAAGGAAAATGGAGAATTCTTGAGATTGTTTTGCTGTAATAAAAGGATAAAAGTTATGTGCTGCTGAGAAATGCTGCAATTTCTGGATTTATATTGCTTTGAAAGAATGCCAGTAAAGTAACATATTCAACAGTGACATTTGCTATAAATTACACAAAACTGGGTGGGAGGGTGAGCTGTGAGGAGGATGCAGTGATCCTTCAGTGTGATTTGTGATTTGAGTGAGTGGGCAAATGAATGATAGACGCATAATCATTTGGATAAATGTTAAGTTATTCACTTTGGTAGCAAAAACGGGAAGTCGGATTATTATCTGAATGGCCATAAATTAGGATAGGAGAATGTGCAACGAGACCTGGGTTTACTCGTACACTAGTCACTGCCAGCATGCACGTACAGCAGGCGGTAGAAAAGACAAGACCTTCATAGTGAGAGGATTAGAGTGCAGGAGCAGGGAAGTCTTGCTGCAATTATAAAGGGCATTGGTGAAGCCTGGAATATTGTGTGCAGTTTTAGTTTATTTATCTGAGGAAAGATGTTCTTGCTATAGAGGGAGTGCAGCGAAGGTTTACCAGATTGATTCCTGGGATGGCAGGACAGGTATGAGAAGAGATTGAGTCGGTTAGGACTGTATTCGCTGGAGTGCATTTTGAGGTAGCTTCAGATTTCTATGGCGACTATTCTAGAATGAATTTTCTAGGAAGACACCTGCGACATCAGAGAACTAAACTTTGGATGTGCAAAGAAATTAAGAAATGGAGCTGTAACATGTTAATCACAACAGAGTAGCATTTTGAAATTAAGCACTCAATAATATTGGCATACCATTTTTACAGTAGCAGCTTTATTTATTTGCAGGAACAATGCCAGTCTAAGTGAAGAACGAGGCAGTTATAAATTCAAGCAAAGGTGCAACAGTCACTACGATAATGACTTATTTGAAGCATCACATTTTTCCACTGTACTCCTAACTAGCTCCAATACATAAGCGAAGCCTTACTCACAATCCTGTCTGAATGGTTTCCTGATATATAGCTAACATGTACCTCATTGGTAAAGAGATTAAACCTCCTGTGAGAGCACCTGTTATGTTCGGCCTGAGAAACAAGTCCAGAGTATCTACTACAGATTCCTAGCCAGCGGCTTACTCCTGAAAAATACACAATTTCTTGAAGAATGCAGGAGTACCAATATCCTAATTCATTCCTCTGTAAACAAGTCATTTTCTAGCAGTAAAGTATTTTCTACAATTATTGGTCTGCTTCTTTAAAAAAAAGGCAGATATTTTCAGTCCAGAAAAAGAATCGTGTCAGACATCGTCCAATGTTTAACACTTAATTTGGTATTCTTAATAAACAACAATACCAGTTTTACAACTCACCAATCATGTTGACAGGGGAACGATTGCTCCAGTCATTTTAGATAAAATTACAAGAGCAACATTACATTAGCTTATGTTGAAACTACACTACACATCTGGAATCTAATGTAGTTGTTTACAATTTTTTAAAAATCCCTGCTGCATTACAGTACAAACTGAGGAAATATTGCTGATATGATGCTTTATGGTCCAGTAACCTTGCAGCCCCCATATGCTCAATATAGACGACGAGCACAAACTGCACTAATTTTCCATTCCGTACCTCCATTGCAACAGGAACACACCAAGTGCCATGCGAGTATATTACATTACTGTTACTGTATTATTGCATCAATCACAAAATTTGTTTTAATGGATAACATTCACATTTAAAGAAATTATTTTAAATCACATAAAATGGGAATAGAGGGATACGGGATACGGACCCTGGAAGCATAGAAGATTTTAGTTAAGACGGGCAGCATGGTCGGCGCAGGCTTGGAGGGCCGAAGGGCCGAAGGGCCTGTTCCTGTGCTGTACTTTTCTTGGTTCTTTGTTGTTTTTTGTTAAAACACTGGTTATAAATACCATCCCATGACAGAATTCAGCTAATTACCAAATAATAAATTTCCCAGAATCTGGCCAACTCACAATTTACTACCTTTACATCTATTTTCAAAGATTTTATTTTTAAAATAAGTCACAATTTCAGTTCAAAAAAGAATGTCACAAAAGGCTCAATGTTTAATATTATTCTTTTCACTGTAAGTAACTCAGAGTATTAGCTTCAAAATTTCTGACTACAAAATCTCAAATCCATTAGCCTAATAAGAGATGAATTGACTGCGTTTTAGTCATTTTAAAATGGCAATAATTGCATCATATAATATTGAAAATAAGCCAAACACATGGACCGGCATATAATGTACAACTAGTTAAAAAGATGACCAGCAATATACCTTAGAAAAATTAGGTTGAGGCATTTTTGGAAATTCCAGGCTGCAAAATACATTGTAGTGCACTTATCTACTCAGAATGAGTGCATTAAACTATGAAATATTTCAAGCCTATAAATAATGACATAATAGAGATTTTGAAGCAATAATGGGTTAAAGTGGTTTTAAATCAATCTTATTTTATATGTATAATTGTGCAGAAAGGTGAACATTAGGCAATTATAATTGTACAACTCATCAAATTCAAAAGATCTACAACAAAATGGCATTTTTCTTTTAATGACGAACATTTCAGTACAATTGGGGTCTAAAGCCCAATGTATTAGTATTCCTTTTTATCTTGCCCTGAGACTATTTTTTAATCACTTACCTACACAATTATCACAAAGGCTACAGTGAGAGGCACGCGGTGGCCGGAAGATCTTACAGGTAAAGCAATACTTTAACTTGACCGTCTGCCCATTAATGATCACTTCTTTTGTTCTGGGGGGAGGTCGATAACTACCTCCTGAACCATTAGCGATATCTAAACAAGAAAAAAGATAGCAAATTTAAAAACTTATAATTTAATCAATTGTAAAACTTAAAAGTTGATTCAGTCTTAATGTTTACATAAACAAAAGAATGCTGAACTTTCAAATCTAAACCAAATATAGAAATGAGCTGTTTAAGCACAATATTTTGTCCAGCAACAATTTATAGTGCAGTTTTGGCTGTCTAACATAAAATGTATCAGCAATAGGCTTTTCAAACAGGATTGCCTTCAATTATAGGAACAATAAAAGATAAGACATTTAGCCAAATGGCCCCTCGAATCTGGTCTGCCATTCAAAATCATCCTTGATATGATGTTGGCCTTAAACCCAGTTTCCTGCCTGTTTCCCATAACCCTCAACTTTCATTTAGTTCAAAAACATGTCCATCTCAACTCTGAACATATTCACTGAGCCAGCCTTCACTGCTCTTTGAGGGAAGAGTATTCAAGATTCAGACCCTCTCAGAGAAGTTCCTCTTCAATTCCATCTTAAATGAGAGATTGTCAAACTGAAACTCTGCCCCCTAATTTCCCTCTTTAGAGGAAAAAAAAACTCTTAGCATCACCCCCACACTTCTCATTTTGGTAAACCGAAGAGAATATAGGCCCAACCTGCTCAATCTTTCTTCATAAGACAACCCCATCATTCTGGGAATCTACCTTATGAACTGTCTCTGAGCTGCCTCCAATTCAAGTATATTTTCGTAAGTAAGGAGACCAAAGTTGTATGCAGAACTCTAGCTATCTCACCAACTCTCTGTACAGGCCAACATTCCATTTCTCATCCTAATTACAGTGCTAGGTTTTTGACATCTAGATCCTTTGTACCTGCACACTTCTGTAGTCTTCCATTTAAATATTTTGATCTCTCTCCCGAACAAAGTGAATCTTGCAATTGCCCACATGATACTCCATCTGTCAAATCTTTGTCCCCTCTCTTAACCCATCTATACCCCTTGTAGATTCATTGTACCTTTCTTGCAACTTACTTTACCGCATATGTGTATCATCAGCAAATTTCATTACAATGCACTAAGACCATTTATCCAAATAATATAAATTGTAAATTGTGGAGGCCCCAGCATTGACCCCTGTGGCAGCTCACTATTTGTAGCTTGTTAATCTGAAAATTACCAATAAATTTATCTTCTCCATTATTTAGCTATTCCTTTATCCATGCAAATGTTGCCTACAATCCATCTCAGGGGATGATAGATTGTGTCCAATGTGTATGTCACTTCAGGATTGAATTTCCTATGTTGGGACTCTTGATTTGCTGGCAGCTCAAGGCAGGTGAGACTTCTGCCCAAGTGGTCCTTGATCCCGGGAAATGCCAGCCATGGGCAAGTGTCTGATAAAAGTGCTTTCCTTCAAAGTGATGATGTAGGGCTCATGCTGACTCTCCAGCAAGCAGGCAAGAACCCTCATTGTCTTCATTCATTAAATACCATCCTTCATACCTTTATAATTAATTTTATTTAGCTCCCTTCATATCTTTACAATTCACTTTATTTACCATACTTTTATTATAGACTTCAATTACGTTTGACACAATGGTATCAGATCCAGGTGTCTCACCCTCAAACTGTATGGAAAATTCTACAATGTTAAGATCACTTTTGCCTGGAGGGCTCTTTACTCTTTAAAAATTCATTTTACAGGATGCAGGTGCCGCTGGCAAGGCCAGCATTCATTGCCTATCACTAGGTCTCCTTGAAAAGGTGGTGGGGGAGCTGCTTTTTTGCACCACTGCAGTCCCTTAAGTGTAGTTCCACCCATAGTGCTGTTAGTGAGGGAATTCCTGGATTTTCACCCAGCGAGTGTGAAGGAATGGCAACATAATTCGAAGGATGGTGAGTAACTTGGGAGAGGAACCTCCAGGTGGTAGTGTTCCCAGGTATCTGTTGCCCTCGTCCTTGTAGATGGTAGTGGTTGTGGGTTTGAAACATATTGTTAAAGGAACCTTGGTTAGTTCCTGCAATGCATCTTGTAGATGGTACGCACTGCTGTCACTGTTTGTTGGTGGTGGAGGGATTGAATGCTTTGTCCTGGATAGTGTTAAACTTCTTGAGTACTGTTGGAGCTGTACTCATCCAGGCAGGTAGAGAGTATTCCATAACACTCCTTTTTAAAAAGATTTTCCAATTATGAGGAAATGTCGTGTGACCAATCGACGTACCCAGCCCAAGCTGTGTGGGTGAGACCCACGCCAACACAGGGAGAATGTGCAAACTGCACATAGACAGTGACCCGGGACTAGGATCGAACGCGGGTCCTCGGCGCTGTAAGGCAGTAGTGCCAACCATTGCGCCACCCTTTCCATAACACTCCTGACTTGGGCCTTGTAGATGGTGAGCAGGCTTTGGGGAGTCAGGAGGGGAGTTACTCGCCGCAGGATTCCTAGCATTAGACCTGCTCTTGTAGCCACAGCATTTATATGGTTAAGCCAGTTCAGATTCTGGTCGATGACAACTTCCAAGATGTTGAGTGGGGGATTCAACGATGGTAAATGCCAGTGAATGTAATGGGATGATGCTTTGGTGCTCTCTTGCTGGAGATGTTTAATACCTGGCACTTGTGTGCCACGAATGTTACTTGCCACTTGTCAGTCCAAGTCTGGATATTGTGCAGATCTTGTTGCATTTGGACATGGACTGCTTCAGAATCTGAGTCATTGCGAATGGTGCTGAACATTGTGCAGTCATCAGTGAAAGTCATCTTCTGACCTTATGATGGAACAAAGGTAACTGAAGAAGCAGCTAAGATAGTTGGGCCTCGGACACTCCCCCCCGAGGAACTCCTGCGGTGATGTCCTGGAGCTGAGATGATTGAACACCAAACACCGCAACCATCTTCCTTTGTGCCAGGTATGACTCCAACCAGGGGAGGGTTTTCTCCCTGATTCTCGACTCCCGTTTGGGTAGGGTTCCTTGATGAAATGCTTGGTCAAAAGCTGCCTTAGTGTCAAGGATAGTCACATTCATCACATGTTGAGTATGTTTGCCCATGTTGAACCAAGGCTGTAATGAGATCATGATCTGAGTGACCCTGACAGAACCACACTGAGCATCAGTGTGCAGGCTATTCATCATGGAAGAATGGAATCATCAAATCTCTACAGTGCAGAAGGATCCCATTTGGCCCATCGAGTCTGCATCGACCCTTGGAAAGGGCAACCTTCCGAGGCCCTAGCCCCCACACCATCCCCATAACCAATTAACCACACCTATACTTTTGGACACTAAGGGGTAATTTATCATAGCCAATACCTAACCTGCACATCTTTGGACTGTGGGAGGAAACCGAAGCACTGGAGGAAACACACGCAGAAACGGGGGAATGTGCAAATTCCACACAACAGCCCCCCAAGGCCGGAATTGAATCCGGGTCTCTGTTGCTGTGATGCAGCAGTGCTAACCACTGTGCCACCCGTTATTACTGAGGATAGCACTGCTGATGACCCCATCTAGCATTTTCCTGGCGATCGATAGTAGACTGATGGGGTGATAATTGGCGGATTGGATTGTTCAGTTTCATGTGTACAGGACATACCTGCGCAATTTTCACATTACTAGTTAGATGCCAGTATTGTAGATACAATGGACCAGCTTGGCCAAGGGTGCAGTAAGTTCTGGAGCACAAGTCTTCGGTACTATTGCCAGAACTCATAGCATTTGCAGTATCCAATGCCTTTAGCCGTTTATTGATATTACATGGAGTGAATCAATTTGGCTGAAGACTTACATGTGTTACTCTGCGGCCTCCAGAGGAGACCAAGATGGATCATCCACTCGGCATTTTTGGCGGAAGATTGTTGCGAATGCTTCAACCATATCTTTTGCACTGATGTGCTGGGCTCCTCCATCATTGAAGCTGGGAATATTTGTGGAGCCTCTTAGTTTTTTAATTACCCACCACCATTCACGGTTGGATGTGGTAGGACTCCAGAGCTTTTGATCTGATTCAATGGCTGAGGAATTTCTTAGCTTTGTCTACTGCGTACTGCTAATACAGTTTGGCATGCAAGTATCGGGTGTCATAGCTTCACCAGGTTGATACTTTTGGATCTGCCTGATCTTGCTCTTGGCCCTCTGCCCTCTTCATTGAACCAATGTTGATCCTCTGGCTTGCTGGTAATGGTAGAGTCGGGGATATGCCAGGCCATGAGGTTACAGATTGTGGTTGAGTACAACTCTGTTGCTGATGGCTCACAGTGTCTCATGGAAGCCAAGACTGGAGTTGCTAGATCTGTTTGATGTGTAAGGGTCCTTCTCATTTGTTCCTGTTTATTCCCTTCAATCCCTTATTTCCCCTATCTTTTATTTTTGCCATTACATTTTTGATCCATGAATGTTTAATGCACCAATGATTTTAAGGCAAAGCAGACTATAAGCCGCCTTTCATTCAAACAAGCAGATTCAAGAAGGCTGTGCTGTCTTCGGCTGGTGATGGCAGATTGGCTGGTCCCAGTGATGACTCAGTTTGATTGAATAGCTGGTGGCCAATGAATCGGCCCAAAAGGCTATGTTCTGCTCGGTAACATGTGGTGATTGGATATGATCCCACTGGAATGTTTTCAGAGCTATGAGGTTCCACTTCAGTTTCACTTTTGGTTCTGCAGCTGGGATGGAAGGTTCAAGTTATTTCCCTCCTAAAATATCCAGCTAAATTCTCTCCACAAGGTCACTGTGAGGACTCACTCTCTCTCCAGTAAGTCCGGGTGCCATTTTCTTGGAACTGCAAAGGCTCAAGGTCAAACCACGAGCTGAAGGCAAGGTTTGTTTTGAGATAGTGTCTCAAAAAAGAGGCCTAGAAATAGACCACAAACTAAAAACAGAATCTAATGTAAAGCCAAGAGGCCTGTCCAAGAAAAGCTGTGAGTAATACATTTCTAAATTACGTCAAATATCGTCACTGGCTGTAAACCAGAGGCTGTGATCAACAAGTGTGCTGTGAGGAAAGCTTGCTGCAAGGACCCATCATTTGAAGCAAAGATACTTTTCTCTTTCATTTATATTCATCCACCCCCCCTTGTTTGTCTGTCTTGTGTGTGGGTGTAGTGGGAAGGGGAGGCAAGTTACAGTAGGGGTTGGTACTTATTAATATTTAACCAACTGTATCTGCTGCGTATTTCACCAATAATCTTATTTATAATAAAGTTATTGTGTTTCAACTTACAAACCGGGTGACTGTAATTATTGAGCAGCCAATGGCCAAAGTTTTCTGGAATTTTTACAAGAATTATTGGTTAATTCACTTGTGTTGCGACACTGGGGCACATGGGGCTGGAATTGACCGCACACTTGCCAATGGTGGCTTAACAGAAGTTGATCCCATTTAGCACAAAAGCAGTGTCATACAACACGTCAAACATGATTTTGTTTTCATAAAGCCATGTTGACTCTCCTTAATTGTGTTATGATTTGCTAATTGGCCAGCTACTACTTCCTTAATAATGAATTCCAGCATTTTCAAATAACAGATGTTAGGCGAACTGGCTTATAGGTTACTGCTTTCTTTCTCCAATCGGGGTCTCTTTCCATTCTGAATTGTCATAACTCTATGAAAACTCTCCTTTATTGAGACTGAATCCAGCAAGTAATTTAGAATTGTTGGTGCTGACTCAGTTTAGGTTAATTTGCCCCAAACACTGACCATACTGCCCTATGTGTGATTTATCAATTTGGTTCAGTGGGTTTGTGCTGTCTGGTTTTTACCTGTTAAGTCCATGATCAACTTTACCTGAGATTTGCCATTCAAAGTTGTCACCTTCACACAGAACCAGAGTTCAAGTAAATAGGAGGGAGATTGCATTAATAGTCCTCAGGCTCCTTTGCTACGCATACATCAATATTCATACATCAACTATCCCAACTATCCAATAGATTTGAGCTCAGGTCAGATAAAACATGTAAGGCACGTGCATGGGGGAAACTAGAAGATCCTTGAAAGGTATACTGAAAGCAGTGATGATCATGAGGAAATTGTTGCACATTGAGACTGACATGTCAGTTTTCTTTAAAAGAATGTAAAGCAGATGAGTGTATTTCTTCCCTAAAGGTGAAATTTGCTGTTATCTTCAAATGTTACTTTGCCTTTGAACGTGGTAGATTTCTGTGACCTATTATGAATTCTTGGGTTTGAGTTCAGGTAAGGCATAAACCTTAACCATGTACATTGACGGAGCTGTCACTATTTCACATAAATACTGGCCAATCAAACCAACCTGGCCATCTTTGGATTGTGGGAGGAAACCGGAACACCGAAAGGAACCCCATGCAGACATGGGAAGAACGTGCAATCTCCACACAGTCACCGACGGCTGAAATCAAACCCGTGTCCCTGGTGTTGACAGGCAGCAGTGCTAACTACTGTGCAACCGTGCTGCCTGAGTTCTCAGTAGTCTTGGGATTACAATGTTTTGATATCTTGCATATCAATTTTTTATTCATACTTATCAAACGCTCTTTGCAAAACCTCTATTGTATTGTTTCATTGAATTATGACATTCAATTTTCCTAACATCCTCCATTAGCTCCCTTGTGTACACCATTTGGGACTTGAGTTTCAGCAACAAATCAGGCAGTTTATGTCTAACGTTACAAAATTCCTGCTAATATGTACCTGTTCTGATTGATATGGTCACTCTTCTCTCTATAAACCCATTCAAAATAGGAGCTGGGTGCTGACGTTTTGACTTTCCTTGCCCAGCATGCCAAGGTTTCACCTTGTGGCCATCCTGGTTGAGGTCAGTCAATGTAGAATAAATGAGGATGAATCTTCTGGTCTGTGTAGCTCAGTTATATACAACATTTATTAGTTAAAGCAAGGGGCACGAATGAATTATTTCTAAGGTGAAATAACTTTTTACATAAGCAAGCATATCAGCTATCCTGTGCCGCTAATAGCAAAGCAATAAATAATCAGTCAATTTGTGTTCTTCCACATTTTACATTTCTCTCCCTCCTCCATGTTTATTAAAGTGCTATCTCATGCACAATTAGACCTGAAAAATATATTTTCCAAGTGCACTAATTAGCTGGACAGCCTTGCATAATTAAAACACAGAGTAGCCAATAGCTTCTGATTAGTGACCACTTACAATATTGCTCACATGCGACACAAAGCAACAAAATATTCCACTGCAATGGACAGTCAGAACAAATTGTGTGATGCTAGTATTTTCTGTTGATTTATTGCTATGAGTAAAATCTTACTATTTTTGCACTGGCTGGTGTCTCATAGCTAATATCACATGCACAAAATAATGCAGTCATATTCCACACCAAACACAATTGAAGATTGTGCTAATGGGATTTAAAACATTCACTGGAATTTATCCAGTTTGATAGGACAACAAGAAGGTTGATTATAAACCTCAATGCCCTTTTATGTTGTTTTGGTAAAACATATCACATGGCAAACACAATCAAAGCTACTTGTGATAGCTAAGTGGTCAGTGAAATGTTTGAAAAACATTTTTGCAGCATGGAAAACTTGCAGTAGCCAAAAAAGAATTGGACAGAGAATCCAAGTCATAAGATAAACTTTTACGCAACTAAACAATTTCTTTCTGTATTTTATCTACGCATACTTTGGTTCTGTCTTCGCAAAGGAGCGCACAAAAAACATACCCAAAATGTTGGGGAACACAGGGTTTAGTGAGAGGGAGGAACTGAAAGAAATCAGTATTGGTATGGAACTGGTGTTGAGGAAATTGATGGGATTGAAAGCCGTTAACCCAAGGGCCTGATAATCTATATCCCAGAGTCTTTAAGAAAGTGGCCCTAGAAATAGTGGATGCATTGGTTGTCAGACTCTGGAAAAATTCCTACAGATTGGAGGGCAGCTGATATAACCCCACTGCTTAAAAAGGGAGGTAAGAGAAAAAGGGAATTTTAGCTGCTGAAAATCGAATAATAAAACAAACAAAAAATTCTGGAAATACTCAGTAGGTGAAGCCAAACAGGGTTAATTGTCTGGATTTTAAAGTTTCCGGCGGGGTGAGGGAGGTGGAACGGTAAGTGTGATCTGCTTACTCCCACCATCTCTGCACAGCAAATCAAGCATTGGGTGGCCAATTAGTGACTGCCTGGTGGGAAGGCAGCCAATTTGCCTTGGGAAGGGGAGCTCCGCGACCAATTGGGCTTCCAGATTGGTAGGTCAAACCGAGAAGAATTATACAGTGGGATGTTGAGACCGGGAAGAAAGAGAGGCCACTAATAACTATCATCAGTCAGTTTGACACCTCCAATCAAAATACATAGCCGACTCCAGAATTCCGGTTAATAGAAAATTCCAGTTAGTGGAGTACTGGATAACAGAAATTTTACTGTAATTGTATTGATACGGTATATTTTCGGATGTCAATTAGTGGTCGGTTTAATAATTGATTTATATCGGAGACATTCGGAAAATAAGGAATTAGATCTTTTGTTGTAAAGGTGTAACTTGTTTCAAGAAGCTCACAAAAAAAATTCAAGCATCCCTTTGAATTACATGAGCTTGATTGGTTTGAGAACAATGCAGTTTTCCTCTTGAGGAAATCAGTCAGGGCAGCCAAAAGACCCCATTGCTGTCTCATCCCAGCCTTATTTGTTATGGCAGCCTAAAAACAGTGAATCAATAAAGTCTAATGATATCCAAATACTGCCACCTTTGCCAGTAGACATGGCTTCTACATGTAGCCATAGTCTTGTTTTCGGCCTTTTCATCTGCCTCCTCACATTTGGCATAATTATCGCCCCAACATTTTCCTGACTGCTGAAAAATGGAGTGGACAACTCAATAGTTTGTTAATTGTTTTCGTTAAATGGTGGGTGAGCTTCTGATTTCAGCACCCGCTGGCCTTCTGCAATATCAGAAACTGGCATAACGTTGGATTATCGACCAATGGGGTGGTACAGTGGTTAGCACTGCTGCCTCACAGCGCCAGGAACCCTAGTTCAATTCCAGCCTTGGGTGACTGTGTGGAATTTGCACTTTCTCCCCGTGTCTGCGTGGGTTTCCTTCGGTTTCCCCCCTACAGTCCAAAGATGTTCAGGTTAGGTGGATGTGCCATGCTAAATTGCCCCTTAGTGTCTAAGGTTGTACAGGCTAGGTTACAGGGTATGATGGGGGAATGGACCTGGAAAGAGTGCCCTTTTGGAGGATCGGTGCAGACTTGATGGGTCAAATGGCCTGCTTCTGCACTGTAGGCCATGTGATTATACTACTTTCTTTCTATAATTCTACGAACATCATCACGCTGTATTTTGTACAAGCACAAGGGGGTGCAGCAGAGTCGATTTGTGGCCATAATCCAGCCCAGTGTTTCAGTTCAATGAGCCTTCATCAGAACTGAGGAAAGACAGTAAAATACTAAGATTTAGCCAGTGGAAAGGAGAGGGGGAACGAAAAACAAAAGGGAAGGTCCGTGATAGGGTAGGAGGCAGGAGAGATTAAACAGCAAAATGTTTTATCCTACAAAAGCCAGAGATTGGTAACAGGTATAATTTTAAAAAAAAACAAAAGATATATCCAGATGAGCTGTGAATGGCTATACTGCAGCCATCTAGATGCAATGTGAAGGGATGAAGAAAGAAATGAGACCAGATCAAACAAACAAAGAAAAGAACAAGATGTAAAGTGCCGAGTCGAAAGGTGAAGTGCTGTTCTTCAAGCTTGCATTGAGCTTCACTGAACACTGGAACACTGTAGCAAGCCATGAACAGAAAGGTCAGAATGGGAGCGTGGTGGAGAATTAAATTTACAATTAACAGGAAGTTCAAGCTCATGATTGCAGACTGAACAGGTGTTCTGCACAGCTGACATCCAGTCTATGTTTGGTCTCCCCAGGGTAGAGGGAACCACATTGTGAGCAGTGAATACAACAGACTACATCATTTGGGAGGAGTGTTTGGGGCCTCATATGGTGAGATGAAAGGAGAGGTGTTGCATCTCGTGTACTTATATGGAAACATGTCGTAGGGAAGGGAGCAGGAAAACTGTCACACATATAGTCAAGCAACAGCCTGACATAGTCATACTCACGGAATCACAGCTTGCAGATAATATCCCAGACACCACCATCCCTGTTCCTGATGTAAAACCGAGATGGAAGTATACTTCACTCCAGGAGTGTTGACGCTGACCAATATGTACCTTTTTAAGTTAAAACAAACCAGTAGGGCAGACCCAGCAGAGGTGGCGGCACAATGTAAACAGTTGGGAGGGAGGGAGGGGGAGTTGACTTGAACATTGACTCTGGACCCAGTCTCATTGCACGTCAAACATGGGTAAGGAAACATCCAGCTGATTACCACGCACCGTCCACCCTCCGCTGATGAATCGGTACTCCTCCATGTTGAACACAACTTGGAAGAAGCACTGAGAATGACAAGGGTGCAGAATGAATTCTGGGTGGGGACTTCGATGTCCATCACCCACAGACCGAGCTGGCTCGGTCCTAAACAATAGAACTATTAGACTGGGAATGCAGCAGGAGGTGAGGAAACTAACAAGAGGGAAAACATACTCCACCTCATCCTCACCTACCACAGACCCACCTGTCCATGACAGTATTGGTAGGAGTCACCATCGCACAGTACTTGTGGAAACAAAGTCCCATCTTCACATTGAGAATACCCTCCATCGTCTTGTGTGCACTACAACTGTGTTAAATTGGGTAGGCATCGAACAGATCCAGCAACTCAAGACTGAGCATCCATGAGGTGCTGTGGGCCATCAGCAGTAGCAGAATTGTACTCAACCACGATCTGAAACCTCATGGCCCAGCATATTCCCCCATTCTACGAATACCTCCAAGCCAGTGGATCAATCTTTGTTCAATAAAGAGTGCAGGAGCGTTAGGATCAGAGACCAGATCCCAACATTTGTTAGGATACCGGACAAGAACCCCCAAAAATTGTTTTCATGTGTAAAACTGAGATGGAAGGATACTTCACCACAGGAGTGATGATGCTGACCAATAGGTACCTTTTATATTAAAACAAACAATAATTTAAACATAGAATTAACCACATTAATATCAAAGAAAATAGCTTTACAATTATCAGTTAAATAGTTCTTAAACACAAGGAAAAACTCAACTTACGATTTATACATATCAATTTCTTACATTCATCACAGGGAACATGCCAGGGGAAACACGAGACATATGTAAAAATGTGGCGTCAAATTGATAAAGCTACAAGACAGGACTACATGAATGCCAAACATCATAAGCAGTAAGTAACAGACAGAGATGTGCAATTCGACAACCATCAGATCACATCTCAGCTCTGCAGTCCTGCCACATCCAGCCGTGAATAGTGGTGAACAATTAAATAATTCACTGCAGGAGATGTTCCACAAATATCCCCATCCTCAATGATGGAGGAGCCCAGCACATTGGTGCAAATCATAAAGGCTGAAGGATCCAGAACAATCTTCAGCCAGAAGTGCTGGGTGGACGGTCCATCTCGGCTTCATCCGCTGTTCCCCACCATCACAGATGTCAATCTGCAGCCAATACAATTCACTCAACGTGATATCAAGAAACGGTCGAAGGCACTGAATACTGCAAAGGCTCTGGGCTCCAACAATATTCTGGCAATCGTACTGAAGATATGTGCTCCTGATCCTGCCGTGCCTAATGCCAATTGGTTGCAGTACAGCTACAACATTGGCATCTACCCAGCAATGTGTAATTGTACATGTATGTCCTGTATGCAAGAAACAGGACAAATCCAACTTGGCCAATTACTGCCCTATCAGTCTCCTCTTGATCATCAGTAAAGTAATGGAAGGGATCATTAACATTGCTATCAAACGGCATTTACTGCTCAGTGATGCTCAGTTTGGGCTGTGCCAGGTCACTCATCTCCTGACCTCATTACAGCCTTAGTTCAAACATGGACAAAAGAGGCGAACTCCAGAGGAGAGGTCAAAGTGACTGTCCTTGAATTCAAGACAATATTTGACTGGTGGCATCAAGGAACTCTATCCAAACTGGAGTCAATGGGAATCAGGGGAGAAGGCTCCACTGGTTAGAGTCACACCTGGCACAAAGAGGGGCAGCACGGTGGCGCAGTGGGTTAGCACTGCTGCCTCACGGCACCAAGGTCCCAGATTCTATCCCGGCTCGGGGCCACTGTCCGTGTGGAGTTTTCACATTCTCCCAGTGTTTGCGTGGGTCTCGCTCCGCAACCCAAAGATGTGCAGGCTAGGTAGACTGGCCACGCTAAATTGCCCCCCAATAGGAAAAAATGAATTGGGTACTCTAAATTTATATTTTAAAAAAATACCTGGCACAAAGTAAGATGGTTACGGCGGTTGGGGGTCAAACATCTCAGCACCAGGACAGCACTGCATGCTATAGGGCCAGACAATATTCCAGCAATTGTACTGAAGACATGTGCACCCAAACCTGCCATGCCCCATGCCAAGCGATTGCAGTACAATTATAACACTGGCATCTACCCAGCAACATGGGTAATGTCCCAGGCCCAACCATTTTCAGTTCTTCATCAATGACCTTCAAAAGATCAGAAGTGGAGATATTCGTGGATGACTGCAAAATGTTCAGTGCCATTTGCATATCCTCAGATGCTTAAACAGTCTGTGTCCAAATACAGCAAGATCTGGATAATATCCAGGCTTGGGCTGATAAGTGGCCAAATAACATCTGTGCCGCACAAGTGCCTTCGCCAACAAGACAGGATCGAACTGTTGCCCCATGACAGTTAATGGCATGACTATCACTGAATTCCTCACTGCCAATATCCTGGGGGGTACCATTGACCAGAAACTGAAATAGACTAGTCATATAAATACGTTTGCTACAAGAGCAGATCAAAGACTAGGAATGCTGCAGCGAATAACTCATCTCCTGACTCACCTACCTTTGCATCCCAGGATATTTGTGGAATAGGGAGCAGTTTTGTTGAATATGAGTGTAAGACCTGATCAAAGTTGTCCAGAGAACTGGCAGTGAAAGGTTAAGCCAGTTTCCTGCCATATCCATTTAAACCTGTATGCCTCGGATATAATAGAATAGACTTGAGGGTGGGCGGCATGGTAGCACAGTGGATAGCAATGTTGCTTCGCAGCACCAGGGTCCCAGGTTCGATTGACGCTTGGACCATTGTGTGGAGTCTGCATGTTCTCTGCCTGTGTCTGCGTGGGTTTCCTCCGGGTTCTCTGGTTTCCTCCCACAAGTCCTGAAAGATATGCTGTTAGGTAATTTGGACATTCTGAATTCTCCATCCGTGGACCTGAACAGGTGTCGCAATTTGGCGACTAGGGGATTTTCACAGTAACTTCATTGGGATGTTAATGTAAGCCGACTTGTGACAATAAAGATTATTATTATATAAAGGGAAAATGGGCAGATTGAGGGAAAGGAATGGTTTTAATTGAGACTACTGCATTGAAGGTGAATGTGTGGACGTGGTTGAACAGTAGCTGCTGAATGGAGAGTCAATGCATAACTTCGTCAATTCTTGATTTTCAGCTGAACATGACAAAATAACTGAATTGCAGAGATGAGTTGAGAGTGATGTCCTTGACATAAAGTCCCTTGAGAAAAATGGGAATTGGGGGAAAGCCCCCACTGTTTGGATTTATACGTAGAACAAATAAAGTTGCTTGTTGTTGGAGGCCAGTCATCTCAACCCCAGGATATCACTGCGGGAGCTCCTCAGCATACTGTCCTAACCATTTTCAGCTACTTTTTCAATCAGCTTCCATTCATTGGAAGATTTGAAGTGGGGATGTTTGTTGACACAGTGGGGGATTCTCCAATCTTGTTCATGGTGGACCCATTGAGAGCTTGAACAGAAAATTTGGAGTTTCTGCAAAAAGGCCGTTCACTTTCAGCGGCACCAGAAAATCCCAGAATGGATGATTTTGGCCAGTGATTGAACAATATTCAGTACCATTCACAACTCCTCAGATACCTGATAGGGTTAATGCTGAGAGGATGTTTCCCCTCATGGCAGAGTGTGGGACCAAAGGGCATAGACTCAGAATAAAGAGGTGCCAGATTAAGACTCAGGTGAGGAGGAATTTCTTCTCTCAGAGGGTTCAGTCTTTGGAACTCCTCGCCAGAGAGCAGTGGGGGTAGAATCCTTATATGTATTTATGGCTCAGATAGATAGATTCTTGTTGAGTAAAGGAATCAAGGGTTTTGGGGATAGGGCAGAAAAGTGTACATGATCCTACTGAATGGCTCGAGGGGCTGAACAGCCTATTCCTGCTTCTATTTCTTATGGTCTTATGCTGAAGCAGTCCATGCCCATATGCAGCAAGACTTGGACAACATTCAGGCTTGAGCTGATAAGTAGCAAGTAACATACTCACCAGACAAGTGTAGGGCAATGATCATCTCCAACAAGAGAGAATTGATGTTTAATGGAATTACCATGGTTGAACCCTCCAACATCAAAATCCTGGTGTTACCATTGACCAGCCATATAAGTATGGCGATTACAAGAGAAGGTCAGAGGCAAGTAATTCACCTTCCAAATTCTGACAACCATCTACATGGGTCAAGTCAGAACTGTGATGGAATACTCTATTTTGCTGGATGAGTACAGCTCCTATAACACTTAAGGTCACCACCATCTAGAACAAAGCAGCCCACTTGACTGGCATCCCATCCACCACTTTGAACAATCACTCCCTTCACCACCAACGCACAGTGGCAGTAGTATGTGTGATCTACAAGGTACATGCCAAGCTTTGTTCCACAGCACTTTCCAAGCCCCTGACTTTATCACCTAAAAAGGGCAAGGACAGCAGACACATGGGAACACCACAACCTGCATGTTACCTTCCAAGCCACACAGTACTCTGACTTTGAAGTATATCTCCCTTCTCTCAATGTCACCGGGTCAAAAATAGCTCCCTAAAAGCACTGCCATTGTACCTATACCACATGGTATGTAGTTCAAAATGTTATCTCTCCATCACGTACTCGAGAGTAATTAGAGATGAGCAACAAATGTGGGCCTTGTCAGCAACGCCTACATCCCATGGAAAAATATATTTTTAAAATGGTTACAGAGCCCACAAGAGCTAGGGACCAGGCAGGTGAATGCAACCATGAAAATAACTTTGATTGTTTAAAGTACAGTTCAATTTTAATCTAATGGCCAGCAATAGACCCAAACTTTGTAGGTTATTTATTACTCATCTACTTCATTGAGCATCGGTCGTCAAATAATTTCCACATCTCGGAAAAATGCATTATTCTTTAACTATTGGATGAATACAAATTATATTTTGCATAAACTCGTGATTTATGGAACTTAAATAATTTATGTTGCTGCTGACATAACAAGATTGAAATTGGAGCCTGTGAATTATCCATCAGGTGCTATTAGTAGTTCTTTTTTACAAACCACTGAGGCCGGACATGTTTCTGTCTTTACAAATGAAGAAGGAGCCGTGATGAAGAATTAGCGTAGTTTCATCCGGACCCCCACCACAAGGTTTGGGATATTTGGAGATGTGGTTCAGGAAATATAACAGCAGCTTTTTAAGAGCAGAAAATGCTTCAATTCCTACACACACTGCTCCATGCTTTTCATGCAAATCCCAGCAGTGCCACCTGCTGGTGTTACTCCCACCTAATCTTACAAAATGCTCCCAACATGTGCACAAAAAATCTTAATACAGACTGTAAAACCCTTCCAAGTATTTGATGCGGTACCACCGCAATTATAACCTCAAGTCCCCAGCTATATTTTCCTGGCCTGTAATTTTCCCAAGGGGCAAAGCATAAACCCAGAAAAATCTCTTCCTTATATTCAAAATTCAAATCAACTGTGGGGGGTGGGGGGAACAGATGTCAATTTATAGAATAATAATAATTAATAATAATAACCTGCATTGTCACAAGTAGGCTTACATTAACACTGCAATGATGTTACAGTGAAAAGCTCCGAATCGCCACATTCCAGCACCTGTTCGGGTACACAGAGGAAGAATTCAGAATGTCCAATTCACCTAACAGCACGTCTTTCGGGACTTGTAGGAGGAAACGGGAGCACCCGGAGGGAACCCACGCAGACACAGGGAGAACGTGCAGACTCCACACAGACAGTGACCCAAGCCGGGAATCGAACCTGGGACCCTGGCGCTATGAGGCCATGGTGCTAACCACTATATCCCCTACAGTCCTAAATCATTCAAATACTCCTCTATAATAAACTCATCATAAATCTGACCTGCATATGTTGTAATATAATGATTATCTGTAATTATATTTTCCACATCGTGGCAAAATTAGTTAAATTTATTAATCCAAGACAAAAAAAAAGTCCGTTCATAATGGCAAGCATTTTGAAGACATAATAACAAGGTGTTCCCTTGAGATCATGATTTGAAAATGGTGCAGCACCATTCACTACTCAGTTTCTGTGCAAATGCAGCAACCTGGACAAAAATCTAGGCCTGGGCTGGCAAGTGGCAAGTAACATTCGCGCCACACATGTACCAGACAATAAGAGAGAATTAAACCATCGCCTCTTGACATCCAATGTGTTATGGGCCAGGGTTTAGAGAATCCCAAAGTGTATCATGGAGTTCACCTGACCCACAACTTTTCAGATTGTGGTATGGGGAGCACACGGCACACTCTACAGGTGTGGTACAGCAGAAAATGGACCAGTGGTTTCTAAAACAGAACAATGTTTATTCTATGAACTCAAGTTAACCTTTTTAAAACAAAAAGTGAATATCTTAGCAACCAGTAACTCAAATACACCCCCCCAAAGAATACAACACTAACTAACCTGTATGCTGTCCTTTTACACCCAACAGACTTAACAAACCTTCAAACAGGAGCACATTAGCTTTACATTTAATACTGAGACCTTTTTACAATTCTGAGTTCACTAAATGATCCATAGTCTTTGGATGGCAGAGGTCAACAGCAGTGCCGCTCACTGAAAAAACACACACACCGAAGCTTTTCTCAAACTGAAACTAAAAAGCAGAAGTAGAGCTCAGCTCCACCCACACTCTGACATCACTCCAGTAACATGAGCAGCTCCATTTCTTAAAGGTACATTTTTTTAACAACCATTTCTTAAAGGGTACTCTCACATGACAAACAGCATTACCCCATTGCTGAATCTCCCACTATCAACATCCCTGGGGTTACAATTGATCAGAAACAGAACCGGACTAGCCATACTATGGCTACAAGAGCAGGTCAGAGGCTAGGAATCTTGTAGCGAGTAACTCACCACCTGACTTCCCCAAGCCTGTCTACCATCTACAAGGCACAAGTCAGGGGTGTGATGGAATACTCCACATTTGCCTGGATGAGTGCAACTCCAACAACACCAAAGAAGCTCGACACCATCCCGGACAAAGCAACCCGCTTGATTGGCATCCCTTCCACAAACATTCATCCCTCCATCACCCATGCACAGTAGCTAGTGTGTACCATCTACAAGATGCACTGCAGGAACTCACTAAGACTTCTTAGGCCAAAGAGAAAATGCTGAAAAATCGCAGCAGGTCTGGCAGCATCTGTAGGGAGAGAAAAGAGCTTACATTTCGAGTCCAGATGACCTTTTGTCAAAGCTTTGGATTCAGATTCCAGCATCCGCAGTAATTTCCTTTTAAGGCTTTTTAGGCAGCGCCTTCCAAACCCACGACCATCCCCATAAGGACATGGGCAGGAGGTATGTGAGTATGTGGGGCAGCAGGGTAGCATGGTGGTTAGCATAAATGCTTCACAGCTCCAGGGTCCCAGATTCGATTCCCGGCTGGGTCACTGTCTGTGTGGAGTCTGCACGTCCTCCCCCTGTGTGCGTGGGTTTCCTCCGGGTGCTCCGGTTTCCTCCCACAGTCCAAAGATGTGCGGGTTAGGTGGATTGGCCATGCTAAATTGCCCGTAGTGTCCTAATGAAAGTAAGGTTAAGGGGGATGTTGTTGTGTTACGGGTATAGGGTGGATACGTGGGTTTGAGTAGGGTGATCATGGCTCGGCACAACATTGAGGGCCGAAGGGCCTGTTCTGTGCTATACTGTTCTATGTTCTATACCACCATCTGGAAGTTCCTTGCCAAATCACTCACCATCCTGACTTGGAAATATAATTGCCATTCCTTCACAGTTGCTGGGGCAAAATTCAAAACTCATTCCTTAATAGCACAGTGGGTGCACCAACA
Organism: Scyliorhinus canicula; assembly: GCF_902713615.1. Classification (NCBI taxonomy): domain Eukaryota; kingdom Metazoa; phylum Chordata; class Chondrichthyes; order Carcharhiniformes; family Scyliorhinidae; genus Scyliorhinus; species Scyliorhinus canicula. The sequence goes on from NC_052146.1 coordinate 222,136,596, forward strand.
CCACATGGATGGCAGCGGTTCAAGGAAGCAGCTTGCCACCACCCTCTCAAGAGCAATTAGGGATGGGCAACAAATCCTGGCCTAGATAGCGAGGCCCACATTCTGTAAAAATGAATTTTGAAAAAAATTGATGTTTTTCACTTCACAGATGCCACTTAACCTGCTGAGTGTTTCCTGCATTTTCTGTTTTTACACCTGATTATAGTATTCTTTTACATAAATTTAGAGTACCCAATTCTTTTTTTCCAATTAAGGGGCAATTTAGCATGGCCAACCCATGTACCCTGGACATCTTTGGGTTGTGGGGGTGAGACCCGTGGAGACAAGGGGAGAATGTGCAAACACCACACGGAAAGTGATCGAACACAGGTCCTCGGTGCTGTGAGACACCGGATTGTAGTAGCTTGTTGCTCAAAATCCCTAGAAAGTCTGTGGCAGCTATCAGCAGTGAGCAGTGAACACCATTCCTTTGCCTCTGACCTCAAAATCTGGGCCATTAATCTAACATACTTGCTAACAACAGAATGCCACCGTGAGTAGATTTGACATTCAGATAACTCGCACAGTGAATCATACTGAAGAAAAGGTTTCATCAAAAAAAAAGTAAAAGTGGAGGCATTTGCAACAGATGTGGTCAATCTCAGGCATATTGCAATAAACAAATTAATTAAGACCAGATGAGAATCAGAGGCCAAGTGCATGTTAACACAGGTTTGTACCAAATTCAAAATGTAGAGCATTTATTTACTAAATAAATCAAATCTGAAGATATTGGACTTAAAAAAAAACGATTGGCAAACATGGATAGTCAAACTTGATACTTTAAAATACAGTTGAGAAATAATAGGAATCCAATTCCGAAATAAAAGATAACTGCCAACCAATATTGTTGTTTTTTTCCTGTGTTTTAATGGAATGAAAATCAGGCAGATTCTAAACAGACTGGCAATCCACTCCTCCAGATTATCGTTAATTTGAGCATTTCAATACATTAATACTGAAAGAAGTATATTTATAACCTGATAGCCAACAATATTTATAACCTGATAGCCAACAGCAATATTTATAAACTGATAGCCAACAGCAAGATCTTGGTTTAGTGAGCATTCTTAGGTTAGGTGTATGGTTACTTTGCTTGTTGCCTGCATTATTTAATAAAATGGACTGAAATTCAGCCAAGTGTTTGATTCACACATAAAGCAACATCTTTTTCTTATCCAGAACTCAAGAGAGCTCAAAGCCTATACTGGAAATTTGGATATCTAGCATGCTGCATTATATTACTTGTCGCAATTAATCCAGGATTCAAACAAGTGAAGAGTGGTTAGCACTGCTGCCTCACAGCTCCAGGGACCCGGGTTCAATTCCAGTCTTGGGTGATTGTCTGTGTGGAGTTTGCACTTTCACTCTGTGTCTGCGTGGGTTTCCTCCGGGTGCTCTGGTTTCGTCCCACAAGTCCCGAAAGATGTGCTGTTAGGTGAATTGGACATTCTGAATTCTCCCTCAGTATACCCGAACAGGCACCGGGAGGTGGCACTAGGGGATTTTCACAGTAACTTCATTGCAGTGTTAATGTAAGCCTACTTGTGACACTAATAAAGATTATTATGTTGCTCATGGGACCTCACACATAGGATTGTCAAGCTCAATTTCAAAAAGGAAGTATTGAAAGAAAATGGACGTCATTTGCATCCAAGACTTATCTTTGCGACTTTTAATACTTATCTCGATAGGCACATGAACAGATGGGGTACAGAAGGACACAGGCAGTTGGTCTAGATAAGACACATGATTGGCGCAGGCTTGGGGGGCTGAAGGGCCTGTTTCTATGCTGTATTGTTCTTTGTTCTTTTTGTTATTACCCTCGAGTGGAGTCCAAGATAATAGCTACCTGGGGCAGGATCATCAATATAGGTAATTAATATGTCAGAGGCTAATGGTTGGGACATCATAAGCCACCAAACAAAAGCCTGATCCAGATCCAAGATAAACATTCCTTTATGGATCCATTGTGGAGGAAGGCGGTCACATGACCATTTTAAAATCTCACTATACAGTTGAGAACTCGCCTTCAGAGCGGTTCTGCTGATTTAGCTCAAACCTGCAAACATCTGACAGCAGGACCCCAGACAGCCTGCAACAAGGCCTCCTCAAATACTTTTTATGTGCAAGGCATTGGTCACTGCTTGCTAAGCAGACCAAAGCCCGGATTGAGCGGTTTGGGGGCGAGAGCAGAAAATATTGCAAGAAGGTCTAAGTCGCAATTCATGTCAACATAAAAGCAGGAAGTGATCATACGTCTCCCACCTGCCCTGCCCCACCGTAAGTTTCCTGCAGTTCAACATTGGAAACCATACCCCTCCCCTCCCTCAAATGATGCATCCATGATGGCATGATGCGAGAACGGCACGATGCACGACTGGTCTCAGAAGGTGTGCATCTGGCAAGCAGTAATCAGAGGGGAGTTTGGAGGTGAGCACAGAGCTCGTGGTGCGGTTCTGTGCTGAGCGGAGTGAGGTGGTGCCAGAGTGCTGCCAGGGGGGTGCACTTGGGTGAAGAATATTTCCTGATGTGCTCACCGTGCGCCTTTAAATATTATCAAAACGCTGAGTTGATTACAGTGTGGACGAATTAGAGATCGCCTGCCATTGATACAGTATGGCACCCATGCCTGCCTTTCTTTCAGCCAAGTCCCGTAATATATGCCATAAAAAGCGCCATTGACATCACCGGACTCAATGTTGCTTTCCCTGCCCGTTATTGGAGAAAATCCTGGCTCAAGTCTCTGAATATCAACCTCCTCTCGTACTGCATCACCATTATCCAAAAATAATTCTCCACTTCTGTCATCAGCCAGGAACCTGCCAGAACTGGAACTTCTCCATGAAGGAATAGGAGGGAAAACCCAATTTAAAGGAGGAGGTAAGAGTGCAGGTTAGCGATGTGGTGGATGGTTAGAAGAAAATAAGTGAGGGTCAGAACGGGTGAATGTCTTTATGCACCAAGGAATGATAGAAGAGTAGGGAAATTTAACAGTGGAACAAATTTAAAAGCTTTGTATCTAAATGCAAGAAGCATTCGGAACAAACTTAATGAGTTAACAGCCAAATAGAAACAAATGGTTATGACTTGGTGGGTATTACTGAAACGTGGTTACAGGGAAACCAGATCTGGGAATTGAATATCCAAGGGTACGCAGTATTTTGAAAAGATAGGGTGAAAGGAAAAGGAGGTGGTGTAGCCATGCTGGTGAGGAAAGGGATCAGTGCTGTAATGAGAAATGACATAAGCACTGGAGATCAAAATGTGGAATCAGCCTGGGTAGAAATAAGAAATAGCAACGGGGAAAAGTCCTTAGTAGGAGTAACCTATAGGTCCCCAAACAGCAGTTCTGCACAGTATGAACCAGGAAATACTGGGGCTTGTAAGAAAGGTACGGCAATAATCATGGGTGATTTTAATATGCACATAGACTGGAAGAATCAAATTGGCAAGGGTAGCCTGGAGGCAGAGTTCACGGAATGTATTAGAGATTGTTTCCTGGAACATTATGTTCGGGAACTAACCAGGGAGCAGGCTACTCTCGATTTGGTATTGCGTAATGAGGAGGGATTAATTAATAACTTCATAGTTAAGGAATATCTAGGGAGTAGTGACCATAGTATGGTAGAATTCAAAATTCAGGTCGCTTCTCAGCCTTTTGGCTAAGATGAGCGTGAGGTCAAGTGTAATGCCTGGATCTGGTACGTCGCTCTTGTGGGGACGTAACAAGGAAGTTAGACAAAGGAGAACCAGTCGACGTGATTTATTTAGATTTCCAGAAGGCCTCTGACAAGGTGCCGCATAGGAGACTGTTAAATAAGTTAAGAGCCCATGGTGTTAAGGGCACGATCCTGGCATGGATAGAGGATTTGCTGACTTGCAGAAGGCAGAGAGTGGCGATAAAGGAGTCTTTTTCAGGATGGCAGCTGGTGACTAGTGGTGTACCTCAGGGGTCGGTGCTAGGCCCACAACTTTTCACAATATACATTAATGATCTGGAGGAAGGAACTGATATCACTGTTGCTAAGTTTGCAGATGATACAAAGATCTGTAGAGGGGCAGGTAATATTGAGGAAGCAGATGGGCTGCAGAAGGACTTGGATGGGCTAGGAGAGTGGACAAAGAAGTGGCAGATGGAATACAATGTGGAAAAGTGTGAGGTTATGCACTTTGGAATGAGAAATGGAGGCATAAACTATTTTCTAAATCGGGAGATGCTTAGGAAATCAGAAGCATAAACGGACTTGGGAGTCCTTGTTCACGATTCTCTTAAGGATAACATGCAGGTTCAGTTGGCAGTAAGGAAGGCAAATGCAATGTTAGCATTCATGTTGGGAGGGCTAGAATACAAGACCAGGGATGTACTTCTGAGGCTCTATAAAGTTCTGGTCAGCCACCATTTGGATTATTGTGAGCAGTTTTGGGCCATGTATCTGAGGAAGGATGTGCTGGCCTTGAAAAAGGTCCAGAGGAGGTTCACAAGAATGATCCCTGGAATAAAGAGCTTGTTGTATGAGGGACAGTTGAGGACTTTGGGTCTGTACTGGTTGGAGTTTAGAAGGATGAGAGGGGGATCTTATTGAAACTTACAGAATATTGCGTGTCCTGGACAGAGTGGCCTGGACATGGAGAGGATGTTTCCACTTGTAGGAAAAACTAGAAGCAGAGGATAATCTCAGACTAAAGGAACGATCCTTTAAAACAGAGGTGAGGAGGGATTTCTTCAGCCAGAGGGTGGTGAACCTGTGGAACTCATTGCCGCACAAGGCAGTGGAGGCCAAATCACTGAGCGTCTTTAAGACAGAGATATATAGGTTTTTGATCAATGAGGGGATCAGGGGTTATGGGGAGAAGGCAGGAGAATGGGAATGAGAAAAAAATCAGCCATGATTGAATGGTGGACCAGACTCACTGGGCCAAGTGGCCTAATTCTGCTCCGATGTCTTATGGACCATGAATTGGATTCAATGTGAATTGGATGTTGGAACAGGCAAGGAGCGGGATTCGGGTGTTGCCCCTGTCCACACAGCTCATGCTTTGTCACTCTGATGAAGTAATATATTTTTTAAAAATTCAGTTTGGGGGCGAGAAAGTGTAGTTTTATAAATACGTTCTGGAATTAAACAAAGGAAATTACACAGGCACGAGGACTGATTTGCCCTGAGTAGAGTGGGCAGGAAAGCTGAAAATTCTCCCAAAGGGTTGTGAATCTGTGAATTCACTACCCCAGAGTACGTGAATACTGGGACAGTGAGTAAATTTGAGGAGTTAGACAGATTTTTAATTGATAACCGGTTGAAGGTCATGGAGAACAGGCAGGACAGTGGAGTTAAGGCCAGGATGAGATCAGCATGATCGAATGGCGGAGCGGCTCGATGGACCAAATAGTCCAATTTTGCTCCTATATCTTATGAACTTATAAATCCCCCCTCTGGATTTAGACTTTCTGGACTCTGGAAATCACGTGAACCTTTTTATATTGTAAAATGTCTCTTTTCTATCCTCTTACAGTATACTTGTGTGGGTGAAGTTGCGATCATCTCACCCCTGGGTTTGAATGTGTGAATAAATTAAACTTCTGATGTAATCCAGGAGGAGCTTGCTGCGAGTCATTTTGAAAAATTGACTACAAAAACAAAGTGTTTTTGAAATAAGCACCATAACCTATTTTTAAAACAAAAAAAACATCTGCTTCCAGACATTGAGAGAATAAACGAGATGTGTTTTTTCCCTTTACTCTTCTGTCTATAACACTATTAATAGTTTTCCTCCACAGGTACGACCTAACCTACGGAGTGATAAATGAGGAAGTAATAAATTACACCAAACGTACACACACACTCACTCTTTTCTTAATTGCTTGCTGCACCTGCATATTAGCCTTCAATGACTAATTGATGAGGACACCGAGGACCCTTTATACATCAACACTTTCTAATGTCCTGCGATTTAAGAAAACCTCTGTACCCCCTACCACATCTGGAGTACTGTGTACAGTATTGGTCTCCTTATTTAAGGTTGGATTAGAAGCAATTCGGAGAAGTTTTAGTAGACTAATAACAATGGGCAGGTGTCTTATGAGCAAATGTTTCACAGGCTAGGCTCATATCCACTGGGGTTTAGAAGAGTAAGAGGTGTCTTGGTCGAAACATACAAGATCCTGAGGCATCTGGACTGGGTGGATGTGGAGATGATGCATTCCCATGTGGGACAGTCTAGAACTAGGGTCACTGTTTAAAAATAAGGGGTCGCCTATTTTAGAGATGATAAAACATTTTTTCTCTCAGAAGGAAGTGAGCCTTTGGAACTCTCTTCCTCAAACGACAGCAAGGAAGCAGAGTCTTTGAATGTTTTCAATGCAGATGTAGGTAGACTCTTGATAAACAAGGTGGCGAAAGGTTATTGGGATAGGCAGGAGGTTGTAGTTCGATCAGCCATCATATTTAATGTTAGAGCAGAGTGGAAGGGACGATTGACCTACTCCTGCTCCTAATTCGTATGTTCGTTTGAAGAGAATGTTTTTACTCAGACGGTTGTAAATCTTCAGAACTCTCTACCCCAGAGGGCTGTGGAAGGTCAGTCATTGAGGATCTTTAAAGTAGAGATTGGCAGATTTCTAAATGGCAATATAACAGGGTATGGGGATAGCGTGGGTAAAAAACATTGATGTGAATAATCAGCCATGATTGTACTGAATGGCAGAGCAGGTTCAACAAGCTGAATGGCCTACTCCTGTTCCTATATTCCTGTGAAAGGTACACAGGTTCAAAATAATGAAAGGAAAAAGTTCTGCTTCACACAGCCATAAAGGGGACTGGATAGTTAATGGAGATTAAAAATCTAGAATTACTCATAAGCAGCTGAATGCTGTGATAGCGAACCATTGGATATTTTGGATGGCTAAGCTAAGATAGGTCAAATGGCCTTCCAAGCTGCGTTAAAGTTGTGCAAGTTACACTGTCAGCTAAAAAGAGAGCAATTCTATATACTGGAACAGCATTTTCAAAGATCCAGGCTAAATTATATGTAAATTATATTTCTGCTGTGATTTAACTGTCATTTATTAATATATCCACAGTCTCTGCACCGTATGATTTTCAGTCAAAGACAAAATTGCTTAGACAGACCGTATGTAAATAATAAACTAAGAAAGGGAGGTCACAGATAACCTTTTTGAACATATGCTGGAATATATACTGAAATAGATTCTAAATATTTTTCTATCTCCCTCTAAATGTAACATTTAAACCTTACATTGAAATGAAAATCGCTTATTGTCACAAGTAGGCTTCAAATGAAGTTACTGTGAAAAGCCCCTAGTCGCCACATTCCGGCACCTATTCGGGCAGGCTGGTAGGGGAATTGAACCGTTCTGCTGGCCTGCCTTGGTCTGCTTTAAAAGCCAGTTCTTTATCATTGTGCTAAACCTAAAGAACATGTGCAAGGGACATTTTTTAAAAAAATTAGTAAGTTATTTTATTTAAAATGTGTCTTCTGGGAAACACGGTGGCACAAGTGGTTAGCACGGCTGCCTCACGGCACTGAGGCCCCAGGTTCGATCCCGGCTCTGGGTCACTGCCCATGTGGAGTTTGCACATTCTCCCCGTGTGTGTGTGGGTTTCGCCCCCACAACCCAAAGATGTGCAGGGTAGGTGAATTGGCTACGTTAAATTACCTCTTAATTGGAAAAAATGAATTGGATACCCTAAATTTCTTTTTAAAAGTGTCTTCGTTTTAAAGACGTTTATATGGCAGGTCATCGTTCATTTCAGATAAACCATGTATTGAGAAATGACAAAGAACTATTTTGTCAACTCCTTGTGACTTGTTGAAATAACTGGAAACATAACCCATGATGTTTGGAGATATCCTCAGAATGACCACATTAGTGGAAAACATGGGTTAGCCAGAGGGAATTCTAGAAATAGTTGTGTATTAGACTATTTATGAAATACATTTTTATTTTGTTAAACTTGACAGAACAATTAGTTAGCTACTGTAAGCTCACTTCTGGGAACTAAGTTTGAATCCAGTCTAAACTAACGGACGAAAAAAGTATACTTTTTCACTGACATTAGTGATCAGATAGGAAATGGATCTGAGGCAGTTTTATTAACCACACTTCAACAACAAAATGTTGGAAAATATTTGGTCTCCGGCACATTTATGAGCACTGTCACTTATCTATATGAACTTGCATCTCTTATTGTTGGTCTTTCCAAATTCTACATCTTCCTTCTTCCGGTTTATCAATTTCTAGTGTCATGAGAATAATCAGAAAAACTGTGTATTCCATGAAAAGTTCAACCATTTATACATATTGAAAACAAAACGTGAACCTAACACTGACTTCTGTGGTATATTGCATCCATCTTTTCTCCAGCCCAAGCAACATACCTTAATCCAACTTGTCTCCTGTTCAACTTCAAATCCATGCTGCTACATTTCCTCGTATGCTATGGAACAACACTTGTGGGGAGATTACAGAATAGAAAAACCACATTCCCAACGTCAGCCCAATTCTTTAAAAAACATTAAACTGGTCAAACACAGCTTGCCTCGAATAAATCAATGCTGTTATTGATTAACCCAGGCACTTCTCTAATCTTCAATTATGGACCCTACTTCAGCTAGGCCATAGTCCAATGTCAGCTAGCCAACAGCAAGCTCTTGCCAACTAAGCATGGACCCAGGCCTCCAGCCTGCTTCCAGGTGCTGAACGTGACTACAAGCTTACCACATTGCCAGTAGTGTTGTTTCATGTTAAACCTATAAACTGTTTGCTAAATTTTCTCTGAAATAATGGTCATATCTTTCCTGAAGATGCTTGATTCTTCCCAATGTGGTTGATGAATTGAAATTATCAGTTATCCTCGTGCTTAAATTCTTGAGGCATATATCTCAAGTGCCATAATTTCTGACTGCAAAAAAGTGCCATCTTTCATTTTCTGCTGCAAGTCAAATTGTTAAAATATCCAATGCCACAAGCTTAATGTAGCTGCAGTTTCACAAATTAAGAGGGCAGAATCACACTGCAACAGAATAGCGAAACTGTTAGAAATCTCAGTAGGTATTAATGAGATTATTTCATTAATTGAAATCGATGGAGTCATCTAGTGGATACAATGGTAGATAGAATATTTAGTCCTTTTCATTCTCAGTTTTCAACTGTAGAATAATCTTATAAACTCAGCCAGCAGAGAATTTGACAAGTTGGGCAATTATCACTCGAGCCAGTTAATCAATCTACGGTAATATACTTTGACAAATGAACCAGCCTGAAGAATAGGAGTTTGTTGCTGGCCATTTTAACATTGCTTCAATGACTGCAGAGTTGTAAAGAGTTTGTAAGGTCATTCAAAGTTAATGCCAACGTAAGGAAAAATTGAGAGGGGGGCAGAGAGGAGGACCTGAATTTGGAACAAAGAACAAATAAGTTTGAACCCACATCTTCTAATTCTCAAGATGGGAGTGCAACCACCAACCAAACATTCTTGGTTGACACCAGTGCTGTTTCCTATCACTATCTACTCCAGGTATTGAAAAAAAAAGCACATTCTGGCTGAAGATTAAAATGATGGAAATCAACCCTACTGTTTTTCACCATACCAGAGCAATGAAAGATTTGCATTCCTGTAATACAGGATGATGCCAATAGGATTTCTGAAATCATTTCATAACCAATTAACTACTTTTGAAAAAAGGTTACTTATTTTCAAAAATACAAACATGGAAGTCAATCGACACAAGCACCAGGAGACATGAATACACAGCTATTTGAATTTTTGTGATGTGGTCAAAGGCAGGATTGTTGGCCAAGACTCCAGATCAACCTCTAAATCTAATTCAAATAATGATACAGGATCTCTTCAATCCTATATGATCTGAAGACGATAGATTCCCCATTTAACATTTTTTTTATTGTTTATAAATTTAGAGTACCCAATTATTTATTTTTTCCAATTTAAGGGGCAATTTTGTGTGGCCAATCCAACTAACCTGTACAACTTTGGGTTGTGGGGGTGAAGCCCACGCAGACATGGGGAGAATGTGTAAACTCCACACAGACAGTGACCCAGGGCTGAGATTCGAAACCGGGTCCTCAGTGCCGCAGTCCCATTACTAACCACTGTGCCACATGCCGCCCAGGTTAACATTTCTAGCACCTTCAACAACCCATACTTACTTGAAACCATAATGAAGCCTAGCTCTAGTTCTGGAATGGGACTTAAATTTCTGTCATCTAGATTTAAGCTGCAAATATTACAAACTGAGCCAAGGCAGTGCTGTGACAATGGTACTTGACCAAAAATTCAACGGAACTGGATCTTATTCGTGCAACTTGTCTGAAAACAGATTAAATATAGAAAGATAAATATTAACCACAAATATGTTCCAAGGAGATTTTTTTGCTGTTGTTACCTCAGGACATTTTCTTTACCAAACATTATTTGAGCTACTTTGGGAGTGAATCTCTGGCCGCGCTGCGCTCGAGTGAGAGCACAACGAAGCTGGAGAATCCCGGGAAAGCCTTCCAGTGAGCCTCCCGACAGCCTCGCGAGATTTACCAGAATCCCGCGAGACGTTGGAGTTCCGCCCCAAATGGACGGGACTGAATGACTCTCGCGGAAGTAGGTCGTAAACCCAGGGCGGTCAGGCTAAGTGCAGGTGGCCCTCTGGCCCTCCCCCTGGAATGTGGGCATCTTGGCACTCAGACTGGCACCTTGCCACTGTCAAGTTGCCCAGATGGCACTTCCAAGCCAGCAGGAGCACTGCAAGGTGCCAGTGTAAGGGTGCCCGAGTATCAGGGTGGCACTGCCAGGGTCAGGAGGTTGGGGAGTGCAGGGCAGTTAAGTAGGAGCCTCCGGGAGTTTCGAAGGATGATGAGTGGGGGTCCTAGCAGAGAGGAGGTGCTGTAAGGTGGCTTAGGGGGACCGGAAGAGAACCCCCCCCCCCCCCCCCCCCCCCTGAGGGACCCCATAGCAGGGTGTGCTCACTTGAGGGGAGGGGGGGGTAGTTTCCATTTTTTTTGGAGGGGGGTGTATGGGGGACCCAAGGGATCAGGGCACCGTTTCAAAATGGCAGCCCGATCTCGGAGTTCAGCTCCTCAGTGCGAAACAAAATTATAAGTGTGGGCTTATCCGGTGGGAAACTCCCCAGGGCCCAAAAAAGTGATTACGTGTCATTGAATAGCGGTGGGTTCTTCCTGAAAAACCCACAACAAATTTTTGGGAGAATCGCATTCCTATATTGCTCAATGAAGGATCCTTTAAAGAAAGATTGATTGTTGAAAAGAAGGAAACCATCTCACAAATAAACACATGTTCCTACTGCTTTCAACAAAATAGTACATTGTCAAAAAGCTAATTTTTGCATGCAGATGGATTTTAAGTGCAAGACTACAGTATTAATCATGTACTGTTTATCTGGTTTGTGCCCATTGCTTTTTTAAAAAACAAGATTTGTGCACCCGGCTTCCATGTTCAGACAAGAGGAAATCATACACGATAAAGAAAATATTCAAATTTATGCACAAGGACAAATATGAAGCCACTTGCATAAAGCATATTGATGTAAATTCAATGAAACACCAGGTCTGACGTCCAGACCAATTCATAAACTGAGCACAGTTATATATGTGTGACACCTTAATCTTCTCTATATATCTATTTTCATGCTTTCTACCTTGCTATCCTTGGCTACTGCTTGTTATTAATATTTCTGGCATCTATTTAGGCAACAGAGTAGCTAAGTAGCTACAAGGGAGTGAGAATAGTTTTCATTTACAACCTAACAAACAAAATAAATCTCAATAAAAGACTAATGGTTCGATAAGCTGATAGTTGCAAGACTAAGTCAAATATTTCCACAAGAAATTTTATGCAGTTTCACAGTAGTTAAACAAATGACATAATTTTACAGCACAGAAAGAACTGATTTAAAGTTGTATTTATGCTCCACATGAGCTTCTTCCTACCTTGCTTCTTCACATGCAAGCAATATATCCTTCTACCTCATGTATTTATCTCAGTTCCTCTTAAATGCATCTACGCTATACACTCCACGTTGGGTAGCGAGTTTCCCATTCTCTGCACTCGCTGAGTAAAGATGTGTTTTCCAGATTTCCTTATTGGATTTATTGGTAACAATCATATATTTGTGCTCCTAGTTTATCTCAAAATGTCTCTTTGATATTATGGATATGTTTTTATCTTGAACAGTTTTTCCACCTTCTTAAATGGTAGTAAAGCATTCAAGTCAAATCAGAGAATCAGCGTAAAATCCCTACACCACAGGAGGCCATTCGGCCCATTGAGTGTGCACCAATACTCCGAAAGAGCTCCCTACCTAGGCCCACTCCCCCATCCTATCCCTATAAACCCATCTAACCTTTGGACGCTGAGGGGCAATTTAGCACTACCAATCCACCTATCCTGCACATCTTTGGATGTGGGAGGAAAGCGGAGCACCCGGAGGAAACCCACGCAGACATGGGGAGAATTTGCAAACTCCACACAGGCAGCCACCCAAGTGTGGAATTGAACCCCTGACACTGTGAGACAGCATGCTAATCACTCTGCCACTGTGATGCTCCTCCTTCTGCCACTGAATCTAGTTAAGCTCCCTCAAAAGTATTTAATTGACTGTAAAACACTTTAGGACATTCAAAGTGATGAATTGCACTAAATAAATCCAATTTCTCTCTCTCTCTTCCATTCTCTTTATTTAGTAATTTCAAATTCTGCTCTCTCATGCACATTATAAGTGGAAGAAGTTAATATTTGGTCAGAACAAGCTGAGCTCTTTCATGTACTTACGGCTTAAATGCAAAACCCCAATCAAAATGGTAATTGGTAATCACTTTGCTAACATGCAGCTGGAAGTATATCAAGCTCACTGCATGTGAAGTCACACATTACTCTATGACAATCACAAAATAAAATACTAAAAGTAACAATTTCAAATCACAACTTTTTGAAAAATCTGTCCTTTGGCTAGTACAAAAAAACATTCAGATTGCTGCTTTAATCCTTACATCACGGAATATCATAACCCAGCATATAACTCTATTCATATATCTCTTTCTGAATGATAAAGGTAAGAATTCATGGTTCAGTGATGCAGCTATTGTACCAATGTGCTGTACCAAAGTCTTTAAATTTGGCTGCTCAGCATCCCCTTTTCAGAAGCTAACCAGCTTGCTATGTCCCAATATGCTGGGAAGCATATGTACATTTCTGACTAAAAGTACAACCTGCTATATTTAAAGATCAAGAAGAGGTCAGATTCTGAAATATTATCCGTCAGCCCTCTGTATTGCAATAGAAAGTGAAAAGAAAACAATGGACAGGTCATACAAGTGTTACTCATGTGTTACACCAAGAAAACAACTGACAAAGATCAAGGGACAGTAAGAAGTCTTACAACACCAGGTTAAAGTCCAACAGGCTGCGCTCCGAAAGCTCGTGTTTGAAACAAACCTGTTGGACTTTAACCTGGTGTTGTAAGACTTCTTGCTGTGCTCACCCCAGTCCAACGCTGGCATCTCCACATCAAAGATCAAGGGAGCAGACCGTCACTGCGTTAATAGTAGGTAGAAAAGGAGATTGAAAAGAATTATAAGCAGCACAGAAGGAGGTGGTGCGGTCCAACAGCTCTGAAAAATAAACATCCAATTAATCGTACTTGCTGGTTTCCTATAAGCAAATGAATGTTTCCTTCTGAAATAAAAATCCAATTTCCTTTTAGAAGTTATTACTTAATCTGCTTTTCACTCTTTCATGCAATGCTTTCCAGAGCACAACATATCATTGCATGAGAATCATCTGCAATGGTTTCTTCTCCTGCTCCTGCGTTGTTACTTCTGATGTCTTCCAATCATAGAATTTACAGTGCAAAAGGAGGCCATTCAGCCCATCGAGTCTGCACCGGACCTTGGAAAGAGCACCCTAATTAAGCACACACCTCCACCCTATCCCCGGACTTCAGTAACCCCACCTAACTTTTTGGACACTAAGGGCAATTTAGCACGGCCACATCTTTGGATTGTGGAAGGAAACCGGAGTGACCGGAGAAAACCCACACAAACACGGGGAGAATGTGCAAACTCACAGTCAGTGACCCAAGCTGGAATTGAACCTGTGACCCTGGAGCTGTGATGCAACAGTGCTAACCACTGTGCTACCGTGCCGCCAAGGATTTACTTATGAATCCCTCCTAATCCTCAGCTACATATTACCTCTTGGCGACATCATCCAAAAGAATGTCAATCTGTACATGCATGCTGATGATATTTAGCTGCTGTCTCGATCCATCCATTGTATCTTTTCTGACATCCAGTACTGGATGTGTGGAAATTTCCTCAAAATATGCTGTAACCTCTCCAATCCGGCAGTCTATTTTCCAAAACATCAGTTCTCTGGCAATATTTTTACCAGTCCCAAGCTGCATTTCAGTACAGTGATTTAGGAGTGGAAACATGGAAGATATACATTTTAAGATCAGCAAAACAATTTTATTACTGTTTTATGATTTATCACTAATTTTATGTTTCAGTTAAATATTTATATCTACGCTGTTTTTCATTTCACACACGTGATTGGGCTACAATCCAGGAAATTCCAAAATCCAGAAATGACTTGATCCCAAGTCTTTATGACTGAGTGCCTAAATCACAGTGCCGTGCACCCAGGTTCAATCCCAGCCCTGGGTCACTGTCCGTCTGGAGTTTGCACATTCTCCCCGTATCTGCAAGGGTCTTACCCCCCCAGTCCAAAGATGTGCAGGGTAGGTGGATTGGTCATGCTAAATTGCCCTTTAATTGGAAAAGAAATGAATTGGGTACTTTAAATTTGTTTTTAAATTACTGAGTGCCTAAGAAAGAATTCAGGAAATGTGTTGGAATTTGTGAAATCCCTGAGAATTATGTACAACAAATACATGTACAAGAAGTGCCAGTAAGAGTAAAGCAATGTGGGTGAGAGTGGGAGTTTTTGAAGCTAAAGTTGGATTTCACCAAGGATTACAAGCTATTTCCTCTCCCTGATTGTCATGGATATTCCAACTGAGCAACTGAGATGGGAAGTGCTCTGATCAATGATGCTTGCAGATGACATTATGCTATACGGTCAAGATGATAAGGCTACGACTGAGTATCTCGAGAACTGGAGAAAAGCACCTGAAGACAGGGGTATGAAGTCAGCAGACAACATAGCGAATTTATGGACCGTCAGTTTGTGTCTAAGGAAGGGGATCAAAGTGAAGGTATAAAGGTTGTGGTTGAAAGCTAGAGACCATTAGTAGTTTCAAATTTCAGGTCAGTGGTGGCAGAAAATGGAGATAGGGAAATGGAAATTAGGGAATGGATTAGTTCTGGTTGGAATCGGAAGAAGTGCAGTAGATAATAATAATAATAATAATATTTATTATTGTCACAAGTAGGCTTACATTAACTGCAATGAAGTTACTGCGAAAATCCCCTAGTCGCCACATTCTGGCGCCTGTCCGGGTACACAGAGGAAGAATTCAGAATGTCCAATTCACCTAACAGCACGTCTTTCGGGACTTGTAGGAGGAAACGGGAGCACCCGGAGGGAACCCACGCAGACACGGGGAGAACGTGCAGACTCCGCGCAAACAGTGACCCAAGCCAGGAATAGGACCTGGGACTCTGGCACTGTGAAGCAACAGTGCTAACCACTATGCTACCGTGCCACCCACTATGTGTAAACCCCACACGGACAGTGGCCTGAGGCCAGGATCGAACCTGGGACCTCGGTGCCGTGAGGCAGCAATGCTAACCACTGTGCCACCGTGTTCTTGTGCGTTTGTATGGCAACACCTCAAAGTTAAAATTCTCACCCTGGTTTGCAAATCATTCCATGACCTCACCTTTCCCAATCTCTATAATGTCCACCAGCCCCACAGCCTTCTGAGATATCTGCACCACTCTAATTTTGACTTCATGTGCATTCTCAATTCTGTGCCTTCGGCTGCCTGAGCCTTAAGTTCCAAAATTTTGTTCCTAAACCTTCCACCTCCCTAGCCCCCTTTAAGACACTCCTTACAACCCACCTCTTTGACCAAGCTTTAGATTACCTGCTCTAAGATCTCATGTGACTTGGTGTCATATTTTGCTTCATCGGGCAGCATGGTGGTGCAGTGGTTAACACTGCCGCCTCACGCGCCGAGATCCCAGGTTCGATCCCGGCTCTGGGGCACTGTCTGTGTGTAGTTTGAACATTCTCCCCGTGTTTGTGTGGGTTTCGCCCCCACAACCCAAAAGATGTGCCGGGTAGGTGGATTGGTCACTGTAAATTGTCCCTTATTTGGAAAAATGAATTGGGCACGCTAAACTAAAAAAAATATATATTTTGTTTCTTGCTTCATGATGTTTCTGTTTAATACATTACAGGCACTATAAAAATACACGTTGTTGTGTAAAAATAGCCTCAGCTCCCACCAGCCCATCCACCAAATTTTTACTGACATTCTTGCCTGTGAAAACAGCTTCTCACCATTATCTGCAAAAACATTAACAGCTTCCACATGGGTAACGACAACATCCAGCATTAACTCTCCTGACCCCTCCACCCACGACATTAAACATGGTGCTTGCTTGATATCCTGTATTGAATGAGCAGCAATTTTCTCTGAATAAATACTGGGACAGTAAAGGCATTGTCTTCAGGCCTGTCACAATTCATTGCCTATTGACCCCACCATGAAACAGATTGTTAAAAACCTTGTTGTCCTAGAGACCTGCGTTCAGCTTGTATCCTCACCTCACAAAAACTGCAGACCTCTACCTCCATAACAACGTCCATCTCCACCCTTGTCCCAGCTCTTCCATAACTGACACCTTTATCCATGTCTTTGTTACCTCTAAACGTAACTATCCACTGGCCCTCCTGGCCAGCCTCCCACCTTGAACCCTCCATAAACTTGGTTTTTGGTTGTCTGTCCATATTTTTGAAAAAGGATCTATATCTGCAGCTGAAGTGCTGCAACCCACAAAGCTGTGGACCAGTTGCTGGAAGGTGGGATTAAAATGAGCAGATAGTTTCTTTTTTGGCTTTGTTCTGCACCGTAATTTGTCTATGGTTCCATACTGGCTTATGTGGCTCAATGTCAACATTTGGTTAACATTCAAGTGATACACGCTGAAAAGTTTTACTACATTGACACTGCAATAGCATGGTTAAGATCATGAGCAAATCACATGACAGAAGTACAGTACTTGTCTTACTCCTATGACAATATGTTGAGCTACATCACTGCCCTGGTGAGATTGCTCACTTTTGAATAGATCCACGAAAAGCGTTGACACACTTCTTCTGTTTTAAATTTTTATAAATATAAATTTAGAGTACCCAATTCATTTTTTTCCAATTAAGGGGAACTAAGGGGCTTTTCACATTAACTTCATTGAAGCCTACTTGTGACAATAAGCAATTATTATTATATTATTTTAGGATGGCCAATCTACCTACGCTGCACACCTTTGGGTTTATGGGGGTGAGACCCATGCAAACATGGGGAGAATGTGTAAACTCCACACGGACAGTGACCTGGGGCTGGAATCAAACCTGGGTCCTCGGCCACCGTGCTACCCCAGCGTTTACACACTTCACTCTGAAGTTTATAATCTGTGCCTATAAATGAAAAAATGTATGGTTTTAAGTGGAAAATGTTTTTTTTCTTCCAGTGAAAAATTTACATGATTACTCCTGTAGCACTCTGCCGCATTTTATTTTCACATGACATCAGTTCAGACTGATAGGAATACAGGATTCTAATCATTCCTCACCCACATTTTGATCTCTGCATCAATGTGCTGAAATCTAAGTTGAAGGTCAACAATGGGTCACACTACAACTGGCCTAAATTACTTTGGGTGAAGATGAAGAAAACTAACATTCTCATTCCTGACTGCTGTCTCGTGACCACTGACAAAGTGCAGGCACAGGTTTTCATGATGAGTAAGAAGGTAGAATCTGTTCTGGACTTCTGCCAGTTTGGAAAGGGCTACGAATCGGAGGTTCTCCCCAGAAGTTGAAGAAATCTGATTCTGCTATATACAACTACTTTGGATTTAGATAATGAATTCACAAGGGCAGTCAATTCAAATGGTTCTCTATGATAGTCAAACAATCAGTTCACAAGAATGATCCCTGATCCCTGGAATAAAGAACTTGTCGTGTGAGGAACGTTTGAGGACTCTGGGTCTGTACTTGTTGAGGAGTTTAGAAGGATGAGAGGGGATCTTATTGAAACTTACAAGATACTGCGGAGGCCTGGATAGAGTGGACGCGGAGAGGATGTTTCCACTTGTAGGAAAAACTAGAACCAGAGGACACCATCTCAGACTAAAGGGACAATCCTTTAAAACAGAGATGAGGAGGAATTTCTTCAGCCAGAGGGTGATGAATCTGTGGAACTCTTTGCCGCAGAAGGCTGTGGGGCCAATTCAGCGTGTCTTTAAGACAGAGAGAGATAGGTTCTTGATTAATAAGGGGATCAGGAGTTATGGGGAGAAGGCAGGGGAATGGGGATGAAAAAATATCAGCCATGATTGAATGGCGGAGCAGACTCGATGGGCCAAATGGCCTAATTCTGCTCCTATGTCTTATGGTCTATCTAGATGACCTTTCATTGAAGACAGCATCCCCCAAGTTAATGAAATTGTCAATTAAGCATAAAAAACAGGGATACACACTAATTTAGAATTATGGAATAGGTGCAATTTCTTTAAGCAAGGCTGCCACCATGTAGCATTTGCTTCCGTAAAAAAGTTATCAACCGCATATACATCAGCACTTGTGAATGATTATCAATGCACAGAATAAAAGCTTTATTTGTGACTTTTAAAAAATCATATTCAAAAATATACAGACACCTGAAAGTAATGTTAAAAGATTATAAATATAAATTTCATGAAAGGAATAAAAAAGGTTTATTTCCACTAAAAGGTGTTGTGTATGCAATTTTTTTGGTAGAAATATGACCGTCACAGAATAATGCAGCTTTGGTAATCAGCAATATATCTTTAATGTAAATTATTGTTCACTGACAAAATGAAAATCTCAGATGTTCAACGTACCTTAAATGTACCGCTTACCTCATAAGATTTTACTGCTGCAGACATAATGAAGCCCAAGTTTTCACTTCATCTTTCACTTTATTGGGGGTGAAATATCTTTTACTATAGTGGGGGTGCAATATATTACTAACTCTTTCGTGTGGGAGGATACTTACAACCAAATATTTTCTCTTGTTCACTATCACTGATTCCAACAGTGTACAACAACAATTTTGAATTGTGCTTCAGTGACATTTAAACATGGAACTAAGAAAACCATGCTGTGACATGCCGGGTATCAAGGAAGTGGAGATGCCGGCGTTGGACTGGGGTGAGCACAGTTAGAAGTCTTACAACACCAGTTTAATGTCCAACATGTTTGTTTCAAACACTAGCTTTCGGAGCACTGCTCCTTCCTCAGGTGATTCACCTGAGGAAGGAGCAGTGCACCCAAAGCTAGCATTTGAAACAATCATGTTGGACTTTAACCTGGTGTTGTAAGACTTCTTACTGGGTATCAAGGAGCCAGCGTTTTCCACAACTCTACGCTCCTAACAAAATGCTCAAGTTTTGAAAGATGAACTTTGTTAGAGAAAGTGAGAATAGTAAAGTCGGAGAGAGACTGTCCTTCACTGTTACCTATCTGTCTTTCCAGGTCTGCTGCTTCATCTTGCGTAGCACGAGGTAGAACTCCTGGATCACTGAAGCTTGTACGGAGCAACGTCCCCATCACAAAAAAGAACAAAACTCCTGCTATCGCTGGTATCACAGGTGTGATGGTAACTGATAGGAATGGACAGCTGTTAAAAATATAAATAAAAAAATTAAAACTGGTTTCTAGTAGGGCACACAACACAGTGTAAATTTTTGGGGCAGTGAACAAAATTCCTATGATAAAGGACTTTGTAGTAATTGGGTTCAGAGTCGGGACTAACCAATGAAGAGCTAAGCATTGTGATAGATATTCTAATTATACCAAAAGGTAGCACTGCAAACAAACAATCCCTACTCCTTAAATTTTCAAATCAGTGAGAATACAGTTAATTTTCTGGAAAAGCTCATCAAGCCCTTAAATTTCACATACCTGATTTGTAACATCATCTGAATCTCACCATAACTAAGTTACTACTTTGTCATTAAACAACAAAGTAACTTAGAAAAGATAAAAAGAATGGCAACAACTGCTGACCAGCCTTTGGAAAACAGATTCTGTTCTTGCCCTTTGTGTGCTTAAATGCGCAGAACTCTACTACTAAAGCCCAAAGCAATGAGGCGCATCGCAATGTCACAAGAGACTTACTCATCCTTTTTCAATGATTTCAGTAACAGCTTTTGTACTGAGATATGAAAAAGAATAAAATAGATCTCGTCAGCTTCGCCCCAGGAAACAATTGCCCTTTTACCCTACTGGATTTTCAACTGCTTCAGATAAGCAGACAAACTCCAAACAAATTGTTCAAATTCAGGTTAACGTTGCAAACTTCCAGGTATTCAATATAAAAGCTCTTACTGTATAATAACTCTTACTTGAAATATCTGAAAATGCCTTTCATGGCCTGTTCAAATGCAGTCTAGGCCATTTGGGTCTCTGCTCCACACCCAAGGCAACAAATATGAAATTGAATCATGTCCAATTGTGGAAAAGACAACAAAACGTCAAGTATAAAAATATACTGAAACTGAAGAAAAGTTAATTTCAGTGAATTGTAAAGGGATCTGGGGGCATAGGTGGATTGCAATCAAAGATTGGCCAGTAACACAGCAAATGAAGTCTTCAAAGAGGAACTAGGTTCCTCTTTTAGGTTTAGAAAAGACACAATGGGGAAAGATAAGGCATCAAAACTGCAGTTCCCTGGATAAAGACAGAAAGACTAAAATTTAAAATAAAAAAAGCTTCTAATGAGTGCTGTGTTGGCAATATAGTTTGTAGGATTATGGGGCAGTGACAGCAGGGATATGAAATTTGCTGAAGGACAGACAGCAGAGTAGTGGAGAAACATTGCTCTTTGGACTATTAGAAAGTATACAGTGGTGATCCCACCAACCTCTCCCCACCCCCAGATGTGTTGGGGCCTCTGTTCTTTTGGATATATATTAACAATCTGGATTTGTATATAAAGGGCATAATTTAAGAGTTTGCAGATGACACAAATATAAAATAGTGAGGAGAAATGGCAACAGATTTCAAGGGGACATGGACTAGTGAAATGAGCAGACAAAATTTAATGCAGAGTGTATGAAGTGATTCATTGACGTAGAAAAAATGCCGAGAAGCAATAGAAACAAAATGTTTCAGATTCCAGCAGCCATAGTAATTTGCTTTTATCATAATTCTATGCCCTTTGCTACCGACCCTCCTGCCACTGGATACTGTTTCTCCTTATTTACTATCAAAACCATTCAAGGCTGGAGAAACAGCTATTAAATTTCACCTTAACAGTCTACTCACAAAGAGTAATCCCACATTCTCTGGCCTCCCATTCCTGATACATCTCAATTAAATCTCCTCTGCTCCCTCACCACGGCCTTGGTCTCCTTCCTGATGTGCGGTGCCACAATATCCAGTTAAAGCCTAATCAGTGATTTATAATGCTTTAGCATAACTTAATTGGTTTTGTACACAATGCCTCTATTTATGAAGTGCTGGAGCCCATATGCTTTACTGTAAACCAGCCTTTTCCGTTTGTCACGCAACCTTCAAAGATTTGTTTGTATATACCTCGGGTCTCTTCCTGCACCCATATTAAAATTGAACTGTTTAATTTATATTGCGTTGCCTCTTGCTTCTTTCCAAAATGCATCAATTCACACTTTTCTACATCCAAGTTCATCTGACATGCACCTGCCTATTTTACCAGACCATATCCTCCTGAAATCTATTATCCTCCTCACTGTTTACTACATTTCACAGTTTTGTCTCATCTGAAAACAAATTCTGCAATCTATAGCTCAGCCTCGGTCAAAAAGAGCAATATTCCCATTACTGCTAATTTGCATAACCTATTCTAATTTACTCTCATATTAAAGGTTAAAGAGAAATATTTTACAGCTTAGAAAGACTAAAAATCAGCTGGAAATGTAAATAAAAAACAAATTAAAAACTAATCAAATGAAATAGAACTGCAGGGCCAAGCGACGTGTTGCCTGACAGCCACAGAGAAGTAATGTGAGAACCACAGCCTACTTTGATAACCTTTGATCCTCGTTTTGAAATAAACTCCATGTTCTCTCCAAAGACTATGGATGAGCCTACAGAATGCAGAATGCTTTCGTCAGGAGGGCTGGTTCATTATCCAACATTGTATTGTTGGCATGGATACTGTTGCAAACATCTAGCTTATAAATCATATGTTCTAGAAATTAAAGTTAACTGTACAAAATGGGACCACCTGACTGAGAAACAGATAAGCAATCCTGAAGTAAATGCAACTCAAACAAGCTTTGGAGTCAATTAAAATTAAAAACTAACTTGTGTTTTCTTACAAGGTTGGAGTTGATGATGAAAAAACTCGAAAACTAGATGATCAATTTCCGGACCTCTTGGTAGAGTCAGTACATCTTATTTTTATCCTCACAAAATTCTGGTAATAAGGGTCGTAAAACTCTATTAGAGATAAAAAGATTTGTATGGTTTCCCAGAACCAAACGTGAAATCCTGTGACGTTATTCTGTCGGTTAATTGTTGGGTGTTCCGATTGGTTCTTTAAATATTAACAGTCCCTAACAGAATCACAACAAAACTCACAAGATTGCAAAACTTATGAACTCAGTTGAGGGGTGCATCATAGATTGTGACAATGGAATCTTGGAGTTTGTAGCCTGGTGCAAGTTGGTACAAGATCTCAGAAAGGTTAAAGCATACTAAGGTTTGGACAAAGGGGTAAACAAGCAGCTGATGTTTTCCAGAGGATACGTGTTATGAGAACACAATCGCTGGCAGAGAAGAGTTCACTAAGTAATAAAAACACAAAGTGCTGGAAAAACGCAGCATCTGTGGTGAGGGAAACAGAGTTAATGTTTTCTTCTTCAGAACAGCAGTTCTGAAAAATAGTTATATTGGAATCAAAAACAATAACTGTTTCTCCCTCGACAGATGCTGCCAGGCCTGTTGAGTTATTCCAGTACTTTGCTTTTTATTTCTGATCTCCAGCATCCGCAATATATTACTTTAATTTAAGAGTTTACTTAATAGTTGATCTCTGATCATAATCTGAATGACAAATTGAAATGTGTTACTTTACTATATTGTAGCACAGGACCAAAATAATTAGACTAACTATGTTTGAAAGGACTAAAGAACAAAGAACAGCACAGCAAAGCACAGGAACAGGAATTTCAGCCCTCTAAGCCTGTGCCCATCATGATGCCGGTCTAAACTAAAACCTTCTGCACTTCCGGGGTCCTTATCCTTCTTTCTCATCTTATTCATGTATTCGTCAAAATGCCTCTGAAACGCCGCCATCGTATCTGCTTCCAACACCTCCCACTGCCGGCAGCACGTTCCAGGCACTCACCGCCCTCTTGTGTAAAAAACGTGCCTCGCTCATATCCTCTAAACTTTCCTCCTCGCACCTTAAATCTATGTCCTCTAGCCATTACAGAACATAAGAATATATGGACGGCATGGTGGTCAGCACTGCTGCCTCACAGCTCCAGTGGGCCAGGTTCGATTCCCGGCTTGGGTCACTGTCCGTGCGGAGTTTGCACTTCCTCCCCGTGACTGTGCAAGTTTCCTCCGGGTGGACTCAGCTCCACTTTCCTCTATATCGATGCTAATACATTATCCGTAACTCACCATAATCTTTTATTCCTTTCCTGTTCAAAAAGCTGTCTATCTATATCCTATCTATCTATATCCTGCTGTACCTCTGATAATCCTCTTCACTATCTGCAACTCCACAAATCTTTGTGTCATCTGCAAATTTACTAATCAGACCAGCTACATTCTCCTCCAAATAATTTATATATACTACAAACAACAAAGGACCACCACTAGTCAATGCCTTCCATTCCGAAAAGCACTCTTCCACCGCTATCATCTGTCTTCTATGACCGAGCCAGTTCTGTATCCATCTTGCCAGCTCACCTCTGATCCTGTGTGACTTCATCTTTTGTGCCAGTCTGCCATGATGGACCTTGTCAAAGGCTTTACTGAAGTCCATGTAGATGCTTTTGAAATGAAACAGGCTTTGAGGAGTTGAGAGATGTTGGCTGGCTGTTTGGTCAGCTGGGAGACTGCTGGCTGGGAATAAGCCAGGAATTCAAGCAGAAGCAGTGTTGCAGATTAGGAAAACACAAGCTCAGTTCCACCACATCTTAATTAATCTGTAACTGCTTATACAAGGACATGCAGCAAGCCAGAGACAAAGTGGTTACCTGTGCAGTTGAATAATCTGCTAACACCCTGATGATATCCACTGTTTAGGTGCGCATGAAGAATAGCCACTCTGTCAAAGTATTGGAGGCCACAAGGTGCACGGGCATGAGTAACCGCATTTGGGGAGATAAGGGGATAAACATGACTTGTAGCCACCGAAGTTGGCCATTCCCTGAATACAAAATGGAGGAACGCAAAGCATACAGGATAAAATGGACAATGTTTGCAGCCCCAGCAGGCTGCCCCTAGCAGGTGTGGATTATGTCTGCTAAGAAAGCAGACAGCACCGAAACGAACATTCCGCATACTAATGAGGCAATCACCGGGATAATTAGCATGTTAATGGAACGATTCCAGAGACAATGGACACAATTGGGGAAGCAACTGCAACATTGTAAGGGATACCAGACACTCAGGCACCAGCAAGGTTCGAAAACAAAGAGCCTGAAGGCCCGCCCAGTAGCTAAGGAACAGCCTCAGTATTGGGGGGATTCAAACATATCGATTGGGAAGAGACCCAAATGCCAGTAAGGCATTTGATAAGGTTCCCCATGGTAGGCTTATGCAGAAAGTAAGGAGGCATGGGATAGTGGGAAATTTGGCAAGTTGGATAACAAACTGGCTAACCGATAGAAGACAAAGAGTTGTGGTGGATGGCAAATATTCAGCCTGGAGCCCAGTTATCAGTGGCGTACCGCAGGGATCAGTTCTGGGTCCTCTGCTGTTTGTGATTTTCATTAACGACTTGGATGAGGGAGTTGAAGGGTGGGTCAGTAAATTTGCAGATGATACGAAGATTGGTGGAGTTGTGGATAGTGAGGAGGGCTGTTGTCGGCTTCAAAGAGACATAGATAGAATGCAGAGCTGGGCTGAGAATTGGCAGATGGAGTTTAACCCTGACAAGTGTGAGGTTGTCCATTTTGGAAGGACAAATCTGAATGCGGAATACAGGGTTAATGGTAGGGTTCTTGGCAATGTGGAGGAGCAGAGAGATCTTGGGGTCTATGTTCATAGTTCTTTGAAAGTTGCCACTCAAGTGGATAGAGCTGTGAAGAAGGCCTATGGTGTGCTAGCGTTCATTAGCAGAGGGATTGAATTTAAGAGCCATGAGGTGATGATGCAGCTGTACAAAACCTTGGTCAGGCCACATTTGGAGTACTGTGTGCAGTTCTGGTCACCTCATTTTAGGAAGGATGTGGAAGCTTTGGAAAAGGTGCAAAGGAGATTTACCAGGATGTTGCCTGGAATGGAGAGTAGGTCATACGAGGAAAGGTTGAGGGTGCTAGGCCTTTTCTCATTGGAACGGAGAAGGATGAGGGGCGACTTGATAGAGGTTTATAAGATGATCAGGGGAATAGATAGAGTAGACAGTCAGAGACTTTTTCCCCGGGTGGAACACACCATTACAAGGGGACATAAATTTAAGATAAATGGTGGAAGATATAGAGGGGATGTCAGAGGTAGGTTCTTTACCCAGAGAGTAGTGGGGGCATGGAATGCACTGCCTGTGGTAGTAGTTGAGTCGGAAAACTTATGGACCTTCAAGCGGCTATTGGATAGGTACTTGGATTAGGGTAGAATAAGGGAGTGTAGGTTAACTTCTTAAGGGCAGCACGGTAGCATTGTGGATAGCACAATTGCTTCACAGCTCCAGGGTCCCAAGTTCGATTTCGACTTGGGTCACTGTCTGTGTGGAGTCTGCACATCCTCCCCGTGACTGCGTGGGTTTCCTCCGGGTACTCCGGTTTCCTCCCACAGTCCAAAGATGTGCAGGTTGGGTGGATTGGCCATGTAAAATTGTCCAAAATTCTATGATTAACCTAGGACAAAAGTTCGGCGCAACATCGTGGGCCGAAGGGCCTGTTCTGTGCTGTATTTCTCTATCTATCTATCTATTGCAAGCAGGTAAGGGAGTCCGCCCAAAGGGGCGCGGATCCCCTGGGACCTATAAAAGACAGGTCCCACACATGGTTCAGTCTTCTGATCCAGCCCTCCTCCTTCTCCTCCAGCCATCCTCTCTCTTTGAATAGCACTCCTCCGTGGACCAGCACCTCGACCAGCTTTTGCCAAGAAGACCTTGAACGAGAGAGAGGAGAGGGTTCGGCAGCAGCCGCCAGCAAGTAAGTGCCTCACAACGATCGCTACCAGAGATAGACACTCCTGACCCCTTTTAACTTATACCAACCTGAAGTCTGCAGACCAGAGCAGAGCAAGAGGCCTTGTTCCCTGACCCAGCAGTTCCTTCGAGATAAGTATTAGTTTATTTAGCGGTAGGAATAAGTTTAATCCTTTTAGCGTGTGCATGGGTAGTTATTATAATTGTATTATAATAAACTCAGTTGTTTGGACTTACTAATTGGTGTATGGTTTTATTGCTTTGAACTTCACCTTGAAGCTTGTGGCGGTGTCTTAACGATACCTGGCGACTCCAGAGCTAAGTAAAGAAACAGAGCCAAATTGAGTGTTAAGCACACTCACCCAGAACGACCAACAGACTACAGATCAGGAGAATGCAAGTTAGAGGATCAGTACCTCATCTATAGGTATTCTATTAGGCTTGCTTCATACTATTACAATCTATTGATAATGTCCATTCCAATGTCTATGTGGAAAACTCTTTAGCCGGAGTCGCGTTTATTCCAAAAGTAAACTGAGCACGATAAATGTAGCTGATCTATAGTTTGAGGATGACTTCAGTGTATTGTCCATTAAGTGCCAGACTTGCAAGCCATCCTTGCTTTCTTCAATTCAACAAACAAGAACCCAGAACGGTTCTTTAATGTAGCTGAAGCAAAACTCATCACACCTGTTCAGTTAAATATTCCACCTCCCACATATGTTGAAATGTTGAAAGAGGCACTTTGGATCATGTTCAGCATGGCAACCACTTACTCAAATGGCCACTCTTGACAGGAGATCTAGCACCAGATTTTGCTGCACCAACTCAACCTTCTACAAACTATGGCAGCAAGTATTTGACAAAAAATCACGTCATCACCATGCTTCTATATTGCAGTGAGACCTGGACTGTTCATCAGCGACACATAAGAAAGCTAGACAAGTTCCATCAGCAAGGTGTCAAGCCCCTAAAACATGAAAGGGACCGGAAACTCTTTAAAATCAAACCTATTTTAAAACGGACTGCCACTGAACCAAAAGATGGCTGTTATATGTCACATGATTCAAAATTAGCCCTATGTTCTGGAAGCTTCCACCAGAGAGAGAGCAAGAACAAATGAGTTCCACTCTCAGCCTTGTGAAATCTCATACCTCATACAGACAGCATTTAAATTATGAAACCAGAAAACCAGATGAACTGCCTTGCATCCCCCGAGCCGGAATGCTTACAAAGGCAGAGACATTAAAATGTACACCTAGAGAGGTGGTATCAGTCCCGATTTCGCTCCTACTGGTAACAAAGCACAGAAATTGTTTGTGAGACTGCAATTAACTCATTAATGGGCCACATCACTGACCCCCAGGTTTTTTGCCCTTTGGACAGTTTTAACATTACATTCCAGCCCCACAGCTTAGTCTGCTGATTTATCACTGACCGGAAAGAATTCCAGCAGGTCTCCCGGCTGACCAAACAGCCAGCCACTGTGTGTCTGAGTGTGTGCTCTTCCCACCTCCCTCATCGCCAAGCTCAGCTTTGAATACGAAATAAACGAACCTTCTGGGTTAACCAGAGAGTTTTCTGCATGTTAAAATAAAATTGGACCACACAAGCGGAGGGTTTGGAGAAACATGCAATAGTCTATTTTAAAAATAATTTTAAAACAGCTTCACTTACGGACAGTGAGAGGATTCAGTTTCCCTCTCCTGTTCATAACAAATGCCTCCGGCATATCCTTCCAATTCAATGGGCGGACCATTGAACAAATGTTAATGCCCTTCTTGAAGCAAGTCCACAGCAGATGGTAACATTTCTGCAAAATCAAGTTTGATGGACTGGCCACTGGTTTCCAGATGACAAACCTTCTTCCCAACCAGGTCCCGTTTCTCAACTCTCAAATGGTCAATGTTTCAGCAGAGGGCAAAGAAAACACTTCAAAGACACTTTCATAGAATCCCTACAAAGACACGTTCATAGAATCCCTACAGTGCAGAGGGAGGCCTTTCAGCCCATCGAGTCTCCACCGACCCTTCGAAAGAGCACCGAACCTCGGCCCAACCCCCCCACCCTATTCCTATAACCCCAACCAACCCAACAGACACTAGCGGGCAATTTGGCATGGTCAATTCACCTAACCTGTACATCTTTGGATGGTGGCTGAAAACCAGAGTACACGGGAAACCCATGCAGACACGGGGAGAACATGCAATCTTCACAGAAACAGTCACCCACAGTCAGAATCAAACTCGGGACCCTGACACAGTGACACAGCAGTGCTAATCACTGTGCCGCCCTTATGAAGAAACTAGGAAGAAGCTCAGCAGCATTGACATTAATGCCCAGGAGGCGCTTGCTATGAATTATTAACAATGGTCACAACTTGTCCATCAAGTTTCAACATGCTTTGAATTCCAATTCCTTAATGATAAGGCAGCATTGAAGGATAAAGGAAACAAAACTGTACTGTAGGCTCTGCATCCCACTACCTTGTGGGACATCCTGCCAAATGTATCTAAAGATCTGAGGGGTCAAGAATTATCCTGCCCAGTCACATGAAAATTCATACCATAAGCTTGTGACGCCACATAGACACCATTCTCAATTAAAGGGACAGCCATGATGGATTCCCTCGCACACACCACTAGTAAGGTGTCTGGGCCAATCTTGGGCCATGGAAACATTCTCCACTTTGACAGTTTCTTCATGCTTCACTCTCTGCTACTGTTCTGCAGTACAGAACCACCTTCTGTTTCCTTGTCTGATTAGCATGTCCTTTTGTCTTGCACCTTCATCCCCTTTATTACTTAACTTCTCTGCCTTCCACCCCATCACTGACCGTTTGTTCTTTTTCAGCCACCATTTTACTCTAGCTATGCATTTGAAAAGTTATAACATCTTCCAGTTCTGGTGAAAGGTCTTTGACCTGAACTGTTAACTCCTCTCACAACAGAGGCAGCCTGACGTACTGAGCATTTCCAGCATTTACTGCTTTCATTTCAGATTTCCTGCCTTTACTGTACTTGTGTTTTTGTACAGTTCAAATGGCTAATAAAATAAGTGAGTGCAACTTTTTAAGTTACAAATTTGCGTCCTTCATTTAAAATCCTGCAGAATGTGTTCATACACAAAGTTAAATAGAATCTACAGCAGATAAACAAGTCATTCAATCCAGCAAGTCCATGTCCACTTGGTCTAGGTTTGACTTTAATTGCATCCGGAAGTCTATCTTTATTTTGATCCTGCAAATGATCGAAATGCAATTTATATATCGGGACCCCACCATAATGTGCTTCAAGGGTTATATTGAGACCACATTATAGATGAACCAAATTATGTTGTCACAGGATCCTTGCACTCAGGCTTGATTCTGCCAGTGCAAGGCTTCTAGTTCTCCAAAATAAGTAAATCAGGTACCGTGTAATATCAATAACACAGTTGCTTATATTTATTCTTTTTGAAAGTGAGTGTCTGTGTTCTTAGTTGGGGAGGTTTGAGGCCACATTTGCAGTATAGAAGGTTTTGGGGTCCAAGATGGACCAGCTGTACACCAAGTTCTGTGCTGTTGCAGATCGCTTTATATCGTGGGCCCAGTGTATTTCCTGTTTTTTTTTACTTCCTCGTTTAAAATGCACGTCACAATGAGGATACTTCAATTGCATTGTTTGAAGAGCTTACTCTGTTCACAGATGCTATAGATTCCCTATAAGGTGCAACATGCTGAAACAAATGTCAGTTGACTGGAAGTGCATATTGAGATGTCCACGGAAGGTCTGTCGGCAACGGATACCAAGTGAACAGGTGATGGGTGATTGAGGAAATAGGCTAAAAGTTATGGCAGTAAATAAACACTGGGAAACATTTAAAGAAACAATTCAAAATGTTCAAATAAAATAAATTTGATTAAAATACAAAAACTCAGCAAGACCGACCCAACCATAGCTCACTTAGGGAACTAAGGATGGTATTAGATCAAATGAAGAAGCTTAGAATGTTGCATAGAACAGTAATAAGTCTGAGAATTGGGATTGCTTTTGAAAGGCTCACCAAAAGGTTCATAAAAAGGGAAAAGCGAAGGTGAAAGTAAAATAGTCAGGAATATAAAAATAGATTGTAAGAGCTTTTTCAAGTATATAAAAAGTGAAGCAAGGACAGGAGAAAGTATAACGCGGCATGAGAAAATGGCAGGCATTGAACAAATATTTTGTGTGTTCTCACAGTGGAAGACACAAGTTGCATACCAGACATAGAGGGTATGAAAATTAGGGTAACTAATATCAGCAGAGAAAATGTATTGGAGAAGTTTGAGGAAATAAAATCCACCAAATTCCTACATACTAGGGTTCTAAAAGTGATAGCTGCAAGGATAGTGGACACATAGCTGTCATTTTCTAAAATTCCTTAAATTCCATAACAGTCATATTAAATTGGAAGTTGGCAAACGTGACATCTCTTTTCAAGAGAGAGAAAAGCAAGGAATTACAGACCAGTTAGCCTGACATAAGTCATTGCAAAAATACTGGAATCTATCATTTAAGGAAGTCTTAACAATGCGCTCTGAAAAAAGTAGTATGATTAGAACAAGTCAACATGAATTTACAACAAGGAAATCCTGTTTGACAAATTTATTAGAGCTTTTTAAGGATGTAAGGGGGCGGCACGGTGTCCCAGCGGTTAGCACTGCTGCCTCTCAGCACCAGAGACCCAGGTTCGATTCCGCCCTCCGATGGCGGTCTGTGTGGAGTTTGCACAGTCTTTCCGTGCCTGCGTGGGTTTCCTCCAGGTGCTCCGCCTTCCTCACACAGTTCAAAGATGTGCAGGTTAGGTGGATTGACCATGCTAAATTGCCCCTCGGTGTGGTCAGGGGATAGGGTGGACAATTGGGCCTAGATAGGGTGCTCTTTCAGAGGGTTGGTGCAGACCCGATGGTCCGAATGGCATCCTTTGTCACTGTAGGGATTCTATGATTCTAACTAGTAGAATAGATAAAGGGGAACCAAAACTCTGCTGCCCATGTCCTAACTCGCACCAAGTCCTTTGCACCCTGCATCAGTGCTCACCGACCGACGCTGGCTCTTGGTTAAGGAAGACCTCATGCTTAAAATTCTCATTCCAGTTTTCAAATTACTCCATGGTCTCAATCCCTCCCCTTTTTCTCAATCACTCAGACTGAGATACTTGAATCCTCCAATTCTGACTGGTTAGAACATCCCCGATTTTAACTGTTCAACCACTGCATCATTGCTTTGATTGCCAAGGCCCTAAATTATGGAATAGCTTGCTTAAAACTTATGACCTCCAGTTCTCCTTGAAAACTCCCCATAAAAACAAACCTGTCATCATACCTCATGTAACTCCATGGCAAATTTTGTTTGAAATGCCGCTTTGAAACACTGATACAAATACAAGCCTGTTTTTGTTGTTGTCAGGAAGCTATGAATAGGTCTCTTTTCCAGAGGCAAGGAAATTATAAAACACTGGTTTGGCCTCAAATGGAGTACTGTGTCCAATTCTGAGCACTACATTTTAGGAAGGATGCAAAGGCATTACAGAGAGAGATTAGCAGAATTATTCTTGCAGAGAAACCCTCAATGGGTCAAATGGCCTCTTTCTGTGTTGTAAACATTCTGATTCTAAAATGACAGTGTAGAATGATGGAGATTAGAAGTTGCTACTCGGCCTTCCGGTTGCGGCTATGCGGAGCTAAGCCGAACGTTCGGCAGCTCCTGTTACTTAAGGACTTTTGGGCCTATTTGAGGGCCCCAAATGGCGCTGTTTCGACAAATCCCGGTGGGGGAAGGTGTTTGGAGGAGCATTCCCTGCAATTTATGGTGCTCACCCGGAGTGGGGCAAAGGAAAAGGCTGCAGCAGCTCCCCAAGAAAAGCGGGGTAAGGACAAAATGGCGGCTGGCGGAACACCCGAGGACTGGTGGAAGTGGGCGCAGGAGCAGCAGGCTTCTCTTCTGCGCTGTTTTGCGGAGCTGAAGGCTAAGTTGCTGGACTCCCTGAATGCGACTACCAACAGGCTGCTTGAGACCCAGGCGGCCCAGGAGGTGTCCATTCGGGAGTTGCAGCAGCAGGCCGCTGAGCGGGAGGAGGAGGCCGTGGTCCTCGTGGGGAAAGTGGAGTTGCACGAGGCACTTCACAAAAAGTGGCAAGACCGCTTGGAGGAGCTGGACGTTCGCACGAGGCGAAAGAATTTGAGGATTCTGGGCCTGGCGGAGGGGCTGGAGGGGTCGGATCTTCCGTCTTATGTGAGCATGATATTGAGCTCGTTGATGGGAGTGGGGTCCTTCCATTTGCCCCAGGAGCTTGAGGGAGCCCACAGAGTGCTGGCCAGGAGGCCCAAGACAAATGAACCCCCGCGGGCAGTGCTGGTGCGGTTCCATCGATTCAGCGACCGGGAGTGTGTGCTGCGCTGGGCCAAGAAAGAGAGGAGCAGTAAGTGGGAGAATTCGGTAGTGCGACTCTACCAGGACTGGAGTGCGGAGGTGGCTGAGCAGCGGGCTGGGTTCAACCGGACGAAGGCGGTGCTGCATGCCAAGCAGGTCAGATTTGGAATGCTGCAGCCTGCGCGTCTGTGGGTG
This sequence comes from Scyliorhinus canicula, assembly GCF_902713615.1. Classification (NCBI taxonomy): domain Eukaryota; kingdom Metazoa; phylum Chordata; class Chondrichthyes; order Carcharhiniformes; family Scyliorhinidae; genus Scyliorhinus; species Scyliorhinus canicula. The sequence goes on from NC_052146.1 coordinate 222,169,796, forward strand.
ACATATAAGGACCGGCACCACTACTTTGAGTCCCCGGAGGAGGCATGGGCCTTTGTACAGGCAGAGAAGCTGGACTCAAACTAGGGTCTGGGGGCACACTATGGCCGTTGCTGTTGCTGTTTTGTAATTTTGACATGTGTTTTTTATGCTGGTTTTTTTTTTTTGCTCTGTTTCCGGGTGGGTCTGTCTGTTGGGTATGGTTGTGGGTTATGTGGGGAATGTTGGAGGTTGGTGTTTTTTATTTTCTCTTCTGTACGGGGCTGGGGGTTGGGGTGAAGCTGGATTTTGGGGAGCTGCGTCAGAAGGGTGGGGTGTGGCAGTATTAAAGCGCGGGCTTTCCTCTGGTTTCCCGCGCTGCGGGGCGGGGGGGTGGAGCTGGCGGTGGGGGCGTGGCCTCTACTGGTTTTTTCCCCCGCTCTGAAGCGGTGCCAAGGAGGTGTGGCAAGAGGGGGATGACCCCATGCCGGGAGGGGATGGGTTTTGGCGGGAGCTGCCGGGGTCAGCAGAAGTCAGCTGACTCACGGAAGTACCATGGAGGGTGCGTCGCGGCTGGGAGGGGTCCTAGCCTGGGGGGGGGGGGGGGATACTGGGTTGCTGCTGGAATGGCCAGGAGGAGCTGGTGTGGGCCGGGGGGGTAGAGGAGAGGCGTTATCGCCATGGGGAACGGGTCGGGCGGGGCGCGCTGGCCTGGGGCAAGCAGTCGATAAGCTATGGCTAGCCGGCGGGGGAGGGGGGCGGGTTGCCCTCTGATCCGGCTGATCACCTGGAACGTGAGGGGGCTGAATGGGCCGGTTAAGAGAACTAGGGTATTTTCTCATCTGAAGGGGCTGAAGGCAGACGTGGCTATGCTCCAGGAGACCCACTTGAAGGTGGCGGACCAGGTTCGTCTGAGGAAGGGGTGGGTGGGGCAGGTTTTTCACTCAGGATTGGACGCGAAGAACCGGGGGGGGTGGCGATTCTGGTGGGGAAGAGGGTGGCGTTCGAGGCGGCTGAGCTGGTGTCGGACAAGGAGGGCAGATATATTATGGTGAAGGGTAGGCTGCAGGGAGAGAAGGTGGTGCTGGTTAATGTATATGCCCCGAATTGGGATGATGCTGGCTTCATGAGGCGCTTGTTGGGCCGCATTCCGGACCTGGAGGCAGGGGGCCTGATCATGGGGGGGAGACTTTAACACAGTGCTGGATCCCCCACTGGACCGGTCCAGTTCAAGGACGGGTAGGAGACTGGCGGCGGCCAAAGTGCTGAGGGGGTTTATGGACCAGATGGGAGGGGTGGATCCCTGGAGGTTTGGGAGGCCGAGGGTGCGGGAGTATTCCTTTTTCTTTCATGTCCATAGGGTTTATTCCCGAATAGATTTTTTCGTCCTGAGTAGGGGATTGATCCCGAAGGTGCAGGATGCCGAGTATTCGGCCATAGCAATTTCAGACCATGCTCCGCACTGGGTAGATCTGGATATGGGGGAGGCGCGGGACCAGCGCCCGCTATGGCGCCTGGATGTGGGGATGTTGGCTGATGAGGTGGTGTGTAGGAGGGTCCGGGGAATCTTGATACCAATGATACGGAGGAGGTCCGGGTGGGGATGGTCTGGGAGGCTCTGAAAGCAGTGATCCGGGGGGAGCTGATCTCCATCCGGGCCCATAGGGAAAGAAGGGAGAGGAGGGAGAGGGAGAGACTTGTGGGGGAGCTCCTGGATGTGGTTAGGAGATACGCGGAGACACCGGAGGAGGGGTTGCTGGGGGAACGGCGTAGTTTGCAGGCCAAGTTCGACTTGTTGACCACCAGAAAGGCGGAGACACAGTGGAGGAGGGCGCAGGGCGCGGTATACGAGTATGGGGAGAAGGCGAGCAGGATGTTGGCGCATCAGCTCCGTAGGCGAGATGCGGCTAGGGAAATTGGTGGAGTGACGGATAAGGGTGGGAATGTAGTGCAGAAGGGGGCAGAGGTAAATGGGGTCTTTAGGGACTTCTACGAGGAACTGTACCGGTCGGAGCCTCTGATGGGGGGGGGGGGAGGGGGGGGAAGAGGAGATGATGGAGAGCCTCATGAACAGGCTATGTTTACCAAAGGTTCAAGAGGAGTTGGTTGAGGGGCTGGGGGCGCCGATAGAGTTGGAGGAGCTAGTAAGGGGGATTGGTCAAATGCACGTCAGGTAAGGCGCTGGGGCCGGATGGGTTCCCGGTGGAATTTTATAAAAAGTATGCGGATCTGGTGGGTCCCCTGTTGGTGCGAGCCTTCAATGAGGCATGGGAGGGGGGGGGGCTTTGCCCCCGACAATGTCACGGGCGCTGATTTCTCTGATCCTGAAGCGGGATAAGGACCCCTTGCAGTGTGGATCATACAGGCCTATCTCGCTCCTCAATGTTGATGCTAAGTTGCTGGCGAAGATCCTGGCCACCAGGATAGAGGACTGTATGCCAGGGATGATACACGAGGATCAGACAGGATTTGTCAAGGGACGGCAGCTCAACACGAATGTGCGGAGATTGCTAAATGTTATTATGATGCTGGCGGTGGAGGGGGAGGCGGAGATAGTGGTGGCGCTGGATGCAGAGAAAGCGTTTGATAGAGTTGAGTGGGGGCACCTGTGGGAGGTGCTGGAGCGGTTCGGATTCAGGGAGGGGTTCATCAAATGGGTGAGGTTGCTCTACGCAGCTCCGATGGCGAGTGTAGTTACCAATGGAAAGAGATCGGAGTACTTTAGGCTCTACCGTGGCCCCCTGTCCCCGTTGCTCTTTGCATTGGCGATTGAACCTCTGGCTATGGCGTTGAGGGAGTCAGGGAGGTGGAGGGGTCTGGTGCGGGGTGGGGAGGAACATCGGGTATCGCTGTATGCGGACGACCTGCTGTTGTATGTGGCGGACCCAGAAGGGGGAATGCCGGGGGTGATGGAGCTGTTAGCGGAGTTTGGGGGCTTCTCGGGCTATAAGTTCAATTTAGGCAAGAGCGAGGTATTTGTAGTACACCCGGGTGATCAGGAGGAGGGAATTGGGAGGCTCCCATTTAAGAGGGAAGTGAAGAGTTTCAGATACCTGGGGGTGCAGGTGGCCAGGAGTTGGGGCACTCTCCATAAGCTTAATTTTACCAGGCTAGTGGAGCAGATGGAGGAGGAATTTAAAAGGTGGGACATGGTGCTGCTATCGTTGGCGGGTAGAGTGCAGTCCATCAAAATGACAGTTCTCCCGAGGTTCTTGTTCCTCTTTCAGTGTTTGCCCATCTTTATCCCTAGGGCCTTTTTTAGAAGGGTGACTAGTAGCATCATGAGCTTTGTTTGGGCGCATGGGACCCCGAGGGTGAAGAGGGTCTTCTTGGAGTGGGGTAGAGATGGGGGGGGGGGGGGGGGCTGGCGTTACCCAATCTCTCGGGGTATTATTGGGCGGCCAATGTGTCGATGGTGCGCAAGTGGGTGATGGAGGGGGCAGCATAGAAACGGATGGAGAGGGCGTCCTGTGGAGATACAAGCCTGGGGGCGCTGGTAACGGCGCCATGGCCGCTCCCTCCTAAGAGGTATACCACGAGTCCGCTGGTGGCGGCTTCCCTCAAGATTTGGGGGCAGTAGAGGCGACATAGGGGAGAAGTGGGGGGCTCGATGGAGGCTCCGTTAAGGGGGAACCATCGGTTCGTCCCGGGGAACATTGATGGGGGATTTCAGGGTTGGCACAGAGCGGGCATCAGACAGCTGAGGGACCTGTTCATTGATGGGAGGTTTGCGAGCCTGGGGGAGTTGGAGGAGAAATTTGGGCTCCCCCCGGGGAACATGTTCAGGTATCTGCAGGTAAAGGCGTTTGCTAGGCGGCAGGTGGAGGGATTCCCTTTGCTTCCCGCGAGGGGGGGTGAGCAACAGGGTGCTATCGGGGGTCTGGGTCGGAGAGGGGAAGATATCTGATATCTACAAGGTAATGCAGGAGGTGGAGGAGGTGTCAGTAGAGGAGCTGAAAGCTAAGTGGGAGGGGGAACTGGGGGAACAGATCGAAGACGGGACATGGGCTGATGCCCTGGAGAGGGTTAATTCTTCCTCTCATGTGCACGGCTTAGCCTCATCCAATTCAAGGTACTGCACCGGGCCCACATGTCCGGGTCTAGGATGAGTAGGTTCTTTGGGGGCAAAGACAAGTGCGTCAGGTGTTCGGGGAGTCCAGCGAATCATGCCCATATGTTCTGGGCATGCCCGGCACTGGAGGAGTTCTGGAAGGGGGTGGCGAGGACGGTGTCGAGGGTGGTTGGATCCAGGGTCAAGGCAGGCTGGGGGCTCGCGATTTTTGGGGTTGGGGTGGAGCCGGGAGTGCAGGAGGCGAAAGAGGCCAGTGTGCTGGCCTTTGCGTCCCTAGTAGCCCGGCGGAGGATCTTGCTACAATGGAAGGATGCGAGGCCCCCAAGCGTCCTGGATCAATGACATGGCGGGTTTTATTAAGTTAGAGAAGGTCAAATTCGCCCTGAGAGGATTGGTACAAGGGTTCTTTAGGCGGTGGCAACCTTTCCTCGACTTTCTGGCTCAACGATAGGGTACTGGGACAGCAACAGCAGCAAACCGGGGGGGGGGAGGGGGGAAAAAAGGTTGGGGGGGGGGGGGGGGGGGGAGAGACAATGATTATGTTTGTTTATTTAATTTTAATTTATTTTTCAGTTCTCTTGTTGTTCACTGGGTTTGGGGGGGTGGGGGGGGGGGATGTGATACATGTGTTGATACGGTCTTGGGGGTGTTACAGTTATTATGGGGTTATTTTGTTGCATTTCATTGTTTGTTGCCATATTTTCTGTAAAAAATTCCAATAAAAATTATTTTAAAAAAAGTTGCTACTCCACCCAAACTGCAGGCTAATGTGCTTCAAAACTATACCACTGTGTCTATTTTTTATTTAATTCAACAGATTAACTTAGTTTTTTATTCTTTAGATTTAGGCTTATAAACAAATGTTAACATGGATATTATGGCACAATTTCTCATCCTAATCAGTCTGAATCTTAGTCTGTGTATCCACAATGCAGAAGGCATTTAATCATGTATTGCAAACTTATTTGATTGAATGATCCCTTGTTAAATGGATCAGTAGTCACACCCCCCCCCCACTAAATCATAATACCATAACCCCTAAAACATTCAATCTTTGTGAGGATCAAGTTCATCAGTGTCCTTCTACTGGGACATGAAATGTTACTAGGCTGGTGTACTGTAGTAAATAAATTGATGTCATTGGTGATATCATCCTTGTTCAACAACATGCCTATTGAATACTTTACCACCGAATATATTTCTGTTTTTTTTTTGGTGTAGGTTAGACTCAGTGACTCCAAATGGGAACACTGATACCAATTCAGGTGTGACCCTCCATCACCCATCGACTCACTGCACAGGTGCAGTTTTTATTTCTCTCTCCCTGTGTTCAGGAAAGAAGATTTATAACGTGGCCAAACAGGTTACTTATCAACCTGCAAGTTGCCCCCAACACACAGCAATGGTGGGTGTAAAGAATGGGAAAGAAGGGCAGCACGGTGGCGCTGTGGTTAGCACTGCTGCCTCACGGTGCCGAGGTCCCAGGTTCGATTCCGGCTCTGGGTCACAGTCCGTGTGGAGTTTGCACATTATCCCCATGTTTACGTGGGTTTCGCCCCACGACCCAAAGATGTGCAGGCGAGGTGGATTGGTCACGCTAAATTCCCCTTAATTGGAAAAAATGAATTGGGTACTCTAAATTTATTTAAAAAAAGGAATGGGAAAGATTCCTGGTCAACCACTTGTTGGAAAGAAAGTTGGACCCTCTACCTACCATCAAGGTTCATAGCTCCAGGCTGCAACATGCATGTAAAAGTGCTTTTGCCACAGCAACTCTGACTACCCAAGTGATCAGTAACATACCAACATCACTGCCATTTACCAATATGTCTATAATGGGATATCGTTGATATGTGATCTGTTTTGCAGTATTTCTGCCATTGAGGCACCATCATTATGGTGAAGGTGCATGTTCAATTTTAGGAGCAAATTTTTCTGCTCATTTTTGTTATCCATCATGCACTCACAGGGTAGATAACCACAGCTTTAGTCCAGATCCATCTGCCTTAATTAGTACGCAAAGCCCAGCTTGATGATCATTCCAGACTCTAGACAAGGATAATGTAATGGCAACTTCATACCTTCCGCTTCCCCCAGCTTTACAAATCTATGCTGGTGTCACCCGGCCTCTCATCTCCTCTCTCAGGATGCTTAAATCAGTTTCTGGGCCTGCAAATGCAGCAAAGTTTATCTGGCCCCATGTGTCGACCCAGTGTTCACTTACCGGTGTTACCAGAGCACACCCAAGCCCAAGCTGTTTTTCTCAGGTGGACAAAGGAATCAGCAAGCCCAACCTCTGATATCTCAGCAACGGATCCCAATCACATTATTTAATGGACGCCCTGAAAAGTTTCTTTAAACCGACAGGTGGTCTGTAGAGACTAGTTTTGAGAATCATTAGTCCAATGAATGATTCAAAACTAAAAATGGGTGTTGATCCTTTAATGCTTAAAGTTTTTCAAAAACAAATATTGCGAGACCAGCTGCATTAACAAATACAATTAACTTCATATCCTGTTTCCTTGTATGAAGGTCACAACTGAGGTTTTGTATTGAGAGTAAATACTGGGATGGAGAGTTCAATCAATGCTTTTATAAACAATCAACAATTTTAGTGACTGAAGCAACAAGTGTTCAGATAGCAGAAATTTTGGAAAATTTTGTAACAGGATACAACTTAACTACCACAGCATTTGACATGTCTGCTTTGTGCTCACACTAGCTAACACATTTCAGAAAGGTTCTCAGCTTTGAAATTCCATTGTGGTGAAGGTAGTGTATTTGATACAATAGTGTATATTTTCAAGTCCAACGGAAGTGTTACAGTGTGGGAAGAGCACAAAAGCATAGTTCATCAGTAATGAACTGATGGTCATTTTCCATATATTGTGTAACTCCATCAAAGAGAAACCTCTCACCCATTGCTGGGAAGGTATTGTGTGCTATTAAAACAATTGGAGTTCAGTAAGAATTTAAAAGTGCACATCAACTTTATGAATGCTGCAAAAATATGATGTGCGTCAGAATTTTTGGAAAATATTCAGTTTACCTAAGAATACGAACATTCTCAACAATTTCAAGGCAACGGCAGGTTTGGAGGTGGCAATCTCAAGCTCCCAGCCAGTGGGCGAGTGTGTTACTCATTTTCTCCTCCAGCATGTCAATATGCCAACATTTTCCCACCTCCAGCCTATTTTCAGGGAGACTGCTCCTGGATGGTGACAACTACCCGCCCATCAGCAGCAAACAGCCAATTAAAGTGCCAACTGAGGGCAACTGATATACTGATGGACTGAAGCCTCCTTTGATTTATGGCAGAGAGAGTCAGGGGTGCGTCCCTCAAAACAGCCCATTCCAGCATAGCTCCATTGGGCTGCAAGGGCCACAGCAGTGTCCTGTGAAATGGAACCGCCTCTGCAATGATGGCCTGTCTGCTGTGGCCACAGTAGGTTTTGCAAGATTTACAAGTCTTCAGAACCCTCTTCATTTCCCAAGTACAGTGGCAATGTCCACTTTTCCGGGTGGGATTGCTTTGTCCTCAGGCTGCAGAACCTGCCCGCTGTTCTTAATCGAATGATGTCAATTAACCACTTCCTTGAAAATCTCCTCCAGGATCCCACCACAGCCACTTCTGGTTCCTGGCCTGTAATTCAGTTTGTCAGGATTGGGACAATGGAATTAAAATTCAGTCCCATTGTTTTCACCAAGCACAGTTCCTAAAAACCCTTAATGAACATTTTATATGAAAAGGTAATGGGAATAACACTAGATCAGTGATGTTCCAAAAAAAAGTGAAGCAGAGCCTATTGGTGCCTGTGTCAGTGAATAAATTGAAGGCAGTGCTAAGATAGATTATCAGTTTATTTCCTCATCAAACAACAAAGCAAACAAAATGTATTTGAAATGAAAATCGCTTATTGTCACAAGTAGGCTTCAAATGAAGTTACTGTGAAAAGCCCAGAGCTTATTTAAATAGCGAAGGGCAGCAAGCATTCGATAGACTCCACTTTAAAGAAAATCTCAGAAGGACCAGACAGATATAAAAAGTCATTGGACTCGAAACGTTAGCTCTTTTCTCTCCCTACAGATGCTGCCAGACCTGCTGAGATTTTCCAGCATTTTCTCTTTTGTTTCAGAAATTACACCAGTCTCCAATGAAAACTAGGGGCTGGTTTAGCACAGGGCTAAATAGCTGGCTTTTAAAGCAGACCAAGGCAGGCCAGCAGAACGGGTTCAATTCCCGTACCAGCCTCCCCGAACAGGCACCGGACTGTGGCGACTATGGAATTTTCACAGTAATTTCATTTGAAGTCTACTTGTGAAAATAAGCGATTTTCATTTCATTTCAAAAACAAGTGGTTTTTCCAGGTGATTAGTTACACAAATTATGTACATTTAATCAATTCCAGTCAGTCCAATCACCAAAAATGATTAATGGGAGAATTACCCAATCATCTCCATTCTGAGTAGAAATTGGTGAGTTACTAAGATGCAGCCACACAAGGTCAATTTACTTTTACCTACAACTGCAAACAGAATGACAGGCACTTGCTTGGATCTCTGAAACGAGGTGCTGTGAAAAACGTGCAGAGATCTTTACAAACTGGCCGAAATACTTCGGGTAAAATGCCAGTCAACTCACATCCCCAATATTTCACATTGCTGCTCACAATGTGGTTTCAGAGACCGGGTGACCTATTCTGCGGAACACCTCCGCTCAGTCTGCAAGCATGCCCTGACCTTCTGGCTGCTTGCCATTTTAATTCAATTCACCACATTATCCTGATATTCACATTTCTGTTAGAATGAAGCTCAATGCAAGTGAGAGGAACAGCATGTCTGTCATCTCCCACTTAGGTACTCTACAGCCTTCTGGGCTCAACACTGAATTCTACAACTTCAGGCTGTGAACTCTGTCTTCTATTTTGTTACTGGATTTTTCTTGGTCAGGTGCCATTCTGTATCTGGTTGTCATGTTTTTGTTTTCAACCGAGCTCTCCTTTATTCTGTCATTAACACTTGCCATTGTGTTGTTTCTTTGCTACAACCATTACCACCTCCTTTGCCTTTTGTTCTCGGACACCTTTGTAATTTAATCTTTCCAGCTCTCGAATCTTATCCCTTATCTTTTTGGTTCTACCTGATGTACCCGCTGCCATTTTCAACAGCATAAAACCCATCACATTTCTACTTCTCTTCAGTTCCAAAGAGTCAGATTAAATTTGAATCATTAACTCGTTTCCCTCCCTCTCCAGGGATGCTGCTAGGTCAGAGTTTTTCCAGTACTTTCAGATTTCCAGCATCCGCAGTATTTTGATTTAATTTTGAGTCGATATTCATCTTAACTTTCAAAATTCATCAAATTTACATGAAGCTGAGTTGCAACTTATTGCAACACTTATTTTAAATGGGTGTACAATTAAGGCATTTTTATGAACATTGGGACTCCAGGAAAGTTGGTGTGATGGAAGATCATCCTAATCATAAAATCATATATGCACAGATGAAAGCCATATAGCCTGTGCCAGCTCTCTAAAAACGATTGCCAAAGCATCCCAATTTGCTTCCCTTCGTCATGGCCCTGCATTGTTTGCCTTTTCAACTACCGATTCAATGTCCATTTGAATGTTACTATTGAATCTGCTCCCACCACCCTTTCATGTTATCCATTCCTGATCAGTACACTTAAACGGGACATTTTTCATCCTCCCTCCGATTCTTCTGTCAAATTAATTTGGAATGGTAAGTACCAATCATCCTGCCAGCAGGAACAGTTTCCCCCTATTTACTCTATTGACCAGCTTCTCTGATCTGAGGAGAGCAATCCCAACCTCTCTGGTCCTTCCACATAACTAAAGTCCCTCATCCTTCATACCATTCCAGTAAATCTTTTGACCTTTATATTCCCCATGTGGTACCTAGAATTGGACATGATGGTCCAGATGAGCCACACCATTGGTTTATAAAGGTTTAGTCTAATACCCTTTATGGCCATTCTGCCTGGTAAGAGGTGGTGATTGGATCCTGCCTGAATGGGATTCCAGAAACCTAAAGAAAGCCGAGTCGGGTCCCTGGACACTCGGGGAAAGGACCTGCTCTCTCTCTCTCTCTCTCTCTCTCTCGTGTTTTCGCCAGAAAACTGCTGTATTTCTGAAACTGCAGAGACCTGAATTAGTCTTCAGCAAAACCATTAGATTGGAAAGCATAAAATCTCGACCTGAAAGCTTGGTTTGAAGGAAAGTATGCTAGAAACAACCATCTGAAACAAATACTCTTCTATTTTTACTTATTATATTCATCCCTCTCTTACCCTTTAAGTTTGTTTGTCTTGATATAATATATAATATATATATATATGTTGCAGATTTCATTGGTTGTGCTTAAATCTACAAACCTGGTGACTGTAATTATTGAGCAGCTAAGGACCAAACACTTTGGGTATTTTTCTAAGAAGTAGTTGTTAATTCAATTGTGTTGCAACTCCGAATGGAGGAGTCGTGGAATTGACTGCACCCTAGCCCAGGGTATCGTAACATAATTTGGGGCTCGTCAGGGATCTTGAGTACAGTATAAATTTTAAAAAGACACAAGGTTCGCAGTGATATAATAGGATAGCTCTGGAAGCTGTTACGGTTTTTCTTCAGGTAAATTACTTGGCATGGTTTATTTAAAAGGGCTTCAAAAGGACAAGCTTGTCGAATTGGCAGGTGAATTAAAAATAGAGGTGCCAGCTAAAGCTAAGAAGGTAGAGATAATTGAAGCAATTGCTCAGCATTTAAATTCAAAAGAATTGTAAAAATCACAGCCTGGGACACAGCAACCATCAGCAGAATTAGTTCAAATCTAATTACAAATGAAACTTTTAAGAGATGCAGCAGAAAGAAAAAGAAATGGAGATGCAGAAAAAGAAAAAGCTTTCAAATGGAAATTGAAATAAGGAGGTTGAAATTAGAGAGAGGAAAATGCAGAAGAGAGTTCCAATTTAAAGCATAGGAAATTAAAAGGGAGCCATCAGGAACTAGAGCAGAGCTTAATCTTAAAACGGAACCAAATGATGATATGCTGAAATTTATACAGGCCCTCCCAAAATTCGAACAGAAGGAGGTAGAAACCTTTTTTAGAGCTTTTGAGAAAATAGCAACCCAAATGGAGTAGCCAAACGAAAAGTGGACATTACCCGTTACGGGGCGTGCACAGGAAGTTTATGCTTTGCTGTCAGAGAGGGTGTCTAAGAATTATGACGAGCTAAAAAGGCTATTCTGGATGCATATGAATTGGTTCCCGAAGAGTACAGGCAAAAGTTTCAGAATTTAAGGAGCCAGCTGGGACAGAATTCAGAAGGGTTAAGCAGAACAATTTTGATCAATGGGTACAAACATTGGGAGTTGCAACTACCTATGAGGCTCGGAGAGATCCTACTGTTAGAGGAATTGAAACATTCCCTACCTTCGATAATAAGAACCCACGTTGAAGACCAATGGGTGACTCCTGCGAGATGAGCAGCATTTATGGCTGACAATTATGAACTGATCCATAAATTTAAACCTTTGTTCCATCACCCCCATAATTTTGAAAAGGGAATTTATGAAGTGGGAGAGTGAAAGGAAAGGAATGGAAGTGGGGACAGTGAAAGGAAGGCAGGTAACCAAGGTAAAGAATAGACAGGTGGGAATGCTCCGAGATCTCCTCCTCAGATCAAGAAGGAAGGTACTGAGGGTGATGATGTGACTCGAAAGCATAGGTGTTACCACTGTAATAAGGGGGAAATCATTCGTTCAGCATATTAGAAGTTGCGGGGAAAGCCAATGGGACCTGTCGGAGTACATAAGGAGGACTCTGAAAAGGAAACAAAAAAAGTGGAATATACTACAGGGCAGACTGTAGCTCTAACTGTATTAGGAGACTCGAGATAAACACTGTTGGGGAGAAGGTGCGATGAATGAGGTAGTTGGGAGATATGCAGAGGTTTTGTCTAAGGAGACGATTCCTCCATTTTCCTCAACTGATGTACCAAATCCAGAACTATTTTAAGGGACCACTCAAACTCTCTTACTCGAGAAGGGTTTGTGTTTCCTTCTAGAGAGCTCAATGAAAGCTAAGGAAGTAGTGAATAGGATAAGTGGAGATTATATCCCAGTTCCATTGTATAATGTACAACTGGAGTGTGATTTAATGTCTGATCCTGTAGTTGTTAGGGTGGTTTAGAAATTCCCAGCGGACAGAGTACACTTACTTTTGGGGAATGATTTGGCTGGAGAAGGTTGTAGCTTCACCCATAATTACAGAGAGCATGCGGGGAGTACTGCAGATAGTGCATGAAAGACCAATGGCAGAGCAGGTGGGAATTAGGAAAACGTATTGGGCATTAAATGATCCTGAGAAAGAAATGTTGAAACACATTAACCACATATCAAATGACAATGATCGTGAATCGAATTCGATTGATACTGATGAAATTATCTCTACTAGAATGGTTCCTCACAGAAATTTGTCAAAGATAAAATCTAGTAGAGAACCAGGTTCTGCGAACTCCAAGCCTGAAGATGATCCAAAGAAGAGAAGTCTGAATCTAATAGAAATAACAGCGATGAAGATTCAGACCAAAGTTTGGAATCCAATCTGGGATCCGATTATGAATGATAAACAACTGCTACTAAATAGACCTGTCACTAATTGATCCTGAACAGATGGCAAGTAATTCTTCCAAGCTAGGAAAGACAGAAAATCGGAAGCAGAAAGTGAATTGGACTTTTCTAAAAGTAATTTGTTACAGCCTCTTACAGTAAACCCATTGCCATTTACTGCAGGTGCAAATATTTCCCAGAGCATGCCTGATTTAAAGAAAAATATACACAGATGAATGGCATTAGCTATTCAGGAAAAGGACAGCAATGATTGTGAATTTACCCCAAGCAATCGGCTGATTAACCCACATCCCTTTAAAGGCCCACGGTGCCACTTCAAGGTAAAGGAAGCAAAGCAGATGAAATAATCATTATCAATTCATTTTGAAAACGAGGAAAATGGATGAAGACCCATACAGTGATTCTGCGACTACATGGGTGAATAAAAAAACGGGACGGTGATGCATGGAACCAACAATGTGCAACCCTCTGATTCTGAAAGAACAACAGTTGAAATCTGGATGCACAAATTGTATAAATCCAAACTAAATGGAGACTATAAGAGCTGTGATTATGAAGATTCTGGTGAGGAGGTGAAAGCTGTAAAACAAAGAATGGTGCATATAAAGCCAACCAATTCTGTGAAGATTGAACTCCAGCTTTACTTGTTGTTGAAAGTAACCATGTGACGGAAAAGAGAGGATGTAAAGCTGGAGAGGTTCAAGAGTATTTAAAATTAACCAAATATTTCCCTCAGCATTGACCATACTGCTTGTAGTTTAGCTGCAAAAGATGCTCAAAATTAGGATAAACATTCATTGAACAATCAGAAAAGACTGGCTGCATTACACAAGAGACAAAAATGCAGAAACTCATTCAGGGGGTCCTCTCCAATTTGGACTGTCAGAAACCTGACAAAGGGAAGCACGTTTTCTTTGATTTTAAAGAAGAAAGTGAAAACAAGGCACTGCTTGAAGATATCAGAGGACTTCTAAAACCAAATATGCAAACTATCAGCAGAAGAAGAACAGAGAGAAGATCTAATGAAGATACTGGAAAAAATATAGACAGAGTTGTAGGGAAACACCAGGGTGCACTATGTTAACTAGTCATGATGCAGACATAGGAAACTCTGAACCAATAAAGCCATATCTGCCTCAACTGAAACCACGGAGACTGGCTCAGTTAGGTACTGAAATACAGTGAATGTTGGATATGTTGCAGAAACAAACAAAAACGCAGTGAATCACAGAATACCAATTAGAGTTTGGGAGGTTGAAAGCCATGTTAGTGGAAGAAGCGGTGCTGGCCGCCGCTGACCCGGGGGTAGGGGCAGTGTTACTAGCCCTTCTGCACAAATGTATGCCTGGGTGACAATAAACACAGTTTATTTTATACGGACCATGATCCACTTGAGTTTATAGAAAAGCACAAAAATCCGGAATTCAAGATTATTTCATTTATTATTACAACAGTTCAACGTTAAAATTGTACACATTCCCAGAAAGGGTAATGTGATTTTGGATGCTTTGTCAAGGGTTTAAGGACTGACTAGTTACCAATGTAGAGACTGGGAAGGGAACTTATATAATGAGAATGTACAGATGTTTATGAATGATATCTTCTATACCTCAATTAAATGTTTGTGCCCTGATGTCAAATCACTTTTAGGGAGGGAGCGGTGGATGGAAAGAAAGATAAGCAGGCAAAGCAGTTTAAGGAGTGAATCTCCAACTCCATTGCCATGATGCCTGACAGCCTTACCACCAATTCGGAAGCCAGTGAGAGGGAAGAAAATATAGTGGTTCAAATTCAATACGGAAGCTAGAATGAGCCACGTTATGGAGATGGGGAAGAACTTTTAAAAAAGGATGAATGTTTTGAAATCATTGCACTGCAGACATTAAGGCACAAAATGCAGATGATTACTGAAATAAATGTGGTTTCAGAGTTCTCGCTAAGTAGAGTTTCATAGAATCCCTTCAGTGTAGGAGTCCTTTCAGCCCATTGAATCTGTGTCGACCTAGTAATCCCACCTACCCGCACATCTTTAGACACTAATGGGCAACTTAGCATTGCCAATCCACCTAACCTGCACATCTTTGGACTATGGGAGGAAACCAGAGAACCCGGAAGAAACCCACACCAACACGGGGAGAAAGTGAAAACTCCACAGTCACCCAAGGCCAGAATTGAACCCAGGTCCCTGGCGCTGTGAGACTGCAGTGCTAACTGTGCCACCGTGCTGCCTTCAAGAGCCCAACTTGGTAGAATTTTCCAAAAGTCAAGCATTGATCAGAGTTTCAGCGGCTGTCAAAGTGATGTGGCAGGCAATGATTTGGAGGTGAATCTAAGTGACCTTGGTGAGACATTGGATGTGTCCAAGCTAAGGTTTGAGCATATCACCGAGACCACTTACTGTTGGGTTTAATCAGCACAAATAACTCAATAAATGAAATGAAATTGAGTGAGGAGATTTTGGTGAGAAGCAAATAAGACCTCTTTGTTTATGCACATTTAAAATTGCAGCAAGTTTTGGCTAACTTGCTTATCAGGTAAGCTAAATAGAATTGGAATAGCCATACTACTGGGTTTGCTGGCAAGATTGTAAAGTCATCAGCAAACTAAAGATACCATAGCACATAGTGGGAGGAAGTTTGTGTGGAGCAAAAATAAACAGAATGGACCTGTTGGGCTGAATGCTTTTTTCTGTGCTGTGAATACTATGTAATACTATTCGAGGAAGTGCATTGTTTGAGTTCTCATTTCCTCCTGTTAAATATTTCTTCTTCACCAAAAATTGATTAGTCATTCATCTTATTGTTATTTTCGATCTTCTTATATAGCAACTAGTACACTTCAAAGTAATTACTTTTACTTGATGATCTTTGCGAGAAATAGGATATAAATGTAAAAGTCTTTATGCTCAGCACATTACATAAAACAGATGAGTACACACTTGTGCATCAGCTTCATTGCAACAATTTTATTCACCTGGTCATCATTAACCATCTGAAGCACAATATGGCTAAGAAAGCATCCATTACAAACACTTTGGCGTTCAATCTTAAGTCAACAGAATGGCGATTTAAAAAAATTATCCATTTTCTTTTTAAGCATAAAACTTAAAGCTTCGATAAATGTTTTTGCACCTGCATCATTTAGGAGCACTTTATAGATTTCTTTCCCTCCCAAAATATTTTTTTAAACATTTTATAGCAGCTACGAGGCCTTTCCTGAAAGTCTCACGGCAGAATCATTCTTCAGAAAGGACAATCTCACTTTACGTCGTTTATTTACAACGTCAATTACCGAACAACAATGATGTACATCCCACATAAATGATTGATGAAGGATAGTAGTTTACGTTATAATAATACAATTGTTTGCAGCAGACAATCAAAGAGCTTTGAGCATACCAAAATGTTTGATGAAAAGAAAGTGAGGAAGAGAAAAAAAGGGGAGAATGTGGAATGTAATAATATTTATTAGTGTCACAAGTAGGCTTACATTAACACTACAATGAAGTTACTGTGAGAATACTGTATACTGCTGGAAATTGGAAATAAAAACAGAAAATGCTAGAAATACTGAGCAAGCCGAGCAACATCTCTAGACACAGATGCAGAGTTAAAGATCAGATTTTCAAAGTGGGGTCAGAAACCTGACACACATCATTCCGAGTCCCAAACCCCTGCTATGACCTGTGCTATTTTGAAACATCCAATTAGTGCAGTGTCTCCAAGATGTGTTGCCTGCAGAGTGAGAGCAGCGAAGGCAGCCAGTAGAGAGAGCAGGCAGCTTAACTGTGCTTGAAAGTGGCTATATGGCTAAATGAGGAGTAATGCGGACGATCCCCCCCCCCCCCCCCCCCCCCCCCCCCCCCCGGTCTCAATGCTTTTCATTGTATATAAAAAGACCTTCTCCCTGCTTTGAGCCCATTGGTTGTACACAAAGGTGCACCAGATTGTTTGGGTTTACCGAGAGCACAAATTTAGATTCTCACCCTTCCTGGTCATAGAACATTACAGCGCATTCCACCCCTTACTACTCTCTGAGTAAAGAACCTACATCTGTCCTATATCTATCTATCTCCCCTCAATTTAAAGCTATGTCCCCTCATGCTAGCCATCACCATCCGAGGAAAAGGGCTCTAACTGTCCACCCTATCTAATCCTCTGATCATCTTGTATGCCTCAATTAAGTCACCTTAACAATTAAGTCAATTAACAAGTTCCTCAAAGAGCATAATGGGCTGTTAGTTTTTAAAGTGGAGTGCATCCTGGAAGCATCTGGATCCAGAGGTGCCATCTGGGAATGCGATTTCTAAATCACGCTAATCTCCGTTCCTGACCCCGCCAGGGCATTTCAGATTAATTCTGTCTCTCCCCAGGTGCCGTCAGGGCCCAGCATTCTCTGTTTTTATTTTGGTAAGAATGTGGACACACACAGACACTAATAACAGATCACCTGGTCACATAATTCAACATTGTTTGCAGTACTTTGCTGTACCGAATGCTGCATTTACCTACATTACAGCATAGATAGCACATTATTCACTGTAAAGCACTTGGGGAATTGTCGGATCACAAAAATATTAACTCGCAATCAATTAGATTCATTGTACAGCATTGTTTTACACCTCCATCACTCCTCATTCTATACAAGACAATGACAAAGTCTTACAATAATTAGCAAACTATTGTGGAAACCAGTATACTGTTATACAAAAGCTGAGCAAATAGATCAGTGATCCAAATGCACAATTAACCACATTGTCTGACAATGCACACATAATGTTACACTATACTGCGCATTAATGACTTGTAACATTCACATAATTTTTGGTCAGAGTACATCATTCCCATTCACTGTGTAGTAGTTTCTCTCTCTGTTGGTACAAAGCCATCATAAATTTTCTATGTTAAATTTTGACCACGGTGTTGCCAGTGAAGGGGATGGAGACAGACACGATAGTAACATTTAAGATGCATCTTGATAACTCGACTTGCGATGGCGGCCATGGAGGAGTAGGTCGCACATTTGACAGCTCCCACCTGTAACAGACTTTTAGACCTTTTTCCCTGTTTTTTTCCAGATTTTATGGGATAAATCGGTGAAGAGTGAGACAGTAAGGAGAAATCCCCCTCCGACGTATGGAGCATTGGACCAAAAGTGGCCGTGTGAGAAGACAAAGTC
This sequence comes from Scyliorhinus canicula, assembly GCF_902713615.1. NCBI lineage: Eukaryota > Metazoa > Chordata > Chondrichthyes > Carcharhiniformes > Scyliorhinidae > Scyliorhinus > Scyliorhinus canicula. The sequence continues at coordinate 222,187,667 of NC_052146.1, forward strand.
CTATAAGGGAGACGCAGGTAGAACTGGTAACACGGGACAGCATGGCGGGGCACCAGGGCCGTGGGGAGATGACACAGTGGTTGACGGATCAGCTGGTGAAGTTTTTCGAGGATTGCTTCGCCAAGCTGAAGAAGGACACGCTGGACCCGATTAAGGCTTTGATTGATCAAGTGGTTCAGAATCAAGAAACCCACGGGAGAGCGATCCAGGAGGTGGAACAAAAGGTTGTCCGAGCACGAGGAATACATAAGCATGCTGGAAAGCAAGGTGGGGATGATGAACGACCGCCAGAAAAGAATGCAGGAGAAGCTGGAGGACCTGGAGAATAGGTACAGGAGGCAGGATCTCAGAATTGTCGGCCTCCCTGAAGGCAGTGAGGGATCAGATGAGAGGGCTTATGTGACGGACATGTTGGAGAAGTTGATGGGGGCTGGGGTGTTCCCTCGGCACCTGGAATTGGACAGAGCGCACAGAGCCCTCGCGAGGAAACCCCGAACGAACGAGCTGCCGAGGGCCATGGTGGCACGTTTTCACCGTTTCATGGACAAGGAACACATTTTGCGGTTGGCCAAAAAAGAACAGAGCAGCAAGTGGGAGAACTGTGAGTTGCGCATCTATCAGGACCAGGGAGCAGATTTGGCCAAGAGGCGAGCTGGGTTCAATCGGGCAAAAATTACCCTCTTTAAGAAGGGGGTGAAGTTCGGGATGCTGTACCCAGCCCGTCTGTGGGTCACAAATGAGGAACGGGACTTCTACTTTGAAACGCCAGACGAGGTGTGGACTTTTATTAAAGAAATGAAGCTGGAAGCGAATTAAAAAACACTGAAGCCTTGGAGAAGTACTGTGGCGGCGGTTTGTTTTGCTGGATTGTATAAATTTAAATTGCGCTATGTGAAATAATGGGCTGTGTGGATGGTTGAAGGTTGCTTTGCCTTGCAGGGAGCTGGTTGGGAGGGGGGGATATGGGCTTTGAATTTGGTTTTCTTTTTTGGGTGATTATTTTTCTAAAATGACTGTTTCTTCACTGTTTTTTTCCTGATGTTTGTTTACTGGGGAATGTGATGTTTTTACAATGTTTATTCATGTGGGGGGAGAGGGGAGAGAACAATAGGGAGACAGATTGCTTGGTGCCAGGGGCGGGTACTATCAAGTCAGCATGGGTCAGCTGACACTCAAAAGCACAGTGGGGGGTGAGCAGGTGTTAAGCTGGAGCTTGACTTGGGGGGGGGGGGGGGGATTGGGTTTCTAGTGTTGTTGCTGGCGGGGGGGGGGGGGGGGGGAGTGCTGTTTTGCTGAGAGGGAGGAACTGTTACTAGGGGACAAATGGGAGGTCGGGAACGGCGACTGTCCAAGTGGGGACGCGAGGAAGGCTGGCCTAAAATGGCCGATGGCAAGTCCCCGACCAGGCTGATCACATGGAACGTTAGAGGACTGAATGGGCCAGTCAAGAGGGCTCGCGTGTTCACGCATTTGAGGGGGCTGAAGACGGACGTGGCAATGCTACAAGAGTCACACCTAAAGGTTACAGACCAGACGAGATTGAGGAAGGGGTGGGTCAGCCAAGTGTTCCACTCAGGACTGGACTCAAAGACCAGGGGGGGTAGCGATCTTGATCAGCAAACGAGTGGCATTCGAGGCAGGGAGAATCGTGTCAGACAAGGGGTGTAGGTACATAATGGTGAGTGGGAAGCTCGAGGAGATGCGAGTGGTACTTGTGAATGTTTATGCTCCGAATTGGGACGACGTGGAATTTGAGAGGCGGGTTTTAGGTAAGATCCCAGACTTAGAGTCACATAACCCGATCATGGAATGGGAATTCAATACAGTCATTAATCCGTAATTGGACGTTTCAAAATCCAGGACCGAGAGGAGGCCGGCTACGGCAAAGGATTTGAAGGGTTTTATGGAACTGATGGGGAGGCAGAAGTCAGAGGGGAATTAATCTCGATACGGGCCCACAGAGAAAAGGTGAAATGGGCTGAGGGGGACAGGTTAGTTGAGGAGATACTCCAGGTGGACAGGAGATACTCGGAGGCCCCAGCTGCGGGGCTACTGAGGGAGCGGCGGAGGTTACAGGCGGAGTTTGGTCTGTTGACCACAGGGAAAGCGGTGGAACAGATGAGGAAGGCAAGGGGGGAGATAGGTAAAGTAAAGTAAAGAGTAGAGACGGTAATTCTGTCCTGGACCCAGTGGGGAGGGAAACAAGGTGTTTCAGGGGATGAGGCAGTTTTTGGATCATTTGAGGTTCCCAAGGGTGGAGGAGGACCTGGCGGAAGGGCTGGGAGCTCCAATTGAGATTGAGGAAATAATCAAGGGGCTGGAGGGCATGAAGTCGGGCAAGGCCCCCGGGGCCTAACGGCTACCCAGTGGAATTCTATAAGAGGTTATTAGAGACATTGAGCCCACTGTTGGTGAGGACATTTAACGAAGCAAGAGAGAAGGGAGTCATTCCCCCCTCCCCCCCCAACAATGTCGCAGGCCTCTATTTCATTGATCTGGAAACGAGAGAAGGATCCGGAGCAATACGGGTCATACAGGCAGATTTCTCTCCTGAATGTGGATGCCAAACTGCTGGCTAAGATACTGGCCACAAGGATAGAGGACCGCGTCCCGGGGTGATAGGGGAAGACCAGACGGGATTTGTTAAGGACAGGCAACTCAAGGCCAATGTTCGAAGGCTTCTAAATGTTATGATGCCCTCAGATGGAGAGGAGGTGGAGGTGGTGGAAGCGATGGATGCGGAGAAGGCTTTTGATCGGGTGGAGTGGAATTAACTGTGGGAGGCGCTGGGAAGGTTTGGGTTTGGTGAGGGCTTTATTGACTGGGTGCGGTTGCTCTATTAGGCACCAGTAGCGAGTGTGCATAAGAACCGGCTGAGATTGGGGTGTTTTAAACTACACCAAGGGACGAGGCAAGGGTGCCTCCTCTCCCCGTTGCTGTTTGCTCTGGCCATAAAGCCATTGGCCATGGCGCGAAGAGCCTCTAGGAACTGCAAAGGGCTGGTTGGGGGGGGGGGGGGGGGGGGGGGGGGGGGGAGGGGGGGACCGTGTCTCGCTCTACGCAGATGACTGCTCTTGTACATTTCGGACCCGCTGGAAGCGATGGGTGGGGGGGGGGGGGGGGTAATGTGAAGCATGGGGGAAATTGGCAATTTTTCAGGGTATAAACTGAACATGGGGAAAAGCGAGATGTTTGCGATCCAGACAAGAGGACAGGAGAAGAGACTGGGAGAGCTGCCACTTAGAATGGTAGGGAAGGGCTTTCGATATCTGGGAATCCAGATGGCCCGGGAATGGGAGGTGCTGAGCAAGTTAAACATATCCCGGTTGGCAGAACAAATGGAAAGGGACTTTACGAGATGGAACATGTTCCCGCTATCACTGGCGGGGAGGGTACAGACTGGGAAAATGACAGTCCTCCTCAAATTTCTGTTTATCTTTCAGTGCCTCCCCATCTTCATCCCCAAGGCCTTTTTCAAGCAGGTGAAGATGATTATTTTGGGCTTTGTGTGGGCGAGTAAAACCCTGCGAGTGAAGGAAGTGTTGCTGGAGCGCAGTCGGGGGAGGGTGGGTTGGCGCTGCCAAACCTCTGCAATTGCTACTGGGAGGCTAATATAGCCATGATCAGGAAGTTGGTAGTGGGGGAGGGGTCGGCATGGGAGCGGATGGAGGCAGCGTCATGTAAAGACACCAATCTAGGAGCATTGGTAACGGTACCTCTGCCGTGCTTGCCGGCCCGATACTCCACAAATCCGGTGGTAGTGGTGGCTCTGAGGATCTGGGGGCAATGGAGGAGATATAAGAGAGTGGAGGGAGCATCGATTTGGACCCTGATTTATAATAACCACAGGTTTGTACTGGGTAGGCTAGATGGTGGGTTCCAGAGTTGGCAGAGGGCAGGAATTAGAAGGATGGGGGATCTATTTATAGACGGGAGCTTTCCCAGCTTGAAAGCTTTGGAGGATAAATTTAAATTGCCAGCAGGGAATGGTTTTAGGTATTTGCAGGTGCGAGACTTCCTAAGAAAACAGGTGCCGGCCTTTCCACAGCTGCCGCCATGGGGGATACAGGATAGAGTAGTTTCCAGTACCTGGGTGGGAGAGGGGAACGTAGCAGATATTTACCAGGAGCTTTCGGAGGCAGAGTAAACCCCGGTGGAGGAGCTTAAGGCCAAGTGGAAGGACGAGCTAAGAGGAGAGATAGAGGCGGGTCTATAGGCGGATGCCCTAAGCAGGGTGTATCTCCTCATCATGTGCCAGGCTTAGCCTGATACAATTTAAGGTAGTCCACCGGGCACACATGACAGCGGCTCAGATGAGTAAGTTCTTCGGGGTAGAGGATAGGTGTGCGAGAAGCCCAGCAAATCATGCCCGAAGCTTAGAGGGTTTTGGCAGGATTTTGCTGAGGCAATGTCCGCGGTACTAAAAACACGGGTGGTGCAGAGTCTGGAGGTAGCAATCTTTGGAGTGTCGGAAGATCCAGGAGTTCAGGGGGTGAAAGAGGCCGACGTCTTGGCCTTTGCCTCCCTGGTAGCCCGGAGACGGAACTTGTTAATGTGGAGGGACTCAAAGCCCCCCCCCCCCTCCCGAATGTGGAGACCTGGGTTAGTGATATGGCTGGGTTTCTCAGTCTCGAGAAAATAAAGTTCGCCTTAAGCAGTTCAATGTTAGGGTTCACCCGGAGGTGGCAACCATTCCGTAGACTTTCTCGGGGAAAATTTAAATATGTCAGCAGATGCAATATTTCAAGGGGGGGTGGGGGTGGGGGGAGACTGTTGTTGTATGGTTGAGGTGCATGAAGATTGGGCTGGGTGGAGAAAATGTTTCTTTTACCATGTTGATGTCATTGTTTATGTTACTGTTATAAAAATTTTCAAAGACCTCAATAAAATATTATTTTAAAAAAAGATGCATCTTGATAGACACATGAACAGGCGGGGAATGGAGGGATACAGATCGTTTGGGCAATAAGTAGTAGGTCGAAATAAGGAATCTGGATCGGCGCAGGCGTGGTGTGCCGAAGGGCCTGTTCCTGTGCTGTAATGTACTTTGTTCTCTTTAAGTCACCAAATTTAATTGTTTGTTCATAACTGCTCAATCGTCTTACAAGGACAGGGCAATTATTTTAGTGAAAATGGAATCAAATGAAAAAGCACAGGGATACAAAAGTATCCCAAGTCACACTGAATTAGAAAAATAATATTGTGTCAATTATTAAAGAACAGGAAAGCTTGATAAAGAACAACAAGATTTCATCCTGAAATGATTCAGAAGCAAGGTTTCAGAAGGGATGTGAAACAGTTGCGTACTTCTAGACTCAAAGGTGCTGGGGCCAAACGTATTGAATAGACAATATAGCATGTGCCAAAAATATCCCAATCTCAGAGCAAATGTTATTGGCAAATATTGTCAAAATTGCAGAAGAAATTAGATTCAGCAATGTCTCTAAAGAGAACAAGGACTGAATCAAGGGATGGGAGCTGTTTGTGCGATTGATGGCCAGTGAACAATGAAACAAACCCCAAAATAAATGAATCACTAGGAACTATTCCCTCATTAAATCGCCTTATGATACATTCAACATCAGGCAACTTTTGCCACAAGCCACATTTTAGCACGATGCTAAGGCCTTAGGAGGGTGCAGAGTAAATTTCCAAGTATGTTGCCAGGGGTAGAGAACTTCAGAATCATGGAGGAACTGAATAAGTTGGAGTTCTTCTCAGAGAAGGTGAAGGGAAGATTCAATATTAGGTATTCAAAACCATGAAGGGTTCTGAAAGCATAAATAAGGGGAAACTGTTTCCTTACAGATCAAAAAACCATGTAGCATTAACTATTCTTGCTCTTTTCATTGGTTCTTCCTTCCCCTATCATTTTCTCGGTTAGAGGAAGACCAGAATGCCCGTCAGCTGCTCTAATTCCATGCTCTTTATCACTTCCAGTTTGAATCCTAGAGTCTAAAACCATTTTGGTTTTGTACTCTTGAGTTTGCACCAGAGACAATAAAAAGATTATTATTATTATTTTACAGAAATCCACAACAAACTAATTACTCAGAACATCTGCTAATGGTCTGCGCAACTGTAAGCACAGGTCATAGATACTTGGATTTTCAAAAGGCATTTAAGAAGGTAACACATGAAAGTTTATTGCAAAAGATAAGGGCACATAGCATGGATACAGGATTGGCTAATAGACAAGAAGCAGAGGGCAAGGATAAACAGGGCATTTTCAAGTTGCCAAACTGTCAGAGGAGTGGGTAGGGTGTGTGGACAGTCTGGATCATGTTAACATCAAAAAGGATGAGGTATTGGGTAATGTAAAAGATATTAAGGTAGATCCGTCTCCTGGGCCGCATGGGATTTACCCTAGAATACTGGGTGAAGCAAGGGAGGTAATTGCTGGGGCCTTGACTGACATCTTTGTATTCTCATTGGCTACAGGTGACATCCCAGAGGACTGGAGAATAGCTAATTTAAGAACGGTCGCAGTGATAAACCTGGAAACTAAAGGCCGAAGAACCTCACCATCAGTAGCAGGTAAATTTTTGGAGAGAATTCTCGGGGACAGGATTTATACCCATTTGGAAACAAATGGACTCATAAGCGATTGGCAGCATGGTTTTGTGGAGGGGAGAACGTGCCTCACCAACTTTTTTTTTTTGGCCTTGAAACAATTTTAATAACGGTTCTCCAACAGGACCTGCAATCACTCCTTCAATGTCCTCCAATACTCGAGGAAGTAATCAGTTTTTAGGAAGAGGAAAGTTGCTTTCTCCCAAATACAAATGGAGCTTAAATCTCAAACACAATATTCGAATCGTGCCTCACCAACTTGATCGAGTTTTTTTGAGGAGGTGACAAAGATGATTGATATGGGGAGGGCGATGGATGTTGTTTACGTGGACTTCAGTAAAGCCTTTGACAAGGTGCCTCATGTCAGACTGGTACAAAAGGTGAAGTCACACAGGATCAAAGGGGAGGTGGTAAGATGGATGCAGAACTGACTCGGTCACAGAAGGCAAAGGGTAGCAGCAGAAGGGTATTTTTCTGAATGGACATTTGTGACTAGTGGTGTTCCACAGGGATCTGCGCTTAGACTTCTGTTGTTTGTAGTGTACATAAACGATTTGGAGTAAAATGTAGCTGGATCTGATTAGCAAGTTCGCGGATGACACCAAGGTTAGTGGAGTGGCAGATAATGTTGAGGATTGTCAGAAGATACAGCAGGACACAGATAGGTTGGAGACTTGGGCAGAGAAATGGCAAATGGAGTTTAATCCGGACAAATGTGAGGTAATGCATTTTCGTAGGTCTAACCTAGAGGGGAAATATACTGTAAATGGTAAAACTCTTAGGAATATAGAAAGTCAGAGTGATCTGGGCCTGCAGGTGCACAGGTCTTTGAAGGTGGCAACACAAGTGGACAAGGTAGTAAAAAAAAAGCATACGGAATGCTTGCCTTCATTGGACGGGGCACAGAGTATAAAAACTGGCAAGTTATGCTGCAGCTATATAGAATCTTGGTACGGCCGCACTTGGAATATTGCGCACAATTCTGGTCGCCACACTGCCAGAAGAATGGACAAACCAGCCTGTCATTGGATGAGCAGGCTCGCAGCAGTTTTCAAAATTCATTGAAGACGGCATTGCCAGAATTTTGAAAACTGCTGCGAGCCTGCTCATCCAATGACAGGCTGGTTTGTTCCAGGCACTGGCTGCTGAATAGTCCCCAGGATCAAGTTTAAATTCTTGGAGCTCAGAGCGACAGGTAGATACAACAGGGAACAAGTGCAACAGGCTGGAGCTGAAGGAGGAGTTGGTCGGAATTAGCTGGTGGGCCGGGCCTTGGGAGGTCTCGGCGGCATCTACTTTAATTTTCTGCAGGGGATGGTTGGACAGCAGTGGGCTGGACCTCGGGGAACTCTTATTTACTCCAGGGAGGTGGTCGAGCGCGTGAGGTTGGGCTTTGGGAAGCATATGGTAGGCGCAGAGAGGGGTAAAGTTTTGGCGGGCATTGAGAGGGGCAGCAAGCGTAAGCCTTACTCCCAGTCTCAGGCTTCTCACGCACTCTCACCATCCCACCCCAGCACATCCCACTCCCAGTGGGTGAATCACAGTGGGCGTGGTGAGTGAGCACCCCGAGGCTGGGAGTGAGGCTGATGCACACACAATGACCTGCTCACATACATGGTCATTTTTATTAATTACTCTTTTTTTAAACTCATCAATGACTGGTATGACATTGCTTTACTTATGCTCAGCAATTATTTATTTTCTTAATAATGACATTGGAGGATTCACTACTTCAAAAAGCAAGTAGGGGCTGGTTTAGCTCACAAGGCTAAATCGCTGGCTTATAAAGCAGACCAAGCAGGCCAGCAGCACGGTTCGATTCCCGTACCAGCCTCCCCGGACAGGCGCCGGAATGTGGCGACTAGGGGCTTTTCACAGTAACTTCATTGAAGCCTACTCGTGACAATAAGCGATTTTCATTTCATTTCATTTCATTTCATTTCAAGTCTGGAATCAGCGTGAATTTTTAAAATATTTTTTAAAACCCCGCAACAAAAGACATTGGGGTTTTAAAATCTGGCTCATATGGCAACCAATTCCAAATTAACTATGCATTAAAATTTTACATCTGTTTTTTCTAAGCAAATGACCTCTTATCATTCACAAATAATGAGGTACAGAAATGTTTTCATTTTTGATTTTGTAAAATTGTCTACTAAAAATATAATTTTCCCCAAGTATTTTTTCTGCTGCAGCCATTTCCTTCCAGTTCATTTTTAATATGCAGTGACTGTAAACCATACACACAACTGCATGCAGTTTACACCCACACTAATCCAAGTTTCAATGCAGTCCTTAGTCAGGAGCGAGTCCTCGTCAAGGCAACTAAAGTTCTTGTTACCAAGATCGCGGGACACCAGTGGGGATATTTTTTCAATGTTAGCTCAACCACAACACTACTGACTTCAAAATCCTGTATCTTGTTGCAGTGGCATGTGCACAGGTTTTGCAACTGTGCTATACAACTTATAAGGAAAAAGTAGTCACCAAAACAGCTGTCTTACTCAGGAAGGTGACACGGTTCACAATAAAAACTAAACTCCATATTAACTATTTTCACTCTCTGCAGATGCTGCCAGATCTGCTGAGTTTTTCCAGCCTTTTCTGTTTTTGTTCCATATTATCACAGTCAAGACTTGACCAACAACAACTGACCAACTCCTGGCATGTATCATTGCTCTTCAGACAATAATTAAAATATCAAATATGACAGAGCTTTTAAATACTAAGGGAGGCAAGCAAAGCATTAGTAAGTTCGAAATAACAAACAAATGTTGATTTCCAACCCCCCCCCCCCCCCCCACCCAATACAATTATGTTTTAAAATAAGTTAGGACATAGGTGAGGTGAAGTTAATCAGAAATAGATAGTTATTGGACCAAGATTTTTTTCTGTGGCTAAGAAGCATTTTGTTATGGTAGATGTGGTTTCTTGGCACAATTATGCAAGACATCTGCATAAACTAATTGCATTAAAGGTCTAGCTTTCATTGGGTTTGCCTGAACAAACCATCATGTGCCACCAGATTCAAGCCAGGAGGTAACAAAGTTGGGAGATCCTGAACAATGCAGATTTTCTTGCAGCGAAAGCTACCAAACATTTTTAGAAAATCTTGTTTTCTCTAAGGACAGCATGAATCCATCGTGCAGTTGGAAGCACAAAGCCAAAAGAGAGACAGGATCAATGTCCCTTCTAACCTCTGTTTACTATGCATGGTTTGCTTGAAGCCCTGCGCTGACTGACACATGGTCACACATCCTAAAGGGAATGTTTGGGCACGGCCCGTTTGTTCCCTGCACGCACATATCTGATTGCTGCATGGCAACACATCCGTGCAGTTTCGAGTGCACACTGGGCAGGGGGGCACACTACATTTTATTATTCAATCATAACTTTAAATGTCTAGTTTCATAGATCACCCGTTTGGTTACAACAGGATCAAAGCAGAAGCAGCAATCAGTGCAATAAATAGCTTACACTTTATTTAATTTTCAAAGGCATGTTAAATCCAGAGGTCATAAATTACGCAACAGAAACACCATACTTTCAGAATAGCAATATCTTTCTTCGCATTTAATTTGCAGTAAAATGATTGCAAAGGAACAACATTTCTCAGCTTTTTCTATAGCATTACTTTATGTAATATTAGTGAAAAGCTTAGGACAGACAACGTTAGCTGGCTTTGAAACATTACAGCTCATTAAAAGTCACTAGATAATTCAGAATAAATATTTTAACAAATGATATTGCTATCATTGGCTGGTTATGGCAAGATTAGATATATGGACTAAGGGAGTAGAGTAGCAATAATTTCACCGAATGATGAAACAGAGTCGAGGGGCTAAATGGTCTACTCCGGTCGCTACATTCGTGATCCTGTATTAGAACACTGCTCACAGGTTAGTCTTCTACAGCTCCTATATACAAATGAAGTCTAGGCGCTGCACATTTCTGAACTCAGGAGCATCAGCGTCACATAATCCTAGAACATGAAAGCTTAAGCACCGATTGTTCTCTGGAGTCAATTGTGTTTGCGCTGTACGTCCTTTGAAATTAGTGTGCATGCTACATGGTCTCTGATCTTGATACGCACAGTGCTGTATGCTGTCTAAACTCAGAGTTGTTGGTATTGTGCATTCTCTGAACATTGGAGTGAGGACTGTGCATTCTCTGAAATGGTACCACAAATGCTGTGGGTTCTCTGGACTCCAGTCAGAGCTATACGTGTGCTCCTGATCCATGATTGTTAGCCCTCACTGTTCTCTGACAGCAGCAACACGTCTGTGTTCAGGAACCTGCCTGTGACAATAAAGGAATCAAATTACATATCGCAGGAACCTTACTCTGCAGCAGACAGGATCAAAAACGTTTCTTTTTAAACTGCTCAGTTGTCAGATAAAACATGATCTTTGTATCTCTCTCCACTGAATTACGAGATCTGAGTATTTCCAACATTTTCTGTTTTTATATTAAACTTTGGATTTGGCTTGTCTTCCAAGAGGACCAATCAGAAATCTGGTTCAACAAATGTGGTGCAAATAACCGAGGCATTTAAAAAACACACTGCCACATAAAAGGGATATCTTTTGAGACAGGGTTAAGTTCATCCTTATTGCAACGTGGATGTGGTTGGCTGCAGACAGGAACACCACTATTCCCAACCAGCTCAGTTGGGGCTGGACAGCTAGTTTGTGATCCACGGCGAGGCCAACAGCACGAGCTCAATTCCCGTACCCACTGAGGTTATTCATGAAGGCCCTGCCTTCTCAACCTTGCCCCTCGAAGGTGTGATGAGCCTCGGGTTAAGGGCAACACAGTAGCACAGTGGTTAGCACTGTTGCTTCACAGTACCAGGGACCCGGGTTCGATTCCTGGCTTGGGTCACTGTTTGTGTGCAGTCTGCACGTTCTCCCAGTGTCTGTGTGGGTTTCCTCTGGGTGCTCTGGTTTCCTCCCACAAGTGCCGAAAGATGCGCTGTTTGGTGAATTGGACATTCTGAATTCTCCCCCAGTGTACCCAAACAGGCACCGGAATGTGGCGACTAGGGGATTTTCACAGTAACTTTGTGACACTAATAAATATTACTTCTAAAATCATCACCAGTGAGCTCTCCCCCTCAAAGGAGAAAGCAGCCTTTGGTCACATGGGGCAATGGCGACTGTACTTACTTATTGCCAACCAGAACGGAGCTACAGTAAGCTCTTGTTTCAAGTCACAGCTGTGACCTTGAAAAGTGCAACTTTACGTTAAACAACATCAGGCAAATCAGATTTTTCCATCACAATAAAAGCTGTAGTTGCATTCTGTGGGACTGAAATACTTAAATACTGTACACAGATGAATTCCTACATTTGTAACTGAAAAAGCTTATTTTTAATTTAAAAATGTAAAAGAAACATGCTAATTCTTTCTAGTTAACTCGCGCTCACCACTTCCCTAGTTGCTGCCGTCCAGCGTCGCCAAATCTCCCGCTTGCCACACAGCCTGCTTATTGACCCTCCGTCTCATCAATCCTCCCGCTCACCGCTTCCCTATCTTGAGCCCATGCTAGAAATAAAGGCTTGGAAATGAGTGGCGTGGAGCAGGAATAACAGTTTTGGAGCAAGAACATGTGTTGCAGAGTTGCGAATGTGAGCTGCAAGCTGGATAGGCAGTGAGTGGGAAGATTGGCAAGCAAGAGAGAACGCTTCAAAATGGTGATCGGGTCATGTAACCCACATTAGACCTGGCATGGCACAACATTAAAACTCTCAACGCAAAACACAAACAACTGCCCTATTAACTGCACGACATTGAAGTCATTAAAGGGGGCAATTAAAATGGGAAAATCTTGTAGTTGGGCAATCACACCTGAAGACTATGGTTAGACTATGATTAGCACAGTGGGCTAAACAACTGACTTGTAATGCAGAACAAGGCAGTAGCACGGGTTCAATTCCCGTACCGACCTCCCCGAACAGGTGCCGAAATGTGGTGACTAGGGGCTTTTCACAGTAACTTCACTGAAGCCTACTTGTGACAATAAACGATTATTATATTATTATTAAATCAGTGTTTTTCAAACATTTCTTTGGAGGACCCATTTTTACCAACTGACCAACCTTTGGGACCCACGCCGGCCGACCTTCGCGGCCCACCATTTTCTCATACCTTTAATGTGAGAGGTCAGCCTGCCTGGTCCTCATGATCTCATTCCAATCACAGGAGGAGTTATGCGCATATCGGGTGCAGGATTGAGCCGGTCTTTGTGCCGTCTCATCTTTGCAAGGACGGAAAATCGAACCTCGCTCATGTAGGTCATTGTGAAGGGAAAAGCAACAAAATGCTCATTTTACTCAGCTCCGGATACTCAGAGATGCTATTCCAGAATGCTGATAGCCTCATTGACTTGTGCCCTGTTTCTAATATGCTGTCACAGCTGAGGCGCAGTTTAGTTTCTTCATTTGGAGTCAGCTGCACGTTAACAACTGATTCTTGGTTCTCAAAGGGATTTTTCACCCATCTCTTCTCTCTCAAAATTTTAAACTTCTCCTCTGGAAAGTAGCGACCAAAATTGTTGATCAGCACAGCCAGTTACAACTGAACAAGGCTTGCCAGTCCATTTACAGCTTCCTTACTAATGCTGTTTTCCTTGATCTGTCAAAGTAGTGTGGGAAACATGTAGTAGTTTTGGCTCTGCACTCACAATTGCCAAACTTTCAATGTATTTTGGAAAGCTTCAAAATGTTCACAATGCCGATAGCAATCATCATCCATCCCTTGCAATTTGAGGTTCAGTGCATTTAGAATTGAAAAGATGTCTGCAAGATAAGACATAGCATCCAAGTTTCATCAGCAAATGAATCAGCCAGAGGACAATTTCTCAAGGAGGAAAGCGTGGATTTCGTACTTCAGTTCGTAATCCGGGTAACACCCGACCCCTTGACAGCCAACGTACTTCTGCGTGGAACAATAAATGTGTGTGCTCAGCCCCCATATCGGAATGCAGAGCGTCAAAACGTTTGTGGACTAATAAAATTCACAACGTTCACAATTCCTTTCAATATCACTTCAAGATCGGATAGAATTATTTTCGATGCCAGTGCCTCACGGTGACTAAAACAATGATTTCAAAAAGGTCCTGAGCAGTTGCCTCCTTAATCCTTACTATAACTCCGCTGCTTTTCGCAGTCATGTTGGCTGCTCCATCACTTGTGATTCCTCTGCAACGAACCCAGTCAAGCCCGTACTTTCCAACCACAGAACTATTCAATGCTTCAAAAATCTCTGCTCCAGTCGTGTGCGTTGGTAAAGTCAGGTAGCACAGCAAATCCTCAACAAATTCATTATGCTAAACATGTCCAACGTAAACTAGCAAGGTTGCACAATCTGAAAAATCTGTACTTAGTTGTATTGAGAGCTCCTGTGCTGATTTTAAATGAGAAATAAGATGGGCGTCTAAATTCTCGGCAATATCACAAATTTGGCAAGCCAATGAGCTGCTCACCAGAGGCCCTGGAGCTCACACCAGTACTGCTTTGTCCTGTTGCGGACCCTCCTAAACAGCTCACAGTAGCAATCCTTTGTCCTGCTGTGGATTCTCCTGAGCCGTTCTCTCCAGTAGGTTTAGTTGTGAGATCCTCACCCGTTTATGTCTCTGGCTCTCTCTTCCTCATTATAACTGGGATGCATTTCACTTTTCCAACAAACCTCTCATCTTAGACCGTACAAACTACATCTAATACTACAGGGGGAATTAATCTCTCTGCTGCAGTGTGGGGCATTTTCTCTTTAGCTACACGGTAAGCTAACATGAAAAATGAAAATCGCTTATTGTCACGAGTAGGCTTCAATGAAGTTACTGTGAAAAGCCCCTAGTCGCCACATTCCAGCGCCTGTCCGGGGAGGCTGGTACGGGAATCGAACCGTGCTGCTGGCCTGCTTTAAAAGCCAGCGATTTAGCTTGGTGAGCTAAGGCTAATTGTACTTTGTCGTTCAATGTAATATTTCTGAGGACTTCAGGCGACGATTTAAGTTCTTGTTGCATCCTTTCGAAAAATCAAGAGATTTGTCCTCAAACTCGCCATGCTTAGTCTTCAAATGCCTTTGAAGTTTTGAGGGTTTAAACTTTCATTTTCCAGCACTTTCCTGCATATTAAACACATGGGCCTTGCATCCTGATTTGCATTGGCACAATTAATAAATCCAGACCTTAAAAAATCGTATTTATACTGCTTTGTGTCAGATTTCAGCTTCTTCTTAATGAGCTGCTCACCAGAGGCCCTGGAGCTCACACCAGTACTGCTTTGTCCTGTTGCGGACCCTCCTAAACAGCTCACAGTAGCAATCCTTTGTCCTGCTGTGGATTCTCCTGAGCAGTTCTCTCCAGTAGGTTTAGTTGTGAGATCCTCACCCGTTTATGTCTCTGGCTCTCTCTTCCTCATTATAAATCAATGCATTTTAAATTTTACTTGTTTGCAGCCAACAAAATGGAGGAATCGCAATCATGCCCAAAGCACGTGACATCAGCGTTCGGGGTGCGTGACCTACTCTCTGCCTCGCTTCAGGCAGGAAGATTACATTGAATTTTTAATTAAATCTTCTCCTGTGTCAGCGCGCATTTTTTTATCTGATCGCGGGCATCATTTTTAAAGCTGCTCGCAGCTCCCCCCCCCCCCCCCCCCCCCCCCCCCCCCCGTTGAAAATACCTGCTGTAAATAATTGGGATTTTATTTTATTTGGAAGAACTATCTTCTACCCACTTACTTTTGCTGGAGGAATAATCAATTTGTAATATGTAACACTTCTCCACTCATTGTGTTTTGTTGCTTTTACAACATGATTCTGCAGTTTCGGCCACGGGTTCGGATTGCAACAGACATGTCTAATAATAGATAACTGAATAAGCTTGCTGTTTTGCCAAGTAAATAAGGCTACCACAATCCAGATCTTCCAGTCTCCAAATGGTTGTGCCCCGGAAGTACCCAAGAGGATACAATGGGCTCCCCTCAGAAGTCCCAACACAAGGACTCCACAATAATTGCCTGGGAATTTTCATCTTCCAATGGGCAAATCCCCTGCATCCCGAACCCTGCGAAGAAGTCGCCAACACTGAGTTAGAGCCAGAGACTTTGGGGGTTCTGACTCACTTTTTTAATAATAATCTTTATTGTCACAAGTAGGCTTACATTAACACTGCAATAAAGTTACTGTGAAAATCCCCTAGTCGCCACATTCTGGCGCCTGTTCAGGTACACAGAGGGAGAATTCAGACTGTCCAATTCACCTAACAGGACATCGTTGGGGACTTGTGGGATGAAACGGGAGTACCCGGAGGAAACCCATGCAGACACGGAGAGAACGTGCAGACTCCGCACAGACAGTGACCCAAGCAAGTATCGAACCAGGGACCCTGGCGCTGTGAAGCAACAATGCTAACCACTCCATAACCGTGCCGCCCATCTGAATAGTTACCCAGGAAGTTTTACACTGGAAAAAAAATCAACATCTAACTGCACAACTGATCCCAACTCCCCACTGACCACACATCTCACCCCCCCCCTCGACCATCCCAATTTACCACTGACCCTACAATTGCCATCATCCCCTCTCCCATGATCCTATGAGCACACCCCCCCAAACAATCCTCCGATCCCCTCAACCAATTTCCCCGACCCAAACTCACAAACATACCCAGCTGGCACATAACTACTTTTCCCATTTATCTCACACAGACTCATTCACTATTTAAATGTCAAACAGCTTTCCATTATATTGACGAATCAAGACGTAGCAAGATACAGCAACTGGTGCCATAAAAGATGCCTGGGACTTGACAATCCTACCCAATACCTTTAACTGGTATGCTCCACTTTTCTTTTTTTTTTATAATTTAAAGTGCCCAATTCGTTTTTTGTCCAATCAAGGATAATTTAGCATGGCCAATCCACCTACCCTGCACATCTTTGGGTTGCAAAGAGGAGACTCACGCAGACACGGGGAGAATGTAGAAACTCCACACAGAGAGTGACCCGGGGCCGAGATCGAACCTAGGTCCTCTGCGGCGTGAGGCAGTAGTGCTAACCACTGCGCCACCATGCCGTACATGCTCCACTTTTCTGAAGAGGCTTGGTTTGGAAGTCTGGGCCAGAAATGCAGAGCATAGGCATTGTGTAAAAGAAAAGGAGTAGAGTAGCAACCTGATGGTGATTCAGAGATCAGCCAACTCTACTTTTCCTGAAAATACAATTTCTGCTGTATTTTCTTTCACAGGACATAGGTGTTGCTGGCTAGCTCAGCATTTATATTTCCCATCCGATTTCCCATCTGCCCTGGAGAGAGATGATGGTGGCGAGCCTTCTTGAATCACTGCAGTCCATGTGGCGCAGGTGCACTCAAGAGTGGTGTTAGGTATCTATAAGTCTCATTATTACCCACTGGAGTTGGAAAACAATACTGCACAGAAGGTTGTTTGGCTCAGGTAGGCAGCATAATTTATTTCAAAAAGCAATCCAATCTTTTATGTCCCCCCCCCCCCCCCCCCCCCCCCCCCACCATTCTTTCCCCATATCCCCAGCAATTTTTCTTCAAGTATTTATCCAAATTCCGTTTGAAAGTCGATATTGAATCTGTACCCATTTTCATAGGAGCAGTACATTCCTAATGCTAACGATATTATGTGCAACAAAATTTCCCCTCAGGATATCTCCAGTTCTTTTGTAAAATGCTTAAATCTGTGCCGTCAATATGATCAACTGGAAAGGTTATTTTACTCCCATCATGATTTTAAATACCCCTGAAAAATCTCTCCTCCTCATCTGCCCTGCTCTAAAGAGAACAGCCCATTTCTCTGACCATTGTCCAATACAGTGGTGTCAATAGAAACTGTACTCAAAGTTTCACCATACCCTAACCTAATGGAGTGTTGAAGAAAAAGTGGTAAAGTCCTGCATTCCACAGTGCTGTCATCATCTAATGCGAACATTCACAAGAAATTAGGTTACGTTTTCAAGGATTTTAACCATTGAAATGTAACTTTCAATAACATATTAAAATAATTACTTGATTGAATACAATGAATAATAAATGTGAAATGAAACCACGAGTGTTCTGCAAAATCACAGACTCCAGCAGCTCAACTAGGTTCTAGATATTACAGAATAAAGGCTATAAGCAATACTTAGGACTGAAAAACAAACATTAAATTATTTCAGTAACATCTTTTACATTATTGATGGTTTCATAGAGGGAAATGCCCCAGAACAACTTTAAACTAACCTCTCAAAACCAGTTTTCTTTAAAATAAGCTGGTTCATTTTGAAGGCTCAAAGAATATCACCTAAAAATTGGGCACACCACGGTTGCAGATTGTAGCTTTTATGTTTGGATAATGAAGTCTGTGGCCACTCCAACACTAGAGCTCAGGCCCCATTTTTATCAAGCTAATTTGATGCATATGACCTTTGGTGAACCATTATTGTACGCTGGATCACTGCCCACATCGTAGCAGCCCTCAGGTAAGTAAGAAAGGGCCAATCAGGCCAAGATCACAGAGAAAGAATACGGGCTTTGGGAGGAGAGATCAGGCCTTGGACAGAGATCATAGTTGCAATGGCCCAAATTCTTTCAGTATGGGACAGCACCTATATATTCATTCAGATAAGCATAGTGGTGTTTCTGCTAGTTAGTGAATGAAACATCAGGCTGCTCAAAAACTGAAGATTCCAAATATACACTCCTGCCATTATTGCCGCCGCCTGATCTTTTTTGGGAGAGGGTGGCGGGGTAGCCCTGCTGAGAACCACACTTCTGGATGCAACTGCGCACATTTCCTGCTCAAAACACTGAATGTTTGGGAAACCATTTTGCAGATATCCGTAGGTCTTTGAGCCTGAAAGAATGTTAAGACGGAAATCCTTTGCACAATATTGGGAAAACCTTTCTGCAGTGTTTCTTTCCTGCATTAAAACCACTGACTAGAGGTTGGAAGTTCCCCTTCCTGCAATTTACTCCACTTCTGCATGAATTGTATGCCGCTTAAATATAACTAATTTTAACAAACGTAGGACATTAATTTCTCATTTAATGACAATTGATAAACAAGTGGTACTTCAACAGGATTCCTTGGAATTATGTTCAGCTCAACAGGGCAAAATTGTACACATATTAGGAAACAATAACACAAGTTCCCAAATGTTCGTCAAATTGACTTGGCAGATTTGACAGTGCTGGGCGTGCCTTCATCATTTCTTCATTCAATGTCAAGTGATTTATTCAGTTTTGTTGATCTTACTCTTTGTAGCAACTTACCATAACCATTTGGCTTGATCGGTCCCTTCAGAAGCTTTTGATCAACTGACATAAGAACATAAGAACCTAAGAACTAGGAGCAGGAGTAGGCCATCTGGCCCCTCGAGCCTGCTCCACCATTCAATGAGATCATGGCTGATCTTTTGTGGACTCAGCTCCACTTTCTGGCCTGAACACCATAACCCTTGGTTCCTTTATTCTTCAAAAAACTATCTTTATCTTAAAAACATTCAATAAAGGAGCCTCAACTGCTTCACTGGGCAAGGAATTCCATAGATTCACAACCCTTTGGGTGAAGAAGTTCCTCCTAAACTCAGTCCTAAATCTACTTCCCCTTATTTTGAGGCTATACTCCCTAGTTCTGCTTTCACCCGCAATGGAAACAACCTGCCCGCATCTATCCTATCTATTCCCTTCATAATTTTATGTTTCTATAAGATCCCCCCTCATCTTTCTGAATTCCAATGATTACAATCCCAGTCTACTCAACCTCTCCTCGTAATCCAACCGCCTCAACTTTGGGATTAACCGAGTGAATCTCCTCTGCACACCCTCCAGCGCCAGTACGTCCTTTCTCAGGTAAGGTGACCAAAACTGAACACAATACTCCAGGTGTGGCCTCAATAGCACCTTATACAATTGCAGCATAACCTCCCTCGTCTTAAACCCCATCCCTCTAGCAATGAAGGACAAAACTCTATTTGCCTTCTTAATCACCTGTTGCACCTGTAAACCAACTTTTTGCGACTCATGCACGAGCACACCCAGGTCTCTCTGCACAGAAGCATGTTTTAATATTTTATCATTTAAATAATAATCCCTTTTGCTGTTATTCCTACCAAAATGGATAACCTCACATTTGTCAACATTGTATTCCATCTGCCAGGGCCTAGCCCATTCACTTAACCTATCCAAATCCCTCTGCAGACTTCCAGTATCCTCTGCACTTTTTGCTTTACCACTAATCTTAGTGTCGTCTGCAAACTTGGACACATTACACTTGGTCCCCAACTCCAAATCATCTATGTAAATTGTGAACAATTGTGGACCCAGCACGGATCCCTGAGGGACACCACTAGCTACTGATTGCCAACCAGAGAAACACCCATTAATCCCCACTCTTTGCTTTCTATTAATTAACCAATCGTCTATCCATGCTACTGCTTTACCCTTAATGCCATGCATCTTTATCTTATGCAGCAACTTTTTGTGTGGCACCTTGTCAAAAGCTTTCTGGAAATCCAGATATACCACATCCATTGGCTGCCCGTTATCTACCACCCTGGGAATGTCCTCAAAAAATTCCACTAAATTAGTTAGGCACGACCCGCCCTTTATGAACCCATGCTGCGTCTGCCCAATGGGACAATTTCCATCCATATGCCTCGCTATTTCTTCCTTGATGATAGATTCCAGCATCTTCCCTACTACCGAAGTTAAGCTAGCTGGCCTATAATTACCCACTTTCTGCCTACCTCCTTTTTTAAACAGTGGTGTCACGTTTGCTAATTTCCAATCCGCCGGGACCACCCCAGAGTCTCGTGAATTTTGGTAAATTATCACTAGTGCATTTGCAATTTCCCTAGCCATCTCTTTTAGTACTCTGGGATGCATTCCATCAGGGCCAGGAGACTTGTCTACCTTTAGCCCCATTAGCTTGCCCATTACTACCTCTTCAGTGAGAACAATCATCTCAAGGTCCTCACCTGTCATAGCCTCATTTCTATCAGTCACTGGCATGTTATTTGTGTCTTCCACTGTGAAAACCGACCCAAAAAACCTGTTCAGTTCCTCAGCCATTTCCTCATCTCCCATTATTAAATCTCCCTTCTCATCCTCTAAAGGACAAATATTTACCTTAGCCACTCTGTTTTATATATTTGTAGAAACTTTTACTATCTGTTTTTATATTCTGAGCAAGTTTACTCTCATAATCTATCTTACTCTTCTTTATAGCTTTTTTAGTAGCTTTCTGTTGCCCCCTAAAGATTTCCCAGTCCTCTAGCCTCCCACTACTCTTTGCCACTTTGTATGCATTTACCTTCAATTTGATACTCTCCCTTATTTCCTTCGATATCCACGGTCGATTTTCCCTCTTTCTGCCGTCCTTCCTTTTTGTTGGTCTAAACCTTTGCTGAGTACTGTGAAAAATCGCTTGGAAGGTCCGACACTGTTCCTCAACTGTTTCACCATAAAGTCTTTGCTCCCAGACTACCTTAGCTAGCTCTTCTCGCATCCCATTGTAATCTCATTTGTTTAAGCACAAAACACGAGTATTTGATTTTACCTTCTCACTCTCCATCTGTATTTTAAATTCCACCATATTGTGATCGCTCCTTCCGATAGGATCCCTAACTACGAGATCATTAATCAATCCTGTCTCATTACACAGGACCAGATCTAGGGCCACTTGTTCCCTCGTAGGTTCCATTACATACTGTTCTTGGAAACTATCGCGGATACATTCTATAAACTCAACGCTGCCTTGACCAACCTGGTTAAACCAATCGACATGTAGATTAAAATCCCCCATGATAACTGCTGTACCATTTCTACATACATCCATTATTTCTTTGTTTATTGCCCGTCCCACCATAATGTTACTATTTGGTGGCCTATAGACTACTCCTATCAGTGACTTTTTTGCCTTACTATTCCTGATTTCCACCCAAATCGATTCAACCTTATCCTTCATAGCACCAATGTCATCCCTTACTATTGCCCGGATGTCATCCTTAGATAACAGAGCTACACCACCTCCCTTACCATCCACTCTGTTCTTGCGTATAGTTTGATACCCTTGGATATAGTTTGATACCCATGGATATTTAACTCCCAGTCGTGACCATCCTTTAACCATGTTTCAGTAACGGCCACTAAATCTGACCTAATATTTTCTTGTGGCTCATTAGATAAAATCATAGAAATGTCACGGTGGCAAAAAATAGGCCATTCAACCCATCGTACATCAATGGCCCAAAACTACCGCTAATTTTATCTCACCTTTCAGCACCTGGTCCAGCACTTCAGGCACAGATCCAGGTGCCTTTCAAATGAGTTGAGCATTTGTGCCTCAATCACCAATTCAGGCAATGAACTTCAGATGCCCATCACTCTCTGGGTGAAAAGGTTTCCCCTATTGTCCCCTACCAATCACCGTAAGGGGCTTTTCATTGAAACCTACTTGTGACAATAAGCGATTATTATTAATAAACTCCTCAGCTCGGGGAAAGAGCCTTTCTCGTCTATCCTATCTAAGCCCCTCATAATTTTGCACACTTCAATTCAGTCACCACTCAGCCTCCTCTGCTTGAAGGCAAACAAACCCAGCTTATCCCATATTTCCTCATAGCTACAATTTTCAAACACTGGCAAAACCAGGGAATACCAATAATAATAACCTCTTATTGTCACAAGTATGAAGTTACTGTGAAAAGCCCCTAATCGCCACATTCCGGTGCCTGTTCGGGTAATCTGGTATCGGAATTGCACCCGCGCTGCTGACCTTGTTCTGCATCACAAACCAGCTGTCCAGCCAACTGAGCTAATGCAAGTTGAATGGCAATAAAATCAATGTGGCAGGTGAGAAAACGTTTTTTTAAAAACACAGAGCATGGTTAGGGTCTCGAGGACCTGAGAGTGTAGTGAAGGCAGATTCAATTGTTGCTTTCAAAAGAGAATTCAATAAGCGTCTGAAGATTTAAAAAAAAGTGTGGAGATACTGGGAAGGGCCAGGTAATGGTACTGGGACTAAATGACCCTATTTGCTCTTGCTAAGAGCTGGGACAGACAATGGGCCAAACAACCTCATTCTGTTGTGAGCAAGTTCTGTTCTATAAAATGCTTAAAATCTTTAAATTCAGTTACATATCTTTGGAGGAAGTAATTTTATTTAGATTTATTTTCCTCTAAAAATACTAAAGAAAGCACAAAATGATTTACCACAGACACCGAACAAGATTCAAAAGTAACAGATTACAAATACTTTTAAATATTGTGGTCAAACTCAACCCACTCACCGACAGAATATTTACGTTGATATTTTGACATACATGATATAGTAATTACATTAATGAACCTTTGTGTCATGTGAAATTAATCATGTGGGCACTTATTGCCCATCCCTGAGGGCATTTAAGAGTCAATGCATTGCTGTGGATCTGGAGTCACATGTAGACCAGACTAAGTAAGGAAGAGAGATTTCCTTCCCAGAGGACATTAGTAGACAAGTGAGTTTTTTTTTACAACAAGTGACAATAGTTTCATGATCATCATTAGACTTCTAATTCCTGATTTTATTGAATTCAATTTCACATCTGCCACGGTAGGATTTAAGCCCAAGTCCCCAGGGCATTACCCTGGGTCTCTGGATTACTAATCTAGCAACAATATCAATACATCACCACCTTCCCCAGTAGCTCCTTTTATCCAGCAGTGACAATGAAGCATCAGTTTTGACTATCCGCGGTCCTCAGCCTGTAATCCATTGAAATGTCTATGTTCCAACCAGTTTCTCTTGTTAGTTAACTACGCACAAGTCCAACATATTAAGTAAAAACAAGAACAGAATGAGCAATTTTAGAATAAATATTGAATTACATCTGCATGCCTGAGTCTAGTTATACTCCACTCTCCAACCCTGCTTCATCTGAAGGCGATATGCAAACATGCAGTAGGTTACCTCTTCAGCCCGAGCCTGCTCCACCATTCAATAAGATCATGGCTGATTTGATTGTAACATCAATCCCACATTTCTGCCTATTCCCAAAAACCTTTTACTCTTTGTTAATCAAGAATCTGTTTAGCTCTTAAATAGACGGGCCTTGGGGGGACGGGTGTCGGTGTTTGCGCTATGATTATTATTCTTTGTACATTATTTTCTTATACCGTTCCTGTCTGTAATGCCAAAAAACACCTCATTAAAATTGTTTGTTAAAAAAAAGAATCTGTCTAGCTCTTCTTAAAAATATTCAAAGCCTCTGCTCCCACTGCCTTTGAGGAAGAGAAATAAATTCTCCTCATCTCGGTCTCGCTTCCTTCTTGAATAAAGGAGTTCCAATTTGCAACCTTCCTAATGGAACCAAACCTACGGAAGGGGCTGGTTTAGCACAGGGCTAAAGAGCTGGCTTTTAAAGCAGACCCAGGCAGGCCAGCAGCACGGTTCAATTCCCGTACCAGCCTCCCTGAACAGGCACCGGAATGTGGCGACTAGGGGCTTTTCACAGTAACTTCATTTGAAGCCTACTTGTGACAATAAGCGATTTTCACTTTCACTTTTCGTTTTGGAAAATTAAAGCCAATATTCAACTATCGCATTAGTCCCTTCTTTCAGGACCTTAGGGTGAAGTTCATCTGGACCAGGGGATGTGTCAGTCCATACCACTTCCCTGGCGATTGTGATTTTCCCGAGTCCATCTCCCAGTTCCAATTCCTGATTTACAATTATGTCTGGGATGTTACTGATGTCCTCTATAGTGAAGACAGATACAAAATACCTATTTAATTCATTTTCATACCCTACTTTCCATGATCAACGCCTCAAACGCGTTTTCTATGGGGCCAATGCTCACTTTGTTAACTTTTTTCTTATTTAAATATCTATAGAAACTCTTAATGTCTATCTTTATATTGTACTTGATCTTGATCTTTGAAGGTGTAACTATTAGAGTTGCCCAGGGAGAACCAGTGGATGTGGTTTATTTAGATTTTTAGAAGGCTTTCGGCAAGATCTCACATAGCAGATTAATAGGCTAAGCTAAAGTGCATGGGATTGCGAGTAGTGTCTTGAGATGGATAGAAAGCTGGTTGGCAGACAGGAAGCAAAACATTGAAATAAATAGGTCTTTATCTGATTGACAGGCTGTGACTAGTGGGGTACCACATGGTTCTGTGCTAGGACCCCAACTGTTCACATAATATATTAATCATTTGGACGAGGGATCTAAAGGTATTATCTCCAACTTCGCAGATGATACGAAGTTAGCTGTGAGGATGCAGCAGATATGTTTCGGCAGGGTTTAGACAGGCTGAATGAGTGGGCGCATGCATGGCAGATGCAGTATAATGTGGTTAAATGTGAGGTTATCTGCTTCGGTAGCAAAAATCGGAAGGCAGATTATTATTTGAATGGGTGTAAGTTGAGAGAGATGGCTACTCAGTGAGATCTTGGTGTCCTCATACATCAGTCGTTGAAAGTAAGCACACAGATACAGCAGGCAGTAAAGAAGGCAAAATGGTATGTTGGCCTTCATAGCAAGAGGATTTGAGTATAAGAATAGAGATGTTTTATTGCAATTGTATAGGGCATTGATGAGGCCACACCTGGAATAGTGTGCAGTTTTGGTGTCCTTATCTGAAGAAGGATGTTCTTGCTATGGAGGGAGTGCGGTGTAGGTTTGCCAGGGTTTATCCTGGGATGGCGGGATGGTCATATGAGAAGAGACTAAATCAGTTAGCGTTTTATTCATTGGAATTTTAAAGAGCGAGAGGGGATCTCATAGAAAGTTATAAAATTCTAACAGGATTAGACAGGGTAGATTCAGAAAGAATGTTCCCAATGGTGGGGGAATCCAGATATAGGGGTCATAGTTTGAAGATAAGGGGTAAACCTTTTAGGACTGAGGTGAGGAGAACTTTCTTCACCCAGAGAGTGGCACATCTGTGGAATTCACGACCACAGAAAGTAGTTGAGGCCAAAACGTTATAGAATTTCAAGGAGGAATTAGATAAAGCTCTTGGGGCTAAAGGGATATGGGGGTGGGTGGGGGGGAAGGAGGGACCAGGGTATTGATCAGCCATGATCATAATGTATAGCGGAGCAGGCTCTAAGGGCCGTATGGCCTTCTCCTGCTTCCATTCTCTATGTTTCTGTGAAGACAGAGTTGGCTGAAGTGGACTAAGAAAATAGGTTAAAAAGATGGAACAATAGAGAAGCAGTGGCTCATGACAAGAGCTCATAGTGTTGGGGATAACATATTAACATTGTTAGATGATAGGTTAGAGAACAGGGAGGAGAGAGTCAGAAAATATCGATAGTTTGGGGTTGGCAAACAAGTGGTGTGCCACAGGGATCAGTCATGGGCCTCAACTACTCGCAATCTATATTAAAGACTTGGATAAAGGGACTGAGTATATGGTAGGTAAATCTGCTGATGCACAAAGAGGTAGGAGAGCAAGGTGTGAAGAGGACATAAGGACTCTGAAAAGAAACATAGTTAGGTTAAGTGAGTGAAGAAAATAATTGGTAGATCAAATAATGTGGGAAAATATGTGGCTGTCCACTTTGGTAACTTTAATAGAAAAACAGAATATTATTTAAATGGAGCGAGACTGCAGATTTGGTGCACAAATCACAAAGCGTTCATCTGCATGCAGAGCAAATGTTTAGGAAGGCAAATAGAATGTAGGCCTTTATTGTAAGGAGAATGTTGCACGAAAGTAGGGAAGTGTTGCTACAGCTGCACAGGGCCTTAAATGAGACCACATCTGTCGTACTGTGTACAGTTTGGGTCTCCTTCCTTCAGGAAGGATATAATTGCATTGGAAACAATTCAGAAAATGATCACTCAGCTGATGCTGGTGAAAGGTTTAACAGGTTAGGCCTACACTCACTTGAGACAAGAAGAATGAGATATGATCTCATTAAGCATACAAGATTCTGAGGGGGCTTGACAGGGGGCTGCTGGAAGGTTTTTCCCTTTGTGGGGGAAATCTAGAGTTAGAGGCACAATTTAAAAATAAGGGATCCCACATTTAAGATTAAGATGAGTAGGAATATTTTTCTCTCAGATGGTTGCTTGACTTTGGAATTATGTTCCCCAGAGAGAAGTGGAGGTTGAGTCACTGAATATACTCAAGGTGGAGTCAGACAGATATTTAATCAAGGGAGTCACAGATTATGTGGGACAGGCAGGAAAGTGGAGTTAAGGCCACAATCAAATCAGCCCTAATTGGCGGAGGTGGCTCAAGGGGCCGATCTTATGACCCCTCTCTCACGTATACCATGTGTTCACACATTTTTCTTTGCAGCATCAGTATCACATGAAAATAGAACAGACTTATTGTAGAGAAAGCAACAAAGCATTATTTGTTATTTTCAAGTCGTTACTGAAATGTATTACCAGTCGTGCCATAAGGCAGGGCTATTGAGAATTATCGAAGGGTGAAGAAATCAACTACTGCCATGTGATTGTACAGATTGCTTTATCTAATTTTAAATGTTAGTCTTGGCTCTCATCTCTGTCAGATGGAAGTGGATTTAAGGCACACGCCTGGCACTTCGAGCACATAAGCAAGACTGACATTCGCTGTTACAGTACTGAGGGAGACCGGCGGCGCAGAGGGTGATGAGGAGGCCGGCAGCACAGAGGGGAACGATGGGGGTGGGTGACAGAGGGAATGAAGGGAGAGGGGCAGTGGCACCCAGGGAGCAACAGGAGGTGGCACCCAGGGGGAGGTAGCACCCAGCAGGCGACAGGAGGCAGTACCCAGCAAGCAATAGGAGGGTGACACAGAGGGAGTGTCGGGGGCATGACACAAAGGGAACAAAGGGGGTGGCACAGGAGTGTTGAAGGCTACACACCCTGACCATCATGCATACAACTGGGCCACTGTCCAGTTCTGGTGTGTCAGGCCTGATCCCCTGCCTCCATTGCTGCCTAGAACCTGCTTTGGGATGAGGCGTCCTTGTCGCGATCCTGTGTTCACCACCTTAGGATGAAAATACAGTGGGGACTGCCAGGACAGAGGCCGGATGGGTAGCCATGAAAATTGGCAACTCCCAAATCACACCTCAAAGGCGAAAATTTTGTCCTATACACGTTGTTGTTTACCCTACTCATTCAATATTTTTGGTAGTGTAAGGGAATGAAACAGAGATTCTTTTCAATACAGAAGTATATTTAAATTTCAACAAATCACTTTTCCTTTCAAGGAGTTCTAGGATGAAACCCAGGAGATTCTTCTCGCATCTTCCACAGATGATTCAGAGGTGCCCAACCCAAAATTTTGACCCTGTATATTTGTTACATACTTACTGTAAAAAAAAATAAGGTTTGCTTATCGTTTCAATATATAACATCATTATTTCTACAGATTACATCCAAGATTATATCTTCATGTATTTCAATCATTTTCCACAAAGCACAGCAAGTTGGAATATTGTCGCAGTGAAGTTTTGCCATGCAACAAAATTAGTCCGATGCTTTTGTAAGCTTCAATAATAAGGAAATTAAAATATTATGGAGGATAGATGTCAAACAAGCAAAGCAACAAATTGCCACTCTTTTCAGAAATTTGCCACAATGTGCATCATGTCTTAAGCCATTTTCACACTACTTCAGTTTGTTATTTAAAACCCTTGCTTCGGAGAGCACAAGCAAAACCCAGGAATTCTCACTACATCATCTGCACCCCACTACGTAGAACACGTTTGGTATAAACAAAAGTGAAAACGTAAGTGAATTTAATTTTCCTTCCAGTTTTCCCCACAACTGAAACTCCACACTTTTCAACATGCACTAACAGCAAATTAAGGTTATTTTGCATACTTCAACAGTGGACCAAAATTCTGTCATTTCCTCCAACTTCCACAGCATAGAAATGTGTGCTAATCATTCATGACTTTAACAACATTCTTATTTCTACAGATTACACCCAGGATTACAGTTTAGTCATGTACTATAATCATTTTCCACAAGGTACAGCAAGTTAGCATATCGTAGCATCACTCCTGAAATATTTTCCAAGAAATTGAACAAAAGATCACACACACACTCTCTGCATCAATAGAACAGAATCAGGAATTGTGGTTCAGTTATCACTGGTGGCAACTGTCATTAGGTTATATTTAATTTGTTAATTGTACAAATTTGCATAATTCACACAATCAAACTTATTTTGTTTCAAGTAATATAATTATTTAACAAACAACTGTTAAAATATATAGTCCAGTATGATTTTCATAGGAACATGCGAATTAGGATCAAACATCGTCCATTTAGCCCCTCAAGCCATTCGATTAGATCATGGCTGATCGTACGGTGGCCCCAACTCCATTTTCCTTCTTACCCCCATACACTTTGATTACCTTGTCAATCAAGAATGAAACTCAGCCTTAAAAATATTAAATGACCCTACCTCAACCACCCTCTGGGGAAGAGAATTCCACAATTCAACCCTCCGATCTTAAGTGGGAGATTCCTTGTTTTTGAACCGTGTCCCCTAGTTCTCATCTCTCCCATAACAGGAAACAGCCTCTCAGCAACCAACCTCTCAAATCCCCTCAGGATTTTATATTTCAATATGATTGCCTCTTTAAACACTTTCACTCAATGTAATATTAGCAACATAGAAACCGTAGTACAATAATGGCAATACCTCACCCCCTCCCCCTTTAGGCTTATCTTCTCCCTCATCCATACTATGCATTAATCTCCAGCTGACATGCTCCAAATTCACTATGCAAAGAAAATTTTGGATAGCATACCAGCATAGAGACAAATTTATCCACTAGCCTTTTCTCCCTGCCTTCTCTCCTGGAAACTGCAGTACTCAATAGCACGACATGTTGGTAAAAGAACCCAGCGTGCCTGGATAGTCTGAGGAAAAGAAATCATGAACATTTTTATTTTCCCACATATTGTGCCAAATTCATACTTTGTTCAAGAAGAACAGTACAATGTGATACTTCAAAACATATTAAAGCAATATTCACAAAATAGAAAGCACATTTTTCAACAGTAAGCTAGCTTACACTGAAACACACGTCATACAGTAAAGTTACATTTGGTGTTAAGCAACTACAGTGTTAGGGTATGACAAAATTACAAATGTGTTACTGCACAGGAGGTGGTCATTTGGCCCACTGTGTCTGTGCCAGCTCTATGAACAATTTACCTGGTGCCATTCCCATGCCTTCCCAAAGTAACCCTTTACATTCCTCCTTTTCAGGCAATAATCCACTTTCTTCTTGAATGTCTACATTGAACCTGCCTCTACCTGGGCAGTACATTCCAGATCTTAACCACCCGCTACGTTAAAACGTTTCTACTTACATCTCCATTGCTTCATTTCCCAATTATCTTAAATCGGTGCTTTTTCGTTCTAATGTTACAACACCCTGGGATCGTGTGTGTTCAATTCCAGCCCCACGTGCCTCAGAGTCACAACACAAGTGAATTAACCAATAATTCTTTTAAAAATACCCGAAGTTCGGGCACCACCTGGTGCAGTGGTTAGCACGACTGCCTAAGGTGCTGAGGACCCGGCTTCGATTCCCAGCCCTGGGTCACTGTCCATGTGTCTGTGTGGGTTTCAACCCCACAACCCAAAGATGTGCAGGTGAGGTGGATTGGCCACGCTAAATTGCCCCTTAATTGGGAAAAAAAAAAATGGGTACTCTCAATTTTATTTAATTACCCAAAGTTTTTAGCCCATGGCTGCCCAATAATTACAACACCGGGTTTGTAAATTGAAACACATTTACTGCTTATTTATAATAAAGACTATTGCAAAATATGCAGTAAATACAACTGGTTAATGACAAGCTAATACCTACTATCCACCCTAACTGTCCCACTCTCTATCCACTCCACACACACAAGACAGACAAACACAGGGAGGGGGTGTGAAAAATAATAAGGATGAAAGTCAGAAGTTAAGAGTCTTCACTTCAGATGGCAGTTCTTTTAGCACACTTTCTTCACGCCAAGTTTGCAGATTAGAGCCTTTGGTTTTCAGCCAGTAACGGTCTTCTTTGTGTAGTCATTCCTTCAGGGTCCCTGTAGTTTAGAAAAATGCAGTATTCACAGGCAGCAAGCTTTCCAGAGAGACACCTTATTTCTCAAACTGGGCCTTCAGCTCGAGGTTCACATTCAGTCCTCTATCTTTTAGTCGAGACACTTTATTTCACATCAAACCTGGCTTCCAGCTTGCGATTAACCTTGAGGCCTCTGCAGTATCAAGAGAACATCACCCAGAGTTGCTGGAGAGAGTCAGCCCTCACATGGTCCTTCTGGAGAGAATTAGTTTGATCATTTTGT
The DNA here is from genome assembly GCF_902713615.1 of Scyliorhinus canicula. NCBI lineage: Eukaryota > Metazoa > Chordata > Chondrichthyes > Carcharhiniformes > Scyliorhinidae > Scyliorhinus > Scyliorhinus canicula. The sequence goes on from NC_052146.1 coordinate 222,218,569, forward strand.
AGAGAGTTAGTTAGATCTCTTCATCAGGCTGCCAGAATCCAAACTGAAACCAAACTGGAACCTCGGGACTCCGAAAAAGCCTTCCAGGTGGAATAATATCCAATCACTATCTCTTACCAGGCAGAGCACAGCCCTCTCACCACCAGCCGAATCAATCAGAGTCCCAACCAATTTCTGTTATCAATGCCGATCAGTCTACAACTCCAGTTTAAACATGGACAGTGATCTCTCCTGCTGCTGAATTTTCCTGCTTGAATTAAAAGGTACAGGCCACTTGCCTTAAAGACCCATGTCCATTAATCATCCATGAATCAAAAATGTGACGGCAAAAATAAAATAAAAAGGGAGAAAAAGGGAATAAACAGTGAATTACACAAAGTACTGACTGCCATCTACGAAACTGAGGTTTAAAACTCAGCTTGGTTTGTTTTTTTTTGAGAGGGGGGGGAAAGTACTTAAGAGAACTGTTAACACCATTACCCACGCAGACACGAGGAGAAGGTGCAAACTTCACATAGTCACCCAAGGCTGGAATTGAACCCGTGTCTCTGGCACTGTAAGGTAACCACTGTTCCGCCCTTATCTACCGTCCCTTACCCTTCACACAATTCTCCACCTTGAAGGGAACATTTTTATTGACCAGAATTGCTACTCCCCTACTACTGATTGAAAACGCGGTGAAAAAAACCTGCACCTCCCTGTCCCACTTTAACCTCAAGTGCTCCTTGTCATTAAAATATGAGTTGCCTGTAACAAGGCTATGTCCATTTTATCCTTTTTAGAAAGGACAGGACTTTTTTTTACTTTTGATAGGATAATGAATTCCCCACACATTCCAGGATCATAGTATTAAATTAGCTACCGCCATTGCACAATGCATCAGAAGAAACATAGGGAACGCTTTTTGCACCAAATTCCGGCGTACACCAAAACACACCCCCCCATTTCAATGCATGCCAAAGGCACCATACAAAGTCCGTATAGCATTCTTTTCTCAACGAAGAGACCTACCTGTACCATTGCAGGATTCAGTCAACATCTTACAAACCACAACACAACAAAAATACAAAATAAATCATTTATTTATTTATATTAAGGGGTAATTTTAGCATGGTCAATCCACCACTACCCTGCACATCTTTTGGGTTGTGGGGGTGAGACGCACAATACAAAAGAAACATGACTATGATAGTGCTATGGGGACATTGCTCAACACAAGTGAGGTCCCTGTGGGCATACCATCATTATCATCAGGAGACATAATCCTCAAAAAGAAAAAAAAATGAAGTCAAAAAAAAAATGGGAGCACCTGCATTTTGGGCCCACCCAGTTAGACCTAAATCTTCCACCTCCATCTCCATTTCCTGGCAATGGCACCATTTGATTCTATCATGATTAAAGAAAGGACACCAAAGAAAGAAAGGACACCCAACAACCAGTAATACTATCATAAAGTTATGGATAAGAAAAAATAACATATGACTAACACAGGGCACAGCTACCATAAATGAAGGTCCCCGAGATTCTGAAGGATAAAGCATTCAATATAATGTTCAACTGTTAACACCTCCCAATAAACAGGATATATAACAATATAAATGTAAAAGGCATTATAACAGGGAATAACTCCAAATATTTCAACGAGCTGCAGACTGTCAGTCCAAATCCACGTCATCTATGGACTTTGCGCTAGCCAAGGCCAGATTATCGCAAGGCTTAACGGAGTTGTCGGATATCACTCTCGGGGCAGATTAAAGCAGGGCATAATTCACTCCAGCTGCCTTGAGCGGTTTTCTGACTTTATGCGTCGGTTGAGTTGGCAAAAATGAGATCCGTGCCCCCTCATGGAGCCAGGTCCCAACACGCCTTGCCGCCTCCAAACCTTCTGGTGGTCTTGGAAGTTGTGAAAGAGAATGATTATGGGCCTGGGACATTGATTGTCCCTAGGCCTCAAAGACAGGCGATGCCGTGCCCTTTCCAGCTTGAAATGCCCAGCCTTCGGAATGTGGTAGCCAGCTCTCAAAAAACCTAACAGGGATCTTACCCTCCACTCCTTCTGGTAGAACGATGACCTGAGATTCTTCCTCCAGGACTTCTGGCATACTATGCAGCTAGTATTCCAAGGGTTAAATGTAAGCTCCGGCTGAGGAAGCAACATTTCCAGCGTTCAGGATTCTTTCCTCAGTTTCATCCAAACATTTATTAGTATCCTGCAGCTCGGTCTCATGAGCACTTATATCCTGCATCAACAAGCCAGGTTTTCTTCCATACTCTGATAATGCTCACAATGTCATCATTCGCAGTGCCTTAAAAATATCTGGGTCAAGAGACAGCTCGAGGGTCAGGTCGCCATATTGAGAAGACGGGTCCGCCCCCACTGCCTCTGTCTGCTCCTTATTATCGCCAGCTTTCTTAGGATTCCAACGCTCGGCGAAAATTCTTCTAGGGGAACACTATGGAGCATTAACTCCCAGATTAGGCAAGCATGTGCCATGCAAACAGGATAAAATGAGGATTTTTTAAAATAGTGCCGGAGCCCATGAAAGCCGCTATTCCTGCACCTGCATCACGTGATCCCTTTAGGATGGATTTTTATAATAGACACAGAGAATGTCCCGTACTCTCGTGTTTTTTCAAGTTGGTAACACCAATAACCAACCACCAATAAAGGTTATAGGAAAGAGAACGTACAGGCTTAAAAAAAATAGGATACCTACTGGAATTTTCAGAATCCAATTTGCATTTTCCTGAAAACATATCTAGAATTATACATGGTAACAAATCATAATAGGATATTTTGCAGCCAGTTAAGAACGTCCTTTCCAGACATATTTTGAATAATAATGCATAACAGTATTATTAATGGCGGTACGGTAGCACAGTAGTTTGCACTGTTGCTTCACAGCGACAGGGTCCCAGCTTTGATTCCCAGCTTGGGTCACTGTCCGTGTGGAGTCTGCACATTCTCCCAGTGTCTGCATGGGTTTCCTCCGGATGCTCCGGTTTCCTCCAACAAGTCCCGAAAGACGTGCTGTTAGATCAATTGGACATTCTGAATTCTCCCTCTGTTTATCCGATCAGGTGCCGGAATGTGGCAACTAGGGGTTTTTCACAGTAACTTCATTGCAGTGTTAATGTAAGTCTACTTGTGACAATACAGTAATAAAGATTATAACCACTGGAAATGTTGCATTTTGATGGTATTTCTTCTGAATTATTCCTGTTTTTGAGGGCATAAATCAAAATGGTCAGTTGGTTTCAGCATTTATAAACTTAATTTTTGGAAGAAACGATCAGGAAGCTAAGTCTTGAGATTTTTTACACTTTTTTTTTACAACGCTCGAAAATAAAAACAAGTTCACGCTGTATTTCGTATTCAACACTACAAATAGTTTTCACTGTAAATGGCATCACAGTAGACATCCTCTTTATTTTCATTATCCACTGCAGCAGCATCGTAATCCAGAGGATGTCTTCTGAACCCTCTACATTTGTGAGACAACACTTCCTAAAGCCATTCTGAATCAGGGAAAGGTTAATGGCATCTCAGGCTTTTTTGTTTCAACAATTAGTGAGCAAAACGATGGGTGTCTTCTGATTCTCCGATACTGCATACATACATGCTCCAAAGTAGAGCCACTTGTTCCACTTTGCATTTTCTATTTAAATGGTCAGTTGCAGCTGGTAATTTGTAACTGGTCTGTCATGCGCCCAAGAATAATGACAAGATATGTGTGATTATCATCTAGGATATCTTCATTGCATGACAGTTGGTGACAGCTAAAATCATCAAGGGCCAGCAGATGATAGTCCCAAGTAGGATCTTTGCACATATTACAAAACCAATCCACAGTAAAACCTTCAACTACCCAATCATTTTCATGTTCAGGAACGATCACACCTTGTAGTCATATGGTATTCTTTGGTCGTGTTTTCAGTTTGAAGACAATATTTAATGGCATCCTTGCATCATCTCTATATGTTCGAAGTATCATGGTGAAATTATTACTTTTGCTGCCAGTCGATATTGGGGTATTCTGATTTTTCTCCTTTGATAGCCATGGTTTGACTGAACAGAATATCAAATGCTTGGGGAGTCTAATCTACACTGGTAATGTTGCTTTCTCAGCGTTATGATTTGACGCTGGCACTCCAATGGGTTAATATGATCAGACTTGTTACAAGATTAAAATGCATCACGTATGTCTTTGCATGAAGCAGTCAAACTGTTTTAGAGATGCTTTAAAGATGTATTGGGGTCAAAGCCTTTCAGGATATGAAAGGCTTTTCAACAAATTTTTACAAACTGCTGACTACACATCCATGTTTAACATTGGTGAACATATTCCAGGAATTGCTGCTTGAGCTGCGGGTGCTGAGCCTTTCTTCCACATCCACGAGCCATGGACTTTAGCTTGTCCTCTTGAGTTTTACCGAACTCTAGTGTTTGTCTTGTTAACATTCCCGTGTTGAAACTTTGTTACCGTGGTTTTCAGTGACTTCCTGCACCTTAACTTTCAAGGTTTCCATGTAACTTGTTCTTTTCTCTGCCACACTGACAGCTTAAATTTTAAACTCAAAATATGAATACGAAGAATTCTGCCTTATGCATACCACATTGTATATTTGATCAATTGATAAACATTGTGGCCTCATTCGGCCTAATTGATTATTGAACATTGTGTAGATGTGGGAGCCGACCACAAGCTGTGATGGAAATGGGCCCCTTAAGCTTCAATCAGGCTTACTCACTACTTTTGTCAATAAAGAGTAATTTTGATCAGAGGACTGTGCATGGTGACACAGCAAATTTGTCTCTGCCGTGAGAAATATGAGAATGACTAGAGCGAGGGTAGGTCCGATCAAGGACAGTAGCGCGAGATTGTGTATTGAGTCTGAAGAGACAGGAGAGGTCTTGAACGAGTACTTTTCTTCAGTATTTACAAAATGAGAGGGGCCATATTGTTGGAGAGGACAGCGTGAAACAGACTGATAAGCTCGAGGAGATACTTGTTAGGAAGATGTGTTGGGCATTTTGAAAAACTTGAGGATAGACAAGTCCCGCGGGCCTGATGGGATTATCCAAGGATTCTATGGGAAGCAAGAAATGAAACTGCAGAGCCGTTGGCAATGATCTTTTCGTGCTCACTGTCAACAGGGGTGGTATCAGGGGATTGGAGAGTGGCGAATGTCGTGCCCCTGTTCAAAAAAGGGAATAGGGATAACCCTGGGAATTATAGGCCAGTTAGTCTTACTTCGGTGGTAGGCAAAGTAATGGAAAGGGTACTGAGGGATAGGATTTCTGAGCATCTGGAAAGGAACTGCTTGATTAGGGATAGTCAGCACGGATTTGTGAGGGATAGGTCTTGCCTTAAAAGTCTTATTGACTTCTTTGAGGAGGTGACCAAGCATGTGGATGAAGGTAAAGCAGTGGATGTAGTGTACATGGATTTTAGTAAGGCATTTGATAAGGTTCCCCATGGTAGGCTTATGCAGAAAGTAAGGAGGCATGGGATAGTGGGAAATTTGGCCAGTTGGCTAACGAACTGGCTAACCGATAGAAGTCAGAGAGTGGTGGTGGATGGCAAATATTCAGCCTGGAGCCCAGTTACCAGTGGAGTACCGCAGGGATCAGTTCTGGGTCCTCTGCTGTTTGTGATTTTCATTAACGACTTGGATGAGGGAGTTGAAGGGTGGGTCAGTAAATTTGCAGATGATACGAAGATTGGTGGAGTTGTGGATAGTGAGGATGGCTGTTGCCGGCTGCAAAGAGACATAGATAGGATGCAGAGCTGGGCTGAGAAGTGACAGATGGAGTTTAACCCTGACAAGTGTCAGGTTGTCCATTTTGGAAGGACAAATATGGATGCGGAATACAGGCTTAACGGTAGGGTTCTTGGCAATGTAGAGGAGCAGAGAGACCTTGGGGTCTATTCATAGATCTTTGAAAGTTGCCACTCAAGTGGATAGAGCTGTGAAGAAGGCCTATGGTGTGCTAGCATTCATTAGCAGAGGGATTGAATTTAAGAGCCGTGAGGTGATGATGCAGCTGTACAAAACCTTGGCAAGGCCACATTTGGAGTACTGTGTGCAGTTCTGGTCACCTCATTTTAGGAAGGATGTGGAAGCTTTGGAAAAGATGCAAAGGAGATTTACCAGGATGTTGCCTGGAATGGAGGTCTTACGAGGAAAGGTTGAGAGTGCTAGGCCGTTTCTCATTAGAACGGAGAAGGATATGGGGCGACTTGATAGAGGTTTAGAAGATGATCAGGGGAATAGATAGAGTAGACAGTCAGAGACTTTTCCCCCGGGTGGAACAAACCATTACAAGGGGACATAAATGTAAAGTAAATGGTGGAAGATATAGGGGGGATGTCAGAGATAGGTTCTTTACCCAGAGAGTAGTGGGGGCATGGAATGCACTGCCTGTGGAAGTAGTTGAGTCGGAAATGTTAGGGACCTTCAAGTGGCTATTGGATAGGTACATAGATTATGGTAGAATAATGGAGTGTAGATTAATTTGTTCTTAAGGGCAGCACGGTAACGTTTTCACAGCTCCAGGGTCCCAGGTTCGATTTCGGCTTGGGTCACTGTCTGTGTGGAATCTGCACACCCACCCAGTGTGTGCGTGGGTTTCCTCCGGGTGCTCCGGTTTCCTCCCACAGTCCAAAGATGTGCAGGTTGGGTGGATTGGCCATGATAAATTGCCCTTAGTGTCCAAAATTCTATGATCTATGATTAACCTAGGACAAAAGTTTGGCACAACATTGTGGGCCGAAGGTCCTGTTCTGGGCTGTATTTCTCAATGTTCTATGTATTCACAAAAATCAGACTGTGTATATACTGGAGGATGTATTATATTCAGTAAGTTATGGTATTAGCAACACTGGGAGAACTGTGCACAGGTTGCTTGGATACAACTTCCAGGCACTATTAAACCTGTGGAGAAAGAAGTTTTAAAAAAATAAAGTGTGTTATTCCCTCTTCTCTTTGGTGTTGCCTTTCAATTGTCCTCAAAATAGAGATAAACAAGCGGATTGGCATCCAAATCTGGATCACCAGCACTTTATCAAATCTTCATAAGGCCAATACAAAAACAAAGGGCCGCCTCACAGCTCCAGGGACCTGGGTTCAACTCCAGCCTTGGGTGACTGTCTATGCGGAGTTTGCACTTCCTCCCCGTGTCTGCATGGGTTTCCTCCGGATGCTCCGGTTTCCTCCCACAATCCAAAGATGTGCAGGTCAGGTGGATTGGCCATGCTAAATTGCCCCTTACTAAATTGTCCAAAAGGTGAGCTGGGGTTACAGGGATAGGGTGGAGGTGTGGGCTTAAGTAGGGTGCTGTTTCCAAGATCCGTTGCAGACTCGATGGGCCGAATGGCCTCCTTCTGCACTGTAAATTCTATAATTCTATGACTACTGAATCTTGTTCCACTGGTCTATGCTAGACGAAAGAAGCACTGCTTAATGATGGGGATAAGTCTGCCTTTGGTTTAGGGTCAAGATATTTTTATTTGAAGATGCTTTTTTCATTAATGGGGAAGATTTCATTTGAAAGTTTATGAGGGGAATATATTGGAGGGTTTAATATATTTCATGAAACTACCTGCCATCCATTGTTGCCCTCTACACCACCATTATCAAACATTGTGGTGGTTAAATTCAAAGGTTCTGGACAGGCCAATTATTGCAGGGATAGTACCATCTTTTAAATTCCATTTTAACCACAAACTCACAACAATTTCAATGGGGGACTGATGCATACCCCTGCTTACGAAAAATGTTCTTGTAGCACAAAGAAAAACAAGGGAGTTTCTAATAGACAATTTTTTTTTCTGCAGCAGCGTATCAAATGTCATTTGCTCTTCGTTGGACTTCCTCTTGCACACGAGGAAATCCCTACATGGATCTTCTTAATAAGTAAGGAGTGTTAACTTAAAATCTTCTCAGCTTTTTTAAATTAGAGTTGTCACCATTTGTGGTATAATGCTTATACTCAACTATATTTTGATCATATTCTGGTCAGAAATGGCTGAATCGTGACATGATGGGAAATTGTGGTGCAGTCCTTCATTAACCAAGTGTTTTATTGACCCCAAATGGTCAAAAGGAACTAAACTGTATGAATGCAAACTTGAGCTAAAATTCAAGCAGAGCATGAAAACAGACTGGTTGCTCTGAAAGATCAACACTTTAGTAGAATCGAGAAGCTCAGGCAGAGGCAGTAAAAACATGAGTGCCTTGAATCCTAAATACGACATCAGGGTGTCAAGGTCACCATGTTTTCCATGCTTCCACCAGGCACTAGCCTTGAAATGGCACATGCTGATAAGGATCTGAGAGTAGAAAAAAACAAGAACCGTGACACACTGCTTGGGCAGGCAGATGGGTACTTGACACTCTTGCAGCTCAAATCATAGCAATGTAATGATTAGGTTAAAATCAGTCTCCATAGACTTTGATATTTAGCAAGAGTGCTCTAAGCACTTAAGGTCTTAGGAGAATTTTGACTATTGACAAATAAAACGGTCCCTGAGGCACAGCCATTGGTGGTAGTAATATGGAAATCACCCTTCTACCCAGGATTGTTGTACTTTGATAATACATAATCATATGTCATGCTCTACTTGTGCAGAATAAAATATAACTACTGTCACCAATGAGGGTATCACTTAAAATCATTTCAGAACTTGAAAGTGAAGGGGTTAAAGATTCAATTAATTCGGACAGCCCCTAATTCCAACAACATTTAGGTTTTATGCTTTCTCCATTGCAAGTTGCTCATAATACAAGCTGGCAATGGTGCAAATGCAATCCAGGCATCCAAGTCTGAGTGTATAAGGCAAGGAAGTGATAAATTGTGAAATTAATAATGCAAGAATTGAGAAAGAAATGTAAACTGGAGTGGGTGAATTTAATGTCAAATCATGTACAGAGAAATAAAGAGAATGCAAGAATGGATTAGAGAGGGGAAAAAAACAAAGGAAAAATGAAAGCATTTTAATTTGAAATTGGGCATGTTTTTAAATTTCCAGCGATAACTAAGGAATGAGACTACAGCTTACAAAGTTAGAGAGGCAGTAATTAATACTAATCACATCATTGAAAGGGCACTTAGATGGGGATGTACAAGACAAAAAATATGGCCAACTTAATTTGTATCTACAGAGCAAACAGAGCAACTTTACACAGCTCAATGTATTTCAACCATGAGCCAGTTAGCCATATGTGGTTTACTATTAGCTAACAGCAGGGCACACAATGTCCCAACCAATGTTGGATCTTTGAGTTTAACCTTATTTCTGTCCCCTCGTCTGAAGCAGCAAAACTAGATGCACATAAATAAAGGTCAGTGGCATTGCTTTGATGCACAATTAGGGAATTTTCTACTCTAAGGAGACAACATGCACTTTTTCAACCTCATCGCAGAGTTGATCAAAGAACTTTGAAAAAAAAACAGTTTGTCATGATCATTAATTCATGTACACATCAGGCTAGAAGGCAATATACACGTTTGACACCCTACAGAATACAACGTGTAACTGCGACACTCAAAAACATTAAACAACCTGCTTGCCTAATATTTTATCAGATTGAAACATACTTTATATATTTAATAGCAATCCATCCCCATCAGAAAATTAGATTAAGCGTTTTAAAAACAAAAAACAAGTGAACTTGTTATGAATCAATCTTACTTACTCGAATGCAAAGAAAAGTCCAGTGGTGACCACAATTAAGACAAGTGTCAGATAGAAGACTCCAGTTTGCCTAGCCATCATGATCCTGCCATCGCAGTGAAATTTATTTCTTCCAGGGAAAACTTCCCATTTCTTGTGCGGAATTCTCTTCTTTTTGGGAGACTCCATGGGAGACGAGCTCTGCGTAGTGATCTGACTGTATTCGCACTGTTTCATTGGGGGCGGCATCAATGCGTGGACTGTTATCCCTCAGTCCCGAAAGAAAGACAATGATTTAAAAGAAGTGGAGCTCGGGAACACGACAGTATCCCAACCCTGGGCATGTACGGATTGCCTCGCCGTCTGTGTCCACTCGCATGTTAACATCCAGCACAATTTACAGGTTGGCATTCATTTTCCTCCGGTCTCACCTTTCGCTGTTTATCCCCATCACATTCCGACTCTGAACAACGATCAGAACAAATAAAACCTGACCGGCGTCCAAAAGGGACAGATGGTCAGAGTTGAATCTCCTGCCGGGATCTGGCGCACCTGATGGGTGTCCTACTTTAAATCAATCTGATTTTCTGAATAAAAATATATATATTTTTTAACTCCCACATGAAATCGTCCCAATGTCTTGCCCATTTGATTCAATAGCCTGCAAACACGCGCGCATACCGGTCCCACTCCAGAGCCTTTTTCGAATTTAATTTCAAAAATAAACCTGACGATGCCGAGCCCCCCGGGGAAGAGAGGGAAGGGGGTGTGTGGGGGGAGTGACTGAACCACTTTCCTCAATGTTGATAAATAATCGGATCGTCTCAAAGCAGCTGCTTCATAATTCGGGTGTCCATGTGTGCGCCGGTTGATGAACCGCTTCTCGGTGTTTCTCGCCCATGGGCGTTGCTTCCGCCCGTCTTGAAACTTGTGCAGTCAGGACCTTAACTGGCTCCGAAAGGAAAACAGGCAGCCCTCGAGCGGGTTTTCAGCACGGAAAATGGCTCCCGGAGAGAAGTGCGTGTGTGTAGGGGGAGGTGGAAGATGTTGGGTGGCTGCTGCTGCTGCCTTCTGCACACCGACACCCACACGGTAAACAACTCCCCTTCTCACCGCAGCGATCCACACCCCCGGGCGCTGGTGTCTTTCTATTTGAAAACGAGACCGACAAAATAAAAGGGGGGGGGGGGGGAACCTCTTCGGCTGGAGCCAACAGCTGCCTTCCCGTGAGTGACCAATGGGAAGAAAGCGCACTTGTGCACCGGACGGAAACCTGCGTCGAGGGAGGGGAAGCGGCCGCCAGTGAAACACAGAAAGGAGACGGCGCCTGCCTCGCCGGAGAACAGAGAGCCCGGCCCAGCCGGCCGGCATAACAAACAAGGCAACCCGGTCACCTATCCACAGCGCACTGCCGCCTGCTGCATTCTGGGGGATGTAGTCCACCAAAGATGGGGCCAGTCTGAGGTTATCAGACAGAAAACGAGCGGGGGAACTACTATTCCCATGATACAGTGAGGCCGGTCATGTGATTTGGTTTCAGCGGCACTGTTCACCTCAGTCGGCGTGTGAGACCGGCCCGGGTTCTTAGTGATCCGGTGTTAACGTCGTTGTGCCCATTCTGTCTGTCAATGACCGAGGTCATCGTCCTTGGGATTGATGGAAATGTAAAGTGGGGAGTTGCTGCAATAATAAACACTGCGAGGATTTGTTCTCTGGTCGTCAAGGAATGCGGACTCGAAGCTGTCAGCTTGCATTCGAGGTTTACCTGTTAAAGTGAACGGGCAAAGAGTTCATGTTGGATTTGGTCAACCTGGGGAGATTGAGCGATGGCGTCTGATAAAAGCACGGTCATTCTGGGAGAGATTAAATGTGGTTGTGTTCTGAGAGACCCCGTTCTACAGGCCCACAGCGAGGCACTCGGGTCTACTACAGAACGTAAAGTGCAACTGATTAAAGGTAAATATGTTTTCCTAACACAGCTAAGTACTTCTTTTCTCTTTTTAGGGATCGCCTATGTTGTAAATGTTGAGAGTTTTCACATGGCCACGGCTTGAGTACTGTGTATAGTTCTGGTCACCTCATTACAAAAAGGATGTAATTACATTGGAGAGATAAGACGTAGAAGCAGAAGTAGGCCATTCGGCCCATCGAGTACGCACCACCGTACAGTGAGACAATGGTTGATTTGGTATAACTCTGATCTAAACTTTACTCAGAATGCCAAACTCTGTGCCAAAATGAGTAACGTGGGGTTAGATGAAGAAATGTGGAAGGCAGCCCGTGGAACATAAATCGCAGCATGGACCTGCTTAGCTGAATGGTTTGCTTCTCTACTGTACATACGGTAGCATGGTGGCACAGTGAAGCTTCCCTCATAGCGCCAGGGACCTGGGTTTAGTTCCAGCCTCAGGTGACTGAAGTTTGCACTTTCTCCCCTTGTCTGTGTGGGTTTCCTCTGGATGCTCCGGTTTCCTCCCACAGTCCAAAGATGTGCAGGTTAGGTGAATTGGCCATTGTTTTGCGGTCAATCAAATAGATAAAGCAAAAAGGGCGGGTCCTGTTAGAGGCACATAACATAACAAAGATCAACAGAAAATTAATAACATCAAATGAGAGTGCAATTAAAGGGATCAATAAAGCACTCCAACCCTTGTGGTGTCCACTGGGTATGGAAGGCCTCGATGGTGCCCGTGAATACTACGTGCTCGTTTTCAAGGGATACCCGGCTGTGAATGTAGCCGCGGAAGAGGGACAGACAGTCTGGTCAGACAACCACCTCGGTCGCCCGCTGCCTGGACTTATAAATGGCACGCTTTGCCAGGCCCAGGGGCAGGTTAGCAAGTAGGTCCTCCGCCTTCCCTGCCCCTTTTCGCACCGGTTGCCTGTAGATCAGGAGCGTGGTGCTGAAGTGTAAACAAAACTTCAACAAATGTTTTGTCAGAAAACTAAAAAGAGAATACAGCCTATAACATGTAACATAGATATGGTCCATGGACTCCAGAAGGCTGCGAAAATGGCAGGCTTCTTGGTAGTCTGTGAACCAGTTTAATCGGTGATTGTATGGCACTGCTGCATGGAACATCCTTCACCCCAGGTCTCCAAGATTGAGGGGGAAGACTCTTTCTGCTGCCAGTCACAACAAGGCATGCCATGGCGTGTCCGGGTGAGGGTAAGGAGGTGAAGGGTGTGCAGCAGCAGCCCATACAGGAAAGCCCTCTGCGCAGTGCGGAAAGGCGCAAAGGGTATTTCCGTTCTGTGGTGGCTAGGATTGTGGCGCACCAGCCCCCGAGGGAAGTTTTGGGGCTTGGGGCCAATGTGGAATTCTGTCCAAGCAGTGGTTCACTCAGACAGGATACCACCGCACACCTGCGCGTCCTCCAGACCAAGAGTGCCATCGGGTCCGAGCACGACCATTTTGAGGTCTTGGATGGCATTGACCACGAGCCAGACATCCATCGTCGTGCTGACTCATGGAGTGTCATCCAACCCACCCCTCTGCCACCCAGTACGTCCTTGATCCTGGTCACCCCGCAGCTACAGCCTACTCCTCCGCCAGCCATTCAAAATGGTTTTGGTAGAGGTGCGGATTCCAGAGTAGCAGCTCCCTGACAACTGCCACTACTGACGGGGGAGAGCTGCGGCGCGAGGTGACTATGCTCCAGACTCTGAGAAGGTCCTGTAAAAGATGGGCAGTGCCTGCAGAGGGTAATGAAGACCCTGCAAATCTATGAACAGGAGCTGCACGTCATAATTTGGGCCCGTGGTTCCCAGTTCTGATCTCCTTTTGTCTCTAATGGCTATAAGATCATATGTATTAACCTCAGTTTATGCCTTTAATTTGTTTATTTTGTACCACATGCTACAAGCATTTAAGTTATAGCCTGTTACCAGTTTTTCTTCCTGTTTTGACCCTATTATTGCCTTTTATGTTTGTGTACAATGTCCTTTCCTCTCACACTCTGGGTATCCTTACCTAAATAGATGCCTTATAATGTTGTCAAGGGGTATGCTGTCATATCCTTCTGCTTTGTAAGCCACATATCCCCACTCTATTTAGTTTAAAGCCCCCTCTACTTACCTGGTTATGTGGTTTGCAAGAACACTGGTCCCAGCATAGTTCAGATGTAGGCCACCCCCAACAGTACAGCCCCAACTTTCCCCAGTTCTGATGCCACTGCCCCACAAACCGAAACCCACTTCTTCCACACCAGTCTTTGAGCCACATATTCATCTTTAAAATTTTACGTCCTTTATGTCAATTTGCCTGCGGCTCAGGTAATAATCCAGAGATTATAACCATGAAGGTTCTGTTATTTAATTTAGTTGCCTAGCTCCTCAGACTTTCTTTGCAGAACCTCTTTCCTTGTTCTGTCTATGTTGTTGGCACCTACATGGACCACGGCAACGGTATTTTCCCCCTCCCACTGCAAGTTCCTCTCCAACCCAGAGCAGATGTCCTGAATCATGGCGCTGGTCAGGCAACAAAGCCTGCGGGACTCTCGATTTTGGGTACAGAAATAGTGTCTATTCCCCTAACTATGCTGTCCTCGACTACAACTACATTTCTCTTTTCTCTTCCCCACTTGAATGGCTCCCTGTACCATAGTGTCCGCTCTTGTCCCCACACACAACAAAATCTCAAACATGTTGGACAAGGATAGGGGCTGAGGCTCCGTCCTGGATCCCTCTACCTGCCTCACTTGTAGTCACACCGTCTTGTTCCTGACCACTGAACAAATTCAAGGTAGTTAATTTAAGGAGTGTGACTGCTGTTATGGACTCTCAACACTGCCTAAGAGACTGGACCAGGACCATAACTTTAAAGTTTTAAGACGGTGCTTAAAAAATCGATTTGTTCTAGGAGTGACGATATACGAAATAGGGTTGGGTTATTTTATAAACAAACTTTACTAAAAGAAAATAAAACAAAATTAAAATTTTTACTTCAGCTCTAACACTAACAGATGACATACAGTTTCTTAACGTTCACACACTAGTTCCCATTAAACATCACTTTTAAATAAAAATGCAGCTCTCATGCTACTTACCTACCCTGACAGGCAATGACAATGCTTGCATTTATAAAACAATTTTTCTTCTTATGTGGAGACTTGTTCAGAACCCTTTTCCAAAGCCTGCCCCTGTGTCAACTTTCATGTCCTCTCTGATCGATTTACAAAGCCTTCTCCCTGTAACTTCAAAACAGCATTCTGTCTCTCAAAGCTTGCCCACCCCCTCAAACAAAGATTCTCTGGATTTTTCAGACTTGAACCTATTATTGTTATCTTGGCTGATTGCCCACTTCTGTTCATTCAAAAGAGTCATGCTATTGATAGAAACTAACCTTCCATTGATGGACAAAGAGGCCATTAGACTATATAATGGACTAATAGCTGGTCAGACAGGATGGTCCCGAAGAACAATGGATCTGACGCATCCTGTATATTCCCACTAATGAAGTCGGACAGGGACAATGTAACTTGGTCAGGTATGGGCAATCCCCTCTGACTCTGTGCTAGCAGGGCTTTATTCCCTCAGTCTGTTTAACCCCTAAATTGGCTGCTACATTGGGGTCTCATTTTTGGACCCAGTTTTCTAATATCTCCCTTGTGTGACACTGCCTCCTGAAATACAGTGTCCAGATAACTCTTCCCCCTCCCTGATGTGTCGCAGTATCTGAGAGGGTGCAGAGGAGATTTATGATGATTTTGCCAGAACTGGAACGGTTGGAGAGACTGGATTGTTCTTCTTGGAACAGATGAGGCTGAGAGGAGACTTAATTGAGATGATGTACAAAATTGTGAGGGACCTGGATAGGGTCTGGGAAGAACTTATTTACATTATTAGAGGGGCCAGTGACTAGGGGAATAGATTTAAAGTGATTGGTAGAATGATTTGAGAAGGGGTGTTGACCAGGGATTGTCGAGGTTTGGCACTCACTGTCTGAAAGGGTAGTAGAGGCAGAAACCTTCAATTAATTTAAAAGCTGTTGAGTGATGCCCCACAAGTCCCATAACCTACAGGGCTACAAACCAAATGCTGGAAAGTGGGATTAGACTCAGTGGCTCACGTTTTTGGCTAGAACAGATACAATGGGCCAAATGGCTGCTTTCTGTGCCATTAACATTCTGAGGTTCTCGAAATGTACTGAAAAAAAACTAAGCACTGTAGAATATTAAATTAAATGCTTTGATCTCCCTTTCCTTGTACGTTGACTGTTATAATCAAGTATTTGGGTGTAACAGGATTGGTAGGTGGAGATGGTTGAACTCGGGCTTACACTTCCAATTTTGTAAAATCATTCCTTCGTCTCCTCACAGTTTTATCCATTGGGTCCTGCTTGTGATTATGCTCCCAATTTTAAATCTTCCTTGCCATTCACCTGTATTGCTGGTACTAGCTGTTAACCTTTGTCTCTATCTTGGCTCTATATCGTTCACTGTTTTAACGTTTTTGTGTTCAATTGTTCGAATTGAATTGGGCCTGTCTGTTGACTTCTCACTGTGTTGTCAGTGAATCCTGTGGGTGTAGTTACTGAAGTTGAAACTTAACAGTAAGCATGAGGCAGCATGAATTTTGTGTATTGTAATAAAGAGCATGGTGAGTGTCATCTCTGCATGTCTACGAGGCACTAAACTATCATAAACATCAAACATTTGTATATCCAGTCATTTCTTAGATTCAGAGCACCTGTTTTCTCAAACTACAAAAATACTCTTTGATATATGAAGGTCGTTAATGACAGCACTGCGCTTTATGAGCTTTAGGGTTTACTTGCATGTGGTCACCTTGATGTGACGCATACAGAACATCAGTTGTTAATCGGAAAATGAAATATATCCTCATGAATCACTGTTCTCAAACTCCTGATCTGCTGACTATCGAGGCTCTTGTGTTTCACTTTCTGCTGTGATTCAACAGAAAGTAGAACCACGTGATCTGCTTTGAGACTGATAGAGGTGATGTGAGCTTGTGGTCATGATTTGGCCGTTTAGGGTGGTGTGCGGCGCAGTGGGCCACTATCCATGTGGAGTTTACACATTCTCCCCATGTCTGCGTGGGTTTCACCCCCATAACCCAAAAATATGCAGGTGAGGTGGATTGGCCACACTAAATTGCCCCTTAATTGGAGAAAAAGATAATTGGGTAACTAAATTTTAAAAAAAATTGATGCAAACCCAATCGCTAATTTCAAATCATGGCTTCCTTGCACATGTTTGCTTGTCAAAGGACAGTTTTGCTTTACTTCGATGCTTTGGTTATTTCTTCTGATTTTGTTCTGTCATTCTCGTTGGTTGATGGTTACACTTTAAAAATTGTCAGCGGCATACAAAAATCACCAACTAGTCATGAGTTTTTCCAGTTGGAGTGTGGGTCAAGCAATTATGTGTGAAAGTAGGATACAAGTGGATTGTTCAGATGTTTTCCCTGCCAAAATGCGAGCTCTCCGACTCGCAGTCACAGAATACTTATTACACAGGAGACCAATCAGCCCATCATGTGTGACGACTCCCTGAAGGAGCAGTTTATCTGGTGTCATTCCCCGACTTCTCTCCGAAACACGGCAAATTCTTCCTTTTCAGATAAGAATCCAATTTCCTCTTGCGTGCCTTAATTGTACCTACTTTCACAGCACACCTAGACAGTACATTCCACTTGCTAACCACTCACTGTGTGAAAAAGGTTTTCCTCCTGTCTCCATTGCTTCTTTTGCAATCATTGTGGGCGGCACAGTAGTTGGCACTGCTGCCTCACAGCTCCAGGGACCCAGGTTCAATTCCGCCTGGGGTAACTGTCTGCGTGGAGTTTGCACTTTCTCCCTATGTCTACATGGGTTTCCCCTGGGTGCTCTGGTTTGCTCCCACTGTACAAAGATGTGCAGGTTAAGTGGATTGGCCATGTTAAACTGCCCCTTAGTGTCCTAAAGGTTAGGATGGGTCACGGGTATAGGGTGGAGTCGTGGGCTTAAGTAGGGTACTGTTACCAAGGGCCGGTGCAGACTCGATGGGCCAAATGGCCTCCTTCTTCTGCACTGTAAATTCTATGAAATCTTACACTATTGCCCTCTTGTTATTCATCCTTCCACTATTGTGAATTTTTTTCCTTGTATCCTCTGCCCATGCCCCTCATGATTTTGAGTGCCTGTAATGTGGGCAGCACGATAACACAATAGGTAACACTGTTGCTTCTCAGCTCCAGGGTCCAAGGTTCGATTTCCGGCTTGGATCACTGCCTGTGTGGAGTCTGTACGTTCTCCCTGTGCCTTTGTGGGTTTCCTCCAGGTGCTCCGGTTTCCTCTGATAAGTCTCGAAAGACTTGCTGTTAGGTGAATTAGACATTCTGAATTTCCCCTCTGTGTACCTGAACAGGTGCCGGAATGTGGCGACTAGGGGCTTTTCATAGTAACTTCATTGCAGTGTTAATGTAAGCCTAGTTGTGACAATAAAGATTTTTTTTTAATGGAATCTTCTCCCAACTTTCTCTTTAAAGAAAACAGCCCCAACTTGGTCAACCAATCTACCTAACTGATGGTACTATCCCTGGGACCATTCGCCGTAGAATTCCTACAGTGCAGAAGAAGGCCATTCGGCCCATCGAGTCTGCATTAATCCTCTGAAAGTGCACCCTACATAGGCACACTCCCCCATAACCCCACCCAACCTGCACATCTTTGGACACTAAGGGGCAATTAAGCATGGCCAATCCACCTAACCTTCACGTCTTTGAACTGAGAGCAAACAGGGCAGTCTCTCAAATTTGGTGCCCAGAACTGGATACAATCTTCCATTTGAGGTCAAACCAGTGTTAATACAACTTTTAAAAAAATTACTTCCTTACTTTTGTACACTATGCCCCATTAATAAAGTTGAGGATACATTATGCTTTATTAACTGCAGTATGAACCTTCCTGTCACATTCAGTTATTTTTGCACATTTACACTCGCGTCTATTTGCTCCTGCACCACATTCAGAATTGTATCCTTTGTTTTATATTGCGCCTTCTTTTTCTTTCTGCCAAAATGAATTGCTTCACACTTCTCTACATTGAATTTCATCTGCCTCCTGTCCACCTATTCCTTGTCTATGTCCTTTTTTGAAGTCCTACATTATCTTCCTCACAGTTCACAATGCTTCCATCTGAAAAATATTGAAATTGCGTCCTGTAGGTTAAGGTCCCAACACTGACCCCTGGAGAATTTCACTGCAGAATATCCTCCAGTCTGACAAACATCCATTAATCACTATTCTGATTCCTATTACTCAGCCAATTATCTATGTTCCTCATGTCCCTTTTATTCCATGAGGACTCTGCTGTCAAGTCTGTTGTGTTGCATTGTATCAAATGTCTTCTGAACACCACATCAACACAATTTCCCTTATCAATTCTCTTTGCTATCTCATCAAAAAAACCTCCAGCAAGTTTGTTAAACACTTTATTTGTCCTTAACAAATGTGTTCACATTTGCCCAAGTGACTACTAATTTTGTCCTGAGTTATTGTTTCTAGAAGCTCCCCCAGCGCCACCACTGACTGCTGAGCTTATCTTTACATCCTTTTCTGAGCAAGGGTGCAACAATTGTATTCTCCAGTCCTCTGGCACCATTCCTGAGTCTAAGGGAGACTGGAAAATTATGGCCAGTGCATCTGCAATTTTCACTCCCCTCCGTATCCTTCGATGCATCTCATCTGGTCTTAGTGCCTTATCAACTTTGATTACAGACAGCCAATTCAAATGCCTTCTCCTGACCACTTTTGAATCCTTTAAATGTCTGCACTGTCTTTTTTTTCACCATGACCTGTGCAGCAATTTCTTCCTTGGTAATGTTATGGGCTAGTGCTTAAAAACTCCAAAGTGTATTATGGAGTTCACCTGACCTATAACATTTTGTTGAATTTGGCTAGGACGAGCATAAGAGCCTTCAGTTGAGGTGTGATTCAACAGTCTTCCCAACACTTCAATCAAAATGAGCTTTATTCTAAGAACTGAATTAACATTTATATAAAAACCATCAGGAATAATTTTTATCAATTACAAACATAAAGACACCCCACAGCTACAGTAATCTATGTATAGCACTTAATGAATTCCCCCTTAACTGTTCCAATTCAAAAACAAAATTCCATCACCAAAAACCCCTTTTCAAGGGCGTGGCCCAGCACTCTACATTCTCACTTGAATAAGACTGGCTTTTCCTGAGATTCTGACCTTGTCTCACCAGCAGGTTTAAACCCTTCCGGAAAGCAAACTATATCTAAAGCTATCACCAAGGTGATTTTCACTGGAACAGATATTTAAAATGAAAATGGAGAGACAGGCCAAAACACTTCTGTTCTCTGTCTGAGTCCACAGCAGCCAAATGTGAAAGCAAAACCAAAAAACAGCTCACAGAGAGCCACAACCGAGCTCCACTCACACAATGACATCACCGAAGCCATGTGATCAGACCTTTCTTAAAGGGACACTCCCATGACAGAAACAACAGATGCAGTGTCATCAGATCTGGCCCCTGCCTCCATACATAAATCCCCTTTTTAGATCCTAATCAACCCCTGGCCTTTTAACCACCTCCTACTATTTAAATACCGATGGAAGACTTTGGGATTCCCCGTTATATTAGCTTCCAGTGTCTTTTCAAACTCGGCCTTTGCTTTTTCACCTCCCCTCTAAACGTTCTAAATTCAGCCTAGTTCTCGGTTGTATTATCCGCCTGATATCTGTGATAAGCACACCATCTTAATCTCTTGTATCTTCCATTGTCTATGGAGCTTTGGATTTATATGTTCTAACTTTCCTCTTCATGGGAATATACCTTGACTGTACCTGAACTGAATAGTTACTTTGTATCAGTCTTCACGGTGGAAGACACCAGTGGGATCCCAGAGCTTCAGGAGAATCAGGGGGCAGAGGTGAGTGCAGTGACCATCACCTAAGGAGAAGGTTCTGGGGAAACTGAAAGGTCTGAAGGTGGATAAGTCACCTGGACTGGATGAACTACATCCCAGAGTTCTAAAAGAGATAGCTGCGTCGATCGTGGCGGCATTGGTGGTGATCTTTCAGGAATCACTGGAGGCAGGAATGGTCCCAGAGGACTGGAAAGTGGCTAATGTAGCACCATTGTTTAGGAAGGGAGGGAGGCAGAAGACGGGAAATTATAGGCCGGTTAGCCTGACTTCTGTCATTGGTAAGATTTTAGAGTCCATTATTAAAGATCAGATCGCAAAGCACTTGGAAGTGCATGAAAAATAGGACTGAGTCAGCACGGCTTAGTCAAAGGGAGGTCGTGTCTGACAAATCTGTTAGCGTTCTTTGAGGAGGTAACAAGGAAGTTATACAAAGGAGTACCAGTGGATGTGATTTATTTAGATTTCCAGAAGGCCTTTGACAAGATGCCGCATAGAGGATTGTTAAATAAGTTAAGAGTCCATGGTGTTCAGGGTAAGATCCTGGCATGGATAGAGGATTGGCTGATTGGCAGAAGGCAGTGTGTGGGGATTAAGGGGTCTTTTTCAGGATGGCAGCCGATGACTAGTGGTGTACCTCAGGGATCTGTGCTGGGACCACAACCTTTCACAATATACATTAATGATCTGGAAGAAGGAACTGAAGGCACTATTGCTAAGTTTGCAGATGATACAAAGATCTGTAGAGGGATAGGTAGTATTGAGGAAGCAAGGGGGCTGCAGAAGGATTTGGACAGGCTAGGAGAGTGGGCAATGAAGTGGCAGATGAAATACAATGTGGAAAAGTGTGAGGTTATGCACTTTGGAAGGAAAAATTTAGGCAGACTATTTTCTGAATGGGGAAATGCTTAGGAAATCTGAAGCACAAATGGACTTGGGAGTCCTTGTTCATGATTCTCTTAAGGTTAACGTGCAGGTTCAGTCGGCAGTTAGGAAGGCAAATGCAATGTTAGCATTCATGTTGAGAGGGCTAGCATACAAAACCAGAGATGTACTTTTGAGGTGATATGAGGCTCTGGTCAGACCCCATATGGAGTATTGTGAGCAGTTTTGGGCCCCTAAGGAAGGATGTGCTGGGCTTGGAAAGGGTCCGGGGAAGGTTCACAAGAATGATCCATGGAATGAAGAGCTTGTCGTATGAGGAATGGTTGGGTCTGTACTTGATGGAGTTTAGAAGGATGAGGCGGGATCTTATTGAAACCTACAGGATACTGCGAGACCTAGATAGAGTGGACGTGGAGAGGATGTTTCCACTTTTAGGAAAAACTAGAACCAGAGGACATAATCTCAGACTAAAAGGACGGTCCTTTAAAACAGAGATGATTTGGAATTTCTTCAGCCAGAGCGTGGTGAATCTGTGGAACTCTTTGCTGCAGAAGGCTGTGGAGGCCAAATCACTTGAGTGTCTTTAAGACAGAGATATATAGGTTCTTGATTAATAAGGGGATCAGGGGTTATGGGGAGAAGGCAGGAGACTGGGGATGAGAAAAATATCAGCCATGATTGAATGGCAGAGCAGACTCGATGAGCCGAGTGGCCTAATTCTGCTCCTATGTCTTATGGTCTTATTAACCTTCTTAATTACTTGCTGTACCTGAATACTAACTTTTTGCGACTGACCCACCTCTTTGGCCCAGGTCCATTCTCCATTCTTCTTCCATTAAAGTTTGCTTCCCCCTCCAGTTAGTTATTCTTATTCTGGATCCTTCCTTGTCCTTTTCCATTGTCAAACTAAATCTGATGATAAAATGACCACTGTCACCTAAATGTTCTCCTATTGACAGTTTATCCACCTAGCCCACCTCGTTGCCAATAACCAGGTCTACCAGTACCTCTTTTCATTAAACTGTCCATGGTTATCCTGTTGATTGTTTGATGCCAGCATTCGATTGTGGGTTGTAACACAATATCGGATGGTGATGAATTCCAAGGCTTGCTGGGAACTCCTTGAACTGACTGGAAACGAACTGTGACTCATTGCTTGTAGTGGTAGTCTCCGGCAAACCCCATTTTGTAAACAAGTTGTTGAGAATGTCAGTGACCAAAGTGGTGGTTATGGTATTTGTAGTGATTTCCAGCCTTTTGCAATATAGATCATGAACAACCAGCAAAAATGTTTGATTGCCGGGGACTGCTTGCACTTCTCCAAAAATGTCTACTTGGAGTTATTGCTATGGTTTTGTTGGCACGGTGTTGGTTGTAGAAATGCAGGACACAGTTTAACAGATTTTTCACTGAGTGTACATGTTTACGCAGTTTTTAAATAACTATTTTATGCTGCAAACTATTACTGGCCACCAGACTGCTTCACAGGATTGTTTTTTCTTCTTAACAATACCTGGATGTCCTTTATGGGCAAGAAGTTGCGGTAGCACTTTCGAGATAACCACTTTGGTTCTGCGCAGATTATAGTTATTTGAAAAGGGGTGGCAGGCTTCTATATTGTAAATTAATGGTTTGCTCCATGGTTGTGAACTCTATGTTAATTGTCTGGTGTGGCTCAGGATTTCCATTCTGGTATGGCAGTCTCTGCCACATTTTCTGCAGAGGAATGCAGTGGCTGAACAGGTTCACGATCGCTGGCCTCTGTTTTCTCTGGGCCCTCATCTCCGCTAACTGAGCTTTTCATTTCTGCTTGCAACCTCCTTCGAAACAGTCAGCCTCCAGAAGTCACAGCGGTCAACATAAGTTTCCCTGTTTTCACTGTCAATGTCTGTGACTCTGGTATCTTGATTGCCGTTGTCCTTGTAGCAGAAGTATGGACCCCGGTGGCTAATTCGTGCTGCAAAGGTCTTTTGGTATACGGCTGTCATCCATGCAATAGAATAGAACAGTACAGCACAGAACAGGTCCTTCAGCCCTCAATGTTGTGCCGAGCAATGATCACCCCACTCAAACCCACGTATCCACCCCATACCCTTAACCCACCACCCCCCAATTAACCTTATTCTTTTAGGACACTAAGGGCAATTTATCATGGCCAATCCACCTAACCCGCACATCTTTGGACTGTGGGAGGAAACCGGAGCACCCGGAGGAAACCCACGCACACACGGGGAGGACGTGCAGACTCCACACAGACAGTGACCCAGCCGGGAATCGAACCTGGGACCCTGGAGCTGTGAAGCATTTATGCTAACCACCATGCTACCGTGCTGCCCTAACATGGTCAATACACCACAGATGTTACTGGCTTAGTAATGAGTGTATGCTGATGTTAGATGCGTTCAGCCAGGATCTGCAGTCTGACAGGGGAACACAGGCAACTATTTTTCCTGACTTCTCAGCAGGGAGCTGTCTCTATATTTGTTTGGTCATTGCAGCTGCCCTTTGTTCTCGTACTGGGTCACAATCCACGCATCTCCGAGGATCCTGACCCTTTCCCCTTTCCACCAGCAGAAACCGAGAAGTTCATACAGCTGCTGCAGAGAGCCGGTTTTCGTGTTTGATGAGTATCAGCACCTGGAGCTTTCCCCATGAGTAGCCTGTCAGTAGCTTCGCTGAGCACTGTGATTTCGCTAGTCAACCTGACAAGCGCTTCCGGTGGCGGCTATGAAGGAGTAAGTCGCACATTTGGTGGCTTGTACTCGGGTCGGACTTTTGGACCTTCCCCCCCCAATATTTTTACCGGACTTGATTTGAAAAATTGATGACAGAGGCAATAGTGAACTGAGTTATCATGGGGGATTTTAATCTACATGTGTTTAAACAAAGGAGATTACAAGGAGATGAGAGAAGAACTAGCTAAGGTAGACTGGGAGCTAAAACTTTATGGTGGAACAGTTGAGGAACAGTGGAGAACCTTCCAAGCGATTTTTCACAGTGCTCAGCAAAGGTTTATACCAACAAAAAGGAAGGATGGTAGAAAGAGGGAAAATCGACCGTGGATATCTAAGAAAATAAGGGAGAGTATCAAATTGAAGGAAAAAGCATACAAAGTGGCAAAGATTGCTGGGAGACTAGAGGACTGGGAAATCTTTAGGGGGCAACAGAAAGCTACTAAAAAAGCTATAAAGAAGAGTAAGATAGAGTATGAGAGTAAACTTGCTCAGAATATAAAAACAGACAGTAAAAGTTTTTACAAATATATAAAACAAAAAAGAGTGGCTAAGGTAAATATTGGTCCTTTAGAGGATGAGAAGGGAGTTTTAATAATGGGAAATGAGGAAATGGCTGAGGAACTGAACAGATTCTTTGGGTCGGTCTTCACAGTGGAAGACACAAATAACATGCCAGCGACTGATAGAAATGAGCCTATGACAGGTGAGGACCTTGAGAGGATTGTTATCACGAAGGAGGTAGTGATGGGCAAGCTAATGGGGCTAAAGGTAGACAAGTGTCCTGGCCCTGATAGAACATAGAACATAGAACGATACAGCGCAGTACAGGCCCTTCGGCCCTCGATGTTGCACCGACATGGAAAAAATCTAAAGGCCATCTAACCTACACTATGCCCTTATCATCCATATGCTTATCCAATAAATTTTTAAATGCCCTCAATGTTGGCGTGTTCACTACTGTTGCAGGTAGGGCATTCCACGGCCTCACCACTCTTTGCGTAAAAAACCCACCTCTGACCTCTGTCCTATATCTATTACCCCTCAATTTAAGGCTATGTCCCCTCGTGCTAGCCACCTCCATCCGCGGGAGAAGGCTCTCGCTGTCCACCCTATCTAACCCTCTGATCATTTTGTATGCCTCTATTAAGTCACCTCTTAACCTTCTTCTCTCTAACGAAAACAACCTCAAGTCCATCAGCCTTTCCTCATAAGATTTTCCCTCCATACCAGGCAACATCCTGGTAAATCTCCTCTGCACCCGTTCCAAAGCTTCCACGTCCTTCCTATAATGAGGCGACCAGAACTGTACGCAATACTCCAAATGCGGCCGTACTAGAGTTTTGTACAACTGCAACATGACCTCATGGCTCCGGAACTCAATCCCTCTACCAATAAAGGCCAACACACCATAGGCCTTCTTCACAACCCTATCAACCTGGGTGGCAACTTTCAGGGATCTATGTACATGGACACCGAGATCCCTCTGCTCATCCACACTACCAAGAATTTTACCATTAGCCAAATATTCCGCATTTCTGTTATTCTTTCCAAAGTGAATCACCTCACACTTCTCCACATTAAACTCCATTTGCCACCTCTCAGCCCAGCTCTGCAGCTTATCTATGTCCCTCTGTAACCTGCAACATCCTTCCGCACTGTCTACAACTCCACCGACTTTAGTGTCGTCTGCAAATTTACTCACCCATCCTTCTGCGCCCTCCTCTAGGTCATTTATAAAAATGACAAACCGCAACGGCCCCAGAACAGATCCTTGTGGTACGCCACTCGTAACTGAACTCCATTCTGAACATTTCCCATCAACTACCACTCTCTGTCTTCTTTCAACTAGCCAATTTCTGATCCACATCTCTAAATCACCCTCAATCCCCAGCCTCCGTATTTTCTGCAATAGCCGACCGTGGGGAACCTTATCAAACGCTTTACTGAAATCCATATACACCACATCAACTGCTCTACCCTCGTCTACCTGTTCAGTCACCTTCTCAAAGAACTCGATAAGGTTTGTGAGGCATGACCTACCCTTCACAAAACCATGCTGACTATCCCTAATCATATTATTCCTATCTAGTTGATTATAAATCGTATCTTTTATAATCCTCTCCAAGACTTTACCCACCACAGACGTTAGGCTCACCGGCCTATAGTTACCGGGGTTATCTCTACTCCCCTTCTTGAACAAAGGGACCACATTTGCTATCCTCCAGTCCTCTGGCACTATTCCTGTAGCCAATGATGACCTAAAAATCAAAGCCAAAGGCTCAGCAATCTCTTCCCTGGCTTCCCAGAGAATCCTAGGATAAATCCCATCCGGCCCCGGGGACTTATCTATTTTCACCTTGTCCAGAATTGCCAACACTTCTTCCCTACGCACCTCAATGCCATCTATTCTAATAGCCTGGGTCTCAGCATTCTCCTCCACAATATTATCTTTTTCTTGAGTGAATACTGACGAAAAGTATTCATTTAGTATCTCGCTTATCTCCTCAGCCTCCACACACAACTTCCCACCACTGTCCTTGACTGGCCCTACTCTTACCCTAGTCGTTCTTTTATTCCTGACATACCTATAGAAAGCTTTTGGGTTTTCCTTGATCCTACCTGCCAAAGACTTCTCATGTCCCCTCCTTGCTCGTCTCAGCTCTCTCTTTAGATCCTTCCTCGCTTGCTTGTAACTATCAAGCGCCCCAACTGAAACTTCACGCCTCATCTTCACATAGGCCTCCTTCTTCCTCTTAACAAGAGATTCCACTTCTTTGGTAAACAACGGCTCCCTCGCTCGACCCCTTCCTCCCTGCCTGACTGGTACGTATTTATCAAGAACATGCAATAGCTGTTCCTTGAACAAGCTCCACATATCCAGTGTGCCCAACCCTTGCAGCCTACTTCTCCAACCAACACATCCTAAGTCATGTCTAATGGCATCATAATTGCCCTTCCCCCAGCTATAACTCTTGCCCTGCGGGGTATACTTATCCCTTTCCATCACTAACGTAAAGGTCACCGAATTGTGGTCACTGTTTCCAAAGTGCTCACCTACCTCCAGATCTAACACCTGGCCTGGTTCATTACCCAAAACCAAATCCAATGTGGCCTCGCCTCTTGTTGGCCTGTCAACATATTGTGTCAGGAAACCCTCCTACACACATTGTACAAAGAATGACCCATCTAATGTACTCGAACTATATCTTTTCCAGTCAATATTTGGAAAGTTAAAGTCTCCCATAACAACTACCCTGTTACTTTCGCTCTTTTCCAGAATCATCCTCGCCATCCTTACCTCTACATCCCTAGAACTATTAGGTGGCCTATAGAAAACTCCCAACAGGGTGACCTCTCCTTTCCTGTTTCTTACCTCCGCCCATACTACCTCAGAAGAAGAGTCCCCATCTAGCATCCTTTCCGCCACTGTAATACTGTCCCTGACTAGCAGCGCCACACCTCCCCCTCTTTTGCCCCCTTCTCTGAGCTTACTAAAACACCTAAACCCCGGAACCTGCAACAACCATTCCTGTCCCTGCTCTATCCATGTCTCTGAAATGGCCACAACATCGAAGTCCCAGGTACCAACCCATGCTGCCAGTTCCCCTACCTTATTTCGTATACTCCTGGCATTGAAGTAGACACACTTCAAACCACCTACCTGAACACTGGCACCCTCCTGCGAAGCCAAATCTGTGCTCCTGACCTCTATACTCTCAATCTCCCGTACCCCAAAACTACAATCCAGGTTCCCATGCCCCTGCTGAATTAGTTTAAACCCCCCCAAAGAGCACTAACAAATCTCCCCCCCAGGATATTGGTGCCCCTCAGGTTCAGATGTAGACCATCCTGTCTATAGAGGTCCCACCTTCCCCAGAAAGAGCCCCAGTTATCCAGAAATCTGAATCCCTCCCGCCTGCACCATCCCTGTAGCCACGTGTTTAATTGCTCTCTCTCCCTATTCCTCATCTCACTATCACGTGGCACGGGCAACAACCCAGAGATAACAACTCTGTTTGTTCTCGCTCTGAGCTTCCATCCTAGCTCCCTAAAGGCCTGCCTGACATCCTTGTCCCCTTTCCTACCTATGTCGTTAATGCCAATGTGGACTACGACTTGGGGCTGCTCCCCCTCCCCCTTAAGGACCCGGAAAACACGATCCGAGACATCACTTACCCTTGCACCTGGGAGGCAACATACCAAACGTGAGTCTCTCTCGCTCCCACAAAATCTCCTATCTGTGCCCCTGACTATTGAGTCCCCAATTACTAATGTTCTACTCCTTTCTTCCCTTCCCTTCTGAGCAACAGGGACAGACTCTGTGCCAGAGGCCCGTACCCCATGGCTTACCCCTGGTAAGTCGTCCCCCCCACAAGTATCCAAAACGGTATACTTGTTACTCAGGGGAACGACCGCAGGGGGTCCCTGCACTGACTGCTTCTTCCCAGTCCCTCTTACAGTTACCCATCTATCTCCAGTCTTTGGTGTAACTACTTCCCTGAAGCTCCTATCTATGACCCCCTCTGCCTCCCGAATGATCCGAAGTTCATCCAGCTCAAGCTCCAGGTCCCTAACACGGTTTTTGAGGAGCTGGAGTTGGGTGCACTTCCCACAGATGAAATCAGCAGGGACACTGACGGCGTCCCTCACCTCAAACATTCTGCAGGAGGAGCATTGTACTGCCTTCCCTGACATCACCTCTAGATTTAAAAAAAAAACAAGAAAAAGAAAGGAAGAGCTTACCTGATATTACCTCAAACCCTGCTCCCGCTGAAAGGTAAGCAAATTTAAAGGCACTCACTCACCTTCACGACAGGCCCCTGCTCCCGCTTCCCAACCACCGTGGGGTGGGGGGGTTGGTTAGAGGAGGAGGTAGGGTGGGAAACACTCACGATGTGTTTCGGGTTTAACTGTCTCTTGCCAACAGCCTCTCCACAAACCACCTTCAACTTAGGCTGACCGCACTGCACGTATGCAAATTTCCCCAGAACAGCTGATCAGTAGCTCTGCTCTGCTGCCCTCTGCTGGATGATTGCCTTCACTCAAACTCCTCGGGTCTCCTTCGCAGCTCCACCTTCAACTTAGGCTGACCGCACTGCACGTATGCAAATTTCCCCAGAACAGCTGATCAGTAGCTCTGCTCTGCTGCCCTCTGCTGGATGATTGCCTTCACTCAAACTCCTCGGGTCTCCTTCGCAGCTCCACCTTCAACTTAGGCTGACCGCACTGCACGTATGCAAATTTCCCCAGAACAGCTGATCAGTAGCTCTGCTCTGCTGCCCTCTGCTGGATGATTGCCTTCACTCAAACTCCTCGGGTCTCCTTCGCAGCTCCACCTTCAACTTAGGCTGACCGCACTGCACGTATGCAAATTTCCCCAGAACAGCTGATCAGTAGCTCTGCTCTGCTGCCCTCTGATGGAATGCATCCCAGAGTGCTAAAAGAGATGGCTAGGGAAATTGCAGACGCACTAGTGATAATTTACCGAAATTCACTAGACTCTGGGGTGGTCCCGGTGGATTGGAAATTAGCAAACGTGACACCACTGTTTAAAAAAGGAGGTAGGCAGAAAGCAGGAAATTATAGGCCAGTGAGCTTAACTTCGGTAGTAGGGAAGATGCTGGAATCTATCATCAAAGAAGAAATAGCGAGGCATCTGGATAGAAATTGTCCCATTGGGCAGACACAGCATGGGTTCATAAAGGGCAGGTCATGCCTAACTAATTTAGTGGAATTTTTTGAGGACATTACCAGTGCAGTAGATAACGTGGAGCCGATGGATGTGGTATATCTGGATTTCCAGAAAGCCTTTGACAAGGTGCCACACAAAAGGTTGCTGCATAAGATAAAGATGCATGGCATTAAGGGTAAAGTAGTAGCATGGATAGAGGATTGGTTAATTAATAGAAAGCAAAGAGTGGGGATTAATGGGTGTTTCTCTGGTTGGCAATCAGTAGCTAGTGGTGTCCCTCAGGGATCTGTGTTGGGCCTACAGTTGTTCACAATTTACATAGATGATTTGGAGTTGGGGACCAAGGGCAATTTGTCCAAGTTGGCAGATGACACTAAGATGAGTGGTAAAGCGAAAAGTGCAGAGGATACTGGAAGTCTGCAGAGGGATTTGGATAGGTTAAGTGAATGGGCTAGGGTCTGGCAGATGGAATACAATGTTGACAAATGTGAGGTTATCCATTTTGGTAGGAATAACAGCAAACGGGATTATTATTTAAACAATAAAATACTAAAGCATGCCGCTGTGCAGAGAGACTTGGATGTGCTAGTGCATGAGTCACAGAAGGTTGGTTTACAGGTGCAACAGGTGATTAAGAAGGCAAATGGAATTTTGTCCTTCATTGCTAGAGGGATGGGGTTTAAGACTAGGAAGGTTATGTTGCAATTGTATAAGGTGTTAGTGAGGCCACACCTGGAGTATTGTGTTCAGTTTTGGTCTCCTTACTTGAGAAAGGACATACTGGCACTGGAGGGTGTGCAGAGGAGATTCACTAGGTTAATCCCAGAGCTGAAGGGGTTGGATTATGAGGAGAGGTTGAGTAGACTGGGACTGTACTCGTTGGAATTTAGAAGGATGAGGGGGGGATCTTATAGAAACATTTAAAATTATGAAGGGAATAGATAGGATAGATGCGGGCAGGTTGTTTCCACTAGAAATAGAAAAATAGAAAATCGCTTATTGTCACGAGTAGGCTTCAATGAAGTTACTGTGAAAAGCCCCTAGTCGCCACATTCCGGCGCCTGTCCGGGGAGGCTGGTACGGGAATCGAACCGTGCTGCTGGCCTGCTTGGTCTGCTTTATAAGCCAGCGATTTAGCCTTGTGAGCTAAACCAGCCCCAGCACTGGCGGGTGAAAGCAGAACTAGGGGACATAGCCTCAAAATAAGGGGAAGTAGATTTAGGACTGAGTTTAGGAGGAACTTCTTCACCCAAAGGGTTGTAAATCTATGGAATTCCTTGCCCTGTGAAGCAGTTGAGGCTCCTTCATTACATGTTTTTAAGGTAAAGATAGATAGTTTTTTGAAGAATAAAGGGATTAAGGGTTATGATGTTCGGGCCGGAAAGTGGAGCTGAGTCCACAAAAGATCAGCCATGATCTCATTGAATGGCGGAGCAGGCTCGAGGGGCCAGGTGGCCTACTCCTGCTCCTAGTTCTTATGTTCTTCTGTTCTTATGAATTCCCACATTGGTGCATGGAGAGGAGGACTAGGCGTGCTCGCAAAGGCAGAAACAGAAGGACAGAGAAGACTTGGGTTGAAGCTGCACCGAGAGGAAGCATGGCGGAGGACCGGACCTCTGGCTTCTCAACCCAGCGGTCAACGGAGCAGTAGATGCAAGTTATCCAGGAGGGCTTCGCCAAGCAAAAGCAGGACTGGTTGGACCCGATTAATGTGGAACTTAGATTGGATGCCCAAGATCGGGCGATCCAGAAAGTAGAGAAGGCGCTGGCTGACCAGGAGGAACATCAAACAACGGTGAAGTTGGAGGTGGGGATGCTAAGAGACCAGCAGAAAAAACTCATGTAGAAGGTGGAGGACCTAGAGAACAGGTCCCGCCGGCAGAGGTTGAGGTTCGTTGGGCTCCCGGAGGCATCCAAAGGAGCGGACGCTGGGGCATATATAGCGGGCATGTTCGAGAAGCGGTTGGGGGATGGGGCATTCCCCGACCCTTGGAGGTGGACAGGGCTCACAGAGCGCTTGCAAGGAAGCTGCGAATGGGAAACCCCCCCCAAGAGCAATGGCGGTGAGATTCCACAGATATCTGGATAAGGAGCGTGTTTTACAGTGGGCCAAGCAGACACGGAGCTGCAAATGGAACAACAGTATCCTGCGGATCTATCAAGACCTGAGTGTGGAGGTGGCCAGGAGAAGAGCGGGGTTTAACCAGATCAGGTCGACCCTTTTCAAGAAAAAGGTGAAGTTCGGGCTGTTGTACCCGGCCCGCCTCTGGGTCACATACGAGGAACAACATTTCTATTTCGAGTCGCCTGAGTAAGTGCTGGACTTCACAAAAAGGAAAGGACTGGTGTCGGACTGAGAACTTTGAATTTTGCTGTAGCGTTTATGTTTTTCAAAAAAAAAGTTTCTTGTTTCTTGCTTTTTCGGGCCTTATTTGTAATGCCTGCTGTATGGATCTGGGGCCAGCTGCAGAGCTGAGTGAGGTAAAGTTTGCATTTGCACTGTTGGGGGATCGAGGTGTGTTTGTTCAGATGCTGGATCTTTTACTTGATTTTTTTTCGTTTGAGTTCGACTTGGATTTTTAAAAAATCTCTGTCGGACAGTTGTGTTGGGATTGTTTTTGATTTGAATACATATGTATGAGCGGGGGGGGCGAACAATAGGTGGGAGATTGTCTGGTGCCAGGGACAAGGGCCACCAAGGTGGCAGGGCGGGCTAGCTTACGTAAGTGTAGTGGGGGGGGTGAACAGATGCTAGGCTTATCAAAGGGGTTGATTTATTTTGTGCTGTTACTAGGGGGGGCAGAAAATGTTCTGCTGACAAGGGAGGGACTTTTGCTGAGGGACAGAGAGGGGGTTGGAGGCTGCCTGGGGGCGTGCCGGTGAGGTGAGGGGCACGGTCTGGCGACTGGCCCAAGAGAGGGGATGGCTGATCGGCGGAGGGGGGGGGGGGGGGGGGGGGGTGATGAGCCTCCCAACTAGACTGATCACCAGGAATGTAAGAGGGCTCAATGGGCCGGTCAAGAGGGCGCATGTGTTCGCGCACTTGAGAGGACTGAAGGCGGACGTGGTAATGCTGCAGGAGACGCACCCAGATTAGGTTAACGAAAGGCTGGGTCGGACAGGTTTTCACTCGGGACTGGACTCAAAAGACCAGATGGGTCACGACCCTGATCAACAAGTGAGTGGTGTTTGAATGGGAAGAATAATTTCAAATGGGGGAGGCCGCTACATTATGGTCAGTGGGAAATTGAAGGGGGTGAAGGTGTTACTCTTAAATGTATAAGCGCCAAACTGGGACAATGTGGAGTTTATAAAGAGAATGCTGGGGAAGATACCGGACCTGGATTCGCATAAGCTGGTCATGGGAGGGGACTTCAATACAGTAATTGACCTTGGTTTAGACCAATCGAGCTCAAAAACTGACAGGGTACCAGCAATGGCTAAGGAGCTAAAAGGGTTCAGGGAGCAGATGGGGGGGTGGACCCATGGAGATTTGGGCAGCCAAGAGTAAAGGAGTTCTCCTTCTGCTCACAGTGCATAAAGTGTACTCCCGGATTGATTTCTTTATTCCGAGCAGGGCTCTACTGATGGGGGTGGACACGGGGTACTCGGCGATCACAATCTCACACCTGCCCCACACTGGGTTGACCTACAGGTTAGTAAAGACAGTAATCAGCGCCCGCACTGGAGGTTAGACATGGGACTTTTAGCAGACGAGGAGGTGTGCGGGCGGTTGAGGATATGTATTCAGAATTACCTGGAGGGCAATGACACGAGGGAAATTTTGGCAGCGGTGGTCTAGGACGCATGAAAGGCGGTGGTTAGAGGGGAGTTGATCTCGAAAGGGGCCCACAGGGAGAAGGTAGACAGGACAGAGACGGACCGACTGATAAAGAAGATACTAGCAGTCGACAGCAGGTATGCAGAGACCCCAGAGGCAGTGCTTTGAAGGGAATGGCGGAGGCTACAGGCGGAATTTGGCTTGTTAACCACAGGGAGGGCGGTAGAGCAGCTGAGAAAGGCGAGGGGGGCGATTTATGAGTATGGAGAGAAGACCAGCAGAATGCTTGCACAGCAGCTTAGAAAGAGGGAGGCAGCCAGGGAGATAGGGAAAGTAAAGGATGGAGATGGGAACCTGGTTGGAGACTCAGCAGGAGTGAACAAGACATTTAAGGAGTTTTATAGTCTGCTGTACAGGTCGGAACCCCCACCGGGGCCAGAGGGGATGAGGCACTTCCTAGGGGGCTGAATTTCCTGAAGGTGGACGGGGAGCTGGTAGAAGGGCTGGGAGCCCCAATCGGGATCGAAGAGATAGAACATAGAACACAGTGCAGAAGGAGACCATTCGGCCCATCGAGTCTGCACTGACCCACTTAAGCCCTTACTTCCACCCTAGCTGAAGGTCGTGCAGTCGGGTGAAGCCCCGGGTCCGGATGGGTACCCACCGGAGTTTTATAAAAAGTTCGCTGGGATATTAGGGCCGCTGTTGATGAGGGCATTCAATGAGGCAAGGGAGAGAGAGGTCCTTTCCCCAACCATGTCACAGGCCACGTTCTCGCTGATTCTGAAGTGGGATAAGGATCTGGAGCTGTGTGGGCCCTGCAGGCCGATATCCCTGGAAAACAGAGTCTCACTTTACGAAGACGACCTGCTCCTGTATGTATCGGACCCAGCGGAGGG
This sequence comes from Scyliorhinus canicula, assembly GCF_902713615.1. Lineage (NCBI taxonomy): Eukaryota > Metazoa > Chordata > Chondrichthyes > Carcharhiniformes > Scyliorhinidae > Scyliorhinus > Scyliorhinus canicula. The sequence goes on from NC_052146.1 coordinate 222,253,143, forward strand.
GATGGAAGAAATCATGAGGATTCTGGGGGAATTTGGACGGTCTTCGGGGTACAAACTAAATATGGGGAAAAGTGAGATGTTTGCGATCCAGGCAAGGCGACAGGAGAGGTGACTGGGGGGACTGCCGTTTAGAGTGGTAGGGGGAAGTTTTAGGTATCTCGGCATCCAAGTGGTGCGGGAATCGGAACGGTTACACAAACTTAAGCTGGCCAGTCTGGTGGACCAAATAAAGGACGATTTACGGAGGTGGGACGTGCTCCCTTTGTCACTAGCTGGGAGGGTCCAGACGGTGAAGATGACGGTCCTTCCGAGATTCCTATTTGTGTTCCAGTGTCTCCCCATCTTTATTCCGGGGACCTTTTTTAAACAGGTTAACAAAGTTCTCACGGGCTTTGTATGGGCGGGCACGTACCATGGTGGTCCGGTTTCCTCCCACAAATGTCGAAAAATGTGCCGTTAGGTAATTTGGACATTCTGAATTCTCTCTCCGTGTAACTGAACAAGCGCCGGAATGTGGCGACAAGGGGCTTTTCACAGTAACTTCATTGTAGTGTTAATGTAAGCCTACTTGTAACAATAAAGATTATTATTGTACATGGTCTTGAAGTTCCAGCTTTTCAATGGAAGAGTTGGCATCTTCACTCTTTTTTTTATTTCTTTGCCTGGTGTGATGAAATCTGTCCAATTGTTGAGCAGAGACTCTAACTCCAAGAGCCCATTGAAGTGGATGATCCTTGGAAGATCACCTTGTTAGTCAGGGGCAGCCCAAAGTGAAGTGGGTGATGACTGACCAGTGGGACGCAATGGACCCTCTCACAGACCGAGACAGCCTTTAGAACCCATTTTATAGAGTTAGGTGTAGCACTTGGAACTGCTTTCTCCCGTGTTGTGTTAATGCTTTTCTGTAAAATTGGAGTGTCGTCTCCTGGGCAAACTTTATGGCGACCCTGGGCTGTCGATACGTCAGGGTCTCTCTCTTGACCTCTCTGGTTGAGTGCAGATGAATGCAAAGTACTATGTTTGGGACCGGCTTGGTTGCAGCAAGGTCACATGTTTATCCTTTGGGCTCCACTCAAGATTTTTTTGTCCGGGTTTATTCCCTTCGGCTTCCACTCTGCTGAGGTATCCACAAGACAGTGGAGCTATTCGCACTTAGCTGGGAGTGTATTTCAGGAAGGATACCTGCTGCTGGTAGGCCTGTACACTGCATGTCTCAGACCAAACCTCCTCTGAGTTTCTCTGAAGCTTTAGCCGGGGGAAGAGAAGGATCCAGTTTCCATATGTCAGCATGAGTAGGCACAACTGAGTACTTGCTGATGAAAAGTACGGATGGGCAGCACGGTAGCATGGTGGTTAGCACAATTGCTTCACGGCTCCAGGGTCCCAGGTTCGATTCCCGGCTTGGGTCACTCTCTGCGGAGTTTGCACGTTCTCCCTGTGTGTGCGTGGGTTTCCTCCGGGTGCCCGGTTTCCTCCCACAGTCCAAAGATGTGCAGGTTAGGTGGATTTGCCATGCTAAATTGCCCTTAGTGTCGAAAATTACCCTTAGTTTTGGGTGGGGTTACTGGGTTATAGGGATAGGGTGGAGGTGTGGGCTTGGGTAGAGTGCTCTTTCAAAGAGCCAGTGCAGACTCGATGGGCCGAATAGCCTCCTTCTGCACTGTAAATTCTATGATTCTAAGAGGCTGTGTAGCGATAGGGAGAGACCTGCATATTTAGCTCTTTTTTGTTTTTTGTTTTGCATTGCTGCTAGCTGGCCATGTAGGTTGAAAATGAGAAACAAACTAGCACACAAAAGTGGTCAGCCAGCCAACTCTTCACCCACTCACTAGATTCATCACAATGCACTGATATTCCTTCTAATGCGTGGTGCCCAGAAATGTTTGCAGTACTCCACGTGTTTTCCAACCATGGCTTTGTGTAACTCTAGTCTAACTTCTAACTCTCCCTTGTATTTTTGCAATAAGTGAAGCGATTCCATCTCTAATTGAAGTATTTCCATCGCTGTCACAATTTAACTTGGGACCTCCCTTGGCCCTCACTAGCTTACTGACACTCGGGGAGTGCATTTACTGGCTTGAGTTATTTGTAATGTACTGAATAGTCTAAATAGTTTCTGTGAAATTTAGTATGCAGACTACCTGAATTACCTAAAATTTAGTATCACAGTATTAGAAAATACATTTCTTTGCGATTCATGTGGGCCGTACAGTTCAGATACTCAAAATCGTCCTTTCTATTCTCCATCCAATATTCTCCAAAATGCACAGCACGGGAAAATGATCTTAAATATTTTATGGTATTTTGTTAGGTGGTCTTTTCCTTGGTTCTGTCGCTACAGCTGGGATGCTGGCTGGTTTTGGCACAACTCTTGCAATGGCAAAAAAGAAAAATCCTGGATGGTTCAACAAGGTAAGCTAATGTATCCAATATTTTAAGCTTTACAGATTGTAACATATAGTTGCTGCAGGATCGGTAACTAGCAAAATTAACCAAAGGTGCTGGGCTGATTTGGTGACTCATACTCCTGATTTAATGAATTTTAAGATGCCAATGTCATTAAGCTAAGCTCAATCCATTTTTGTATATTTATAGCCTCTTTCATTCGTTGGTTAATAAGTTGTAGTTTACCTGAATCCTACCTAATGGTAAGTTCATGGTAAGAAGACATAGCATTTGAATCCAGGAACTTCATCCTTCAGTTACTGTCTTCTGATCACTGAACCATAATAACATCCTATCTCTGCACAACATTCACACCAAAATAAAAATGAATAAAGTTGGAGATGGACAATTTAAGCTCCATGATCAGATGGACAATAGACTATTTTTGCTGCACAAATTGAATTATTGAGACTCAGTTAATTATAATTGTGGAAACTCAACATTTATTTTGTACTTGTTTTTTTTAAAATGCCTCTTTCCTTGTAGATGGACTAAGTTCCGGACCTTTATTCCATAATTGAGCATCATTTAAAAAAATTTATTCATAGGATGTGGGTATCACTGGTTGGGCTAACATTAATTGCCCATGAGCTGAGTGAGTGGCTTTCTGATAATTGACAATGATTTCATGGTCATCATTAGGCTTTCAATTGAATTGAAATGTCACCATCTGCTATGGCGGGACTCAAACCGTGGTCCCCAGATCTTTACACTGGCTCTCTGGATTACTAGTCCAGTGACAATAGCACTATCCCACCGCCCTTTCCTTTCTATTTTTCTTCATTTAATTTCCAAATTGCCAGCACAGAGTGGCTGGGTTGCTTTTTGGATGACATACAGCATTTTCTTTACTTTGTGCAAAGTTGGGATATTTTTACATATCGAGATTGTCAGTTTTACAAAAGCAAATACATTGTTTTTGGAAATCAAAGAAGAGTTTCAAATAAAATTTGCACCTTGAATTAAGTATTTTAGTTGTTAATAACAAAATGAATTGTGTCTATTAGGAGAGAAGTATGTTTGCTTTAAACCATCAGCTGTCTCCAAGGCTCCAATTATCAATCAATGTGAAAACAGTTGTTTAAACTAGACTGATTTTTAAAAATGTAATATTCACTATCATTAAGTACTCCGGCAAAGCGAGGATATTATCAATTGTTGAAAACCGTTTCCCAAATTAATTATTTTTTCCTTTCCGGTATAAAGTTCTTAGATGTGACATTCTGTTCCTGTGGTGGTGTTACTGACTAGCAATCCAGAGGCCTGGATTACTGCTCTAAATCATGAGTCTAAATCCAACAATGACAGCTGGGGAAAGTTAAATTCAATTACTTTAAAAATCTGGAATAAAATGTTAATCTCATTGTCACGAATCATGCTGATGGGCATCCCAACTTGGAGCACCAGTTCATAGGGGTGCATAGTTTTGTTCATAGAATGGTGTGAGGAGTCACGTGAAAACCCAGTGAGAATAACCAGCCAAATCATCCGATAACAATTATTGAAGACTATTTATTAATTTTTTTTAAAAACAACTACACATGAACAGGACTGCAGTGCTCTAGGACAATCGAGTATATCAATCTCTAAGCACGCACACAGTTTATGTAAATTTACTCCTTGTTTCAAAATATATCTAAGATCCCTGAACTCCTTCAGACTTCCATTTCCCCAAACAACATCCAAATGAAATAAATCTGTTACTCAAATCCACCTTACAGTTACCACACAATACAGGGCTGAAAATCAAGTCAGGCCAGGTCCAGCAAAGCTATTTTAACTGCCTTTACAAAGGTTTATGCACGGCCTTGGCTCTAAGACTTGGATGATAAACTGGCTTTGCAGGCTGTTGGATACAAACTGGCCTGCCTCTGAAGGCGCTTGCAATTATACCATGTTTACCCTTTGATTCTTCATGCTATGCATTTGTCTATCTCCGATTCCTTGACTCTCAACATCACCATGTGTATACCCCCACTGATCTCTCTGTCATTTAGGTAAACTGTTTCGAATGTCCTATCTAAGTGCCTACTAATCTCATTACTAGGAAAGTTGCATCACATCATGTCTTTTGAATGTTTACTACTGCTGTCACAAGGCAGATTTCTACCTATTGCTGAGCAGATTGCATCCTATCAGGCCTTGTTAAATTTGTTTTACTGCTGTTTCTCAGCAAATTCATGACATTCATTAATGATGATCATGAAACTACTGACTTGTCATTAAAAACCCATCTAGTTTACTAATGTCCTTTGGAAAATAGAATCTGCTATCCATACCCAGTCTGACCTACCTGTGAGCCCAGACCCCCACAATGTGGTTGACTATTGCCTTTTGAAATGGCCTAGCAAGCCTCTCCATATCAAACCAAGAAAAGTTGAATAGCCCTGCTGCCTCACGGCGCCGAGGTCCCAGGTTCAATCCCGGCTCTGGGTCACCGTCTGTGTGGAGTTTGCACACACTGTTCTCCCTGTGTTTGCGTGGCTTTCGCCCCCACAACCCAAAAATGTGCAGGCTAGTAGATTGGCCACGCTAAATTACCCCTTAATTGGAAAAAATGAATTGGGTATTCTAAATTTATTTTAAAAAAAGAAAAGTTGAAACCATTGTTGAGTACACCTATACCACATTGACTACAATGGCTCAAGAAGGTAGCTCACCACATCCTTCTCAAGGACAATTAGGAATGCTTTCCAGTAGTGCTCAAACCCCAAGGGTGAAGTTCAGAAAGCTTGTGAACAAGGCCGTTGATATCAGTGAAATTGTGGATATTTGCTTCAACTTCATAGCCTTAACAGAAACTTGAACTGAGGGATGATTGAACCTTCCCTTGCCAAAATGAAGCATCCCTGTCTGGCTAAACTTTCAGTGCCTGGCCATTCAAACCGTTGCTTTGGCAATGTGGTCCTTCTCACAAAATCATGTCCTAGTCTTGTCAGCCTGCTCCTCTGGGACTTTCTTCTCCTTTGAACAGCTTGTTACACCATCTCGTGTCTCATTTAAAATCCTCATTTATCTACTGTCCACCTACGTCATAGAACCATTGAATGACACCAGCACAAAATGAGGCCATTTGATAAGTTGTGTCCATGCTGGCTTTCTGCAAGAGTCACTCAGCTGGTCCCACTTTCCTGCCTTTTTCTATTCAGATAATAATCTGATACCCTTTGCATTCACCAACCATACTCTTGGGGACTGTGGGCTGTTTTGTTACGACACCCTGGGCTAGTCCATGGTCAATTCCCACCCAATTGACCCAGAGTCACAACACAGGTGAAATTAGATTTAATATTAATCCCCGTTACTTTGGTTGAGTTAAATTGATTACAGTCACCAGGGTTGTAAATTTAAAGACGTGGGGGGGGGGGGGGGGCAGAAAACGGGGCCAGGAAGCACCACTAACACTGGGAGAGATAATGGACAGCATTAGCTCCATGCAGACAGGGAAGGCGCCGGGACCAGACGGGTTTCTGGCGGACTTTTACAAAAAATTTGTGACAGCACTGGCCCTGCATCTGCGGGAGATGTTCACAGACTCGCTAGCTAGGGGCACACTGCTACCCACGCTAGTACAGGCCTTAATCTCGCTGATACCTAAGAAAGACAAAGACCCAACAGAATGTGGGTCATACAGACACATCTCACTGCTGAACGCAGATGCCAAAATACTGACCAAAATCCTAGCCAAAACGCTAGAAGACTGTGTACCAGAGGTGGTCGCAGAGGACCAGACAGGCTTTGTCAAAGGTAGACAGCTTACCTCAAACATCAGGCTCTTGCTGAACGTGATAATGACCCCCTCCGGGGAGAGAACACCAGAGGTGATCGTCTCCCTAGACGCAGAAAAGGCCTTCGAGAAACTCGAATGGAAATACCTCCCAGAAGTACTGGAGCAGTTCGGGCTTGGAACAGGGTTCACCTCCTGGGTAAAGCTCCTATACAACGCTCCCATGGCGAGCGTACAGACCAACAACACCAACTCCCGATACTTCCAACTGCACAGGGGCACCAGACGAGGATGCCCACTGTCCCCGCTGCTGTTCGCTCTAGCGATCAGAGCAGCAAAAAGCTGGATGGGGATCCGAAAGGGCGGCAGAGAGCACAGAGTCTCACTCTGTGCAGATGACCTGCTCCTCTACATTTCGGACCCACAAAGCAGCATGGGCGGAATCAACGCACTCCTGAAACAGTTTGGCGCCTTTTCGGGCTACCAACTCAATATGAGCAAATGCGAGATCTTCCGGGACACCCACAAGTAGGGAGGGCAGCACTAACGGGACTGTCGTTTAAACAAGCCCAACACAAATTCTGCTACCTGGGGATCCAAATAGCCCATGACTGGAAAGGGATCCACAAATGGAACCTCACCAGTCTGACGGAGGAAGTAAAAAAGGACCTGCAAAGATGGAACACACTCCCACTCTCCCTCGCGGGGAGAGTCCAGATGATGAAAATGAACGTATTGCCCAGGTACCTCTTCCTACTTAGATCCATTCCGATCTACATCCCCAAGGCCTTTTTCAAAGCACTGGACAAACTAATCATGGCGCACGTATGGGGGGGGGGGGGTTGTGGATCAAGGAGCCAGAAGCCGAGTGGGTGCGCGCGGAAGAGGCCTCCTGCATGGGGACCTCCCTCCGGGCCCTCGCCACGGCAGCACTCCCAACCCCATCCAAAAAACACTCCAGCAGCCCGGTGGTGATAGCCACCCTCCAATCCTGGAACCAACTACGGCAGCAATTTGGCCTGACCAAAATGTCGGACAAAGCTCCCATCTGCAACAACCATAGGTTCACACCAGCGCTGACTAATGCCACCTTCAAAATGTGGGGGGCAGGATGGAGGGATACTGACAGTCTGGGACCTATACACGGACGGCAAGATCGCAACGCTGGACGAACTGACAGAGAAATTCCAGCTAGCCAGGGGCAACAAGCTAAGGTAATTACAACTCAAAAACTTCCTATGAAATGAGACAAGGACGTACCCACAACCGCCATGACAGACATTACTGGACGCAAGCATACTAGATAAAGGAAACTGTAGCGGCATGTATGACCAACTGGTAGAAAGGACCAACACCGTACTGGACGCAACCAGGAAGAAATGGGAGGAGGACCTGGGGATTGAAATAGGGTGGGAACTCTGGAACGAAGCACTGCACAGGGTCAACACCACCTCCACGTGCGCAAGGCTTGGCCTGACGCAGCCAAAAGTGATACATAGAGCCCACTTAACAAGAACCCATATGAGTAGGTTCTTCCCGGAGGTGGAAGATAGATGTTAACGGTGCCAAGGAGGCCTGGCCAACCACACCCACATGTTCTGGTCTTGCCCCAGACTTCGGGGTACTGGACAGCCTTCTTCGAGGCAATGTTCAAAGTGGTGGGGATGAGGGTGGAGCCATGCCTGAAAGTGGCTGCCTTCGGGGTTTCAGACCAGCCAGATCTATTCCTGGGGAGGAGGGTGGCGCCCTTGCCTTTCCCTCCCTGATCGCCCGCCGTAGAATCCTGTTTGGCTGGTGGTCAGCAGCACCACCCAAAGCTGCCTGACCTCTCGGAATCTCTCCAAATGGAGAAAATCAAATTTGCCTTCTGATTATTATCCATGCAGGATGGTTGAAGTGTCTAATCGTCACTGGCATGATAAATAGAAACATAAGAGGCTAATAGCGAAGGAAGTAGCTACACAACATTTAAAGATTAGCTTAACCAGAACTCCCAACAACAAGGTCATCCAATGTTGCTATAATCGGAAAGTTTGGAAGACCATGGTCGTCTCTGTCACTTAACGTGGCACTTGGATGACACCAATGAGTTTATTTAGTTTATTATTAATGGAGTGTGCACAATATTATCATGCTGTGATTTCTATTCTTAAATATTGTTTTTAAAAATAAAATGAAGCACCTGAAACACAAAAAAAGTCTGGCCTGTCTTCAGAAACTATGAATAATGATACCTATGTTAGTCTAATACATTCTGCATTCAAGAAGAAAGCCTCAAGGAACCAACTGAAAATTGGTGAAAACCATGAGGGAAACTATTTGTTATTTCTTTTTCACAAAAAAGAAAAAATAACTGGTGAACAGGTATTGTTGCATTGAACTGTGAGAAGATTCAGGCGACGTTGCAGTATACAGCAAGCAGATAATTATTCAAAACAGAACCTTCCAACCATTGAACTCGTGTCCAGAAGATCTGTATCTGCATGTGATTTGATTTGCATTGTGCGATGAATCTGTGACTGACAGCAGGGTCTCGTGGCACAGAGTGTAACATCCCTATCTCTGATCCAGAAGCTCTGGATTTGAGTCCCACTCCAGACTTAATATCCCAGAAGATGCATTAATGTAATGTGACCAAACAGGTAGATTAGCAACCTGCAAGTCATTTCCTTGCACCTGCCTCCGCCAGATGTGCATCGGCAACTGTGTAGTGCTCACCAGATTGTGCCCCAGAAGCCTGTCCACCAAGGCGTGTGGCTCTGCGTTGGTGGAAGGTGGGGGTTACAGCTGCAGTGTCTCGATAGTGGTCTCCTCGCAGCTCTCCTCCAAGGTCGTCTTTTGGGGGGAGGGGGGGGGGGGGGGGGGGGGGGGGGGGGGAGAAATGGCTCCAGATGGCCCAGCCTCATCAAATGCAGATCCTGTGAGACAATGGACATGTGGTCAGCACTCCTACTTGTCATGCTGCCCGAACTGACAGTCACTGCCACTGCATCCCAGGCATCATTGTTGACCTTGCTGCTGATCCTCTGATCCCCTCAGGGGAAAGGGTGCCCCGTCTCTCATCCACAGTGTCACAAAGCCTGGCCATGTTGGTATCCCCAAAGCGAGGAGCAGGTCTGTGTGCTGCCCTGTTTGTGTGTTGACTGGGAGTGAGTGGTGAGGGACCATTTAAAAGCAGCTCCCTCTTGTTAGCGGCAGAAGCTGTGGCGCACGTCCGACTAAATCAGACGGCGAGACAGCCAAAAATAGCGAGAATCTTGTGGAGGATCATTACCGGCAATAAGTACCGTTAAATATGGGTCGTGATCTCACCAACGTGGCCGTTGAGGGACCACCCCGCCAATGGTGCCTAAAATTACACTTTTTCCGTTAAATCGTGCCCACTGTGTGTAGTTGTGGCCTCCATATTACAGGAGGATATACTTCCATTGGAGGCGGCATAGCAAAGGTTCATTAAATTGGTCATTGGGATGAACGGTTTGTCCTATGGTGGGAGGCTGAGTAAATTGGGCCTATATCGCTGGTGTTTAGAAGAATGAAAGGTGGTTTTTCGGCGGCGAAGACAGGTGTGCTAGGTGCTCGGGGAGCCCAGCGAACCACGCCCATATGTTTTGGGCGTGCCCAGCGCTGGGGTTGTTTTGGAAGGGGGTATCAAGGACGGTGTCGAGGGTGGTGGGATCCAGGGTCGAGCCAGGCTGGGGACTCTCAATGTTTGGGGTTCCAGTGGAGCCGGGAGTGCAGGAGGCGAAAGAGGCCGGTGTCCTGGCCTTTGCGTCCCTAGTAGCCTGGCGGAGGATTCTTCTTCAGTGGAAGGATGCGAGGCCCCCAAGCGTGGAGGCCTGGATCAATGCTATGGCGGGGTTCATCAAATTGGAGAAGGTGAAATTTGCCCTGAGGGGATCAGTACAAGGGTTCTTTAGGCGGTGGCAGCCTTTCCTGGACTTTCTGGCGGAACGGTAGGGAAATAGGCCGGCAGCAGCAGCAACCGGGGGGGGGGGGGGGGGGGGGGTTCGGTGGGAGGGTGAACTGTGTACATGGGTTTGTGGGATGTGGCGGGTGTTATCTCTTTCCCTGTTGTTGTTTGTTTTTTGGGGTTTTTTTTGTTTGCAGTTGCTTTTGTAGTTGGGTGGGTGTTCTTGGGTTTTTACCATGGTTGTTTTGTGAATATTGTTAAATATTTTGTGAAAATCTTAATAAAAATTATTTTTTTAAAAAAGAAGAATGAGAAGTGATCTCAAAACAGACGAGTCTGAATGGCTTGACAGGGTAGATGTTGAGAGATTGTTTCCTTTGTTCAGGTAATCCAGAATAAGTGGGCACAGTCTCCGGATTAGTGGCTGAGCAGTTAGCACTGCTGCCTCACAACACCAGGGACCCAGGTTCAATTTCGGCCTTGGGTGACTGGAGTTTGCACATTTTCCCCGTATCTGCGTGGGTTTCCTAAGGGGCTCCAGTTTTCTCCCACACTGCGAAGATGTGTGGGTTAGGTGAATTGGCCATGCTAAATTGCCCCTTAGTGTCCAACGATTAGGTGGGGTTCAGGTAGGATGGTCCTTCAGAGGGTCGGTGCAGACTCAATGGGCCGAATGGGGGTTAACAGTCGAATGGTCTGCTGGGTACCAGGACTCTGCTGAGTCCCAATCAGATGCTGAGCCTCTGGACAAGGTTATGCCAGAGCTGACGCAGATGATAAGTCAGAGCAGTGACGTTCAGGAGCTGATGTCAGCAGATGAATAGCCGATTGAAGGTGTACCAAAGGTTACAGGCACAGGAGGTGATGTCGACAATATGAGGCCAATGCTGCTAGGGTGGCAACCGCAGTGGAAATCCTGGAGCATGACATCCGCATCTTGAGTGGTGGTCCTAAGGCATGGCTTAGTCTGTGACGATTGTGGCTGAGGGCCTCAATATCATGTCACAGTCGCTGAGGGACGTGTCCCATAATCAGGTGGACATTGGCGAGGCACTCCAGAGCATAGCCCAGTCACTGAGGACCATCACTGAGGATGTCAACACCGTGGTGCAGACAATGGGGAGCCACCAGGACTGACTGCCAGATGACTCCAAGGCCTCTGGAACTCACTCCAGCACCCCCCCTCCCCCCCTTGGAGTTCCCGGGCCCTACGGTTACCATTGGGAAGGGGGAAACGTTGGAGGCCAACCCATGACCTGCCACCAATGAGATTATAACTGTCTCCAGTAAGTCGATTCAGGGCCCTATGGCTCCAAGCCCTCCAGAGGGCATCCGCCAAGGGCACTTAACGCCCCAAGGCTTGCAAAGCAGCAGGCTGCCTCCACTTCTGATGTGAGGGCACCTAAACGTAGCACTGCAGCACGAAACATCAAGAAAAGTGAGGAACACCGAGTGGGCAGTCGGGTAGGGCGTCACTATCTGTAGCTAGGGGGAGTGGAAATGTCAAATGTTAACTATAAATCATGTTGCACCTCATACGTGTGGAGCCTCTGCCATGTTAATCTTCAAAGTGGCCATGCCTGCCTGCCCCCCCCCCCCCCCCCCCCCCCCCCCCACACACACACACCGATGCAGACTCCGTTCAGAGGATGGGTGTGAGCACGTGCACTGTCAGCAGAAAGACAGGAGTCAACATTTGACATAAATTGAGGAGCACCAGAGCTTCCCTCAAAGTGGATTATCATCCTGCCTTGTATATTGACCTGCTGACGGTGCCGCCACAGGCTAATCACCCTGGAGTGATGTAACACAGATCTTTGGAAGGTGGAACAGGGTGGTTGGGGAGGGGTGGGGAAGGGGGCGTGGTAAAGAGGCTGGAAATGGGGGGGGGGGGGGGGGGGGAGAGAAACGAGAGGGAATTGGGGGGGGGGGGGAAGAGTGGAATTGGAATGGGGTTGGGGATTGAAGGAGAGATTGGGGGAGGAGGAAAATGGGAGGGTAGGGAAATTGTGGGGAGTGGTGAGCTGACGGACACAGCCTCGTCCAATGAGAATCTGGTGAGGAAGAGGCCCCCCTGATCCTCCAGGTGTGTGTGTCGGACCCTTGCCGCCTGTCCTCCAACCTCCAGCTCCTGCCTGGGCTTGTCCTCCAGCACCTCAGACGAGGCCACGTGTTCTTCCTCCTCCAGCATGTTGCCCCGCTACTGTGCCAGGTTGTGGAGGGCACAGCAGACTACCAGAAAACGGGGGGTGGGGGGGTATTGCAGGGCACCACCAGTCCGATACACTGCTCAATGACTGCATGGATGGCAGCACGGGCTTCGTGTCTCCACCGCAGTCTCAGGCCTCTGCACCGGCGTCATCGGCCACAACCTCAGCAGGAATCCCTTCTCCCCCACAAGTCAACCCGTCATCCGGAGATGGTCCTCAATGACACCGGGGATCTCTGAGTGCCGCAGGACGTAGCTGTCATGCACACTCTCCAGATAGTGGGCACTCGTGTGCATGATGCAGAGTGGTGAGCGCATACAATCTGAACATTAAAGGAGTGAATAAAGGGCACTTCCTGATACCCCAGTGCGTGCAACACAATATGTGTGCTATCTATTGCCCCTGGACCTATGGCATCCCGGCAATGGGGGAGAATCCTGCAACTCTGGCATCTTGGTGAGCCTGGACCAGTTTACGGGTGATGTAGTTGGATGCCGGGCATACAGGGTATTTGTGACCTCACGGATGCACCTGAAGGCTGTGGCTTGTTAAATGTAGCTCAAGCCCTGGGATGAGCCGGTTACGTAAAGGTCTACGGCTGCGATGACCTTCACGTTCGCCAGGAGTGGGTGCCCTCAGCCTCCAACGAGTGGGAAGTCCGCGAGGACGTAATGTCTCTTTGGTCAGACAGAGTCTCATCGAAAGACCAATGACGCCTGTACACCTTGGGCCATCGCTGACCTCCCCCCTATGGGTTCCTGCTCGGCCTGACTGGCAACCAGGTCTTCAGGGTCTGCCCCTCCTGCCTGCATTATCACTGATGCCGCCTTCTCTAGCGTCTGGCTGCCTGGGCTTCCACCAGCAACACGATAGAAACCGCTACGGGACCGAGCACCATCCATTTTGGTATTTGTAAGGAATGGGAGAAGAAGAGAGACTAACAATCAGTTCAAGCCTCCCCCATCCTTATGTGTCCCACCTTCTCTGAGTGCCATCCAACGAACCAGTTGTGCAAACAAACATTACCCCGCACACTTAGCCCTGGCCACATCAGGAGCCCTAAACACATGCTGAGAACATTAGGGTTGACCGTACTCTGGTGCATCCACACATTTACCCTTTGGCCGCGAGAAGATCCCCAGTGCTGAAGCCCTGCTCTTGGGTTACACAGTGGTTAGCACTATGGCATCACAGCGCCAGGGTCCCAGGTTCGATTCCTGGCTTGGGTCACTGTCTGCGGACCGGTCTGCAGGTTCTCCCCGTGTCTGCGTGGGTTTCCTCCGGGTGCTCTGTTTTCCTCCCACAAGTCCCAAAAGATGTGCTATTAGGTAATTTGGACATTCTGAATTCGCCCTCAGTGTACCCGAACAGGTGCCGGAATGTGGTGACGAGGGGCTTTTCACAGTAACTTCATTGCAGTGTTAATGTAAGCCTACTTGTTGACAATAAAAGTTTATTATTTAGTGTTTGATTATTGGCTGCTGCCTCTATGGTGCTGACGCTCCTAGAGTTGAGGCACATTGTTCAGGCTTCAAAGTTTGATTGATGCACTAATCATCCTCTGAGACATGGCACGTGTGCCCTCAAGAAGCCACTCAAGAGTTGAGAATATTTTGTTTATTAAATGGTCAACAATAACAAAGATTTGAAAATCAACTATGTAACATGTCACACTAACCATTAAACAACAAGGAAACATTGCCCATCCATATTGGTACCAATACAAAGCCATATCAGCTTATATTCACACAAAATCACACGGTATCACCCCTCGTAGGTTCCTCAACAGAAACTGAAGATAAGCCTGAGAATGTGTTATCATGTCCAGAACTTTGTTGAAGAAATGGCCTGTCTATCAATGTGTTACCTGTTCCATGTATGAGTGCCATTCTCTCTCCAGGAGCTACAGCTGTGCAGGCCCTCCCACACGACCAAACTCACCGGAACCAAATCTTGGCAATCCACATATTCCACCGGCACTCGAGATGTAGTTGAACACCTTGCCTTTCAGTGTGTTTCACCCTTGGTGATGTGCCACACCAACAACAAAAGCATCAGCAATCTGCAAAAGCATTTCTTAACAGCGTTAGCAGATGGCCCAATGTCGCACACCAAGTCCCGCAGCATCTTCTTGCTTCAAAACTAATTGCCTTCTGGATTCATACGCCCCCCTGAGCTCTGTTCCAGGACCCGGGTATCTTAGAAAAATTGTCCTTCTTTCCGGCTGCAAAAATGAAGGAGACAGCAATAGCAGCCTCCAGGCTTCTGCAGCCACCAGCAGGAGCAAGCAGCAAACATAACCTGCAGCTGTGAAGTGCTCTCGCAACTAATGAGGCCAATTCCTCATTTGCAATATCTTTCAGCTGTGAAGCTAGAGACTGCTCACCGTCAAAGGGAGTTAACGTGACTTTCAGCATAGAACCAAGAACAAGGTTCTCTCCTGGAAGTGTTTGATAGGACAGGCTACAGCAGTGGTTGCCCCTGTTATGGGTCGCCACAATTATATAAAGATAGCTTGAAAGCCTCACAGACGTGAAGCCCCTCACCACCATCACCACCCCCCTCTCCACCACCCTCCTCTCAGCCCAGACCAACCCCCAACCTAGAAATCTTGAGCACGCAAACCAAGCTGAAGCCCCCAGAGGGGTACCCAAGTGGGTTTTTATGAAAATGCTGTTGGGTTTCATTTTTATTTGTTTATTCACAAAGTTTATTCCCACTTTCCTGTGTTCTTGTTTGCAGAATACCAACTCCAGTTTTCTGTCGCTTGGTGCCGAATATGAAGACATGAACTGATTAAGATCAATTGGCGCATGTGCAATGGATGAATAATTGGTTACAGGACTCTTTTGTGTCACTGTGACTGAGGCGATGGAGGGAACGGGGATGTGATAACTATTGTGTCAGTATATGATGGTATGAACTATTGGGGCATCCCTGGTATTTCAGCCAGCAATGTACACAGTAGTCTGCTTTCAGGCCCATCCTCCGCTTTCTCCTCTCCTCTTCCATGGAATCCTCACCAGGTGTAGAGCGCTAAACAGTTTGTTCCACTGCTGTGCTTTGTTGTGCAGAACAAAGTACACCTCAATTATCTTAAAATTGCCATTGGCTAGCACTGAAGGGCACCTCTAGACTTGTTCAGACAACTGAAACACATTTTCTGAGCTTGATGGCTGGCACATCTGTTCGATATATCATTTGTGTTGTCGCATTCATGGTATTTATTGATGTGGTTCCTCAGAGATGTCATCAGCCAGATTTAAAGATGGTTCCAGCTATTAAGCGGTCAAGGATATTGTACCACTGCAATGTGAAAATACCGTGGCTGTTCCCAGGTGGTGGTTAAAATTCTTCCTTTGGAACAGTGACTACATGTCAAAAGTACTTAAATGTCGGTAAAGAGCTTTGGGTCACCTGAACGTGTGAACAAAACTATATAAATGCAAGTCTTTTTATATTCTAGGGAATGAATGCAACCGTTACTGTTCCTGAAAGTGGGGCATCACTCGCCTTGAGGGCCCTGGGCTGGGGTTCTCTTTATGCCTGGTGTGGAGTTGGTTTGCTTAGCCTTATGATCTGGAAGGTTTTAGGAGTCCACAGTGTAAGTATCTTATTACTTTTCATTTCATGAGTGAACCAAGGTGAATATTTACATCATAGCGCAGTCCAATGAATGTAATATGTCGTGGCAATAATTTTTCACCATAGCAAATTTTTACTTATTTGCAATGACTAATTGACTTCCTCTCTTCAGGCTCATTTGCCATGATTTAAAATAGAAGGGCATATAGGAAGTGGGAAGGCATGGCTAATACTTTCCATACACTTTCCTAGAATCCTGCCCAGATCCGCTTCTCAGTTGGTGGACAGGAGCAGGAATTAGGCGAATCTGAACAGGAGAAACGTACGAATGGGTCCTGGCAATAAGTTGAGGTGGGAAAGCAATGAAAGTGATTGGTATGAAGTGGTAGGCCCAAGACTTCCTTGAGACAGGGGAGAAAGGTTGTTCCTCTACGTGGCCTACCAGGATACCTAAAATGTAATTTTGGAACTACCACACAGGGCCTATTCTGGCCCACTATCTGACTCCTGACAAATCGAGCCCGACTGGGAAGTTGTCACTACTCTCATTCTCACATCTGCTCAAGCCTCAGATTAGTATTGCAATCTTGTCCCAATGATATTATTAGACCCAATCTGCACAAGTCAGTATCGTAGAAAGACAGGACAAACTTCTCGATTTGAATCAAATAGAATGCATCAGATAGGTGATCCTATCCGGGGATGTACTTCTTTGATTCACCGGAGTGATGGCAGATAAGAAACTACTGTTATGAGACTAGATCTGAAACTGGCGCTGAGGAGGTGAAATTATTTAATAGTGTTAAGGTTTTTGTTAGATATAAAGACTATTTCCTCTGATTGATGAGTTATTTTGTAAAATGACCTAAGAGCCTTAGAATAGAACAGTACAGCACAGAACAGGCCCTTCGGCCCTCGATGTTGTGCCGAGCAATGATCACCCTACTCAAACCCACGTATCCACCCTATACCCGTAACGCAACAACCCCCCCCCCCCCCCCCCCCCCCCCCCCCAACCTTACTTTTTAGGACACTACGGGCAATTTATCATGGCCAATCCACCTAACCCGCACATCTTTAGACTGTGGGAGGAAACCGGAGTACCCGGAGGAAACCCACGCACACACGGGGAGGACGTGCAGACTCCACGCAGACAGTGACCCAGCCGGGAATCGAACCTGGGACCCTGGAGCTGTGAAGCATTTATGCTAACCACCATGCTACCGTGCTCCCTTCTTCATCCAAGACCAACCTTATGATTTATGATTTGTAGCAAAAAGACTGCAAACCCAAGATTTTTTTTTCTTGTTACACAATATATTACTGGATAATTCTTGTATACTGTATCCTTTTGAGTTTAATTGATCGCATTGGGATTTTAAAATCTGATTAAAGGACCCGTCATAACAATAAACCTCCGGTTACTCTTAATGGCAACTTTATTCCTGGTCCTCTCATTTTCTCCCTCCCCTGCCAGGTTTCTGCTCTCCTGTGGACTCGTCCTATACAATGAAATTTATTTTCTGTTGTAAACTAAATTAAAGTATCTCATGGTTCAACTTTTTTCTGTTGGGGCTATTTTCTGTTGCAATGCATTTCATGGTGAGGGAATGGGAACATTTGGATTTTAGATTTGGATGGGCTCACAAAATGCTTTTTGTATTGTTGAAGAATTTGACCATAGTAACTTATCCCTACTGAAGTTACTTTAGAATTTCTAATATCCCTATTGCACATTGGTGTCAATTCTGCCAGGTGGCTCGGTAAGTAAATGAGCCATGCAAAATAGAAAGGCCCGAGTTTGAGGTTGTTAATTAATCTTGCAGTCATGGTGCTGGGAATGTTATGGTTATCCTTGATACCCCAAGCTAGAAAAAAGAAAAAGATGTACAAGCAACAAAAATAGTGTCTTGGCAATTTAACGAGGAACTAATTGGGACTAGCAAGGATGCCCTTCGCAATCTACGTACCCATCAACAGTCAGTGCAGGCTCATTCATCAAAGGAGGGCATTTGGACAAGGTACTGCAGCCTGCACCAAACTGCACCATCAAGTGCCCCCCCCCCCCCTCACTCCAATCCTTTGCAGTAATGTTTGATGGTGGTTGCAGGTAAAGATTATTACGGTACTGGATGTAAGCAAGTTGAGGGAATTCTTACTTATAGTTCAAAACAAATGAAAATGAAGAAAATAGAATTGTCAGAAATTGTCCTTTAGACTCTCGAAATGAAAGGAAAAGTAAAAGATGTAATTAAACCAGGAGAGAGAATTTTTTTAAAAATTAGTTAAACATTAGAGCAGAAGAATAGGCTAAATAAATGTTCTATATACTTAGGCTATAATGAATAATTGAAGGAATTGCAGGCATGAATTTGACTTGGAAAGATAAGAGGAAACACAAATTTAAAGGGTGGCACAGTGGCTAGCACTGCTGCCTCACATCTCCAGGGACCCAGGTTCAATTCCGGTGTTGGGTGACTATATGGAGTTTGCACTTTCTCCCCGTGTCTGTGCGGGTTTCCTCCGGGTGCTCCATCTTTCTCCCACAGTCCAACGATATGCAGGTTAGGTGAATTGACCATGCTAAATTGCCCCATAGTGTTCAAAGTGTTAGGTGGGGTTACGGGGATAGGGCGGAAGTGTGGGACTAAGTAGGGTGCTCTTTCCAAGGGCTGGT
This sequence comes from Scyliorhinus canicula, assembly GCF_902713615.1. Lineage (NCBI taxonomy): Eukaryota > Metazoa > Chordata > Chondrichthyes > Carcharhiniformes > Scyliorhinidae > Scyliorhinus > Scyliorhinus canicula. Next base: position 222,271,700 of record NC_052146.1, read on the forward strand.
GCAGACTCGCTGGGCCGAATTGCCTCCTTCTGCACAGTAAAGTCTAAGATTCTATAACTCATGAAAAATATACAAATGCACATCCTGGCAACAGAGAAGGTACAAAACTGGCTGACAAAGCAAATAGTAATAGGCAATATAAAAAGATAATTGCAAGGGATTTCTAAATCGTCGCAAACAATTTTTACAATTATATTTGGAATATGGGGGTGCCAGGAACAATCTGGGCTCCTTGAAAACTGATAACATTGATGCTCTCATAGGAAAGTACAAGAATAGTAAACATGTGCTGGTTTAGCACACTGGGCTAAATCGCTGGCTTTTGAAGCAGACCAAGGCAGTCCAGCAGCACGGTTTAATTCCCGTATCAGCCTCCCCGAACAGGCGCCGGAATGTGGCGACTAGGGGCTTTTCACAGTAACTTAATTGAAGCCTACTCGTAACAATAAGCGATTTTCATTTTCATTTCATTTCATGTTGAATAATTACTTTGCACCAGCATTGGTGTATGTTGGACACCCCAAGGCAACTAATGTTGAATCAGGGCCAAGAGATCACCAAAATATAATGAGCAGAGTAAGAGTAATGACGAAAATTATGACAGTAAAGAGTGACAAATCCCCATGGCCAGATTGTCTCCATCTCAGAGGTTTGAAGATAGGAGGTGAGAAAATTGCAGAGCATTGCCCGAACTGTAATTTTCCTAAGCTGTCTCGATTTAGAAACTATTTCGTTAGATTAGAAAATTTCAAGTTATTCCACTATTTAAAAAAAGTTTAGAGGGGAAAACCAGGGAATTATACGCTAATTAGTCTAACATCTATTGTCAGGAAGGTTCATATTTAAGGATAGATAGGGTGACTGAACAGCTTGAACATTTTTAGTTGATCAGAGAGCCAGCATGTACTGGTCAAGGGAAAGTCATACCTGATGATCATGATTGTTTTTTTTTGTTAAAATGATTAAAGAAGCGACAGAGAAATTCATATTGGTGTTATTTGTATGGACTTCCAGAAAGCAAGTTGGTAAAGATAGGAGACTGTTGGCTAAAGCTGAAGCTCATGGAATTGAAGGCAAATTATTGACTTGGTTAGAAAATTGGCAGAGGGGCAGAATACAAGAGTATGGGCAGATATTCTAATCGGTTGAATATGATGAGTGGTGTCCCTCAAGGATATGTGTTGCAGTCTCAGCTATTCGCCACATTTGTTCAGCACTTTGATGGATCGTCACCTATGCAAATTTGCTGGTGACTAAGCCAGGCAGCTTTGTTGCCAATGGAGATGGAAACAAAAATTAAAAATCAATGGATTAAGCGAATAGACAAACTCTGATGAATTGATTGAACTGGAGGCAAGTGTGAGGTTACCTGCTTTGGATCTAAAGAGGATGCTTTCTAAATTATAAACAATGGAGCCTTGAGCTCCAAAATGTCATCAACTGGTATAGAAAATAGTCAGAAGAGCAAATGAAATGCTGGCCTTTATATTTAAAATAATAGAATACAAGAAGCTAGAGGAGGTCAGGCTTCAGCTATACAAAGCCCTGATCAGGCCACACCTGGCCATCATACCGATGGAATTATATATTGGCCTCTGAAGGGGGAGTGCAGCACAGATTTGCCAGAATAATATCTGGACTCTCGTGGGCTAAATTAGTGAAGCAGTGAGGATACCTTGTTAAATGTTTTTAAGGCAAAATAGATTTTTGAACAGAAACGGTATAAAAGGTTATGGTAAGCGGGTGGGAAAGTGGAGCTGAGTCCACAATAAGATCAGCCATGATCTCATTGAATGGCAGAGCAGGCTCGAGGGGCCAGATGGCCTACTCCTGCTCCTCGTTCTGTTTTATATCGGGGAGATTTCACGAACTTGGGTTGTATTCCCTGAAATTTAGTAGGTTATGAGTCATTTAATCAAAGTTTTCAAGATATTAAGAGGAACAGATAGGCAAATTAGGGCAGCACGGTAGCATTGTGGCTTCACAGCTCCAGGGTCCCAGGTTCGATTCCGGCTTGGGTCACTGTCTGTGCGGAGTCTGCACATCCTCCCTGTGTGTGCGTGGGTTTCCTCCGGGTGCTCCGGTTTACTCCCACAGTCCAAAGATGTGCAGGTCAGGTGGATTGGCCATGATAAATTGCCCTTAGTGTCCAAAATTGCCCTTAATGTTGGGTGGGGTTACTGGGTTATGGGGATAGGGTGGAGGTGTTGACCTTGGGTAGGGTGCTCTTTCCAAGGGACGGTGCAGAACTCGATGGGCCGAATGGCCTCCTTCTGCACTGTAAATTCTATGAAATAGAAAATCCGTTGCTTTGTGAGTCCAGGACTCGGGAGCAAACCATTTAGAAATGAAATTAGGAAACAGTTCTGCATGCAAAGAGTGTGGTATAAATTTAGAATACTCTTCCAAAAGCAGTAATTGATGGGAGATCAATGTTAGTTTTAAACCGGAGTTGTAAATGTTTGCTAGGTATTAGAGATGGTGAGCAAAAGTGGGTACATGTGACAGATCAGTCATGATCTCAGTGAGTGGCACAACAGGCTTAAAGCGCTAAATGGCCTACTCCCGCTCCTATGATCAAATACTGACCACCCACTGAACAACTTTTGGAATAAAAGCTTAATTTAACCATTTTTATACAATATTGTTTAGGAATGTTATTGTAAAAGTGGATTCACTCTGGATTTATTCCGTTTTTAAAAAACTAAATAACATTATGTAAACACTCTTTTTTCCAGATAGAAGTCTTACTGAACTATGTGACAGTTTGAACAAAACAATTATCAAATATTTATTGAGTTAGAAATGTTTTGAGTAAAGAAAAACAGTCAGTTCCATTCCCAGGATGTCAGTCTCCTTGGGCACAGCTGCTTGCATTCGCTAAGGTTTCTGCAAAATACCAAACTGCAACTTTGCCAGATGTAGTAAAAGGTTTTTGCTCAGATAATTTACTTATTTTAGATGGATCACTGCCATTAACCCCCTTGAATTTTGGGATAAGGAAAGGAATAAAAACTCCACCAGAATTCCTTGCATCTCATTGCCACGCAGTAACTTTTTCTGGAAATGGCATATTTTAGGATATCACGTAAGAAAGGCAAGAGAACCCGTAACCATTGAATTTTAGCAAACTGCAGAAAGATAATTGTAAACGGCCACTGAATAGAGAAACAGAATACTTTGTGTTAAAATATTGGTAGTTATATTCTACATATCTGCTGATGAAGTTGCCATCTTCCTCAGCCGAGAGATCTGATCCCATCCCATTCCATTTAATTAACTTCAGATAGCACTGTGATGTACCGTCATATTTTTCAATAGTTGTATTGATGTTGAATAGGGACAGGAAAACTTTTGAATTCCTTTTTTAAAAGTCCTTGTAACTGCAGGAATTGAAGTCTCATCCAAAATGCTGACAAAACTGGCCTAGTCCTAAAGGATATAGCTGCTAGACTGGGACCGCAGCAGGTGGTGAGGGAACCAACAAGAGGGAAAAACATACTTTGACCTCATCCTCACCAACCTGCTTGCTGCAGGTGCAACTGTCCATGACAGTATCGATAGACGTGACCACCACATAGTCCTTGTGGAGACAAAGCCCTGTCTTCACATTGAGGATAATTTCCATCGTGTTGTGTGGCATGGCACTACCACCATTCTAAATGGGGTAAACTACAAACAGATTTGGCAATTCAACTTTTGTTTTTTTTTAAAAATTATTTTTATGGGGCTGTTTAGCACAGGGCTAAATCGCTGGCTTAGAAAGCAGACCAAGGCAGGCCAGCAGCATGGTCAATTCCCGTACCAGCCTCCCCGAACAGGTGCCGGAATGTGGCGACTAGGGGCTTTTCACAGTAACTTCATTTGAAGCCTACTTGTGACAATAAGCGATTTTCATACATTTCATTTCATTTCATTTTATTTTACTTTACATTTCAAAGAACATTAAACCATAACATAGAACCGATTCTCGGCCTTTTGGCTAAGATGAGCGTGAGGTCAGGTGTAATGCCTGGATATAGTATGTCTCTCTTGTGGGGACCATGAATTGGATTCAATTTGAATTGTATTGGAGCAGGCAAGGAGCTGGATTAAGGGTTTGCTCCTGTCCACACTCCAAGATCTGGCTTTGTAACTCTGAAAAAGTAATAAAAAAAAACATTTTTAAAAACAGTAACATAGAGATCTTTACAAAATGTGTGTGTAAAATAGATATATATTTTCGGGACTCCGGACCACGACCACCCCTTCTGCGCTGTTCCTATGCTGTATGTGTTGCCTTCTGGTAATAGAATATATCAGCGGCGCCTTTGGTGTCACCTGGGCGTTCTTCTGGTTAGGTCATTCCTGCGTACTTCGCTGCCATTTGTTCCCTCCGGCTCCCCTACTTTGTTTGCATTGCGCCTTGATTGTTATTCCAGTTCCATTGGCGGGATCAATTATTAATTCAGCATCTACCTGGCTATATGGAAAATTGCCCAGGTGTGTCCTGTACACAAGAAACAGGACAAATTCAACCCAGCCAATTACTGCCCTATCAGTCTATACTCACCATCATCACCAAAGTGATGGAAGGAGTCATCAACAGTGCTATCAAGTGGTACTTACTCGGCAATAACCTGCTCACGAGCACTGTTTGGTTTCCCCCTGGGTCACTCAGTTCCTGACCTCATTATACCCTTGGTTCAAACATGAACCAAAGAGCTGAATGCCAGAGATGAAGTGAGAGTGACTGCCCTTGACATCAAGGCAGCATTTGACCAAATATGACATCAAGGAGCTCTAGCAAATCTGGAGTCGATAGGAATCGGGGGGAAACTCTCTGCTGGTTGGAATCATGCCTGACACAAAGGAAGATGGTTGTGGTGGTTTTAAGTCAATCATCTCAGCTCCAGGAGATCACTGCAGGAGTTCCTCAGGGTAGTGTCCAAGGCCAACCATCTTCAGCTGCTTCATCAATGACCTCCCTTCCATCATAAGGTCAGAAGAAGGGATGTTTGCGGATGACTGCACATGTTCAGCTCCATTTGCACCTCCTCAGATAATGAAGCAGTCCATGGCCCAATACAGCAAGACCTAGACAATATCCAGGCTTGGGCTGACAAGTGACAAGTTACATTTGTGCCACACAATTGGCAGGCAATGACCATCTTCTACAAGAGAGGATCTAACCAGTGCCCCTTCACATTCAATGGCATTACCATCGCTTAATCCCTCATACTTAACATTCTGGGGGTTACCATTGGTCAGAAACTGAACTGGACTAGCCATATTAATACAGTGGCTATGAGGACAGGTCAAAGGCTAAGAATCCTACGGCGAGTAACTAACCTCCTGACCCCCCCCCCCCTCCCAAAAGCCCTTGTCCACCATCTACAAGGCTCAAGTCAGGAGTGTAATGGAATACTCCTCACTTGCTTGGATGAGTGCAGCTCCAGCACCACTCAAGAAGCTCGACACCATCCAGGACAAAGCAGCCTGTTTGATTGCTACCACTGCCCCAAATGTTCACTCCCTCCAGCACCAATGCACAGTGGCAGCCGTGTGTACCATCTTCAAGGTGCACTGCAGTAACTTGCCAAGGTTCCTTAGGCAGCACCTTCCAAACCCACAACCACTACCATCGAGAAGGACAAGAGCAGCAGATACCTGGGAACCCCACCACCAAAAGGTTCCCCTCGAAGTCACTCACCACCCTGACTTGGAAATGTATCGCTGTTCCTTCACTGTCGCTGGGGCAACATCCTGGAACTTCCTCCCTAACAGCATATTGGGTGTACCTACACCTCAAGGACTGCAGCGGTTCAAGAAGGTAACTCACCACCACCTTCTGAAGGCAACTAGGGATGGATAATAAATGCTGGCCTAGCTAGCGATGCCCAATTCCCATAAATGAATAGGAAAAAAGCTCATGATAGCATAATGTAGGGGAAGACATGCACGAGGTGACTCCCGCTAGAGTATTGTACGTTTTGCCCCTTTTCTCAGTACCACGGGATGTTTTCTCTTGAAAACCGATACAATTAATATAATAAGGATCCTGTTTGACTGAGCTGCTCAAAGAAGTTGGGGGAAAGAAGGTACAAAGCAGAAGTTCATCAACGGAGCCTGAGGCCCCTCCAAATTCATTGGCAAATAAAATGGCGGAGTAATTCTCTGGTACTCCAACCAGTCCACTGACGGCCAAGGTGCTTTCTCGTACTTTGGCTAAGGAATTCGGAAAGCACGGACGAATTATGCTGGAGGACCTCTGGAAATCAATGAGTAGGCCTTGGCCCCCATTCAATAGGCGTGTCGCGTCTTTTCGTCCGACGTCACTTCGTCCAACGACACTTCGTCCACGTCTTTTAGTCCAACGTCTTTTTGTCCGCCCGTCTTTTGGTCCAACGTCACTTCGTCCAATTATCCAATTACAAATTAACTCCGTATAAAACCATTTAATTGATAAAATGCAAGTACAATGCAGCAAGTGAATTTAATTGTTAAAATGCAAGTAATTGATAAAATGCAAGTAAAATGCAAGTTGAAAAATGCAGTTAAAAAGTTAAAAAATCTAAAAATGCAGTTAAAAAATCTAAAAGTTTACTAATTACTTAAAATTCCCGAAATTACTTAAAATTGATGTAAATTGTAAATTCCCGAAATTCCCTAAAAGTTAGATTTCCAGAACTGTACCCGAGAGAGAATAATGGAGAGAGGACAAGATGATTTGATATTCTACAATTCCGACAGACACAGATATAAGTGGGAGTCTAATTGGATTTAGACAATGAGTGCAGTTCTGAAAGAAGCAGATTTAAACTCGACTTTCGTCGAGTGATTAAAACCTCTGGTTGGCAGTGGGTTCTGACATTACAGGTCTGAAATGATCAAATATTCCATCAGATACAATGGCTCTCATCACGCTGGAGCACACATGGGTGAATATCCTGCAGCTTATCTTAATAATGTCTGGAGATCAAGCAGCACAAATGCAGAACTCAACATCAAGAGGCGAAATAGATGGAGAGGATCCTTGAGCAGTAACATTGAAAAACTAAATTAAACTATTTGTAATTGGACAATTGGACGAAGTGACGTTGGACCAAAAGACGGGCGGACAAAAAGACGTTGGACCAAAAGACGTGGACGAAGTGTCGTTGGACGAAATGACGTCGGACGAAAAGACATAGCACCTTCAATAGGCTCTGGGAAAAACCAATGAAACCATATAGAAGTCCATGGAACCATGATACAAATATGGAAGAGCCACAATGATTGGATTGCCTCACTGGAATCCGATCAAACAGGTCCAAGGCCAAGAAGAATGACCTAGAAAATAGGTCAAGGAGGCAAAATATTTGAATTGTTGGGCTTCCGGAGGGGATGAAGGCTTGGTGCCCATGGAGTACTTTGCAGATATGTTCGGTATGACGGTGGGTCAGGAGGATTCACATCTCCTTCCGAGTTGCCCGAGCCCATCGTACACTCTATCCACGGCCACGTCCTGAGGATCTACCCCGTGCAGTGCCGGTGAGATTTTGCAACTTCAAGGAGAAAGAGAGGATTGTAAGATGGGCGAAGGAGCATCATGGCTTTAATTGGTAATCCCACACCATCAGGTTCTATCAAGATGTGGGTGCAGAGCTGGCAAAGAAGGGGGCTGTGTTTAATAGAGCCAAGGCCGTCCTGTATAAAAGTTCAGTTCGGTATGGTCTACCCTGCCCGGCTTTTCAGACATTCTGACCTCCTTTATTAATTTCTGATAACACTCTGCCTCGACCCCAACTTTCACTCTCACAGTCTCCTTATATTTTAATTTTTTACATTTCCTTTCCACTCTGTAGTCATTAGGCAGGTCCTGCCTGTTCATCCTATTAACCTCTACCTTCTCCTCACATGCCGGCCTGCTGCTTTGGTTCCTATTAACCATTATACTTGTAGCTTTACCCTTCCCTTCCATATTTTCCTATCAGCTGGTTTGGACTCAACATTTAAGCCTGGGAGGGGAAGGGTCTGGGGAGGTTGGGAGACCTGTTCGTGGAGGGGAGGTTTGCCAGTTTTAAGGAGTTTGCTGAGAAATTTCAACTGCCGGGTTTTAGGTATTTTCAAGTTTGTGTTTTTCCGGGGAATGCTTTCCTCTCCTTTTCTTTAGCACCACCCTCTTTCCTGTTGGAGACGATTTTGACTCTGGCTAGACCAGCCAAGGGGGTCAGTTACAGACATATGTGGTCATATCCTTTCAATGGATTCTACTCCGTTGTGTGAGGCGAGGACGGATTTGGTCCCATTCTTAATGGTGAGGAGTGGCACCCTCCACAGAGTCAACTCCCTGTCTTCATGTGCTCGGCTAAACTTGATTCAGTTTAAGGTCTTGCACAGGACGCACCTGACCAGTGCTAGGATGAACGGCTTCTCCTCTGGGGTCGAGGATAAGTGTGGGTGCTGTTCTCAGAGGCCAACTAATCATACACATATGTTCTGGTCCTGTCCCAAGTTGAAAAGCTTTTGGGCCTAACACCATATCAGACATACTCGGGGAAGATTTGAATCCATGTCCGCTGGTGGCCATGTTTTGGGTGTCTGATTCTCCGGTGCTTCAGTGTGGGGTGAAGATGGATGTCCTCGCCTTCACCTCATTGGTAGCCCGGTGGAAAATTCTGCTTGGGTGGCGGTCTCCTACTTTGCCTAGTGCGTCGGCTTGGGGGATGACCTCATGTCTTTTCTACATTTGGAGAAGGTCAAATACATCATCGGGGGAAGGTGGATGGCCTCTACCTGAGATGGCAACCATTCATTTCCTTTTTAAAAAAATATTTTTATTCACCTTTTTCACATTTATAACAAGAAATAATTAACAATAACAACAAATAGGGACTGGTTTAGCACAGTGGGCTAAACAGCTGGCTTGTAATGCAGAACAAGGCCAGCAGCACGGGTTCAATTCCCGTACGAGCCTCTCCGAACAGGCGCCCGAATGTGGCGACTAGGGGTTTTTCATAGTAACTTCATTGAAGCCTACTTGTGACAATAATCGATGATAATGATGATTATTATTAAATACAATGGCAATCCCCTAGCCAACAATCACTTCATCCCACCTTTTTATTTTATAAATTTAGAGTACCCAATTCATTTTTCCAATTAAGGGCCAATTTAGCGTTGTCAATTCACCTACCCTGCACATCTTTGGGTTGTGGGGGCGAAACCCATGCAGACACGGGGAGAATGTGCAAACTCCACAGATAGTGACTCGGCCAGGATTGAACCTGGGACCTCAGTGCTGTGAGGCAGCAATGCTAACCACTGTGCCACCTTGCTGCACCCCCCTCATCCCACCTACCCTCAAACAGCTCCCAACATTTTGAATACAAAGCACCAATGAAAAAGAATCATCATTAATTAATACATTCCAAACCCCTACCCCCATGTTCAGTGTCATCCAATTAGTGAAAATGCATGATGAACAAGGCCCATGTGTTGTAGAACCCTTCCAACCTCCCCCTCAACTCAAACTTTACTTTCCCGAGTGTTAAGAACTCCAGTAGGTCTTCCCCGCCACGCTGAGGCACAGGGCGGAGAAGCTGACCTCCACCCCAACAGGACCCGCTTTTGGGCAATCAGCGAGGTGAAGGCTAAGACATCTGCCTCCGCACCCACTTCCAACCCCAGCTGAATTAATTTACTTTTTCAATGGGTTAGTCACCGTCATCTGTTAGGGAGTTTAGTTTTGTGTCAAAGTTAATTCCCCCCCCCCCCCCAGGCCAGGGGGGGGAAAAACGACTGGGCACCGCGTGAGTAGCGCCATGACGCCCCGACAGCCGCACGTGATTTTCCAACCCCCCCCCCCACCCCCGAAACCAGCGCCACGAGAATCGCCGTAAACGGCAAGCGGCGATTCTCCGGCCCGGTTCTACCCCTGGTCGCTGCCGGCGGGAACTGTGCGGGAACACTGAGGGGGGAGGGGTGGATGGCCTGTGGGGGAGGGAGGGGGGGCTCCTTCACCGTGGGGGGGGGGTCTACGATGGGGTCTGGCCCGCGATCGGGGCCCACCGATCGGCAGGCCGACCTCTCTCTCTCTTCCCCCTCTCCCCCGGCCTACCTCCTTCCGCGTCCGGCCCCAGAACACCGGCGCCATGTTGGTGAGGGGCCGGCGTGCGTAAGAAGGTCCCTGCACATGCGCAGGATGGCGCGGCCCAACTGCGCATGCGCAGGAATGAGCTGCCCCAACTGCGCAGGAATGAGCTGCCCCAACTGCGCATGCGTGGGTTGGCACGGCATCCATTTGGTACCTCGTAAGGAGGCTGGAGCGGCGTGAACCGCTCCAGCGCCGTGCTGGCCCCCTGTGGGGGTCAGAATAGGTCGTGCCCGGGCCTTGTTCACGCCGTCGTGAAACGCGACGGTGTTCACGATGGCGCAGGCACTTAGTCCCGGGAGCGGAGTATCACGCCCAATGTGTGTCTATTTGCTTTTTCTCTTTATTTCTCTCCTATAATGTATTTATGTTTGATTATTTGGCGTGGTTTTGTTCAATATGAAAATTTTTGATAAATATATTAAAACATTGTTTTTTTTACAGATTACAAAACTAGAAACCTGCATAAAATTTACCCAAAAAATCAAATTAAAAGCTAATTAAATGTAATAGGGTCAGCCGATGTGTTGTACCTGCATGACAGGATGCAGTGGGCAGCACGGTAGCATTGTGGATAGCACAATCGCTTCACAGCTCCAGGGTCCCAGGTTCGATTCCGGCTTGGGTCACTGTCTGTGCGGAGTCTGCATATTCTCCCCGTGTGTGTGTGGGTTTCCTCCCACAGTCCAAAGATGTGCAGGTTAGGTGGATTGGCCATGATAAATTGCCCTTAGTGTCCAAAATTGCCCTTAGTATTGGGTGGGGTTACTGGGTTATGGGGGTAGGGTGGAGGTGTTAACCTTGGGTAGGGTGCTCTTTCCAGGAGCCGGTGCAGACTCGATGGGCCGAATGGCCTCCTTCTGCACTGTAAATTCTATGTAATCTATGACGTGGGAGCTGGTGGACACCACTGTGGTTCCCAGTGAACACATCTGTAGTAAGTGTTGGTTGTTCGAAGAATGTCAGCTCTGATTTGATGATGAGCTGGAGTCTGAGCTTTCCACATTGTGACTCATGAGGGTGTGGGAAAGTTAGCTAGATGCTGTGTTTCAAGAGGCAGTCATGTCCCTTAGATTAACTACTTTGAATTCAGCTAGTGGTCAGGGACAGGACTATGAGTGAGGTAGGTAGAGGGATGCAGAAGGTAGGGTTGCGGGAGCCTCAGTCCTTGTCCTTGCCTGGCAGGTTTGAGATTCGTGCTACCTGTGAATGAGAGCAGGAACTATGGGGAGGATGAAAAACTGACCATAGCACTGGGAGCCATTCAAGTGGGAGGTAGAGAAAATAAATGTGTCATAATCAGTGATCGTGTAGTTAGGGGCATTGACACTGTTCTCTGTGGCCAGCATCGAGAGTCCCGAAGGTTGTGTTGCCTACCTGATGCTCTGGTTTGGGATATCTCATCTGGGCTGCAGAGGAACTTGGAGTGGGAGGGTAAAGATTCAATTGTCGTGGTCCAACAATATAGGTAAAACAAGGATGGAGGTTCTGCTGAAGGAATAACAGCAGTTAGGGCCTAAATTAAAAAGCAGAACCAAAAAGGTAATAATCTCTGGATTACTACCTGAGCCACGAGCTAATTGGCACAGGGTCAGTAAGATTAACAAGGTAAGTGTGGATCAAAGGTTTGTGTGGATGAAATTAGTTTGAATTCATGGGACATTGGCACCAATACTGGGTAAGAAGGGAGCTGTTCTGAAGGGACAGTTTTCACCTGAATCATGCTGGGACCATAGTCCTGGTAAATTGCACAACTAGGGCTTTAACTAAATATTAGGGGGAATTGTATAGAAAATTAAAGAATCAAAGTTAAAGGAGAAAAAAATGCAGGATTTTATTTTAAATGTATTTTGTTACGAACATATTAAAAAATACAACAACACAAATCAATAACATTCTCAACATCCCCACAATTCAGTTTGCACAAATTACCCCCCGGTCGCGACAAACAATTCTTCAAAGATTTTCATGGACAGCTCCCACCATATCTGAAAGCCCTCCACTGATCTCAACTCGAACTTGATCTTTTCCAGCCAAAGGAAGTCACACAGATCTCCCAGCCAACCATATATATCACCAATCCTGCCCTCCCCCTCCACATCCGGTTGCAGCAGCCATTCCCAACAGGGTATATGCCCGCAGCTTTGAAAACCCTCTCCATTCTTTCTGCGGGAAATCTCTCACTTGCATATACCTGAATTCACTTCCCTTTGGCAGCTCCACACTCTCCGCAGCTCTTCCAGACTTGCTTCCAGTGGTTAGCTTCCCTTCCAGGTACAAATTCCAAGATGGCCCCCTTCTCCACCCATGACCACGCCCAATCTTCAACTCTGCCACGTCGCATACACCCCTCTACCCCTCACTTTCGTTCACCAGCATTCCCTACCAGCATGGCAGATCCTGCCTGAAGGACCCTCCGACCTAACCCCCACCATTCCCTCCTTAGTCTGTGCAAACAGCACCCTGTGGACCCCACCCTCCCCAACAAAAACAAAGACGCCTCCAAAACCACAGGTCACCCCTCCAAAAGAAAAACACCACAAACAATGGGGTGGTGGGGGCAGGGTCAAAGGCCCTCTCTCAAACTTAAGGTCCCCGGAAAAAGACGACAACACGCAACCCAAAATCCCAACGCTCCCAGCCCTGCATTGTCCAGCCTCTGCAGATACAACTCCTCCATATCCCATCAACATTCAGTTCTCCCCCAGTTTAGGGTTTCTTATAAAGTCATTCGCCTCTTCTGCCTTTTCAAAATAGTACTCCCGACCGTCAAAAGTTACTCACAGTTTAATGAGGGCGGCATGTGGCGCAGTGATTAGCACTGGGACAGCGGCGCTGAGGACCCGGGTTCGAATCCCGGCCCTGGGTCACTGTCCGTGTGGAGTTTGCACATTCTCCCCATGTCTGCGTGGGTTTCACCCCCACAACCAAAAGATGTGCAGGTTAGATGGATTGGCCACGCTAAATTGCCCCTTAATTGGAAAAATAATAATTGGGTACTCTAAATTTTAAAAAAAAGTTACTCATTGTTTCACTGGGTACAATATCCCGAACCGAATCTGCCTTTGATATAACACCGCCTTGGCCTTGTTAAATCTGGCACGCCTCTTCGCCAGCTCCACGTAATATCTTGGCAAATTCAGACCCTCCCATTTGCAATTCTGCTTCTCCCTAGCCTATAGCAGGGTCTTTACCTTCTCCACAAACTTGTGGAGTCTCACAATCATTGCCTTCGGCAGTTTCCCCGCCCTCGGCTTCTGCGTTAGGTATCCACCTCTGGGGCCTTGTCCAGCACCCTCTTCGTCACCAGCCCCGCCAGCATCCTCGAAACATATTTTGTGGCGCTTGTACTTTCCACACCCTCCGGCGGGCCAAAGATGCTTAGATTCTGCCTCCTGGACCTGTTCTCCTGCTCCTCTATCTTTCCCTCAGCAACTTGCAAAGGCCTCCCAAGATTCCCACCTCCGCCTCCAATGACACCATCCGATCACTCTGATCGGATACCACCCTCTCCATCTCCCGTATCTGTGATCCATGTACCTCGAGGCATTTCTCCACTCGCTCCATCGATCCTTCATTCAACCTGATGAAGGAGCTGCGCTCCAAAAGCTAGTAATTCGAAACAAGCCTGTTGGACTTTAACCTGGTGTTGTAAGACTTCTTACTATGCCCACCTCAATCCAACGCCGTCATCTCCACATCATGACTTCCATCGATCCTCTTAGGGGTGTGACTGCTTCGACCAGTCTCGTGCATCTCCTTTCTTTGCTGGCGAACTCTTCTCTGATAAACGCCGTCAACTGCTCCATCTCGGGCTTTCCCACTTGTGACAACCCTTCCCCCTCCGCCATCTTCACAATTATTGCTGCGCCACAGGTTTCCTCCAGTTTCTTGACCAGATCCTTGACTGTTTCTTGCCGGGTCTGGTAACCAGTAGACATGCCACTCACAGGGGGAACTTCTCTTCCACATCTTCTGCTACACTTTCCTGCCGAAACTACCCCGCTTTTGGGCAAAAAGAGGTCAAGCCAGCCCCTTTGAGCCGGAGCTGCCCTGTGAGCAACCACTCACTCCATGTCCACCACTGGAAGTCCAGGAGTGCAGGTTAATAAATGAGGTGGGTTGTTACCAGAAAATAAAAGATGGGGACAGAATGTGTGAACGGTATACTGCACCAAGGAATCAGACGAGTAGAGAAATTTGATAATAGAAGAAACTTAAAGTCTTTGGGCGGGAATCAGCGGGACGGTCAACTCTGGCGCGAAGGAGTGGCGTGAACTACTCCGGCATCGGGCTGCTCCGAAGGTGCAGAATTCTCCGCACCTTCAGGCGCTAGGCCGGCGCCGGAGTGGTTTGCGCTGCCCCGGCCGGCGGGGAAGGGGCTTGGCGCTACGCCAACCAGTGCCCAAGGGCCTCCATGCGAGTTGGCGCATGCATGGGAGTGCCAGCGTGTGCTGGCGTCATCCAAGCGCATGTGCGGGGGGTTTCATCTTCGCGTCGGCCATGGCGGAGGACCACAGCGGCCGATGTGGAAGAAGAGAGTGCATCCACGGCACAGGCCCTCCTTGGATCAGTGGGCCCCGATTGCGGGCCAGGCCACCGTGGGGCACCTCCCGGGGCCAGATCTCTCCGCGCGCGCCCCCCCCCCCCCCCTCCCCCGAGGAGCCCGGAGGCCGCCTGCACAGCCAGGTCCCGCCGGCAAATACCTGGTGTAATATACACCGGCTGGACTGGCCGAAAACGGGCAGCAACTCGGCCCATCGCGGGCCAGAGAGCGGTCCCACCCCGACGTGGCACGATTCCCGCCCCCGCCAAATCCCCGGCGCCGGAGAATTCGGCAGCTGGCGGGATTCACGCCGCCCCCCCCCCCCCCCCCGGCGATTCTCCGACCCGGCGGGGGGGGGGGGGGGGGGGGGGGGGGGTCAAAGAATCCTGCTCATTGTATCTGAATGCATGAAGCATTCGGAACAAAATTAACAAGTTAACAGCGCAAAAAAGAGACAAACGAGTATGATTTGGTGGTGATTACTGAGACATGGTTACAGGGAGCCCAGGTCTGGGGGATGAATAGCCAAGGGTACTCGGTATTTTGGAAGGATAGATAGAAAGGTAAAGGAGGTGGTGTAGCTTTGCTGGTAAAGGAAGGGATCAGTGCTGTAGTGAGAAATAATATTGGCACTGGAAACTAAGATGTGGAATCAGTCTGGGTAGAAATAAATAGTAAAGGAAAGAAGTCCCTAGTGGGAATAATCTATAGATCCTCAAACAGTAGTTGCACAGTATAAACCAGGAAATATTGGAGGCTTTTAAGAAAGGTACAACAATAATTATGGGTGATTTTAATACACATATAGACTGGGTTAATCAAATTGGTACGGGTAGCCTCGAGGGAGAATTCATTGAATATGTTAGAGATTGTTTCTTGGAGCAATATGTTGTGAAACTAACCAGGGGGCAGGCTATTCTGGATTTGGTATTGTGCAATGAGGAGGGGTTAATTAATAACCTCTAGGGAAGAATAATCAGAGCATGATAAGAATTTTAAATTAAGTTTGAGGGTGAGAAACTGAAATCCTTCACTAGCGCTCTGGATTCGAACAAAGGTAATTACATCAGCATGAGGACAAATTTGGCAGGAAGGCTGAAAGGTAGGAGAGTTGATGAGCAGCAGCAGTTGTGCAAGGAGATATTACATTCCCCCCAACTAAAATATTTTTCAGAGTGGAAGAAAAGTTATAAGAGGGGGAAAAACATCCATGGCTAAGCAAGGAAGTTAGATAACATGAAGACAAAAACTAAGGAGTACCGTATTGCAAAGTCCAGTAGCAGGCTTGACGATTGGGAAACTTTTAAAGATCAACAAGAGTTACTAACAAAGTAATAAAAAGAGCAAAAGAAATTTGTGAAAGAAAACTAGGGCAAATATAAAAAAGGATAGAAAAAGCTTCTATAAATATATAAACGGGAGCAGAGTCGCCAAAGTGAATTGTGGTCCCCAGACGGATGAGTTTGGGGAGTTTTTTAAAATATTTTTATTCTCCATTTTCACATTTTCTCCCAAATTTACACCCACCAACAATACACAATAAGCAGTCACGAATACAATGTCAATCCCCATATTAACAACATTTATCTCATCTTCCCACCAAACCTCCAAACAGCAGGCCACATGTTAACATAAACAAATAACAAAAAGGAATCTGAAATCGCCCATAGTCACCATTAACACATACAGACCTTCCTGCCCCCTAATGTTTCGATGTTATCCAATTCTTGAAAGTGCATAATGAATAACGCCTATGAATTGTAGAAACCCTCCATCCTTCCCCTCAGTTCAAACTTAACCTTCTCAAGAGTTAAGAATAATAACAAGTCCCCCTGCCACGCCAGGACACAGGGTGGAGAGGTTGATCTCCATTCCAACAGGATCCGCCTATGGGCATTAACGAGGCGAAGGCTACAACATCTGCCTCCCCACCCGTTTCCAACCCTGGCTGGTCCGACACCCCAAATATGGCCTCCCAAGAGCCTGGGTCCAGTTTCACATGCACCACTTTAGAGATTACCCTAAAAACCTCCTTCCAGTAATCCTCCAGCTTTGGACAGTATCAAAACATATGCTCGTGATTTGCACCCCACCTCCACAATGTTCATACACATCTTCTACCCCCACAAAGAGCCGGCTCATCCTCGCCCTTGTAAGGTGTGCTCTATATACCACCTTCAACTGTATCAGCCCCAACCTCGCGCACGAGTTGGAGGCGTTCACTCTCTGGAGCACCTCACACCAGAACCTCTCCTCCATACCTTCTCCCAACTCTTCCACTTTGCCATGATCCCTTCCAGCGGTGCCTTCTCCTCTTCCAAAATAGCCCCGTAAACAGCCGACACTACCCCCTTCTCCAGTCCCCCTGTCGTCAGCATCTCCTCCAGCAATGTAGAGGCCGGCTCCACCGGGAAGCTCTGTATCTCCTTCCTGGCAAAATCTCAAGCCTGCATGTATCTAAACATTTCCCCCTGCTCCAGCCCATACTTTGCTCCCAGCTCCTTCAATCCTGCAAACCAACTACCAAGAAACAAATCTTTTTGTGTCTTGATCCCCGTCTCCTCCCATCTCCGCAAATTTCCGTCCCACTTTCCTGGCTCAAATTGTGGTTCCCCGAATCGGCAATTCCCTTGACCCTGCCCCCAACCCAAAGTGTTGGCGAAACTGCCTCCAAATTCTCAATGAAGCTAATATTACCGGACTCCCTGAGTATTGAGACCATGGAGTTAATAGTGGGAGAACCGAAATGGCAAAGATGCTAAATCAATATTTTGCTTTGATTTTAATTGTGGAGGACACGGTACTGTAAATTCGCCACAGTTCAAGATGACCATAGGCTGCTTTCCTTTTTGAGGGAGAGAGCTGACTGATGGTGATTTAACCTGAAGGTCACGACACCTCAGGCCAGGGGCAAGGTTGAGAAGGCAGGACGTTCATGAATAACCTCAGTCAGTACGGGTACCATCCTAACAGTAACAGGTAGTGCAGAAGTAATAGAAAGGGAGGAACTTAAAACAATCATCAATAAAGGGAAAAGGTACTGAATAAACTATTGGAATTGAAGACAAACAAGTCCCCAGGGCACGGTGGCCTACATCCTAGAGTGTTAAATTAAGTGGCAATGGAGCTAGTAGATCCATTGGTTATAATATTCCAAAATTCCCTCGAAGCGGGAAAGGTTTCAGTGGATTGGAAAAATGTAACGCCTTTATTCAAAAAGTAGGAAACTATAGACCAGTAATTGACTAATTTGCTAGAGTTCTTCGAAGAACAAGCCAAGTGGACATCCTATAGATGTAGTGTATCTGGACTTCCAGAAGACATTTGATAAGGTGCTGCATAAAAGGTTAATGCATAAGGATTAGGGGTAATTTATTAGCTTGGATAGAAGATTGGCTAACTGACACAGAGCAGAGAGTCGGGATAAATCAGTCTTTTTCTGGTTGGGAAGGTGTAAATAATGGGATGCCCCCAGGTTCGGTCCTCAGACCCCAACTATTTATAATATATGGATGTAGGGATAGAAGGTACTATAGCCAAATTTGCAGATGGCAATAAAGTAGTTGGAATAGTAAATTGCAATGAGGAAATAAGAAATTTACAAATGGATATAATTAGGATAAGCGATGGAGCCAAAATTTGGCAGATGGAGTTTAACGTGGATAAATCTGAGGTTATCCATTTTGGTCGGAAAAATGGGCAGGCAACTTCTTATTTAAATGGAGAGAAACCTCAGAGTGCTTTGGTGCAGAGGAATCTGGATGTCCTCATGCCTGAATCTCAGAAAACTAGTATGCAGGTAAAACAGATAATAAGGAAGCCAAATGGAATTTTGGCCTTTATAGCCAAAGGGATAGAGTATAAAAGTAGGGAAGTGTTCCTGCAATTATTCAAGGCATTGGTAAAACCGCATCTGGAGTACTGTGTACAGTTTTGGTCCGTTTATTTGAGGAGTAATGTAGTTGTAGATATTGAGCAGTTTAGGCCTGTACTTCCTAGAGTTTAGGAGAATGAGAGGAGGTAAATGATGAAAGTAAGAAGTTTTACAACACCAGGTTAAAGTCCAACAGATTTGTTTCAAATCACTAGCTTTCGGAGCACTGCTCCTTCCTCGGGTGAATGAAGAGGTAGATTCCAGAAATATATAATATAGACAAAGTCAAAGATGCAAGACGATGCTTTGAATGCGAGCATTTGCAGGTAATTAAGTCTTTACAGATCCAGGGAGAGGGATAATCCCAGGTTAAAGAGGTGTGAATTGTCTCAAGCCAGGACAGTTGGTAGGGGGTGAATGTAATGCGACATGAATCCAAGGTCCCGGCTGAGGCCGTACTCGTGTGCGGAATTTGGCTATAAATTTCTGTTCGGCGATTCTGCGTTGTCACGCGTCCTGAAGACCTCCTTGGAAACGCTTACCCGGAGATCAGAGGCTGAATACCCTTGACTGCTGAAGTGTTCCCCGACTGGAAGGGAACATTCCTGCCTGGCGATTGTCGCGCGATGTCCGTTCATCCGTTGTCGCAGCGTCTGCATGGTCTCGCCAATGTACCACGCTTCAGGACATCCTTTCCTGCAGCGTATGAGGAAGACAACGTTGGTCAAGTCGCACAAGTATGTACCGCGTATCTGGTGGGTGGTGTTCTCGCGTGTAATGGTGGTACCCATGTCGATGATCTGGCACGTCTTGCAGAGATTACCATGGCAGGGTTATGTGGTGTCGTAGTCGCTGCTCTGAAGGCTGGGTAGGTTTCTGCAAACAATGGTTTGTTTGAGGTTGCGCAGTTGTTTGAAGGCAAGTACTGGGGGTGTGGGGATGACCTTGGCAAGATGTTCGCCTTCATCGATGACATGTTGAATCTTACCAACTGTCCTGGCTTGAGACAATTCACACCTCTTTAACCTGGGATTATCCTTCTCTGAATTTGTAAAGATTAAATTACCTGCAAGTGCTTGCATTCAAAGCATCGTCTTACATCTTTGACTTTGTCTAAATATATGTTTCTGGAATCTACCTCTTCATTCACCTGAGGAAGGAGCAGTGCTTCGAAAGCTAGTGATTCAAAACAAACCTGTTGGACTTTAACCTGGTGTTGTAAGACTTCTAACTGTGCTCACCCCAGTCCAACGCCGGCATCTCCACATCAAGATGATAAAAGGTATTGACAAAGTAGACATAAAGTGTATGCTTCCTCTTGTGGGGCAATATAGAATAGAACAAAGAAAATTACAGCACAGGAACAGGCCCTTCGGCCCTCCCAGCCTGCGCCAATCCAGATCCTTTATCTAAACCTGTCTCCTATTTTCCAAGGTATACTTCCCTCGGTTCCCGCACGTTCATATACCTGTCTAGATGCCTCTTAAATGATGCTATCGTGCCCGCCTCTACCACCTCCACTGGTAAAGCGTTCCAGGCACCCACCACCCTCTGCGTAAAAAACTTTCCACGCACATCTCCCTTAAACTTTCTCCCCCTCACCTTGAAATCGTGACCCCTTGTAACTGACACCCCCACTCTTGGAAAAAGCTTGTTGCTATCCACCCTGTCCATACCTCTCATAATTTTGTATACCTCAATCAGGTCCCCCCTCAACCTCCGTCTTTCCAACGAAAACAATCCTAATCTACTCAACCTTTCTTCATAGCTAGCACCCTCCATACCAGGCAACATCCTGGTGAACCTCCTCTGCACCTTCTCCAAAGCATCCACATCCTTCTGGTAATGTGGCGACCAGAACTGCACGCAGTATTCCAAATGTGGCCTTACCAAAGTCTGATACAACTGTAACATGACCTGCCAACTCTTGTACTCAATACCCCATCCGATGAAGGCAAGCATGCTGTATGCCTTCTTGACCACTCTATCGACCTGCGTTGCCACCTTCAGGGTACAATGGACCTGAACTCCCAGATCTCTCTGTACATCAATTTTCCCCAGGACCCTTCCATTGACCATATAGTCTGCTCTTGAATTTGATCTTCCAAAATGCATCACCTTGCATTTGCCTGGATTGAACTCCATCTGCCATTTCTCTGCCCAACTCTCCAATCTATCTATATTTTGTTGTATTCTCTGACTGTCCTCCTCGCTATCTGCAACTCCACCAATCTTAGTATCACCTGCAAACTTGCTAATCAGACCACCTATACCTTCCTCCAGGCCATTTATGTAGATCAGAAACAACAGTGGTCCGAGCACGGATCCCTGTGGAACACCACTAGTCACCCTTCTCCATTTTGAGACACTCCCTTCCAGCACTACTCTCTGTCTCCTGTTGCCCAGCCAGTTCTTTATCCATCTAGCTAGTACACCCTGAACCCCATACGACTTCACTTTTTCCATCAACCTGCCATGGGAAACCTTATCAAACGCCTTACTAAAGTCCATGTATATGACATCTACAGCCCTTCCCATATCAATTAACTTTGTCACTTCCTCAAAGAATTCTAGTAGGTTTGTAAGACATGACCTTCCCTGCACAAAACCATGTTGCCTATCACTGATAAGTCTATTTTCTTCCAGAGGTGAATAGATCCTATCCCTCAGTATCTTCTCCAACAGTTTGCCTACGGATAGGATGTCATAGTTTTAGGAAAAGGGGCAGCAGATTTAAAACATGATCAGGGAAATTACTTCTCTCAAAGGGTCTTTAATCTGTTGAATTCAACTCCCCCAAAGTGCGGTGAATGCGGGAACATTGAGTAAATTTAAGGAGGAGATAGACAGATTTTTAATTTGTAATGGTTGAAGGGTTTTGGAGAATGGGCAGGAAAATGTAATTGAGGCCAAGAGGAGATTAGCCATGATCGTTTTGAATGGTGGGGCGCGCTCAAGGCCATTGCCCAATCCTGTTCCTAGTTCTTATTTTCACTGTCAAGTCTCCCCACCCTTTCAAAGGCATTGGATCTTCCCCACGATGCGCACACAGCATCCCCCCCTTCCCCCAACCAAACATGGAAACCCTCCCCAAAGGTCCTGCCATGTTGGCAGCCCCAACCTGTATCATGTCATTGCTAGGCTGTACCTGGCGCCCCAAGTAGGATGCTCTCGCCTGAAAACCACTCTTTTTTAAAAAAAAAAAAATTTTTTATTAAGATTTTCAAAAACATATCAAAAACATAAAATAGCAACAAGAAAACCATATTAACAACAACAAGAAGAAAAAAAACACAATAACCCCCAAAACCAACCCCCCCCCCCCCCCCCCCCCCCCCCCCCCACCCAGTAACTACAAAAAGAAGAAATAGATAAGCACCCGGCATATTCAATAAACACATATACACATTTCTCCCTTCTCCCGCAGCTAACCCCCCCCCCCCCGCCCTCGGTTGCTGCTGCTGTCGGCCTATTTTCCTACCGTTCTGCCAGGAAGTCCAGGAAAGGTTGCCACCGCCTAAAGAACCCCTGTACTGATCCCCTCAGGGCAAATTTCACCCTCTCCAATTTGATGAATCCCGCCATATCATTGATCCAGGCCTCCACGCTTGGGGGCCTCGCATCCTTCCATTGAAGCAAAATCCTCCGCCGGGCTACTAGGGACGCAAAGGCCAGAACACTGGCCCCTTTCGCCTCCTCCACTCCCGGCTCCACTGCAACCCCAAAAATTGCGAGGCCCCAGCCTGGCTTTACCCTGGACCCTCGACACTGTCCCTACTACCCCCTTCCAGAACTCCCCCAGCGCTGGGCATGCCCAAAACATATGGGTATGGTTCGCTGGGCTCCCCGAGCACCTAGCACATCTGTCTTCGCCCCCGAAAAACCTACTCATCCTCGTCCCGGTCATGTGGGCCCTGTGCAGCACCTTGAACCGTATGAGGCTAAGCCTCGCACAGGAAGAGGAGGAATTCACTCTCTCCAGGGCATCCGCCCACGTCCCCTCCTCAATCTCCTCACTCAGCTCCTCCTCCCATTTACCATTCAGCTCCCCCACCGAGGCCTCATCCACCTCCTGCATGACGTGGTACACGTCCAAAATCCTCCCCCCTCCAACCCACACCCCGGAGAGCACCCTGTCCCTTACCCCACGTGGGGGCAGCAGAGGGAACCTGCCGCCTGGCAAACGCCCTAACCTTGAACCCCACTCTTCTGAAGCTCTTGTACTTTGAATATCTAATGAGGGGCAATCATGTGATGGGGAGACCCATCAATAAACGTATTTTTACAAATTTGAATATTAAATGAGGGTGTTACATCACCAGCAAATGACAGGGAAAATTGGGAAATGTGATCTCGCCGGCAAGAATCTTGTTTCCCAACTCTCCCAGGATTTTGTGCCATTTACGCTCGCGGCAAATGCAGTGCAAAACCACCACCTATCCGCAGATTTCAACAAATGATGAATTATTCTCCTTTCCCATTTCCATGGATCCTTACTGCAAAATAATTTAATGAAGCAAAAATTACATTTATATCTTTTTGTATTCAAATGTTGTATTATTGTGATTTTCACTTTCAATAATAGAATTTCTTTCTCCACACCTTTTTTGCAGCTGAAAGAATTCAGAGCAAAGATGCAATCGGTATCTCCTGAAATTCCAAAAAAAATGGACACATCACAGACCACTGAGCAGTTCAGTTGGGAAAACCTCTTCAAGTCAAAGTAGTATAATACTGATTTAAAGAGTACACTTGTAAATCCACTGTTTCCCCAAACAGAAATAAACAAATTCGTCTTTTATATATTATGGAATATTGTATTGATTTGAATTATATTGACTTTAAAAAATCCTGAGTCTTTGGCCACTCTCACCCCTGAGTATTGCAGCATACAGTAGCTTTACTACTGGAATTATCCATTAACTATATTACATGATTATTTGATTCAATGCAGCTTTGAATCACAAGGCGACCTGTGGTAACTTGAGGCCACAAAGAAGATATCGAAGGCATTGTTTAAACTTCTTTATATTTAAATAAATACGGTCAAATTGCCATAATCCCAGATGAACCATAGGCTGCTTTTTTCCCCTTTGAGGTGAAGAGCTGACTGGTGGTGATGTAACCTGAGGATCACCACACCTCGGGCAAGGGGCAGGGTTGAGAAGGCGGAGCCTTCATGAATAACCTCAGCTGGAATTAAACCTGCGCTGCTGGCCTTGCTCTGCATCACGAACCAGCTGTCTAGCCAAGTGAGGTAGCCACCCCTCCACTTATAAATTAATAACAAGGTTTAGCAATGAACAGTAGTAATAGTAATAACTATGAAAACAGGAACTCTGGTGTCATGCTTACAGGTCACCCTCTTGCAGACTGAAAAACCTGCTCAGAACCTCAACAGATGTCAGTAAAACGATTGCATCGGAGAAAAGCTTATAAGAATACTGTATTCAAAATGACGCAATGTGACACTGACGAATTGTTACCTCATTCCAACTCTCAGTCGTACCTGCATCAACTGAAATCAATTCTTCTAACCCGCCAGACTGACCTTTGATTTCGTCGAGACGATCTTACCTAATCAAATGCGAGTGATTAGACTGTTAGCAGAATACGAGAGAGAGGAAAATCGATATGGCAAGTTTTATCTACTCGTATCGTGGGCCCATTTCATTTTTCCACTTCCGAGAGCAGTCCAATTCTGATTTCGCAGATGAAAGGCGAGCATCTGGAGAAATCCCCGATTTCGGCACCAAATGACAATCCCTGATCCTTTTCACCAGTCTGCGCTCAATAAAATCTGAGACGGATCTGCAGGTATCAATTATTGTTTTATTTCCACCAGCTTGCAAGGCTGACTCACTCGTGAGACCTTAGAACACGCAGCTGTCTTCTAGAGCTCCCAAAAGTTAGTGAGGGAGAGAACAAAGAAATCACAGCACATATTGATTGAATCACATCAAGATTTGCATATAAGCTTCCCATTGGTCATTCTATACACCTTCTGACCTGGCCATATATCCTGATTGGCTCACTTCACATTTCCCAATCCTGGGCCTCTTGTTACCCAGCATCCTTTTCGCCATTCTCTCCACGAGGCAAAGCCCCCCCCCCCCCCTTCCTAGCCATGCTGTGCTCATCCCTTTGTTCTCTGTCTGTGAACTCATTACCCTCAGGGTCCTACTGTCTATCATATTCGTTTGTTCACTTCCTCAACACTACCAAATATACTTATTTTGCGTCTTAAATTTGGATTGGCGACTTCCGGTTGCGGCTTTGCGGAGCTAAGCCGCACGTTCAGCAGCTCCCGCCAGGAACGGACTTTTGGGCTCTTTTTAGGGCCCCCAGCGGTACTTATTCGACGATTCCTGACGTGGGAAGGAGTCAGCAGCAGTACCCCATCGGTGTATGGCCTGGACCAGGAGTGGGGCAAGCAAGAGAACGGTGGCAGCGCCGAAGAAAAAGCGAGGGAAGAAGCATAAGATGGCGGCGGGCGGAGACCTAGAGGAATGGAGGCAGTGGGTGCAGGAGCAGCAGGAGACTCTCCAGCACTGCTTTCAGGAGCTCAAAGTGGAGCTGCTAGAGCTGTTGAAGGCTTCCATTGACATGCTGCTGGAGACTCAGACAGCCCAGGGGGTGGCAATCCGGGAGATCCGACAGCAGGCCTCTGAAAGAGAGGATGAGGCCTCCGCCCTCGCGGTAAAGGTGGAGATGCATGAGGCGCTCCACAAAAAGTGGTAGGAGCGGTTCGAGGAGATGGAGAACCGGTCGAGGCGGAAAAATTTGCGGATTCTGGGCCTCCTGGAGGGGTCGGACTTGGGAGCCTACGTGGTTGTCCTGCTGAATTTGCTGATGGGGGCTGGGGCCCCTGGAGCTAGAGGGGGCCCACAGAATACTGGCAAGGAGGCCCAAGCCGAATGAGCCGCCACGGGCGGTGCTGGTGCGGTTCCACCGGTTCGTTGACCGGGGGTGTGTGCTCAGGTGGGCCAAGAAGGAGCGGAGTAGCAGGTGGGAGAACGCGGTGGTGCGGATCTACCAGGACTGGAGTGCGGAGGTGGCTAAGCGGAGGGCCGGGTACAACCGGACGAAGGCGATGCGACACAGCAAAGGAGTGAAGTTTGGCACGTTGCAGCCGGCGCGTTTGTGGATCACCTTCAAGGACCGACACTTTTACTTTGAGTCCCCGGAGGAGGCGTGGGCCTTTGTGCAGGCCGAGAAGTTGGACTCAAACTGAGGGTTGGGTGCGGGGGTCTGTATGTAACTGTGTTATTTTCTGAGGGGGGGCTTTCTGTTAAATGCTGGTTCTGTGTGGTTTTCAGTGCGGGCAGGGCACTGTCTTTTTGCGTGGGTTCGGTGAATGGGCTCGAGGTGGGGGGTAGATTTGTAGTGTGGAGAGCTGATGGTGGGAAGGGGGCTGGGGCCGACAATGGGAGCTGCCTTAGAGGAGGCTGGGTCGGGCAGGTGGAAAGCGCGGGCTTTTTCCCTGCATTGAGGGTGGATGGGGGCGGGGCTGGAGCTGAGAAGCGCGGGCTTTTTTCTTTTTTTCCCCACGTGAGCGGGGGTGGGAGGAGGAGAGCCTCCTGGTGGGCACTGGGGAGGAGGGGTAGCCCCATGCTGGGAGGGGTCGGAGGAGTGGCGGGAGTTGCCGGGGTCAGCAGGAGTCGGCTGACTTACAGGAGTATTATGGAGGAAGTAACGTGGCTAGGAGGGGTCCTAGCTTTTGGGGGGGGGGGGGTACCGGGTTGCTGCTGGAATGGCCAGGAAGGAGCTGGAGTATGCAGGGGGGGGTCGGGATGGGGTTTGCCGCCATGGGGAAAGGGCCGAGCGGGGGGCGCTGGCCAGTGGCAGGCAGGGGAAGGGTTATGGCTAGTCAGCGGGGGAGGGGGGCAGGGAGCCCCCTGATCCGGCTGATAACTTGGAATGTGAGGGGACTGAATGGGCCGGTCAAACGGGCCCGTGTGTTTTCGCTCCTGAAGGTGGATGTGGCCATGCTCCAGGAGACACACCTGAAGATGGCGGACCAGGTTAGATTGAGGAAAGGATGGGTAGGCCAAGTGTTTCATTCGGGGCTGGATGCAAAAAATCGGGGGGTGGCGATCCTGGTGGGAAAGAGGGTGTCGTTTGAGGCGTCAAATGTGGTGGCGGACAGCGGCAGGAGGTATATGATGGTGAGCAGCAAGCTGCAGGGGGAGCGGGTGGTGCTGGTGAACGTATACGCCCCGGACTGGGACGATGCGGGTTTTGTGCGGCGCATGTTGGGCCGCATTCCAGATCTGGAGACTGATAATGGGGGGGGACTTCAGTACAGTGCTGGATCCCCCATTGGATCGATCCAGGTCCAGGATGGGTAGGAGGCCAGCGGCGGCTAAGGTGTTGAGGCGGTTTATGGACCAGATGGGAGTGGTGGATCCTTGGAGGTTTACGAGGCCGAGGGCCAGGGAGTTTTCATTCTCCCATGTGCATAAGGCCTATTCCCGGATCGATTTTTTAAATTATGAGCAGGGGGCTGGTTTTGAGGGTGGAGGATGCCGAATATTCGGCGATAGTCATTTCGGATCATGCCCCGCACTGGGTGGACCTCGAGCTGGGGGAGGAGAGAGACCAGTGCCCGCTCTGGCACTTGGAGGTGGGGCTGCTGGCAGATGAGGTGGGCGGGCGGGTTCGACGATGTATCAAGAGATACCTGGAGACCAATGATAATGGGGAGGTCCGAGTGGGGACGGTCTGGGAGGCATTGAAGGCGGTGATTAGAGGGGAGTTGATCTCCATCTGAGCCCATAGGGAGAGGAGAGAGCAGAGAGAGAGGAAGAGGCTGGTGGGAGAGTTGGTGAGGGTGGATAGGAGATGCGCGGAAGCTCCGGAGGAGGGATTGCTGGGGGAGCGGCGTAGTCTTCAGGCCACGTTCGACTTACTGACCACCAGAAAGGCGGACAGTGGAGGAAGGCACAGGAAGCGGTTTATGAATATGGAGAGAAGGCGAGTAGGATGCTGGAGCATCAGCTCCGTAAGCGGGATGCGGCCAGGGAGATTGGTGGAGTCAAGGATAGGGGAGGGAATGTGGTGCGAAGGGAGTGGGAATGTGGTGTTTTATAAATTTCGAGTACCCAATTAATTTTTTCCAATTAAGGGGCAATTTAGCGTGTTCAATCCGCCTACCTTGCACATCTTTGGGTTGTGGGGGCGAAACCCAGATAACACAGGGAGAATGTGCAAACTCCACATGGACAGTGACCCAGAGCCGGGCATTGAACCTGGGACCTCGGTGCCTTGAGATTGCAGTGCTACCACTGCGCCACCATGCTGCCCGTCAGTGTTATTATTAAAGGAATTCCACAAAAATGTGGTAAGCATACCTGTAGTACTCAATATCAAAGCATGTTATAAATATCAAAATATTAATAACATTTTTCTTGCATTTATTTATAATTAGTTTACATTTATGAAATGTCTTCTGTTTATATGTACAGATGTCTAGATTTTGTTTTTGTAAAAGCCATTGATCCAAGCGTACCATGAGGACTATACAAGTCTGGGCTCTCGGGCCACTCAAAGGCAATGAGACTCCAATTACCTGGAGAGGATGCTGTTATTCCTACAGCAAATTAAATGCAGCATTTCTAATGCATTGTGCCTGTGACTCATGGTGCTGCTTAAATCACCACTAGAAAACACTTTCAACCACTTGATTATATTTGAATCTAAACAATCTGATTATTTTTTGCTTTGCCTGCATTAAACTAATTGAAGCAATTAATATACTTTCCAACATGTCAAAAAACTACATGACCTTTGCTTACAAATTTGTAGATCCAACAAACATCACGTGTACATATGTTCATTGAGTTAGACCATTTAAAGTTGTTATTTTGGAATTTGTCATAATCATCTTGGGATCATAGATGACTTCCACTTCATTCTGCTGAATTTGGAGATGGCTGATGAGTCCAAAGCACGATCTACAGACTCTGCTATATGTGGCGTCGGTGATTCTTGGATGGTCAGGGAGATGGGTTGTTTGGAGGTTTGTGCACTATTTCTGACACCATGGGCTGGATTCTACGTACCCTGCGCCAAAATCTTGTTTGGCGCGAGGGCGGAGAATCGACGTTTACACGAGAATCGGGCCCGGCATCGCTCCCGCTCCCGCGCGGATTGCGCCACGTGGCTGGTGGGCCATTGCCAGGGGCCCTCCCAGTGATACTCTGGTTCCGACCGGCCGAATTCCCGACGCCGTGATTCTAACCAAGTCTGGCCAGTCGGGACTCGCACAGCGGCTGCAGGCTGAGCCGCTGGGGGCCGCCGCCGTGCGCATGCGTGGACTCTGAACCAGAAGTGCGGGGCCCGTATCCGCAGCCAAAGCTGCGTGGAGCTCTCCGGGTCCCTGCCAGCCCCCTGCAGGTAGGTGAATTGGTCTTTATTTTTTGTAGGAAAGTCGAGTGAAACGCCAGCGTTTTTACGCCGGCGTGAGGACATAGCCCCATTTTTGGAGAATCCAGCCCCTTGACTTCACCTCTTCATATTTCCAATAAAGTATCTCAATGTATCTTGTGCTTCCCAAATGAACCTTCTCCATTTTGTCGGCCACAAGCCATGGACTCCCATGTTTGACCTCTTCAGGAATGCTTTGAGGAGATCTGAAAAGCATGTCCATTGTCCTCCTGAGAGTCTGCTGCTGTGATTAAATGTTTTCGTTTCCAATTAAGGGGCAATTTAGTGTGGCTAATTCAGCTACCCTGCACATCTTTTTCGGTTGTGGGGGTGAAACCTACTTGAGCACGGGAAGAATGTGCAAACTCCACACTGACAGTGACCCGGGATAAAACCAGGGTCCTTGACGCTGTGAGGCAGCAGTGCTAACCACTGGCCACAGTGCCACCCTGTTGTGATTGATCAATCACTTTCCCTCCATATTTAGCGGAAATTTTTATAGTAAATATAGTTTGGAATTGCAACTCTGAGGTAGCGTGAAAAAGGAAACATTAAAAAATTAGCAAAACAGTAAATGTTGGTCCTTATATTTTTTTTATTTGCTCATGGGATGTAGGCATAGCTGATATGTGGTTTGACAGTGAGCTTGTGGTATCCCCATGCATCTGCTGTCAATGTCCTTGCTGCCGAAGGAGCCTTGGTTGCAGCAATCCATCTTGCAGATGTTACACGCTGCTGTCGCTGTGCATTCATGATGGAAGAATTAAATGTATTCGGGCAGATGTTACACGCTGCTGTCGCTGTGCATTCATGATGGAAGAATTAAATGTATTCGGTGGTGCATTGGGTTCCAATTGCTTGGGCTGCTTTGTCCTGAATGGTTTGTAGTGATATCATGGTTGTGTTGTAATTCACCGATTGACCATTGAGATTCTCATTAGTTAAGTGAGTCAGGCGACCTCAGACTGACTAGGAAGCTGGGAGAGAGGTTGCTTGTGGGTGGTACGGTAGCACAATAGTTAGCACTGATGCTTCACAGCTCCAGGGTGCAAGGTTCGATTCCCGGCTTGGGCCACTGTCTGTGCGGAGTCTGCACATTCTCCCTGTGTCTACGAGAGTTTTCTCCAGGTGCTCTGGTTTCTTCCCACAAATCCCGAGAAGATGTGTGTTGGGATTCTCCAATCCCGTGGCCAAGTTCTGACACTGGCATGAAAAGTGGTGCCAGCTACTCCGGCGTTAACGTTCCCTGATAATGAGGAATGCTCCCCTTCCTAGGGGGCTAGGTCGGCGCCGGAGTGGTCTCCACAGCTCCAGCCGGCGTGATTCCATGCATGCGTGGGGGTTCCTCCCTGGTGTCTGATCCCCCCCCCCGCCGCCCCTCCAGGATGGCCCCCGCAGACACACCTTCGGTGGGACCTGAGTAACCCACGCCGGCGGGACTCGGCCGAACTCGACAGCCTGGAGAATCACTGGGCAGGCTGCCGACTGGCACGGCGGCGAACCCGCGGGCGCCCGAGAATCGGTGCCGGAGAATAGATAAGCTGGCAGCATGGTGCGATTCTCACGTCCCCCTGGAGCATCTCTGACCTGGCGCGCTGTCGGAGAATCCCAGCCCTGCTGTTGGGTAATTTGGACATTCTGAATTCTCCCTCCCAAACAGGCACCAGAATGTGGCGACTAGGGGCTTTTCACAGTAACTTCATTGCAGTGTTGATGTAAGCCTACTTGTGACAATAAAGATTATTATTATTATGTTGATACTGTTATTCATGTGTTGTTTTATATATAGTTTGCCTACAGTTAATGTTAATAAATCGTTTATAGCTTTAGCTACAAGTGTTCTTGTCATATAAATAGGCCATCCGACAAGAACATTACAGTGTTGAACTTCTCGAGTATTGTTGGTACTGTGCTTATCCAGGCAATTTGACAGTATTTCATCACACTCCTGGTTTGTGCCCTGTAGATGATCAACAAGCTCTGGAGAGTCAGGAAGTTCACTGCAGAATTCTCAGCCTCTGAGCTGCTCTTGTAGTCATGTTATTTATATGGCTAGTCCAGTTCAGTTTCTGGTCAATGGTAATCCCCAGTTGATAGGGGAGGGGGGGATTCAGCAATGGTAATGCCATTGAATATCGGGAGTGAAGGTTAGATTTTCTCTTGCCTGGCACTTGTGTAGCTCCAATGTTACTTGCCACTAATGAGTTATCCTGATCTTACTGCAGATGCAGATGCGGTGTGTTTGGATTTCCAAAAGGCATGTAATAAGGGGCCGTATCAGAGGGTAGTACACAAAATTAAAGACCATGTTGTAGGGATGCATATTAGCATGGATAAAGAATTGGTTAGATAACAGGAAGCAGAAAGTAGGGTGAATTGGTTAGATAACAGGAAGCAGAAAATAGGGTGAAATGTATCTTTCTCGGGTTGGCAAACTGTAACTAGTGGAGTGCCACAGGGATCAGTGCTGGGGACACAACTATTTACAATCTAAACCAATAACGGATGAAAAAACCAATTGTGTGGTAGCTAAATTTGCTAAAGATACTAAGATAGGTAGGAAAGTAAGTTGTCAGGAGGTAGAGAGCCTGCAAAAATGATATAAATAAATTAAACAAGTGGGCGAAAATTTGGCAGATGGAGTAGAATGTGGGAAAATTTGAACTTTCCCACTTTGGCAGGAAGAATAAAAGCGCAGTATACTATTTACATGAAAAGAGAATCCGTACAGAGAGACGTGGGTGTCTTGGTACATGATTCACAAAACGTTAGTATGCAGGTACAGCAAGTGATTCAGAAGGCAAATGAAATATTGGCATTTATTGCAAGGGGAGTTGAATATAAAAGTGGAGTTTGCAGGACCTTGGTGAGGCCACATCTGGAATACTGGCTGGAATTCTCTGGCAGCACGATTCTCAGGTCTCATTGTTAAAGTATTTGAAGGACACAGATTGTGTTTTTGAGAGGGAAGATGCAAAATGTTTCGACTCGGGAGGCAATAAAAATCTACAACCTAAACTACATCGGGTAGACCCTGCAACACCAGAAAGGTGCGGGGGATGGATTTTGTCAGCAGCATTCCGTTCCTGACAGCGTAACAGAAGGTATGTGCCATTTCCCCCCTCTTTTTGACCATTTCCAATATGATTACAATTAACATGAAGTGCCGACACATGCAGGGAAAACACATGGGATCATGTGGCAGGAATGGTTATCAGTGGCAAAACCTGAAAATATGCAAGTACAGGCGAGCTATAAAAGAGTCTCCTAGTCAAACAAAGTGAATCACGGCCAAAGTTTCCTGGCAAACTACATTGTCATTAACACAAGACTTGAGAGCACAAAGATGGCAATGGGTGTTTGCCAAAATCAAATTTTATTTGTCATTATATTTTCTGTGTAGTTAAATAAACCTGTGTGTGAGACCAGGGTTAATTGAACAGGTTGCTAGAGACAGGTTTTCTGTGAGACCCAAGATATTTAAGCTGTTGGGCTTGTGCATTTGTATTGAGAAGTTATGGTGAATTTAAGTTACAAGTTAGGTTAGATCTAAAATTTGCATTGTGAAATAAGCAGGAAATTGTTTTTTCAGATCTTAAAATTTCAAAAGGGAGTTCAGAGCTGACAAAGAACATTTGCATCTTTCAGGAGTTCCATGAGTAAACAGGGGAAGGCATATTACATTTCAATGGCCCAAAAATAGAGGCAAAATAAAAAATATGAAATAATTTTATATTTGGAGAAGTTGAGTTTAAAGAGCTGTTCAAGGACAATGGAACCTGAGATGACAGGAGAAGAAGATATTTAAGAAAAGGGATGTTTAATTGAGTTGAGTTGCTGTGGGGGAATGCCCTGAAGACCAGCTCTTTTGTGTGGGATGCTAAGGAGCTGTGAAAGTTTTGAATTGGAGGTAGCCACTCGGTGTTAAGCCAGGGGAGCCTATTTTAGAAACAATTTGTTTCTGAACCAACTTTTGGAATTCCACACCAGAATGGAAGTGTCTGAGAAGCTGTGAGGTGTACCTTTATTAAAGTGACAACAGTTCCTTGACGAGGGCAATATTTATTGATTTATTTGTAGTTAAAATCTATAAGGTGTTGTTACCAAAAAGGCTGTTTACTTTTGACAAGCATGTGTGTTTTTTTTTGAGGGGGTAGTGGGCTGGAGGGATTGTTCTGCAAGATTGTTTTAACTAAGTAATTTTTATCTTTTTATTTCTTTTTAATAATTATTTCAATTTTTAAAATTCTAAAGCTGTCCTATGCTTTTGAGGTATTTTCCTCATTTTCACTTAAAAAAAGGATTTACGATCAGCAAGACAGACTTTACTTTGGGCAGCTCAGCAATAACATCTGTTGTGGTCATAACACAGGAGATCGGGACATTTCCTTTACTGTGGGAGAAACAATGGGTAGAATTTAACCAAATAACTTCTAAGTGTCATTTTGGGCAAGTATAGTGGGGTGTTTGCTATTATACTCGCACTTTCCCATTTTGGTGAAATCACACAGGTATTCACTCGCACTTAGGGTGCGATCTACTTGCCGCATTGTGCTCGAGCCAGAGGCCCCCCGTGTGCTTCCGGGCAGCATTTACGCCTCTCAAGACCGACCAAGATCTCGCGAGATGTCGGAATCGGAACCCAGCCCTAAATGGGCGTGACCGAACAGCACAGTGCCTAAGTAGGGTTTAATCCTACTTAAGTGAGCTTACCCGGTATCTACCAGCCTCCACCTGGCACTGTTCAGTACTTGCCCACGCAAGCTTGGAACAGGTGAAATGGCACCCACAGAGTCTCTAAGGCCATTAGGGTGACCTGGGATAGTGCATGTTGGCCCTCCCCTGGAACTTGGACACCTTGGCACTACCCGGCTGGCGCCTTAACACTGCCACCCTGACTGTCAAGGTTCCCGAGTGGCACTGCCAAACTGACAGCTGCCACAGATTATACTTTGAAACTGCATTCCTACTCTCCTGTTCCCTCCTTTACACTCCCTTTCACATTGGTGCCATGGTCTGGTTGACACTCCTTGAATGTGTCATCATTCCGAGCAATCTTCAAAGCTTGAGAGTGGCACAAAACCCAAAGACCTCTGCACTCTCTGCCTTGTTTTACTCTTCTAGACAGTCACCCATCTACTATTCTGAACTTTTATTGCTTCTGGGGTGACCACCTCCTGGAATGTACAATCACAGAAAATCTCACCCTTCCTAATTCTCCATCATGACTCTAAATGCTCCTTGGGTTTGAAAATCCTGAACTCGAGCTGAAAAAACTGGAGAAACTTCCTACAGATGTGATCCTCCAACACCCATGATATGTCTTAATGCTTACGTAGTGCAGGAATTGTAGACAATAGGCCTCCGCTTCCCATCCATGATCGAACAATCTCCAATTCTCTTTTAGAACCTAGTTAGTACCTTGTTTAAACATTGAATTAATCCCTCCAGACCTCAGAATACTTCCATTATTAATTAATTTCTAGTTGCACATTTCCCAATTGAAGTTTTGGAGTCCAGGATGCAGAGACTGCAGGGAATCGGGGAGGGGGAAAGTTACCTAAACACTTTTTGATCCAGGAAGCAGTCACACACTTCGGTGAAGTAGTGGTGCAGATCTGGTTAGCAATCGTGGACAGGTAGGTGTGACCATATTGTAGATGCCTTACTTTTTGCCTTTACCCACCAGTATGAGATGCCTGCTGCCTATGTGGATGAGGCTAAAGCCCTATGAATGGATGAACAAAATGACCATGGCACTATGGAAAGGGTTCAGGCTGAAGAAGAATTTGGGGTGGAAAGTGGACCCCTCCTGTCAGCTCCACATAGGAATCAATGACATTGTTACAACTTGGAAGGAGATACTGCTGAGAGAGTTTGGAGAGCAATGGCAGAGCTTCCTAAACTGTGGGACTGAGGACAGTCGGATGAGATTTTGGGGTCACAAACTGCAAGATGGCATGGTTACCACGAAACTCGGACTAATTTCTGATGGCTGTGATGCCCCTTTAAACCTTTGGGTTTTTTTGTCGGTGGTGATGAATTATAAACTTACATTTGTCCTTTGTTCTTCGCACAAATAAGGGTACCTGGTAAAACATTTGTATAATGAAGTGTGAGAAGTTTTACAGGCAAGTTGTTGAAAAATATCATGACTGAAATGAAAATCAAGAACTTTGATGGTCAAGAAAAGGTTGAACAGTTGCAAGATAAAGCAAAAGTTCATGCAAAGGAGCATGAAGGAGTCTCCGGAAAGAAGAGAGTAACATTTTTAAAATCTGAACTAGAAGGATAGCACAGAGGAATTGAGCTTTGCTAAGAAGGAATTGTTCAGGTGAAGATCCAATTTTCACACATGGAAGATGAGTTTGCTAGTGAAAAATTAGAACTTGATGATCTTTAAGAATCAGCAGTCTCTATTAATTATTGCAGAAAAGGCTTGGAACAGGAGAAAGAATTTCTGATGAATATGGAAATAACAGCCAAAATTTATAACATTCTTGAACTTTGGTCCAATCTGAAAAACATGAAAGAGATGTTTCATGAAAGCGGTATGGAAGCATAAATCCAGTCTTTAAAAGTAGAAAAGGAACATTCTATAAAACAGATTGCGGATCTAATGGCTGAATTGAAAGAGGCGAAGGGCAAGTCCATGACCACAGAAGAAAGGCTTTGAAAGGAACTGAATGCCCAGATGAAGTTGTTACATTCTATAGATAACTCTCAAAGACAACCAAATGCACCAGTTAATGGCTGAGCTGTTTGAAAAGATTAATAAATTGAAAAATAAGAGTAAACAAATGTCTGGGGTGAAAGTGTGAAAAAAGTGGAAATTAATGTGCCAGTTTGAAATATCAACTTCCCAGAAGAACATGGTGAATCACACTCTGTGAATAAATGGAACAAACATTTCCTCCAGAAAGAATGGGGTGAGCAAATGGTATCTGACTACAGATGACGGACGATTGATAAAGAGGAATTCAACACTAAAGAGCACAAGAAGTGAACCAGTGTTGAAACCCAAATATTTGAAACACCGAGTACTACAATTTCAACTCCTAACCAATAAAGACAGCCCAAAGTAACTGAGACTACCACTTCTCCGAATGGGAAGGGATTGAAATCTGGAAGAGCCGTAAAGCCTCCAGGCGTCCTGGTTTTATGAAGTCAGAGACTTGAAGGGGGGAGCAGAGGTAGCACGGAAAGACGTAAATATATTGGACATAGATTTGGAGGGAGGTGTGATATAAGAGTGTTTGGCATAGCAAGGTTTAATGTGGGACTTGAGAATTGCACCACCCACAGTATGATGTAGAGAGACACACAGGAGACAATGGTGCAGATAGAGTCTGAGTGAAATCGGCATGATGAAGGCACCTAGATAAGGCTATACCGTGAAGATATGTGCATTGTTGCGTGTTAACAGTAATCAGTATATTTTCAGCCACACAAGCCGCCAGACCAGAAACCAAACAATGTTATAACAGCCTGAAGCCAACTGACTGGCAGAGAAGGCACAAGAGACAGAGTGGTCTTCTCCTGTTCTTAATGTTCCTAAACTTCCAATTTTCCCTTCTCCAGTTTTTCCCCATAATGTGATTTTTGACACTTGGCTCCAAATAGATGACCTCACAAAGTCACCTATTGATCATTTGGTAGCACTCTTGCTTCTGAATCACAAGATTGTAGGTTCAGGTCTAGGGAGCAGTGGCTGCTGCTGATAATACACTTGGGCCTTCATTTTGTAATCATAGAATCCCTACAATGCAGAAGGAGGCCTTTCGTCCCTTCGAGTCTGCACATGGTGGTTAGCATCAATGCTTCACAGCTCCAGGGTCCCAGGTTCGATTCCCGGCTGGGTCACTGTCTGTGTGGAGTCTGCACATCCTCCCCGTGTGTGCGTGGGTTTCCTCCGGGTGCTCCGGTTTCCTCCCACAGTCCAAAGATGTGCGGGTTAGGTGGATTGGCCATGCTAAATTGCCCGTTGTGTCCCAAAAAGTAAGGTTAAGGGGGGGTTGTTGGGTTACGGGTATAGGGTGGATACATGGGTTTGAGTAGGGTGATCATTGCTCGGCACAACATCGAGGGCCGAAGGGCCTGTTCTGTGCTGTACTGTTCTATGTTCTATGTTCTATAACCCTCTGAAAGAGCACCTTACCTAGGCCCACAACCTATCCCCATAACCCAGTAACTTCACCTAACCTTTTTGGATGAGGTCTTTAAGTGGGCATGAATTGTTTCTTAATTGTCATTCAGCTGGAAAGGCCATCATCCAGCTTTCCCATCCTGGACTTAATCGGGGGGAGGGAATGGAGTCCCCACCTCACCTTCCTGCATGATCAAATGACCCTCTTGCCTCTGAGGGGAAGCCATTAGATTCTGCCTTTTGTCACCAGCCTCCAAATCAATTTATAACACAAATTAAAAGGCTGCCTTTAATTCTGTATACTTTCATGTATTGAACTCCTTCTAAATAGCGATGCAGAAAACATCCATAGGCGCTCCCTTATTAATAACCTCCTGAAAAAAAAGCAACTAAACTAGTGATGATCTATCCTTAACATAGCATCGTTGGTGCTCTGTGATTAATTGCTTAACTTATCAGTAGCTTTTTTCCTAATGGCAGATTCCAGTAGTTTTCTCACTATTAATGTTAAACTGACTGGCCTGGAGTTACTAGATTTTTCTTTCCCACCTTTTCGAAATATTGGAATGACAGGCGCAATTTAACACAGACATTTCTAATTGTCATTTTGGGCGTAATTTGCGGAGTGTTTCTTGATGGCCGCATTGGTGAGATCACGGCCCATATTTAACAGCACTTAGTGCCGAAAACAAGCTTCACGAGCTTCTTGCCAATATTGGCTGCCTCGCCGTCTGATTCACCGGATTCGTGCCTCAGCGTCTCGCCTCTAACAGAGGGGAGATGCTTTTAAACGTTCCCTCACCACTCACTCCCAGTCAACAAACAAGCATGGCAGCGTGCAGACCTGTTCCTCGCTTTGGGCATGCCAACATGGACAGGCTTCTCAATGCCATTGATGCATGATGGGACATCATGTTCCCCTGATGGGCTTGGAGGACCAGCAGCAGGGTCACCAATACTTCCTGAGAGTCTATTACAACAGCAGCAGCAGCGGCGGCTGTCAGTTTGGCAGCATGACAAGGTGGCCAGCCGTCCAATGCCGGAAGAAGACAAACAACTTCCAATGAACTGCAAGGGCAAGTTACCACCTCTCTCCTAGCAGCAGTTCTGCCTCAAATTCCCAATCTACCCCCCCCCCCCCCCACCCCCAACACTGACCCAAGGGTAACTCCCAACCTGGAATGCTTCAGCCCCTGACCAAACCCAATCCCCGTGAGGGGGTGTCTCTTCCCCCCCCCCCCCCCCCCCCCCGAGCACTGGGTCAGCAGCTTCAGTGCCATTGAGCTACATGTCCAAAAATGGCAATGACTGCTCACCTCTTCAGTTCCCCACAGCAGCCTTGGCGCCAGCTTCACATTTTTGAAAAGGAGTACTAAACGACGGCCATGTGATTTCTCGCTGGGGAGCTGATTAATCCCAGGAGGCTGTCGCATCCGACTTCCATTTCACTAATGAGATTTAAATGAATGCAAATGAGGGTTAATGATATTCTCACCATATTTGGTTTGGGTGTGATTCGGAACTTGCCATCAGGAACAGGTCGGTTAGATAGCAAACTGATTCAGGCCGGGCGCGAATCTCGATTTTGTCCTTTCCCGCTATTTAACCAGTGGGCGCAGATCGGCACTATCTGCAAACCATTGGTTAAATTGCGCCTGGCATTAGTAAATTTCCAATCCAAAAGCACAATTCCCCAATAAAGAAAGTTTTGAAAGATTATGCCTAATGGTTCTCAAATGTCCTCATCCACTTGTTCAACACACTGAGGTGGAACCAGTCAGGTCCTGAAGAGTTATGTAATTTAAGTTCCATTGTGGAATTCCGGTGGCGGCCATGGAGGAGTAGGTCGCACATTTGATAGCTCCCGCCTGTGTCGGACTTTTGGACCTTTTTCTCCTGTTTTTTTCCCAGATTTTATTGGATAAATCGGTGAAGATTGAGACAGTGAGGAGAAATCCCCCTCCAGTGTATGGAGAATTGGACCAGAAGTGGCCGTGTGAGAAGACAAAGTTCTACAAGGAAGACGCAAGCAGAGCTGGCAATGCAGGAAAGCATGGCGGAGAAGCAGGGAGACGGCACAGTGGTCGACAGAGCAGCTGGTGAAGGTTTTTGAAGATTGCTTCGCCAAGCTTAAGAAGGACACGCTGGACCCGATCAAGGCTTCGAGTGATCAGGTGGTGCAGAATCAAGAAATCCACGGACGTGCGATCCAGGAGATGGAGAAAAACGTGGCCGAGCACAAGGAATACCTAACCGTGCTGGAGACCAAAGTGGAGATGATGAGTGACCGACAGAAAAGAATGCAGGAGACGCTGGAGGACCTGGAGAACAGGTGCAGGAGGCAGAATCTGAGAATCATCGCCTCCCCTGAAGGCAGTGAGGGATCGGATGCGAGGGCCTATGTGATGAACATGCTGGAGAAGTTGATGGGGGCTGAGGCGGTCCCTCAGCCCCTGGAAGTGGATGGAGTGCACAGAGCCCTCGCGAAGATGCCCCGAGCGAACGAGCTGCCAAGGGCGATGGTGGTGCGTTTGCACCGATTCCTGGACAAGGAAAACGTTCTGTGAACCAAGAAAGAACGGAGCAGCAAGTGAGAGAATTGTGAGCTGCGGATTTGGCCAAGAGGCGAGCTGGGTTTAATCGGGCAAAATCGGTACTCTTTAAGAAGGGGGTGAAGTTCGGGATGTTGTACCCAGCCCGTCTGTGGGTCACATATGAGGAACGGGATTTTTACTTCGAAACACCAGATGATGTATGGACTTTCATCAAGGAAAAAAGACTGGAGCTGAACTAAAAACACTGAATCCTTGGAGAGTACTGTTGTGGTGATTTGATGAAAATCACTTTGCTTGTTTGAATAAGTAGTGTTACGTGCAATAAGGGGCTTTTTTGATGGCTAAAGTTAACTTTCACTTATTAGGAGCTGGTGGTTTCTGTGGTTGTTTTATCTGTGGCTGTTTTTCCACTGTTTTTTCTGACGTTTGTTTACTGGGGATTGTGATGCTTTAAATATGTTTATCCAAGTGGGGGGAGAGGGGAGAGAACAATGGGGAGACAGACTGTTTGGTGCCATGGGTGGGAGCTATCAAGTCAGCTGACTCATGGAAGCGCAGTGGGGGGGCGAGCAGATGTTAAGCTGGAGCTTGATATGGGGGTTGGGTTTCTAGTGCTGTTACCGGGGGGAGGAGGTGGGGGTGGGGGGGCGCTGCTTTGCTATCAGGGGAGGGACTGTTACTTGGAGACAAATGGGCGGTCGGGGATGGCGAATGCCCGAGGGGGGACTCAAGGAGGCCGGGGGCGCGAGCAGGAGGCTGGCCTAAAAAGGGTGATGGCTAGTCGGCAGGGGTAGGGGCGGGAAGCCCCCCAACCAGGTTGATTACATGGAACATTTGAGGGTTGAATGGGCCAGTCAAGAGTGCTCGCGTGTTTGCGCATTTGAGGGGGCTGAAGGCGGACGTGGCAATGCTACAAGAGACACACCTAAAGACTATAGACCAGACTAGATTGAGAAAACGGTGGGTTGGCCAAGTATTCCACTCAGGGCTGGACTCAAAGACCATGCTGGGTAGCGATCTCAATCAATAAACGAGTGGCATTCGAGGCAGGGAGAATCGGGTCAGACATGGGGGCTAGGTAAAGGTGAGTGGGAAGCTGGAGGGGGTGCGGGTGGTACTCATGAACGTATGTGCTCTGAATTAGGACGATGTGGAATTTATGAGGCGGGTGTAAGGTAAAATCCAAGATTTAGAGTCACATGACTTGATCACGGGGGGAGATTTTATTACAGTCATTGATCCGGAATTGGACCGGTCAAAATTCAGGACAGGGAGGGTGCCAGCCCCGGCAAAGGAATTGAAGGGGTTTATGGAACAGATGGAGGGAGTAGACCCATGGTGGTTTGCACGGCCAAGGACAAAGGAGTTTTCTTTTTTCTCCCATGTCCACAAGGTATACTCTCACATCAACTTTTTGTTCTGAGCAGGGCTCTAATACCGGGGGTGGTGGATACTGAATACTCGGCAATCACGGTGTCGGATCATGCCCTACATTGGGTGGATCTACAGGTTTGTTTGGAGAGAGGACAATGCCCACTATGGAGGCTGGATGTGGGGTTGTTAGCAGACAAAGCAGTCTGTGGGCAGGTGAACAAGTCCATCCAGAACTACCTGGAAACAAATGATACGGGGGAGGTCTCTGCAGCAACTGTTTGGGAAGCTTTGAAGGCAGTGGTCAGAGGGGAATTAATCTCGATATGGGCCCACAGAAAAAAGGTGGAATGGGCTGAGAGGGATAGGTTAGTTGAAGAGATACTCCAGGTGGACAGGAGATACTCGGAGGCCCCTGACGCGGGGCTACTGAGAAAGCGGCGGAGGTTACAGGCGGAGTTTGGGCTGTTGACTACAGGGAAGGCAGTGGAACAGCTGAGGAAGGCAAGGGGGGTGATTTATGAGTATGGGAAAAAGGCTTACAGAATGTTAGTGCACCAGCTCCGAAAAAGGGAGGCAGCCAGGGAGATAGGGAGAGAAAAGAGTAGAGGTGGGAATACGGTCCTGGACCCAGTGGGGGTGAATGAGGTGTTTAAGGACTTTTATAGTAAATTATATGAGTCGGAATCCCCGGCTGGGGTGGAATGGATGAGGCAATTTTTGGGTCAGTTGAGGTCCCGAGGGTGGATGAGGATTTGGTGGAAGGGCTGGGAGCCCCAATTGAAATTGAGGAAATAATTGAGGGACTGGAGGGCATGCAATCGGGCAAGGCCCCAGGGCTGGACAGCTACCTGGTGGAATTCTATAAGATGTTTTCAGAGATATTGAGCCCACTGCTGTTGAGGACATTTAATGAAGCAAGAGAGAAGGGAGTCATCCCCCCCAACAATGTCACAGGCCTCAATTTCATTGATCCTGAAATGGGAGAAGGATCCGGAGCAATGTGGGTCATACAGGCCGATTTCTCTACTGAATGTGGATGCCAAACTGCTGGCTAAGATACTGGCCACAAGGATAGAGGACTGTGTCCGGGGGGTGATGGGGAAAGACCAGACGGGATTTGTTAAGGGCAGGCAACTCGAGGCCGATGTTCGCAGGATTTTAAATGTTATTATGATGCCCTCAGAAGGAGGGGAGATGCAGGTGGTGGTGGCGATGGATGCAGAGAAGGATTTTGATCGGGTGGAGTGGGATTACCTGTGGGAGGTGCTTGGAAGGTTTGGGTTTGGTGAGGGCTTCATTGACTGGGTGCGGTTGCTCTATCAGGCACCAGTTGCAAGTGTGCATATGAACCGACTGAGGTTGGGGTATTTTAAACTACACCAAGGGACGAGGCAAGGGTGCCCCCTCTCCCCGCTACTGTTTGCTCTGGCTTTAGAGCCATTGGCCAAGGCGTTAAGAGCCTCTAGGAACTGGAAAGGGCTGGTTCGGGGAGGGAGGGGGGGGGGGGGGGGGGGGGAGCACCGGGTCTCGCTTTATGCAGACGACCTGCTCTTGTATATTTCAGACCCATTGAAGAAGATGGGGTA
Organism: Scyliorhinus canicula; assembly: GCF_902713615.1. NCBI lineage: Eukaryota > Metazoa > Chordata > Chondrichthyes > Carcharhiniformes > Scyliorhinidae > Scyliorhinus > Scyliorhinus canicula. Next base: position 222,314,323 of record NC_052146.1, read on the forward strand.
ATTTTTCAGGGTATGAATTGAACATGGGGAACAGCAAGATGTTCACGATCCAGGCAAGAGGGCCGGAGAAGAGACTGGGAGAGCTGCCGTTTAGAATGGAAGAAAGGAGCTTTCGGTATCTGGGAATCCAGGTGGCCTGGTGATGGGAGACACTGCACAAGTTAAACCATCCCGGCTCGTAGAACGAATGAAAGAGGACTTTAAGAGATGGGACATGCTCCCGCTATCACTGGCGGGGAGGGTACAGACCATGAAAATGACGGTCCTCCCCAGATTTCTGTTTGTCTTTCAGTGCCTCCCCCTCTTCATCCCAAAGGCCTTTTTCAAGCGGGTGAATAAGGTTATTTCAGGCTTTGTGTGGGCGGGTTAAATCCCGCGTGTGAAGAAAGTGTTGCTGGAACGCAGTCGGGGGGTGGGTGGGTTGGCGCTGCCGAACTTTTGCAATTACTACTGGGTGGCTAATATAGCCATGATTAGGAAGTGGGTAGTGGGGGAGGGTTCTGTGTGGGAGCGGATGGAGGCGGTGTCATGTAAAGACACAGGTTTGGGAGCACTGATAACAGCACCTCTTCCATTCCCGCTGGCCCGATACTCCATAAGTCTGGTGAAGGTGGCGGATCTGAGAATCTGGGGGCAATGGAGGAGATATAAGAGAGTGGAGGGAGCACGGTTTGGACCCCGATTTATAATGATCATCGGTTTGTACCGGGTAGGCTGGATGGTGGGTTCCGGAGATGGCAAAGGGCAGGAATTAGGAGGATGGGGATCAATTTATAGACGGGAGCTTCCCCAGCTTGAAAGCCTTGGAGGATAAATTTGAATTGCCAGCAGGGAATGGGTTTAGGTATTTGCAGGTTTGAGACCTCTTGAGAAAGCAGGTTCCGGCCTTCCCGCTGCTGCCGCCACGGGGGATACAGGACAGAGTTGTCTCCAGTACCTGCGTGGGAGAGTGGAAGGTATCAGATACTTATCAGGAGCTGTGGGATGCGGAGGAAACCCCGGTGGAGGAGCTTAAGGGCAAGTTGGAGGACAAGCTAGGAGGAGAGATAGAGGCGGGCCTGTGGGCGGATGCCCGAAACAGGGTTAATACATCCTCATCATGTGCCAGGCTTAGCCTGATACAATTCAAGGTAGTCCACCGGACACACATGACGGTGGCCCGGACGAGCAAGTTTTTTGGGGTAGAGGACAGGTGCGCGGGAAGCCCAGCAAATCATGTTTTGGCAGGGTTTCGCTGAGGCAATGTCCACGGTACTCAAAACACGGGTGGTGCCGAGTCTGGAGGTGGCGATCTTTGGAGTGTCGGAAGAGCCGGGGGTTTAGGGGGTGAAAGAGGCCGACGTCTTGGCCTTTGCCTCCCTGGTAGCCCGGAGACCGATCTTATTGTATGTGGAGGGACTCAAAGCCCCCAAGTGTAGAGACCTGGGTTGGTGACATGGCTGGGTTTCTCAGTCTCGAGAAAATAAACTTCGCCTTAAGAGGGTCAATGGTTGGGCTCACCTGGAAGAGGCAGCCGTTCGTCGACTTTCTCGGAGAAAATTAAAATGTCAGTAGAAGCAGAATTCCAAAGGGAGCGGGGAGAGGACCGGACTGTTGTTTTATGGTTGGGGTGTGTGAAGATTGGGATGGGGGTGGAAATGTTTATTGTACCATGTTTATGTTGCAGTTATTATTATTGTAAAAACTTGCAAATACAGTAATAAAAATATTTTTTTTTAAATTAAGTTTCATTGTGAATTTGTTCCTGAAATGAATCTAATATGCTCTTTATTTTTAGATTCTAGCACTGGAATTTTATCCTTTTGCAGTCCAGGCAGTGAATTGCAGACACTCACCACCTTCTGTTTTTTCCTAATTCCCCTCTAATTCTTCTATCATTTATCATAAATCTGTGTGCCTAGTCATTGGACCCTCCGCTCGGGGAAACAAGTCTTTCCTGTCTACACTTTCTAGGCCCCTTATAATTTTGTGCCGAGGCGGTCTGGTGGCACAGTGGTTAGCACTGCTGCCTCACAGCTCCAGGAACACGGGTTCAATTCTGGCCTCGGGTGGCTGTCTGTGTGGAGTTTGAACTTTCTCCCCATGTCTGCGTGGGTTTCCTCCCACAGTCCAAAGATGTGCAGGTTAAGTTGGGAAAGAGGGGTAGGGAGATGGGGATGGTTCAAATCCAAATATGGTAGCTGCTGGAACTTAAATAAGGAGCTCAACTCAATGATGGGATTATAAAATTAGAATAGACTGTTTAAAAACCCACCTGATTCACTATTAACCTTTATGGAAGGACAGCTATCTACATGTGACTTCAGACTTACAGCAATGTGGTTGATTCTTAACTTCATTCTGAAATGTAAGTTGCTCAGTTCAAGGGCTATTGGGGATTGGCAACCCATGCTGACCTTGCCAGCTGCATCCTAAGAATATATATTTTTTAAGTACAGGAGTAAAGGTGTTGTTCTGTAATTGTATCGAGCCTTGGCGAGCTTGTACTGGTGTATTGTGTAGTTTTGGTCTCCGTACCGAATGGAGGATATAATTGCCATAGAGGGAGCACATCCAAACTGGTTTCTTGGAATGTGGGTTTATCCAATGAGGAGAGATTGACCTGCATGAGGCCTGTATTAGAACATAGAACATACAGTGCAGAAGGAGGCCATTCAGACCATCAAGTCTGCACCAATCCACTTAAGCCCTCACTTCCTCCTTATCCCCGAGACCCAATAACCCCTCCTAACCTTTTTTTGACACTTTAAGGGCAATTTATCATGGCCAATCCACCTAACCTGCACGTCTTTGGACTGTGAGAGGAAACTGGAGCACCCAAAGGAAATCAACGCAGACATGGGGAGAATGTGCAGACTCCGCACAGACAGTGACCCAGCGGGGAACTGATCCTGGGACCCTGGCGCTGTGAAGCCACAGTGCTAGCCACTTATGCTCCCGTGCTGCCCACGGAGTGTATAACATTTTTTATGGGTTTGACCAGGCAGATTCAGGAAAGATATTTCCCCTGCCAATGGGGTTACAGGTGGTGCTCTACAACTGGGGAAGACAGAGTCAGAATAAAGGAGAGAGCATTTAGGAGTGAGGTGAGAAAATATGTCTTCACTCAACAGGTGGAAAATCTTGGGAATTCTCTGCTCAGCCATTGAGTATGTTCAAGACTGAGGTTGACAGATTTCTAGATATCTGGGTTCATAGAATCTACGGCACGGAGACAGGTTATGGGGACAATGCAGGAAAATGGCATTAAGGTAGAAGATCAGCCATGATGCAATTGAATGACTTTGTGCAGGCTCGAGGGGACGAATAGTCCACGTCTGCTCCTAGTTCTTCCGTCCCTATCACTCAGAATTACTAACATGTAGAATGGACTAACAGCATCTGTGGAGAGAGAAGGGAGCTGTTTTTAGTCTCGATGACTGTTTGTCAAAGCTCTCCACAGATGCTGTCAGACCTGCTGAGATTGTTCAGTATTTTCTGTTTTTGTTTCAGATTTCAGCATCTGCAGTAATTTGCTCTTATGTGGATTGGACTCCCAGGTAGATTAATGAAAGAGAAAGCTTAAATTTTTGCCTGATTACCCGCCCATGAATGATTCCTTATGTTAAAGGTACAAGTTGTTGTTGTGGTTAAGACAACATCACCGCAGTCTTGTTTCTGATAAGTCAGTGAATTCTACTGGCAACGTTGTCTTAAATGTTCTTTGGCCTTTTGTTACTCAGTATTGTTGTAAGACATAACTCCAACCCTTGAGTGGCAGTATGGAGTATATGGAAATGAACAAACTAATGCACTGCCTTTGCACAGTGACATCCAGTGGCCAGAAAAATATAATCCAGAAAGAATATGGCTAGCCATAAAATCAACACTGCTATACCATAAATGGACACACATATATATATATATATTACACATTCATTTTGTTTTACTTACTATATTTAAAGATTTTTAACTCCATAAAATACCTTTTAATGAGAATTTTTAACGAAGAAAATGAATGGAAGATGCCTTCAAATGCTACCCTATTATCCCACCAAGCACAAATTGTACCCTGATTTGATACCTGCTTTTAGATTTCTCCCACTTCCTACTTTGTAAGCAGCTGCTGGCAGAAGCAGGGGAATTGCATTCATCAACAGTGCGCCCATTTTCTTTCTCTCCCTTCCTGTAGTGGAATGCCTGCAATTGGTAACAGCCACAGTATGCTACAGCTAAGTTACTGCTAAAGAAGGACATTGAGGAGTCATTTCAAAGTCCAAACTACTCTTTTTGGATAGCAGATTTTATTTCTCATATTTTGTGGCTTATAAGGTGAAAGGTATCAGTGTGACAATTGTGTAAGAACCCTTCCTGTTGATTCCCTTTCTCCCCCTTTATTTTTGCTGCTGTCATTTTGATCCATGGATGTTTAATGGACATGTATCTTTAAGTCGAGCAGGGGAAATGAGAAACTCAAAAGTTACGACATAACACTGTGCCAGCTTTTGGACAGCAGAACTCAGACTTTTCACCACCCAAGAGATTGTTGGGACTCTGTTCAATTGGTTGGCTGTGGGCAATGAATTGGCCAAATGGCTGTATTCTGCCCCGTAACAGGTGGTGATTGGGTCCTGCTTGATTTTCAAAGAGCCAGGGGAAAGGCACTTAGAGACCTGGATGTTGAGAGACAAGAACCTGCTCTCTCTCTCTGTCTCTCTCTCTGTCTCTCTCTCTCTGCCTCTCTGTGTGTCTGTAATGAACTCCAATTGGCTTTATTGGTTGGCCAATTTTAGTATGAGCTCCCTCAATGATAGCTCATTGACGGGGCCCATATAATCACCTGTGTAGGCTTTGTGAACCAGTCTTAAGTTGACTGGACTGCTAGCAACGCTGTTTGTAGCTGCTCCTGTAATATCATTATTGTAAATAAATATTGGTGTGGTGACGGAACTCCTGCCTCCCGTGGATTACTACAGTGTCTCTCTCTCTTCTCTTTCTCTCTCTGTGTCTGTCTCCCTGGGCAAGTTTAAGTGGGGGTGGACTAGGAATTGGATAATAGTTAAACTTTTGTATTTGCTGCATATTTAAATAGTTACTGTTATTAATAAACTTCATTGCATTTAATTTACAAACCCGGTGACAGTAGTTATTGCCAAAGACTTTGAGTGTTTTTCTAAGAATTATTTACTAATTTCAATTGTGTTGTGACTCCAGGTATAGTGGGCTGGAATTTACCGCACACTAATCCAGGGGTCGTAAAAATTGCAACACTTTTATGTATGCAGTGTTATAATCAAACTCTCCCAGATCATTCATAATATGCTGAAATGTATTATAAAGCTCCTAGCTTGCTTTCACATTATGGGCGGAATTCTCCGACCCCCTACAGGGCCGGGGAATCGCCCCGGGACGTCGTAAATCCCGTCCCCGCCGTGGCCAGAATTCTCCGCCACCTGGGAATCGGCGGGAGCGGGAATCACACCCCGCCGATCGGAGTGCACCCCGCGGCGATTGTCCGACCCACGATGGGCCGAAGTCCCGCCATTGACAGGCCAACCCCGCCGACATGGTTTAAACCACCTCTGTGCCGGAGGGATTGGCGGCGCGAGCGGGCCCCCGGGGTCCTGAGGGGGCGCGGGGCGATCGGACCCCGGGGGGTGTCCCCACAGTGGCCCGGCCCACGATCGGGGCCCACCGATCAGCGGGCGGGCCAGTGCCGTGGGGGCACTCTTTTTCTTCCGCCGCCACCACGGCCCCCACCATGGTGGAGGCGGAAGGACCCCCTCCACCGTGCATGCGCCGGTGGTGACATCAGCGGCCGCTGACGCTCCGGCGCATATGCGGACCGGCGAAGGCCTTTTGGCCAGCCCAGACGGCGTAGCGGCAAAGGCCATTGGTGCCAGTTTTGGCGCCATCGGCGGAGCGGGAGCCACTCCGGCGCGGGCCTAGCCCCTAAAGGTGCGGAGAATTCCGCTGGAGTGGTTGGCGCCACTCCGCTACGCCGGGACCCCCCGCCCCGCCGGGTTGGGGAGAATTTTGCCCTATAAAGCTCCTAGCTTGCTTTCACAATGCGCCTTCAAACCTGAACTGAAGAGCATCCCAAATGCTGGAGATGGTTTAGCTCTGGGGCTGTTTTAGCTCTGGGGCTGTTTTAGCACAGGGGGCTAAACAGCTGGCTTGTAATGCAGAACAAGGCCCGTAGCGCGGGTTCAATTCCCGTACCGGCCTCCCCGAACAGGTGCCGGAATGTGGCGACCAGGGCCTTTCACAGTAACTTCATTGAAGCCTACTTGTGACAAGCAATTATTATTATGCTCCCTGGATTGTTCCATAATGAATGTCAATTTAAAACAATTTTTGCTGTGAACTAACGTCCATCAAAAACTAGATTGACACTATCTAAACTTGTTGCACAGGAACTTTCAGGCAGAATAGACCTTGATCTATCAGTCTAGATTAGATTTAAATTCAGATCCCTAATGTAAAATGTTTGATGTACTGTACAACTGAGCACACTGAGCTTTGAATAGTTTATCACCTTGTATTTCTGGTCTGTTTAAAAAAAAACTACAGTCTAACCTCAACTCTGAAAGCAAGCTGTATTATTAAACCATCAGGAATGACGAAATAATTGCTGTTGTAATGTGGAAATGTTGCTTAAAAATGGGTTCTATTTTAAAAATAAAACACATTGTAAGCTCAAGTTTGTGTAAATCTGTTAAACCTGACTTTTCTAAAAACATTTCAATTTTGTTGCAGATAATTGAAGCTTCATCATTAGTAAATCACTAGTAGACAGGTCAGCGACTTTTGAATTTCCAATTTTAATTCAACATGAACATCAGCTTGTCACTACCTAGAGGGGTAAATATTTCCAACATAATTTTAAAATGGAACAGAACTAAAAATGTTTGACATTTTCAATAACTGAAACAAACTGCTTTATGGGTTAAGTAGGACCAAAAGCAGTTTTCTCCATAATTTTCTGCAACTGTTTCCTTGAAAACACTTGCTACAGTTCCACATGAGTTGGGCTACCGCCACTGCCTGGCTTGTATGTGACTAGAACATTTGTGCCAATAGACTATTTGCAGCTGAGAATTGTAATAACATGTATAATGTAAGGAATGTAAAGGGTTAACAAGATGATGTTCATGTATCTCAACACTAGATGGCACCACAGAGTAGCCATATAAAAGCCGGTGTCTCTAGGAGTTCTGGGAGAAGGTTGTGAAGAAGGCTAGTGAGAGGTTGAGATAGATTGTTAGTTGTACTAGAAAGATATAGATTTCTGCAGCATAGATTCAATAGCTGTTTTATTAGCTATTACTTAGTAAAGTGTGCAAACCATTTGAAGTAGTGTAAAATAAACTAGCTTTGTTTCAAATACATAGCTTGATGTTCTTTGTCAACACTACGGCCTTTAGGCATCTTGAAGGACTATACAAGGAACATCACAAGAATAACCTTGTGTTCATCCACCATTAACCTATAAATACCCCCATCTGCAATACCAGCTGGTTTGGGCTCAATGCTTAAACCTGGGAGGGGAATGGTCTGGACAGGTTTGGGGATCTGTTCGAGGAGGGGAGGCTTGTCAGTTTTAAGGAGTTGGCTAAGAAATTTCAACTGCCTAGAACTAGTATTTTCAGATATTTCCAAATTTGCAAATTTTCACGCATGTCTTTCCCCTCCTTTCCTTTGGCACCACCCTCTTCCGAATTAGAAACAATTTTGACTCTGGCTAGGTCAGACAGGGGGGGTCTATTTCAGACATATATGGTCATATCCTTTCAATAGATTTTACTGTTGTGTGTGAGATGACAGCAAAATGGGTCCCATTCTTAATGGTAAAATCAGAAACGAAAGCGGCACAATATCACAATGGTTAGCACTGTTGCTTCACAGCACTGGAGTTCCAAGTTCAATTCACGGCTTGGGCCACTGTCTGTGTGGAGTCTGCACGTTCTCCCGGTGTCTGCGTGGGTTTCCTCCGAGTGCTTCGGTTTCTTCCCACAAGTCCCGAAAGACATGCTTGTTAGGTGAATTAGACATTCTAAATTCTCCCTCTGTGTACCTGAACAGGTGCCAGAATGTGTCAACTAGGGGATTGTCACTGTAACTTTATTGCAGTGTTAGTGTAAGCGTACTTGTGACAATGAAGATTATTATTATTATAGGAGTGGTGCCCTCCACAGAGTCACTCACCGTCTTCATGTGCTCGGCTAAGCTGGATTCAATTTAAGGTCTTGCACAGGACGCACCTAACCAGTGCTAGGGTGAGTGGCTTCTCCTCCTCCTGACCCTGTCCCAAGTTGATAAGCTTCTGGGCCTTTTTGTTAACACCATGGCGGAGTTACTCTGGGTAGATTTGGATCCATGCCTGCTGATGGCCATATTTCGGGTGTCGGATTCGCCGGTGCTTCAGTGTGGGGTGAAGGTGGATGTCCTCGCCTTTGCCTCATTGGTAGCCCTGAGGAAAATTCTGCTTGGGTAGTGGTCTCCTACTCCGCCTAGTGCCTCGACTTGGGGGCTGACCTCAGCATTTTTCTACATGTGGAGCAGGTCAAACACACCATAGAATTATAGAACTTACAGTGCAGAAGGAGGCCATTCGGCCCATCGAGTCTGCATCGGCCCTTGGAAAGAGCACCCCACTTAAGCCCACGCCTCCGCCCTATCCCCGTAACCCCACCCAAACTTTTAGCACATTGAGGGCAGATTATCATGGCCAATCCACCTAACCTGCACATCTTTGGACTGTGGGAGGAAACCGGAGCACCCGGAGGAAACCCACGCACACACGGGGAGAACATGCAGACTCTGCACAGACAGTGACCTAAGAATCGAACCTGGAATCCTGGAACTGTGAAGCAACTGTGAGAGCCACTGTGCTAACATGCTGCTCGCCTTCAGGAGGAAGGTGGAGGGGTTTTACCTGAGATGGCAACCATTCATTTCCTTCTTTAACGGGTTAGTCAGCGTCAGCTACTGGAGGGTTATGTCCAGTTTTTGTGTCAAAGTTAATGCGTGTTTTTGCTTTTTCTCTTTATTTCTCTCTTCTATAGTGTATTCATGTTTGATCATTTGGGATAGTTTTGTTTAATATGATTTAAAAAAAATTAACATATATATTTTTTAAACTTACAAATAGTTATCGGGGTAGAGTTCCCTCTTCACTGAAATACCCAAAAGAAAAAGTAAGGATAAGAAAGCATTGAGAAGAAGCTCGTCGACAGAGCCTGAAGCTTCTCAGGGCCCAATGGCAAGTCAGATGGCAAAGTCAGATTCTATCTCTCCGACCACTCCACTACCGGCCGAGGCCCTCACAAATATCTTTGCAAGAGAAGTTGGGAATCACCGACAAATCGTGTCAGCAGATCTTAGAAGATCAATCGATGAGGCCTTGGCCCCCATTTGTGCCGCTCTGAGAAAAGCTAACAAGACCATTGAAGTCCAAGGAGCCATGATCAAGGATATGGAGGTGGCTTTGTCAGTCTATTGTGATCAGAAAGCCGCTCTGGAGCCCGACCTGACTTCGATAGCTAATGTGAATAAATCTCTGACAGCCAAGCTGAATGACCTGGAAATAAGGTCCAGGAGGCAGAACATTCAGATTGTGGGGTTGCCGGAGATGATTTAGGGCCAGGGATTACTTTTCAGACGTGTTCTGCAAGATGGGTGGTGAGGGTGAATTCACATCCCTACCTGAATTGGACTGGGCCCATCGCTCGATCTGAAGATCCACTGTGTGCGGTGATTGTGAGATTCCACAGTTTTAAGGAGGAGAGGGTACTGCGATGTGTGAGGGAACACCACGATTTCAAGTGGGATGGCCACTTCATTAGGTTGTATCAGGACATGGGCGTGGAGTTGGCGAAGAAAAGACCCACGTTTAATGGAGTGAGGGCCGTCCCGTTGTTATGGGCCAGGATTTAGAGAACCCCAAAGTGTATCATGGAGTTCACCTGACCCACAACCTTTAATAGATTGCGTATGGGGAGCACACGGTCCACTCTACAGGTGTGGTACAGCAGAAAGCGCAAAGTATTTTTGAAAGCAAAATAATGTTTATTCTATGAACTCAAGTTAACCTTTTTAAAACATCAGTGAACATCTTAGCAACCATTAATTCAAATACAACCCCCAAAGAATACAACACTAAGTAATCCTTAATAACTTCCCAAGCAACACCCAGAAGACAAAAGAAACACATTTTAACAGCAGCACATTAGGTTTACATTCAGTACTGAAAACATTTATAATTCTGAATTCACCAAATGATTAAGAGATAGTCTTTTCATGGCAGAGAGAACAGCAGTACACCTGCTTTGTCTGGCTTCAGCTCCAACACTGAAAACGAAACTAAAACACACACTGCAGAAAACAGCCTAAAACAAAAGTAAAAATCTGACAGACAGCCCAGCTCCACCCACACTCTGACATCACTGATAACACCCATTTCTTAAAGGTACATTTCTTAAACACTCATTTCGTAAAGGTACTCTTACATGACACCGTATAAAAGTGGAATCAGGTTCGGGATGGCCTCTCTTAGAATAACATTTGAGGCAAGAGATTGTTTTTTGATATATCAGACGATGCAGACGCATTTGTTAAAAGGCATACATTATATTATGGTGTAATGTGATTAATGGCTCTGTCAAGCGAATGTAGAATTGTTTGTGTTTATTGTTCTTGTTTTTTTTTTACTTGTTCTTGTCGGGGTAGCAGCATGGTTGGGTGACCTGTACGACTTCCTGCGGTTCGAGAAGATAAGGTATGAGTTAAGGGGCTCAGCAGGGGAGTTTGAAAAAAAGTGGTGGATGTTTGTGATCGTGTTTGAGGAGCTGTTTGTCGCGGGGGGGGGGGGGGGGGGGGTGAGAAAGGAGAAAAATCTGTACAAACTGTATAGTTGATTGTTGGGAAGAATGTTTCCCGGGGTGTTTATTTGCTGTAACCTACTTTGATACAAGTTTGAATAAAATGCGTTTTATTCAGAGCTGGTAGTGTATGTCCGAGTGCTCACCTTTGAATGTTGTACAGGAGTTTCACCCACAAGGTAAACCCTGTCCCTAGCCCAAACCGCTCCAGACCTCTATGAGGTATTTACACTCGACTCTGTCAAAGGCCTTTTCTGCATCCAGGGAGACAATCACCTCTGGTGTTCTCTCCCCGGATGGGGTCAGTATCAAATTCAACAGCCGTCTGATGTTTGTAGTGAACTGTCTAGCCCGTCTGGTCCTCTGCGATCACTTCTGGTACGCATTTTTTTAGTCTCTTGGCCAGGACTTTCGCAAGTGTTTTCACATCTATGTTGAGCAGTGAAATGGGTCTATATGATCTGCATTCTGTCAAGTTTTTGTCTTTCTTGGGTATCAATAATAAAATGGGCTGTGTTGGCATTGGAGGCAGGGTGCCCCTCACTAGCGAATCTACAAACATCTCCCGTAGGTGGGGCCAGGGCTGGTGCGAATCTTTTATAGAGGCCCGCCGGGAAAACATTGGGTCCCGGCACCTTCCCCGCCTGCATGGAGTTGATACTCTCCATGACCTCTCCCAGTCCTATATGTAGTTCCAACTCCCTCCATCTAACGTCCCCCATGACTGGCATGTCTGATCCATCGAGGAACCTTTGTGGGGCTTGGAGACAGCCAGTCCCTGGTAGAAGGCCTCAACCGCTTGGTTGACCTTTTTTGGTCGGTTACCAGTCCGCCTGTGCTATCTCCCTTGTGGCTGCCTGCTTTCTCAGCTGGTGAGTCAACAGGCGTCTAGCCTTCTCTCTATGACTCATAAAAGGTCCCGCGTGTCTGACAGAGTTGGTGCGCTGCCTTCCTGGCGGATAGCAGGTTAAAGTCCATTTGTAGCTTTTTCCTTTCTGCCAGAAGCTCTACGGTCGGGGCCCTGCCGTATTTTCTGTCGACCTCCAGGATGCACCTCCGACTGTTTGGGGCTGGGCCGGGAGTCGTGTAGCGTGTCAGGGAACGTCATTTTTGCATCGATCATCTTGGGGGCACCATTCCCTGGCGAGGCTATCATCCGAAAGCCCGGATGCCCGGGTCTCCAAGTTGGACCCTGGATCCTCCGGCAAATCTGCATGAAGGCACGCTTGGCCCAGCCATTCCAATGGGTGGAGAGGTGCAGCTGGCGGAAGCTTCTGATGCTCCTGGACCGTGATGCGTAGCTGGGCCAGTCTCTCAATTTTACCATCCAGGCCTGGCCACCATACATAGCTCCTGGCTAGCATTTTCATCATTTTTTAAAAATGAATTTAAAGTCTCCAATTATTTTTTCTAATTAAGGGGCAATTCTCTGTAACCAATCATGGCTCGGGCCCAGTGACTCGGGCCGGGGCCCTGTACTATTATTAAAATCAGCCTGATGGACTGCTGTTTGTAAGCAACTGGGGTCATTGTTGTGCCCACGATGGCTAGTGGTTCCCCCCGTGTATGTTGCTAACCTCACCTCGGTGTTCCTCAAGTTCAAATGTTGGATTCCCGTCCTGATCTTTTTGAATATCTGCCATCCTATCACTGAGATTGCAGCCCCGTGTCCAGTCCCATTTCTAGTGGTTCACAATTCACCTGCACGGCGATTTTGATGGGGCCAACGTGCTGTGCAGCAATGCAATTCAACTGCATGCACTCATCTTCGTCGGGCTGCCCTAGGTAGATTGTCCTACTCGAGATGGGTGCCTCCTTCGACTCGGGTGATGCTTTTGTTGGCTGACCTGGTATTGCCGGTCCCTGATGTTTCTCTGGCCACAGGTTCAGGGGAGATGTCTCACCTGGCTGCAGCGGCCCTCAGCCAACGGGCTTGGCCCCAACAGTGTTCAGGCAGGGGCAGGAGCCCAATGGTTCCACTCCTAGGGGACACCACCCGTCTGAATGGGGAGGTGTCCTGTACTATGCAACTCCCTGTGACTTCCTTCTCCACATTCTCCCGTGGGAGGGAGATCTCACTTGCCCTTTTTAGGTCCAAAGATTGTTTGGCCAGCAATTTCCACTGGGTTGCCATGTTGTTTACTTCACACACAAGGTGTTCTTGTAGCATCTCGGGTAGTTGCAGTGTTTTGCCAGTTTGTGTAAATGTGTCTGTAACTCAGTAACAGGCTCCCCTAGGGTTCTCTTGGTCGTATTGAATTGGTATCTTTGGGCAATGACTATCGACTTGGGGTCATAACAGTTCGTTATGAGTGCCACCAATTCCTCAAATGTCTTGGAGTTTTGCTGACATTGAGAGAGAGATTGTTGGCATTGCACCATGCAATTAGATTCTCTATCTTCCTCCTGTACTCATCATTGTTTGAGGTCCGACCTACTATGGTTGTATCATCAGCAAACTTGTAGATGGAGTTGGAGCCGAATTTTATCACGCAGTCGTGTGTGTATAGGGAGTATAGTAGGGGGCTATGTATGCAGCTATGCAGGCCCCGGTATTGAGGACTATCGTGGAGGAGGTGTTGTTGTTTATACTTACTGATTGTGGTCTGTGGTTCAAGAACTCAAAGGTCCAGTTGCAGAGGGAGGAGCCAAGTCCTAGGTTTTGGAGTTGGAGTTTTGACATCAGCTTGGCTAGGATTATGCCACTGAAGGCAGAGCTGTAGTCAATGAATAGGAGTCCTTGTTGTTGAGATGCTCCGGGGATGAGTATAGGGCCAGGGAGATGGTGTCCGCTATGGACCGGTTGCGGCGGTATGTGAATTGCAGTGGATCAAGGCATTCTGGGAGTATGGAGTTGATGTGTCTCATGACCAACCTCTCGAAGCACTTCATAATGATCAATGTCAAGACCACCGGACGATAGTCGTTGAGGCACGTTGTCTGGTTCTTCTTTGGCATCGGTATGATGATGGTCTTCTTGAAACAGGTGAGAAACTCGGAATGAAGTAGGGAGAGGTTGAAGATGTCCATGAACACACCCGCCAGTTGGTCCATGCAGGATCTGAGTGCACGACCAGGGACTCCGTCAAGAATCGCTGCTTTCCGTGGGTTCACTTTCAAGAAGGCCGATCTAACTTCTGAGGCTGTAACGGTAGGTATGGGTGTGTCCGAGGCTGCTGGGGTAGTTGACAACCGTTTGTGGGATTTCTGTTCGAAATGAGCACAGAATGCATTGAGTTCATCGGAGAGGGGTGCGCTGCTGTCGGAGATTCTACTCAGCTTTGCTTCGTAGCCTGTTACGTTGTTTAAGCCTTGCCACAACCAACGGGAGTCGGTGTCATTGGTCTATGGCGCAAGCTTAGTCTGATATTGTATCTTGGCGTCCTTGATGGCATTGGAAAGGTTGTACCTAGATTACTTGTATAGGTCAGGGTCGCCTGTCTTGAACGCCTCAAACCTGGCCTTTATTGGGTTTGAATCTGCCGGTTAAACCATGGTTTTTGGTTGGGGAACGTACAAATACCTTCTTTGGCACGCAATCTTCTACACACTTACTGATGAAGTCTGTGACGGTGGTGGCATACTCGTCTAGCTTGGCCGCTGAGTTCTTGACTATGGACCAGCCCACTGACTCCAAGCAATCCAGTTGGTGCTCTTCCATTGCCTCGGACCAGCATTGCACAACCTTCTTAACCAGATGTTCCTGCTTATGTTTCTGCTTCTATGCAGGAGGAGCACCATCTTGTAGTCTGATTTTCCGACGTGCGGTCGGGGGATGGAACGATAGGCGCCCTTGATGGTTACGTAGCAGTGGCCAAGGATGATGGTCCCCCAGTGGAGGCGGAGGTTGACCTGGTTGAAGTCCCCGGCCATGATGAACAAGGCCTCCGGGTGTTCTGTTTCACTGTTATTTATAACAGTGTACAATTCATCAAACGCCTTCTTTATTTCCGCCTGGGGGCGAGGTAGACCGCTGTGATGATAGCAGACATGAACTCTGTGGAAGAATGCCTCATCTTCGTGCACGAGGTTGGGGCTGATACAGCTGAAGGTGGAGTATAGGGCGCACCTCACAAAGGCGAGGATGAGCAGATTCCTTGAGAGGGTAGAGGATGTTTGTGAGCATTGCGGGGGCGGGAGGGGGGGCCCGCGAACCACATTCATATGTTTTGGTCCTGTCCAAAGCTGGAGGGGCATTGGAGAGTGGTGTTCAGGGTAATTTCGAAGGTGGTACATGTGAAGCTTGAGCCGGGTCCTCTGGAGGCCATATTCGGTGTATTGGATTGGTCGGGGTTGGAAGCGAGTGCAAAGGCTGATGTTTTAGCCTTTGCCTCATTGATCGTCCTGACGTGGCAGGGGGATCTGTTGGAGTTTTTAACACTTGAGAAGGTGAAGTTTGGGTTGAGGGGAAGGATGGAAGGGTCTACAATTCATGGGCTTTGTTCATCATGCACTTTCAAGAATTGGATGACATCGAACATTGGGGGAGGGGGTTAGACTGTCTATGTTGTTGGTGACTATGTATGGGTGGATGGTGGATTTCTGATTCCTTTTCTTTGATGTTTGTATTTAAAATGTTGGGTGTTGTTTGGGGGTTGGTGGGAGTAGGAGATTGTTGGCCAGGGGATTGATATTGTATTTGTTACCGTTGATAGTTGGTGGTTTTAAATTTGAATGAAAATGTGAAAAAGGAGGAGAATAATAATATATTTTTAAAAATGAACTCCTGTGGAAGGTAGTTTGAGCGGCACATGACAGTCAGATATTCCAAGGCCGGGGAGCAGTCGTTCGCTAGGGTCACCACGTCTAAGCACAAGGAGGAGTTGACGAGGGGGCAAACCCTTCCACTTTTCACCTTGCTCACCGTGGGTCTATTTGGTGAATTGAGAAGCCCTCAGGTTATATGGCACATTCCTCGGAGTCAGGGGTGAGCCATGTCTCTGTGAAACAGACCACACAGCAGTCTCTCACATTCTTCTGTGAGATAAGTCTAGTGGTAAACTCATCCAGCTCGTTTTGATCACTTGGACGTTTACCAGGTGTATGCTGGGGAGAGGAGGCTTGAACCCGCGTTGTTTTAGTCTCACCTGCAGACCGCCGCGTTTTCCTCGCTTGTGAGGTCAGCGACTGCTTCTGGATGATCCCGGGATCTGACGGGAAAAGTCTGACCTTGTGGAAAGTAAGTGGTTGCATCTGGCGAGGTCCCGGGCACGGTTGTGATTTCAGGGTCGCTTGGGGGGGGGGGGGGGGGGGGGGGGGGGGGGGGGGGGGGGGGTGGGGGGGGGGGGGGGGTGTGGGGGTGGCGGGGGGGGTGGGGGGGGGGTGCATGTTCATGATCTGATCATGCCTGGGTGGACAGTGAGGATGGGTTGACCTTTCTGCATGTTCGGGTCCTCGGATGGGGTCTGCTGTTTTGGGGGTGTTTAGTCTGGGAGTGGGTCGCTGACAGGGTCTTCCTGGATTTTATTTTATCCTTGATGTCAATATTGTGATCAATGAGGAGCTACGAAAAGGTGAGTCAGAAGTAGTTTATTTCCTACTGACAGCTAGGAAATACATCAACATTCCAAGTCCTAGCCAGGGCCATCATGAGATGCTGTCTCCCTCCTGGGCTGATTTTTAACTCGGGGAAATTACAAACCCAATATTGGGCCCCTCAGCGGGGGAGTTCATACTCTACGGACCTCACGGGGAGATCGATGGAGTTATACCCATGGGGGTTAGAACAATACTCCAAAACAAAGCATCTTTAGTGCTTGCATTAGAAGGAGTGCCATTGGCAAGTAGCCAGTGCATTGTCAACTGAAGTGGGAGTGACTATTTTTAAGCAGAGCTCTCGGATGTCTGTTGCTATCTTTTCCCTACTGTAATGCTTTGAATTACAATGATGCTGTGCAGATTATCACTCACACTGTGTCTCTCAGGAGTCCACTTACCTGCACTGTGCCCCCTATCAGAATGATTGATGAAAAACATATTATATCTTAACAAAGAAAAATGAACAAAGTCATTATTAAATATTTTAGGTGCTAAAACAATTTCATTTAACATGCAAGAATGACCTAATGTGTGCAAAACGATGACATTATAGGTAGCACTTGCAATTACTCATCAAGCATTGCAACTGCAGATAAAAATTGCTGTTCATTTATATTTAAGTGATAAATGAAAATTTACTCCTTTAGCATTACCTTGCTAATTCAGTTTCAATTTCAACCTCAGAAATGTCTCGGCATGCTGCATTTGATATGGTTCCTACAGCATCTCACATAAATTATGTTTATGTCTGAGATTGCAGCACCTGACAACTGGCCAAATAAATGTAATCAGTTCTATCTGCATATTCAAGACCACTGGGCCTGAATTGAGTGCAGCCATTGACAACTCCGAGGGACTGTTTTATTAATCAAATGCGCAAACTCTTCTGGCTGACTGCATCAGAGGGACTATGCTTCCACCTCAGCAATAAAGGAACAGGACAAGGTAGCAGATTTCCATCCATCATTGGGACAGTAAGCTTATTGTGAAGGGCTGTAATTCAAAGCCTGCATACAGATAGCTTTATTATACAAAATCAATTAAAAACTGAACTAAACGGATACATCATACAGCCCCTCACACACAGACACACATCCACACAAAGACACACACAGACACACACACATCTTTTTCGGTGCACTGACGTTAATGAAATGTTCTCTGCAAATTTTAAGTGAGGCAACTGCTTTAGAAGTGGATAAATTGAACAGTGCAATATTGCATTGTACAGTGAGATCATTTGAATATTTTTACTGAAACATGCACAGTGAATTGGATAGATTGTAGAATTAAATTTATATACTGTAGCATGGCAGTAAATTACATTCATTCTGTATGCATCAGGTAGTAAATTGCAAATGTAGGTTATTTCATTTTTATAGCTAACTTTTAGTGGGGAGTCCACTGGGAGTTTGTATATGCAATTGTCCCGTGCGAGGCCCAGCCTGGGTGTTTCAATAATTACTCTGGAGTTAAAAGTGATTGTTTTTCCTTCTAAGTCTTTCAGAGTAAAGACCAGGGTAAAACTGGCAGAACCATCCGAAGTTAGCGAATTTAATCGCTTCTGTCGGATGGTTCCCATCGCAGAAGAAGTTAGCCCTTCTGGATAATTGCTGGGTAACCCTTACCTGAGAACTTCCAAGAGAGTTTCCCCAGCATATCATTGGGTAACCACCTAAATGCGATGCTGGGGAACCAGGAAGTTATGGGCCTAAATGGTGGATGAAGAGGGAAGCGGATTACTGATTGGCATTGTATGAGGGATAGCAGAATTCTCATTCAAAACAATAGAGTAAGAAAACGATGGCAACGAATCCAACTTTTCTGGATGGTAGACAGATCAAGCTAGAGCTGATAGTGAGAGGGAGTGGATGAGGAAATACATACAATCCAAAAGTCATTTGTAGTACAGGGTGAAACCATTCGGCCCATCAAATCTCTTCCAGCTCTCTACAGAGCAATCCAGCCAATCCCTGCATTCACCTGCGCAATTCCTAGAGGAAGTGGGTGTCAGGCAGGAAAGGCAGTAGCAGGTGGGTCAGGAGGTCAGACTACCGGGGGACACATAAAGAGCTGAAAGTTGAGCTATTTTGTCATATTGCCTCTTTGTAATGTGTTTCTAGGACTGAGTGTAGAAATTTAGGATGAAGTTGGCTGGGAACTGTTTTGGCCTTTCTGTTTATTTATTGGTAATCTAGTCATGGCCACCAGAATAAACAACGTGACTGACCTGGACAAATCAGAAGGGAAAGAGAAAATCTACATGCTACATTCATGTAAAGAAAGCTTACATGTATAAATATGTTTAAATAAAAGGAGATACACATCATGAATAAACACAGTAACATTAGTCACCTGCTGGTGGTGCTGCTGGGCTATTATAAACTAGTGTTGACAGAAACTCAGGGCTAACTGCAGCCCACAGAATTATAAAACCTCAGAATGCTAACAGCACAGAAGAAGGCCCTTTGGCCCATTGTGTCGGTGCTGACCCTCTGAAGGAGAAATTCAGTTTGTGTCTCTCCCCTGTCTTTTCCTTGAAGCCTCACAGATTTTACTTTTTCAGATAATGATCCAATTCCAATCTTGAAAACCTCAATGGACCCTGCCTCCACCACACTCTCAGACAGCGTATTCCAGATCCTAACCACTCGCTGTGTGAACCGGTCTCCACCACACTCTCAGACAGTGTATTCTAGATCTTAACCACTCACTGTGTGAACCGGTCTCCACCACACTCTCAGACAGTGTATTCTAGATCTTAACCACTCACTGTGTGAACCGGTCTCCACCACACTCTCAGACAGTGTATTCTAGATCTTAACCACTCACTGTGTGAACCTGTCTCCACCACACTCTCAGACAGTATTCCAGATCCTAACCACTCGCTGTGTGAACCGACCTCCACCACACTCTCAGACAGTGTATTCCAGATCCTACACACTCGCTGTGTGAACCGGTCTCCACCACGCTCTCAGTGTATTCCAGATCCTAACCACTCGCTGTGTGAACCGACCTCCACCACACTCTCAGACAGTGCATTCCAGATCCTAACCACTCGCTGTGTGAACCGACCTCCACCACACTCTCAGACAGTGCATTCCAGATCCTAACCACTCGCTGTGTGAACCGACCTCCACCACACTCTCAGACAGTGCATTCCAGATCCTAACTACTCGCTGTGTGAGACTGCTCCAATGACTTACAGATAACAGATTTGTAAGTAAAAACACAATAACAGTTTATTTACAAGAAAGTAGTTAAAACAAGCAATAATTAAACTAGATAATGACCAACTAATCTAGACCAGGCCAAATAACATTGATACTGGGTTATCCAGAGGCCAAACCAAAGAGCACATCTGCCGGGGGTGGGGGGGACGGGGGGGGGGGGGGGGGGGGGGGGGGGACAATAATATCAAAGGACAGCAGAAAAATAAAGGAAAACATAAGGAAAAGCAGGTTAAAATAGGAGGATCCTTGCAAATCTCTGAAAGGAGAATATGGCCGGAATTCTCCGGTCGTTGAAATTCTCTTTTCCCGCTGGCAGTGCATCGCTACCTGTGAGTTTCCCAGCGGCGTAGGGTGGCTTCGATGGGAAATCCCATTGATAAGCGCTGGAAAGAGAGAATCCCGCTGCCAGCGAATGATGCATTGTCGAGAAACCCGGGCTGGGGGATCGGAGAATCCCGCCCAATATACAGCTTGTGTAAGGAAGAAAAGGTAAGGGGAGTTTACTTTTCTTTAAAATGCTAAGAGCTCAAGTAAAGCAATGAATTTATTCAGTTCTGGGAGAAAGCATTTCCAAAGAGAGTGGGTGAGACAATGGAGAGATGAGGGGATAGAATACATTTAAGGAAATTGTAAAATTTATGTGAGGGGATAGCTGTTTAGATCTCCCAGCAGACAGCAGGAATAGCTGGTCAGAACTCCCAGAAAGCAGTGCGGTCAAAGACAGAGCTGAAGAACCAGCTGTTTCCAACCTCAGAGGACACCCCAAAGCAAAGGCAATGTGTAGTTAAATAAAATTACTGGGATTCTATAGATTTTGAAATCTATAGGGAGTTGCTACACCGAAAAGGGGACGGTTAGCTTTGAAAGTTATGATCTTAAGGTCACCTGGCGGCAGCCATGAGGTGAGTGGTCGCACACAACGTGGCTCCCACTTGGAGACTTGCTTTTTGTCTCTTTTTACCGGGTAAATGGGTGTTGTGGTGGGAAGAGAATGGAAATAATTGAAGCTTGGGGTTTCTCCTCTGGTGTGGAATGTCTGCAGGATATAACACGAGGCAACAATCGAAGGCCCCGTTGGAGATTCAGAGGACCCTCGTGGTGAAGCGGAAGAGAACATGGCGAACCTCGCTGTGTCATCGACGCCATCCCAATTGCCGACGGAGAAGCTAATGGATTTCATCATTGGAGAATTCTAGAAATATAGACAACAATGCGGAAAGACCTGGCCAAGGTGATTGAGGTGGCCATAGCTCCCCTTTGCGTGCTGATGGAAAGGGTGGAGTGGCATATGGAGTCGCAGAGTGCGACGATTCGGGAACTGGAGAAAAGATGTCGGACCACAGCGACTGGATTGTCTCCTTAGCAGTAGAAGTATCTGTGGTGAATCACAGTCCGTGTAATTCACACTGTTATTATATATGATGTACTGTGTCTATGTAAGCTCGGTATACGAGCAGTTGCGTGCTCTGCCCATAGGGGGAGATGAGGAGTTATACTGGGCTCCACCCTTGGTTCCGCCCATGGCTCCACCCATGGCTCCTCCCACTAACCGGAAGTTAAAGCTTGGCAGTCGTGAGCCTGCCTGCCAGTTCATCTCGTTGCAGGCAGGCTCTGTTGTAAGACTATTAAAACCACTGTTCACTTCCAAATACGTGTCGTGTGAATTGATGGTCACATCAATTTAATAGTCTTAGGAAACAAGAAGAAATCAAAGAAACAACTATGGAATCAGCCCTCAAACCTGACCGACTAGAACTCGACCCGCAGGCTGCAGAGGCAAGAGAAATCTTTCAGCACTGGCTTAGATATTTCAAGGCCTACCTGGCTGAATCAAGTACTGCTGAAACTACAGAGGAGCAGAAACTCAGTCTACTGCACGCAAGGGTGAGCCACCGTATATCTTCTCAACTCAATAGTACCAACTTGTATACGGGGGCACAAGCCATGCTAGATGGAATGTACATGAGGCCCATCAACGAGGTCTACGCGCACCATATTTTTACGACCCGCCGCCAGCGCTCCGTGAAGTCGTTGGAAGAATTCCTGCGGGAGTTAAAGAGTTTAGCTCGGGACTGTAATTACCGGGCTGTATCAGCCGAACAGCACATGGAACTTGCCGTTAGAGATGTGTACGTGGCAGGCCTCAGATCGAATTATGTGCACCAGCGGTTGCGAGAAAAAGGGGCCCAGGCACAGTTGAACTAGCTACCACTATGGAGGTCTCATTCCGCAGCCCCATCCTGGGCCCCCGACCTGCGACTGCCCCAGGCCTGCACCGCGCGGCCACCCAGCCATCACGCAGCCCCAGTGTGCCATTTTTGCGGACAGCCCCAGCACCTACGGCAGCACTGCCCAGCCCGTAACGTGACCTGCAGCAGCTGCGGTCGCAAAGGACACTATGCCCGGGTCTGCCTGGCAAAGCAGGCCCCATCTCCTAACTCCCCCGCAGCCCTGAGCACTCGTTTCCAGAATCCACAGGCCCCGAGATGCTGCGGCCTGTACTCCGACTCCGCCCCCAAACGACACGTGCGACTCATGGGGGCCGCTATCTTGGGCGCCATCTTCCTCGCCGCCCGCTACGTGCAATCCACGGGGGCGGCCATCTTCTTCCAACTCAGAAATTCGTCTCGAAGAAAACGAATTCAGAGGGCAATCATCATGGGGCCACTCTAGCACAGCTGAACGAGCCGACGACTACCCGCAACTCAGCGCAGTGACACTGGACCAGTCGCGTCCAAAACACCTCCGAAAGTCAGTGATGACCGTTCAAATCAACGGATACAGGACACCGTGCCTCTTCGATTCCGGGAGCACCGAGAGCTTCGTACACCCAGAACTGGTAAGACGCTGCTCGCTCCCTATTTTCCTGCACGGCAAACTATCTCCCTCGCTTCAGGCTCCCACTCTGTTCACCTCAAAGGGCGCACCGTCGCGACCCTAATGATCCAGAGCACCAGCTACTCAAACTTCCAGCTGTACGTGCTCCCTGAACTCTGCGCCCCACTCCTACTGGGACTCGACTTCCAGTGCAACCTCAAAAGCCTCACATTCAGCTTCGGCGGGCCCTTTCCCCCACTCACTATCTGCAGCCTCGCCACACTAACAATCGACCCCCCTTCACTCTTTGCCAATCTCACGCCGGACTGCAAACCCATAGCCACGCGCAGCAGGCGATACAGCCTGCAGGACAGGGTGTTTATCAGAACCGAGGTCCATAGGCTCCTACGTGAGGGGATCATAGAGGCCAGTAACAGCCGCTGGAGAGCTCAGGTGGTGGTCGTCAAGATCGGGGAAACAATTCCGAATGGTAGTGGACTATAGCCAAACCATTAATTGGTTCACGCACCTTGACCCGTATCCCCTCCCCAGAATTGCAGACATGGTGAATCAGATTGCCCATTATAAAGTCTTCTCCACGGTGGATCTGAAGTCTGCATACCACCAGCTCCCAATCTGCCCGGAGGACCGCCACTACACGGCGTTCGAGGCCGACTTCCGCCTCTTCCACTTCCTCCGGGTTCCCTTTGGCGTCACTAATGGGGCCTCAGTGTTCCAAAGAGCAATGGACCGAATGGTGGACCAGTACGGGCTGCGGGCCATGTTTCCGTACCTGGATAACGTCACCATCTGCGGCCACGACCAGCAGGACCACGACGCTAACCTCGATCGATTTCTCCAGACGGCCCAGAAGCTCAACCTCACGTATAACACGGAGAAATGCATTTTCCGCACGACCAGGTTAGCCATCCTCGGCTATGTCGTGGAGAACGGAGTCCTGGGCCCCGACCCGGACCGTATGCGCCCCTTCTTAGAACTCCCTCTCCCTCATTGTCCCAGGGCCCTCAAAAGGTGCCTGGGATTTTTCTCTTATTATACCCAGTGGGTCCCTCAGTATGCGGACAAAGCCCGCCCACTATTTAAGGCCACACTCTTCCCTCTATCGGATGAGGCTCGTCAGGCCTTCACTTGGATCAAGGAGGACATCGCCAAAGCAGTCATGCGGGCGGTGGATGAATCCGTCCCTTTTCAGGCAGAGAGCGATGCCTCAGAGGTCGCTCTCGCAGCCACACTAAATCAGGCAGGGAGACCAGTCGCCTTCTTCTCCTGAACCCTCTCCGCTTCGGAACTTCGACACTCCTCAGTGGAAAAGGAAGCACAAGCCATCGTGGATGCTATACGATACTGGAGGCACTACCTCACAGGTAGGAGGTTCACCCTCATCACCGACCAAAGATCGGTTGCCTTCATGTTCGACAACTCTCAAAGGGGCAAAATCAAAAATGATAAGATCCTACGGTGGAGGATCGAACTCTCCACCTACAAGTACGACATTATGTACCGACCGGGGAAGCTCAACGAGCCCCCAGATGCCCTGTCCCGCGGTACGTGCGCCATCGTGCAAGACGACTGCCCGAAAGCTATCCACAATGACCTCTGCCACCCGGGGGTCACCCGGCTCGCCCACTACGTCAAAGCCCGAAATCTGCCTTTCTCCACCGAGGAGGTAAAAGCCGTCACCAGGGATTGCCCTGATCTCTGCAGAGTGCAAACAGCACTTCTATTGACCAGACAGGGTCCACCTGGTCAAGGCCTCCCAGCCCTTTGAACGCCTCGCTATCGATTTCAAAGGGCCACTTCCCTCGACCAATAGGAATGCGTACTTCCTGAACGTCATCGACGAGTTCTCTCGCTTTCCTTTTGCTATCCCGTGCCCCGATATGACCTCCCACACAGTCTTTAGGGCCCTGCACAGCATCTTCACCCTGTTTGGTTTCCCCAGCTATGTACACAGCGACAGGGGTTCGTCCTTTATGAGCGACGAGCTGCGTCAGTACCTGCTCGACAAGGGCATCGCCTCTAGCAGGACTACCAGCTACAACCACAGGGGGAACGGGCAGGTGGAGAGGGAGAACACGACAGTCTGGAAGACCGTCCTACTGACCCTCCGGTCCAGGAATCTCCCGACCTCCCACTGGCAGGAGGTCCTCCCCGATGCACTCCATGCTATTAGGTCCCTCCTATGTACGGCCACCAATCAGACCCGTCACGAGCGGCTATTTGTTTTTTCCAGGGGCACTACCACGGGGGTTTTGCTCCCAGCATGGTTGAAGACACCGGGCCCGGTTCTCCTCCGGAAGCACGACCGGACCAACAAAACTGACCCACTCGTAGAGAGAGTGCTCCTACTCCATTCAAACCCCCAATACGCCTTCATAGAGTACCCTGACGGCCGTCAGGACACTGTATCCCTCCGGGACCTAGCGACTGCAGGATCCAACTCTAACACTACCTCCGCTGAGATACCCCTCGCACTATACCCCTCCCAGCGCCCGGCTCCCCCACGCCTGCAGTTTCGCTGCCCGTGCTCTGCGCCCTTTGGGTTTCCAGCGCTCCCCGTCACCAGTCAAACCAGTCGGATACGAAGATCTGACCGAATCATCCCCGGAGTCCGCCATGGTCCCCTCGCCGACCGCCACCACCCAGCCACCAGAAGAGGCTGCATCCCCGGTGCTTCATCGATCTCAGAGGACGACTCGGCCGCCGGACCGACTCAATTTGTGATTTATAACCTGTAAATTGTAACTTGTAACTCGTAATTTGGATTTCGTAGACACATCACCCCCGCTGGACTCAATTCTTTTACAGGGGGTGAATGTGGTGAATCACAGTCCATATAATTCACTGTTATTATATATGATGTACTGTGTCTATGTAAGCTCAGTATACGAGCAGTTGCGCGGCTCTGCCCATAGGGGGAGATGAGGAGTTTGTACTGGGCTCCACCCTTGGCTCCGCCCATGGCACCTCCCACTAACCGGAAGTATAAAGCTTGGCAGCCGTGAGCCTGCCTGCCAGTTCATCTCATCGCAGGCAGGCTCTGTTGTAAGACTATTAGAACCACTGTTCACTTCCAACCACGTGTCGTGTGAATTGATGGTCACATCAGTATCAATGTTGGTGGAGGCCCACAAAGTCTTGAAGGCCAGAGTGGATGACCAAGGGAACCGGTCCAGATGTCAGAACCTTCAGATAGTCGGGCTACAGGAGGGCATTGAGGGTACAGGCACCACCGAGTATGTGGCAGAGATGTTAGGGAAATTGTTCGTGGTGGGGGTCTTCATGATGTCCAAGGTGGACCGGGCCAACCTGTCACTGTGCCAGAAGCCGAGATTCGGGGATCCGCCGCGGGCAATAATTGCCCATCTACACAAGTATTTGGACAAGGAATGAATTTTAAAGCGGGCAAAGGCCACACGAGAGAGTAGCTGGGAGGGACACTCGATTCGAATTTATCAGGATTTCGGGGCTAACCTGGCTAAACATCAATTGGTGCTCTTCAAGTTCAAAGTACAGTTCGGAATGCTGGACCCGGCACAACTGTGGGTCACGTTTAAGCGCAGAGACCATTATTTCAAAATGCCGGAGGAGGTGAGTGACTTTGTGAGGATGAATGGTCTGGGCGAGAACTGACTCTGGTTATGAGAAGTTATGGAGTTTTTGAATTGTTACAGGTTCATATGTCTGTTTCTGACCATTTTCGATGGGCTACCGGCCGTGTTGCCTCCGAAGAATGGCACAGCGGCAGCACGACTGGTAGATGCCAGGAAATCCCTCTTCTGAGATCTCTCTGGCTCGCCATGCCTTGAGAGGTGTCACAATCTGAATCCCACCCATTGGATTTTGCTAATCTGTATATTAGAGTGAGGCAGCTAGTCTCACTCTAATATGTAGCTTGCCTGATATACCAAGGCTCTGAGATATAACCCCATCACCTCGGAGACCTCAGGCGAGTCCCATTCAGTGCTGGTCCCCACAAATGGGGAGCAGATGGAACAGCACTTGGAGGCGGGCTCCCAGGTGGTTGTCTGCTAGTCAGGGTGGTACCCTAGCACTGCTGGTGTCACCTTGGCATAGCTGGTCTGGCACCACCACCTGGGTGCTAGGCTGGCACTGCTAAGGTGCCCAGTTGGCACGGCCAGCTGGCAGGGATGGTGCAAGACTGGCATTTTCCTGTGGTGGGGATTGGGCCGGAGCGTGCCCTGTCCATGTGGCTGCAGCCTCCCCACCCCGAGGACCCTCTTATAGGGGCTTTGGGGCATCTCAAGGTTGCGTCAGAGGTTGAGAGATTAGGATACGTCAGTGCAGGAGATGGGACTAAGTGCATCCTAGGCGGGGCGTTCGCCACTAAGGCCCTGGATTGCAACAAAATCCCGTTAGATAGAGTGGTGTTAGATAGTTAGATGTTTTGGCCTTAACTACTTCCTGAGGTACCAAATTCCAGAGGCTTACCACTCATTGGATGAAGAAATTTCTCCTCATCTTAGTCCTAAATGGTCTACCTCATACCCTCAGACTGTGACCCCTGGTTGTGGACACCCTCACCATCAGGAACATCCTTCCTGAATCTACCCTGTCTAGCCCTGTTGGAATTTTACAGGTTTCTATGAGATCCCCCCTCATTATATACTCTTAACCAACTCAATCACTCCTCAAATGTCAGCCCTGCCAAAACAGGAATCAGTCTACCATTTGCCTTCTTTACTGCCTGCTACACCTGCATGATTACCTACAGTGACTGGTGTACGAGGGCACCCAGGTCTTGTTGCACAGTCTCCTCTCTCAATCTATAACGATTCTGATAATAATCTGCCTTCCTGTTTTTGCTACCAAAGTGGATAACTTCACATTCTTCCACATTATACTGAATCCGTTATGCATTTGCCCACTACTCAACTTGACCAAATCACATTGAAGGGTCTCTGCATCCTTCTCAGAGCTCACCCTCCCCACCAATTTTGTGTCATCTGTAAATTTGGAATTATTATATTCAGTAAAAAATGGAAATATTACATTCAGTTCCCTCATCTAAACAATGAATATATATTGTGAATAGCTGGGGTCCCAGGACTGATCCCTGCGGACTTAAAGAAGATGATTAGCAGTAGAGAAAAGAAGCAGATGGTTATCTTTCCATTCCTGGATAATCTGGTGTGGATGGTTAAACCAGTTCCCTGCCATATCCTTCCATGGCTCCTGGCGGGATAGCAAGTGCATACCTTCATGATTCACTTCATAGACACGGAGGGAATAGAATTATTTTCTGTTAATAAACACTGTTGGCTGCTCAGATCATGCCTTGATGGTATAAGGGTGCAGTGGGCTGGTTTAGCTCACTCTGCTAAATCGCCGGCTTTGAAAGCAGACCAAGCAGGCCAGCAGCACGGTTCGATTCCCGTACCAGCCTCCCCGGACAGCCTTCATTGAAGCCTACTCGTGACAATAAGTGATTTTCATTTCATTTTTCATTTTCAAGTCGATGTCCCTTGGACTTATGGCTGTGGAGTTGAGAGTTACGCCATTAGGAATGGCACCAAAAGTGGAGGCGAAAGAACTCAGGTGGTTGAGCAACTCAGTAGCTACAGAAATGTTGTAATAAACATAGGGTTTAGGCTGGACAGTTTGTATTTTGAAAGTACAGCTATAAGTGAATTTGGGGATGGTATTTTCTGGGGCTGGATACAAAAGGAGTTAGGGCTGAGGCGTGGAAAGAGGATTATGGGTGGCGAGTAACACATGAAAGTGCTCAGTGATAGTTTTGTCTGGAATTGATGTACAAAGGGATCGCAGATGGCAAGGTCAAGGGCGTGACTATGAGTTTGGGTTGGGGAGTTTACATGGAGAGGGAGCCTTAGGGAAGATAAGAAGACAGTGAACTTGGAAGAGAGAGAATATGATGAGTTGAGATGTTGTTGAAATTGCAAAAGATGAGAAGTCATTCAAAGCAGAGGTTGAGGAGGGAAAACAGTGAAGATATCTCCGTGGTGACATAAATCGCCATTGAGCGGAACAAAAAAAATCTAAACAGTAAAGAGCAGTCAAAGGATAGATGGGCCCAATTAGGGACCAAAAAGGAAATCTCCCTGGCTGGTAGATGGCATAACTGAGGTAGTAAATGTGCACTATGTACGTGTCTTCATTAAAGAATAGGACGCTGTCATGGTCACAGTGGAGGAAGTAGTACAGAAATTGGATAGGATAGAAATAGATAAAGACGAGGTGCTTAAAAGGTGGCAGTGCTCAGAGTGGAAACATCACTTGGTTTGGATGGGACTCTTCCGAGGTTGCTATGGGAAATGAGGGCAGAATTGGCTGTGGCATCCACCACAGTCTTCCAATCCTCCTTCGCTATGGAAACAGTATCAGGCGACTGAATGATTCCAAATGTTCAAACAAAGGAGAGAGATAAACCTGGCAATCCACAGGCCAAAACACTTAATGTCAGGGAAGAAGAAACTTTTAGAGACAATAATCCAAACGAAAATTAATATTCACGAGGGAAAAGTTGGTTCAATAAATGACAACTTGTACAGGTTTGTTCAAGACGAATCATGATTCACTCACTTGATTGGATTAATTGATTAAATAAAGGAGATTGTTGGAGAGGGTAGTGCAGTTAATGTCCTGCAGATGGCCTTTAAAAACATGTTTGATACATCGCAACATATGAATCTAGTAACAGGAATAGGCAATTTAATACAACAACCCTGCCAACCATTCGATGGGAACAGGGCTGAGTGCACCGAGAGGAAGCATGGCGGAGGACCGGACCTCTGGCTTGTTGACCCAGCGGTCGACAGAGCAGCTGATGCAAGTTGTCTAGGAGGGCTTCGCCAAGCAGAAGCAGGACTGCTTGGACCCGATTAAAGAGGCAATTTCGCAGCTGGAACTTAGATTGGATGCCCAAGATCAGGCGATCCAGAAAGTAGAGAAGGCGCTGGCTGACCAGGAGGAACATCAAACAGCGGTGGAGTTGGAGGTGGGGATGCTAAGAGACCAGCAGAAAAAACTCCTGTAGAAGGTGGAGGACCTAGAGAACAGGTCCCGCCAGCAGAGGTTGAGGTTCGTTGGGCTCCCGGAGGGATCCGAAGGAGCGGACGCTGGGGCATATATAGCGGGCATGTTCGAGAAGCGGTTGGGGGATGGGGCATTCCCCCGACCCTTGGAGGTGGACAGGGCTCACAGAGCGCTTGCAAGGAAGCTGCGAATGGGAAACCCCCCCAAGAGCAATGGCGGTGAGATTCCACAGATATCTGGATAAGGAGCGTGTTTTACAGTGGGCCAAGCAGACACAGAGCTGCAAATGGAACAACAGTATCCTGCGGATCCATCAAGACCTGAGTGTGGAGGTGGCCAGGAGAAGAGCGGGGTTTAACCAGATCAGGTCGACCCTTTTCAAGAGAAAGGTGAAGTTCGGGTTGTTGTATCCGGCCCGCCTCTGGGTCACACACGAGGAGCAACATTTCTATTTCGAGTTGCCTGAGGAAGCGCTGGACTTCGCGAAAAGGAAAGGACTGGTGTTGGACTGAGAACTTTGAATTTTGCTGTAGCGTTTATGGCTTTTTAAAAAAAACGTTTTTGTTTCTTGCTTTTTCGGACATTGTTTGTAATGCCTGCTGCATGGATCTGCTTTAATTGCCCCCGTGCACACATATTTATACTCCGCCTACTGGGCGGAGCCAGCAGGCAGGGACTACTCATGTGCCTGTAGTGCAGGGCCTTACCATACATACCCTAATATATACAGCAGTGGTTACTACCACATTCACCCCGTTATAATTGAGTCTGGCGGGGGTGGTGGAGAACTATATACAGCACAAGTTTAATATACAGAGAAAAACATTTTGAGTCCAGAACCAATTACAGGTTTAGCCGGTCCGGAGCCTTGATCTGACGTTGGGAGCGACACAGTGGTGGCGCCGATTCTGGCGTCGGTCGGGTCCTTGGTGACTCTAGGAGCGTGCCGAGATCCTCTTCATCCTCGGGCGTGGGCAGGGGTAGGACGGATGGTCCTGGGAGGGGCTGCTGCTGGGTGCACCAGGGGAGGGGAGGGTGGCGCCGGGCTAGGGGTGTGTGTGTGTGTGTTGGACCTGCTGGTGCCAGGTCCCTGAGAGAGACAGTATCTTGGCGGCCGTCGGGGTACGCTACGTAGGCATACTGGGGGTTGGCGTGGAGTAACTGCACCTTTTCTACCAACGGGTCCGCCTTGTGGAGTCATCGTGCTTACGGAGGAGTATGGGTCCTGGAGCAACGAGCCAAGTCAGGAGCGACACCCCGGAGGTGGACTTCCTGGGAAAGGCAAAGAGATGTCCATGGGGTGTGTCGTTAGTCGCGGTACACAGGAGTGACCGATGGAGTGCAGTGCATCGGGGAGGACCTCCTGCCAGTGGGAGGCCAGGAGATTTCTGGACATTAGGGCCAGCTGGATGGCCCTCCAGACCGTCCCATTCTCCCTCTCCACCTGTCCGTTTCCCAGGACGTTACAGCTGGTCGTCCTGCTCGAGGCGATACCCTTGTTGAGCATGAACTGACACAGCTTATCGCTCATGAATGAGGATCACTGTGGATGTAGGCGGGTAAGCAGAACACAGCGAAGATGGTGTTTGGGGCTTTGATGATGGTAGCAGACGTCATGTTGGGGCATGGGACGGCGAAGGGGAATCTGGAGTACTCATTGACCACAGAGGAAATATGTGTTCCGGTCGGTGGAGGGGAGGGGTCCTTTGAAGTCCACGCTGAGGCGTTCAAAGAGGCGGAAGGCCTTCACCAGGCGCGCGCAGTCCAGCTGGTGGAAGTGCGATTTGCACTCCGCGCAGACCTGGCAGTCTCTGGTGATGGCCCTGACTTCCTTGACCGAGTAGGGCAGATTGTGGGCCTTAATGAAGTGGTACAACCGTGTGACTCCCGGGTGACAAAGGTTGTCGTGCAGAGTCCGGAGTCGGTCCACCTGTGCGCTGGCACATGTACCTCGGGATAGGGCATTGGGGGGGGCGATACAAAATCTTGTAGTTGTAGGTGGAGAGCTTGATCCTCCACCTCACGATTTTATCATTTTGATCTTGCCCCGCTGTGTGTTGTTAAACATGAAAGCTACCGACCATTGGTCAGTCAGGAGAGTGAATCTCCTGCTGGCCAGGTAATGCCTCCAATGCCGCACAGTTTCAACTATGGCCTGGGCCTCTTTTTCGACAGAGGAGTGCTACATTTCGGAGGCATGAAGGGTTCGTGAAAAGAATGCCCCGGGCCTGCCTGCCTGGTTGATGGTGGCAGCTAGAGTGATGTCTGATACGTCGCTCTCCACTTGAAAGGGTAACGCCTCGTTGACTGCGTGCATCGCGGCCTTGGCGATGTCGGCTCTAATATGGTTGAAGGCCTGTTGAGCCTCGGCCGTCAGGGGGAAAAGGGTGGACTGGATGAGTGGGCGGTCCTTGTCCGCATAATTTGGAACCCACTGGGCGTAGTAAGAAAAGAACCCCAGGCCACGTTTGAGGGCCTTGGGGCAGTGGGGAAGGGGGTGTTCCATGAGGGGGCGCATGTGGTCGGGGTCGGGCCCCAGAACTCCGTTTTGGACCACATAGCCGAGGATGACTAAGCGGCTTGTGCTGAATATGCACTTCTCCTTGTTATAAATGAGGTTTAGGACAGTGGCGGTGCGGAGAAATTTGACACGGTTGGCATCATGGTCCTGCTGATCGTAGCCGCAGATGGTGACATTGTCTAGGTACGGGAAAGTGGCCCGCAGCCCGTACTGGTCGACCATTCGGTCCATCTCCCTTTGGAAGACCGAGACCCCATTGGTGACGCCGAAGGGAACCCGAAGAAAATGGTAGAGGCGGCCATCTGCCTCGGAGGCAGTGTATGGGTGGGCCGCCTTACAGATGGGGAGCTGGTGGTAGGCGGATTTTAGGTCTACAGTTGAGAAGACCCGGTACTGTGCAATGTGATTGACCATATCAGATATGCGAGGGAGGGTGTACGTGTTGAGCTGCGTGTACCAATTGATGGTCTGACTGCAGACAACGACCATTCAGTGTTTTCCCCAGTTTTCACCACGACCATTTGGGCTCTCCAGGGGCTGTTGCTGGCCTCGATGATGCCCTCCCGAAGCGGCAGCTGGACTTCGGACCTGATGAAGGTCCTGTCCTGGGTGCTGTACCGTCTGCTCCTGGTGGCGACGGGTTTGCAATTCGGAGCGATAGTGGTGACTGAGTGAGCCTGGCACACCACGGCGAAGTGCCCCTTTTTGCCGCAGGCCTTGCAAAGGGCGCTCCGGGCCGGGCAGCGTTGGCGGGGGTGTTTTGGCTGCCCACAGAAGTAACATTTGGGGCCCCCGTGGTTGGCTGGTTGGCGCGTGGCACAGGTGTAGGGTTGGCTGAGTGGGGTCCCCAATGGGTCGGCCATCTACGGGGTCCACGATGCATAGGGGTGGGCCGCGTGGCTGGGGGGGGTTGATCTGGATATTGCGCAAGGCAACCGTCATCGATAGCGCCAGCTTTTTGGTTGCCGCGAGGTCGAGCGTAACCACCTCAAAGTCGCTGGCGTATGTGATCTGATGCAATCCCTGTAACGAAAGTGTCCCGCATGAGTAAATTCGAGTGTTCCATGGCTGTGACGGCCTGACAGTCACAGTCTCTGACCAGGGGAATTAGGGCGTGCCAGAAATCTTCTATTGCCTCACCAGGGAGTTGACTACGAGTTGAGAGGACATGCCTGGCGTAAAGCGTGTTAGTCTGCTGAGCGTAGTTTTCTTTCAGTAGCGCCATGGTGTCGTCGTAGGTCAGCGCGTCCTGGATAAGCGGAAAAACGCTGGAGCTCAGCCGTGTGTAGAGGATCTGGATCTTCTGAGCTTCCAGAATTGGGTCTGGTGCAGACCTGATGTAAGCTTCGAAACAAGCTAGCCAGTGTTCAAAGTCCTTTTTGGCATTGCTTGATTGCTGATCCAGCTGCAGGCGATCCGGCTTGATGCGGAGGTCCATCTTCTGAAAACCTTTGTGTAATAAATTGATGCACGATCAATTACACAAAGACGAGAGTTGAATACAACTGAGGCTTTATTACACTAAGATGTGTAGCCTCCTACAGAAGCTGGTGAAATGGCTGCTGTACGGGGAGCACAGATATTTATACTCTGCCTAATGGGCGGAGCCAGCAGGCAGGGACTACCCCTGTACGTGTAGTACAGAGCCTTACCATACATACCCTAATATATGCAGCAGTGGTTGCTACCACACCTGTAAGGTAGGAAGCAGGCTTTTTGCGCAATGTTTATAGACTTACGCATGTTGTTTATTTTGTCATTGTTGTAATACCAAAAACACCTCAATAAAATGTTTATTTTTAAAAAAGGCTAAGACACAAAAGAGCAGCACGGAAACCAGTCTTCCAGAAAGCTGGCAAGAGCCCAGACGATCAGCGGGGCGATCCTGTCAGAGAGGCACAATGAGCTGTGCACAAGGGACACATTTAGCAGGCACATCATGTGAAATAAAACACAGTTAAACTTGTATATGCATGCCACATCTGTTCAATCATGTTTAGTATATAAATGTTAACATCTCCAAAGGAAGGGGGATGTGATGATATGCTTGTGAATAATATTTTACATAGTTAGCAATACGACCTCCAACCAGCTGGTGGTGTCAGACATCGGTCATGTGACACCCGACTCTCGCCAGTTGGTAGTAAGGCGTACAATAGGACAGTTGCACATAGGGTAGTTCCAGAAGAGTTCACAAAACCCAAATAGTAACTTTGTCTCTATAGTATTGCGGTTGTTATCTTTCCACATGTTAATCAGTAAATCATCATTCTAGTTAAATCACCAACAGTTCTGCATGAATCATTGCAACAGCAAGGTCATAGACCACAACAATAGAGAGTACGCTGACCAGCTTACCCCCTTCTTTCTACTATGTTTGAGGAATCATTGGACTTGGTTCCCTGCCCCCCTCTCTTCAGCAAGCATCTATTTCACACCTTTTAAGGAGTATAAAGATCCAGCTCAGTGTGGATCATACTGGTCCATATCACTTCTTAACGCAGATGTAAAGATGCTGGCTAGAGTGTTGGCATTCTGCTTAGAAACTGCTCTCCAAACTGTAATATCTCAAACTAGACCAATATTCTCAAATATCCGCACACTTCTGAATATAATACATTCTCCATCAACCTTGAAGGTTCCACAGGTGATTATTTCCCCGGACACTGATAAAGCATTTGATATTTACAATCCACAAACCGGACTGGTCTGGTCATCCCATCCTATCAGCCTGTTCCTGTCCCATTCATTTCTTCCTATCCTGACTCCATTCTTTCTATCCTCGTCCAATCTCTTCCCAGCTACATTTATAATTCCTCTGATGCCCTATCAACAATTTCCAGCTCCCTGGCCTCAACTGCCTCCTCTTCACTATTGATGCCCAATCGCACTACACCACCAGCCCCCACCAGGAGGGCCTGACAGCTCTCCACTTCTTCCTCGAGCGGATGCCCAAACAATCCCTGTTCTCCATTCCTCTCCTCCGCCTGGATGGATTTGCTCTGATACTTGTCTCACTTCCTGCAATTAAAAGATGGTGTGATGGGTATCCACATGGGCCCCAGCTGTGCCTGTCTTTTTGTGGGTAATGTGGAACATTCCTTGTTCCAGTCTTGCTCGGGCCCTCTCCTGCAACTTTTTCCGTTACATCGATGATTGTATCCATGCCGCTTCATACTCTTGTCTGCACTTGAAAAAAATGTATCGATTTTGCTTCCAATTTCCACCCTTCTCTCAGCGTCGAGTGCAGACCCAGAGTCCTCAACTGCTTCTCATATGACAAGCTCTTCATTCCAGGGAATAATTCTTGTGAACCTCCTCTGGACTCTGAGATCAAGGAAAGTATTCACAACATATTGTACATATAGATGCTTGAGGAGACCCATAAAGGAGGCGAACCCAAGATATAAATTTAGCGGCAAATCCAAATCTAGTCAATAGATAAGCAAAATACTGCAGGTGAGGGCAGCAAGGTGGCGCAGTGGTTAGCCCTGCTGCCTCATGGCGCCGAGGTCCCAGGTTCGATCCCGGCTCTGGGTCACTGTCTGTGTGGAGTTTGCACATTCTCCCCGTGTTTGCGTGGGTTTCACCCCCGCAACCCAAAGATGTGCAGGGTAGGTGGATTGAACACGCTAAATTGCCCCTTAATTGGAAAAAAATGAATTGGGTTCTTTA
This sequence comes from Scyliorhinus canicula, assembly GCF_902713615.1. NCBI lineage: Eukaryota > Metazoa > Chordata > Chondrichthyes > Carcharhiniformes > Scyliorhinidae > Scyliorhinus > Scyliorhinus canicula. Next base: position 222,350,007 of record NC_052146.1, read on the forward strand.
AATTTATTTTTAAAAATACTGCAGGTGCTGGAATCTGCAACAAACAGAAAATTCTGGAAAAGCATGTCTGGCAGCATCTGCAGGGAGAGAGAAAGCAAAGTTAACATTTTGGGTCCATCTGGCTCTTTATCAGAACTGCGAGAGTGGGAAAATCTGGAGCTGGAAGAGATTGCAACAAAAGTGTCACAAACTAAAGAATAATAGATAGATGACCAGGTGCAGGTGGGGGTGGGGGTGGGGGTGGGGAGAGGAGTGTTTTTGTGTTGAGACAGAAATGTGTGGGATATTAAAAAAGGGATTGAGATGAAGGCGAAAGGTCACAGTCTAAAGTTGTTGAACTCAACGTTGGGTCTTAAGGACTGCCATGGCCTAATCGGAAGATAAGATGCTGCTTCTCCAGCTTGCGTTAAGACTTCACTAGAGCATTGCAACAGGCCAAGGACAAGCTGGAGAGCAAGGTGCTGAGTTAAAATAGGAAGCAACAGGTAGGTTGGGGTCATGCTATTGACTGAGCGAAGGTATTTCACTAAGTGGTCATCCTGTCTACGTTTAGTCTCCCCGGTGTAGAGGAGACTGCACTGGGAGCAGCGAATACTGCAGACTAAATTGAAGGAGATGCAAATGAAATGTTGCTTAATCCTGAAGAGGGTATTGGGGGCCTTGGGCAGTGAGGAGGAAAAGGGGCAGGTGTTGCACCTTTTGCGATTGTAAGGGAAGGCGCTGTGGGAAAGAGATGAGGAGTTGGTGAGGTTGTGGAGGAGTGAACCAGGGTGTCAGATGGAGAAATCCCTATGGAATGCTGGGGGGGGGGGGGGGGGGGGGGGGAAGAGGGGGAGATGTGTTTGGTGGTGACATCGTGCTGGAGTTGGAGTTTAGAAGGATGAGGGTGGATCTTATTGAAACTTACAGGATGCTGCCAGGCCTGGATAGAGTGGGCGTGGGGAGGATGTTTCCATTCGCAGGAAAAACTAGAACCAGAGGGCACAACCTCAGACTGAAGCTTTAAAACTGAGGTGAGGAGGAATTTCCTCAGCCACAGGGTGGTGAATCTGTGGAACTCTTTGCCCTAGAAGGCTTTGGAGGCCAAATCACGTTGTGTCTTGAAGACAGAGACAGATAGGTTCTTGATTAATAAGGGGTTCGGGGTTATGGGAAGAAGGCAGGCGAATAGGGATGAGAAACATTATCAGCCATGATTGAATGGCGGAGCAGACTCAATGGGCCGAATGGCCTAAGTCTGCTCCTATGTCTTATGGTCTTATCAAGGCTGCCCCCTTCACCCCCACTCTTTGTGCTCGTGATTGAGCGTCTATCGATCATTCAGATTTCACAATGTCGTCAGGGTGTGCAGCATGGTGTTATGGAGTATCGGGTCACTTTGTATATTTATGATCTTCCAATATTTATAACTGATCCTGTGATTTGTGTCCCCAAAGTGGTAGATATTTAGAAAACATTGGTCTGTTTTGCAGTTACAAACTAGCCCTAAATATAAGTGAGTGCTTTACAATTAGTGATAGTGGTTTGAAGTTCTCACTGGCTACTCTTCCTTTCTGGCCAGCTAAATCAGGGTTCACTTATCTAGGAATCAAAATCACTCATTCTCTTTCCTCTCTCTTTACATCTCTAATTGCCCAAACGGAACTGACTTTTCAGAGATGGCCTGGTTGACCTCTCTATAGCTCGCAGAGTACGATCAATGACAATGAATATTCTACCTACATTTTTATATTTGTTTCAGTGTCGTCCCATTTGTGTTACTAAATCATTTTCTTACTCACTTTATCAGTTTATTACTTCCTTCATCTGCAGGAGGTTTCTTACAGAGCATTAGGACTGACTGAGGGAAGGTCCTCCCTAATTTTATGTTTTATTACAGGGCTGCTAGTATAAAATAACGTACTGGCTCCTGGTGTCAACTCAAGGCACAGCACATTCCTGCCATTCGGTATCTCTCTGCCCTGCATTGTGTCTCTTCCTCTGATCTCCTCCTGCTGTACATCTAATCCCATTGTACTTTCAACTCTTAAAATGTGGTCTCAGTTTAGATTACATTTTAAATTGAAAGCCTCTTCTGTTCTAGGACCAATTTCTGGTAAACATCGACTTCCCCCATCTTGGTTTGATTACATTTTCCCTGTGTGGAAAAGGCAAAGGTTGGAACGCTTTCAAGACTTATATCAGAATGAGACTTTTGCGAGTTTTGACTGCCTACCTGACAACTTCTCTGCATCACTCACATTTGAAGTGTTGGCTAGTGTATACTTGAGAGATGAACAGACACTTCCAACACTGATGAAGGTTCAACTCAATTTTATTAACCATTTAGAACATAGAACATAGAACAGTACAGCACAGAACACGCCCTTCGGCCCTCAATGTTGTGCCGAGCCATGATCACCCTACTCAAACCCACGTATCCACCCTATACCCGTAACACAACAACCCCCCCCCCCTTTTAACCTTACTTTTATTAGGCCACTACGGGCAATTTAGCATGGCCAATCCACCTAACCCGCACATCTTTGGACTGTGGGAGGAAACCGGAGCACCCGGAGGAAACCCACGCACACAGGGGGAGGACGTGCAGACTCCACACAGACAGTGACCCAGCCGGGAATCGAACCTGGGACCCTGGAGCTGTGAAGCATTTATGCTAACCACCATGCTACCCTGCTGCCCCTCTAACTAAATAACACACGATGACTGTGGGTCTAAATCAGGGGTGGGCAAACTATGGCCCGCGGGCCGCATGCGGCCCGCCAAAGGTCTTTATGCGGCCCACCAAGATCAAGTCATAAAAAAAAAAAAAATTTTTTTTTTTAAATTTAAAAAAAAAAATTTTTTTTTTATAAGGTTAATGTGGGGGGCTGTTGGGTTACTGGTATAGGGTGGATACGTTGACTTGAGTAGGGTGATCATTGCTCGGCACAACATCGAGGGCTGAAGGGCCTGTTCTGTGCTGTTCTGTTCTATGTTCTATATGAGGCGCCCAGAATCATAACCGGGTGAAGCGCCATTTTTGAAAAGTAGAGATAAAGAGGGATAAAGGCAGGATGCCGCCGGGGGAAGCGCTGAGGTATATGCCGCACGCTAATTGGTTACAACCGGGACTATTAATACTATGCGGTCCTTTAAAATTGTGAATTTCTGAATGTGGCCCTTGCACGGAAAAGTTTGCCCACCCCTGGTCTAAATGATGCTAATTTAAACTAGAGACCTAAGCCTTGTACGAACCAGTTGATTCTCTCAGCACGTGGTGTGAGTCTGTGCTGGGCTGGATGAGTTCTTGTTACACTCAGAGGCAGCACCCAGAATGAGCGGGAACCGTGGTGCCCTCTGCCTTTATAGTGTGTGTATTCTAACTGGTGATTGGCTGCGGAGTTGGTACATGTTGATGTGTGTCCTGTGTGTGTCCATCAGTGTGTGTCTGCACCATGATATACTGGTGTATATTATGACAACGTTTTTTTCCAAACTATCTGCAAATCGGGCATTTTATATGTTCCAGGTTTCCTATTCCATCTGTACCAGCATTGGACATTTTCTTCCGAATAAAAAAGGACTATTTCTCAAATTTGCAACTCTTGGATAAGATCGGATTGGGAGAGAGAATTGGGAGTAGAACTTTCAGACAATAGTGAAGAGGGCTCTTTGCCGTGTGAACTCCACATCGTCCTGTGGATAGAGGTTAATGTCCAACACTGAATTCATCTTTCTAAGGCTAGATTTGCCACAGTCTGATGAGAGAGGCGAGAGGAGTTCTTACTCTCCAGCTGATCTAACCCATGTGTTTTGGTCTTGTCCTAAGTTTTCTGGGTTTTGTCATTCATGTTTGCCACGTTTTCAGAAGTGTTTAAAATGAATTTAGAGCCGTGCCCACTTTTGGCTATTTTCAGAGTTTCCCCTGAGGATATGTGGCGGGATTCTCCGAGCCCCTGCCGGGTCGGAGAATCGCCGGAGGTCGACGTGAATCCCGCCCCCGCTGTCCTCCGATTTCTCCGACCCCCTAAAAGTCCGCGAGGCGTGAATCGCACCGCCCGCCTCGGAGAATGGCGGGGGCCGGCGCGACGCTATGGACCCCGGGGCTGCCCGAATTCTCCCGGAAGGATGGGCCGAAGTCCCGCCGACGTGACCGGGGGTGACGCCGGTGTAAATGAATCCACCTTATATTACGGCGAAACCAGTGCTGATGGTTGACGCTGGACAGCGTGGAGGTAGGTCACGGCGTGGGGTGGCCGCAGGAGAAGTGACGGCGTGGCCGCAGTCTGTGTGTGGGGGGGGGGGGGGGGGGGGGGAGTGGAGGGGTGGAGGGGGAGGTGGGGGGTGGAGGGGGGAGGTGGGGGGTGGAGGGGGAGGTGGGGGGTGGAGGGGGAGGTGGGGGTGGAGGGGGAGGTGGGGGGTGGAGGCGAGGGGACGTGCCGGGAGGGGGAGAGGGCGAGTGCAATGGACGGGGTGAGTGCTGGGGAGGGGGGTGCGAGTGCCAGGGAGGGGGACAAGTGCCGGGGAGGGGGGGCAAGTGCCAGGGAGGGGGGGGGGGGCAAGTGCCGGGGAGGGAGGGAAAGTGCCGGGAAGGGGGGGCAGTGCCGGGGAGGGGGGCAAGTGCCGGGGAGGGGGGGGCAAGTGCCGGGGAGGGAGGGAAAGTGCCGGGGAGGGGGGGGGGGGGAAGTGCCGGGGAGGGGGGACAGGATGAGGGAGGTCGTTCGCCTGGCCAGGTGCCAGCCTCCAACAGTCGCGCCCATGCAGCCCATGGCACCTGGCTGCGGTGGGGGGGAAGTACGGGCAATGCTGACATGTTGTTCCCCCATCCCCTGCAGACCGTTATGTTTGCTGATCAGCCAGCGATGTTGGCCGGCGTGGCGGCAGTCGCACTTCTGCCTGTTTCCCAGGGGGAGGAGGAGGAGGAGCGTGCCAGAGAGGCGGCGCAGGTTGCCACAGAACAGCATGCCGCAGAGGGGCAGGCGGCAGCCGCCCAGGCTGGAGGGCCGCCAGCCCGACAGGACGAAGAGGAGGAGGAGGAGCAGAAGAAGGAGGAGGAGCATGCAGAGGGGGAGGAGGAGGTCGTGGTGCCACGGCGACGGAGACGCCCGAGGAGGCCCCGTGTGTACCGGCACCACTCATCGTACCAGGACCGCATGGACCGGGAATGCAGGAGGAGCCTCCGGATGAGCCGGGGAACCGTGGCACACATCTGCCACCTGCTGGCACACCTGGCACCGCGTGGCACTGGGGGAGGACACCCTCTCCATGTCCTTCAAGGTTACGGTGGCCCTGAAGTTTTCTGCCACGGGGTCATTCCAGGTGCCGAGTGGGGACCTGTCCGGCATCTTGCAGGCATCGGTGCATCCGGGCAGTGACAGATGCCCTTTATGCCATTGCGGACCGCTACATCCGGTTCCCTGTGGACCGGGCCAGCCAGGATGCCCGGGCAGCGGGCTTCGCTGCCATGGCCGGTTTTCCCATGGTCCAGGGGGCGATCGATGGGATGCACGTCGCCGTGCGGCCACCTGCAGATAACAGGGCCGTGTTCACCAATAGGAAGGGGACCTATTCCATGAATATCCAGGTTGTCTGTGACCACTGCATGGTGATCCTGCACGTCTGTGCCCGGTACCCAGGAAGTGTACATGACTCATACGTATTGGCGCAGTCTTACATCCCCGGCATGTTCGAGGGCCGCCCCACCCTCGGCTGAGGGGCTGGTTGCTGGGCAACAGGGATTACCCGTTGCGGTCGTGGCTGATGACGGAGGCCACAGACTGACACGGAGAACAGCTACAATGATGCCCATGCAGCGACGAGGGTTGTGATAGAGAGGTGCTTTGGCGGCTAAAAATGCGTTTCAGGTGCCTGGACCGCTCTGGGGGGCCCCCCAGTACCCGCCAGATAGGGTCGGCCACATCATTGTGCTTTGCTGCGTCCAGCACAACATAGCCCAGCAGAGGGGCGATGTGCCGCAGGCAGAGGAGGGGGGAGTGGAGGAGCAGGAGGAAGAGGCGCAGTCCTCCCCAGATGAGGAGGATGGGGGCAATGGTCAGGGCAGACGGGCTGGACATGGGCGGGAGGCTGCCCACCATTACCAGCTGGGCCAGCGGGCACGGGACAGGCTGATAGCCGCTCGGTTCACTGACTAGGGCGGGGGGCGTGGGATTCGCTGAGTACGGGCACAGACCGCACACCACGGCACCAGCCCACCACACTCCACCCCCCACCCACACACCCTCCCACCAACCACACCCACCCTCACCCCCCCCACCCACCCACTGACCACACCCACCCCACCCAACCACACTCACCCTCACCCCCCCTCCCACCCACCAACCACACCCACCCCACCTGAATGCACACCACCCCGCCATTGCAGATCCACCTGCGGCACAACTGGCCGGGCTCACATGGTCGCCGGTGGAAGCGTGTCTATTGCAGGCCATGGAGGATGATGATGACACGCTCTGCGATGAGCTCTGGGCTCTACATCATTGGACAATGTCTGACCCATGGCCACAGTACCACCCTCCACTCGGACCATCCCTGCATGCGGCCGTGACACTGCAGCGCACGGTCCTTTCCTCTGCCCGGTGGGTTGGCGCGGGCGGCCCGGGGGGAGGGGGGCACACACACCTGGGGCCGACGTAAGACCACCCCTGACACACACACACACTGGAACTCAACGTACTCCTGGAGGAGGTTGGGGAGTGGGGGGAATGTTGGAGGAGGTTGGGGAATGGGGGGAATGTTGGAGGAGGTTGGGGAGTGGGGGGATTGTTGGAGGAGGTTGGGGAGTGGGGGGAATGTTGGAGGAGGTTGGGGAGTGGGGGGGATTGTTGGAGGAGGTTGGGGAGTGGGGGGATTATTGGAGGAGGTTGGGGTGTGGGGGGAATGTTGGAGGAGGTTGGGGAGTGGGGGGAATGTTGGAGGAGGTTGGGGAGTGGGGGAGAATGTTGGGAGGAGGCTGGGGAGTGGCGGGATTGTTGGAGGATTGTTTGAGGCCCAAGCCTTTTCTGAGAGAGATGATGTCATTTTCAGAGACTTGAAACAGTTGAAGAAAGATGATTCACAGACTGTAGTGGAGCACATGGGGAGTAACACAGGATGAAGAGCTAAGGGACACAGTATCATTGAAGAATTGTCTCGGCACCTGGGCCTCGAGAAAAAAGGACTGATTCTGTCACTGATCAAATACAAGTCAGAATTGACAAAGAAATAGAGCTGAGAAAGATTGACTTAGAAAGCAAGGAAAAAGGGGTTGGATTCTCCGGTCGCCGATGCCGAAATCTCGTTCGGCGAATGGCCGGAGATTCCGAGTTCCTGACCAAATGGCGGGTAGCGCTGCTTTCACGATGCTCTGTACCCTCCAAAGCACCTGAGGCCCGCCCCCTGACCGGCCGAGTTCCCGACGGCGTGGGTCTCATGGTCTCACTCGTTGGGAACGCGGCGTGGCGGCTGCGGACTCAGTCCAGCCTCGCCACAGTCGGGGGAGGTCCACGTGCCGATCCACGGACAGGGGGGTACATTATTCGGGGCTGGGGTAATGTGGGGGTGGTCACGGGCGCGCGAACTGGCCAAAGAGGGGGTGGGGGGGGGGAACTATTTTACGGGCCGGGTTCGCAAGTGGCTTTCACCAGGTAGCACAGCTCGACCGCTGCAGGCCGCCACCGTGCGCATGCGCGGCCACGGCAATTCTCCAGGGCGTATCGGCAGCTGGAGCTGGGTGCTCTACGCTGCCGGCATGCCTCCCCTCAGCAAAATGGAGGATCGGTGGCCTTTCTTGCTCCATTTGTTCTGGCGTAAAACACCACCGTTCCCATGTCTGCGTGGGAACATAGTCCCGGAATTGGAAAATCCAGCCCAAGGAAAGTGATAGGGAAAGAGAGAAGAAACTCAAAGTGGAACATGAATTCTGATTAAACAAATTTGGGTTAACAAGGAGAAGTGAGGCTGACTCAAAGATTTGATTCTGAATTTTGAGTGGGTGAAATCTTTGCTTCGTCCCTGAATTTGGTGAGGGGGTGGCGATGTGCTTTGTGTCATTCTAGAAACAAATTGCACAATTCTGAATTGGCGAAAAGGACAATTGGCTACAGTCCTGCAATGTGTTTTGGTAAAGAAAACTTGGTTGTATTCATCTCTGTGAGCACTTGGATGATTACAAGGAAGCAAAGATTGGTGCAGTCAACACTGACGAGTTGGAGCCAGAGGCAGAAATTTGAGTAAGAGAACAGGTCAGACATGTAGAATTTTCCAGTGAAAAGGAAAAGGTATTTAATAGGTGATGTAGGTGGATGAAGATGGACCGTATGAACATACAAAATAGGAGCCTCAAGCCTGCTCTGCCATTCAATAAGACCATGGCTGATCTATTTGTGTTTTGAATTCCAGTCCCCATCTACTCCAGATAACCTTTGACTCCCTTACCCAACAAGAATCTATCTACCTCTGCCTTAAAAATATTCCATGACCCTGCTTCCATCGCATACTAAGGCAGAGAGTTTCAAAGTTGCACAATCCTCAGAGAACATATCTCTCCTCATCTCTGTCCTAAAAGGGTGACCCCTGATTTTAAAACAGTTCTGGACTCATCCTCAAGAGAAAACATCCTTTCAACGCTCACCTTTTCAATACCATTCAGAACCAAAACTCCAATGATGATGATAAAGCACAGGAACACAGTAGGAGCAGCTGTAGGCCACATAACCAGTGAGCCTGCTCCACCATTCAATACAATCATGACTGACCTTGGACTCTATTTTCTTGCCTGTTCCCCAGAGCCTTAATTTCCCGAGATACCAAATATCTGTCTATCCCAGCTTTAAATGTATTCAATGATGGAGCATGCACAAGCCTCTGAGCCAGATTTTACACTGACCCCCACCTCCCCCCAGTGGATTCTGAGCTTTGGGAGAGGGGTGTAAAATTACACGAATGGGATTCCCTCCAAGTTCCTGTCCACCCTGAGCTCGCAGATGAGGGGCAGAACCTCTGATGGGGAGCCCGTCCCTGCACCAATTAAGTCTGTTTAGTAGCTACTTAATGGCCACTTAGAACATAGAACAGTACAGCACAGAACAGGCCCTTCGGCCCTCGATGTTGTGCCGAGCAATGATCACCCTACTCAAACCCACGTATCCACCCAACCGAACAACAACAAATCTTTCTTCGGCAAAATTCTTTAATATGTTGCTGCTCCCCAACAACCCCCCCCCCAACCTTACATTTTAGGACACTACGGGCAATTTAGCATGGCCAATCCACCTAACCCGCACATCTTTGGACTGTGGGAGGAAACCGGAGCACCCGGAGGAAACCCACGCACACATGGGGAGGACGTGCAGACTCCGCACAGGCAGTGACCCAGCCGGGAACCGAACCTGGGACCCTGGAGCTGTGAAGCATTTATGCTAACCACCATGCTACCGTGCGGCCCGCACGGTAGGTGTTTCCCAGCCAGCTTCAATTTCTAGACTGGAGGGCAGATGTCAGCTCATGGGGGAACCTGGAAATGAATGGAATGGGACCTTGGGTGGGAATGGGGGAAGTTGGGGGATGCCTCCATCAGAAGCCCCCTTCTAACCAGATACCTTCTCTACCTAAGGCCCAGTGGCATCCAGACCTCCCTACCCCAAAATCCCAATTGCCCCCCTGAACTTTCCTACCCATCCCAGTTAAAAGATGTCATTCATGACTTTAATAAGGGTCTTTTCAGTGCAGCGGTATAGGTGGACATCTGATTGGAGGGGTTCAAACATGAAGGGAAAATGGACATGGATTTAGGGAGCAGCAACATATTAAAGAATTTTGCCGAAGAAAGATTTGTTGTTGTTCGGTTGATTTGGAGGATTTTGGGTGTCTTATTCAAGAGATCTGTCCGGAGGCAAAGATCTTTTCTTACAAGTATTTTAAAGCTCAGCAGGTTTGGCAGCATCGGTGGAGAGAGAAACAGAATTAATATTTTCAGTTCAATGTAACTCTTCTTTGGAATTCTTTTTTTAAACAACTTATCAAACATCAGGAGGGCAGCACTGCCTCACAGCAACAGATACCCGGGTTCAACTCCAGCCTTTGAGTTTGCACATTCTCCCCGTGTCTGGATGGGTTTCCTCTCACAGTCCAAAGATGCGCAAGGTAGGTGGATTGGCCATGATCAACACACGGTGGTGTGGGGAGAGTGGGCTGAGGTAGAATGCTCTTTCAGAGGGTCGGTGTAGACTCGATAGGCCGACTGACCTCCATCTGCATTGCAGGGATTCTATGGAAATGAAAAGGAATGATGGTGAACACAGTGAAAGAGTCAAACTGAAATCCTGTTGAGGAGAGGAGCAGAATTCTTCAAGGTAGGCATTATTGGAAGAGTGGTAGTGAAATAAACACTAAAATAAAAAGCAAAATACAACGGATGCTGGAAACCTGAATTTAAAACAGAAAATGCTGGAAACACTCTGCAGGCCTGGCAGCATCGGTGGAGAAGGTAACTGAGCTCAATGTGACTCTTCTTCAGTGGGATGTTGGAGTCGGGTATGGTGCCTTTTTTTCATGATCTTCAGGTGCTTTGCAGTCAGGGAGGTACTTTTGAAGTGTAATTACTGTTATAATGTAGGAAACCCAGCATCCAATTTGCAAGGCCCCAGAAATAAATAATCAAATAAACTGTTTTTGGCGGTGTTGATTGGTAGACAAATGTTGGTCAGAACATGGAGATCTGTCCAGCTCTTTTTTGAAATAGTGTCATGGGATCTATCACATCCACCCGAGATAGCCAGTGGAGCTTGAGTTTAGCATCTCCAATTGTTCAGCATTTCCTGGAGACGGCACTGAAAATAGGTTACCAAGGACTGACAGTTAAGTAGCACTGCAGTTCAATGTACACAAACATGAAGAAATGCATCTTGGAAGATAGGAGTGAGGGAGCATGCTTTCACAAATAAAGTTTAAAAATTTTGGTCAAGAGACAAAGATAGGGCAGCACGGTGGCCTAGTGGTTAGCACAACCGCCTCACGGCGCTGAGGTCCCAGGTTCGATCCCGGCTCTGGGTCACTGTCCGTGTGGAGTTTGCACATTCTCCCTGTGTCTGCGTGGGTTTCGCCCCCACAACCCAAAAATGTGCAGAGTAGGTGGATTGGCCACACTAAATTGCCCCTTAATTGGAAAAAATAATTGGGTACTCTAAATAAAAAAAAAAAGAGACAAAGATTTATGGAGTGGCTGGAATGGTCACTGACAATTGAGGGTTTGGGGTGTAATGGAGGAGAGGAAGGGAAGATCAATGGGTGTGGGAGATCCCTTGAGGGATCATGAGGAGGGTTGTCTAACTGATTGCGAAGTATCTGAGAAATATCAGGGATCGGTTAGTTCATGGTGTGGAAGAAATTGAGGCAGGTGCTCCTGAGATTTCTCGGCTGAACCTGTCAGCTCTTGTCTCCTTTAAGCTGCTGGGTTTGCAGCCATGGATACCCAACTCACAGCCATTAAACTGGTTCTGAAATTGCTCACGCAATCTAAAGTATAAAGCCTCGCTTAATTATCATTATTGAACTGTCCCTTCAGAGCAGCTTACTCAGCTAGCCACAAATCCGCTCGTTAAATCAAAAATAGGCACATTTGCAATGGGTTGGGATACATTATCGTCACCCTCTTATGCCCTTTATGGGTTAAGTGTTAAAATTAATCTGAGCTTTTGTCACTCCATTACAGAAAATATATATAAAAGGAATGGATTGAAAATCAATTTCCAGGACACCGCTGTGTTGGACAAGTCTGCAGTCTGTCCATTTAGCTGCACATTTACATCATTACAACCTTTCAACGGCGCTACTTCTCTGATATGTTTTTATGGTGTCATCTTTGAGCGTTTTAAGGCAATATGTCATTGTTTCTCTTGGTAAACAGTTTCTGGGACCAACAGAATGGTTACGACAGTGCCCACCTCTAGTTTCATCGGCTGTCCATCCAGTAAAGGAGTAACCCAGGAAAGGCCGGTTGCACCAGCAAGAGAAAGAAGTCTATTCAATGACAGTTCCTCACCTGACTGCGACTCTGGTTGTGCCTTGTTTGGATCATGTAGATACTTCTCCCTCTATTCAATTTTTTAGTTGGTGTATTTGGTTCTTGCTTTTTATAATTCTTCTTTGAAACTTGTTGTTTCTTCCTCCAACACACATGTTCGATGTGCCCCTTTTAACCACAATTCCTGCATTTACATCTATGCCAGGAATCAGTTGCTGTCTGTCCGTTTTTTGCACATTGATTGCAATTTCAACCTGTCTCTATGTTTGGGCTTCAGCTGATACCTTATGGATTTTAGTGCTCAAGCTCAATTGTTGGGTTTCCTTAGCTGCTAGTTTCATAGAGATCACGACTTCTCAAGCCTTCTTTAGGGGCTTTGATTTGAGGCACTGCTGCCTCACATTACCAGGGACCCGGGTTCAATTCCTTTTCTTTTTTTAAAAATTTAGAGTACCCAATTATTTTTTCCAATTAAGGGGCAATTTAGCGTGGCCAATTCACCTAACCTGCACATCTTTGGGTTGTGGGGGCGAAACCAACGCAGACACGGGGAGAATGTGCAAACTCCACACGGACAGTGACCCAGGGCCGGTATTCGAACCCGGGTCCTCAGCGCCATAGGCAGCAATGCTAACCACTGTGCCATCGTGCTGCCCCCGAATTCAATTCCGGCCTTGGGTGACTGTGTGGAGTTTGCATGTTCTCCCAGTGTATGCTCCGGCTGCTCGTTTCCTCCCACAGTCCAAAAATGTGCAGGTTAGGTGGACTGACCATGGTAAATTGGCCCTTGGTGTCCAAAAGGTTAGATAGAGATAGGGCGGGGGCTTGTGTCTAGGTAGGGTGTTCTTTCGGGGTTCAGTGCAGACTCGATGGCGAAATGGCCTCCTTCTTCACTGTAGGGATTCTATGATTCTAAGTTGCTTTCTGTTAACAGCCTTTTCTGGATAGCTTTGCTTCTTAACCCACACACAAGTCTGTCTCTACTGGTGTCACTCAAGATCTCCAAATTCACAGTATTCAGCTAACTTCTTCAAAGTAGGTACAAACTGTGTGATTGATTCACCTTCTTGCGAGTTATGTTTGCGGAACCTGAACCTCTCAGAGATAACCAAAGGTTTAGGTGAGAAGTGGTTCTGCAATGTCTCCACTATTTCACCATGTTGTCGATCCTGCTTTTTTGGTTGAAAAACCAAAGGAGGTTGAAGCCCCCCCCCCCCCCCCCCCCCCCCCCCCGCCCCCGCCTCAGGAAGGTCGGGGCTGCTATTACACCACAATTTTGTTTACCTAGACAAAGTATACAAATATTTCAGTGTAATAGCTCCCGCACTTGGCGCTCTCATCATTCAGACCCAAAGTGCACAAAATCTTTTTACTATGGGAAGGCCTGTGTTAAGTACAAATGTGCCACAAAGCTTTTTAGCACTGTCCTGCCTTTTTGTTTCCTTTCAAACAAAATAATACAAGGTAATATCGCAAGTATTAGGGAGATAGGCAAAGTATTAAATAGTGATTTTGTTTTGGTATTTACCAGGGCAATTAGGCAGGTAAACATGACATTGAATGATGCAATACGTGTATTTAAAATAATAAAAGGCAACTTATCGAACAGGTTAATCAAAAACAAAAAGGGTAAAACTCCACATCTGGATGGATGGTGCACAGTTGTTACCACTGCTGCCTCTCAGCACCAGGGACCTGGGTTCAACTGTGGCCTTGAATGACTTTCTCAATGTCTGCATGGGTTCCCTCCCACATCCAAAGGTATGCTGATTAGGTGGATTGGCTATGCTAAATTGCCCCTTAGTGTCCAAAGATATGCAGGTTAGGTGGCGTTATGGGGATAGGATGCTGTTTCAGAGGGTCAGTGTAGGCTCAATGGGCCGAATGGCCTCCTTCTGCACTGTAGGGATTCTATAGTTCTATCCATATATTTTAAAGCATTCCGGGGGGAGATAGGAGAGGCATTGCCACACGTATTGAATAATTTGTTAGAAAAAATCTTCAGGCTGGAAGACCAAAGGATAGGAAATGTTGACTGCTGCTTTATAAACAGCAGTACTTTTCAAAAAATTTAGCTTTCCATTCACTTTCCGGTGTATTATCAGTCTGCGTTCCATTGGTTGCTGAATGTAATATTTTCACCATGTGGCGCTAACAATTGCACACAAAAGACTCGATAAGGTACAAGAGAGGCTTTATTACAGTGAGATGCTATTCCTCTGGCTGCAGCTGTAGAATGGTATCTCAGTGAAGCTCATGCATATTTATACTGCTCCCTGGGGGCGGAGATAGCCGGCAGGGGCTTACCAGCAAACCTGTAATACAAGTACTGTCATACATCCCTTAATGCACGCACACTCATATATACAGTGGTAGAGATCACCACATTCACCCCCTGTAAAACAAATGAGTCCTGGGAGGGTGACGTGAAACTATAATACATAGAAGTGATATAATTACAGAGGGGGGGGGGGGGGGGGGGAATCAAGAGTCTATCGGCAACCCAGCGCCCGTCACAGGTTGAGTCAGACCGGCGGTCGAACATTCCGTTGCGAGCGACACAGTAGTGGTGGCGACGTCTGCACAGGTGGTGTCGGCGACACGGCGTAGGTGCTGCTGATGTTGGTGCTGACCAGTGGCTGGATGACTCCTGGAGCGAGCCAGAATCCTCCATGTCCTCTAGTGTGGGCAGGGGGACGAGGGATGGACCTGATGGGGCTGAATTCGGGGGCACCAGGGAAAAGGAGGGTGGCACGTGGGTAGGGAAGGGCATGGGCATGGGATCGGCACCCGCGGGAGCCAGGTCCCTGAGCGAGACTGTATCCTGGCGGCCGTCGGGGAACTCCAAGTAGGTTCGCGTGGAGCAGGCGTACCTTTTCCAACAGGGGGTCTGCCTTATGGTGCCGGACATGCCTACGAAGAAGGACTGGCCCTGGAGCAGCGAGCCAAGTCGGGAGCGACACCCCGGATGTGGACTTCCTTGGGAAGGCAAAAACACGTTCATGGGGTGTACTGTTAGTTGCGGTACACAGTAGTGACCGAATGGAATGGAGCGCGTCAGGGAGGACCTCCTGCCAGCGAACGGCTGGGAGGTTCCTGGACCGTAGGGCCAGCTGGACGGCCCTCCATACCGTCCCGTTCTCCCTCTCTACCTGCCCGTTTCCCCGGGGGTTGTAGCTGTTCGTCCTGCTGGAGGCGATACCCTGCTGAGCAGGAACTGACGCAGCTCATCGCTCATGAACGAGAATCCCCTGTCACTGTGGATATAGTCGGGGAAACCGAACAGAGCGAATATGGAATTAAGGGCCTTGATGACGGTGGCAGACGTCATATCGTGGCATGGGATGGCAAAGGGAAACCTAGAGAATTCATCGACCACACTAAGGATGTAGGTGTTGAGGTCGTTGGAGGGGAGGGGCCCTTTGAAATCCACGCTGAGTCGTTCAAAGGGGCGGAACGCTTTCACCAGGCGCGTGCGATCTGGCCGGTAGAAGTGCTGGCAGTCTCTGGTGACTGTCTGTACTTCCTCGACGGAGTAGGGCAGATTGCGGGCTTTGACCAGATGGCACAACCGAGTGATGCCCGGATGGCAAAGGCTCTCGTGCAAGGCACGGAGCTGGTTCACATGTACCTCAGGAGGGGGCATCTGGGGGCTTGTTGAGCTTGCCGGGGCGATACAAGATCTCGTAATTATAGGTGGAGAGCTCGATTCTCCAATGCAAGATTTTATCATTTTTGATCTTGCCCCGCTGCTTGTTGTTGAACATGAAGGCTACCGACCGTTGGTCAGTGAGGAGAGTGAATCTCCTGCCGGCCAGGTAATGCCTCCAGTGCCGCACCGCTTCAACGATTGCCTGGGCCTCCTTTTCAACAGACGAATGTCGAAATTTGGAGGCATGGAGGGTGCGGGAAAAGAATGCCATGGGTCTGCCTTCCTGGTTCAGCATGGCGGCAAGGGCGACATCTGAAGCGTCGCTCTCTACTTGGAAGGGCAGTGTCTCATCTACTGCGTGCATCCCGGCCGTAGCTATGTCAGAGCGAATACGAGCGAAGGCCTGTTGTGCCTCGGCCGTGAGGGGAAATTGTGTGGACTGGATTAGTGGGCGGACCTTGTCCGCGTATTGTGGGACCCACTGGGCGTAGTAAGAAAAGAACCCCAGGCAGCGTTTGAGGGTCTTGGGGCAGTGGGGGAGGGGAAGCTCCATGAGGGGGTGCATGCAATCGTGATCGTGCCCCAGTAGTCCGTTCTGGACTACGTAGCCGAGGATGGCTAAGCGATCTGTGCGGAACACATACTTCTCCTTGTTATACGCGAGGTTAAGGAGAGATGTGATGTGGAAAAATTTAGCAAGGTTGGCGTTATGGTCCTGCTGGTCATGGCCACAGATGGTGACATTGTCTAAGTACGGAAATGTGGCCCGCAGTCCGCACCGGTCAACCATTCGGTCCATTTCTCGCTGAAAACCGAGACCCCGTTAGTGACGCCGAAGGGAACCCTAAGAAATTGATACAGTCGACCGTCCGCCTCGAAGGCAGTGCAGGGACGGTCCGATTTAAGGATGGGGAGCTGGTGGTAGGCGGATTTCAGGTCAATTGTCGCGAAGACCCATCAGATATACGAGGGAGGGGATACGCGTCGAGCTGCGTGTACCGGTTGATGGTCTGGCTGTAGTCCACGACCATCCTGTGCTTCTCCCCAGTTTTAACCACCACCACTTGGGCTCTCCAGGGACTGTTGCTGGCCTTGATAATACCCTCCCAAAGCAGCCGCTGGACTTCGGACCTGAAGAAGGTCTTGTCCTAGGTGCTGTACCGTCTGCTCCTGGTGGCGACGGGCTTGCAATCTGCAGTCAGATTGGCAAAGAGGGAGGGAAGGTCAACCTTGAGGGTCGTGAGGCCGCAAACGGAGAGGGGAGGTAAGGGTCCGCCGCATTTGAGGGTGAGGCTCTGGAGGTTACATTGGAAGTCCAGGTCCAGTAAAAGTGTTGCACAGAGGTTGGGGAGAATGTACATGCGGAAACTGTTAAATTCAACGCCCTGTACGGTGAGTGTAACCAGACAGAAGCCCCGGATCGGGACAGAGTGGGATCCGGAGGCCAGGGAGATCCGCTGGTTGGTGGGATGGATCGCGAGGGAGCAGCGCCTTACCGTGTCCAGATGGACGAAGCTGTCCGTGCTCCTGGAGTCGATGAGACAGGAGGTTGCGTGGCCGTTGACAAGCACCGTCGTGGAAGCGGTGGCCAGGTTGCGAGGACGGAACTAGTCAAGCGTCATTGAGGCGAGTAGCGGGCGATCCACCGAAGAGTCCAACGAGTCCGATGTATAGTGGCTGTGACCCGGGTCCCGTGGTCCAGTTCCGAGGGGAGGACAAAATGGCGGCGTCTGGAGTACCTGCGGAGAAGATGATGGCGGCGCCCATGCAGCGCACGTCGCGGGGCAAGATGGCCACGACCATGGAGCACGTGTTGCGGGGCGGGGCAAGATGGCGGCGACCATGGAACGCACATGGCGTCGGAGGATGAAGATGGCGGCGCCCATGGCGGGGGCGGCGAAAGATGGCGGCACCCACCGATCGCACGTGGAGTCGGGGAAGGAAGATGACGGCGCCCACTGATCGCACGTGGCCCCGAGGGCGGCAGATGGCAGGGCCCATTGCGCGATCGGCTGCGGCGAGGGGGGGAGTTCGGGCGCGATAGCGGCAACTGCGCGGGACTGACACATGGCTGCATTGTGGCCTTTCTTGTGGCTGGCGGGGTAAGATTGCACATTACGGGAAGCGGCCATCATTGAGAGCGTTAAGGTCTTTGTTGCCGCAAGATCGAGAGCGGCCCCTTCCAGTAGTCATTGCCGGATGGGGTCCGATGCAATACCCATAACAAATGAATCCCACATGAGTAGATTCGAATGTTCCGCGGCCGAGATGGCCTGGCAGTCGCAGTCCCGTACTAGAGGGATAAGGGCCCGCCAGAAGTCCTCAATCGACTCACCTGGTTGTTGAACACGAGTGGAGAGTACATGCCTCGCAAACAGAGTGTTCGTCGATTGTGCGTAATTTTCTTTGAGCAGTTCCATGGCCCGGGCATAATTAGGCACGTCCTGGATCAGCGTGAACACGCTGGAGCTCAGTCTGGAGTAAAGGAGTTGTACCTTCTGAGCCTCCGATGGTTCAGGGTCCGCTGAGGAGATGTAGGCCTCGAAAACAGCCAGCCAGTGGTTGAAGTCTTTCCTGGCGTGTGGCGACTGCGGATCCAGCTGCAGGCGATCAGGCTTGATTCTGATGTCCATGGTTTTGGGAAAATCTCACTCTAATAAATTGTGGCGCTAACAATTGCACACAAAAGACCCAATGTGGTACAAGAGAGGCTTTATTACACTGAGATGCTATTCCTCTGGCTGCAGCTGTAGAATGGTATCTCAGTGAAGCTCAAGCATATTTATACTGCTCCCTGGGGGCGGAGCTAGCCGGCAGGGGTTTTACCAGCAAACCTGTAATACAGGTACTGTCAAATATCCCTTAATGCACACACTCATATATACAGTGGTAGAGATCACCACACACACCTACCCATTGCTTACAAATCAAAACACATAGGCTTTCTATTCATTCCCACAAAAATAAATAATTCTTGTGAATATTCTGATGATTATCTAATTGATGCTAAATATATTCTGGTTTACAAACTGCATAGTTTAAGAGGGAGTTACAGAACCTATTGTGAAGTCTATTGTAGAGTTTTGAAAAAGCTAGATTTTCTTTTGTAACACAAAATACTGAAAATAGAACACTAATGAGAACTCAACCTAGGCCCATTCCCCAACCCTATCCCCGTAACTCTGCGCATTCCACCTAACCTGCACATCCCTGGACACTAAGGGGCAATTTAGCGTGGCCAATCTATCTAAACATCTTTGAACTGTGGTGGTGGGGGGACAGGAGTACGCAGAGGAAACCCACGCAGACACGGGGAGAATGTGCAAACTCCACACAGTCACCCAAGGCCAGAATTGAACCCGGATCCCTGGCGCTATGAGGCAGCAGTGCTAACCCACTCCGCCACCGTGTTGTTGTAGAAATTGTTTTCTCACAAGTCAATTGGTAGCATTGCTTTCTCTGAGCCAAAAAACCTTTTATTTTGAAATTAAAATTTGGAAGATTTAGGCTCATCATTGCCATTATTCAAGGATTGAAATAATAAAAAGAATGGAGTTAAGCATTTCGAAGATTTAAAATTGCAACCACCAAGACAGTTTCTCTCCATTCTCACCTACCAGCTCTTAATCATAAGCTGTAATTGCATAGCTGTAACAAAATCACTGAAATATCAGCATTTTTTCCCAAAGTTTTTACCACAAGTATAACTCCAGTGCCATGCCGTAATTATTTGCTGAGTTTTCTGCTTTAATCTCTCTGGATTATGTTTCAAACATTAGATTCATTGGGTTACGAGGCCCAAGTTTCTTCAGCTCAGCCTATTCTGGATGATCGTACTTTACAAACTCAACAGTTTCTCTTCCTACTCTTCTAATTCAAACAAAAAGAGAAGGGCTTAGGAATGTAGAATTTATATCTGGAGCTAACAAAACACAATTCAGAACAAAGGTTTAAATAATATTTTAAGCAGGCTATGCAGAATTGTCATGCTCAAGAAATAAAACCCGAATCAGTTTCCCACATTAATTTTTTAGAAAGATATTTAATCTATCACTCTATTCTTCCAAAAGTTTAGAGTGCAATGCTCTTCAAAATATGATTAATATATTACTTATTTAACAATATCTCTGGCAACTGGACAACCAATCTCCCTCTCATACCCATTTCTCATTTGTTTCCCAGGGTGCTGATTGGTTTCAGAGTACAAAGTCTACTAGGTCGTGAGCAAGGACTCAGAATAGCTCAGATGGAAGAGTCAAGCCCAGGTTGTTTCTGAGTCTTTTTGACCTAAGATACTAGCTGTTGGGATAGGGATGGGACTCCTCCCGAACTTGGCATGAATGGTGGTGGTTGAAGCTTGAGATGAGCTTCCCCACATGAGTGAGTCCTGTTTCCCAAACATCACTAATTTCTCAGTAAAGGTCACTCATCCCTTCACAGGGCACTCCTCTCTTGGCTCTGGTCCCACTCCGTCTGCTACTGCTCCTCTCCATCACAAATACCCTTGCACAAAACCAAATCTCTGCGTTCCCTAATCTTCTCTCTCCTCAAGCAATGTCGCTTCCCAAGTATATTTCCCAATCTAGACTTCACTCCTAATCCCCAGTCCTTTCAATTGCTCCCCCACTTCAATTTCCTGAGCACCAATTGCTCAAAGCCCAATGTCTGGACTGCCTGCAAATTCCAATCTCACACAGCCCCACAAATCCCAATTACTTGAAAGTCCCACTAACCCAATATCTTGAAATCCCATTAAAACCTGACCATCATCACAACCCAATCTCCTGTGCTCTACCTCAGTCTCTCAACCATCCCAAACTCTCCTCCCTCTCTCAAATTCCATAATCCCGTGACCCTCCCCCAGAATTTTAGTCATTCCTCAGAATCCCAGTCTTCTGACCCTCCATTCTTGAATCCAAATATTCCAACTCTTCCCCCCCCCCCCCCCCCCCCCCCACAAAAATCCCAATCTTCTGCCTCCCCCTCCACCCATCCCAAACCTCTCCCAATCCAAATCTCCTGACTAATCACTTTGCTGGCCCAATGTTCTCCCATCCCCCATTACACTATATCCCAATTTCCTTCCCTCTAGTCACTATTCGACCTTGCACCAGCTGGCTCCATCTCCAGCCAGATATCAGCAAACAACAGTGGGGGGAGTGCATGGTGGAAATGTGTCCTCTTCCATGAGACTTGGCTCAGCACAGATGACAGATATCACCCAGACTACAATCACAGATGAAGACTGGAACATATTGGAAAGCCGTTTGACTAGTGAACAGCACTCCAGTATAAGTCACCACATTTAGAAGAGGGAGGAAACAGTGGGGCGGTAATTTTGAGAGGATGTTGAGAATTCAATATAAAACAATTTTAAAATGCATCTTTTGTGCTACAAAAGTACTTTTATTTACAGGCTCTAATCTGAACCAGATCAAGCAGGGTTTGTATCCTGCTCTATACTGATAAAATGTTACATCAGTCCTGCATTTATACATTAAAAAGACAGTATGAAATGTTGATATTAAAAGGCAATTTAAATGTGAATATTGTTAAAAATAACACTTTCCTACTCCAGTGCAACATGGGACTCAGCCACACTAGGACCAAATCAGCCCTCTAATGCGTACCATTTGAATGCCATTTACTCAGTTCCTTGAAGAGGTTTTTGGACTATATGTGAGCTGCCACTAGAGGTCTCCAGCACAGTACCAAACAACCAACATTGAACAACAAAAGTCACTGCATAAATATGTCAGCACTATTTCAATAATACATGTGGCGTGTTATCTGATCCTTCAAACTCTCCCTGCTTCATCCAAGTACAGGAAATAACCAGACCAGCCTTCACATTTAAAAAATAAGTAGAAATGCTTGAGCACCAATTCTGGTTCTTTTTGAAGATTAATGGGCAGTGCTACTTTGGCCACTTATGACCAAGAGGTTCTTGAACGGTTTTGAAAGCTTTTATTTGTGGGTGACCTTTGTGCAAATGCTGTGGTTTTAAAGTTTCTCCTAATGCTTTAACTTTCAAGAAAAAGACCGCCAAGAACACCAGTCAAGATGTAAATCAGCATGGATTTCTTAAGGAAACATCATGTTTAATTAACTTGTTGGGCTTTTTGAAGATGTAACACAGAGGGTTGATGAGACTAATGCTGTTGATGTGGTGCACATGGACTTCCAAAAGGCATTCGATACAGTGCACACAACAGACTTGTGAGAAAAATTATAGCTCATGGAATAAAAAGGGCAGTAGCAATGTGGATACAGAACTGGCTGAATGACAGGAAACAAAGAATAGTGGTTAATGGATGTTTTTTGTGTTGGAGGAAGGTTTGTAATGGAGTTTCTCAGGGGTCAATGTTGAGGCACTTGCTTTTCTTGATGTATATGAAATGACCTAGACCTTGGTGTGCAGGGCACAATTTCCAAGTTTATGCATGATACAACATTTGGAAGCATTTCAAACTGTGAGGGAGCATGGTGTAGAACTTCAAAGGACATATACAAGTTGGTAGGATTGCAGGACAGGTGGCAGATGAAGTTCAATGCAGAGAAAGGTGAAGCAATTTTCATTTTGGTAGAAAGAGCAATATAAAATTAAGGAGACAACTTTGCATGTGGATAAGTCCTTGAAGGTGGCAGGACAGGTTGGGATGCAGTTAATGAAGCAGTATCTAGGCTTTATTAATAGGGGCATGGAGTATAGAGCAAGGAAGTTATGTTGAATTTATATAAGTTACTAGTTCGGCCTCAGCTAGAGCACTGTGTGCCTAATTTTAGGAAGGATGTGAAGGTATTAGAGAGAGTGCTCAAAAGATTCATGAAAATGGTTCCAGGTATGAGGAACTTCAGGCATGAAGATAGACTGGAGAATCTAGGTCAGTTTCCTTAAAGAAAAGAAGGTTGAGAGGAGATTTGATGGAGGAATTCAAATTCATGAGGGGTCTGGACAGAGTAGATTGAGAACGAAGTGGCACAGATTTAACGTAATTAGTAAAAGAACTAAAAGTGATGAGGAAAAACATTTTGATCCAGCGAGTGGTTATATCTGGAATGCACTGCCAGTGTGTGTGCTGGAAGCAGGTTCAACTGAAGCATTCAAAAGGGAAGAATGTGCACATTATGGGGAGAAGATGGAAGAATGCCACTTGGTGAGCTATTCATTTGGAGAACTGATGTAGACATGATGGGCCAAATGGCCTCCTTCTTCACCATAACAAAAATTTCTGTGAAGATATCATTGACTTCGATAATTGTTGTTAATGGGGGAACTGGGCGAAGTACAGAATTTTGGTTGCCCATGAAAAATAATATTCAAACTAATAATTTACTCAAAGGAATCTTATTTAATGCAATGCGAAGTTAAACTCACTAAGATTGATTATAGTCAAGCTTGGCAAGCACAAATTAATCCTGACAATCCTTTGTTGTTAGTGAACCCTCATCCCGATGGAATGTCAGGACATTTTATATACTATATGCATGGTGCTGAACCGCCCAATGTCCCACTACTTAGTAATACCTTCCAAACAAATGAAAGATCAATGTTATTTTGTCTTATGCACAGACTTGACATATGCACTCACATACAGAAGAAAGATGAGGCATCTCTGAATGTAAAACTTGATGCAAGTCATTGCAAACTAAAAACTTTCATAAATAATTCAAAACTGTACATCAGGTAAAATAAAAATATACAGTTGAAAGACAGGCTGCACCACAGTTCAGACAATACGTGGTCAGATGAAGGTCTATTGAGCTGCTATGCATCTCTTTTTACAGCATCCATGACATCTGTATTTTAAACATATCCTTTTTCTGGGATCTGTGATGCATCATGGTCTGCAGGGAGTTACAGCATTGACAGAAATAAGTTTCTAGCCTAGGCGACTAGTCTTTTCTGCCATACGGTTACATTTTTCCACTTTAAGATTAAATTCCTGGCAGTGCTGATGGAACCTTTCAAAGCACTTGCATCCTTTAAAAAAATATTCAAGAACAATCATCACAGCACTTAAGATTTAATGTACATTTATTCTTAACATGTGGAACATATAGTATAAAGATTTTATACTGAATAAATGATATTCATTAAGCCAGAGGAAAAGGAGGAATTTACATCAAGTTTTTAACTACATTATCTGAAATACAAATATGCTGATTCGCACTGAAAAATTTCTGAAATTGTGTTTCTTCATTTTTTAAATTTCTGATCATTACCTGTACTTAACCTTTTCCACACCTTGATTATGAAGCAAAATGTGATCAGCTGCTCTCCTTGAAATAGAGCACGACTTTATACATACAGAAACTTGTACATCACCCTCATTGGAGATATGGCCAAAATATATAATAAAAAATAATAATTAAAATCTACCACTTTCTTTAAACCTTACCACATCATGGAGAAAGAAAAACTGTAAACCTCATTCTAAAAGAAACAAAAAAAAAACCAAACACAACAGAAATAGTTTGAGGGTATGTGCAATGTACAACTTCTATATACATGACAGCCCTTTGGCTGCAGGGAAACATATCAAAAGATGAAGAGAGTGAACTAAGAGATGGCTGTGGACTGTCATACTGTGGAAGGTCAAGGAAGGTATGAATATGACAGTAATGTGAGGAAGCAATTTGTGTTTATTATCGCTTTCTCTCCCATCCCACCCCCCAACCCAGATCAACTGTTTATTTGCTGCTAGACTAATGCATTTTTAATTTCTTCTGTGTTTGGACTATGCACACCTGTTTTTTGATCCCCTACACCTAGATCACTAAGTTCTATTGTACAGTGCTTTCTGTGGTGTGTATGCACTTCAAAATTATTCTGGTGCTTTTTTTTTTCCTTTTTCTTTTTTTTTAAGTGGTAAAGAATATTTAATTGTACAATGTTTGCCACATTTCAAAATTCACCTTTTTTCGCTTCGAAAAATATCATACAAACATGAAAGAAACATCCAAAGGGAATCTAGGGATAAAGATAACCCCGACTGTACTAGACAGCAACTTTGGTTAAAAAAATGTTTTAAAAAGTACTTACACATAGACAGCAAATATTTATTTCCATCTTATATTTGACCAAATTATCTACCTTTTTTTAAAGCCCAATTTCTTTAGTAAATGGGGCAGAGGAGCAAAGATTATTTTTGTTGTTGGATAAATAACAGAAACAGCCAATCAAATGCAACTCCTTTGTCTCCACTCACACATGCTTGGCTTCCCACTTCTGTCATAACTGACCAATTATGAACAGTGTATCACAAATGACAGATGCAACCATAGAGTTCAGAACAGATGATATAGAAATATCTAGCAAGCGACCCTCATATAAAACAAATTCTGAGCGGTTCTCTTCTATTCTAGCCATGGCAAGTAAAGCCTTGGCTGCTCGACACATCATGTGCACACTGGTTGGCTCAATGGGCGGAGGCTGCATGTGCATCAAATTAGGCTGGCTGTGCTGAAGTTGGGCCACAGTTAGGCCATCCTCAAGGAAGCTGATCAGGTTGCTGATGCTTCCTTTTTGCACAGCAATAGCTCTAGCCACCAACGTGTCCCCTTGGGAAAAGTTTGATAACAGGGCAACAGACATTTCTCGGCAGACTGAAATTCTCCGGTCTCCCACGTGCCTAACCAAAGTGGCATAGAGTTTCTCCTGACGGCTGAAAGGGGGAGTTGCCAGGATGAGATCCACATTATTGTCCTGAATGCTGAGTTTACATAAGGTCTCCAATACAAGTCTCTGTGGTGACAGGATTGAATTAAGTCCCACTGTTGGGAAATGATCCTGGGCTTCTGCTGAAGGACATACCATCCAGTGTAGCAAGCCATCCAAAATTGGCAAACAAATGCTTTCTGGGTATACAGACAGGTCTAGCTGCCCAGAAATGTTGGCTAATGTAACTAAGGTGTTCTCCCGTAAAACCTCAAGGCAATCCCACCACCATTCATCTTTGTTGCAGGCCACCCCTTTGTCCTCTTCTTCCTCTTTCTCATAAGTTCGTGGAGTTCGCTTTCTTTCTGGATGCTCATGTTGAAGCAAAATCAGCTTCCCCAAAATGAGTAATAGGCCTGAGTGTTTTGACATTTCAGCGTCATTCCCAGGCACAAAAGACAAGCTACGAACTATATTTGACACACAAATACAACGCTTCGCCAAAGAGTCCCGCCAGTCAGAGATTGTGCACAATGGAGTCTCATCACGGCTGCAAGGCTCATCCTCCAATAATTTTATAATTCTGTGTGCTTTTGCTTGGTGGATGCCAAAAAGAAACTTACTGCTGTCTGCTTCAGAAGCCGAACCATTGGAGTGGTCTTCTGGCAGGGCTCCTGGCCGAGCTGACAATACATCATCTATCGTTGCTGTGATACTCTTTTCTGGCTGCTCTTCTGTATTAATGCTTTCAATGTTCTCATGTTCTTTTGTTTTTTTCTCTTTACATGGAACACCTAAACACCCCATCACCCTCTTGCGTGATAGCATTTCCATTTTGCTCTCAAAATGGGTCTGAATGTGCTCTGTTGTGTCACCGCCGCCAATTTTCCAATGCAACAATCCACTGTCAAATTCCAGAACTCGGCCAAGTTTACTTGTACGATCAATCACAAAAAGGTCTTTTTTCTTCACAATCTTCAGTGGCAGCCTGTCAAATTTACTGGCTTGTTTTGGCTTTTCATCACCAACTTGTGAATCATTTTCTGGAACGTTAACTCGGTTGTCTTCACTTTCCGACTGGTCACCTTCCTCTTGGTCAATGTCATCACCACTATCATCATCATCATCATCATCGTCGTCATCGTCATCATCAATTTCTTCTTCTTCAGTCTCCTCCTTTTTAATATCATCTTCGGTATGGTTAACATCATTTTTCTTAAATGTATCTGGATCAAGGAGAGCCTTCTGGCCCAGATCTCCAACCTCATACTCTTTTAAAATTCCAAATATTTCTATCAAGCATCTTCTAAAATATTCTACCAGGAGCTCCAGGAAACCAGACAGCTGTAAGAACAACAGAAATAAAAGGACTTAATTTCAGAGTTCCAAGCATATTCTCTTCAGTTACTTAATTTACTTATCAACAACATTTTATTTTAAAATACAGGCACTCAAATAAGCCTATGTGATCAGCATTGGGATTCACGAGTGTTCATGTCACTAGGTTTCGATGTAATCTTCATATAAACCAGGGGCTGGTTTCGCTCAGTGGGCTAAACAGCTGACTTGTAATGAAGAACAAGGCCAGCAGCGTGGGTTCAATTCCCGTACCGGCCTCCTTGAACAGGTGCTAGAATGTGGCGACTAGGTGCTTTTCACAGTAACTTCATTGAAGCCTATTTGTGACAATAAGCAATTATTATTTCTTCTTATTCTTATTTATATATCGAGCCGGGTAAAGTGTTTTGAATATTCTGTAAATTGTTTTCTATCTGTCAATACATTTTAACATTAGTAGCATGTTATCTTATTGCTTTATTTATACAAATAAAACTAGTTTTACAGCCATAGCACTTTTTGGGTAGCTGGCATGGTCTTCCAGAAATTAGAACAGAAGTGCAATAAGCTCTCATTTTAAGTTGCCTCGTTCAGTGTCAGCATTATGGATACAATAGGTAAGTGTATGTACTTAGTGTCAGGATTTCTGCTTTAGCACCGCTTTGAGCTGGGCTGATGTAGTGTGAAGTATTGCATGACCCCATTGGCACCATTTTGCAGTGGCATCTCCCACTCGCTGACTCTTTCCCACTTGCTGACTCTCTCCCTTCCCGTTTCTTTACCTTGTTTCCCACACTGAGCTTCCAGCATGCAATTAACTTCCTGGATTCTCCTGCTCATCACTTCCCTCTCTGACTCTCTTGTAACTGCTCTCCTGAAGCCTCACTCACAGCGATGATTCAGGAGAGGGAAATGGGAGTTGAAGAGACATTTTTTCACCCGGAGGGTGGTGGGAGTCTGGAACTCACTGCCTGAACTCAGCAACTCTGAAAGTATTTAACATGTATTCAGATGTTCACTTGCACTGCAATAACCTCCAGGGTTATGGGCCAAGCTCAAGAAAATGGGATTAGTGTAGTCAGATCTTTGTTGACTGGCATGGGCATGATGGACTGAATGGCCTCCTTATATTCTGTAAATGGCTATGAATCTAAAATGTTAACAAAGTTAACCTGCTAAAAACTATTCATGAAGTTGTGAGCTGAAAGAAAACAGATGAAAAAACACTGACAGAATTTGGACAACATCAGGTTAAAAACACATTGTATACTGCTTGCACAATTACTTTGAAGTGAACTTTGAAGAAAAGGTTTGAGGGGCTTGTTAATAATCATGAGAAAAAGGGGGCAGAGGTCAATGAGGTCTTTAGGGACTTCTATAGGGAACTGTACCGGTCGGAGCCGCCGGCGGTGGGAGGAGGAATGGAGAGTTTTTTGGACAGGCTCTGATTTCCAAGGGTCAGGAGGAGCTGGTAGAGGGACTGGGGGCGCCGATCGAGTTGGAGGAGCTGGTCAGTGGGATTGGTCACATGCAGTCGGGGAAGGCGCCGGGACCGGATGGGTTCCCGGTTGAATTTTATAAGAAATATGCGGACCTGCTGGGCCCCCTGTTGGTTAGGACCTTCAACGAGGCATGGGAGGGGGGTGTTCTGCCCCCGACGATGTCTCGGGCGCTAATCTCCCTGATCCTGAAGCGTGATAAGGACCCCTTGCAGTGCGGATCATACAGGCCAATTTCACCGCTGAATGTAGACGCCAAGTTGCTGGCGAAGATCTTGGCCACTAGAATAGAGGACTGGGTGCCGGGGGTGGTTCATGAAGATCAGACGGGTTTTGTGAAGGGGAGGCAGCTGAACACTAACGTGCGAAGGCTGCTAAATGTGATAATGATGCCGGCAGCAGAAGGAGAGACGGAGATTGTGGTGGTATTGGATGCGGAGAAGGCCTTTGACAGGGTTGAGTGGGGGTACCTGTGGGAGGTGTTGGAGAGGTTCGGGTTTGGGGTGGGGTTTATTAAATGGGCGAGGTTGCTGTACGAGGCCCCGATGGCGAGTGTAGCGACAAATTGGAGGAGGTCAGAATACATCAGGCTCCACCTTGGGATGAGGCAGGGGTTCCCCCTGTCCCCCTTGCTTTTTGCGCTGGCAATTGAGCCTCTTGCCATGGTTCTCAGGGAGTCGAGGAGGTGGAGGGGTTTGGTGCGAGGTGGGGAGGAGCACCGAGTGCCGCTGTATGCGGACGACTTGCTGTTGTATGTAGCAGACCGGTGGGGGAATGCCGGAGGTGATGGAGATTCTTGCAGAGTTCGGGAGTTTCTTGGGATATAAATTGAACCTGGGCAAGAGTGAGCTGTTTGTCGTACACCCAGGAGATCAGGAGGAGGGAATTGGTAGGCTCCTGCTAAAGAGGGCAGTAAGGAGTTTTAGGTACCTGGGGGTTCAGGTGGCTAGGAGCTGGGGGACTCTGCACAAGCTCAATTTTACTAGGTTGGTGGAGCAGATGGAGGAGGAATTTAAAAGGTGGGACATGCTGCCGTTGTCGTTGGCGGGTAGAGTACAGTCCGTTAAAATGATGGTGCTCCCGAGGTTTTTGTTTTTGTTTCAGTGCCTCCCCATTTTCGTTCCGAGGGCCTTTTTTAGGAGGGTGAACAGCAGCATTTTGGATTTGTTTGGGCGCATGGGACTCCGAGGGTAAGGAGGGTCTTTTTGGAGCGGGGCAGGGATAGAGGGGGGCTGGCGCTGCCCAACCTCTCTGGGTACTATTGGGCGGCTAACGTCTCGATGGTACGTAAGTGGGTAATGGATGGGGAGGGGGCAGCATGGAAACGGATGGAGATGGCGTCCTGTGGAGGCACGAGCCTGAAGGCACTGGTAACAGCGCCGCTGCCGCTCCCTCCAACGAGGTACACTACGAGCCCGGTGGTGGTGGCCACCCTCATAATTTGGGGGCAGTGGAGGCGACACAGGGGGGAAGTGGGGGGCTCGGTGGAGGCCCCACTGCGGGGGAACCACCGGTTTATCCCAGGGAACATGGATGGCGGGTTCCTGGGGTGGCACAGGGCGGGCATTAGGAAGCTGGGAGACCTGTTTATTGACGGGAGGTTCGTGAGCCTTGGTGAACTGGAGGAGAAGTTTGAGCTCCCCCCGGGGAATATGTTCAGGTACCTTCAGGTCAAGGCATTTGCTAGGCGACAGGTGGATGGGTTCCCTTTGCTGCCCCCACGGGGGGTAAGGGGTAGGGTGCTTTTGGGGGTGTGGGTCGGGGATGGGAAGGTGTCTGACATCTACCAGGTAATGCAGGAGGTGGGGGAGGCGTCGGTAGGGGAGCTGAAGGCTAAGTGGGAGGTGGAGCTGGGGGAGCAGATTGAGGAGGGGACATGGGCGGACGCCCTGGAGAGGGTGAACTCCTCCTCTTCCTGTGTGAGGCTTAGTCTCATCCAGTTCAAGGTGCTGCACCGGGCCCACATGTCCGGATCTAGGATGAGTAGGTTCTTTGGGGGCGAAGACAGGTGCGTCAGGTGTTCGGGGAGTCCAGCGAACCATGCCCATATGTTCTGGGCATGCCCGGCACTGGAGGAATTCTGGAAGGGGGTGGCGAGGACGGTGTCAAAGGTGGTGGGATCCAGGGTCAAGCCAGGCTGGGGACTCGCGATATTTGGGGTTGGGGTGGAGCCGGGAGTGCAGGAGGCGAAAGAGGCCGATGTCTTGGCCTTTGCGTCCCTAGTAGTCCGGCGGAGGATCTTGCTGCAGTGGAAAGATGCGAGACCTCTGAGCGTGGAGACCTGGATTAATGACATGGCGGGATTCATTCAGCTGGAGAGGGTCAAGTTCGCCCTGAGGGGGTCGGTACAAGGGTTCTTTAGGAGGTGGCAGCCATTCCTCGACTTTCTGGCTCAACGATAAGGTACTAGGTCAGCAGCAGCAGCAACCCGGGGGGGGGGGGGGGGGGGGGGGAGGGGGTTTAGGTGGATACTGTTTAAGTTAATTTGCTTATTGTTAATTTATTTTGTTGTTTATTAGGGTTGGGGGGGTGGGGGGTTTGTTATATGCGTTATTACGGGTGCCGGGGGTGTTAATTATTATTATTCTTATTGTTATTATTGTTTTGTTGATATATATTTTTCAAAAAATTCCAATAAAAATTATTTAAAAAAAAAATAATCATGAGAAAAAGCGAGTGTTTTGTTGTGTCTCCTTCGGGTGGAGGGGCAGGATTGGAGGGGTTGCCATTTAGGATGCCGTTAGCTCACTTTGGGTCCTTGGGGGTGCAGATAGCGTAGGACTGGGTACTGCTCTGTAAGCTGAATTTCACGAGCCTGGTTGGGAAGGAGAATCTGGGAAGGTGGGATGGACTCCCTTTGTCGATTGCTGGCTGGGTGCAGGCAGTCAAAGTTAATATTTTGTCGCGGTTTTTGTTCTGATTCCAATGTCTACCTGTCTTTTTGCCAAAGGCATTTTCTCGAGGGGTGGCTCGGCTGGTCTCGTTATTTGTGTGGGCAGGGAAGGTGGCGAGGATAAGGAAGGCGGTGCTCCAAAAGGCTCTCTCAAATCTATTGAATTATTGTTGGGCAGCGAATGTTGAGAAAGTGCGGGGCTGGAGGAAGGAGTCGGAGGCTTTGTGGCTGCGGATGGAGGCGGGGTCCTGTAAGGGGTTGGGGTTGCGCTGCTACCGCTGGCCACAGGGACATATTCTGGGAATCCGATAGTGGTAGCTACACTGAGGATTTGGGGGCAATTCCGACAGCATTTCAAGTTGAGGTCAGGGTCAAGGGTGATACCGTTAAAGGGGAATCACAGGTTTCACCTGCGGAGGATGGAGGTTCGGTTCGGAGGATGGGAGGAGAAAGGGGTGAAAAGGATGAAGGATCTATTCCTGGAGGAGAGATTTGCAAGGTTAGAGGAGTTGGGGGTGAGGTATGGGCTGCAGCGTGAGGAGGACTTTAGGTATACGCAGGTATGGAATTTTGCGAGAAAGACCTTTTCAAAATTCCCTAGTGGTGCCGCCCTCCTCATTGTTGGAGGAGGCAGTCAGTGGGGTGGGGGGGACTGGAGAGTGGGGTTGTCTCAGCGATTTATGGTAGGATTATGGAGGAGAGGAAAGAGCCATGGAGGGGATCAAGGCTAAGTTGGAGGAAGAGTTGGGGATGGTGCTGGAGGAAGGACTATGGTGTGAAGTGCTGCGAAGAGTCAATGTCTCGGCCTCGTGTGCCAGGCTGGGGTTGATTCAGCTAAAAGTGGTGTACAGGGTGCATTTAACAAGGGCAAGGATGAGCCGGTTGTTTGATGGGGTGGAGGATAGGTATGAGTAGTGTGGGAGGGGCCCAGCCAACCATGTTCACATGTTCTGGTCCTGGCTGAAGATGGTGAGGTATTGGGGTTCAGTGATCAGCACCATGCCCAAAATTTTGCATGTGGATCTGGAGCCGGGTCCAGCGGAGACCATATTTAGGGTGTCGGACCTGCTAAAGTTACAGACGGAATGGGGGCAGAGGTCTAGGGATATGGGGGTGGTGAGTTTATTTTGTTTGTGTAAAAATGTCAAAATGTTTAAAATGTTGAACAAAAATATTTTTCAATAAAAAGAATCATGAGAAAAGCCACTTTAGGAATAATTCACAAAATTGGCTAATATATCTGTACCAGCCACTTCCACACAACCAGTATGTAAGAACAATGTTTTTAGTGAGGGTTTATTACCATGTTTCTGGTACTTTTGCTGCTGTAAAGTACTGGTACTTGCTACTGTACATTTCCCAATAGTTGGGTAAGATATTTACAGGCAGTTATTGCAAAAATACTTAATTAACCCACACAGGTCAGCTCAGTTATTGAACCCACTAATGACTGTTGGCACTTTTATTTTAATACATGTGGGTGCATAATCTCCAGAAGTGGCACTCCCTTTTAGTTTAATAGTTGATGCCCTATTAAACTCTAATGGAAATACAAAATGCTGGAAATGAAAACCATGCCACTCAGCATCTAAAAAAGAAAAGACAGGTTGTCATTTTGCATCAGACTCATGAGAAGAACGTTTTCCAATTACCAACATGTGCAGCATTTCCCTTTATCTGTGCTACAAACTGTTCATGCACCAGGCAGTGTTTTTCAATTTGTAGCACGAGTGAAAAGGTATCTTCCCCCATGGACATTGCTGGCTCCAGGAGCAAACCAGACTAGGATGTCTGGAGATGACATGAGTGAAGAAATATATTTTAAATAA
Organism: Scyliorhinus canicula; assembly: GCF_902713615.1. Taxonomy (NCBI): domain Eukaryota; kingdom Metazoa; phylum Chordata; class Chondrichthyes; order Carcharhiniformes; family Scyliorhinidae; genus Scyliorhinus; species Scyliorhinus canicula. The sequence continues at coordinate 222,382,880 of NC_052146.1, forward strand.
TATTTTAAGTGGTAATACACTGGGTTTATAATGCAATCATTTCGTTATGATAATTCAATTGATTACTGAAATAATTAACTGAGTATTTACATGCATTAAATTATAGAAATTCAGTCTATTGTTGTAAATCCATTTGAGCAACAGCCTACTGAAATGCTCAATGACCAGAGGTTAGCAGGCAACATAAAAGGGAAGACTAAAGTCTTTCACTGACACATTTCTAGGGAAACAAACTATAACCCGTTTAGCTGTTGGGTTGCCACTCTGCTTTTTCCCCCCGCCAAGTCTCTGCATTTCTGCCTGGGACTTCCAAACCCAGGTCCTCCAGTTCCTTCTTCGGAACACTAGAGTCAGGGTAAGACAAGCCATGCCCCCTTTTTACAGCATTATCACAGAATGTTTACAGTGCAGAAGGACGCCATTCGGCCCATCGAGTCTGCATTGGTTCTCTGAAAGAGCAGCTGTATTCTGTAGGTAAAGAGTTTAAATGTCCCAAAGGTTCTCAATAATTAAGAAATTGATACAGCCTTAATGTTACAGCATTACCATTATCATGGCTTCAACACCAAGGCTGTAGAATGTTTCACATTTATTGCCATATTCCGCCGCTTCCTCTTGTTCCCTCATGCATCTTAACAGACTGAAGAATACTACCATTTGACACCCTTCTTAACAGCACCTATACTGTGGAAGTAACTACACCACATAGACTGGAGCGGTTCAAGAAAGGGGCTCACCACCACCACCTCCTCAAGGGCCATTAGCTGGGCAACAAATGCGGACTTATCCAGTGACCCATATCCTGTGAAAGAATTTAGAAAATGGAAACTGTGCAATTATCATCACTGCAAAACCCAACTAGCTCGTCTGATTGATTTGATTCCTTCAGAAGGACGGGGCTTGCAATACCGGTTGCAGAAGAAACGCAGGAAACAAAAGTTTACCTAAAGAGATAAATATGTAGTTGGAGGTGGAAGTAATGCTGGAGTCAGCAATAGTAAACATCAGGCTTTAAATGAAACAGGCAGTCTCAGCTCACAGGGTCTTTAAAATTGTACAACAGAAAATCTTAATTATGGGGAAAATCACTTACTTGGGAGAGGTTGAATGTGGCTACAGTGCTGTCATCATAAAGTAAGATGTTGATAGTGTCCAGAGCCCAAGTGCTTTCAGCCAACAGACCAGATTTGAGAGACATCATAACTCTCCATGCCTCTGGGGCTCCTGAAAAAAAGTTAATAACAGGTCAACAATCATTCATTCAGAACTTGAAATTTCTGAATGACTCAAAATTAACCAATCATAGAAGAACTAACACATCGACATAAGAATTAGATTCATGTTTAACAAAAGTTCCCTACAGTGCAGAAGGAGGCCATTAAGCCCATTGAGTCTGCACTGATCCTCTGAAAGAACATCCTACGTAGACCAACACCCCCGTCAACCCGTAACCCACCTAACCTTTGAGCACGAAGAGACAATTTAAAATGGCCAATCCACTTAACCTGCACATCTTTTTCCGCTGTGGGAGGAAACCGGAGCAGCCAGGGGAAACCCATGCAGACATGGGGAGAAAGTGTAAACTTCATACCTCCGAGGCTGGAATTCAACCTGGGTCTCTGGTGATGAGGCAGCAGTGCTAACCACTGTACCGCCCAAATGTTTAGGCTATGATCCTAGTCCTACAATCCTCAGCCCATTCCCCTTAATATCTTGAAAACTGATCAAATTACATCTTAACCGTTTAAATTCAATGGAATACATCTCCAGTTGGTTAATCTTTCCTCATGGCTTAACTTTTGGAGTTCGGATATCATTCCAGTAAATCTATGCTGCACTCTCTGCAAGACCAATATATCCTTCCTTATGTGTGCTGTCCATAGAATTCTAGGTTTGGTCTAACGAGGGCTTTGTATAACTGAATCTTGACTTATATGTAAAGGTCAGATCCTATTAACCCTTCATTGTTTTCTAATTGTTCATGACATTTTAACAATCTATGTACCTGGACCCCCAATAATTTTGGACCTCCACTATTTTGATCTGTTCACATTTGTAATTTGTAATCAGAGAGCACAGATTTAAGGCCAAGGAACAAGAGGCAACATTAAGAAACTTTTTAAAACATAGTAGGTTATTGTTGATTTGGTGAAAGAAGATTCAATTGTAACTTTCAAAGAGGAATTGAATAATTACTTGAAAAAGAAACATTTGCAGGGTTGTGGGGAAAGAGCAGGGGAATGGGTCGAATTGAACCGTATTTTCAAAAAGGTTAAAGTGGGCCAAATGACCTCTCTCTGAGCTGTATTATTCTAAGGTTTTTTAAAATAAAAGGACACACATCAGATAGGTCACTTATTTACAACAAATGGAACTCATCAGTTCTTATAAATGTGTGCTGGAATCCCCAGTTGGTCAGGCTAAAAGTTACAATTTTCTTTTAAATGGGCCACAAACAATACTATATTTTCTTAATACGCGGTACACTGAGGCTTTTGGTGTTTTGAGTTTTCATTACAAGAGAAGATCTATCTAAATTGTAGGAGCTCTTTTCAGATTTCAGAGTTACTTCAGCAGCTGTGGGCAATATTGTATTAAATATGGGAAGTGGTAAACACTTCACTAAATTGTGGGCAAATATCGCTATAGGAGGAACAGGGACAAAACTGAGCATGTGCACATTTTAAGTTATGATGGATAACTTTGCTTCCATCTGCAGTTGAGGAACGTAAATATGTTTTACTGGTCATTATGGGCAGCCAAAGTCACTGCACTGGTCACAAAACATTGTTACTGCTTGATGGCAAACTGTGTCTGGAAACACCTGCAGAAACATAGGGCACGGTTTAATTTAAAAGAATCACAATCTGCCCTGGGCAGGAATAGCGGGGTCATTGTCAGCGCAAACTCGCTATCTAACGGCACTTTTGTTGCTATTTCGGTCGCCGAGGCTGCACTCAATGTAATTGACTGCACTGAGGAGCTCCGAGCGCTCATCGGGGGTAAAATGGTGCCCCAATCTCTCGACTCCCGGACACCACCCCCCTCCCCCCACCAAGGCCCCAACTCAACTTTGAGGGTCCTTGAGCCCCCCCCCCCCCCCCACATTCCAACTCACACGGGCAGGGCATCCCCAGGCCTAATCCCCGGCATGGGCAAAATGCCATTCTGGCACCTTGGCACTGCCCATGCCAGCAGTACCAGGATGCCAGCCTGGCTGCTAGAGGCAGACCATCCTTACACTGTGCAGACCACCCGAGAGCCACTGATCACCTGAGCAGTTCCGCCTAGTCCCGTTTGTGGGGACCAGTGTTAAACGCCGCACGGCTGGTGTCTCTCGGCAAGGCCGACATGTCTCAGGCGCTGGGTCAATCTGACATTGGTAAAGTTAAGTGAGTTTTTAAATTCACTTCACTATGCGTGTCTGGGCCCTGCCCATTGTGGGCAGGATTCCGATCGTGACATAGAACATAGAACATAGAACGATACAGCGCAGTACAGGCCCTTCGGCCCTCGATGTTGCACCGACATGGAAAAAATCTAAAGGCCATCTAACCTACACTATGCCCTTATCATCCATATGCTTATCCAATAAATTTTTAAATGCCCTCAATGTTGGCGAGTTCACTACTGTTGCAGGTAGGGCATTCCACGGCCTCACCACTCTTTGCGTAAAAAACCCACCTCTGACCTCTGTCCTATATCTATTACCCCTCAATTTAAGGCTATGTCCCCTCGTGCTAGCCACCTCCATCCGCGGGAGAAGGCTCTCGCTGTCCACCCTATCTAACCCTCTGATCATTTTGTATGCCTCTATTAAGTCACCTCTTAACCTTCTTCTCTCTAACGAAAACAACCTCAAGTCCATCAGCCTTTCCTCATAAGATTTTCCCTCCATACCAGGCAACATCCTGGTAAATCTCCTCTGCACCCGTTCCAAAGCTTCCACGTCCTTCCTATAATGAGGCGACCAGAACTGTACGCAATACTCCAAATGCGGCCGTACTAGAGTTTTGTACAACTGCAACATGACCTCATGGCTCCGGAACTCAATCCCTCTACCAATAAAGGCCAACACACCATAGGCCTTCTTCACAACCCTATCAACCTGGGTGGCAACTTTCAGGGATCTATGTACATGGACACCGAGATCCCTCTGCTCATCCACACTACCAAGAATTTTACCATTAGCCAAATATTCCGCATTTCTGTTATTCTTTCCAAAGTGAATCACCTCACACTTCTCCACATTAAACTCCATTTGCCACCTCTCAGCCCAGCTCTGCAGCTTATCTATGTCCCTCTGTAACCTGCAACATCCTTCCGCACTGTCTACAACTCCACCGACTTTAGTGTCGTCTGCAAATTTACTCACCCATCCTTCTGCGCCCTCCTCTAGGTCATTTATAAAAATGACAAACAGCAACGGCCCCAGAACAGATCCTTGTGGTACGCCACTCGTAACTGAACTCCATTCTGAACATTTCCCATCAATTACCACTCTCTGTCTTCTTTCAACTAGCCAATTTCTGATCCACATCTCTAAATCACCCTCAATCCCCAGCCTCCGTATTTTCTGCAATAGCCGACCGTGGGGAACCTTATCAAACGCTTTACTGAAATCCATATACACCACATCAACTGCTCTACCCTCGTCTACCTGTTCAGTCACCTTCTCAAAGAACTCGATAAGGTTTGTGAGGCATGACCTACCCTTCACAAAACCACGCTGACTGTCCCTAATCATATTATTCCTATCTAGATGATTATAAATTGTATCTTCTATAATCCTCTCCAAGACTTTACCCACCACAGACGTTAGGCTCACCGGCCTATAGTTACCGGGGTTATCTCTACTCCCCTTCTTGAACAAAGGGACCACATTTGCTATCCTCCAGTCCTCTGGCACTATTCCTGTAGCCAATGATGACCTAAAAATCAAAGCCAAAGGCTCAGCAATCTCTTCCCTGGCTTCCCAGAGAATCCTAGGATAAATCCCATCTGGCCCCGGGGACTTATCTATTTTCACCTTGTCCAGAATTGCCAACACTTCTTCCCTACGCACCTCAATGCCATCTATTCTAATAGCCTGGGTCTCAGCATTCTCCTCCACAATATTATCTTTTTCTTGAGTGAATACTGACGAAAAGTATTCATTTAGTATCTCGCTTATCTCCTCAGCCTCCACACACAACTTCCCACCACTGTCCTTGACTGGCCCTACTCTTACCCTAGTCATTCTTTTATTCCTGACATACCTATAGAAAGCTTTTGGGTTTTCCTTGATCCTACCTGCCAAAGACTTCTCATGTCCCCTCCTTGCTCGTCTCAGCTCTCTCTTTAGATCCTTCCTCGCTTCCTTGTAACTATCAAGCGCCCCATATCTCACAAGATCTGGTTAAATTTCACGAGGCGTAACAATCATCGGGAATCCTGGAGAGATCTATCCCGGGATCTACCGGCCGTGTCCCGTCCTGATTCCAGTGGGATGCGGCTGGTAAATTGCGCCCATAATCTCAGTTAACGTCAGCCAGGCATATGGGACTGAATGGTCTACTCTACCAAGAACAACAGAAAAGCGGAACTCTCTCCCACAAATAGCAGTAGGTACTTGCTCAATTAATCATTTTAAATCCGAGATGGATTAATTTTTGTTTGTAAGGGGCATTACAAGATATGTAGCTAAATTGAGTGAATGGAGTCAGGAAACAGATCAATCATAATCTCACTGATTGGCAGAAAAAGTTCAAGGGATTGAACGGTCTTCTTCTGTTCCTATGAAAGGATTGTGTAAGTCAGCTATCACATTGTTGGTATGCACCATTGGGCTCAGATGCCAGCCTGCTCATGGTAACATCTAATCTCAGGGTTGGCAACAACAGGTATTTATCAGCTGACCCAACAACAGAGAAATTAAATGGAAGATTTTTGCGACTGAAGTTACTGGTGTCAGGTTGTTTATAGCATTGTCTCTAAAAGCAAGAGTGTTATTGGAGCCAACTCGATTAAATAAATAGGGTAGGAATTTAGGTGAAACTATTGCCCAATTGAGAGTGCTTTTGTTTAGACTAAGCATGTAATTAAGCTATTGGGTTGAGCAATTTAGACAGGGTTGCAGAGAATCAGATAATAGGCCTAAACAGGCTGTGAAAATTTGGTCTTTAAAAAGCTCTAGAGCCTAAGGCCAATTCTGATGAAGATGCATGTTTTGTGTATAAACTCTTTGTTATTTACAGAAATAGATACATGACTAATCAAAAACAATTGGTTTTTGTTTAAGCAAGCTTGATTAAGCCATGACCATTTAACATTAAGGCCTCCATCCTTCAGAGACCCACCCATTAATTAACTAGCTATATGAACAGAGTCTTCAATGCCATGAACAGCAGTGCAAGTTAATATAAGAAACATTGAGGCCGTTATTGCTTAGATTTGTTTGGGCAATGGTATTCAAAGTTGCTCTACACTTAAGCAATTAACTGAGTGTTACCTTTTCCATTCTGATTGTTTAAACAGAGTTTTTGAGTTCAGATATGGGATGTTATGTACTAAAGGATATCACATTGCATCTTCATGGTGATGAAACACGTTTTTGGGTAATCTAATGCAAGAGAAAATTGCTCTGAAAAAAGCAAAAGCAGTTTCAAAGGAATATGATATTTAGTGATGCTGTTCACCATACTCTTGCAGTTAGAGGGAAGTCGTGAATTAGCCTCAAATGGGATATGGGATCATCAGGAATCTTGGGAGAGACCTCTCCTGGGATCCACCGGCTGCGCCCCGTCCTGATTCTGGCGGGACGCGGCTGGTAAACCGCGCCCATAATCTCATTGAAAGTATGGGAGTAGATCATAATGTGGTATTGTGCATTTGAATGCCATCGAAGGGATGTTGAATGTAAAAACTGCATGGTTACCAAGGGATATTACTGCAAATTCCTCACTATGTTTTATAGATAGGAGAGATAGCAATACCTAACATAAATGCCATTATTTTAACAACATTTATGAATTGAAGTGTTCCATGAGAATTTCAAAGAAAATAAAGGACAGCAATGACTAGTTAAAAAGACCTGTTAAAATTATCACATGCACTTTCTTTACAAAGAATCAATTATATTCAAAGCATTACATATACCTTCCAGTAATCGAGTGATATATGGGAGGAAGAGGTGAGCAATATACATTAATGTACAAGTATGAACAAGCCTGAAATCCACCATAAATAATCATGCACAAAGTATCTGTTGTCACAATATGGACTGGCAAGAGGATAGGCATTAATTTGGTAGTGGTTCAGCAACGAAGGACAATATTGCACCATCTACCGTGGCAGTGGCATTGGGCAGATTCCATCTCCACTACTGGACACTGAGTATTGCCTGAATAGATTTAAATGATAAAATATGGAAATAGGTTGAGTCAAGCATAAAGCATGGCTTAGTTGGGTCTAAACTCCGGTTTCGGTGTCGTATATCCTATTTAATCCTGTAGGTAGACTGCAGAAAGGAAGATCGACATGAAATATTGCACGTTGATAATACAGGCTGCTTAATTTTCTATCCATTTAGGTATGGAGAGAAGACAAGAAATACAGATCTGTGCTATCTTGAGCAGATCCTTTCTTCTCCATCCAGCTATATGCATAATATGATCTTGAGAACTCAAGTGTCAGATATTATCGTGAAATGAGTTACTGTGCAAAATTTCACACAGCAGCTGTAACTTGTTTTTACTGATGTCACAAGCTAAACCTTGCAGAACTCGTAGTAATGTGTGTAAAAGGCTGGAGAAGCAGTGTCTGAAATTATAAGTACTTAGCATGAATATCAAAAGACATTCAGCATCAACACTTGATTTGTGAAGGTGATAAAGTCTTGCACAGTAATGTAATTCAGATCCATTTTAAAGCCATACATTCAATCCTCATTTTTATGCATTACCACTATAAATTCCTATATCCAAATTTATAATAGCATCGCTCATATAAACTTACACCCTCTGTCAGTTGCAACGTTGCAGTACTTCCATTGGTTGGAGAGTGGAACTACAATACAACAATGAGATACATGACCAAGCCATGATTCAGAGATGCGCATTGAGGACAAACTCGCCTTCTCTTCTTCAAATAGTGCATGTGATATTTTATGAATGCCTGAGGAGGCAGATGGACCCCAGTTGAAGCATCCCATCCAAAAGACTGCAACTCCGACGGTGCAGTACTCTTTCAGCTCCGAATTGGAGCATCGACCTGGATTAGGTGTTCAAGTCTTTAGAGTGGGACTTGAACACACAACCTTCAGACTTGAGGGATGACTGTGCTATTACTATAAATTTTGGCATAGACATCTATAATGGAAAAAAAGCTGACAAAAAGTATGTGCAATATCAAGATAGCAAATATATTGATATAAAAAGGTACAGGGAGAGTTAATTCTGACAGAGATCTCTTACAGTCAAAGCTAAATTATTAACCACTGTTAACAGGGAATCCATTCTAAAGCTTTTCCCAAACAGTAACTAGCCCCAGGCACCTTCTGATACCAGTTCATATCAGAGCACTAAATCTAGATGCCAAGTTTCCAATCATATACACGAGGTGTTGTCTTGTGGCAAGGCTAAAAACAGAAAACTGCATCAGTCACTTGAACGATAAGTAGTACAGGTATATTCTCACTCAGTCTTTTTCTTCCTCTTTTCACAAACATAGGATTTGTAAATTTTAACTTGTGATGTCTAGAGAAAGACAGCTACGGAGGCAAGTGCTCTTATTTTTACGCTCAGATTTTCTATCTCATATATTCATTGCAGTGACTTTTGGCGTCAATACTTCCAAATTGAGAAACTTATATTTATATACTACCTTTATGTCTCAAAACCTGACATCACTTCATATAAAATGAATTACTTTGAAATACAATGACAATGATTATGCAGACAAATGTGGCAGCAACTTTTGCACAAATATTCCACAAGCACACAAAACGAATCATCAACTCTTTTGAGTGCCATTGATTCAAGGAGAAATATTGGCTAGGATGCCAGGAAATCTACTGTTCTTCTCGAGTATTGTCTTGAAACTTTTATCTTTAGCAAAGACAAACACGGTCTCTGTTCAATATCTCTGTCAAAGGAAACCGGTTGAATGTCTTACGTGCTGAATCCTCTAGCATAGGATGTCAGGCCACAGCCGCTTGATGGAGAGGTATGAGTGAAACCATCTGAATGAACTAAAATTACAATGTTCATGCATGAGAGGATGGTTCTGCTGACAATATAAAACTGGTGATTGCAGCAAACTTACATTTTCAGGGTCACTCCAATTGCAGTTTCTTAAAAAGTAAGACTTTTTGACTAGCTTTCACAAATGAGTAACAAGTAGAAATGAGTGTTAATGAAAGCTGCAGCTATTCATTCGAGGACCATTCTCTGATGATACATATATTAAACATAAAAGTGCCTTTCTAGTGCCAGAGAAGGGTAACATAGATAGTGTAGGCACTAAGTGTTTATTTGAAAGCAGCAGCTGCTTGTGTGGAAAGGAGGGAAAGACCAAAGGGTGGAATTCTGCATTTAAATTGTTTCAACCAATGAATTTCTAAGGATTCTGAAAACATACATTTCAAAACAAGTACCATTACATAAAATTACGCGAGCAGTCACAATTAGAGCATATGAAAGTCAGGATGAGAAAGGTCTGAAGAAGTCATATGCAACATGAAACATTAACTCCGTTTCTCTCCCCACAGATGCTGCCAGATATGCGAAGTATTTCCAGCACTTTTCTGTTTATGTATGTGAACAGGTCAGTCAGTTATTCAATGCTCATCCCTGTACTGTAGCTGATATTTTGAACAAATTTCTTTCCACACTAAGTCAGTTCTGGGGAATCTTGCTGAAACGTTTGACTTCACAAGTATTGCGAGTTGGGACAATTTCATTTGGGGTTAAGGAAAGTATTTCACAACTCCCAAAGATTTAAGAAAGAAAGACTCTTTGAGAAGAATGCATGATCTGTGGCTGAATAAATACGTTCAGGATAGTGTGAAATTGAAAGAAACACTACAAATCTGCAAAGATTAGTGGTAGATCAGAAGGTTGGTCAAATTTTAACCAGCAAAGAATGACAAACAAATTGAGGGAGAAAGAAGAGTACTAGAGAAAGCTAGCTACTAATATAAAAACAGAGAGCAAAGTTTCTACAAATATTTAATTATTTAAATGGGACAGCAAGTGTTGATGCTCAGGAGAGTGAGTCTGGGAATTGATAATGATAAACAAAGAAATGGCAGAGGCGCTGAACAGGTATTATCTTCACTGTAAAAGACTTCGAAAACTTCTTTAAGATTCTTGAAAGTCAAAGAGGGGAGGAACTTAAATCAATCAGATCACTAAGGGAAAGCTATTATAAAGGGTGGCAAGTCCCCAGGATCATATGGTCTGCAATCTCGGGTCTTAAAAGAAGTGGCTGCAGAGTGGTAGATGCATTGGTTATTGATGTGTTGGGTAAGCTGGGTCTGCGAGGACTGCGTTTACTGTGGCAGTGAGACAGACAGGCTTCCAACACTTGAAGAAATGCAACTCTATGTTATTGAACTCTTAACTATCATACATACTTTAGCCGTGTGTTGACACTATGCTGAGTTGACCGGAGACCTGAGGCTAACCTGACCAGACTATCTTACTACCTCATGGTGGATGTTCTAGTTGTTGCTCACGGGCTCTGACTGTCTCAGAGGCTGCATCCCAAGAGAGCAGGAAAATTAGTGCCCTCTGGCTTTATAATGGCCGTGTCCTGTCTAGTGATTGGCTGCTGTGCTCTGTGTGCTCATTGGTCATCCTGTGTGTCAATCAATGCCAGTCTGTGCACCATCATATACTTGTGTGTATGTTATGACATCTCCCCCTTTAAAAGAAATGTGTGTAGGTCAATAAATAGTGAGTCCGACGTGGGGAGGAGCACCGAGTGTCGCTCTATGCGGATGACCTATTGTTGTATGTGGCGGACCCGGTGGGGGGAATGCCGGTGGTGATGGGGATTCTCCGGGAATTTGGGGATTTCTCAGGGTATAAGCTGAACTTCGGGAAAAGCGAGCTGTTTGTGGTACACCCGAGAGACCAGGGTTGGGGGGGGGGGGGGATTGGGAGACTCCCACTGAAAAGGGCAGAGAGGAGCTTCAGGTACTTGGGGGTTCAGGTGGCCAGGAGCTGGGGGGCCTTGCATAAGCTAAACCTCACAATGTTGGTGGAACAAATGGAGGAGGGGTTTAAGAGGTGGGACAAGCTGCCGCTGTATTTGGAGGGTAGGGTGCAGTCAGTCAAGATGACGGTGCTCCCGAGGTTTCTGTTCCTGTTCCAGTGCCTCCCCATCCTTATCCTGAATGCCTTTTTCAGGCGTGTTAACAGGAGCATTACGGGGTTTGTGTGGGCACACGGGACTCCAAGGGTGAGACGGGTGTTCTTGGAGCGGGGCAGGGATGGGGGGGGGGGGGGGCTGACGTTGCCCAACCTCTGTGGGTATTACTGGGCTGCCAACGCAGTGATTGTGCGTAAGTGGGCAATGGACGGGGAGGGGGCAGCATGGAAGAGGATGGAGATAGCATCCTGTGTGGGTACGAGCCTGGAAGCGCTGGCAACGGCGCCGCTGCCGCTCCCTCCAACGAGGTATACCACGAGCCCGGTGGTGGCAGCTACCCTCAAGATTTGGGGGCAATGGAGGCAGCACAGGGGGGAGGTGGGGGCCTCGATGGGGTCCCCAATACGGGGGAACCACCGGTTTGCTCCGAGGAGAATTGATGGCGAGTTCCTGACTTGGCACAGGGTAGGTGTCAGGAGGCTAGGGGACCTGTTCATAGACGGGAAGTTTGCGAGCCTGGGTGAACTGGAGGGGAAGTTTGGGCTTCCCCCGGGGAACACCTTTAGGTACATGCAAGTAAGGGCGTTTGTCAGGCGGCAGGTGGCGGAGTTCCCTCTGCTGCCGCCGTGTGGGGTTCAGGATAGGGTGCTCTCGGGGGTATGAGTTGGAGAGGGGAGGATCTCGGAAGTGTACCAGGTGATGCAGGAGGTAGACGAGGCCTCGGTGGAGGAGCTGAAAGATAAATGGGAGGAGGAGCTGGGTGAGGAGATTGAGGAGGGGACGTGGGCGGATGCCCTAGAAAGGGTGAACTCCTCCTCTTCGTGTGTGAGGCTTAGCCTCATACAGTTTAAGGTACTGCATAGGGCTCATATGACCGGGACAAGGATGAGCCGTTTTTTTGGGACCGAGGACAGGTGTATTAGGTGCTCAGGGAGCCCAGCAAACCATGTCCACATGTTCTGGGCATGCCCAGCGCTGGGGGAATTTTGGAAGAGTGTAGCAAGGTCGGTATCGAGGGTGGTAGGATCCAGGGTCAATCCAGGCTGGGGACTCGCAATATTTGGGGTTGCAGTGGAGCCGGGAGTGCAGGAGGCGAAAGAGGCCGGTGTTCTGGCCTTTGCGTCCCTAGTAGCCCGATGGAGGATTCTTCTTCAGTGGAAGGATGCGAGGCCCCCAAGCGTGGAGGCCTGAGTCAACGATATAGCGAGGTTTATTAAATTGGAGAGGGTGAAATTTGCCCTAAGGGGGTCAGTGCAGCGGTTTTTCAGGAGATGGCAACCATTCCTAGATCTCCTGGCAGAACGTTAAAAACTAAAGGTCAGCAGCAACCCGGGGGGGGGGGTTGTCTTTTTGTTTTTGTTTTGGGTTGACTATCTGTTTTTTGCCAATGACGGGCGTTAAATTATTGTTTCTCTTTTGTATTTACGGCGGGGGGGGGTTCTGTTTTTTGTTGTTCTTAGAAGTTTCTGTTATTGTTTTCTTTTTTGTGAAAATGTGAAAATTTGAATAAAAATTATTTAAAAAAATAAATAAATAGCGAGTGTGTGTAGGAGCCTGGCTATGTACAAATTATGTGAGCGTATTTACATGAGTGGGAGCCTGACTATATACAAAGTACGTGAACGTATTTACATGGGAAGGTGTCTCGTGCAGATAGAGGGCATACAACAAATTAGGGAAAAATAATATTACAGATGTGTAAACAGATCACAAGGCAATGCAACATTCAGTCTATCAGTTCAGTCTCTGTGGCGGGCGACGAATTCTGGTTGACCGCCACAAGGGTGGGTCAGGGGCCGCCTGCACTGGAACGTGCGGAGCTGCCTCTAATGTAGAGGGTGGTAAAATAACTGTCAGATCGGTGGCCTCGTGGAAGGGTGCGTCCTGAGGAATCAGCAGGTGAGGCGGGACATCACGTTCAGGTGGCGAGCGTGGAAGCAGCCGCAGTGCCCGCCTATTACGCCGAAGAAAGTAGCCATCATGCATGCGAACAAGAAATGATCTCGGGGCCACTTGCTTGACCACCACAGCTGTGGCAGACCAGCCACCGTCAGGAAGCTGAACACAAACTCGGTCAGCAGGGACCAGGTCAGGGAGATCTGTGGCGTGGGGGTCATACGCCGACTTGCATTGGGCCCGAGACTGTTGCATTCTTTGCAGGACCGGAAAATTGTCACGGTCCGGGATGTGGATAGCCGGCACTGTCGTCCGTAGTGTGCGGTTCATTAACAGCTGTGCTGGGGACAGGCCAGCGGACAAAGGAGTCGCCCTGTAGGCTAGCAGCGCCAGATTAAAACCTGAACCCGTGTCAGCAGCTTTGCACAACAGTCTTTTAACAATGTGGACCCCCTTTTCAGCTTTCCCATTCGACTGGGGGCTTGCAGTGACGTGTGTAAAATTGTACTGCCGGGGAAAATCCGTCCACTCCTGACTGAAGAAGCACGGGCCATTATCAGTCATGACTGTAAGTGGAATGCCATGACGGGCAAAGGTCTCTTTGTATGCCTTGGTGACTGTTGCTGATGTGAGGTCAGTCAGTCTGACCACCTCGGGGTAGTTAGAAAAATAGTCCACGAGGAGGACATAGTCTCAGCCCTTTGCATGAAAGAGATCAATGCCAACCTTGGTCCATGGGGAGGACACCAGTTCATGCGGCTGCAAAGTCTCTTTCGGCTGAGCCGGCTGGAACCGTTGGCACATTGGGCAATTGAGGACAATGTTGGCGATATCCTGACTGATGCCAGGCCAATATACTGCCCCTCGAGCTCGACGGCAACACTTTTCGACCCCCAGGTGACCCTCGTGGAGTTGGCCGAGGACGAGCTCTCGCATACTCTGTGGGATTACTATCCTGTCCAGTTTCATTAGTATGCCATCGACTACTGCCAGATCGTCTTTTATATTGTAGAACTGTGGGCACTGGCCCTTTTGCCAACCATCCGTGAGATGGCGCATGACCCGCTGGAGTAAAGGATCCCTGGCCATTTCCTGACGAATCTGTATGACCCTTTCATCAGTGGCCGGAAAGTTGGATGCACAGAACTTCACATGAGTGTCGATCTGACAGATGAAGTCCGACTGCTCGCACGGCGTGGTGACGGAGCGAGAGAGTGCGTCGGCCACAATGAGCTCCTTGTCCGGGGAGTAGACCAGGTCGAAATCATAGCATCAGAGTTTGAGGAAGAAACGTTGTAGGCGTGGCGTCATATCATTGAGGTCTTTCTGGATGATGTGAACCAATGGCCTGTGGTCCATCTCGACCGTGAATTTGGGGAGTCCATATACGTAATCGTGGAATCTGTCACCCCCCGTGAGGAGGCCCAGGCAATCTTTTTCGATTTGAGCATAACGCTGCTCAGTAGGTGTCATGGCTGTAGATGCATATGCGACTGGGGCCCAGGAGGAGGATTCGTCCCACTGGAGGAGTACTGCCCCAATGCCAGCCTGGCTCTCATGGAGATCTTTGTCTCCTTGGCAGGGTCGAAAAACGCCAGTACTGGGGCCTTGGGGAGTTTTGCCCTGAGCTCACGCCACTCTCGCTCATGAGCGGGGAGCCACTGGAAGTTGGTGTTTTTTTTTTAACAAGATTGCGGAGAGCTGTGGTGTGAGATGCAAGGTTGGGGATAAACTTCCCAAGGAAGTTGACCATCCTTAGGTAGCAGAGGACCGCCTTCTTGTCTTCCGGTGTCTTCATAGCGTTGATCGCCAACACCTTGTCTGCATCTGGCTGCACACCGAACTGCGAAATATGGTTGCCAAGGAACTTTATTTCTGCTTGACCGAACGAGCATGTGGCTCTGTTGAGTCGGAGGCCATGCTCGTGGGTCCTATGGAACACTCGTTTGAGGCGATCGATGTGCTCTTGAGGAGTCGTGGACCAGACAATGATGTCATCGACGTACACTCGCACCCCCTCGATGCCCTCCATCATTTGCTCCATTATTTGGTGAAACACCTCCGAGGTGGAGATGATGCCCAAGGGCATCCGGTTGTAACAGTAATGACCAAATGGGGTGTTAAATGTGCAGAGCATTCAACTGGACGTGTCCAGCTGTATTTGCCAAAACCCCTTTGAGGCATCCAGCTTTGTGAAAAACTTGGCGTGAGCCATTTCGCTGGTGAGCTCTTCTTCCTTAGGGATAGGGTAGTGTTCTCTCATGATGTTACGGATCAAATCTTTGGGGTCGAAACAAATGCGAAGTTCCCCTGATGGTTTTTGACACAAACCATGGAGCTAACCCAGTCCTTGGGTTCCGTGACCTTAGAAATGACGCCCTGGTCCTGGAGGTCTTGCAGCTGCTGCTTGAGGCGGTCGTTGAGGGGTGCCGGAACCCGACGCGGTACATGGACCACAGGCGTGGCATTCGGTTTCAGAAGTATCTTGTATCTGTAGGGAAGTGTGCCCATACCTTCGAAGACGCTGTGGTATTGTGCTATGATGTCCTCTAATTGGGTTTGGAAGTTGGCATCTGGCGAGGCGTTGCCTCAGCGGGCGACATGGTGTGAACCCGCTGCACAAGATTCAAGATTTTGCAGGTCTGAGCACCGAGCAAGGAAGCTTTGTTCGATCCTACAATTTCAAAATGCAGGGTAGCTTTTGAAGAACGATGGGATACCACAAGCTGGCATGAGCCACTGGCAGCAATGGCATTGCCATTGTAGTCGAGAAGCTGGCAGGCCAGAGGAAGACTGCTCGGCTTGATGTGGATGGCATCCAGGTCAGACTCAAAATGAGGTTCGCTGAAGCGCCGGTGTCCAGCCTGAAGCATATGCGAGCCTTGTTGACCGTAAGGGTGGAACAGCACTCGTCGTCTGGATCAATGCTCATCACTGGGAGTTGTTTAACCTTTTTTGCGGAAAGCATCGTATGCTTGGTGATGATGCCCACCCGGAATGGGGATGTGAGGTCCTCGGTGTCAGGATCTGGAACCATGTCGGAGTCTGTAATGGGTTGCTGTACTGACCGGATGTTCCTGGGTTGCTGTACTGACTGGATGTTCCTGTGCTGCGGCTGAGATCGCTGTGTGTTGGGCAGTTGAGCAGATCTGCACAGGGCTGCGTAGTGGCCAAGCTTGCCACACTGGAGACAGCGTCGAGATTTCGCGGGACATTGCCGCTTTAAGTGGGCGGAGCTGCAGTTGTTGCACGTCATGGCTCCGATGTCAGGATGCTCCGTGCGCCACCGCGCATGCCCGGTGCGGTCGAATGATGTGCGCAGTTCGGTCGTCGGCCTCACCGTCCCCTCGGTCGTTGCGCGCATGCGCAGGAGCCTGGGAAAAGCGTGCAAAATGGCCGCCCTCATCCAGACTCAGGCCCTGGAGCTGTTTTACAGCCTGCACTCCCTCCGCATCGTGGGGGCCTTGCCGCGCCGTCTCTGCTGCCTTGATATGGGAGTACCGGTTATTAGCGTGCTCATGTAGGACGCAGGTCTCGATAGCGATGGTAAGGGTGAGCTGCTTAACTTTAAGGAGCTGCTGGCGAAGGGGATCAGAGTGGATCCCGAAAACGATCTGGTTGCGGATCATGGAGTCGGAAGTGGAGCCGTAGTTGCAGGACTGCGCGAGGATACAGAGATGAGTTAAGAAGGACTGAGAAGGTTCATCCTTACCCTGAAGCCTCTGCTGGAACACATAGCGTTCAAAGCTCTTGTTGACTTCGATGTCACAGTGGCTGTCGAAGTTCAGCAGGACTGTTTTGAACTTGGTCTTGTCCTCACCTTCAGCAACGGTGAGGGAGTTTAAAATGTGGATAGCGTGGTCCCCGGCTGTAGAGAGGAAGAGAGTAACCTTCCTGGCATCCGATGCGGCCCGAGGTCGGTGGCTTCAAGATACAGCTGAAACTTCTGCTTGAAAATCTTCCAGTTAGCACCAAGGTTGCTGGTGATGCAGAGTGGTGGGGGAGGGCGGACGCTGCCCATGTTACCGGATGGCTGATCGCTGGTCAAAGGCAGACTATCTCAAGGTAGGTCCGTCAAACTCTAACATGACTCACTGGTATCATGATGTGTTGGGTAAGCTGGATCTGCGAGGACTGCGTTTACTGTAGCAGTGAGACAGACAGGCTTCCAACACTTGAAGAAATGCAACTCTATGTTATTGAACTCTTAACTATCATACAAACTTTAACCGTGGGAAAACGAGTGCCCTCTGGCTTTATAGTGGCTGTGTCCTGCCTGGTGATTGGCTGCTGTGTTCTGTGTGTTAATTGGTCATCCTGTGTGTCAATCAATGCCTGTCTGTGCACCATCATATACCTGTGTGTATATCATGACAGTTATAATCTTGCAAAATTTCTTGGATTCTGGAAGGGTTCCAGTGGATTGAAAAATAGCTAACGTAACAACTTTATTAAAAAAAGGCAGAAGATAGAAAGCAGGAAACTACAGGCCAGTTAGTCTAACATCTGCTCGAATCTATTATTAAGGAAGTCATAGCAGGATTCTTAGAAAATCATAATTTGATCAGGCAGAGTCAACATGGGTTTAAGGGAGATAATATTTAACTTAATTATTAAAGTCTTTTTGAAGAAGTAACAAGGTGGATAAAGGGGAACCTTCAGATATGGTGTACTTAAATTTCCCAAAAAAACATTTCATAAGTTGCTACACTGACGGACATGGTGTGTAGAGGATATCTTGCCAGCATGGAAACTGGATTGATTAGCTAACGGGAAACACAGAGCAGGGATAAAAGGCTCTTGTTTCATGTTGGCAAGCTGGAATTAGTGGAGTGCCACTGGACTCAATGCTGGGGCCTCAATTATTTACAATCTACATCAATGACTTGGAGGAAGGGACTGAACATATGAAAGCTACATTTGTCAAGATTCGTAAGAAAGTAAGTTGTCAGGGGGAGGTAGAGAGTCTGCAAAGGGAAATGGACAGGTTAAATAAGTAGGTGAAAATTTGGCAGATATGATGGAGTATTATGTGGAAAAATATAAAGTTGTCCACTTTGGCAGGAAAAATTCGAAAAATATACTTTTTAAATGAAGGGAGTTCGCAGAACTCAGTGATACAGAAGGGTTGTCTTCCTACATGAATCATAAAAAGTTAGTCTGCAGGTACAGCAAGTGATTAGGAAGGCAAATCAAATGTTGTTTATTGCAAGGGGAATGGAATATAGAAGTAGGGAAGTTTTACAGCAGTTGTACAGGACATTGGTGAGGCCATATTTGGAATACTGCATGCAGTTTTGGCCTCATTTGAAAAAAATATATATTTGCATTACAAGCAATACAGAGAATGTTCACTTAAGACATTCCTGGGGTGAAGGGCTTACTTGATGAAGAAAGATTGAACAGGTAGGGCTTATACCCATTGGAATTTAGAAGAATGAGAGGTGAACTTATTGAAGCATACAATATCCTGAGGGGACTGGTGGGGTAGATCCCGGGAGGATGTCCCCATTTGTTGGGGAGACTATAACTAGGGGATATAGTTTAAGTTTAAGAGGTCCCCCTTAAGACTGAGATTACAAGGAATTTTCTCTCTTGGTGGTTGCTAATATGTGTAATTATCTTCTCCAGAGAGCAGTGGAGGTTGGATCATTGAATTTATTTACGTCAGAATTGGACAGATTTTTGATTGACAAGGGAGTCAAGGATTATCGGGGGTAGGCAGGAGAGTTGAATTGAGACCACAACCAGATCAGCCAGGACCTTATTGAATGATGGATCAGGCTTGAAGGGCCAAATGGTTTACTGCTGTTCCTAAGTCCTATGTTCCACGTGTTAAGCAGAAATTTCAGTGCACAGTATACATAGAATCTACCCTTTGAATAAACAAGAAAAAAAGTCTGGCACATTTTCCTAACTTTTATGATTTGACAACAAAACATTCATTGCATGTCCTGCTTAAAACAAATCACTTAATGTTATACCACTTGCAAAATTCTCCAAATCCACCAATTGAATATCTAGTGTGTTTTAACATCGAGCCAATGAAAAGTACTGGCAATATGTACTGAAGTCAAACTTAATTCAAACTGACAAGTGTTTTCAGTTTACCTACCAGTGTCTTTTGAGGTAAGTTTTCGTCTTGCTTTTAAGACTGGTTGTGATGCTTCCACTGAACCGGGAGGGAATGTAATTTCCCGCCTGACTGAAGGTGGATGTTGTTGTGGAACAGCGACCTGAGAGGCTGGAACTGGAGGGCCAACTTTCTGCATCTTCATGGATGACAGGTAAGGGGACTTGTTGGGTGACATTCGGTTTTCTAGAGAACGCTGAAAGGGAGCTGGACTGGGAGCCCTGGAAATGTGGTTTGGCATTGAAGGGTGGCTCGGATAGGATGGCTGAGAAGGTCGTGTGATAGGAGCCGTGGGAGCTGAAGACATGTATGAAGGCTGACGCTGGTTAACATGAGAAGGCCATTGACTTTCATGATTCATTCTCTGGTCAGGTAATATCATTTCATCAGTGCGATTCATCCCTGCATATGGCGATGCCTGCGGAGGTGCACCAGCACCTTGCCTATTTGGGTATGGGTATGGTACATCATTCCGTGATTGCCATATGCCCTGCTGTGGTCCTTCAGTGGATGTCACTTGCATTGGTCCTCCTATCATTTGTGGTGGTATTCCATGCTGCTGCATTGGACCTGGGCCCTGCATCCTGTCTCTATTGTATGTTAATGGATACTGGTTTTGCATTGTTCTCCTGTCTGGTCCAGAATAAGTATTTCCATATTGGTTGTACATTTCCTGCTGTTGATTGCCATATTGCATGTTGTACACATCACTCTCATGGCGCTTTGGTGGGGGACCATACATGCCATCCATGGGTCGTTTATAATTCTGCGTGACAAGACAAAAACAATGATGAATACTGGCAAATGCAGGACTATCACTTTACTCATTAAAGGAATGTTGCACCCTACAAAACAATCTAATGTTTGCTGGAAATAAAATCTAAATTCTGACCCCGATGCACATTTAGAAAAAGAGTATTTACTTAAGTATCATAGAAATGGGAACCCTGTAGCTCAAAGAAAACTAGCCACTTTGCAAGTCACAGTTTAAAACAACCAGAAGGATGCTTAAGGGTTCAAAAACTCATCAAATCAAAGTTGCTCAAATTCAAGACATAAACATCCTATTTTCTTTGCTGTCAAATTGGAGAGCGTACTGTATACTGAAGAGAAATCGTCCATGCCCGTCAGAGTTATTACGGCACAGAAGGAGGCCATTTTGCCCATCATGTCCATGCTGGCTCATTGTAGAGCAATCCAATCAGTCCCATTACCCCATCATCCAAGTTAACAATCAAATCCAAATGGGATCATAGATCATAGAATTTACAGTGCAGAAGGAGGCCATTCGGCCCATCGAGTCTGCACCGGCTCCTGGAAAGAGCACCTGACCCAAGGTTTTTAAAAAAAAATTTAGAGTACCCAATTATTTTTTCCAATTAAGGGGCAATTTAGAGTGGCCAATCTACCTAACCTGCACATCTTTGGGTTGTGGGGGTGAAACCCACGCATACACGGGGAGAATGTGCAAATCCCGACCCAAGGTTAACACCTCCACCCTATCCCCATTACCCAGTAACCCCACCCAACACTAAGGGCAATTTTGGACACCAAGGGCAATTTATCATGTCCAATCCACCTAACTTGCACATCTTTGGTCTGTGGGAGGAAACCGGAGCACCCGGAGGAAACCCACGCACACACGGGGAGGGTGTGCAGACTCCGCACAGACAGTGACCCAAGCCGGAATCGAACCTGGGACCCTGGAGCTGTGAAGCGATTGTGCTATCCACAATGCTACCGTGCTGCCCCTGCAAGTTTAGAGGGAGGACTTTTGATTAAAAATGCCACATCCCCATTATGGATAGCAAGGTGATAAGGATAAAAAGATATGAGTTTCAGGTTGGGTCTGATCATTGCTATGTTATCCAGATGATGGGAGTAATTGGGGGCTTGTTCAATTGAACAAGTGGTAATTTCCAATATATAACTGTCCAACACAAAGAAAATTTGCTGGTCTTCTGAGTTCAGTTGTTTCCATAGCCGTTTCCAAGTGGGTATCATGGCCCTCATGGTATTCAAAGAACTTAACCTGGAGTAACTATCCATCAGTGACATCATGTAATACAAACGGGATCCAATGGAATCTTTTTTTGTGCATGAGAGAAAATTGGCATTTTATAGGCAGTGTTTTAGATTTAGATTTAGAACAGTACAGCACAGAACAGGCCCTTCGGCCCTCGATGTTGTGCCGAGCAATGATCACCCTACTCAAACTCACGTATCCACCCTATACCCGTAAACCAACAACTCCCCCTTAACCCTACTTCTTAGGAAACTACGGGCAATTTAGCATGGCCAATCCACCTAACCCGCACATCTTTGGACTGTGGGAGGAAACCGGAACACCCGGAGGAAACCCACGCACACACGGGGAGGACGTGCAGACTCCGCACAGACAGTGACCCAGCCGGGAACCGAACCTGGGACCCTGGAGCTGTGAAGCATTGATGCTAACCACTATGCTACCGTGCTGCCCCGTGCTGCAGAATGTTTTCTGCAAACATTCCCTCCTCTTTAAAGAGAAACATTTTGTTACTTAAAGGGAACTAAGGTACTTAGAGGGTTCATGCATATAGATTTTGGAAGATGGAAAGAAATTGAGAAAGTAGTTAGCAAAGCATATGGGATACTGGGTGTTATAACTAGAGGCATCGAGTACAAAAGCAGGAACGTTATGTTGAATCTTTGTATAGCTTGTTTGCTCTCAACTAGAGTATTGCAACCAGTTCTGGTCATCACACTTTAGGAAGGATGTGAGGGCCCTTGAAAAGGTGCAGAGGAGCTTTGCAAGAACGATTCCAAGGAGGAGGGATTTTAACTACAAGATCAGTTTGGAGAAAGTGGGATCGTTTTCCTTGGAGCGAAGGTTCACTAAATTGGGCCCTATGATGAGAGGATTGTCCTATGAAGAGAGGCTGAGTAAATTGGACTCACAAAATCTAGTTTAAAATAAAGAGAGGTAATGTCATTGATCCAAAAGGAGTTGATCGGGTTCATGCTGGAAGATTTTTTCCACAGTTGGAGAGTCTAAAACACCGGCACAGTGTCAGGATAAGGGGCCAATTGTTGGGGACTGGTTGAGGCCAAATTACTTCACTCAAAGGGTTGTGAATCATAGTGCAGAAGGAAGCCATTCAGCCCATTAAGTTTGCAACGACCCTCCAAAAGAGCACCCCACCCATGCATGCTCCCCTATCTAGCCCCGCAACCCTGTAACCCCACCTAACCTGCACATCTTTGGACACTAAGGGGCAATTTAGCATGGTCAATCTACCTAACCAACACATCTTTGGACTGTGGGAGGAAACCGCAACACCTGGAGGAAAACCACCCAGACACGGGGAGAACGTGAAAACTCCACAGTCACAAGGGCCCGAATTGAACTCGGGTACCTGGCGCAGTGACGCAGCAGTGCTGAACACTGTGCCACCGTGCTGTGAACCATTAGAATTCTCCACCACAGAAGGTTGTGGATGCTCCATCGTTGAATACACTCTAAGGTTGGGATAGACAGATTTCTGGTCTCTCAGAGAATTAAGGGATATGGGGCGTGGGTGGAAAATGGACTTGAAGCCCAAGATCAGCAATGGTCGGACTAAATGGTGGAGTAGGCTTGATGGACCATGTGGTCTATTCCTGCTTCTTTTTCTTGTGAGCAAAGGAGGTATTGAGGAAATTTAATATCGGTGTACAAGATCATGACAGGTTTAGTTAAGATAGATAAAGAAAAGCTGCTCTCATTCGGTACCTGTTCCAATGAAGTCACCACACTTTAAAAAGAATGTGAAGGCAATAGAGAGAATGCAAAAAAGATAAACAAGAGTTGTTCCAGGAGTGAGAGACTTCAATTATGAGAATAGATTGATGAAGCTGGGCTGTTCTCTTGAGGAGAACTGAAGAGAAGGCTGAGAGGAAATGTATTTGACGTGCTCAAAATAGTGAGGAGTCTGGGCAGACTAGATAGAGAGAAACTGTTCCCATTGGCAAAATGTTTAAGAACCAAAGGACATTGATTTAAATTGAGTGGAAAAAGAACCAGAGGTGACATGAAGGATAACGTTTTCAGGCACTGAGTGGTTAGGATCTGGAATGTGCAGCCTGAGAGTGTGGTGCAGCAGGATCAATCATGACTTTCAAAGGAAATTTGATAATTATCTGAAGAGAAAAATCGTGCAAGGCTATGGGGGAAAAAAAGGGGAGTAAGATTAGCTGACTAGCTCTTACAGAGAGATAGTACAGGCATGACAGGCCAAATGGCCTCCTCCTGTATTAGGTAATAGTGCAAGGAATAGGAAACACAGATCTAAGTTTTTGGGCAATAGATACTGGGAAGATGTCAGGAAGAACTTTTTTATGCAACGAATATTAATGACCGACAACTCACTGGCACCAAGGGTGTGATCAATGATTTGAAATTAAATTGGATTGGTACTTGAGGGAAATAAACTTGCAGGGCTATGGGGGTAGAATGGGGGAATGGGACTGACTGGATTGTTCCACTGAAAATCAGCAAGGACTTGTTGGGCTGAATTGAACTCCTCTGTGCCATAATTACTCTATAATAATTCTGCAAACGATCATTCAAATTTAATGGGTAATTTATTTAGGAAAAGTTGTTTTTGTGAACAGGTAGCTTTCATAACACGTAAATATTATGAAATTTGATAATATTTAAAACACAGCAGCTGTAAGATAATAAAGAAGGAAATGTAATAATGGCTCACAATCATTAATTTATTTTAAGTATGAACTTCATGGTTTTATTTTTGCTTTGTACAATTATGACAACTTCACCTGCTGCTGTGGATACATTCCAGCCTGATGACCTCCATATGCTGCCTGTCCTGAAGGGGGACCTTGCCCTGGGTATTGTTGCCCATAAGGATCGTGCCTGTAACAGAAAAGTTTTAATACAGAATTCTGCATCTTCTCAACTCGGGAAAGAGATACTATTCCTAGCTGATAAAGTAAATTAATTTGATTGCAGCCCAAAAATTGTCATCCATAATTTTAACAAAAGTTTGCTATTCGTAATTTCAGTTAAGGGGGTAGTTCTGGCTCAGTGAAGACAAACATGAAAATTCTAATCTTCATTGTAAATTGAAAAGACTATTTATACTTACCAAAAGGTTGGCAGATAAAATACGTACTTGGATAAAGAGAATTCATATCAACAGTCAAGCAACTTAATGTTAACTGTTGATGCAGCATGAACACCTCCAATTTACACCAAATGTTTTAGCATGATGAGCAAGGTGCAAAACTCTTATCTTGCGATCACCTATAGCTATTTACACTGAGATGTTATAAGCAGCATGTGCATGCAGTGAGAATTTCAACACATCACCAAATTAAAACAATTAGCCTGGGTGAAAATGGAGTTTTGTACAAACTTAGATTTTAAACCCTCAGAATGGATGGGTCAAACAGACACTCCAGCAACAATGCTGATCCACAATATGTTCATGGCAGGCAAGTGGAATGAAAATGGCCCCTTTCTCAGAGGACTACACCTCAAATCTCACAGATGTTTTAACAATTAGTTCAATTAATACCAAATTTACCTTTGTTGTGCAGGGTAGCGGTTTGGGGAGTACATGCTTGGGTCACTGTTTGATGGCATCATGTTAGACTGACCTCCTGGAGGTCCCATACTGCCTTCAGGACCCATCCCATGTTCAGGCCTGGAAGGAAAACAAGAGATTTTGTTTTTCTTGCTTTCGATTTAGTTACAGGGTAACAAGTCAGATATTCTCTGTTACTAGTCCATGTGAAAAGTAATAAGTTACAAAATAAATTCTATTTCAATGAATACAATACAAATTGTTTTTTGTGATACTATCAGCATTCAACCAAGACACTTCCATCGGATAAACCTTCTTATAATTTGAATCTGTTCAACTTTCAGCCTTCAATTCTTGGGCTCCCTCTGTCTCTAAGGTACTTGAGTACTTTTTCCATCAGCCGGACTCATTTTCTTACTCTGCTAACCTCTGATACTTTCTAAACTGCATTAGTTTGCATTTATACAGTCCCTTTAACATAGGCATACAACTCAAAACCCTCCATAGAAGCTTTGCATGTTTCTCATTGACTCCCTTATTCTTACTTCTTATTAATGTCTTTATCAAGAAAATCACTGCCCTTCATGGTGACAAATGCTGAAATACTAGCCAATCTCCAATAGTACTGCTCAAGAGCTATTGAGGAACTAATCAAATAGAGGGGGAAGCAGGCCTGGGCAGATGTCATTGCCGGAACTTAAAACAACGGTAGATTGTGGATTCAATTTTGGGATGCAGAGGTAGCAGGGCAAGATGTTGAGGTGACATACTGATTTGTAAAAGAAAAGAAAAGAAATCTGGGCCAGGAAGCGACATGCATGATGAGATTTGGGAATGGAGTACCAGTAGGTAGGGTGGAAAGTCCTAGGGTAGGTTTTTGGATTCCCCCCCCGTTTCTTCTTGCATCACTTTGATGAAGTAGCTGATCACATGAGCATTTTATTCCTTGCAACATATACTAATTAACTTACTACAGAAACTGCCACATTCAAAGCAATATCTCAACAAAGGTCCATGACAGCGGTATCTTTTGCTGCAGGATGACAGTATTGAATATTTTGGGGCAATGCCACTAAGAAAAAATTAAAATGAAGGAGAAACGACTTTTGCAGTTTGACAGGTGAATAAAGCACAAAATAACAAATTAAAGAGATAACTAATGAAAAATAAAACTAACACCTAAACTCAGTGGTCATGACACTGACAACAGGCACTGGAACCGAGTAGACACCAAACTACTTGAACATATATATTCTAATCATCAAAATGAGGTAAGAGCAGTCACGGTCACTGACAAACACAATCACTGCCCTAGACAATCAACTAGAAGGGATTTATGTAATATAGGAAATTAGGACATATTCTTTTAGTAGGCACATGGGTTCAAATCCAGCCCACTTGAACGGATTTTTAAAAAAATCTGTCAGCCACAAAGGTAATACATTAAATTTACTTATGCACTCAAAACTCCCTAGTGCATGAGGATCCACATGAAAAGAATAGAAGTTTCACTCATGTCAGGAAGCTTTATAATCTAGTAAATGGAAAATATTAGCCTGTTCTGTTAAGTGGTGTTCTTGAGACTGAATCACTAAGTAGCTGACTTTGCTATATCATCATGCAGGCTAAACAGCAAAAGCAGCATGCTACAGACAAAGTTAAATTAGCCCACAACCAAGGGATCAGGTCAACCCTCTGCAGCCCTACATCATCCAGATGTAAATGGAGGTGGAAAATTAAACAACAGGAAAAAGCTCACCTGCCATCTCGATCTTTAACCATGGAGGAATCATAGAAATTACAGTGCAGAAGGAGGCTAATCGGCCCATTGAGTCTGCACTGTCCCTTGGAAAGAGCACCTACCTAAGCCCACACCTCCACCCTATCCCCATAACCCAGTAACCCCACCCAACCTTTTTGGACACGAAGGGGCAATTTAGCATGGACAAGCCACCTAACCTGCACATCTTTGGACTGGGGGCTTTGTATAGCTGAAGCATGACTTCTTCTCCCTTGCATTCTAGTTTGTAAGATATAAAGGCCAGCATTCATTAGTCTTTTTGATTATTTTAGAACATAGAACATAGAACAGTACAGCACAGAACAGGCCCTTCGGCCCTCGATGTTGTGCCGAGCAATGATCACCCTACTCAAACCCACGTATCCACCCTATACCCGTAACCCAACACCCCCCCCCCCCCCCCCCTTTAACCTTACTTTTTTTTTAGGACACTACGGGCAATTTAGCATGGCCAATCCACCTAACCCTGTAGTTGTTCATGATATTTTAATGACCTATGTACCTGGGATCTCCAAATATCTTCGGACCTCCACCATTTCTAATTGTTAACCATTTAGAAAGTATGTAAAGGCCTGGATTCCTTTAGCCTTTTTGATTATGTTTTATACCAGTTGATGCTAAAAAGGTTATGGGCCTGACAACATTCTGGCAATAGCCCCGAAACTTATGGTACAGAAGTTGCCGTATCCCTAGCCAGGCTGTACCAGTAGAGCTACAACACAGGCGTCTAACAGATAACGTAGAAAATTACCTAGGTATGTCCTGTCCACAAAAAGCAGGACAAATCCACTTGACCAACTATTAACCCATCAGCCCCCTCTTGATCATCAAGTGATGGAAGGTGCCACTGACGTTGACATCAAGGGGCACTTACTAATTAATAATTAATAATCGTTATTGTCACAAGTAGGCTTACATTAACACCGCAATGAAGTTACTGTGAAAAACCCCTAGTCGCCACACTCCGGTGCCTGTTCAGGTACACAGAGGGAGAATTCAGAATATCCAAATTACTTAACTGCACGTCTTTCAGGATTTGGGGGAGGAAACCGGAGCACCCGGAGAAAACCCACGCAGACACGGAGAGAATGTGCAAACTCCGCACAGAGTGACCCAAGCCGGGAATTGAAACAGGGACCCTGGAGCTGTGAAGCAACTGTGCTAACCATTGTGCTAGCGTGCCCAGCACGGGAACTCAGCATGAGTGCAAAGGAGTTTGTAACCATCTTGTGCCAGAAGTGCTGAATGGATGGTCCTTTTCTTCTTCCTCCTCTGGTCTCGTATCTCAGAGGGCACAGGTTTAAAGTGATTTACAAAAGAAGCAAAGTGATGTGAGAAAAACTTTTTCATACAGTGAGTGGTTGGGGTCTGGAATGCACTGCCTGGAAGTGTGGTGGAGGCAGGTTCAATCGAGGCATTCAAGAGGGCATTAGATGATTGTTTGAATAGAAACAATGTGCAGGGGTACAGAGAAAAGGCAGGGAATGGCACTAAGTCATCATGGACAACCAGTGCAGACACGATGGGCCAAATGGCCTCCTTCTGCACCGTTCTGTTTGCTGATTTGAAGTCTTCAGCTTGACTCACATTGCTTCAGATAAAATGC
Source organism: Scyliorhinus canicula (assembly GCF_902713615.1). Taxonomy (NCBI): domain Eukaryota; kingdom Metazoa; phylum Chordata; class Chondrichthyes; order Carcharhiniformes; family Scyliorhinidae; genus Scyliorhinus; species Scyliorhinus canicula. The sequence continues at coordinate 222,411,238 of NC_052146.1, forward strand.
TCTCATGTGGCAAGACCTGGACAACATCCAGGCTTGAGCTTATAAGTGACAAGTGTCAAGTAATCAAGCCACACGTGTTGGGCAGTGACCATCTCTGATTACATTCAATGGCATTACCATCACTGAAGCCCCATCAGCAACATCCTGGAGTCACTAGGAACGCACTGCCTGGAAGTGTGGTGGAGGCAGGTTCAATCGAGGCATTCAAGAGGGCATTAGATGATTGTTTGAGTAGAAACAATGTGCAGGGGTACAGAGAAAAGGCAGGGAATGGCAGTCACAAAAATGACTTGGCTACTAAAGCAAGTGAGAGGCCAGGTATTCTGCAGCCCACCTCCTGACTTTATACACTCCCTCCATCGTCTACAAGGCATATGAGGAGTGTGCCGAAATTCTCCACTTGCCTGATGGTACACAGCTGCAGCAACACTCATGCAGCTCACTATTGAAGGTGAAGCAGTCGGCTTCATCAATTAGCCAAACACCCAGCTGCTCCATCACTAGTCTCCTGGGAATACAACATGTATTAGCTACAATTCGTCAAGGGGTGCATACACACCATCCTGAATTGAACATATATTGCTGTTGCTTCATCATTGCTGGGTCCAAATCCTGGAAATCCCTACACAGCAGCATTGTGGGAGCACTTTCACCATATAGACTGCAGCTGTTCAAAAGGATAGCCCACTACTATGTTCTCGTATCAGTTAGGGAAAGCAGTAAATATTGGTCTTGCCAATGACGTGAATATCAAGAGAACGCATAAAAAAAATTCTTGCTGCTTACACGGGGAACGAAAAGATGTTTCATTCTTAGCTTTGGCATACTTCACCTTGTCAAAATAGAATTATTATTTTGATTCAAAAATTCTCACAAAGATTTACCTTCTCTCATAGCCAGATCCATAAGCATACTGCTGCCGCTGACCCATATTCAAGTTAGCCATTCCTCCTGATGGAGTACGGTTGTACAGATCCTGAATCCCACTATTAGGCATTACTCCAGGAGGCATAAAAGGATCATTACTTCCAGGCACTATGGTGAAATACGTAATGTTAGTTTAAAAACAGTTCATTATGGCAGAAATACTAAATTACTTAAAACACTGCTCATGTAAAATTGATTATAAATTAGTTCTGCTAATTTGTCTCCATATATCCTATGTACAATAAATAGTTATCTGATACACAGAATAGTTTTAGAACAGGCAGAACTGTTATCTTTTAAAAGTCATGATAATATTGATTACTACAGCAGCCTAATTTAGTTCCTTTGTGGTTTTTGACCTTAAGTTGTATAGGGTACACCTCACCAACTAACACAGGATCAAGTAACAACTGATTTCACTTGACTATCATACTGATTTGTGGAAATGTGGAGGATATTATTCTTTCAATCTCTGATGCATTGTCATGAGAGCATTTAGATATTATATATAAATATATAGCAATTATTTTTTTGAAGTGCAATGGACAGAACAATAGCTGTGTTTATGAAAGTCCTCGAGGTCAAAGACAAGCTGGAAAATGAATTTTTAATGAAAATTAGCTACCTTTCCTCATACCACCAAAGGGATCCTTATTAGGTTCATATGACATTCGACCCATCATTTCAGGCATATTCATGCTCGGTTGGTATGGTGTATTCGGCGTCATTGAACCCCATTTCTGGAAACCTGGGTCACTAACATCCGAGAAGGGATCCTGTACACTGATTGCATTATTCCTGTTCAGGTTAAATATAAGAGAAGCTGATAATTGTAAACTAACACAGGACAATAATTTCAGACAAACAAATTAATTTAAAATAAAAACTTTTTATTTCCAATGTTTCTGACCCCATGAAGTGTACTGTGGTCAGTTCGGGCAGCACACCTCAGGCAGGTTATATTTGGTTTGGATGGGTGCAGCAGATTCATCATACTGAGGCTAACGATGAGATCAGGTTACAGTGTCCAGGCTTGTATTCTCTTTCGGGGTAATCTACAGGAGGCGTTTCGGATGATTAAAGGAACTAATAAGAGAAGATGGAGAGAAACCATTTCCTTCATAGTGAGAGAGTCCAGTACAAAGGTCATTACAATTAAAAGTTGGAGGTAGATGGTTTAGCAGTAACTTCAGGAGGCACATCTTCGCACAAAGGTAATAAAAATATGAAATTCTCTTCACTAGAAAGCCTTTGAGGTTAGGTCAATTAAAAACACCAGAACTGAGATTGATAGATTTTTGTCACGCAAGGATATTAAGGGTCAAGGAAACAAGGCAAATATATGGGATTAAGATACATATGTGTCAAGAACTAAGTGAATGGTTGAACAGGTTCAAGGGGATGAATGGCCTAGTCTTGTTGTCTTTATCCTAGGTTCTTTTGGTCAATCAAATACCAGTCAACTACAATTAGTTGCAATCCTGCTTTCTGAAGGGGGATCCCAAATGTAACCCGTAGGGAACGTGAAGCTCAAATGAGCTTAGTTCAATTAGGCTGGTTTTGCCAGCTTGCTTGTGGGGAGGCAGTGGTTTAGTGGTATTATCACTGGGCTAGTAATCCAGAGACCCAGAGTCAAGCTCTGGGGGCCAGGTTTGAATCCTGCCATGGGAGATGGTGAAGTTTGAACTTAATAAAATCTGGAATTAAAAGCCTAAAAGTTGACCATAAAACCATTGTCGATTGTCGTAAAAACCCATCTGGTTTACTAATGTCCTTTAGGGAAAGAAATCTGCCAACCTTACCTGGTGTGGCCTACATGTGACTTCAGACACACAGCAATGTGGTTGACTCTTTAAAGAAAAGTGCCTTCAGGGGTGGGCAATAAATGCAGGCCCAGCCAGTGATGCCCATATCCCATGAACAAAGAAAAAAAAACACCAAGTGGAACTAATGGGCAGGAAATAGGGTAATTAATACAGAAAAAATATAGAACTCTATTAAAGTATTATGTTGGGCAATTATTCTGTAGCTTTGATTGAAACTGTGGAAAGGTTCAAAGTTGAGACTATTGCACCCTTTCAACCGAAGTTGATTGAATGAACATGAGCAACAGTCATAAAAGATAACACAGAGAGATAATGTGCAACACAATGAATCTCTGTCAGAGATCCAGTAGTCCTTTGCACCTTTGGTGTGGTAGACAACTGCTGGAATTGGCCTGACCTGACTTTCGGCTTAATGATACCCTACGTTTGTTAGACTCGGTTATCAATGCCTCAAGGAACTGAAAAAAAATGTTGTTACACAGCTTAACAACTAGATAGAGACAGACTGCTTGCTGAGATGAGGAGAAATTTCTTTACCCAGAGAATGGTGAGCCTATGGAATTCCCCAGCACAGAAAGCAGTTGAGGCCAAAATATAGTGGGCACGATCTACTGGGCACGCTGTGCCCGATAAACAGCGTGCCGCGGCGAACGTGGCCAGTAACTGTCAGGAGACCCGCTCCTGAGATCTACCCGGCTCGCCACACCTCGGGAGATCTAACATGATCTCACAAGATGGCGTGATGTGAATCCCGCCCATTATGGGCGGTATAACTTTTTGGCAAGTATGCAAGTTAGAGCGAGACAATTAGCCTTACTCTAACATGCAGATAACCAAGGCATTGGAATCTATCACCTTCACCTTGGAGGCCCCGGGCAAGCGCCATTCAGTACTGGGCCGGGATTCTCCCCTACCCTGCGGGGCGGGGGGTCCCACTCCGCGTCGGGCCTCCCCAAAGGTGCGGAATTCTGCGCACCTTTGGGGGCGAGGTCCGCGCGGGAGTTGTTGGCGCCACGCCGACTGGTGCCAAAACCGGCGCCAACAGCGTCGGGGCTGGCCGAAAGGCCTTCGCCGGTTCGCGCATGCGCCGGTGCGTCAGCTGCCGCCACCACCGGCGCATGCGCGGTTGGGGGGTTCTCTTCCGCTCCGCCATGGTGGAGGCCGTGGCGGCGGCGGAAGAAAAAGAGTGCCCCCACGGCACTGGCCCGCCTGCCAATTGGTGGGCCCTGCTCGCGGGCCTGGCCACCGTGGGGTCCGATTGCCCCCCAGGGGCCCGCTCGCGCCGCCAATCCCACCATGGTTGAAACCACGTTGGTGGGAGAGGCCTCTCAACAGCGGGACTTCGGCCCATCGCGGGCCGAGAATCGCCGCAGGGGGCTCGCCAGGGGCAAAATTGTCCGACCCCCCGCAGGGTCGGAGAATCGCCCGGGGCCGACGAAAATCCCGCCCCCGCCGTGGCAGGAATTCTCCGTCACCCAGGAATTGGTGGGGGCGGGATTTTCGTCGGCCCCGGGCGATTCTCCGACCCTGCGGGGGGTCGGACAATTTTGCCCCTGGTCTTCACAAACGGGGACCAGATGGAACGGCGCAGGTGGGTGTCTCCCAGAGGATTGGAGGCCCCAAGGTGCATGCCCTTTGGTTAGGATGGTACCCTGGAACTGCTTGTGCCACCTGGGCAACTTGGCACTGCCAGCCTGGCAATGCAAAGGTGCCCAGGTGGCACTGCCAGCATGCCAGGCTGGCACTGCCAATATGCAAATGCTAGCATTTTTTTTTTTACAAGGTGGTGTTTGGGCTGAGGGTGCCTTGTGCGGGTGCAAGGGGCCCAGGGACCCCCTCACAGTGAGTTGGGACTTTGGGGGCTGGTGGGTTTGTGGGTCGCTTAAGTGGTTGGGATGCAGGAAATGTATCTAAGTGCAGCCTTGCCGCGCATTTTCCGCTGATGCCCTGTATTTAACCGGAGCCATGTTAGATAGCATTGTGTTTCTCACCGCTGTGGGTGCCGGTAAACATGCGGCTAAACACACTCGCTATGGAACATTGTTCCCATTTGGCTCGATTACGTCTAGAATGATTTCAAGAGAGAGTTAGATAAAGCTCTTGCAGCTAAAGTGATGAAAGGATCTTGGGGAAAACGTGAATCGGTTACTTCATTGGATGATCGGCCATGATCATAATTAATGTTGGAGCAAGCTCAAAGAGCTAAATGGCCTAATCCTGCTCTTATTTTCTATGTTTCTATGAGAGCTGTATTTATAAAAGGGATCCAGTGACCCCCCACCAATACAGGGGTCACAGACAATTAAAGTCCAACTGCACTGCTCCAATTAGTAGAGAGAGATGACACACATTACAAACCATAATAGTCAAACTTTAAAAAGGGAATTACCTATGAATGTTGTCGGGCATGACATACTTATGTATGTTCTTGGGCACTGCTTATTAACATTTTAGGGTAGAAAATGTTTTTTAAATAAGTTGGTAGGACTATTTAATTTGATTTTCTATGTATATTACATTTCCTATGTTATCCTACGCAAGGTAGCAAAATATTTCCAACCTGCCAAGTTAAGAGTGCAAAATATTCTTCAATAGTCAGTCTACACCTTAATGATTTTTGGATATTCTAATATTTTGGCTTACTTGATGAATAAAATCTTTGGCTTGCCAGGTTTCATCCATTTATTTGGATAATTCAGATATTTGTTTCACATTAATTACAATTTGACAAGTTTACAGCATCAGTTTCTATTTTAAATGTGCACATAGAGGCATCACGGTGGCGCTGTGGTTAGCATTGCTGCCTCATGGCGTCGAGGTCCCAGGTTCGATCCCGGCTCTGGGTCACTGTCCGTGTGGAGTTTGCACATTCTCCTCGTGTTTGCGTGGGTTTCACCTCCACAACACAAAGATGTGCAGGGTAGGTGGATTGGCCACGCTAAATTGCCCCTTAATTGGAGAAAATGAATTGGGCACTCTAAATTTAAAAAAGAAAATGTGCACATAGGAATTTATAATGAAAGAATTGACTGGGAGTGCTCTCAGACAAAAGATGTATTACATAGATAGTTCTTTGAATAAACCAGATTCAGTAAATTCAAACCTCTTTGGATTGGGTCTTTTTCTTTAAGAAAATCGCAGCTCAATTATGCTGGAAAATTTCCTTTTATTCTTATTTGCTCTCATCTCCGCCTTCGAGTTTTTATAAACTAATACAATTTACTAACTAGTGGCAAAACATTTCTTGTGTAAAGAAATTAGCCCAATCTCTCTCCTCACTCTCAGTGACAATTTTCAATGGCGCATTTGCCATTGAATTCTCAATTAGAATCATAAGGTGCGATTTAGTGGATTTGAGTTAAAGTCCGTCGAGTGGCACGTTTAGCAGGGTATTTCTCATCGCCAGCAACTGAAGCTCGCCGGCAGGAAAGGCTCCTCGCCAATTGGGGAGGAATTTTGACCAGCTGCCCCGATCACGCCCATAGTCTATTACAGAGTAAGATGTTATTCAATACATCATACCTATGCTAACTCTTTGAAAGAACTAACCAATTAGTCACACTCACCTGTTCTTTCCCCCTAGCCCTGCAAATTGCTTCTTTTCAAGTATATATCCAATTGCCTCAGAAAACTATGATTAAATCTGCTTCCACCACCCTATACTCTGTATGCTGCACCCAATGTCTATGTTTATATATTTACATCATGTACATAGTGTATTGATCCTATGTTCTATGTTTTCTTGTGTGCTTTTATGCATGGAGTGATCTGCTGGACTGTATGCAGAACAATACTTGACTCTGTACCTCAGTACACATGGCAATAAATCTAAATCTTTCAGCTAGTGAATTCCAGATTATAACAATTTACAACAATTAGAGGAAACCGTTTTTCCCCAGTCACTTGATAAAATTTCATAATTTGAAGAATTTATATCAAGACTCCTTATTCTTTTCTGCTGCAGTGTAAAATAGATCTGTCATCCCAGTCTCCTTTCAGAACTGATGGTAAATCTATATTTTTATGTTCTCTATATTAACAATTTAATTTAGAAATGTTTGAATACCTTAGGGGAATAGATAGAGTAGACAGTCAGAGACTTTTTCCCCGGGTGGAACACACCATTACAAGGGGACATAAATTTAAGATAAATGGTGGAAGATATAGAGGGGATGTCAGAGGCAGGTTCTTTACCCAGAGAGTAGTGGGGGCATGGAATGCACTGCCTGTGGAAGTAGTTGAGTCGGAAAAGTTATGGACCTTCAAGCGGCTATTGGATAGGTACATGGATTAGGGTAGAATAATGGAGTGTAGGTTAACTTCTTAAGGGCAGCACGGTAGCATTGTGGATAGCACAATTGCTTCACAGCTCCAGGGTCCCAAGTTCGATTTCGACTTGGGTCACTGTCTGTGTGGAGTCTGCACATCCTCCCCGTGACTGCGTGGGTTTCCTCCGGGTACTCCGGTTTCCTCCCACAGCCCAAAGATGTGCAGGTTGGGTGGATTGGCCATGAAAAATTGTCCAAAATTCTATGATTAACCTAGGACAAAAGTTCGGCGCAATATCGTGGGCCGAAGGGCCTGTTCTGTGCTGTATTTCTCTATCTCTATCTATCTATCTACCTTCAGTGGGAATGGCAGCTGGTGAGAGGGGCATTCGTATTCAATTAATTAACTAAATTATGAATACTATGTAATGGTGACCAAGTAATGTCCTTTCGGGAAAGAAATCTGCAGTACTCACAGGGTCTGGCCAACATGTGGCTCCAGATCCAGAGTAATTCTTAACTGCCCTCTGAAATGGTCTAACAGGCAATTACGGCAGAAAATAACTCACCGCCCAGTATCAGCCTAGGGCATTGAATATGACAAAGGTGTACCCAGTTCAATTAACGCTACAAAGCCCTCCTCACTAACATTCGGGGACATGTGCCAGAATTGAGGAACTGTCCCTACTCTACTTAAATCTGACATGGTCAAACTCACAGAATTATTCCTTGTCCTAGACACCACCTTCTCCATTCCTGGGTATTACCAGTCCCACCAGGACAATACACATAACGGAGGTGGCAGCAAACAAAAGAGGGGTTGGGCCTCGGAGTGCTCAACATTGATTCTGGACACTATGAAGTCTTGTGGCATCAGGTGAAACATGGGTAAGGAAACCTTAAGCTGATTACTATCTACTTCCCTCCGTCAACCGATAAATCAGCATTCCTCCACGTTGAACGTCACTTGGAAGAACTGAGGGTAGCAAGGACACAGAATGGGTGGAGGAACTTCAAGTTCCATCACCTATGCTGGCTAGTAGCACCACAACTGACCGAGCTGGCCAAGAGACTGGGTTTGCAGAAAGTGATGAGAGAACCAGCAAGGAGGAGAAGAAAAACCTGACTAAACCTTGCCCTCACTAATCTGCCTGTTGTGTATGCATCGGTCCATGAGAGTACTAAAATTGAGGCAACCCAGTGAAGCACAGGACTACTTGCATGTTGAACAGTGAATCCAGTATGCTGTAGACAGAGCTAAGCAATCCCAGAACTACTAGAACTACTGGAACAGATCAAAGATCTGTAGATGAGGACAGTTCAGTTGATGTAGTTTTTATGAACTTCAGCAAAGACTCTGACAAGGTCCCACATGGGTGATTTATAAAAAAGGCAAATGCAGATGGGATATAGGGTAATTTGATAAGGTTGATTCAAAATTGACTTAGCTGTAGGAGACATAGGGTGATGATAGATAGCTGCTTTAGTGACTGGAAGCCAGTTTCCAGTGGCATACCACAGTGATCTGTGCTATTATTCATGATTTGCATAAACAACATAAATGACTTTGTGGGGGTAGGATCAGTAAGTTTGTGGATGACACAAAGATTGGCTGGGTGGTTAACAGAGATGTGGGGCGCGATTCTCCGCAAATGCGGAGAGTCGTAAAGGCTGCCGTGAAACCGGCCGTGTTTCACGGCAGCCTCCGCGCCCCCTCCCGGGACCCGATTCACCCCCCCGGTCGGGGCTAGCATCGCGGTCCCGGGAGGAACGGCAGCACGGGCTTAGCGAACGTTCGCTAAACCCGGCCGCCAAGACTCACGGCGGCTGACGCGCACGATGACGTCAGCCGCGCATGCGCGGGTTGGACGGCTCCAACCCGCGCATGCACGGATGACGTCATTGCGCATATGCGTCTAACCCGCGCATGCGCGGTCCGTCATGCCCCTCAGCCGCCCTGATCCTGCGGGGCGGCGGAGGGACAAAGAGTGCGCGGGAATCGGACCCGCTGCCCGCGATCGGTGGGCACAGATCGCGGGCCCATGCCACCCTTGGCACGGCCCCAATCGGTGGCATGGTTGTGCAGAACGGCACTTTGATAACTGTGATAGCAGGTGTGTTTAAATTTGTGAAAACGGCCGTAAATGCCTGGGAAATCGGCCCATTGGATAGGGGAGAATTGCTGCTCGCCGTAAAAAAATGGCGAGCAGCGATTCGTGTCGTGGGGCGGCTGTGGGGGGGGGGGGGGGGGGGGGGGAGAGAGAATAGCGGGAGGTTGGGAAAAATGTCGGGAAGGCCCTCCTGCTAATCTCCGACCCGTCGTGGGGGGGCGGAGAATCGCGCCCGTGGAGTGTCTTGGGTTACAGGAAAATATAGTCGGGATGGTCAAAAGGATGGATAAGTGGCAGATGGAAGTTAACCCTGAAAAGTGTGAAGTGATACACTTTGGAAGGAGAAATTTGACAAGAAATTATTCAATGAATGGTCTGACACTGGGAAGTTCTGAGGAACAAAGGGACGTTCGCGTGTTTGTCCATAGATCTCGGAAGGTGGGAGGGCAGGTTAGTAGGATGGTGACAAAGGCATAAACTTGCCTTTATCAATCAAGGCATAGACTGCAAAAGTAGGGAGGTCATGATGGAGTTGTATAAAAGTTTGGTGAGGCCACAGCTGGAGCACTGTGTGCAGTTCTGGTCGCCACATTATAGGAAGGATATGATTGCACTGGAAGGCGTGCAGAGGAGATTCACCAGGATGTAGCCTGGGATGGATCATTTAAGTTATGGAGCAGAGAAGACTGAGGGGCAACCTGATCGAGGAGTACAGGATTTTGAGGGGTATGGACAGGTGGATTGGGAGCAGCTGTTCCCCGGAGTTGAATGGTCAGTTACGAGGGGACACAAGTTCAAGGTGAGGGCCAGGAGGTTTGGGGGGGGGATGTGAAGAAAAGCATTTTATCCAGAGGGTGGTGACTGCCTGGAATGCACTGTCTGGGAGGGTGGTAGAGGCGGGATGCCTCACATCCTTTAAGTAGTACCTGGATGAGAACTTGGCACGTCATAACATTCAAGGCTGTGGGCCAAGTGCTGGCAAATGGGATTAGGTAGATAGGTCAAGTGTTTTTCACGTGTCGGTACAGACTCGATGGCCTGAAGGGCCTTTCCTCCATTGTATTTTCTGTGATTCTGTGTGAAAGCTCTGCAGTCCTGCCACATCCAGTCACAAGTGCTCGTGGACAATTAAACAACCAACAGGATGAGAAGGCTCCACAAACATCTCCATCTTCAACCAAAGAAAAATTGCTGGAAAATCTCAGTAGGTCTGGCAACATCTGTAGGGAGAGAAAAGAGCTAACGTTTCGAGTCCAGATGACTCTTTGTCAAAGCTATAGAGAGAGAAAGTGGGAAATATTTATACTGTGGAGTGAGAATGAAAGATGAGTCATAGCCACAGAAACCCAGGGAAACCGGGTGCTAATAGACACAGAAACCAAGGGGAAAGAATGCTGATGGCAGTCCCCAGAGAGAACAAAAGGTGTGAAAGGCCAAACTGCAGAGAAACTAACATCAGAGGGTAAACTGTGACAGATGTAGATGTTGGGGGGAGGGGAAGGGGGAAGCAAAGAGGAGAAAGGGTAATGAAAGGTGGATAAGATAGGGGGTGAATATATATAAAGAAAGACAAGAACAAAAGAAATGGTAAAAGACATTTAAAATTAAATGGGATGAAAACAAATGGATCGAGGTGGGGGAGAGCTAATCATCTGAAGTTGTTGAACTCGATGTTGAGACCGGAAGGCTGTAGCCTAATTGGAAGATGAGATGTTGTTCCTCCAGCTTGCGTTGAGCTTCACTGGAACATTGCGGCATGTGGGCATGAGAGCAGGGTCTTGTGTTAAAATGGCAAGCAATCGGAAGGTCAGAGTGTTGAATACACACAGACCAAAGATGCTCACTAATGCGATCACCTAGTCTGCATTTGATCTCTCCGATATAGAGGGGACCACATTGGGAGCAGCAAATGCAATAGACCAAATTGAAAGAGATGCAAGTAAAATGCTGCTTAACCTGTAATGAGTGTTTTGGGCCTGGGATGTTAAGCATGGATTTCTGTGGCTATGGGTTTCTGTGGCTATTAGCACCCCGTTTCCCTGGGTTTCTGTGGCTATGACTCATCTTTCATCTTCACTCCACAGTATAAATATTTCCCACTTTCTCTGTCTTATAGCTTTGACAAAGGGTCATCTGGACTCGAAACGTTAGCTCTTTTCTCTCCCTACAGATGCTGCCAGACCTGCTGAGATTTTCTAGCGTTTTCACTTTGGTTTCAGATTCTAGCATCCGCAGTAATTTTCTTTTATCTACATCTTTAATGATGGCAGAGTTCAGCATGTCTTTCCAATAATGAGGCTGAAAAGTTTTTAGCCATCTTCAAGAAGTGCTGAGTGGATAAACCATCTTGACCTTCTTAAATCCCCCAGCATCACAGTTGTCAGACTTTAGTCAGTACGATTCATGCCACATGATTTCAATAGAAGTCTGAGCAACAGCCTATGGGCCTGCAATTGAATCCCAGGTATAAAGAGTTGTGCTCCAAAACTAGTCACATTGCTTACCAAGCCGTTCCAATAGTGCCACAATATTGCCATGCAGCTGACAAAGTGAAAACAATTCTCAGGTGTGTTCATTCCACAAAACACTTGACAAATGCAATCTGGCTAATTATTGCCCCATCAATCTACAAAGGGGCAGAAGGTGTTGCTACACAAAACAGTTGGAAGGTGTTGCTGGTAGTGCAATCAAGCAACACTTACTTTGCAGTAACTTGCTCACCAATGTTCAGTTTAGGTTCTGCCAGGACTATTTGGCTCCAGAGCTTATTTGCAGCCTTGGTTCAAACTTGGGCAAAAGATTTGAATTGAGGTGGTGAGTTGATAGTGTCTGCCCTTGACATTAAGGCAGCCTTTGACCAAATGTGGCATCATGGAGTCCAAGTAACACTGAAGTCAATGGAAAATTGGAGGAAAACACTCCACTAGTTGGAATCGTACCTAGCACAAAGGAAAATGGTTGTGGTTTTTGGAGGACAATTACCTCAATCCCAAGACATTAGCTTCAGAAGTTTCTCATGGCAGTGCTCTGGGCTCAAACAACTTCACTGTTTTATTGGTGTCCTTCCTTCCATCATAAGGTCATAAATGGGATTATTTACTGATGATTGCAGTGTTCAGTTCTTTTTGTTACTGTTCAGGTATTGAAGCAGTCCATGCCCATATGCAGCAAGACCAGGACAACATTCAAGCTTGGGCAAGTAATATTTTGTGCCACAGAAGTGACAATGACCATCTCTGACAAAAAGAGAATCTCACCATCTCCTCTTGACTTTCAATGGATTGCAATTGCTGAATCCCCCATCATTAACATCTTGGGGGTTACTATTGAACAGAAACTTAACTGGAACAATCACATAATTACTGAGGCTACAAGAACAGGTCAAAGGCTGGGAATAAGTAATTCATCTCCTATCTTACCAACACCTGTCTAACATTGCAAGGCACATGTCAGGACTGTGATGGAATACTCCTCTCTTGCCTGGATAATACAGCTCCATTAACACTCAAGAAGCTTTACATCATTCCACTTGACTGGCACCCATCCACCACCTTAAACAATCACTCCCTCTGCCACTGGTGCAGAGTGGCTGCAGTGTGCACCATCAACCAGATTCAACTCGCCAAGGCTCCTCTGACAACAGGCACAGTTGAATACCACAACCTGCAAGTTCCCCTCCAATTCACACACCATCTTGACTTGGAACGACATTGCCGTTCCTTCACTGTCAGGAAATCAAAATTCTGGTCCCTCCCTAACAGCATTGTGTACGTATCTACACCACAATGACAGCAATGGTTAAGTAGGCAACTCATCACCGCCTCAAGGGCAATTAGGGATGGTCTTCCCAGTGATGCTCACATTCCATGAACAAACAAAATCTAGTTCATGACGTTAGCAATTCAAATTGATGATTTGATTTGTCTGCATATCTCTTAAGGTCAGCCTAAAACTTAGATCAATTTTTCCACCTTTTCTATCTTGGCAAAAGTAATCAATTCTCCATTGGACAATACCAACAAAAAGTTTTGATGTTTTGCTTTCTCCATACCTGTTACCCTGAATGGGTGTCATTTGTCCATGTGGCGTTGATACAGGTGTTGGTGGCTTCAAATCTCCGCCTTCTGCCACTGAACTGCTGGTAGATTGTGGAGTCTGCGGTCCTTGCAAGGAACCTGAACCGGCTATAAAATTAGAAGAGTTAGTTCTATTCTTTATGATGCTTACGAGCCTATTAATTGATCTGAATGGAGATTTACTGGTGCTAAGCAATACCGTCTAATCTTCGTTAAATTATTCTGGTACTTTATTACTGAAAATGTTCAGTGTTAAACCAGTACACTGCATAATGAAATGCTACATTCTGCATCTAACATCGCCCACACAAATGATCAAGTCGACTGGGAGATTTGTGGTTGAACACCTGCCCTACAGACAACAATTCTAAAATTGAGCTCTGAAGCTGCAAAAAGATTTAGAGTTTAGACACTGCCTTCTGCAACATCACACAGAGGGAGAAATTCCCACTGATTAGTAGGAAACAACTAACATGTCCTGTTTCCACTATCTCGCCTATTGTCCAATCAGCAATGTGCTGTCAGTGGTCAAGTGACTATTCTCCACTCAGACGTTATGACAACTGACCCCTGCAGCAAACCATTGTTGCAGAGAGAAAAATACTCTCAGGAAATACACAAAGAGAAATCGTAGTAATACAAGGATCAATTCCCTTTTAGAGCACACATTTATTAACCTACTGCAAGATAAATGCTGCAATTAGAGGTGACAATTTCATGACTTGTTTGTACCCGAAGGACGGAAAGAAAAACAGAAGACAGATGAATTTAGGAAAATCTAAAGTCAACATGTCTTCATACTAAAAATTATTTTCTCCAGTTCAATTTTGTAATGTCATGTTGACATGTTTTGCTGAAAATCATTAGATTTTGAACTGGATATTGGTTACCCAACCACACAAATGAAGTAATCAATTTCTCACCAAATGAAATCTGTTAAAATATTTTGAATTTTACTATTTATCTTTTTTCTTACATGTAATAACTGTACAAATTAATTCCACACTGTAGCAAAAACTAGAGCAAGAAATATGCAACAGTATAAACCTTTTGCCAAAAGTGACAATGTGTTCACTGATGTAAACAAAGGAAAGGATACCGGAGGTTAAGTATGTTCACATACTTCACGCTATTTCACCAACTATCATCCTGAGAAGATAATTTACACAATATGAAGTCGCAGCCCCAATTTCAGAAGTCCAATGTCACGGGACTAGCAGCTAATCTACATTGATCAGAGATCATTTGGATGTAATATCTGTCTATATTCAAAACTCGTCCCATCTAATCTGTTTAGCTATGGGAAGTTCCCATCTCAATAGATGGCATTTCAATGATATCACCTGTCAGTAAACAAGAGGCAGTGTTTGGGAAGCTTGCTAGTGAAGAAAGACATATTCTGTTGCACTTCATGCTGCCAGGCAGCAACAGAGACGTGACAATTGACGGCAAGATCTCAAAGTTAAGTCGGGGAAAAACAACTGTATTACCCCTCCTGATCATGATGCAGAAGCATTTGGGAAAGTACATGATGACCACTGGATGAGAACAGAATTAACTAACTTGCTAGAAAGTTTGCACATGAAATATGGCCACTTGGGCAAGTAATCAGTGTCATGGTAGTTCTAGTAGCCATGGAAGCAAAACTCAGTAAGAGCTGGCAACTTTAGAACGGGTGCGAAAGTAGGTGTCAGGCAAGAAAATTACTACCAGCAACCATTGCGCCCGCTGTGTGCGGCCTGTTTGTTACACTACACAGTCTCTTTAAGATTACTGCACATGCACACATCTTAAAGGGACTGTTTCTTGTATGCAGCCGGTTGTCCCCTGTGCAGTAAATTCTGCACTGCTGTGCAGCCACATATCTATTCAGCTCAAAGGGAACATTGGCAGAAACATGGATTTTGGGTAATCAAATGAACCATTTGCCACAAGGCAAGTAGAGAAAGGATGAGAGAAATGAATGGCAGTATCTGTGAATCAGTGTGACAGTCATCATTTCAAAATAGCCCAGTGAGTGCGAGAGAGCGCAGTGAAACAGAGAGGAGAGCGAGCAGTGAAAGAGAGAGCAGTGAGAGAGAGAGAGCGAGAGAAGGGGAGAAAATATAGAGTCAAATTGTAAATAGGACACAAAGATAGAGGAATATAGACCATTTAGCCCTTGAGCCTGTTCTGCTATTCAATTAGTTCATGCCTGATCAGTGATATAACTACCTGCCTTTGCCCTGTAACTCTTAATACTTTGGGTTAACAAACATCTATCAATCTCAGTTTTTAATTTATCAACTGATTTAGCATCAACTAGCATTTGTGGAAGATAGTTCCAGACTTCAATCACCCTGTGTGTAGAGGTGTTTCAGAATTTCATTCCTGAAGGGTTTGCGTCTAAATTTTAGACCATACCCCTAGTTCTAGAATCCCGAACAAGCAGAAATAGTTTCTCACTGTCTTACCTATCTGTTCTCCTCGATATCTTGAAAATTTCAACCTATCCACCTCTTAACCTTCTAAAGACCAGGGAATTAATACTTAGTTTAATTTCCTCTCATAGTTTAACCTTTGGAGTCCATATATTGTTCTAGTAAATGTAACAATGTTTGTTTAATTTCCGATCATAATTTAACCTTTGGAGTCCAGATATTGTTCTAGTAAATCTACGCTGCACTCCCTACAACTCCAATACATCCTTCTTACAGTTTAGTGACCAGACCTGCTCACTGTATTCCAGGTGTGGTCTAACTAGGGCTTTGTATAGTTGAAGCATGACTTCTTCTCCCTTGCATTCTAGTTTGTTATATATAAAGGCCAGCATTCATTAGCCTTTGTGATTATTTTCTGTAGTTGTTCATGATATTTTAATGACCTATGTACCTGGGATCTCCAAGTATCTTCGGACCTCCACCATTTCTAGTTGTTAACCATTTAGAAAGTATGTAAAGGCCTGGATTCAATTAGCCTTTTTGATTATGTTTTGTACCAGTTGATACTAAAAAGGCTATGGGCCCTGACAACATTCTGCCAGTAGCACTGAAACTTATGGTTCAGAAGTTGTCGTACCCCTAGCCAGGCTGGTCCAGTAGAGCTACAACACTGGCATCCAACCGATAACATAGATAATTGCCTAGGTATGTCCTGTCCACAAAAAGCAGGACAAATCGAACTTGAGCAACTATCAACTCATCAGCCCCCTATTGATCATCAAAGTGATGGAAGGTGTCATTGAAATTGCCATCAAGCGGCACTTACTTATTAATAATCTTTATATCACAAGTAGGCTTACATTAACTCTGCAGTGAAGTTACTGTAAAAAGCCCATCGTCGCCACATTCTGCTGCTTGTTTGGGTACACAGAGGAAGAATTCAGAATGTCTAATTCACTGAACAGCACATCTTTCGGGACTTGTGGGAGGAACTGGAGCACCCGGAGGAAACCCACGCAGAAAGAGGGAGAATATGCAAACTCCACACAGACAGTGACCCAAGCCGGGAATCAAACCTGGGACCCTGGAGCTGTGAAGCAACAATGCTACCGTGCCACAGCAATAACCTGCTCATTGATGCTCAGTTTGTATTCCGCTCGGGCCACTTGGGTTCCGACCTCATCACAGCCTTGGTCCAAACATGGACAAAATAGCTGAAACCCAGCAGGGAGGTGAGAGTGACTGGCCCGACATCAAGGCAGCACTTGACCAAGCCTGGCATCAATGAACACTAGCAAAACCGAAGTCAATGAGAATCAGGGGGAGACCCTCCGTTGTTTGGAGTCATACCGGGAACAATGGAAAATTGTTGTTGTGGTCGTTGGAGGCCATCATCTCTGACCCAGCACATAGCAGAGAAAAAAAAAATCAGTTCATGGCATTTTAATGATTTATGTACCTGGATTTCCAAGTCTCTTTCGACTCCACCACTTCTAGCTTTTCATCATTTGAAAAGTATTCTGTTAATTCCATTTCAAATCAAATGTAAGATGCCCTCACACTTCTCTACACTTAAATCCATTTGCCACAGATCTGCCCATTCGCTATCAATATCCCTAATTTTACACTTCCATCTACACTACTCGTGGTGCTGCCCGTTTTTCCGTTATTGGTAAATCTGGATATGTGGCTTTTGATTCCATTGTCCTTCTCTAATAAATACAGTGAATAGTTGACACTGCAACACAGATCTTTGGGAGCTATCACTAACCGCTTAATTAGAGTAGCTTTCCATTCTCCTACTCTCTGTCTTCTGAAATTATTAAATGTGCCATCTAACAGACTTCTTTGCAAAATTCAAGCACGTGGCATTCAAGGGCAGTGGCAGCGTGAATTGGCTAAGGGACAGAAAGTGGGGGAAAACACTGAATTCCAGAGGAAAGGAGGGTGTGACATATTTTGACACCACAACAGTCTTGTTCAAGTGTAGCATCAAGGAACCCTTGTAAAATCCATGGCAATCGGAAAACTCTCCATTGGCTGGAGCCATACCTCGTACAAAGGTAGATGGCTGTGGTGTTATGCCAATGATGTCAGCCCCAGGACATTGCTACAGGTGCTCATAAGGATTGTGCCCTAGGCCAAAACATCTTCACTTGGTTCATCAATATCTTTCCATAAATCATAAGGTCAAATGCTTGGGGATAACTGCACAATGTTCAGTTCCATTTATAACTCCTTGGTTAATGAAGCAGTCTCTGCCCACATCCAGTAAGACCCGAGCAGTATTCAGGCTTCAGCTGATAAGTGGCAAATTAACTTCTATGCCACACAAGTGCCAGACAAATATAATTTCCAATTTGACATTCAAAGATAGAACATAGAACACTACAGCGCAGTACGGGCCCTTCGGCCCTCGATGTTGCGCCGACCTGTGAAACCATCTGAAGCCTATCTGACCTACACTATTCCATTTTCATCCATATGTCTATCCAGTGACCACTTAAATGCCCTTAAAGTTGGCGAGTCTACTACTGTTGCAGGCAGGGCGTTCCACACCCCTACTACTCTCTGAGTAAAGAAACTGCCTCTGACATCTGTCCTATATCTATCACCCCTCAATTTAAAGCTATGTTCCCTCGTGTTGGTCATCACCATCCGAGGAAAGAGACTCTCACTGTCCACCCTATCTAACCCTCTGACTATCTTATATGTCTCTATTAAGTTACCTCTCAGCCTTCCCCTCCCTAACGAAAACAACCTCAAGTCCCTGAGCCTTTCCTCGTAAGACCTTCCCTCCATACCAGGCAACATCCTAGTAAATCTCCTCTGAACCCTTTCCAAAGCTTCCACATCCTTCCTATAATGTGGTGATATGTTGAATGTCCCACCATCAATACCTTGAATGGTATCACTAACTAGAAACTTAACAGAACTAGTCACACAAATTGTGGCTACAGGGAGGGTGAGAATTCTGCTGTAATTAATTAACCTCTTGACTCCCCAAAGCCTGCCCAGCATCCACAAGGCACAAGTCAGGAATATGATGTAATGCTCTCCACTTTCCGAAATGAATGCATCTCCAGCAACACTCAAAAACGCTTAACACCATGCAGGAGGTGTGTATGCTTGGTACCCCTTACAGCACTTTAAAGATTCACTTCTACCACCACGGGCGCACAGTGGCTGTAGCATGAAATTGGAAGGCGCCTTCCAAACCTGTGATTTGCAAAGGGGGACACCACATGGACTGAAGCAGTTCAAAGTAGTGGCTCACCACCATCTTCTCAAATGTAATTAGGAATGGGTAATAAATCCTGACTTTACCAGCAACACCCACATCCCATGAATAAATGAAAAGAAGAAAATTGGCTCCAACTTTCCTTTGATGATCCTTTATCTATTGACATTTTTCAAAAAAAATTAATGATCTTGTTCCTTACCCACTGATCTATTCCTCCATACACTCTTTGTCCTTCTAATTTTGTTTTTCAGATCTCTGTGCTTTCTGTATGTAGTTTGGTTCTCTATGATGAACTTCACATTAATCTGAAGCCTACTTTTTCCACTTCATTTTAACCTCTACATTTTGACTAAACTGGGAAGCTAGAGCTATGGATGCCCAATCTTTCCCCCTCTTGGGAATTTGTTTAGGCTTTATCAGAACTATCTGCTCTTACTTTTTACCTGTTGATCTTTTGACACCAGTCCAGACTATAGATGGCCTCCTTGCAGTGGACCAGAGAACCTAGCACTTCAAGCAGGCTTTGAGGCCACCCCTGCCTACCTGGTCACAGCCACAGCCTCTCTGTGCAAGAATATTTCCTCAACAATGGTTGCCTGACACTACCATGATTTCTAAAATTCGCTCTATGACTACTAACTGACCAACACAGGGAAAATCACTTGAGTGTTTGGGGACCCCAGTATAACCCCACCATCAGAAACCTGACCCAACCCTGGGGACCAGGAGGAAGGAATTGGTAGGCTCCCGCTTAGGAGGGCAGGGGAGACTTTTAGGTACCTGGAGGTGCAGGTGGCCAGGGACTGGGGGACTCTTCACAAACATAATTACAGCAGACTTGTAGATCAAATGGAGGAGGAGTTCAAGAGGTGGGACATGTTGCCATTGTCGTTGGCAGGGAGGGTGCAGTCCGGCAAAATGACGGTGCTTCCGAGGTTCTTGTTCCTCTTTCAGTGCCTGCCCATCTTTATCCCCAGGGCCTTCTTTAGGAGAGTGACTAGCAGTATCTTGAACTTTGTGTGGGCACATGGGACTCCGAGAGTGAAGAGGGTTTTCCTGGAGCGAGGGAGGGATAGAGGCGGGCTGGCGCTGCCCAACCTTTTGGGGTACTATTGGGCGGCCAATGTGTCAATGGTGCGTAAATGTGTGACGGAGGGGGGAGGGGCGGCGTGGAAAAGAATGGAGATGGCGTCATGTAGAGGTACGAGCCTGGGTGCCATGGTAACGGCGCCGCTGCCGCTCTCCCCTAAGAGGTTTACCACGAGCCCGGTGGTGGCGGCGACCCTAAGAATCTGGGGACAGTGGAGACGGCATCGGGGGGAAACAGGGGGCTCGATGGAGGCTCCACTGGGTGGCAATCATCAGTTCATCCCGGGGTACAAGGATGGGGGATTTAGGGGGTGGCAAAGGGTGGGCATCAGTAAATTGAGGGACCTGTTTATTGGCGGGAGGTTTGCGGGCCTGGGGGAACTGGAAGATAAATTTGGCCTTCCCCAAGGGAACATGTTCAGATACTTGCAGGTAAAGGCGTTTGCTAGGCGACAGGTAGAGGGATTCTCTTTGCTGCCCTCGCGGGGGACGATGGACAGAGTGCTTTCGGGGGTGTGGGTCGGAGAGGGGAAGGTGTCTGACATCTATAAGTAAATGCAGGAGGTGGAAGAGTCGTCAGTGGAGGAGCTGACGGCTAAATGGGAGGGGGAACTTGGGGAGCAGATAGAGGACGGGACTTGGGCGGATGCCTTGAAGAGAGTCAACTCTTCCTCTTTATGTGCGAGGCTTAGCCTCATCCAATTCAAGGTGCTGCACCGGGCCCACATGTCCGGGACTAGGATGAGTAGGTTCTTTGGGGGTGAGGACAGGTGCACCAGGTGTTCGGGGAGTCCAGCGAATCATGCCCATATGTTCTGGGCATGTCCGGCACTGGAAGAATTCTGGAAGGGGGTGGCGGGGACGGTGTCGAGGGTGGTTGGATCCAGGGTCAAACCAGGGTGGGGACTCGCGATTTTTGGAGTTGCGGTGGAGCCGGGAGTGCAGGAAGCGAAAGAGGCCGGTGTTCTGGCCTTTGCGTCCCTAGTAGCCCGGCGGAGGATCTTGCTACAGTGGAAGGATGCGAGGCCCCCAAGTGTGGAGACCTGGGTCAATGACATAGCGGGATTTATAAAGTTGGAAAGGGTTAAATTTGCCCTGACAGGATCAGTACAAGGGTTCTATAAACGGTGGCAGCCTTTTCTGGACTTCCTGGCTCAAAGATAGGTATGTTGGTCAATAGCAGCAGCAACCCGGAGGGGGGGGGTTCCTAACTATAGTTTCTATATTGTTTTTTGCTACGGTTGTGTAACTTAACACTGGGTTAACTTAAGTTGTTGTTAATATGTTGGATTGTTCATTGAGGAGAGGCGAAGGTTTATGATTGTTGTTATTACTATTATCGTTGGTATTTTAGAATGGTTTGATGTTGTTGTGTAAATTCAAAATTTTTCAATAAAAATTATTTTTTAAAAAAGGAACCTGACCCAAAACTCAAAATCCTGTAGATGAACACAAGAACTGTGCACAATAGTGTAATTAAGGCATAATGTTTGTTGAACATTACTTCTCTGATTGAGTTCTATTCATCTCGAAATGGCCCTAATGCTTTATTTGAATTTTTTATGACTTTGCTAAACTGCTACTTTTAATGATTTGAGAATTTGAACTCCTATATCTCTTTATGCCGTTATCCCATTTTGACTCTTTATTTTTCAGAAGGCTGTATGTACCCTTATTCCGTTTGTAAAAATATCCCACCTCAATTATCTATATTGAAATTAATTTGTAATTTGCTTGCCCACCTACAGGCTTGTTAATGTCTTCTTGAATTTTGTCACCGTTTTTCTCAGTATTAATTATAACTTCAATTTGGCATTGTCTGCAAACGTTGATATGGTCCTTCCAATTTCTGAGCTGAAATTACTTTTGCAAACAATGGGACTTCATGCCTAATTTCGACAGAGCTGATGAGCAGTTACTGGTGAATCAGAACTGAACTCTCAGCTGGTGTTGCAGCGGTCTGCAGGTAAATGAGAAAGGGCGAGCGATTGGGCTTCAGGCCAGCATGGCCAGGGTGAGCAAGCAATGGGTGACTGAGCTTGTGGGGGTGGCCAGGGGCAAGCTACACATTCAACAAAGTATGGGGCCTTATACTTATTAGTGCTATTGTGCTGTGCAAATTAAACACGATGAGTAGAATGCTGGAACGACCGAAAATCTAAAATGGGTCCTGCAAGATACACAACATCCCAAATTTAATATATTATTTTGAAGTGTTGCGAATCTGCACTCGCATTATCTGATATGGTGGATGTACACATTTTATCTGCCTTATTGGAAGCTTAGTTGGCTGTTTAGCGCATGAAAATAATGGTGCTGTTTTGTGAATGATTTTCTAGGCTCATCTTTTTAAAGGAGGGTATGAAGGAAGAAAATTGATGCAAAGAAGAAAGAAAAATAGGGTAACAATGTTGTCACAGACTATTGGCTCTTTGACAGATCCTGACTGACTCAGAATTTCTACAATCAGTAAGGCTAGCTAACCTAGGCATGGTACAACTCAGGCCTGTTTTTATTACAAGTTTCAGATAGTTTAAAAAACATCAAAACAATCAGTCACAGAACACACTGATATTCTGTGCCAACAATCCAGAGGTTGTATGCAATCACACCCTATTTCCTTCTAAACCCAGCATTAGAATATATTTTATTAAAAAAAAGATATATGCATCAGAATGCTCCTGACCCAACACTCCATTCAGCAAAACAGTCCATACATTATTCCTGCTCAAATTTCACAACAAAGGTAGATTTAAAAAATATGGATATCAGTTAGGAGTGACACGGTGGCACAGTGGTTAGCACTGCTGCCTCACAGCGCCAGGGATCTGGGTACAATTCTGGTCTTGGGTGGCTCTATGTGGAGTTTGCACTTTCTCTCCATGTCTGCGTGGGTTTCCTCCGGGTGCTCCGTTTTCCTCCCACAGTCCAAAAATGTGCAGGTTAGGTGGATTGGCCATGATAAAATTGCCCCTTAAGTGTCCAGCGATATATGTATAGTGGTGTTATGGAGACAGGGGACAAGTGGACCTCTTTCTTTCAGAGGGTCCGTGCAGACTCAATGGGCTTTCTGTACTGTCTATGATTCTATACCTGCATGAAATTTACATTTTACCACGGGGTTGTCTCTGAAAATTTGAATTTTTTCTGCCAAATGTTGTTGACCAATAATTTTTAAACTGTGAAACCCTAGCAATATGTAACATGCATGATTCTTGGCTGAAAGAGAAACTTACTACAGACAGCTATCAATGCTGATCTGTAACCAGCTGCAATGAGGTGCACAACAGCTATCTTGGGTGACTGCTCGCTCTTGCTATGGCATGGGGCTGATAGCAAAATCATTCAAATAAACATTTGATCAAATTGCAGAGGTATTGAAACAATGTGAATGGGGAAAAATGAACATTAATAAGCAAGAATTCACAACATTACTGTTGTTTATTGAATCCAATGTGTACATGCAGCTGATTTTACATAGTCTTCCTCTCATGAGGGATATGTTGAAAAGATGCTCAAAAGTGCTCCAAACAGAAGAACTTGTGGATTGCAGTTTGTGTGTGACCTGTTTTCTGTAGAGAGTAGGCTCGTTTCAAATGAAGAGCCAGTGCGAATTGCATGAAAACACCAGCTATTTGTTCCATTACATTCATCTCATTGAATATGAATTCCACGTGTGTTTTGAAGCAAGGCCAGATCAGCAGGTGTCAGTGTTGTTAACAAGGAAACAAAGTACACATTTATCATTCTCCTGTGACTCCACAGCAGGAAACCCTTTCATGGTGCCAAAATAACCTAGCCTACTACTGCACCTGCAACTTGTAACATAAGAACCTGCTTTCAATCAAAAATATTTGTAGAGCACAGACTGGCGTTCATCACGGCCTCTAAACACTGTTACCACTGGGGACAGGGAGACACATATATACAGTGACATTCTGAATCTTTGTTCAAATAGAATTAATTCAATTTCTGGGATGATATGAGCCCCAAAGGGAATATAGTTTATAAATATTTCATTATAATTTTCTTGTTTGAAGTCTGAGAAAAACGTAAGTGTGCTGAGAACTGTGGTTCTCTCTTTTCATGTACTGTTCCCCTCTTCAAATCTGATGTCATCTCCACTCTCCTGAAAAAGAACAACCCTTAACCCACTGCCCTTGCGTTTTTAACCTCCCGTTCCTCTACAAAGGCCTTGAACATACTGTTACCTCCCAAATCTATGTCCATTGTTCTCGGAGCTCCATGTCTGAATCCATCTGTTCAGCTTTCCGTCCTACCACAGTTAATGTAATAGTTCTCAACAAGTCGCACTCTTCATGACTGTAAACTGGCCCTCTTGACCTATCGGCAGCCTTTGACATGGTGGACCGCACCAACCTCCTTCACCACTACTCTGCTGCCTTCCAGTTGAGTGGGAACTGTACTCGCCTGATTCCATGCTTTTCTATGAACATCACCCTTGCCTAAGCTCATTTACAGCTAAAACTCTCATCGATGCCTTTACTGCCCCCAGACTTGACTTTTCCAATACACTTGCCTGGCATCCTACAATCTACCCAAACTTATCGAAACCTCTGCTGTCCATGCCCTTACTCACCACATTACATTCACCCATTATACATTCACCCATTATACCTGTGCTCACAGACTACATTGGCACCTCTTAAAACAATACATGATTTTAAAATTCTCATCCTTCAAATCCCTTCACGCTTCCCATTTCTTTAATCACCTCAGCCTCATAACCCTTTGAGATATCTGTGATCCTCTAATTCTGGCCTCCTGAGCATCTCCAATTTTAATCGCTGCATCACTGGTAACCTTGCCTTCAGCCGTCTAGGCCTTAAATTCTAGAATAACCTCCCTAAACCCCTCTGCCTCCTTCCTACTTTAAGACTGCCCTTAAAAGCTACCTTTCCGACTAAGCCTTTGGATATCTATTTATGTGGCTCAGTGTCAACTTTGTTTTATAATGCTCATGAAGCACCTTTAGACACTGGATTACATTAAAGGGACTATATAAATCCAAGTTGTCAATAAAAATGTAAGCAAGAGCTATAAGAAGCTGTCGGCTCAAATGTATTTTCTCTTTGTGGTTTGCAAGCAACACAGTGAAAACACTAACTTTACCAGAATAAGGGGCAAACTGATACTCACCAGGAGAAGGTGGCTGTATCTTGGGTTGCTTTTTGGATTCGGCAGAACTGAACATCTCAAGAGGAGGCTCCTCTCCACGTTCAATCTTACATTCAAAGGCAAACAGGTACTGTATGTACTGTTTCTTTAGTGAGCTGGCTGCACTGCTTGACGTACCTACGCTCAGGGCCGTTGCCAGTTCACGCCATTTTTTGTTTTTGTTAACCTAGTGAGAGATTATGTTAAAATCAATGAGAATCAGATTGAATATTGTCAAATACGTCCGACATACCTCCACGATAAATCATTTAGTAGAATCTGAAAGACAATATTCAGTGATAAGCTTAGTGTACTTCAGTTTTCTTAACTAGATTTTCTCAGTTTGAGGGTCCAAAGCATATTCAAAGTAGGAACACTCAGGATTGGGCTGGGGCTCAGAGGAAGTGGGGAACAGAAGGTGTAGAAAGAATATAAAGTTCAACTGAACTGCAAACTCCAGCTGCCAAAAACTTTGACTCACCTAAATGAGGACAATCCTATTTGATCAGACTAACTAGTTGGCATGCTGTAAGCAAGAGGTTCCCTACTTTCTGGGTGAAGGGATAGAAGGAAAGAGGCAACTCACTTTCAAGATGTTCTCTTGAATTAGTTCAGATCCCCAAAAATGACAGACAATTTGCCCGTCACAGTTTATGGAGGGAGCGGTGTTCCTTTCCAGCTTTATCTTTATATTATAATTTTTTCTTCAATATGTTTTTAATTAGTACACCTGGGAGATCTTTAAGAATTTCATTAAAAAAGGCATTTTGGCCAGATGTTTGTGTATTTCTGCCCAGATACCCACGAAATAGCACTGAAGGTCATGGAATTTTAAGTATAATAATTTGCACCTAGAACCAATTTATGCTGGAGTATCTATCCATGATTGTTTACGTTAAATTAAAAAATCTAGATGACTGAAGTAATCAGTTATTCCCTACAAAATTAGCCATGCCATGCCCCAAAGTTGAAATTCTGAGTTTCTGCCAACTGCAACTAACTGTTTGGGGTGTTTGTTACTTTGTGTGCAGAATGTGAGGGGTGCGGGTACCCGTGGTCACATGAAGTCAGCAATATTCACCTGACTTGCAGTGACCAGCTGTCATCTGAAGAATGACCCAAGTCCTTTACTCCTGCAATGTATTTAACATATATTAAATTCATGTCAACTGATCTGCTCTTGGTACAGGAAAGACCTGTTTGTTAATTGAAGATAGCATGACCTGTACTCAATTGTTAAATGCATTACATCGTCATTTTCAGTTTTAATTTGAAGGGTTCTTGCTTTTTATGTGACAACCTCACAACTCCCGCAACCCCAGCAACATTGAGGTCCCACTAACCCAGTTCCTATCATGATTTTGTATGTTTAATTACGCTTCTCGTTTATGCAGGACGGATTTTACACTTATGCCAGTGAGTTTGTGCAGAACCTTCAGCATAACTTCATCATGGCAAAGTCAATGAAAATTGGATTGAATATCGTCAAATACTGTGTGTCCAGCTCATCCTGCGTGTATTTTACTAGTTGTGCCCCAAGCAGAAATACCATGCCATAATTCTGAAGTCAGTAAGAAGTCTTACAACACCAGGTTAAAGTCCAACAGGTTTGTTTCAAACACGAGCTTTCGGAGCACGGCTCCTTCTTCAGGTGAATATCTTCACCTGAAGAAGGAGCCGTGCTCCGAAAGCTCGTGTTTGAAACAAACCTGTTGGACTTTAACCTGGTGTTGTAAGACTTCTTACTGTGCTCACCCCAGTCCAACGCCGGCATCTCCACATCATAATTCTGAAGGACATTGTTGTAGTGAGGCTCAACAACACACTAATGTACAAATTAATAAAAAACATTATAATACCTAAAATCCAGAGAATCCAATATTATGAGATATATTATGGAAAGTAGCAAAGAACACATTTTACAAAACAAGTAACAATAATTGGTCATTCTTAGTAGGCACAGATGCACAACAAAAATAATGGCAAAGCTATAATTTTCATAGATTCAGCGACGTCTACAGCACAGAAGGAAGCCATTCAGCCCATCGTATCCATGCTGTTCAACAAAGATCTGACTACGCTAATCCCATTTTCCAGCATTTTGCCCATAATCCTGGTGGTTATACCAACGGAGATGAATATCCAAATACTTATTAAATGTTATGAGAGTTTTTGACTCAACCACCGTTTCAGGCAGTGAGTTCCAGACCTCAACTCCCCTCTTAGCCTTCCACCTCATACCTTGAATCCATGCTCCCTGGTTAAATCTATGCCCCTTCTACTAATCAAAAAATATCTTTCCCTCATCCCTATCTATACCCCTCCTAATCTTGTACACCTCTATCAGGTCCCCTCTCAACAATCTCTCCTTCAAGGCAAACAGCCCCAGCCTATTTAATCTTTTCTCATAGCTCAGATCCTCCAGCTCAGGCAGCAGCTTGATAAATCTCCTCTGCACCATCTCCAGTAGAATCACATCCTTCCTATAATGTGATGACCAAAAGTGCATGCATAATTCCAGTTGTGGCCTAATCAGCATTTTACATAGTTATACACTAAGATGCAAGAACGCTGTGATACCTACCTCATATACAGATACTAATGCAGTGGTCAAACAGCCAAGCAACATTGTCAAAACAAACCTTTAATGCTGAGTTTATACCTTGCCCCTTTCCTATACTGTAGCAAGATTCTTTGAAACATTTTGAATGTTTTACTGTTGCATTATTAATTAATTAGGGTTCAAATTAATGGACACCTATTTTTGCACAAGTTTAATTTGAATCATTTCGCAAAAAGGCATCTTGCGTAGCAAAAAGACCCAAATGTCAGCCAAAACCTAGCCAATAAATAATTACTGTGTTGCTATGTGCCTACCTGCGCCAGGCCACCAATTTCCTTAACACAGATGTAAAGTCGGTAAAGGTCTAATGGCTTCTTGCCCACAGAAGGTAAATTGGCCACCGGTGTTCCTCTTTCCTCCATGAAGGACAGATAACGGTCTATCCACATCTTGCGTTCCTGTTCGCTCCCCAGCTCGTACAGCTTGGTTATCTTCTCGCCAGTTGTGGAACAGTTTGATTTCTGCAATAAGCAGGCACAATCAAGCAGGAAATACAAAGAGCCATTTTTCTAATTACAAAACGTGGTCTAACTTCTTGAAAAAACAAACGGTAAGGAATGAAGGTTACTAGTTCAGGCAGACATCAAGCAAATATCCATTATTGTGTTTCCATTCTAATACTCAAAGCTCTCTCATTTCATCAGTGTAGCAATCGGAACTTTAGCTCAGTACTTCAGGTGTGTGGCCACAGGTCAAACAAACATCTTAAATACTTATACGTCGATAACTGTTCATCATCCAATAATATACCGTTACCATCAATAACAGTTACAAATTTAACCGTCTCAGTCTAACTCACATATATCTCCAAACTGCTTCAGACCACAACAGAAAATTCTACTCAAAATTATTAAAATCTAACTTCCTTTGTCACTGAGCTGAAGTTCTGATCTGCCAGGTCAATTAAGGCAAACACAATGTTGATTTTTTTTGCCAGGCATACACTGTGGCCACCTGATCGAATAAGATTGACAAACTATGATTTGGAAATGGATTACATCACCATTCTAGATTAAATGGAAACGTGATTCTGTTGTACTACAGATTTTTCAACTTGGGCCTCTTTACTCTGAGGATATTTTCGGTATCACCTATTTCCGGCTAAATTTATTAATCACTGAGGTTCTTATGATTGCATGAGTCACTTGTGAGTGTAATGCACTTCTTTGGTCTGGCACAATTTGTATTTTCCCCCCAAATAAAACCAGATCTGGGCTATCACCTTGCTGCAAGATACTTTACAGACTCATCAGGTGTCAAAAAAGCAATTGTCTAATAATGGAGTACTTGAATGTAGGCAAAATTGCATAAATTAAAGGTATAATAGAGTGAAGAATCATGCACATGATTAAACTAAGTTATGATTTCATTTTGCACTGAAAATTACGCCAGCTAAAAATACCACTCTTCAGAGTAGCAGAAAAAGGGTGAAAGTGAAGTTAATTCAAAAAAGAAATTAGGCGATGTAAGGACTGCCAATTCACTATTGCTTATTTTATGCCACCTCTGAAGACCAATTTCACCTCTGCCATCTCACTTAGACTCACAATATTAATGTTGAACAAGAAACAAAAATGGCGATTGATGCTCTCATATAAACTGCAATAGAATATTGGACTAATCACAACCAGTTAAAGGGACAGAAAATAAAATGCATATACGTCCTATACTTTCAGGTAGTTTTAGCTGGTGAAGAGATTCATCCAAGATGCAAGTCAAAAACATTCTTCAATGTGTTTTTACTGTTGAGTGCTTTTTTTTATTTCATAGAGAGCTGCACCATTAAAAACATTATTTTTAAAAACATGTAATAATAATAATCTTTATTAATGTCACGAGTAGGCTTACATTAACACTGCAATGAAGTTACTGTGAAAATCCCCTAATCGCCACATTCTGGCGCCTGTTCGGGTACACTGAGAGAGAATTCAGAATGTCCAATTCACCTAACAAGCACGTCTTTCGGGACTTGTGGGAGGAAACCCACACAGACACTGGGAGAACGTGCAGACTCTGCACAGTGACCCAAGCCGGGAATTGAAGCCGGGCCCTGGCGCTGTGAAACAACAGTGCTAACCACTGTTCCAGCATGCTGCCCACTCTAAAACTATTGGAGTTTTGAAGCTGATTATGCAATAATCTGGACACAGAATAATATACATCTACTTTAAAAACTGAAAGCTCAACATGCATCTTTATATGAACACACATTATAATACACTTTAATCATCATAACCTTTTCCTTAAGAATTCTCTCTCAATGGCATATTTGCTTTTCGCCAAAACAAAGAACACCTAAGTTCACCCTGAACATTTTTATACACTGCAAAATTTAGACCTGAACAAAATTGATTCTTCTCCAGAAGGCATCAACTCAATTAAACTTCTGCAGGAATTCAATTCAAATGGTAATACCTCATTCAAGTGCCTATTCTACAAGTGAGATCAGGTGAGGATCGGGAGGGTATGTTAGCGTGGAAAGTACTTTAGCTGAGACTAACTCAAATTATTTTTCATGTATAAATGTGCACTTTCCAGTGGGCATCACTAACCAACTGTGCAGCCGAAACCCTGGCTGGTTTAGCCTTCCTCTAGTTTAACAGGCTATGTACAATTGTGGCGTCCAAATTGCAGCCAAGGCTGAGATCCACTATCACAGTGCAGATTGGGAAATCAAAACTCTGTTCTGTCAGGTTCAGTATTAGACTAGGAAGTACTTTTACTTAATTAGCCACTGCCGTTCCAAGAGTAATTTAACATACATTATGGATAGCCAGAAGGAATCAACAGGGTTTCACAAAGGACGCTTAACAAGAATGGAATTGGACACAACCTACTGGTTTGGATGGGAAATTTGTTTGGATGTAGGAGTGGGAGCAGAGATAATAGATATGTGCTCAAATTGGCAGGATACCCAAGGGAACTTACATTTTCACTGTAAGTAACTTGGATGAAGGAAGAGAGTGCCGTGTACTAGGTTTTCTGACAACGCATCACAGTAAATAATGCAGATGGGAGCGAAATGTTGCAATGAAACATTGATAGATCACTTGAGTAGACAAAATAGTGGCAGATGGAAGTTCAATGTGGGTAAATGTTAGGTAATCTGCTTTGGATGTAGAAAGATAGATCAAAGTATTTTCTAAATTATAAGAAGCTGGGGACATAGGATGATCAGAGGGGTTCAGAGATCAATAAAGGCTCAAGAGTGGGTATCGAAATAATTGAAAAGGCTAACAAAATGTTGGCT
This sequence comes from Scyliorhinus canicula, assembly GCF_902713615.1. Lineage (NCBI taxonomy): Eukaryota > Metazoa > Chordata > Chondrichthyes > Carcharhiniformes > Scyliorhinidae > Scyliorhinus > Scyliorhinus canicula. The sequence goes on from NC_052146.1 coordinate 222,442,250, forward strand.
TTATCTCAAGAGAGCTGGAATATAAAAGGGGTGGAGGTTACAATAAAGCTGTGCAGTCCTCAGCTTAGACCGCAGCTGGAGCATTCAATACTTTTTGCTTTGCATGCCAGGAAGGATATATTGGCCTCAAGAGAGCTTGCAGATTCACCAGAATGATGCTGGGGTTCAAAGTAGGAGGGCAGGGTGTATATCCTAGGCTTGTATCCCACACCCCTGCCCACCAACAAATATAGAAGATTAATGTTGGACCTAATTTAAGTGTACGATAATCAAAGATGCTGACTGGGTAGATGGAGAAAATATGTCCCCCAGTAGGGGAGCCCAGAATAAGGGGGCACAATCTGATAATTATATCTAGGTTGTTCAGGGATGATGTCAGAAAGCATGTCTTCACAGAAAAGCCAGTGAAATCGGCAATACTCTGCCCCAAAGGCTGTTGAGGTTAAAATAATTGAAAATTTCAAAATTAAGATTGATAGTTCTAGTTAGGCAAAGTTTTAAGGGTTGTGGAATCAAGATGGGTAGATGGAGTTAAAATGCAGAACCATGTTCTGACTGAATGGTGAAACGGGAAGGAGGCTTGATGATAATATGGAAGAAAATAACCACTTCTATATAGTTTCATTGATCACATCTATAAATAATTACATTAAATAAATGAAATGGGTTTAATTTTTAAAAAAATGTGGAATTTTAGGTTGTTTGGACATTTACAATTTTACATGTAGTCAAAAAGCCTCCAGTTTGTGAACATTGGGCAAATCTCTAAATATACGGCAGTGCATGGTTGATATTATGACTGACTGCCATTCTCTCCTGGGAAGGAACTATATACAGCACCATTCATCATGAAAGCTCATTGCTAATCAGCTGTTACCACATTTAGAGGGTTACAAAGGGATTTCAAACACATGTTTTTTGTTTTTAAAAATGATTTTCCAACATAACACACAAACATTACAAAACATACAGGTTAATAAAACAGCACCACTTACAGGGCTTGACGGAGTCTTTGGCCAGCCTGGGCTGCTAATGCTATCACTTTCATCTCCATGCAATGAGGAGATGCTAGTAGAGCTTGGGGACATGGGGGAAAGAAGTGGAAGGTTGCCTGAGGTAGGGGGCTGAGAAATACTCTGAGAGCTGTGGCTATCCTGTGGTAGCGGGACAAAAATACAAGGAGGGCAGGGCAAGGTTCATTCAAAAGAAGAAAAAATGTTAAATCAACTTGTAACTTACAGGTATAAACAGTCACATAACATTTATAATTGTATAAATTTGGAAAATGTTTGGAGCCACCATGCTTAATTTTAAGCTTAAATGAGATGCTTAGCGCATGAGATTTCCCTACGAAGGAAGTAATTTACCCAGTTTTACAAAAAAGCCAGAAAAGCAAAATACCAAGTGCCTTTTTGTTGCTGCAGCAAGGAAGCCATGACAAAGAGGCAGAGAAAAGGGCTGCAGTTCCTAAACCCAGGCAAGCGTCTCTCTAACACCTCAAAGCCAAATCTACTACACATTGAAGTGCCTTTAGAACCAAATTTCAGGTCCATTTGGAATGGAGGAATAGGACACTTAAATGGAAATGGCATGCAGAAGGTAGAGAACAGAGGCTGAAAACCAAATGATATAACAGAGCAGACCTGTTCAGCCAAACCAACACCATCCGTACTGGAGAAATACCTTAGGCTTGGTCTCAGTTGGAGGAGGCCCTTCTTCTTTGATGTCCAATTTCTGAGGTACTTGAAGTTTGGAATCGCCCTGTGTCATCATGTCTGCTCCGAGACCCATTGAAGCTATGCACATAAACAATTTGCGGAACTAAAATTAATCCTAAAATGCATATACAATTCTCATTCAAGTTTAATATGGGAAACTAACGGGCAAACACACAGTTGTTGCTTCCAATATATCAATGCCGTTGCCTTTAGAACTGAGACTATAAAAGGATGGAAAATTATTTTTAAAAGAAAGCTGCCAAAATAGTTTTATTGCTCCTTGTACATGTTTCCTTATCTCTTGAAAATCCCATTCCAATCTATTCAGGAATTTACAGAATGCACATACACAATATACGCGAATTGTAAATTTGAATCAGTTTTTTTGAAACCATGTTTATGTTCTATACTCAGTGTAACCATGTAGGCCCAAATATTCATCACTGAGGCTAGTAGGGAGTTGGGAAAGTTCCTGGTTCTGTCTGCCAGTCTAAGGAGAATATGCCCACAAGTGCTGTGGAATTTCATTGTCGTGGGGCTGGTGTGGGGTGCAGTCAGACCAGCCAAGGAAAGAGGTTGGATGCAGCAATGAGTGCTGCCAAGTGCCGAGATGGCTGTTTAAAAGGCACGCCATGACGTTGTGCAACTTTGTTCCAGTTGAATAAAAAGAGCAAAGCCCTACAACTCTTACATACTCCCCATGCCCCGTCTATGCCACATCATGACCTCCATGTCAGACTATGAACCCCCACCTCACTCCCCCTCCATGATCTTTTATGAATGCTATGCTAAGCTATGGCTCTTCCATGCCCATTCAACTTTTAGAACCAATGAACTCTATAGTGATGATAGGATGTGTAAAGAACAGTTTTAAAGAAAAAATAATTTATTCATTACTTTTCACCCCTTTCCCTATGACCCAATAAAAATTTCAATTATCCAGACCCTTGAAACTATCAACAACAAACTGCAGGTACATGAAACCTCTTGACCCTATGTAAATAAACGTTGTGAAATTCCATGTAAAGTTCCAAATTGACAGCAGAGCCAAAAGCTGTCGATAAAGCAATGTTTTCCCTAGGGCTCAGGTATTTTAAAACTCTAATAGATGTTTGTCTTTCAGCCAAGAATACATAATATGGCTTGAATGAGAGGCCAGACATCATTCAAGTGCCTGCTGTTTCTGCTATTGATAATTTAAAAGGTCTCGGAGGTACAATGAACCACGACTCATTGATAAGCTGGCCTGACTCTTTGAAAATTGTGGAGGACTTGGACATGCTGTGTAGGAAGTGGGATTTTGACCCCAACCAGCTTGTGCCCCTAAAACACACTCCTGAAAATCAAACACACCTAGGAATAGGACCGGGGGTCCAAGAATTGGGATCAGGTGGCCATTTTTCAAAGGTTCCATAGTCATCCCAACTTGGTGAAAATCCAGGCCCCTGTTTCCCCACACAATTGGAGAAAAATTAACTATACTACAAAATTGAGCTTGAAATGTCCTTTTTTAAAGAGATTTATTTAAAAATATTTTAAAAATTAAATCTTCCTGTTTGTAAGAATGGTCATCATTTGGTGAGGTACAGCCTACATATATGACCATACTGATGACATCACTCCATTTGGGCCTAACCATTGAACCTTTAAAAAAATTAAACTTTCATCTCACCTGGGAGCGATATGGATAAGTAAACCAAAATTTACGGTCTCAGTGTTCAGTGAGCAAATGCTTTAATTTCAAATATGATCCGGATTGTAGTTGAAGAGAACTGTATTGAAGTATGAAGGCTGTCGGGTCATTGTGCATAAACAGCAGAGCTGGACTATCAGTTTTTACAAAGTATTGTATTCTAAAGACAAGGGGCTGGATTCTGCGGGGCGGGCAACTCTGGCGTCGGCCGCCCCGAAGGTGCGGAATCCTCCGCACCTTCGGGGCGAGGCCGGCCCTGGAGTGGTTTTCGCCGCGTCGACCGGTGCGGAAGGGGCTTAGCGCCACGCCAACTTGGGCCGAAGGGGGCTGGCGCGAGTTGGCGAATGCGCGGGAGCGAATGCGTGTGGTGGCGTCATCCCAGCGCATGCGCGGGGGGGGGGTTCATCTCCATGTTGGCCATCGCGGAGGAATAGCAGCAGACCCGGAGGAATAGAGTGCCCCCACGGCACAGGCACGCCCACGAATCAGTGGGCCCCGATCGCGGCCCAGGCCACCATGGGGGCACCTCCCGGGGCCAGATCCCCCTCCGTCCCTCCGAGGATCCCGGAGGCCGCCCATTCAGCCAAGTCCCGCCGGTAAGTACCTTTTGTAATTTACACCGGCGGGACCAGCCTAAAATGGGTGGCCACTCGGCCCATGATCTAGTTTGGAATATATAAACTTGGTTCATGGCTTAATTCTTATTATACTTGTGTATTCAATTTGGTTTCCAGAATTCCTAGGGCTGGCTCTTTGAAAGAGTGGTTGTGCTTAGTCCAACGTTGCCACCTTATTTTGTTCATACCTGTACAAGCTTTCCATCCCCAAGAACCTGTCAAACTCCCTTTAAAATTGGAGCTGGAAGATGGTATTTAGGCAGAAGCCCTGAGCAGAGTAAACACGACCGCAACATGCGCCAGGCTCAGCCTGATCCAGTTTAAGGTCATGCACTGGGCCCACATGACGGTGGCCCGGATGAGTAAATTCTTCGAGCTGGAGGACAAGTGGCCTAGATGTGCCGAGGGCCGGCTAAACCATGTACACATGTTCTGGTCGTGCCCTAAACTCGGGGGGTATTGGCAGGGATTCGCAGATGTCATGTCCCGGGTGTTGAAAACTGGGGTGGTAATGAACCCGGAAGTGGCAATCTTTGGGGTTTCGAAGGACCCGATAGTCCAGGAAGAGAGGGAGGCCGATGTTCTGGCCTTTGCTTCCCTGGTAGCCCGGCGACGAATACTGTTAGCATGGAGGGACTCAAAGCCCCCGAGGGCTGAGGTATGGCTATCGGACATGGCGAGCTTTCTTGACCTAGAGAAAGTCAAGTTCGCCTTTAGAGGTTCGCCTGAACCTGAAGGTGGCAGCCATTTATTGACTTCTTCGCAGAGGAGTAAGCGTCGGGGGGGGGGGGGGGGGGGGGGGGGGGGGCGGCGGCGGCTGGGGTAGAGGAGTGTCGGGGGATACTGAGGCATGTCCATGCGTGAACAGAGCCGCGGTTTGCATTATGTTTAATGTGGAATTTGTGTCTTGACTTCTTTTTTTGTTTGTACTGTACAATGTCATTTTTTCTATATGCCTAAAATACCTCAATAAAATTGTTTGTAAAAAAAAAAAACTCCCTTGAAAATTATTTATGGAATCAGCCTCCATCACCTTTTCAGGTAGGGTGTTCTCAATTATCTGAGTCAAACTAATTCTCATCTGTTGCCTAGGAATTCTGCCATTGTGCTAGTTTGTCAATGAATAACTGGCATCATCAGTAGCAGTTGACATTCCCAGGGCAAGTCAAGCCACTATTTTGGATTAAGGTGAAGAAGTTGTATGGAAGAATTCAGGATTTTAAAAAAAGTCTGAAGGTTTTCACAAGAATGCACAATACCATCGCTGAAACAATACATAAGTCAGCACTTCAACTAATTACATTTAGATGGTCAAGATAGTAATGATTTGAACAGATCAGGTCTCACTGAAGATTTTGCATCAAATGCTGAATGCTATTTTATTACTGGGTAGAATATTAAAATTTAAAGGAAGATGAGTATACTTAAGTTAGCCGAGAGGTGGCACTGAGTCAGTGTGACATGTGAATGGCAGTGAAAAGAGGCCTTTAAGTTTGGACAGCATATTTTGTATATTTTTAAAACATACACACACACAACTGCAAACAGAGTTATGCCAGCAACAATTTCCTTGCAACTGGGACTGCGTTATGATGACAAGAAAGACTTCTGAATGTCAGGAGGTGAATTAAATGTTGACACATCAGACATGTATTAATAATATTGGCTTCTACATTACAAATATTTCAGCTGTAATTTGGAAAGAGGGTGTGTACTTTTAAGCAACGAACATAAAGACAGTCCTAAAGTTTCAATCAAGGCACTGCCATAAAGAGGTAGTGCACAAAATAATTTACAACTGGTTCAAAACTCACATAAACCTAAAATGCAACTGCAGAGAACACAGGTAAGAGACAGTGTGGTTTTGGCAGTCTGCATCCTGGATCTCAAGGGATGTTATAGTACTGGCAAACTGATGCTACAGATCTTGCCAGCTTATTCACCAGAGTCTTGCTCTCTGGCTGATGTAATTAAAATGAATCATTTTGCAAAACATGTTCCTACATGGGTGCATTGTGTAATCGTTTTGTAGTGGCTGAGCTGTGAATGGATTTTCCATTAGTTTTATTTGCTCTTCCTTTCAGATTTTGGCGGAAGGTTGTGTTTGTTTCTCATCTAATGTAAGCACATCAAACTAGGATGAAGCCGTTTCCTTGCACTGTAGGAAATAAGTCTGCTACATCTGTGAATCAAACAAATTGCATTAAACCCATACAGTAGAATCCTGAAAAACCTGCTGCAGAACCTAAACCAGGGCTGTACCAATCAATCCACAATGAGTTGAAATGCTCACAAACAGGAAAGTCTTGATTTTAATTAAGAATCGCACCATAGCAAAAGAAAAATTAAATAAAAGCAAAATATTTAGGATGCTGGAAATCTGAAATGAAAGTAGAAAATACTAGAAAGTCTTAGCAGGTCTGGTTGCATCTGTGGAGCAAGAAACAAAATTAACGTTTCAAATTTGTATGACTGCTTCAGAACTTAATCTGATTCAGTATGTTATGCCAAACACAAGTAATACGTATTATCATCAGAATTTGAAGAATTGTGCCATTTCTTTGGAGGAGCTCAGTGTTTTGAAAATTATGGCAAAAGTAAGTTGCTAGCAAATTGCAATCTCATGGACATACAAGTATAAACTGCAGACTACGTAACATATAATAAGCCTTCTTTTAAAATTTTTTTTCAAAGAGTACCCAATTATTTTTTTCCAATTAAGGGGCAATTTAGCGTAGCCAATCCACCTACCCTGCACATCTTCAGGTTGTGGGGGGTGAGACATACGCAGACACGGGGTGAATGTACAAACTTCGCACGGACAGTAACCTGGGGTCAGGATCGAACCCGGGTCCTCAGCACCGTCAGGCAGCAATGTTAACCACTGCACCATTGTGCTGCCCTATTATAAGCTTTCTTTCGTTGTTCATTTTTCATGAGCACAATTTTTTTAATGTACAGATTTTACCATTTTGATGCAATCAAAAATGATGCAATCATCATTTCATCTCTGAAGCAAGCAGTTTTTTTTTAAAAAGAAAAATTTCTTGGCAGCACGATGGTGCAGTAGTTAGCACTGTTGCCTCATGGTGCTGGGGACCCGGGTTCAAACCGGTCCCAGATCACTGTCCGTGTGGAATTTGCACATTCTTCCTGTATCTGCGTGGGTCTTAATCCCACAACCAAAAAGTGCGCAGGGTAGATGGATTGACCACGCTAAATTTCCCCTTAATTGGAAATTTAAAAAAAATTCTATGTAATGTTGCAAAGGTAAGGAAACCAGGGTTACTGTAGAAGTTTACCAGTAAATGTTCAAATTGGCATGGTTAGTAATTTATTAATTTTTCCACTAAAGTATGTGGCTCAATGATAACATTTGTCGAAATTAGCAAATCCATGATCAATCAGTAATATTATTGATGATTGTAATTCCTGATTCAAGGTTACTACAGGTAAGGTTATTCATTGGCAAATTGAACCTGGTCTCAACAAGAATCGGTCTAATAATTTAATCAGCACAGACACCATACAACTTCTGAGTTTAAGATATGCTTAGTGCCATACATAGTAACATTCCATTCATAGCAATATACCAATTTTACGTGAAAAGTACCGAAACCGGTTTTGCTATTACCTTGAATTTAGTATCTCTACTTCATTAGAATTTAATTTACTTCCACTTTGTGGGGGTGTCAACCTGGCCCGCAACTTTTTTTTAACCTGACTTAGGACTGCGTCCAGTCTAATTTAAGGCCAATTCAGGTGGTACGTAATAATACGCACATAGTTTAAAAAACTGATCTCATGAGGGCCGACTGGATAAGCATCATCTCGTATAATCACAAGCCATATAATCCAGGCAATCAAAAGTTTGATTGGCAACATTATGGTTAACTACTGTAGTAAGTGGGTTGCTCCTTTACTATGGTGCGAAAAATAAATCAGACAAGGATTCTACCCATCATAGTTATCAAGAAGCCTCTGCTGGTTTGTTTTGATCATTAGTATGGTTGACCTAAACAGAGTTGGTGTATTTGGCGACCGCTTTCATGCCTTCAGAGATGGCGTGTTCGGTCAGTTACCCCAGCACCGTAAGAAGAATGCTGCTCTGGGTCTCCCTGGCTGTGATGGCATTGCACTTGTAGTGAAAAAGATGCAAAGCCTCAGAGGCATGCGCTCAAAAATGTTGACAATGAAGGAGTTCATGACACTCATGGATTTGGATGGAATCCTGGTGGAGGGATGAACCTGGCTCAACACTCTGGACATACAAATAGAATAACTTTGCTTCCAAGTTTTTCTCTACTTCTTGGGCAACTTCTTGGTGACTTTCATAAATGACTGTTTCGATGTCTTGTGGGAGACACAGTTCCTAGCTGCAGACGCCACCTCAGATACTCAATTCAACTTTGACAACTCAAATATGCATACATGGGACCTCAGCAGAGAACAGGGGCACAGTCCACAGCTAAACTTAACCTATAATCACTGATATTGTTCACCAAAAAAACCCAAAGATATTGCTCCGACATAATGAATGGCCAGGTGGGCAAGGACCTGCAGTATGGACTATGGAACTGCCTCTAGCAAAGAGTCCATTCCTGCAGGATAGAATACTGGAATAAAAAACTGGATGAAAAGTCCAATATGTGTTATAAAATATACAATGTTTGTGTTCTGTTACAGCAATCTCAGCAGTATTTTGAATGACCTGGTCAGATATACGATATATACATCTGTGTAACACCAACCGGTTCTATTGAAAATTACTGCACAATTTCTACCTTTTTAATTCAAACTCATAATTAATGAACACCATCCTACTCAAAACTGAGTCATTATAGCAGAGATTCATTTAGTACCAACAAATACCTTATTTTCCTGGAGCATCCACTGGGATTTGTGAAACTCTGCTGTGTATTTTACGCTCTCTCCTTCCTTTAAACAGTTATGTGAATAGAAATTCACCATACAAAAATAAACCCTTAATTGAATTGGTAAAAATTAAGGTTTGAATGAAAAGTCAATCTGGCAAATTTCTGAAACCTGTTACACATATTCCTTCAAAGGATGCAGGCATCTGTGTTTTTTCAAGTGTAAACTTCTGTTCTTACAGAAAAAAACTAAGCCTTGTGTGCAGAATGTAAGCAGCTTTGTCAGCAAAACATGCTGCCTTTAAATTCAGATGTCCCTCAGCATAGGTTAATCTCAGGCTCAGTAAAGTAAGAAAGAATGAGAAAACAAACAGCAAATCACTGAGAGGATTTGACAGCCAGTTTTCACAAACCTGAATCTAAACTATGTTGGTCAGCCAGAAAATTAGCTGACCCCGAAACTGGGAGGTCATAGGTTCAATAGTCAGAACTGATGATTGCTCAGATCTTGCTCTTTTTAGTTGGCTACATTTAATCAGCTGATAAGATTGCTTGGGTGCATGGTCAGCAGTACCAGGCGTTCCACTCTTTTGTTGATGGAAGAATTGGGTGATGAAAGCCAAATTCCTCTCTTACTTCTCCACTGACCAATCACAGGATTGCTACAGCACAGGAGGCCATTCGGTCCATTGCGTCTGCACCAGCTCTCCGAATGAACACTTCACCTAGTACCATTCTCCCTGTAACCCCGCACATTCTTCCTTTTCAGATAGCAGTCAAATTCCCTTTTGAATTCCTTGATTAAACCTGCCTCCACCACATTCTCAGGCAGTGCATTCCAGGCCTGACCCACTTGCTGTGTGAAAGGGTTTCCCTCATGTGACTTTTGCTTCCTTTGCCAATTACTTAAAATCTGTGTCATTCTTGATCCTTTCATGAGTGGGAACAGTTTCTCCCCATCTGCTCTGTACAGACTCCTCATGATTTTGAGCACCTCTATCAAATCTCCTCTCAGTCTTCTCTTCTCCATGGAAAACAGATTCAACTTCTCTAATCTATCTACCGAACTGAAGTTCCTCACTCCTGGAATCATTCTCTTGAATCTTTTCTGCATTCTCTCCAATGCCATCATAGTTTTCCCAAAAGGGCAGCATCCAGAACTGAACACAAAACTCCAGCTGTGGCCAGACTAGAGTCTAACCAAGTTCAACACAACCTCCTTTCTCTTGTAGTCAATGAATCTATTAATAAGGCCTAGGATACTGTATGCTTTATTAACCACTCTCAACCTGCCCTGCCACCTTCAATGACATGCATATATACACCTAGGTCCTTTTGGTTCTGCGCCCCCTTCAGAGTTGTATCCGTTATTTTATATCCTGTGTCCATTTCCTTTCTACCAACGTGATATAATACTGACAGGAAACACGGTGAAGTTCATCAAACCAATGTAAGCTTATTTGTCCTATCTTTTTTTTAACAATAAATTCAGAGTACCCAATTCATTTTTTCCAATTAAGGGGCAATTTAGCATGGCCAACCCACCTACCCTGCACATCTTTGGGTTGTGGGGGCAAAACCCACGCAAACAAGGGGAGAATGTGCAAACTCCACACGGACAGTGACCCGGGGCCGGGTTGCATAGATTCAATATCAAGAACAGGAACCCAAAGAAGCTACTGAGCTGGATTTTCATCCTTGAGGAAGCGAGCAGGAATCAGGAAAATTCCCAGGTCACCTTGCCCACCTAGGGAGAGATTACCCGCAATGACAGGATTTTCATTCTGAGGGCGGTAGGTAAGGTCTGCTGACAGGCCAACTGACCTGGGAAAACTGTCAGAGTCGCTGGGTGTGGAGGCAGACTGCTTAAAATGCCTACCTCAGTGCTGCGAGACTGTCCAAGTTATAATAAAAACAGAAAAGCCCTCCAACCCACTGTCCATATCACCGCATGCTCCCCACTCACCTCTGGCCCCTCATGCCAACGTATGCCCCCCCACCCCACACACACACAAACAAACAATCCCTCTGAAAATTGGAAACCCCAGGAATGGGGTCAGGGATGCTGCAATCGGGACCTACCTGCCATTTTTAAAGGACACCCAAGTCATCCCGACTCGGTGAAAATTTAGCCCAGTACATCTCTAAACAACATACTAAACTTCTTTGACATTGTCAAATATGAACAAGTTGCTATTCAAACCAAGCTGTCACAGAGCCTACAAACTGCCGTCAAATTCTGTGCTTGTGAGGGTAATTTTCTCTTGGTTAAAGGAACTAACAAGCAAATGCTACAGTGATCTGCAGCTTGCGGCCTGGCACACAGCATTTCCTGTATGATACCACTGAGTGGTAATTTTAGTACTTGGTCATCCCGATGCGCTTCCTTCTCCCCCCACAGACTGCATGGCAGTTTGCTTACCTCACACTCTGGGTCAAACTGAAAACAACTGCTGAGCGTGATAATCTAATGCAGCAATATCCAACTATAACTGACAGTTCACAAGTAAGAATGACATTTAGAGCAAAGCATGTCCCCAAACCTTCTTCACTAACACTACAGATGAGACATTTGAGTTTATCAAGTGCATAAACACTGAAAAAACTCTCACTTTATTAGAAGTGTTGCCAACAAAGATTGTGGCAATTTAAAAAAAAAAGTTACACTGGGACAAGTAAAAACGTTAAACATTTTGGTCCGAAGAAGTCATATGGACTTGAAAAGCTAGCTCTCTGGACTCGCTCCAGATTCCAGACCTGCTGGGTTTTTCTAGCATTTTTTGTTTTTGTTTCTGGTGATTGGGGCTGGCCTTAATTTAGTACAGAGAAGCTGCACCCGAGTGCCGTTCAGTACAAATGTGGACTAGGTGGAACGGCACCCGGGCCATCGGAGACCCCTGGGGTGTCAGGGACAGAGCAGGGCGGCTTACTGGCCCTTCCACTGGAACACAGACACCTTGGCACTGCTGGTCAAGGGGTGCTGATCCCCTCCCCGTGGCACTCACCCACCCTCCGGCATTGGACATGTCCCTGGAGCTGTGCCCTATCCTCTGGGTGTTCGGATGTTGGCTGCTGCGTGTGCAGTGTTGTTCACCTCATCCACTCTGTTAGTGAAAGTCATCTCTCAACATAGGGATTCTATGAACTCCCTCCAGTATCAAACTTTTATCATGGTGTTATGCACTCTAACGATTACTCTTTTCACGGATCTCACAAATCGGTTAGCGAGGGACACATATCGACACTCATTCTCTCATGGACACTTTCACATCACCACCATCCCATCTATCATGTTGCTCAAACTCTACCTAACCTCTACTCCATCCCCTCTGAACACTTGCCTTTCTTTCCTCTTCATATTGGCCAAGCTGGCAACATCAAACGTGAGCGAGTCCAGATCAAGGGAAGGATGGCTGAGATCAATGCACCATCTGAATTCGAGGCTGCAGCTGATCTTGTTGGAGAGGACAGGCATCACTCCTCCGGGAAGGGGAGATTGGCTTTTCCCAACAACTGAGGATGGATCACAGCTCCATCATTTCATCAAATCCTGACAATCACAGTGAGTCTTTTACCAAAACTCTATCCTCTGTTTTTAGACACCAGCAGATCGAGGCCTTCCTCGAGCACAGAAACAAACATCTTGGTGGGATGCAGCTCTTAATTAGACTCAGGATCACTTTCTGGAGACCACCTCCCCACAGCAGTCAGAGGAGGGGACAGCCCAGCTGTCTGGCACTTGAAGGTGCATGCACTAAGTCCCAGTCAGATGCTGAGCCTTCGGAAGTGGTTGCCAACTTAATGGTGGAGGTGCAACGACTTTTGGGGGAACATCAGACAGAGATTCGAGAGTCACAGCAGACTAGAGCAAACAATGGAGGAGTCTGCCCACGTCTGTCTGATGTCGTAGCTTAGACATGTGAGCACCTTGAGATCATCACAGGAAGGTTGGCAACCAAGCTTTGTCCAGCAGGCCTTGTTGGATGTGCTCGGCACTGCACTCCATGGTCACACAGCCTGGTGGGCACTATCAGCGTGTAGGCAAAATGGAGGTGGGGCACCTTGACTTGCAGCATCTCCTGCACGAGTCAGGTCGGGGCCCTCTGACACCCACAAGGAAGATGAGCATCAATCGGACACTCCAGGGGCCTCCTCTCAGGACACCCCAAGGGCATGCAGCCACTCATAGCCCCCTCTGCCCATTTCTGCACCCACTCCAGAAGCATTGGCTGCCGAGGCCACTTCTGCCGCCGAGCAGGAGACATTTATCTGGCTGGGCCCTCCAGACCTCCGGTCACCAGAGATAGTCCATCAAGGTCATCACAGACATCAGGATGTAGCCATCAGCAGCTGCCTCCACCTCCGCTGCGGATCTCGGGACTGCACCTAGGCATAGTGGTTGGGTTAAAACAGGTGTGCAATCACAGAAAAGCCGGGAATCGAACCTGGGACCCTGGAGCTGTGAAGCAACTGTGCTAACCACTGTTCTACCCTGCTGCTTACTCTTTTAATGTTGTGACCGGATGTAACCCAATAAGTTATATGTATCCCTTTAACAGCACTAATTAAAGGATTGGCTTTCAGTTGCTTCTTGCCAAGGGGATCTTCCTCATTTGTAACTAACCTGAATACTGTCCATTTTTGTTGTGGCAAAAAGTGAGACTGCATCACAAGGAGCGCCGTAGCTCAGCATAGCGGTCCTGCGTCTTAATACTTCCAGAAAGGATCACTGGTACCTTTTTATTCAGTGAACATCACTCTACTGCATGATGACACCTCAACTCTGCTTCAGGACAGAATTCGATGCTCATTCCCTCATTGCCCATGACCTGAGATTTACCTCGAACCTCACAATGTGAAGGTAGAACTGCCTCCTGGTGTCCACCTTCCTTCCCAATAATACTGTGTCTCATCATTGTGGTAGCCATTCCTATCCCCACCTGCTGCCCTCCTCCCTCCCAATTCCATCACCTGCCACATGTGGATCTCTAACCACCCTGTCTAGCTGCCTTGTCACCTGTCAAGATGACCCCTCTATGAAAGTTTCACATCCCACCCCCCATCTTTATTATATCTTCCCAATCTACAGGACTGGTTTAGCTCACAAGGCTAAATCGCTGGCTTATAAAGCAGACCAAGCAGGCCAGCAGCACGGTTCGATTCCCGTACCAGCCTCCCCGGACAGGCGCCGGAATGTGGCGACTAGGGGCTTTTCACAGTAACTTCATTGAAGTCTACTCGTGACAATAAGCGATTTTCAATTCATTTTCATACAGGCAGTGGATGTCTACAGTGACCATCACCATTCCCCCTACAGTTAGTACAGAGCCGACCAAGCCCAGGACAGGGACTGTAGGACAGCCCTGCACACAAAGCTGTGCTTTTTTCCTGTGGAGCACATAGCCCCTCTTGCAGATGTGGTATACAATGCTCTCAATGATTGCTCCTGCTGCATGGATGTTGCTCTTCTGCACTGTCTCCTATCTCTGGCTTCCGACTGTGAGGCCCCCATAGCCCCTAGACTGCCTGTCATCTGTAACCCAGTTCAACTTCGTAACAGGAGTGTCTGCACTCTGATTCCTAGCAGCAATCCCAGGATAAAGAATTTAACCTTCACAGAGTTCCCCTTTTCCATGAGAACTAAGATGACAGTGGCCATCTCAAACCATATACCTCCCGACTTCAGAGCCCACATGCGAACCATCCCTAATATGCCACAGTAACAACATTCCCCTCCCTCCCCCGACCCACCTATTTCAAAGTCTGTGTGCATCCTCTTCCAGTGAAAGATGTGATATCTCTTTGACCCCTTTGTTTATCAGTGTTTCATACACTTTTCCATCCTTCTCACCCCTTGGTTTCCCCTCTGCCTTCCTTTGTTCATCATTCGCCTCCACCTCCCTGCCCCTCTGCCTAATATCATTCACCCTTGCCATTTCTCCTCAGTCTTTGCACAGCTTTCTTCCCCATTGGCCCCCTTGCATTCAATGTCCCATCCTACTCTTGTATCCCGCCCTCAGTCAAAATTTGAGTCTGTAAGAGTGGAGTTCTGCATGAGTCCCACAGCAGTAGAGTCCTTGTGGACTATGGTGTCAGCCATGGGGAGCAGAAGACTCCTGCACTCCCCAACCCCGGGTGCAGTACTGATCAGCGTCTGAAAGTGTAGGGTGCATGGGTTCCACAGAACAGTGGTGTCCTTGCAGACAACGTTAGCAAAGATGAGGGAACCGACCCTCTCGCAGCAGCAGTTTGATGTCAAACGCAACAAAAGCAGAGCGCTATGGCAGGTAGGCCATGTATGTTGCACTCACCTTGAAGTCAAGAGGTCCGACTTATGAACGGCACACATTTTTAAAGTTTGAAGCTGACATGATTTCCCGCTAGCGCGAAGCAAGATCGAAAGGTGTGAGGAGATTCCGGTGAGCAGCTGGTTCAATGAACATTAATGTGATGCAAATGAATGCAAATGGAGTTAACGGCACCAGGCAGCGAGATAACTGAGTCGCCAGTGAGAGAATTGCAAACTATTTTTATGCCGACGGGTTTAGGATTTTTTTGCCTGCCACTAGGTTCTCTGCTCCCGCCTGACATGAAACATGCTTGGGCTGGGTGGGAAAATTCCACCCATAGGCTGCAGGATGGAATTTTCCATTCTGGAGACTCTGCTGGCAGGCGGGAAAGTTGGCGTGATTCAATAAAACCACACAAAAGTTGTGTTACAGTGAGAGCCATTCAGCCCACCATGTCTGCACCAGCTGAAGGAAAAAGACAACCTAGCTGCCCATTCTAATCCCACCTTCCAACACCCGATCCGTATCCTTGCAGGTTCCAGAACTTCGAATGCAGGTACCTTTTAAATGAATTGAGGCTTTCTTCCTCCACCATCAAACCAGGCAATGAATTCCAGAGACCCACCACCTGCTAGGTGAAAAACTTTTTCTCATGTTCCCTCTGATCCTTCTACCAATCACTCAGCAAGGGACCTCTCCGTTCGAGGAAACAGGTTGTTCCTGTCTACTTTATCAAGGTCCGTCATAATCTCAATTACGTTGCCCATTAGCCCCCTTGGTTTCAAGGAAAACAACTCCAGTCTATCCAATCTTTCCTCGTAGTTGCAGGTTTCAAGCCCCAATAACATTCTTGCAATTCGCCTCTGCACTCTCTCCAGAGCAATGTTGTCTTTCCTGTAATGTGGTGACCAGAACTACGCACAAAATTCCACCTGTGGCCTAACTAATGTTTTATCAAGTTCCAGGATTACATCCCTGCTTTTTGTATTCAATACAACGAACAGCAAAGTACTTAATACTGTGGAATGCCACTGGAAACCACTTTGCATTTGAAAAAACATCAATCAACGATTACGCCTTTGTTCCCTGTTGTTGAGCCAATTTTGGATCCAACTTGTCACATTCCTCTGCATCCCATGGGCTTTTACTTTTCTGACCAGTCTGCTATGTAGAACCTTGTCAAATGCCGTACTAAAATCATATAGACAACATCCACTACACCACCCTCATCAATTTTCCTTGTCATGTCCTCGAAAAATTTGATTTAGTCAGACATTCCCATTCATACATGTCTGCATCTGGAGACATTAATCTGTGACCAGGGTGATGACAGTCCTGTGCTAGAAGCCTAATCTCTGATACTATTCTACGTGTCAACACTACCCTCGAAACTGTATAGAGAGAGCATTGCCGTGGCAACATAGAAAGATAAACTGCATGATCCCTTGTCAGCCAAGATCATTCACCAGGGAGGATGGATGTTTGGAGTTGCGGCTTGGCTTGTCATCCACATGCAGTGCTCCTTGGCAGCATCCACCTCCCTCGCTCTATCCCTCTCTCGCCCTGTGTCTGATTGCAGCCGCTGGCAAATGGCACAGGATTAACTTCAGCTCCAGATCTTGCTGGGATCTCAATATTGTGACCCATGCGCCAGAACAAAACATACTGCAATGTGGGCTTCACCATAGAGAGAAATAACACAACTGGGCATTGTTGACATCCAGCTGTCTTATAATTATTAGGCTATCCCTTTAGCCAGCTGCATGTGCTGACCTTGAACTCCACCTGTCAGAAATGACCCTCGTCCTACTTCGAGGGATCTCACTGACAGACTAAATAACTGCGTGGTCAAGATCAGAAAAATGGTGCACATCACCCTTCAAACTTGCTTCACCACGTTCTATCTTCCCTGTCATCCAAAACCTTCCCTGTCATCCTACATACAGCACGGTAGCATTGTGGATAGCGCAATTGCTTCACAGCTCCAGGGTCCCAGGTTCGATTCCGGCTTGGGTCACTGTCTGTGCGGAGTCTGCACATCCTCCCCGTGTGTGCGTGGATTTCCTCCGGGTGTCCCAGTTTCCTCCCACAGTCCAAAGATGTGCGGGTTAGGTGGATTGGCCATGCTAAATTGCCCTGAGTGTCCAAAATTGCCCTTAGTGTTGGGTGGGGTTACTGGGTTATGGGGATAGGGTGGAGGTGTTGACCTTGGGTAGGGTGCTCTTTCCAAGAGCCGGTGCAGACTCGATAGGCCAAATGGCCTCCTTCTGCACTGTAAATTCTATGTAATTCTATGTAATTACCATTCCTCCCATCTAATCCACTGAACAGGAGCCCATTTGCTTTGTTAACTAGTCTCTCAATATGTCCTGACAACTTCAAAGATTGTTGCATATGCATGTACAGGTTACTCTGTTCCTGCCCACTGTTTAAAACTGTACAATCAAGTTGAGATTGCCATTCGTACTGTTGAAGGTTCAATCACTGGCTGTGGTAGTTCATGGAGGGCTACCTCCTTGCCTAGCCCCATGCCTGATGTGGAGTGGGTACTATAACACCAGAGAGAGATGCCTATGGTCCCTTGTGGACAAAGAATTAATTACGAAGTTACCAGTATTATTATTTATTTATTATTTAGGTTGACTAGGTGAAGTACTGAGGCACTTCTACATTGTTAGGCACACCATCCTCTGAATGAGACTAAATTAACTCATGCACCTGTTCTACTGCTTCATGTATTTAGCCAAGAGGAGTTTTGGTGTCCTAGACAACATTTTTACCTCAATACTGAAAAGCAATTACTCAGCTAATGGCTGTTAGTAGGATGCTTTTGTACATCTGCTGTATTTGTCTGCTTAATCGGTTCTCTACTTTAAAGAATATCTGATGCTGTTTTCTGATTTAACAGGAAAAGGTGCTGTAAATGCTATTAAGTTACAAGTCTGTGTTTGAGAATGTTACACAAGCACATAAGTATAATGTATGACTTCCCCTTCTTTTACTATCTAATGCAGTCTTATGACAGCATGTTGCTCATCATGTTTGAACTTCCACAATGGCTTTATGTCTCTGAAGTGACAAGGTGGTATGCATGTAGATTACTCAACCTCGAGGTATTCTTCACTTTTCAGTTTAAGTATTCTTCATGTGTCATGGCTACAAGATGTAATCCAGAGGAAAGATTAATGGAAATATACAACGCTTTAATAGGTTTTCATTCTGTATTACGTTATCTATGTGCTTTACGCAAACATTCTTAAATCGGCAGGTACAAATGAAGATTCCTACCAAGTTATTTTCATCAAACTCCGTTTGGGGAGAGAAAGCAATTTAGAAGTGTAAAATTTAATGATGTTTTCAATTTACCAGAGTAAAAAGTGTTTTTCAGTAGATGCATCAACATCACTAAGCAAGCTCCTATATGCTTCTGTGCTCCAATATGGGATTTCTCCAACTTTAATGATGCACAAACTGGCTCCTTTCTGGAAGCTGCTCTTGTTAGCCTATTGTCTGACAGTGGGTAGATATGCAGATCCCCAGTTGCAGGTGTGCTGCCTTGCTTGACATATGGGGTATAGATGATCCAAGAACGAAGGTTAGACTAAAGGCAAGAATCTTCATTGTTAGGATGTGCTTGAACTATGGGACTTCCAAAACATTTACATTTTGCATTCACATTTAGGGCTAGAAACCCCAGAATCCAAAGCAAAGCAGGCCACTTAATTGGCACCACGTTCATTACTGGCACACTGTGGCTGCAGCGTATACCAGCTACAAGATGTCCTGCAGCAACTCGTCAAGATTTCTTCTTTAACAAGCCTTCCAAAAATGCAACCTCCACCACCTAACATCAAGAAGAGAAAGGGCAGCAGGTGCATGAAAACACTACCATTTGCAAGTTCCCTGGCAAGTCACACAATCCCAACTTGGAAACATATCACCATTACCTCATCATTGCTTGGTCAAATTTCTGGATCTCATTTCCCAACAGCACTGTGGGTTACTTACATCACATCCACTCAATTGGTTCAATATGGCGGCTCACTCAAGGCAATTAGGGATGGGAAATAAATGCAAGCTTTACCTGCAATGGCTAAATCCCAAGAACGAAAAAAAAACACTGGCATCAGAAGTGAAGATAGTTAACTTCAGAATATTTTTTGCAGCTATCTTACTTCTAAGTTGTTTAAATCTGGTGACATGGTACATTTATGGATCATTCTTCTTTATTGTGGTTTAACTGCACACACCTTTACAGAGCAGGATAACCCAGAGATCCAAATTAGCCCACCAGTGCCATTTTAAATGTTTTAAACCAAGCATCCTTAGAGAGCCAAGCCCCGACTGTAAAATTTGAAGCACATTTCCCACACAGCATTTCCACCCACTACACCTTGTTAACCTTAGTAAGATGCAGACTTTAATGGAAAATGCCTGCCTCTAGCAGCTACTGTTTAATTCCTTCATTTAATGTGCTGAAGCCTTTTACAATGTACATGGGCATAACTGTGTTTTCATAAGGGACTGAAGTACACCACATCCATAGTTTCTCAACTCTGAGCCAGAAGGATTTGGCTTCAAATCTCACTTCAGAACCTGAGCACAAGAATCTAGGCTGTCATTCCAGTGCGTGACTGAGGAAGTGCTGTACTATTAGAGAAGCTGTCTTTCAGATGTTCCGTCAACTCTCTCACTTAGCTGTAAAAGATCCCAGGGCACTATTTGAAGAGGAGCAAGGGAGCTATCTCTGGTATCCTGGCCAATATTTACTCCTCATTCCACCCAAGGAAAAAAAATCATCCAGTAATGTTTACATTGTTGTTTGCAGGAGCTTGCTGCATGCAAATTGGCTGCTGTGTTGCCTACATTAGAACAATGTCTACATTTCAAAAGTAAATACATTGGCTGTATTCTGAGGATTTTAAGTGTGAAATGCAATTATTTCTTTTTTTTTCCTTCCTGGTTCTTTTGAGGGAATTATTGGAAGCTGGTAACCCTGAGATGTCCATTATAATTCCTTTTAAAAAGGCTACGAAAAAAAGCAACAGCGAGGAATAAAGAGAGTAAAGTAGGGAATTAAATAGAGCAAATTCTTGCTCAACTAGTTAAACTGAATCACACAGTCCAGTAATGTGCCAAGCTCAATCTCCAGTGTGTGCCAAGTTAATTGATTTGAGTCAGAATACTGCCGGAGAGCCTACAACTGGCCTAATGCCCCTGGGTAAAGACCGGAGAAAAAAAAGTTAGTCAGCTTTCGATTCCTGATCATGACCCAGTGAGCACCATTAGTGTACATGAACATCGGGTAAGGACAGCTTTGGGCATAGCTGGCGTAAATTAGCACGTCACGTCTGTCTCCTGGCTCACACATGAAAACCATCTCTTAGAATAGGTGCCAGACTGGAAAACATCAGTGAACTACACTCCGAGCAAAAACATAATTCCTTTCAAAGAGAAATTAAAGGAATAAAAATCTGTAAAAGGAGGAAAATTCTCAAATTGTTGGGTCAATAAAATTAGATTCGCAGAAATAATAAGTTCACAATCTGCTAACGGGAGGAGTCTTTGATCAGTGCATTTTTTTGTGCTCATTCCTGTAACTTTGAAAATTAATTTTTGTGAATTTTGTTAATTTACTTACTTACAACCTGTGAATTGTCAGAAGACAGAACGATTGGTCAAACATTTATTTTATTATGCTTCGTTAAAATGAACCGTCTCTTTTTGTTTTAGAAAGAACACTGATGTGCTTTTCAAAAATATAATTCTGCCCACTTTAAATGTATATTACCTGAGGAGCTGTTCACCATGCTGGATGCCATGTTGTAAGTAGTAGTCTGAGGGTTCATCATTACAGAGCTGTTATTCACAGACTGGCTGTAGGGGGAGCTAGAGCCCATCATACCACTTTGGTTCATTCCAGTGTATCCAGCTTGCCTAAAAAGAGACAGTGTACACATAGTTGTTTGTCTAAAACATGACACAGATTTACTAAGAACGTAAAATAAATGACACAGGTGAATACTTGACAGCAGGAGCATGCTCTGTGATCAGTTTATGTGGTGAGAACTCCAGGACTGGAGACAGGTGTTGGATTTTAAAAAAAAAGGCAATAGTGTGGAACACCAAAGGAGTAAGGAGAAAGAGAAAGAAACAAAAAAGGTCAAGTGTTAAGCAACAGCAAGCACATCACTGGAACAGCATTAGTTCAAACAGACTGATTGCCATTAAGCCTGCTACACATCACTCATAATTCTAGTGGCTGTCTTCAGACATATTTACAGCAGAGAATTATCAGGGTTTGATTATTGATGTCCCCGGGTACAGTATTTTAATGTTGTTTATACACATGACTGTCCATGTAAAAGTATTCTCCTACATACATAAAACACTGATAATCTAAATGTTCCACACATTCAGTGGCCCAAATGAACACAGCTTTCAAAGAACACTTGTCTTTTGTCATTTTTAGTTTATTTTGTAGCTGTAAAATGTACAACCATTTGTAAGTAAAATTCCTCTAGAACCTAGAATAAGACCATCACATGCAGCAGAGGAACGATAATATTTGAAATGTGACTACTGCAATGCCTAATGGGATGCCAAGAAATTGTTTCAAGTTTAATAATCAAAATGAAAAGGAGTTGGAATGAAGTCAGAAAAGAGGAATTGAATTAACACAACAGCATTAGAGGAATGGAACAGTGTCGGCTGTTGCTCTGCCGTACCCCTTTAGTAATGTAATATGTAAATACAAACTCTCTCTCCATATCCTAGGTCTGACTCCTTTTGTTGATTTTAACCACTGACTATATTGACAGTGCTTTCAATTTAAAACTTAAAAAACAATTCACACTAGTCTGTTTTGTTTATAGCCAAAAGCATGCAAGAAATGAAATTCTGCATCAAAAACTGTTAGTCAAGCAAACTGCTGGTCCAAATGTTGCTTGGTCCTGAATTGTTCGGACAAGCAGTGTTTCACTATACAAGATTAAAACAGATTAAACCTGTACTCTTTTGTATGCATGATTGGGTCATTAACTATCAAATACATTTGTTTGTTTTTGAGCCAATATTCTAAGAATAATCCAGCAGTTCCATAAATGTAGATTCTTAAACCAACTTCAATAAGGTTGGTATAAAATGCTCAGCCGTAACAAAGGTGAGTGTTTAAGATTGTATTGATTGAACTTCTTGGTGGTTCCTGGTTAAGGAATTCTTTGCTGCCTAAGGCTGAGTTCTTTATTTGCACAAGAGTACTTAATCCTATTTTCAGCTCTGTAGGTGTACAGACAGCATTAAGTCTTCCTTTTCTGGGTTGCTTTTGGAAGTGTGGATAAAAGTCCACACTAAATTCTGAAGCACACTAATCCTTCTACACCATATCTGCAGCAACAACTCTTCTCCCATGCCTTCAGACTCTCCGCATTTCCTAGATTGTACCAGGGTAGTTCACAGAATAATAGTGCAGAAGAAGCCCTTTGGCCCATCAGGTCTGCACTAATGCATGAAAAACACCTGACCTACCTGCCTAATCACATTTGCCAACACTTGGCCATAGCCTTAAATGTTATTCTTTGTTGTGACGTACCAAATGCTGATCTACGGCACCTGGTGTGGAGAGGGGCAGCGAAGGAGGAAGGTCTCCTTGTGAACCTGCTCCTGGCAAAACTTGCCATCAACAGATCCAGGCAGCGGGCGTGAGGGAGCAATCCCACCCGACTGTCTGCCCCTCTACCGTGGCTACATTTGTGGCCGGGTGTCCCACTGGGACCCTCGAGACCTTCCATACCCACTGGGCGCCACAGAGGCTGGGGTGCCTTATTGACCCCTCTAATCACCTTTGCGTTTGATGTTTCAAGTCTCATTTGTGATTCACTTTTTGTTTCCCTTTAAGGAACTGTCCCTTTAATCTGTCCCTCAGTTTATTTGATTTAGTTTACTTGGTTATTTCTGTTGACCAAAAGAGTTGGACTGAACTTAAGTGCTTTATCATTCTACGATTGTCAACATTTTATATGGTTACAAAGGTTGCCACATCTTGATGGAACAAACATAATTTTTGTTAGGGCACACAAAAGGGTCAGAGAATAAAGATAGGAAATATTAGTATTAGGAAAAATGAAACAACGTTGTTCCATGCAAGTTTTGCTAAATAGCGTGAAAGTGTTTGATTCCATAACAATATACTTTTCCATGACTTACCACCGGGCTACCAAAATAACTAAAAATGCAGCTTTAACTAACAATACCATTCAAAGTTACAGCCATGTACATAAAGGTTTATCCTTAAACTTTAAAGAGAATACATTGGATTGGGAGGAAAAAGCTGCTTTTAAAAAGCCATGATTAGTTATCTTGAATAATCAGTCAAAGCACATTTTGTCTCCCTTATGTGCATATATGAACAAAGAACAATACAGCACAAGAACAGGTTATTCGGCCCTCCAAGTCTGTACCGGTCATGATCCATCCTTGGTCAAAACCCTCAGCATGTCCTTGTGCCGTATCCCTCTATACCCAGCCACTGTGGCTTCAAAGCGCCAGGGTCCCAGGTTCGATTCCCTATCTGTGCAGAGTCTGTATGTTCTCCCCGTGTCTGCATGGGTTTCCTCTGGATGCTCCGGTTTCCTCCCACAAGTCCAAAGACGTGCAGGTTAGGTGGATTGGCCATGCTAAATTGCCCTTAGTGTCCAAAAAGGTTAGGAGGGGTTATTGGGTTAAGGTTGAAGTGAGGGCTTAAGTGGGTCGGTGCAGACTCGATGGGCCGAATGGCCTCCGTCTGCACTGTATGTTCTATGTTCCTATACATGTATTTGTCGAGATGATAGTGTTTTAAAGTGCAGAACTGTTAAAATGTCCGAATTAATCACTAATTAATTTCCATGAAAGTCACTTTAGGTTTAAGGAGATAAATTGTTGATTGCTGCTGCTGATAGTTTTTTCAGTTTCCACCCTATTCCCATCACTGTAGAAATCAAACCGAACTAAAAACCACAAATGCTGGAAATGCTCAGCAGGTCAGGCAGCATCTAGGAGAGAAACAGAGTTAATGTTTCTGGTCAATGACCTCTCATCAATACTGGGAAAAGTAAGAAACGTAATAGGTTTTAAGCAGGTGAAATGGGGGATTGGGAATAAAGAATAAAAAGGTAGGCCTGTGATAAGGACGAAGGAAGGTTGAATGATAAAAGAGTAGGTGGTGTAGAGTCAAAGGGACAAGTAAAGAAAGAAAAGAAGTGTCTCGAAGTGTTGTGGGTAGTAGAATAACGAACAGCTCCTGCTCAAAACCAAAAGCACGAGAAAACATGCAATGGAATGTTTCTGAAGTGCATGAACAGAAGATGAGGCACTGTTTATTGAGATTAATTGTAGCCCTGCAGGAGGCAGAGGACAGAATGAAAGTAAAGTGGGGAATTAAAATGACAGGTGACTAAATGGAGATGTTCCACAAAATGGTCATCCAATATGAATTTGGTCTCTTGGGAGCAGCGAATACAGTGCACTAAACTGAAAGAAGTACACATAAATCACCGTTTCATCTTGGAGTGTTTGTGGCATTGGAGGGCAAGGAAGAAGGTAAAAGGGCAGTTGTTGCATTTCCCACACTTTTGTGTGAAAAAATGGGGTGTTGGGGATATCTGAGGAGTGGATCAAGCTGCTGCGACAGTCTTCCTTTGGAATGCCGAAAGGGCAGGGAAGGGAAGATTTGTTTGGTGGCGGCATCACACTGAAGTTGGCAGAAATGGCGAAGGAGGGTTTGGTGAATGCGGTGGGGTGGAAGGTGGGGACAAGGGGAACTCTATTGTTACTTAGGGAGAAATGGGAAGAAGTGAGAGCAGAAGTATGGGAAATTGGTTGGATATGTTGGAGGGCCTCATCATACATGGTAGCCTAGATTCCTCAGTTGAGAAAAAAGGAAGTGCTATCAGAAGGGCTGGTATGGAAAGTTGCATCATCAGAACAGAATGGAGATGAATTCTTCCAGTAAGCAATTGTCCTCAAGTAGCTGTGGGAGTTAGGGGGCTTATAGTTAATATTTGTTGATAGCTAACCCCCAGAAACAGAGACAGCGAACAACAGGGATGGGAAGTGAAGGCTCTGAGATGGACCATGTGAAGGTGTGAATAGGTATGAAATCAGAAGCAAGCTGGAAGAGGTTCTTCAGTTCTAAACAAGAGCATGAAGCAGCATCAATACGGTCAGAAGTGTACTGGATAAAGAGGTAAGGGAGGGGGCGTGAGTAGGACCAGAACAAGGAATGTTCTACATATCACATAAAAGGGCAGGCATACCTGAAACCATTGTGGGCATCCTTTGAGACAAATCTTTTATTTGGAGGGAGTGAGTGGAGTTAAAAGGAGAAGTTGTGCAATGTGAGAGCAAGTTCAGTCAAGTGGAGTAGGTTGGTGGTGGATGGAGACAGGTTGAACTTCTGTTCAAGGAAGATGTGGAGATACCCAAGACCATCCTGGTGGAGGACAGGGCTTAGGATGTCCATGGGAAAGAGGAGATGGTAGGGATCAGGAAACAGGAAATTGCTGGAGTGACTGACAGCATCGGAAGAGTCATGAATAGATCTGAACACTACATTAGACTCAAACAAAATACTCAATTCTTGTAAACAAAACCTTGCTTTGTTTGGAAAAATCTAAGCTTTTGTATTCTTGTATACATTACATTTCCTCATTAAAGAGCACTTGTATTCATAATATTATGCATAATGTTTTGAGGAGACTTACACAATTGCATCTATCATAGTTCAGGATTTTATGGCATTTTTCCTGAGACACAATTTGGAAATTTGAATTAGCTTCATTATTACCAGACAAGATTTTTTTTAAATGCTGAACGGAAGTTGTTTCTCCACTGGGTGAAGAATAATCGCATCCTTTGCTTCTCTGTATAATAAAAAAACTCGTCACACTAGTTGGAAATCCTCCATTTCTGAAGGAAAAGACTTGTAAAACGACATTAAATCTTTGATGCTTACATAGAGTCGTAATACAAAGATAGGTAGGAGAGTAAATTATGAAGAATATATAAGGTTACAAAAAGATATAGATGTGGGCAAAGATCTGGCAAATGAAGTATTATATGGGAAAATGTGAAATTGTCCATTTTAACAGGAAGGATAAAAGCGAAGCATATTATCTAAAAGGTGAGAGATTACAGAACTCTGCGATGCAGAGGGACCTGGGTGTCTTAGTGCATGAATTGCAAATGGTACATACAGCAAGTAATTAGGAAAGTTAATGGAACATTATCAGTTATTGTAAGGGGAATTGAATACAGAAGTTATACAGAGCACGAGTGAGACCACAACTGTAGTACTGTGTACAGTTGGTCTCCTTATTGAAGGAAGTATGTAATTACATTGGAAGCAGTTCAGAGAAGATTTACCAGACTAATACCTGGAATGGGTGGGCTGTCTTATGAGAAAAGGCTGGACAGGCTAGGCTTGCATTCAGGAGTTTAGAAGAAAAGAGGCGACTTGATTGAAACATACACGATCCTGAGGAGTTTTGGCAGGATGGATGTGGAGAGGGTGTTTCCTCTTGTGGGAGAATCTAGAACTAGAGGTCACTGTTTAAAAATAAGGGGTTGCCCACTCACAACGGAGGTAAAGCAAAAATCTTTCTTTCAGAGGGTTATGAGGACTCCAACTCTTTCTAAAAGGGCGGTGAGCGGAGCTCCCCATTGTAAAAGATGGGTCTATGTACCGCCTAGGCCGCACGTTCCCCGTTTAGGCCCCTTATTCAAAGCGAGTCGCGTTGAATAGCCACGTGTTTCTCTACACTGCGAGTGCTAGGAAACATGCGGCTAAACGCGCTCGCTCGGGAACTTTGTTCCCTTTTGGGAAGATTGCGCCCTAAATCTCCCTTTAATCCTTGAACTATCAGCTAAAAGTAACAGTGTTTTTTGTCTACCTTACCTAAACATGTCTTAATCTTGCATACCTCCATCAAATCTTCCCTCAATCCTCTTTACTCCATGGAGAATAACCCTAGATTCTCCAATCTAAGCTTCTGGCTAAAATACCTCATCCTGGAAAATATTCTGGTAAATCTCCTCTGCACCCTTCCAAGGACCCACACATCCTTCAAGTGTGGTGATCAGAACTGGATGCAATACTCGAGTTGTGGCCTAACCAGAGTTTTAGAGAGTTTCAGTATAATTTCCCTGCTTTTCTACTCACTCCTTCTATTTATGAAGACCAAGATCCAGATGCCTTGCTAACTATTCTCTCAGTATGTACTGACATCTTCAAAGATCCATGCACATGAACCCCCAGTCCATGGTCCCTGTACACTCCTTTAAACTGTGCCAGTTAGTCTATATTGCCTTTCCCTGTTGCTTCTGCCAAATTGCAGTGCCTCATACTTCTCTATATTAAATTCCATCTGCCACTCTTCTGACCTAAATCCTGTTACAGTTCATTGGTATCAGTCTCATTGTCAGCCACAACACCAGTGTGGAATCATTGACAAATTTGAAATTTTACTCTCTGTTCCACTATCCAAGTCATTTATGGATATCAGAAAGTAGTGGTCTTAGCACCACTGTCTACCACCCTCCAGTCTGAGAATTAACCATTTACCACGGTTAATTGCTTTCTGCCCTTAAGTCACTTGTTAATCCAGGTTGACACTGGCCCTCCTATTCCATGAGCCTTAATTTTGTCAACCAGCCTTTTATGTGGAACTTTGCCAAACAAATTCTTAAAAGTCCTGTAGATAACATCCATTGCTTTCTTTTCATAAATTTTCTCTGTTATTTCATCAAAATATTGTATTGTCAGGCATGATCTGCCGTTTACAAATCTATGCTGGCTATCCTTAATTAACACATACCTCTCCAAGCACCTGTTGACTTTTCTTTCCTGATTATTGTTTCTAAAACATTCCCCACAACTGACTGACCAGCAAGTAGTTATGTGGAAGGTCCTTACATCTTTTCTTGAATACAAGTGTTACATTTGCTACTCTCCAGTTCTCTAGGGAAGATTGGAAGATAATGGCAAGCTCTTCTGCTACCTCTGCTCCCTTTAGTAACCTGGGATGCAAGCCATACAGACTAGGTGGCTTTTCTTGCCGAAGCATAGATAGCCTTTCCAGTACATCCTTCCCATCAATTTTCACTCCATCCAGTACCACTACCATCTTTACTTCTACTGGTATTTTTACAGCATCCTTCGCCTGAGTAAACTCCGATACAAAGTATTCATTAAGTATTCCAGTATTGCTCTGTACCTCTAATTTGGAGGCGTTTGGTCTCTTAGCGAGTCAGGGTAAATGGGCAATGATGGGAAAGTGGAATTAAAACCAAAGATCAGATGATTGTACTGAATGGCTAAACGGGCCATATAGGCTACTCCTGCTCCTATTTTTTAATGGTCTTCAGTTATAAGTATGTAACATCCACTTCATCCCAAATAGCCCACCCCACCTCTTACTACCCACTTTCTATTATATGCCAGCCTAACATTTGGGGGATTTTCTTCTTTGCTAACTACCATTCTATTCCCATATCCTCTTTTTACCAGTCTTATTTTCCTTTTAACTTCCACACAACTTAAAATTGGTTTGGTTCCCATTTGAAGAACTTACACCTCTAACTCTCAGTATTTGGAGACTTATACAATACTTCCTGTAGCATGATTATCCCCTTTTTGGTTCCCCAAATGGATTCTGCCTTTGCCCCCAAGATATCCTTTTCCTCCTAATCGGTATAGAATCATAGAATCCCTACAGTGCAGAAGGTGGCCATTCAGCCCATCAAGTCTGCACGGACCCTCTGAAAGAGTACCCTACCCAGGTCCATTCACCTCCCCCATCCCTGTAACTCCATCTAACGTTTGGATACTCGGACAATTTAGCATGGCCAATCCACCTAACCCACACATCTTTGGGATTGTGGGAGGAAACCGGAGCACCTGGAGGAAACCCGGGGAGAACTTGCAAAGTCCACACAGACAGTGCCCAAGGCCGGAATTGAACCCAGGTCCCTGGCGCTGTGAGGCAGTGGTGCTAACCACTGTGCCACCGTGCTACCTCCCTTTTTTCCTTCCCTATCTTTTTTGAACACCTTGTATCCTTGAATATTAACTGCCAGTCATCACCATTCTTAAGTTACATTTCTGTTATTGCCACTAGATCATATTCCCACACAGCTAATGTGTTTGTAGTTTACCAATCTTAGTGACCACAATTGTGTGTTTACATACATGCTATGATGTGGAGATGCCGGCGTTGGACTGGGGTGAGCACAGTAAGAAGTCTTACAACACCAGGTTAAAGTCCAACATGTTTGTTTCAAACACTAGCTTTTGGAGCACTATTCCTTCCTCAGGTGAATGAGGAGGTACCATTTATTCACCTGAGGAAGGAGCAGTGCTCCGAAAGCTGGTGTTTGAAACAAACATGTTGGACTTTAACCTGGTGTTGTAAGACTTCTTACTGTACATATATGCTATGCATACATGCATAGAATCCCCTAATTAAAAGTTGGCATCCTTCTTGCGTCATTATGAGGCATCTTGGGTACATTAAAACCCTGTCTTTCTTTCAATTACAAACCTTAAATTAAGTCATAGAGTTTTACAGCACAAAACGCAGCCCTTCGCCCATTGTGCATCAGGTGAATTAATCCCTCTGGTCTCAGTCTTGCACTCTTTCTTTCTGCTCGTTCACCCACTTTTGTAAGAAATATTTATCCCATTACCATCAGTGCCTCACACCCTTCCCTAACTAATGTCAAATTTTAAAAGATTTACATAGTTATTCATTAATTAATTTAAAAGTGAATAGGATTTTTTTTTAAATCACCATGGCTATTTGCAATGCTATTCCGAGATGCAGGCAACAGTGTAGATTGTAACATGTTCTAATTTTCTCACTTTCCTTTAATAGAAATTTCACACATCCTCCAGCAAGGCTGCTGAAGATTAAGATCACACTGCATGGGGAATTGCGAACTCACATTCCAACTCTGACACAACAAAGTCACATCTTAAATATTGGTCTCACCGCCATGTTGTTCCAGTTGGGAGATCACAATTTAAAAGTGCCCCATTGCAAGAATTGCAAGTTTGCAAACCAATGGCCCACAAATTACTGCCAAATATGGCGGCAGGAAAGATAGCCTGCAATAATTTGGAAAAGTTACAAAAAAGCTATCTCCAGATAGAAGCCCATGAGGCGGATAGCTAGGAAATAGTTCAAGACTGGCGGTACGGCCAGTGGTTAGTACTGCTGCCTCACGGCGCTGAGGTCCCAGGTTCAATCCCGGCCCCGGGTCACTGTCCGTGTGGAGTTTTCACATTCTCCCCGTGTTTGCGTGGGTTTCACCCCCACAACCCAAAGATGTGCAGCACGGATGGATTGTCCATGCTAAATTGCCCCTTAATTGGAAAAAATTATTGGGTACTCTAAATTAAAAAAGAAGGAGACTTCCCTAAAGTTTGCACTTCTCAGGATCCTTTGTTTCCATAAAGCCTTTTTGAACGACAACACAAGACTGTGCGCCACTCTTAAACATTCCCTCTTAATCATGACATTAATTTCTCCCTTCCTTAGCTCTTTGCTAGCTGCAGTCAAATGTTAAGACTCTCTCCTGATAGATGCTGCCAGACCTGCTGAGTTTTTCCAATAACCTCTGTTCTTGTTTCAGATTCCAGCACCTCCAAGATTTCCTCCAAAATTTCATAATGCTGGCTTTGGAAGTAAGGAAATGATCCATGAGGCACTCAGGGCTGCTAGCTGCTTGAAAACCTATTCTGCCGCATGAAATTGGCACTTGATGACTCACCATCGGATCCGCCTCAACTTTGGGATAAAATTGGCTGCTCTAAAACAGTTGGCTGAGATTAGGAACTCAAGATGGGGAAACTGTGGGTGAGAGCCTCCATTCATCCAAACATGTTCCGAACAATGCAATATACATGAGGAAATTCACAACATATGCTTCAGGACATTATACCAAAAGCTGAAACAATGATGGTACACTTAGTTACATTCACATGATTATTCTGGTAGTCACTGAGCTTCCTAAAATTTGCTCATCATTAAATTCACTGATGCTTAGATGTTGAAATGATTGTATAATGTGACAACTGGCAAAATAAAATAAGCATGTTTATATATCTTAAATTATTAACCTGACTCCTGTTTTGAAGCACTCAAAACAACTGTTAGTTAGTGAAAGAAATCATGCAGCCCGAGGTCCAGAATATATATAAAATTGGTGGTGGGAGTACCTCTGAATTGTTACCCTTTTTCATGAGGCTTCAATCCCAACAGTCCATAACTGGAACATTTTTTAAATTTTCAATTTCACACAAATTAAACAAAAATTTCCAACAATATGATTTAACAAAATTATGACTATTTTACCGCTGCTGGTGGTGGTTCATTTTCAAGACAGTTTCACACATCAGAAGTCCATCTAGTTTTCAAAGCCTACTGAAAGCAACTTTGATTGGTAAATAACTGAATGAAAAATCCATATGCTTTCACCATATACTTGCTTCAAATACTTGATTAAATACTCAAATGAATACACAAAAAGGAACAGGAACATCCTAAGAAAGTCCACTTTACCTGAGGTGACAACTGGTCACCTATCACTGTATAACTCAATTAGCTAAGATCGTTCGCGTTTTCTCAAAGCAACTGTGTGAATAAGTTTACTTTTTAAAAAATGTTTATTAAAGATTTTCCATAATTAACAAAATCATACAACCTAATTAACCAAAGGTACACAACAAAGGAGAGACTAACATGCAAAAGCACATGTTAACTTTACCCCCAAAACTAAACTAAACACCCTAACAGCTGACGGTGACTAGTTCCTTAAAGAAGGAAATGAATGGCTGCCATCTTAGATAGAACTCTTCTCCCGACTCTCTAATGGTGTATTTAACCGTCTCCAAATGTAAAAAAGGCATGAGGTCACCCAACCAAGCTGAGGCACTGGGTAGAGTAGGAGACCTCAACCCAAGCAGAATTCGTCTCCAGGTTATCAACGAGGCAAAGGCGAGGACGTCTGTCTTTACCCTCCAGAAATGGCCACCAGCGGACATGGATCCAAATCAATATTGAGTATCTCTGACATGGTAAAGAATGAGGCCCAAAAGCTTACCAACTTGGGATAAGACCAGACCAAATGAGTGTGATTAGCCGTCCCTCAAGACAACGCTCACAGTTGCCCTCCACCCCAGATAAATATCTACTCATCCTCGCTTTAGTCAGATGCACCCTGTGCACCACTTTGAATTGGATCAGAGTTAGCCAAGCACATGAAGAAGTGGAGTTGACCTTGTGAAGGGCCTCACTCCATATCTCACCATCCAGAATGGGACCCAATTCACCCTCTCATTTCGCCCTTACCTCACTCAGCGGAGTTGATAGGTTCATATATGCCCGAAATAGTCTCCCCCATCAAACTCAGCCAAAAACAAAATCTTCTTCGACAGGGAAGAGGGTGGAGCCAAGGGAAAGGAGGGAAAAGCCTTGTGCAAAAAAATCACAAATCTGAAAGCATCTGAAAAGACTGGAACCAGACAAATGGAATTTCTCCACCAGCTCCTTAAAACTGGCAATTTAGCGTGGCCAATCCACCTACCCTGCACATCTTTGGGTTGTGGGATGAAACCCACGTAGACACGGGGAGAATGTGCAAATTCCATACAGACAGTGACCCGGGGCCAGGATCGAATCTGCGTCCTCATCGCCATAGGCAGCAGTGCTAACCGTTGCGCCACCCCATCCCTCCCATGACTTAAACATTGAGTCCAAACCCGTTGGCAGGAAAAGGTGGTTGCTGCAGATAGGGGCGAGTGAAGACAAAGAACAGAGCTTAAAATGCTACATGAATTGTTTCCAAATTCTCAAGGTGGACACCGCCACTGGATTCAGGGAAATCCTTACCAGAGAGAAAGGCAACAATGTGTTCTATTGCAACAAGGCTAGAAACCGTACAGGATCTCGTAGGGGCTGGTTTAGTTCAGTGGGCTAAACAGCTGGCTTGTATGCAGAACAAGGCCAGCAGCACGGGTTCAATTCCCGTACTGGCCGCCCCGAACGGGTGCTGGCGACTAGGGGCTTTTCACAGTAACTTCATTGAAGCCTACTTGTGATAATAAGCGATTATTATTATTTGCCCCCATATAGAACCAAGATCACTGAACCATAACAATATCTTCGGAATCTTGGTTGCCCAATAGTAAAACAATAAATTGTGTAGAGCCAAGCCCCCTGACTGCCTATATCTTTGGAGCAAAGCCCCACGGACCCTTGGTCTCACATGCTCAAGTAAAGGAAGACATTAATTTATTGACTTTGACAAAAAAGAAAAATATTGAGATATTGAAAAAGAAATAAAACTCTTGGAAGTACATTCACTTTAATCATTTGAACTCTGCCCACCAAGGACAGGAGGAGGTTATCCCACCTTGACTTGACATGATCAAGCAGGCTGGTATACTTTAATTTATGAAGCGACGCCCAATTGTGGGCCACCCAGTACCCCAGATGACGACAGCTAGACTTGGCAAGATGGAAAATCAGCGACCCCAGTTGGGCTCTCCACACCTGGGTTGACAGGGAAGCATTCACTCTTGCCCAAGTTCAACTTGCACCCAAAAAATGAGCCAAAACTCTTAAGCAGCTTCATTATCTCATCCATAGAGAATACTGGGTCAGTAATATAGAGAAGTAGGTGACCCGCATAAAGGGACACCCGATGCTCCACCCCTCCCCGATTCATCCCCCTCCACTTAACAGAAGACCTCAGTGGAATAGCAAGCGGTTCTATTGCCAAAGCAAAGAGGAGTTGAGACAGTGGACACCCCTGTCTTATGCCCCTATTCACCAGGAAGTAGCCAGAGTTCAGAGCATTCATACAAATACAAGCAGTGGGGACCCTATACAGTCGTTGAATACAGGTGTTTGTGTCCAAATCCGAACCTCAAATCAGAATCTCAAACAGATATTCCCACTTCACTCTATCAAATGCCCTTTCAGCATCTAGGGAAACAATATCCTCTGGTTCAGGCACCGACAATGGGAAAAGGGCAACATTTAACAGCTGATGTATATTGGCCGACAATTGCTGACTCTTAGCTATGCCTGTCTGATCCTCAGAGATCACCTCTGGAAGGCAGGGCTCCAGCTGCAGCACTAGCACTTTGGTAAGTAACTTGACATCCACACTGACGAGTGAGATAGGGCGATACGAGCCACACTCTGTTGGGCCTTTGTCTTTCTTAAAAATCAAGGAAATAGAAGCCTGTGTGAGGGTAGAGGGCAACAAACCCCGGGATAAGAAATAATTAAACATATCCAGAATTAAAGGTACCAACTGCTCCTCAAACCTCTTCTAAAATTCAATGGGGAAGCCATCTGGTACAGGGGCTTTACCTGTCTGCATCAACTCAATGCATTTCACTATTTCCTCTGGCCCAACGGAGATTCCAACTCCTCTCCATAGCTGGGATGAATAAGCTGTCCAAAAAGTCAGTCATAGTTGATACTTCAGCCTCAGGGTCCGATCTATAGAGACCATAAGGGTCCTTCCTGTTCATTCCCTGTTTATTCCCTTGTTTTCCCCTTTCTTTGCCGTTATATTTTTGATCTGTGGTAACCTGGAAGTGCCTAGGTTTGAGTTGATTTAATTGGATATCCTAAATTAAAGAACTGAACACTTTAAATTAAACTACTGTCCAAACCTCAAGCAGGCTGATGGGATTTTGGACTTGACCAAATACACAGCAGGCCAACTACCAGAACATCACACGCCTGTCAATCACCCATCAGCAGATTATCGCACCCTATTGATATGCACCAGCCTGTTGTCAGTAGCCCAGACCGAGCCAGACTCTCGGACGCCCAGAATTCCCACTGTGACCTTATATGGACGGGGTATGTTCAGACCACACCACCGGAGATGGACACCTGGGGCGGGCTCAGGTGTCCTGTCAAATGGCCATCAACTGGATCGTTGGGTGTTGGGACCCCTTTCTGAGGCCTCATTGGCAGAACATCTGGATGATTTCTGGACATGTGCCTTTAAGGCAACCTGCCATTTAAATTCAAGCAGAAGGAAGTTGTGGTGTGCACCTTTAATTTAAATAGCAAGATCCAGAAGGCTGTATTGCTTTAGTCTAGTGACTGGAGATTGGTGGACAACAAATGATGACGCGGGTTGATTGATTTGGCTGATGCCAATGAATTGGCCCAAAAGGCTATGTTCAACCTGGTAACAAGTGGTGATTAGATCTGAACCCACTGAAATGGTACCGAGACCTAAAGAACTTGCAGTTTCGTTTTGGCAGCTTGGAGGGAAGACCCACTCTCTTTCCACTCCATTTTCCTCCAGAAAGACGGTGGGCGGGATTCTCTAATCCCACGGCAAGTTGTGTCCACGCTGTCGTAAACGCCGTCGCGTTTTACAACGGCGACCCAACGACTAATTCTGGCCCGCAAAAGGGGCCAGCACGGCACTGATAAGGTTCCCGCCACTCCAGCTGCTGATCGTGGCGCGAACTGGGTGCCAGAGAGGCCGGCCCGCCAATCGGTGGGCCCCGATCACGGGACAGGCCACATCAGAGGCCCCCCCCTGGGGTCGGACTCCCCCTCCCCCACACAGGCCGCCCCCCCCCGACCCTTCCACGCCGAGGTCCCGCCGGCTGAGAGCAGGTGTAGATGGCGCCGGCGGGACTCGCCGTTTCTACGACGGCTGTTCGCCCATCCTGGGCCGAGAATTGGCGGGCCGGCCGGGTAGAGTGGCCCGCGAATGTCGCCGCGCCAACCATGCCGGCGCCAATGGCACCAATTCCCTGATCTGTGGAGAATCGCGTGCCAACGCTGGGACTGCGTGGCGCAATTCACGCTGGTCGGGGGGATTCTCCGGCCCGGCCCCGGGCTGAGAAAATCCCGCCTAGTGTTTCTGACCTGGTAGAAAGCATGGAGAATTGATTTACAGGAGAACAAGCTTTGCAGGAAAGGTTAAGAAGCTGATAATCATCTCCAAAAATATCCAAACATCCAAAAGGCCACTGGGGGAACCAACTCTCTGCTGAAAAGGCTGATGTGAACTGACCAATTTTTTCTCCAGAAAAGGCAGAGGCTTGGAAGTAAAGTTTAATGCGAAGCAAGAGGCCTCTCCAGGAGAAGCTGTGAGTAATATTGCTAAACTGCAAGGAAGATTATTGCAGGCTGTACACCAGAGACTTTAATCCATAAGCACACTATGAAGAAAGCAGGTTGCAAACCACCACTTGAAGAAATCTTTTTACCTTCAACCGTATTATTTTTACACCCCCCCCCCCCGTGTATGTGGGTAGAGGGTGGGATAGCTAAAGTGTTAATTTGCTGTTATTCAGTTGTAATTACTGCGTATTTCGTATTTGTTCTTGTCATAAATGAACAGTAATTGTGTTTAAACTTGTAAACCTGTTGACTGTAATTATTGGGCAGCCAAAGGCCAAAGATTTCAGGAATTATTACACAAATTATTGGTTAATTCATTTGTGTTTCAACTCTAGGGTACGCGGGCCTGGGATTGACCGCGCACTTGCACAGGGAAGACCCCAATAGACCGATTTAAGAGCCACATTAACCCAAGGAGGGGCTGAAAGTAAGCTGCGCTCGAGTTATGTACCTGTACGATCTCCCCGTGTTTGCGTGATTTTCGCCCCCACAACCCAAAAATGTGCAAGATAGTTGGACTGGCCACGCTAAATTGCCCCTTAATTGGAAAAAATAAATTGGGTACTCTGGATTTATTAAGAAAAGTTAGCCGCCTCTTGAATATATTTATTCTAGCGGGAGCCTCCTACTGCACATAATCCCCTTAGATTACACCACTGGAAGTCAGTAAATTGTTTTTTTAACAGCATCTAAAGATGCAATAGGAGGTAAGAAGTATAAGGTGATAATACCAATCTGTGGGAATATCTGGGTAGGTAACTCATGTCATCAGTCATTGAGAGACTAACATGGATGTGATTATTTTTGTCCAATGAACTGTACATTTCAACTATATTGATCATCATCTTCTTTTGTATTGCTTGATGAGCAGATGATGTCATCACAGTTTAATGTAAGGTTCCCTAACCAATTCAATACCCGGCTGGAGAGCAAATGTAATGCCAGAATGTCACCCTCAAGCTTGAGTCGGGGGCAAGGTGTTTATGTGCTCCTTGGTTTGGTCAGGGTTTCTGCCGTCGCAGCCAGTTGAGTTTTGAAGTCCCACTTGTACATCACGTGGCCATGTCGGCCATGTCCGTATTCTGAGGGCTGCTGCATGCTCTGGGGAGATTAAGGCCTGGCGGTTGAGATGCCGGGTTGTAGACAATGTGTTTATATAGGAGGCTGTTTCCAAGCAGCGTATCATCAGTGTTATGGAGATGTTTGATTTGTGTCCAGTGGGGGTTTCATTCAACCCTGTGGCAAACTGGGGGAGGGGGTCTTGTTGGTTTCTAGAAATGGGGAGGTCCAAGTTCCTGTGAGTTACCGAGTCTGTCGAACGGAGGGAGGGAAATATTTGAGAGGAATGGTAACTATTGAACTGGAGTTGATCTCAAGAATTCTCTTAATGGAACAATTTTTGTAGTCATTCTCAAGAGTAGCCCTGGAATCATCACTGTTAGTAACGTCCTCACTTAGGTTTCACTCTATGAAGACCCGTAGCTGGAGTTTCATCTTCTAAGAAGTACAAATTGGGTTGCAAAATGCTCAATTTAGTTTTTTGGAAAACACATTTTTCTGTGCCTTTTCGGCCCACAGTACTTTTGGCGGGTTGACAAAGCCTTGGATAAAAAAATGAAACACGCACCTCTTCCGAGGTCAGGATTCCCAAAGGGAAAGTTATATTTCCTCCCGCACACTATTTGTGTGCTCAAGTTGTGGGTTTTGGAAGCCGGAAAAAACACACCCCCTCAAAAGTTTTTGACTACTGGGAAGCTTGTTGAGAAATCGGGAATATTTTGAACGGCAAGTGTAATATGTTTTGGCAGGTTCAAATGTCACTAATAGATGCTGTATATTAATGGAAGTGTATTTTCAATGCAATGATGCATCATAGGGATCTGTCCTGAAAAGGTAAATTGACCCTTACCAGCACAGTGTAATTGTTGTCTTGCATTCGGTAACTTTTCAGATTGTCAAAGTGTCATAATGTATTAAAAATGTTGTGCCAGCTCTGCTGTTGCGTGTTGTGCTGTGATTTAAATCAACTGACAGCTATGGATGTTAAATAAAACCCTGCTTTTAAAGTTGTAAAAATCTCTGCTCTTGCTCCCATCCATTGATAGGTACTCTGCTTTGAAATGGAACACCATCTGTTGGAAATAGTACACCATCTGTTCTGTCAGTTTTCAGACAATGTAGCTTAACTATTTTGTTATGACAGCTGTAGCTATTATGAATGCTTGGCTGGGTTTCAAAGCCGATAATGGGATTCAGCTCAGCAGGTGGTCTATTGATCCAAGAATGATTAAAACTTTTAAGAGACTAATAATAGAATATGTCTTTGACGTGGTTTCATGTTAGTTTGCAAACATAATAGGTATTTAAAAGATGACCTTTTGCACTGGAGTAGATATATTTACTTTCCAGTATCAATGATGATATGTTTGAATTCAGGGGTTTCTACGATTGTTATATGATTCATTAAAAAAAAAATAATGTTCATTGTTATGGCATGGTTCCTGAGGACTGTATGTGGTTCATACTGGGTGTGTAGCTAAGGAGGATTACAGGGGTTATGGAGGTGGCATGGGTGATCTGAGGTGGCATGGATGGGTTGCAAGGGCCACCTGAGGGGGCATGGGTGGCTGGGTAGGGTGAGAGGTGAGGTTCAGGGTGCCTTCAAGTGATGCTGGGAGATGGGTGCTGTGCTGGAGAACGACCCGCCTTCGCACCCACACCACTGTCCCTTGTGGAAACAGAAAAATCCTGGGCAAATCACACATGAGTTAGGGGTGCAGGTTGGCTTTCCCAAGCCCAAAGGAAAATCGCCCTCCTGGTTTACAATTGGCACCATTAAGGAGGAATGAACTAGCATCCAATACTGAAAAATCACAAGTAATTTTGTGCTTTTAATATATGAACTTTTATTCAGAATTTTTTGAGTGACGAAGTGTGATCCTCTCATGTTTTGACTTGGCAAGCCAAAATTGGAAGCTGCAATCAAACTGTTCTCATTTGTGAGGGGAAAGGGATGCGATGTAGCAACAAAGTGAAGAAGACTATGAATAAAGATGTTATCATATGACTTTAGTGAAGTCAATCATAAAGCACTTTCCATTGAGGTGGTCCTAAATGGTTAAGAAGTAAGAGCTCTGAAAGCACACAGGAGCCTAATTACACTAAAAGTTTAAGCTTTTAACACAGTACTTCCAACACCTTTTCCTACTGTGACCCCATTTTTAAGCTTGAAAACTGTTGTGAGAGGAGGGATGGTGAGACTGAGTATGGTGGTAAGTGCTTAAATTGCAAGGTTTTGAAAACAACAACTACCTTTTCACAGGTTTCTTTTGCAGCCGGAATCAGGCCTCAGATGTCTCTCTTAGGCTGTACCCCAAATAGAAAAAATGCAAAGATTTAAAGGGGCTTCAGTTGCTAGCACTCAATCCGAGCTTCACGGCAGCCATTGTTGCCTCAGAGCTCGCTACCCCAAAGTTCTATATTGCGACCCCCCCCCCAGTTTTGTTTTAACCTCTTTGTAAATAAATTGATCCTTGTGAAATGTTGTTGAAATGCATACTGCATGTAATGCTCTCCCTAATTAACTTTTCTTCTTGCTTGCCACTCCAGATCAAAGTCAATGAAAACAATGTCCACAGATGAAAAATAAATGCTCCAGCTTTGTTCCTCTAACACAGATTGGGCTCAATTTTAGCTCAGAAGACCCACAAATATGTGGATCTCTGATGCTGAGTATCTTTGATAGTTAAGATCCTGTTGACTGGCAATATTCTGGATTGGCAGTTAATAATTCATGAACAAGAAATTACCTGAAAGATTTAGGCCCAGTAACTCTTCTAATTGAGAAATAAGAAAACAGGGCACTGAGGAGGCAGTGGCGTAGTGGTGTTGTCACTGGACTAATAAACCAGAGACCCCAGGGCAAGATTTGGGGTCCCTGGTTCAAATCCTGCCACGGCATATGGCAAAATTTAATTCAATAAAAATCTGGAAGTTAAAAAAAAAATCTAATGACAAAAAATGAAAACAATGCAACCATTACTGATTGTCGTAAAAACCCATCTGGTTCATTAATGTCCTTTAGGGAAGAAAATCTGCTTACCTGGTCTGGTCTACATGTGACTCCAGACCCACAACAATGACTCTCATATGCCCTCTGAAATGTAGAGCAGTTAGGGATGGGCTATAAAGGGTGGAATGGCGGTGCAGTGGTTAGCACTGCTGCCTCACAGCGCTGAGGACCCGGGTTCGATCCTGGCCCTGGGTCACTGTCTGTGTGTTGTTTGCACATTCTCCCTGTGTCTCACTCGTACACCCCAAAGATGTGCAGGGTAGGTGAATTGGCCATGCTAAATTACCTTAACTTAAATTTATATAAAAAAAGAAATGGGCAATAAATGCTGGCCAAAAATAAATATTTAAAAATTCTAACTGCCAGGAAAGGCAGAATTGAAATTTTAGTGTTATATCATTTTTAACAAACACCAATTTGCTCTGAAAGCAACATGTGGTTTGGAAGGAGC
Organism: Scyliorhinus canicula; assembly: GCF_902713615.1. NCBI lineage: Eukaryota > Metazoa > Chordata > Chondrichthyes > Carcharhiniformes > Scyliorhinidae > Scyliorhinus > Scyliorhinus canicula. The sequence continues at coordinate 222,483,177 of NC_052146.1, forward strand.
AACAAAGTTTCTACTGAGTGTACATAGCAAGCTCACAAGCCTTGAATCACAAGGCTTCTATTTTTTGAGATGGCTAGAAAATTGGCCTTTGGGGACAATGCTGATAATATGAATACATGAACACACATCTTGGGCTGGATTCTCCGTTTGGCAGGCTAAGTGCTGAAGCCAGCGGAGCATGTGTAGACTTTCACGACAGGAAATCGGCGTAAAACCCTCAGTGTTTCCGGTACCGGTGAGGGGCTAGCACCGGCGCCGACTGAAACACCCGTAGAACGCGGCAAAAAAGACAAGAGAATGGCCAGGTCCCGGACCGCGCATTCGCGCGGCTGACGTGCACCAGTAACACTGTAAACATGGCGCTGGCCACGTGCGAACCCAACCCGCCAACCACGACCCCACAGCCCACTAGACCGAGCAGAACCCCCCCCCCCCCCCCCACCCCGGCCAGCGTCATGAATCCCAGCGGAGCGTGGCAGCGCTGGACATAGTCCGCAGGCGGCATGCCGGGTTCCCGCAGGGTTGGGACCATATGTGGCCCGCGCCGTAGGGAACCCGGTCAATCGGAGGCGGAGCATCGAAGGTGGGCCGGCTGATGACACGGCGACATCGCTGAAACTGCGCGGCAGTTTGGAGGGGGGGGGGGGGGGGGGGGGGGGAGAGAGAGCATGGCAGACTGACGTGAGACCGGGGCCGATTTCGGCCTGATCATGATTTCACTGTCGGGCTACAGAGAATCCTGCCCCTTGTCTCTACTCTGCTTGCAGGCATTATGAGTGAGAATTGTTGCACCAATCGGCCATTTCAATGTTTAAAACAATGCTTAAAACAATGTTTTTGAAGCAATTCCAAAGGAAATGTTCTGATGAACCATTCAGCTCCTATTATGTGCGATTTACCTGTCTTTCTATCTCGTCAGCATATTTTCTGATTGGTTATCACAATTGCCAATTGTCTGAAATGTTGCCATGAAGTTGTTGCGAGCTTCAGTAATACAAACACTAAAATAATGTGCCTGATCAATCCTGCTTTTTATGAGTAATCTTGTACAGGAATGGAACAATCTGATAGAGAGAAATGTGGACTGACTAAGGATTAGCTAGCTCTAAGGTCCAGAATGAGCAGCAATACAGCAAATTTACCAACCAGAAACACATGGGGCAGAATCCTGTTAAGATGTCAGGGGTCTCGCCTGCTGGCTGGAAGGCTAGTGAGAGACCCGGGCTGACTCTGTCTGGGATGGGCCACTGAATCACTTGACAATCAAATTGTGGTGAGGCCAGCAATGGGCCTTCCACTAAAATCAAGAACCCGGGGTGGAAAGCTGTGGCCAATTGTTCAGAAGCTGGGAGAGTAGTGCTGGAGTCGGGGGTGGGGTTTGTGAGGTCAAGTCGGCAGCAGGGGCATGGGCTGGCTCTCAGCAAGCCTCCCCTTCCTCATGTCAAGTCCCTCAGTAAGGCACTAAGTGCCTTTGAGTGAGGGACCTTCCTCTGAGGTGAGGACAAGCTGGCTGCATGGTTTTAGCTTGTGCATGGTGACTAGCCCAGCTGTAGCTTGGTTAATACCAGCAATGGTGGGATAAGGCTTTTAAGTAGTCATTAATTGGCCACTAAGGGCCTTATTTGGCAGTTGAGCAGGAAGGTCGGCCATGGGCCTTCTGCCCGTAACTTAATTCTGGCAGAGTCGATCAAGAAAGCTGCCGGGTTCAGGTATGCAAGCTTCCTGCCTAATTAAATGCCCTACCTGCCTCCAAGCTTGCCACCGGGGGCAGAAGATTCTGCTCATCATGTGTTGTGTATCACTTTCAAAAACCCAACCAATGGACATCATTTCATTTCAGTGTCAAATTCATGCCAACAACCTATCCCTTTTCCCTTTTAGGTTTAAGGGAACAGCCCATGTGCACACTGGAGAAAAAGTAGACTTGTAAACCATTTTTATGTGTACATAATTGCAGATCATGTTTTTATTTCTACAAAATCAATTACCTTTCTTTTTAAATACAGATTTGAGTTAGATATTGAAGCTCTGAAATTACCAATTATGATTTGCAAGCCCATACTTATAACCCTCAATGAAATAGTTACACATTACTGAGAAACAGGGCAGTAAATATTGAGAACCTCTAGCCCAATTCCGATTATAAATTAGTACTGCAACTGTATAGTTTAATGGTAGCCATGATGTGGAGATGCCGGCGTTGGACTGGGGTGAGCACAGTAAGAAGTCTTACAACACCAGGTTAAAGTCCAACAGGTTTGTTTCAAACACGAGCTTTCGGAGCACGGCTCCTTCTTCAGGTGAATGAAATTTCACCTGAAGAAGGAGCCGTGCTCCGAAAGCTCGTGTTTGAAACAAACCTGTTGGACTTTAACCTGGTGTTGTAAGACTTCTTACTAGTTAATGGTGTTCAGCTAGAAATATGGCAATTGAAAAAATGTTTCCCACATATTTAGTTGCTGAAGTAAATATTTTTACTTTAATGAGAGGCTCTTCAGCCTTACATTAAGTTATTTTCAATATTTCCTGATTAAGGTACTGCTCACCAATACATCAATGCATTGAGTACTCATGGAAAATAATTTCTCTCTCAAAGAAATAAATGCAATCCCTACTCAAAATGTTTGCAACCAAGTTTACTATACACAAATATTTAAGAAAGTTGTTCTGGATCCCATCACAAACTCTCAACTGAGGCAACTTTGGACGACAGTTTAGTTGTTATAAGGTTCCAAAACCAAAGGCCCTGATATTCCGCAGGTCCTGTCAAGATCACACACAATCAGTAGTAGCATTTGCAGGCTCGGTTGCAGGACACCTTGCTTACATAGGACAAGCAGGTACACGGGTCTCTTCAGGTGCATCTCTGGCACCAACAAACACGTAGGATGGGGAAAGCTGCCCAAGGTCTCCAACCAGGATCCTGAACTCAGCCCCTTTACCAACTTCAAGGTCCACACTGCTGTGGTTGCTCACTCGCATCATCACCTGGCTTTTACTTGCACTGCTAATCATGATTTCTAGATATGGCACAACTGATTAATTAGGTTAATCCCAGAGTTGAGGGGGCTGGAATACGAGAAGAGGTCGAGTAGACTGAGGACTGTACTCGATGGAAATTTAGAAGGATGTGGGGGATTCTTATAGAAATATATAAAATTATGAAGGGAATAGATAGGATAGATGCGGGCAGGTTAGATGCGGGCAGATTGTTTCCACTGGCGGGGTGAAAGCAGAACTAGGGGCCATAGCCTCAAAATAAAGGCAAGTAGAATTTAGGACTGAGTTTAGGAGGACATTCTTCACTCAAAGGGTTTGTGAATCTATGGAATTCCTTGCCTAGTGAAGCAATAGAGGCTCCTTCATTACATGTTTTTAAGATAAAGATAGATCGTTTTTTGAAGAATAAAGGGATTAAGGGTTATGGTGTTCGGGCCGGAAAGTGGAGCTGAATCCACAAAAGATCAGCCATATCTCACTGAATGGCGGAGCAGGCTCGAGGGGTCAGATGGCCTACTCCTGCTCCTAGTTCTTATGATCTTGGCTCATTCCTCGGATACTGTGCCATTGGACTCATGACCATGAGGAAATCCAGAGCCAGAGGCTGCAAACATTTGGTTAAGCCAAACTATTTTAAATAAATTAAATTCGCCCAGGTGTACACACTAGCACTGGCTAATTTTTAAAACCCCATGTGAACAGTTGTTATAACTTTTGCAGTGATAAATTAACATTTAAGGTCAGCACATTTACAGGCATAAAGCTAGTCATGCTACAGGCTTCCAGTGCAGCTATTTTCAGAAGGAACCCAAAGCTAATTTGGAGGGGGACAACAACTTATATTTATATAATGTCTTTAGTGTGGTCGAATGTCCCAAGGCACATTATAGAGGTGTTGCCACACAAAATTTGACACTGAGACACATAAGGAAATATTAGAGTGATGGACAAACATTAGCCAAAGAGGTAGGTTTAATGAGCAATTAAAGAGAGGCAGAGAGGTTTTACAGAGGGAATTATACAGCATAGGACCGAGACAGCTGCTAGTGAAGCATTTAATTGGGAATGTTCAAGAGGCCAGAATTACAGGAGCTCAGCTTGTGGGCTGGAGTTGAGGGAGGACTAGAGTATTATGGAGGTGGTAATGGATTTGTTGGTGAGAAATTGGTGATGACATGGATTTGTGGTGAGAATTTCTTGGGTCCATATATAACAGCATAATGTCTGATTCAGTGATTCGGGCTCACAGATACCCAAGATATGCAATCAGCAATTTATAAGTAATTTTAAGTTAGTTTATTGAGAAGCAACAGTGTAGATAGGATGTATTAACTAATTAGACATTAGAGGTAAGAGAGTTGACAGTGGTTTACTGATCCCAGAGGGCAATTAGACAATTGGGACAATATGTGTCTTGATTTCAGTAGCTGTGAAAACAGCATTCTACTCTCTAGTTGCAGTATAAGGGAATGCTTCCTCCGATCTTGCCGTCCTCCTCGTCCATCCGAAGAAGGCAGCTGCTGACAAGCACTGCCACCTCACCAGGGTCCAGCCCCTGTGCCTGAGCACTGTTCATCTATCCTTTTTCTGGGGTCTGGTATCACACCTACAATGAAGGCTTTTGTGCTATTCCTTGCCAAATTCAACATAAAGGTTGTAGGTCAGGTGAATTCCATAATACACTTTGGAGTTTCTAAGCCCTGGACCATAGCACTTGCATAGATAAGGGGGCATACTAGGCACCATTCTACCAGCTTAGAGGTCGAAGTAGTTATAAATCCTCGTTCCAGAGTCAACAAATCCTATAAAGATTTTATACTCTGCAGAAAATGTCTGTTTATTCAAGAGCCCAATTTCTTACAGATGGTTAGGGAACTGTGAAGTTGAAGACAATAGCTTCAGTCTTTCTGATATTTAGTTGGACAAAATTTCTGCTCATCTACATAGAACAGTACAGCATAGAACAGGCCCTTTGGCCCTCGATGTTGTGCCGAGGAGAGGATCCAGTACTGGATGTTGGACAAGCGATCTGATAACTTGTGGTATGGGGGTTGAGAGTGGTGGTGAGGTAGAATTGGGTACCGTCAGTGTACATGTGGAACCATACATTATGTTTTCACTGATGATCTTGCCAAGGCAGATGAATAAAATGAGGGAGTATTTTAGTTGTACATCAATTGTGGTTAACTATATGCAGGTGGAGGGAATTGATTTGGTTGTTACTTGGACACATATAAAGACCCAACTGGCACTGGGGTGGGGTTAAGATATGAAGTATATACTCATAATGTTTCACTCTGTGAATGAATCTAAACTGAGTAAACTGGTGGTGGTGGGGTGGGAAGAGGAGCCACAGCAGGTGACTTTCTGGCTACAACTAGATAGATGATGAGAATAGAGCCAGAAAAGTGCAATCCCACACAACTAGATGATAGCAGATAGGCATTGGAAGATATGGAGTAGTCAGCTGTATTAAGAGCTGCAGAAAAGTTGAACAGGGCAAGAAGGGATAGTTTACCTTTGTTGCAGTCACACAGGATACCATTTGTGACTTTAATGCTGGCTGTTTTGGTACTGGATAGTGGGACAAAAACTACTAACACTTGTTTATACTTTTCAGGGGACAAATGTAACACTCTCAACAAGTCCATTTCAAGAAATAACACAAAGTTGTCCAGAGAAACCCACTGAAGATACAAGGAGTAAAGTAAGTGAAGTGCCATAGTCCCAGGAAACCTTAGTCTGCTTCCCCTTTGAGGGGGGGAGTCGACCAGTGACGATTTAAACTGGGGATCAGACGAGGGGCCAGGTTGAGAAGCTGGCCCATCACGAATAGCCTTAGTGGTACAGGTCCCATAGAGGAATATAAAGTACAGCTCAAAGCTTACAGAGATGAAAGTAGTGTCGAAGATAAATGTAAGTCAGTACAAATGATTAATTTTCGTGTCATAAACAATACAGACTGTATGACAATACAGTAATAACCAGTCTCAAATTTAAAAAAAAACATTTGTGTACCCAATTCATTTTTTCTGATTAAGGGGGCAATTTAGCGTGGCTATCCACCTACTCTGCACATCTTTTGGGTTGTGGGCTGCGAAAACCCATGCAAACACGGGGAGAATGTGCAAACTCCACATGGACAGTGACCCAGAGCCGGGATTGAACCCGGGACCTCGGCACCGTGAGGCAAGCAATGCTAACCACTGTGCCACCGTGCTGCCCCTACAAAGTCTCAAATTTAATTGGAATGGGTTTTAACAGACAATTTTTGTTTACATTAAACTCAAAGTGCTATAAAAAAACTCTCTAAATGTAACTCATTCAGTGAAGACCCAGATATAGAGGCAAATATAAAATGCTGTTGGTAAATAACTTTTTGCTTTGACATTTTATTGATTTAATTTAAAGCTTCCAGCAACTTTCAGCCCTTCATTACTTCCCCACTACCAGGGTTCAGAGAAAATAAGAGGACAAATAATGCATTGTTGGCACTCTCGAGCCTTGGTATATAGCAAGGCTGCTTTAATACAGCACTTTCATCCATTGCAGTTAATCTACGACCCGCAATCAACTTCAGAGTTAAAATAAACTACAGAAGATTGCCCTCAAAGACAATAATGTAAAACATAATCTAGTGTACAGATTTTTTCCTCATTAACTCCCACTGCTGATGTCAGACCATGTGACACAAGGTATATCAGCTGATAGCTCAAGTTGCGAAATGTTCCCACTCAGCAGGCTTGCCTTAATTTAAAGGGTGCCGAATAGTGTCATTTTTGCTCCAGGGAGGATTTTTGGGCCATTGACTCCGGAAACAGATCATGAGCAACCAGAGGAGTGCTGAGGCAGTCTGGCTAGAAGTCATGCTTCAGTGCTCTAGGACCGTGTCCTGGTTGCAATAAAAGCAGTTAGGCCATCTTGCCCTCACCAACTTTTCATGACCCACATACTCTCTCCATGCCAACTCGTGCCCCCCAATACAGGTGAAAACCCAGATGGCACTATTCTTATTATTCATGCTTTGTTGAGAGCCCAGGTCAATAAAAACATTAGCTCAGGGGGGATTCTGTTTTGACAAGTGAAGTGAATTGTTGACTTTGCTCGATTCACATTTTTAGTGGTTACAATAAGCTTTTCTTTCTATAATCTCTTTTGTCAATGTCTCAATGTTTACTTGGACAGCATTAAGGGGTGTGAAGTGCCTGAAGCCTCTACTACTGATACTTAAATGGTCTGTCTGATGGACACTTTAAGAAGGATTGTAGGAACAGCAGATTTTGGATGGGTCTTTCTTTTTCAGTAGTTCCACACTTACCATTGTTATATGGCTCATTGGTTATGTACATAGACGTGGAAGAGGCATTAGGTTAGCATGGAGAGTATGAGGGACTATGGGAAATGGCTGAGAACATGAGTTGGAATGTTGTTGGCACTGGGGCATGTGCGACCATGTGAAGTGGCTTTTGAACATGCCTTTCAAAAGTTTTTCGAATTCAGCTATGGCCTATCTGAGGAGTTGTGAATCGTAAGTCATGGAGAAGCGGCCCCAAATCGAAGACAATTATGGAGGTGCTAGGAGATACCTAGCATGGTAATGGAGCTGTCTAGGTTGGGAGCGTTCAGGGCGTATGCTTCCCTTCTCCTTATCCATGCTGGTTAAAAGTGCCAGTGCTGGGACTCCTGGGATCAGGTCTCACCAACCATTTTTAAGTGGACCAGAGCTGTCCTGACTCTGTGAAAAGCTGACCCAAAAGGCACTACTGTCTTGCTTCCGGTTTCTGAAAAATTCCTTGCCCCAAGAGTACTTTACCAGTCTAAAGTTTTGGAATCTGCAGCCTCTGGAGATAACTGAACAAAAAAGGGGAGAAGGGGATATGGAAGAGTAAGAAATCATCTCAAGACGTTCTATGCCTCGTTTTCATAAATCCACCTGTGTAAAAACAGGTTTTGAAATCTCAGTGCTTAATGTCTAGCCCTGTATTTTCAGAGCAAATTTTTATAATTAACTAAATGTACACAGCTTTATTTAGTATGTTGTTTCAGGAAGCTTATTGCATATTATCTCTAATTATATTATTCAGTTAAATATATTTGCAACTGTTTTGCAGAAATGTAAAGAAACAAAAAGAATTGCAATTAATGCCAATTGTAAGAGATTTGTTGCTTGTCCAATGGCCCAGTCACAGAATCACAGAATAATAGTGGAGAAGAGACCCTTCGGCTCATCGAATCTGCACCGACACATGAGAAACACCTGACCTGCCTACCTAATCCCATTTGCCAGCAGTTGGCCTTGAATGCTATGATGTGCCAAGTGCTCATCCTGGTACATTTTAAAGAATGTGAGGAAAACAGCCTCTACCACCCTCCTAGGCAGTACTTCCAGGCAGTCACTATCTGGGTAAAAAAAACTTTTCCTCAAATCCTCCCTCAACCTCCTGCCCCTCACCTTGAACTTGTGTCCCCTCGTAACTGACCTTTCAACTAAGGGGAAGAGCAGCTCCCTATCCACTCTGTCCATGCCCCTCATAATCTTGTACACCTCGATCAGTCGCCCCTCAGTCTTCTCTGCTCCAGAAAAAACAACCCAAGCCTATCCAACCTCTCTTCATAACTTAAATGTTTCATCCCAGGCAACATCCTGGTGAATCGCCTCTGCACCCCCTCCAGTGCAATCACATCCTTCCTATAATGCGGCGACCAGAATTACACACAGTATTCCAGCTGTGGCCTCACCAAAGTTCTATACAACTCCAACATAACTCCCTGCTTTTGTAATCTATGCCTCAATTGATAAAGGCAAGTGCTGCATATGCCCTTTTCACCAGCCTATAAACCTGCCTCTGCCTTCAGAAATCTATGGACAAATGCGCCAAGTCCCTTTGTCCTCGAAACTTCCCATATGCCATTCATTAAATACTTCCTTGTCACATTACTCCTTCCAAAGCATATTACCTCACACCTTTGAGGGTTAAATTCCATCTGCTATTTTTCTGCCCATTTGACCATCCCATCTATATATATCTTCCTGTAACCCAAGACACTCAACCTCTCTGTTAACCATCCAGCCAATCTTTATATCATCCTCAAACTTACTGATCCTGCCCTCCACATAGTCATCTATCTCGTTTATATAAATGACAAACAATAGGGGACCCAGCACAGATTTCTGTGGTACGCCACTGGACACTGGCCTCCAGTCATTAAAGCAGCCGTCTGTCATCCCCCTCTGTCGCGTACAGCTGAGATAATTTTGAATTCACTTCATCAAGTTACCCTGTGAGCCGTGTGCATTTGCCTTCTTTATAAGTCTCTCATGTAGGACCTTGTCATAGGTTTTGCTGAAATCCATATAAACTACATCAACTGCACTACCTCCATCTACACACCTGGTCACATGCTCAAAAGAATTCAATCAAATTTGTTAGGCAACCTCCCTCTGACAAAGCTTTGCTGACTATTCCTGATCAAACCTTGCCTCTCCAAGTGGAGATAGGTTCCCTCCTTCAGAATTTTCTCCAATTGTTTCTACACCACTGATGTGAGACTCACTGGCCTGTAGTTCTCTGGCTTATCTCTCAACCTTTCTCAAATAGTGGGATCATATTACCTTTTCTCCAGTCCTCTGGAACCTCCCAGAGGCCAAAGAGGAACTAAAACATTTGGGTCAGAGTCCCTGCAATCTCCTCTCTCGCTTCCCACAGCATCCTGGGACACAATTCATTAGGACCTGGAGATTTGTCCCATGTTTAAGCCTGCCAACACCTCTAATACCTTGTCACTCTCTATGACAATTTGCTTAATTTCATTCGAGTCTTACAGAGTAGGGAAATCCCACGTTTGATATTCATTTGGGCTACATTGGCTTATCTCAGCAAGGAGGTTCTGAAATATGTATCCATATTCTTGAGTTAGGAGAGGAAGAACCAAGTAGAGTCTTATCTGGTAGTGCTCATGTTGATGTTCAGTGAGCAAAGGGTGAGGCATGACTATAATCCCCTGGCGTTGAATATGGGCTTTGAAATCTGATAAACATGCCCCAAACCCTTATCCATTTCAGTTATTTAAAACTACATTTATACTGGAACAAAGTATAATCAGAATGGAATTAGTAAAACAAAGTATAATTATAAATTTTATAGCACAGAAGGATGACAATTTGGTTAATAAAATCTGCACAGCATTTTTTTTTACCTATTGCAATCCCACCACTCCATTTTTTCAGCATTTTTTCAAATTGTGAAAGGAACATTTTCCGAGCATTTTAATAAAACTAACAAAATAATGTGAAATTAACATAAACACATGTTGTACAAGAACTTCACAACCACTGTGTGAGATTCTGTGCAATAGAAAATCACTATCATGGCCTAAGCCCATGTTACCATTTAAAAGATCATGCATTGGGATGCTGTGGATGACACCACACCATGTCCTGGTCAGAATGGTTTGGGTTCTACCATCCATCACGGGGCAACATAACTATCAATTCTGTAAGGAGTAGTATTCCTTCAGCTGCAAGATTTATAATTATCTATTAAAATAATTTCAATATGTAAACATCGAAAGTCAAAATCATTTTTAAAAGTTCAATTCTCCTAGAGTAGGGAGATAAACCTGCTAATGTTCTTGCCAGCAAATTTCAAGTTTAAAAAAGTGCAGTAAATTTTTTGATTATTCCAAATATGTTAAGAGTATATTTAACATTAGTCGGGGAGAGGGATTTTGCTCTCTGCTTTTTTTCTATGGCAGAATTAGCTGGAGGAAATTAGCTCATGAAAGCAGTAAAATAAATCTCGACACTATTGCTAAACTAATTGTGATTCTATCACAGGAATTAATTTTCACATCCTTCCTTAATATGCCAAAAACAGTAACAGATCAGTCGGTGATATGTTCCAAGGCACAAAGAAATCATGGATCAAGGTTATACTAATGAACTTTTGTCATGTCAAACTTGTGGGGAGTTACTGGTTTAGAATAAATCCAGACTATGTATTGTCATATATGAATGAAATATCTGCCCAGCTGTGGATCTGGATCAGATACTTCAAACTTCATTAAAGAGAAATTAATACTTCAGAGCTCAATAGACGACAACTGTTGTTACAGAAAGAACATTCTCCTTCCCGTGTTGCTAAACCACAGTTTAACAAGGTTTAGTCACAGTAACAAAATGAAAACTGTGGGAACGTTTTGTTTAGAACAAATGTAGGAGTGCATTTCTCTGTAACACAGCTATAGAAAGAAGCAGATTAATCTATACAAGCGTTATTTCGCTGCAAACCAGTAGACTATATGAAAAAAGGTTATATCTCCGGGAAGGCTCATTCAAAATACATTGTTTCATAAAATAAAAATCCCTGTCCTTCAATTGCCAATAGGGAAAACAATCATCAGTACAAAGTGGAGTAGGTAGCAACAGTAATGGAAAATTGAAACTCAGGTGATAAAACTTGAAGAGGCGGTGTTTTTTACAACCAGAAAGATTACTAAATTGCTGCACTTGGCTATAAATAATTCAAGGTTGTGCATATGCTATCAGGAACTACCCTCATTTTTTGCTACATCATTCAAATGTAGACTGTGCAATGTAAACCTAGACATCTGTTCTCCTTAATGCGAATAAAAGATCTTCACATTTGAGTGAGGTTGTTAGTCCTTCAAATGCTATGGAGATGTGAAGCAGCAGCCTTTCAGTACCGTACAGGGTTTCAAGTTCAAGACTATGGGATTTTTAGCCAGAGAGTTGGAACATAGAGGTTGTAGTGAGCTTTTCTCTGTGGCACTGGTTCAGTCCAATCTAGAATGCCATGTGCAATTTTGGTCACTGCTCTAGGGTAAATGCCAATGTACCTGCTGGTCAGCCCGAAAGATAGGGCGGCACAGTGGTTAGTCCTCCTGCATCACAGCGCCAGGGACTCGGGTTTGATTCCAGCCTTGGGTGACTGTCTGTGTGGAGTTTGCATGTTGTCCCCATGTCCACACGGGTTTCCCATGGGTGCTCTGGTTTCTACCTTCAGTTCAAAGATGTGTAGGTTAGGTGCGGTTACAGGAATAGGGCAGGGAGTGCTAGTTTGGGTGCTCTTTCAGAGGGTTGTTCAGACTTGATGGGCCTAATGGCCATCTTTTGCACTGTAGGGATTCTATGGATATACCATGTCGGCCTTGTTTTATGATCAATAATGCATGCATGCGGCTGCGCAAAAAAAATAATGGTAACTAACTTTTAAGGAGAACATTGGTGGAGACATCCTGACCAGAGTAGCTACAGAGAAGGGCAACTGGGCTGAAATAAAATGTTAGCATTGAGAGCTAAGAGGAGAGACTCAGTAACCTGAAAATGTTGAGATTGGGGTGGGGGTGGGGGTGAGAACCACAAAGCTTTCCAAGATTCTACGGGTTATAGATAAACAGAACCTTAATAAACAGTTTGACAAAATAATAAATTGTGATCAAAATATGGATTCAAACTCAGAGAAGGAGAAGTAAACAGCTTAGATTTAATTAATTCAGTTTGATGAATGTTTGGGTCACATTTCACATGGAGTAGGAGCTGAGAGTGTGAGCAAGCTTAAGAGGAAGCTAGATATATTTTTCATGTGAAAGAGAAAAGAGATATATGATCTACAACATAGAATCATATTTTATTATTTTTTAAGACTGGCCAATAAGTGGTCTTCTCCAGCCTTCAACATTCCAAAAACCTGCAGATGCTGGAAATCTGTGTTAAAATGAATGAAAATCGCTTATTGTCACGAGTAGGCTTCAATGAAGTTACTGTGAAAAACCCCTAGTCGCCACATTCCGGCGCCTATCCGGGGAGGCTGGTACAGGAATCGAACCGTGCTGCTGGCCTGCTTGGTCTGCTTTAAAAGCCAGCGATTTAGCCCAGTGAGCTAAACCAGCCCCTAAAGCCAGATCCTATCCCCAATATTTCCCTGTTGTTATTTTGACTTTTCCTTATTCCTGCAGATATTGCTGAAGAAGACTAGTGTTTGAAAATACTATTCAGCTACTCAAACCAAACCTACAAATCTCACATTTCAGCACCCAAATGTTTCTCAAATAATGTCATGGCTCTTGTCTCTACCACTCAATACAGAAGTCAGTTTCAAGTGTTAATTACTTCCTTAATAAAAATAAAGACTCATATTTATACAGCATCTTTCACAATCTCAAGACACTCCAAAATGTTTTACAGCCGATAAAGTACTTTGAATTGCAGGCATTTTTGTAGTTTAGGAAGTATGGCAGCCAATTTATGTACAGCAAGATTGCACACAGGACAATGTGATAATGAGCCAATAGGATGTTAGTTCCGGGATTATAGGAGGAGGATATAATATTATAGATTTTTTATATTTATGCCCTCATTCCACTTTACATGGTTTAATTAGAAGCAGTTTGAATGACTGGTAATAATAATAATCTTTATTGTCACAAGTAGGCTTACATTAACACTGTAATTAAGTTACTGTGAAAAGCCCCTAGTCACTACATTCTGGCGTCTGTTCAGGTACACAGACGGAGAATTCAGAATGTCCAATTCACCTAACAGCACGTCTTTCGGGACTTGTGGTGAGAAACCGGAGCACCCGGAGAAAAGCCACGCACACAAGGGGAGAACGTGCAAACTCCGCACAGACAGTGACCCAAGCCAGGAATCGAATCTGGGACACTGGTGTGAAGCAACAATGCTAACCACTCTGCTACCGTGCTCCAGCTCAGTAAATGAATTTATCCAACCCCTAAATTCAAACTGGTTAAACACAACTGCTTCTCTTCATGCCCTGTGAATATTTCAGTAACTAATCAGTGACAACTGCATTCAAAACATGGATTTCAGGTGAGATTTAATATATAAATAACGGAAACTATAGAAATATGCAGATTAATCAGAATCTGAAAAAGGGAGATTGTGGTTGGAGCTTGTTCTGTTGATGGGATCATCCTAAATATTAACCCATTTTTCTTTTCCAAGTGTCACCTTGATATTATTTTCAGCAATTTCTGTTCCCTTTTCAGATTTCTAGAATTTGCTTTGCCAAGTTGAGCTGAGGGCACAGACAGACAATTGGAAGTATGATAACACAGGTATTACTTATTCCATAGCTTAAAGGAGGGCAGGAATGGCAGCTCAATATCCCTGGTTACAAGATTTTCCAACGGAAAGAAGGCTAATAAAGGGGTGGTGGGGCGGGGAGCTCACACTGTGTTAAAAAGGTAATCACAGCTATTAGGAGGAATGACATGAAAATGAAAATCGCTTATTGTCACGAGTAGGCTTCAAATGAAGTTACTGTGAAAAGACACATTCCGGCGCCTGTTCGGGGAGGCTGTTACGGGAATTGAACCGTGCTGCTGGCTTGCCTTGGTCTGCTTTCAAAGCCAGCGATTAGCCCTGTGAGCTAAACAGCCCCTATATTATAGAAGGAGATATTATAGAAGGAGCCCATTTGAATTGACCCAAGGAACAGAAAAGGAACAACCATGCTGCCTGGTGTTTATTATAAACTCCCAGTCAGAGGTAGATAAAAGAGCAAATATGTAGGCAGATTGCTAAGAAGTGCAGAAACAATATGATAGTAACAATAGGGGATTTTAACTACTCTAACAATGACATGGTAAATTCAGGGCAATAAAGGGCACAGAGTTCTTGAATGCATTCACGAGAACTTTTGTAGCCAATACATACACAGCAAACCCAAAAAGAGAAGGGACAGTATAAATGCAAAATATTATGGATGCCAGAAATCTGAAATAAAAACAGAAAATGGTGAAATTACTCAGCAGAACAGGGAGCATCGGTAGAGATGGAAACAATGTTAATGTCAATGACCTTTAATTAGAATTGGTAAAAAGTTAAAAATGAATAGGTTTTAAGCAACTGAGAGTCCGGGTAAGAAAGTGGGAAAAAAAAAGCAAACAGCAGAGAATAAATGACAAAAGGGGTATTTTCTGAAAGGCCAGAGGGAAGAGTAAAGGGAAAAGTAAGAGACAAAATATATATCTAGAGATGGTATGAAGAGCAGGATGACGAACAGCTAGTGTCAAAAAGCAAAAACAAGAGAATAACAAGAGGGCAACATGGTAGCACAGGTGGATAGCACAATTGCTTTACAGCTCCAGGGTCCCAGGTTCGATTCCGGCTTGGGTCACTGTCTGTGCGGAGTTTGCACATTCACCCCGTGTCTGCGTGGGTTTCCTCTGGGTGTTCCGGTTTCGTCCCACAGTCCAAAGATGTGCAGGTTAGGTGGATTGGCCATGATAAATTGCCCTTAGTGTCCAAAATTGCCCTTAGTGTTAGGTGGGGTTGCTGGGTTATGGGGATGGGGTGGAGGGGTGGGCTTGGGTAGGGTGCTTGTTCCGGGGGTCGGTGCAGACTCGACGGGCCAAATGGCCTCCTTCTGCACTGTGGGAGTTATCTGTGGGAGATCATGTTAATGTTAGTGATCATTATTCAGTTAGATGTAGAGTAGTTATGGAAATAAACTAAGAAAGGCATAAGAGTGAGCTTTGCACACAAGCAGTGGGAACCCCACATCCAGAGTGAGTGACAGCCAGAGTGTGTTTGAAACGCGGGAATTTGAAGCAGAGTGAGAATGCACTGCAGAGTGGGAAGAGGTGTTTTTTGCATTTTCTCCTTGCTTCATAATTTTTGAAATGTTCAGTTAGTGGTCTTGCCCTGCTGCAGCAGATGAGGCTACAAGGGAAGGAGTTGATTGGTAAGTAGTGGGTAAGGTCATGTAAGTCTTTACTACTTTTATCACTTATTGTTTGAAAATACTTGTTGTGATTTTTAATCTGTAAGGGCTATAATTGGTAGTAACAAGGACAAGAAAAGAAGGGCCATAGAGAATTTGATATAATTTAATATCAAGCATCTTCCAAAAGTTTACTTGAAAGGGGTAAGTCATGGCAGGAGAATTCAAAGCCTTGGATTGTTCCTCTTGCTCCCTGTGGGGAGCCGGGAACATTTCCAGTGCCTGAGACCAGCATGTGTGCAGGAAGTGTTTCCAGCTACAGCTCCTGGAAGCCTGTGTTTTGGAGGTGGAGCAGCGGCTGGGGACACTGTGGAGCATCCGCGAGGCGGAGAGTGTTGTGGACAGCATGTTTAGAGAGGTGGTCACAGCACAGGCTCAGACCCCACAGGCACGAAGGGAATGGGTGACCACCAGGCAGAACAAGAGAGCTAGGCAGGCAGTGCAGGAACCTCATGTGGCCAGTCCCCTGCAAAACACATAGATTGCTTTGGATACTGTTGACAGGAATTAACGCTCAGGGGAAAGCAGCAACAACCAAATTTGTTGCGCAATAGTTGGTTCTTATCATAGAATTTACAGTGCAGAAGGAGGCCACTCGGCCCATGGAGTCTGCACCGGCTCCTGGAAAGAGCACCCCACCAGAGGTCAACACCTCCACCCTATCCCCACAACCCAACCCAACATTAGGGGCAATTTTGGACACTAAGGGCAATTTATCATGGCCAATCCACCTAACCTGCACATCTTTGGACTGTGGGAAGAAACCGGAGCACCCGGAGGAAACCCACGCACACACTGGGAAGATGTGCAGACTCTGCACAGACAGTGACCCAAGCCGGAATCGAAACTGGGACCCTGGAGCTGTGAAGCAATTGTGCTATCCACAATGCTACCTTGCTGGTTCTGCTGCAGAGGGGAGGAGTAAAAAGTGTGGGAATGCAATAGTTAAGGCATTCAATTGCAAGGGGAATAGATAGGCATTTCTGTGGGCGCAAACGAGACTCTAGGATGGTATGTTGCCTTCCTGGTGCTAGGGCCAAGGCTGTCTCGGAGCGGTTACAGGACATTCTGGTGGGCAAGGGTGAAAAGCCAGTGGTTATGGTACGCTTCGGTGCCGAAGACATAAGTTAAAAAAAATATAGGGACTTAGGAAGACAGTTGAGAAATTGGACCTCAAAAGTAGTGATCTCAGGATTACTACCAGTCCACATGCTAATCAGAGTAGAAAAAGTAGGATATATTGGAATACGTGGCTGAAGAGATGGTGTGAAGGGGAGAGTTTCAGATTCATGGGGCATTGGGACCAGTTCTGGGGAAGGTGGGACCAGTACAATCTGGACGGGTTACATCTGGGCAGACCGGGACTGATGTCCTCGGGGGAGTATTTAAACTAAAAAGGCAGGGGGATGGGAACCTCGGCAAGGAGCCAGAGGAGGAGGAAACAAGGACAAAAATAAAAGACAGAAAGGTGAATAAGAAAAGTGATAGGCAGAGAAACCAAGGGTAAGATTGAAACAGGGCCACATTGAAATATATAGGAAGCGGGACATGTAATGTTAAAAAGACAAACTTAAAGGCTTTATGCTTAACGCGCGGAGCATTCGCAATAAAACAGATGAACTAATCACACAAATAGTTGTACACAGGCATGACATAATTGGGATTACGGAGACATGGTTGCACGGTGACCAGGGATGAGAGCTGAATGTCCAAGGGTATTCAGCATTTAGGAAGGACAGACAAAAAAGGAAACGGCGGTGGAGATGCAGTGCTGGTTAAAGAGCGAATTAATGCAATAGTAAGGAAGGATATTAGCTCCGACAAGGTGGAATCTGTGTGGGTAGAGCTGAGAAACACCAAGGGGCAAAAAAACATTAGTGGGCGTTGTATATAGACTCTCAAACTGTAGTGATTATGTTGAGAATGGCATTAAACAGGAAATAAGACAAATGCGATAAAGGAACATCTGTAATTATGGGTGATTTTAATCTGCAAGTAGATTAGGCAAATCAAATTAGCCACAATGCCATAGAGTAGGAATTCCTGGAATGAATACGGGATAGTTTGTTGGACCAATACGCTGAGGAACTAACTAGAGAACAGGCCATCCTACACTGGATTTTGTGCAAAGAGAATGGAATCATTGACAATCTAGTTGTGCAAGACCCCTTGGCGATGAGCCATCATAATGATAGAATTTTTCATCAAGATGGAGAGTGAGGTAGTTGATTTTCAGACTAGGGTCCTGAATCTTAGTAAAGGAAACTACAATGATATGAGGTGTGAGTTGACTATGTTGGAGTAAAAAACATTACTTAAAGGAATAATGGTGGATAGGCAATTTCAAACATTCAAGAGGCGCATGGGGGAACGACAACAATTCTTTCTTCTTGTTTGGCGCAAAAGTAAAACAGGAAAGGTAGCCAATCCATGGCTTACAAGGGAAATTGGAGACAGTATTTGATCCAATTAAGAAGCATACAAATTGGCCAGGAAAAACAATATGTCTGAGGATTGGGAGCTGTTTAAAATTCAGCAAAGATGGACCAAGGGATTGATTAAGAAGGGGAAAATAGAATAAGAAAGTAAGCTTGCAGGGAACATAAAAACTGACTGTAAAAGTTTGTACAGGAACATGAAGAGAAAAAGATTGGTGAAGACAAATGTTACTCCCTTACAGTCAGAAACAGAGGAATGTATAATAGGGGACAAAGAAATGGCTGAGCAACTAAATACATACTTTGGTTCTGTCTTCACAAATGAGGACACAAATAAGATACCAGAAGAAATGTTGGGGAATGCAGGGTTTAATGAGAGGGAGGAAGTGAAGGAGAACAATATTGCTAGAAAAATGGTGTTGGGGAAATTGATGGATTGAAGGCTGATAAATCTTCAGGGCCTTATAATCTGCATCCCAGAGTGCTTAAAGTGGCTTTAGAAATAATGAATGCATTAGTGGTCATCTTCCAGGATTCTATAGACTCTGGAACAGTTCCTGCAGATTGGAGGGTAGCTAATGTAACTCCACTATTTAAAAAAAGGAGATAGAGAGAAAACAGAGAATTATAGACCAGTAAGCCTGATGTCTGCAGTGGGGAAAATTCTAGAATCCATGATCAAAGATTTTATAGCAGAACACTTAGAAAACAGTGGCAGGATTGGACAGTCAGCATGGATTTATGATGGGAAAATCAGGCTTGACAAATCCACTGGAATTCTTCAAAAATGTAACTAATAGAGTTGATGAGGGGGAGCAGGTGGATGTGGTTTATTTGGACTTTCAGAAGGCTTTTGACAAAGTCCCACAAAAGAGGTTAGCGTGTAAAATTAAAGCGCATGGGATTAGGGTAGTGTACTGAGATGGATAGAAAACTGGTTGGCAGACAGGAAGCAAAAGGTAGGAATTAATGGGCCTTTTCCAAATTAGCAAGCACTGATTAGTGGGGTACCGGAGGGATCAGTGCTCGGACCCCATGCTATTTATAATTTATATTAATGATTTAGATGGGGGAAACAAGATGTAATATCTCCAAATTTGCAGATGACACCAAGTTGGTTGAGAGGGTGAGCTGTATGGAGGATTCAGAGATCCTTTAGTGTGATTTGGAAAAGTTTTTTTAAAATTGAGTCCCCAGTTATTTTTTTCTCATTAAGGGGCAATTTAGCGTGGCTAATCCACCTAGCCTGGGTTGTGGGAGTGAGACCCACACAAGCACAGGGAGAATGTGCTAACTCCACACAGCAGTGACCCGGGTCTGGGATCGAACCCGGGTCCTCAGTGTTATGAGGCAGCAGTGCTAACCACTGCACCGCCCAATGTGATTTGGAAAGGTTGAGTGAGTGGGCAAATGAATGGCAGGTGCAGTTTAATTTTGATAAGTGTGAGGTTATCCATTTTCGTAGCAAAAATGAGAAGTCACAGTATTATCTGAATGGCCATAAATTAAGAGAGGGGAATATGCAATGAGTTCTGGGTATCCTTGTACACCAGTCACTGAAGGTAAGCATGCAGGTACAGCAGACGATAAAGAAGGCAAATGGTATACTGGCCTACATTGAAATGAAATGAAAATCGCTTATTGTCACGAGTAGCTTCAAATGAAGTTACTGTGAAAAACCCCTAGTCGCCACATTCCGGCGCTTGTTCGGGGAGGCTGTTACGGGAATCGAACCGTGCTGCTTGCCTGCTTGGTCTGCTTTCAAAGCCAGGGGATTAGAGTAGATGGAGCAGGGATTTCTTGCTGTAATTGTACAGGGCGTTGGCGAGGCCACACCTGGGCTACTGTGGGCAGTTTTGGTCTCCTTATCTGAGGAAGGATGTTCCTGCTACAGAGGGAGTTCTGCGAAGGTTTACCAGATTGATTCTTGCGATGCGGGACTGACGTATGAGGAGAAATCGAGTCGGTTAGGATCGCATTCGCTCGAGTTCAGAAGAATGAGGGGCGATCTCAGAAACCTATAAATTTCTAATGGGACAAAACAGATGTTCCCGATGTTGGGGGTGTCCAGAAACCAGGGGTCACAGTCTGATGGTACGTGGTAGACCATTTAGGACAGAGATAAGGAGCAATTCCTTCAGCCATAGTGTGGTGAGCCTATGGAATTTGTTACCACAGGAAGTAGTTGAGGCCAAAACTTTGTATGTTTTCAAGAAGCAGTTAGATATGGTATTTTGAGGCGAAGGGGATCAAAGGATATGGGTGGAAAGGGGAATCAGGCTATCAAGTTGGATGATCAGCCATGATCATAATGAATGGCAAAGCAGGCTCAAAGGGCTAAATGCTCCCATTTTGCATGTTTTTGAGAGGAAATCTTTCCAATTTGGGAAAGGCTAATTTTGCCAAGTTGAAATGTGATTTGGCAAAAGTGGACTGGAAACAGCGACTTGAATATAAATCATTGCAGTGGGAAAAATCCAAGGGTGAGAGGGTTCAGAGCAAATATATTCCTACAAAGAAGGAATCTAAGACCTTTCAGCCAGAGTGAATTGAAGGGAGTGGAACTGTATAGAACCCCCTCAGGCTGTGACTCACATTGAATGTATAGTGAATATTACATGTATCCAAATTGTATGGAAACACCTCAAGAGTGCAACCTTATATATGTAGGTAACTTAAATACCTTTGCACCATTTGTAATGGCCATTTTGAAATGTTTGTAACGTTCTTTCAGATATTTAATGAATAAGTATATTTTTGCAAAATAAAAATATTCATACAAAGAAAAAGTGATGTCAAAGACCACAAGACTGCATTTTACATGTGACCATATTCCCCGGGTAAAGTTGGTAGGGAACCAGCCCACCAAAAACCCAGCTATCCTGCAGCCATTTTACACTGGAAGCAGCATCAATTGCTTACAGTCAAGATTTCTGCCCCCATCTAGGCTAGGCCTGGAGACTCCCTTGGGTCGGAGGGGAGGGGTATTCAGGTCGGGGGGGGGGGGGGGGGGGGGGAGTAGGTAGGTAGGGGAAGTCCCATGTGGATATTGGGTAGTGTTGGGGGGGGGGGGGGGGAGAAAGAGTCCCATGGGTGGCGTGGGGAGATTAGTTGGGTTGTGGGGGGTCCAGTGGGTAGTCGGGGGGATGGAGTAACCTGTTGTATGACGGTCAGAACCATCCGAAGTTTATGATTTAAATTGGGGCGCGTTTCTGGTGTATCTTTAAGGTATGCCTCAGGTACAATACAATATATGCGTTTTTCTACCCTTTCTAATCTAATATTTTCCCCACAGATCTGTGCATTGCATCAGTCTCCAAGATTCACCTCAGGACTATAGGTCATAAACAGCAGCATTAGGGCATGCCCTATATCTGAAAAGATATGGGAGTAGAAATTAATCCTGGGTGGTAATGCTGGAGGCGATATTTCATCAACCTTGCTTAAAGTTCAGTCCTATTGACTTCAATATAACTGAATATTGAGGGTGGGTGGGGGAGAGCGGAATAAAACAGGCAGACCACAATATACCACCCATTTCTACCCTACAGTTCTGAACTCCATATTAAAAAAAGGATGTATAGGCACTGAAGAAAGTGCTAAAGACTTACAAAGATAATAATAGAAGTGAAAGTGTATAATTATCAGGAAAGACTAAACATGACCTGGGGTATTTATTTTAGAGAAGAGAGATTGCGAGGTGATCTGTTCAGAGTTCTTCAAAAATTGTGAAGGGGTTTATTTGGGTGGTTGTAGAAAGATATTTCAATTTGGGGGAGGGGGAGTTAAGACTAACTGATAAATCCAGTAAGGTATTCGGAAGACATTTCTTTACTCAGAGGATGATGAGAATGTGGAACTTGTTACCAAATGGAATGATTCAAGGGAATAGAATAAATGCATTTAAGGGGAAGCTAGATAAGTACATCAGGGTGAAAGGAACAGAAGGATATGGTGGTAAGGTGAGATGAAGTAAAACTCAGCTGTAATGAAAAGTGTTGAGTTTAAACACTGGCAAGGACCGGTTGAGATCAGTGGCTTGTGTTGATGCTGTAACTTTTATGTACTTATATATCTAGATTTTACAATATTTGGCATGAAAAATCTTGGAAAGGTAATTTTGTGATGCTTACCAAATAAAATTTTAATTTTTTTCTGCGTCAAAGCGTCCGTCTGTCATATATGAGGTATTGTTTACTTGAGCAGGGTTCTTTAACACATACATCACATATAATTAAGAGGCTCTTGGTGTAGATCTAAGGATTTTGCCACAAATTGCACAATTTGGATTCAGACTGTTTTTTGTTAACATGTGTAATAGATTCACACATGTTGAAACAATTTACCAGTGCTACAAATATGCATCTGATGGAACCATCAATTCACCAGACACGTGTTTCCGATGTGAATCTAGGCTTTAATCGACTTACTTCAGAGCCAGCCTGTTACCTGTCGATGAACTCGTAGTGACCCAGGCTGACTCTGGACACGGGTACTTATACAGCTGCACTAGGGGGAGGAGTCGTGGGAGGAACCAAGGGTGGAGCCCAGTACAGGTTCCTAGGTGCTCCCAGCGCTACTCCCCCTAGTGGTAGGACAGCGCTACTGCGCTTACAACAAGTGTGAATTAACGTATATTAACATATATTACATTCACCCCCTTCAAAAAATCACGTCCGGCGGGGGTGGTGGTCTAGTCTATGAAGTCAGTCTGTCCGGCGGTCGAATTGTCCGCTGAGATCTGCGGAGCACCGGGGTTGCAGCCTCTTGAGGTGGCTGGATGGGTGTGGTGTGCTGGGGCACGATGGGAGACTCCAGAGAGGGTTGTATCCGAGCTTCATACTCCCCTGGTTCGACCGGGGGCGCTGGCGGCTGGCCGGCGCGGGGGCGCTGAACTGGTGGAGCGAGCTCGTGGGCTCGGGAGTGCAAGGGGGCGGCAGCATGGGGTGTAGGGTGAGAGATCCTTCTGTGGGGGTAGGGGGGGCGCTGGATCCGGCGGGTGCCAGATCCCGGAGGGATACAGTGTCCTGGCGGCTGTCAGGGAACTCGACGAATGCGGACTGGGGGTTGGAGTGGAGCAGGCGCACCTTCTCAACAAGGGGGTCGGTTTTGTGCGCCCCGACGTGTTTCCTCAGGAGTACGGGGCCCGGCGTCCTCAGCCATGCCGGAAGTGAGACCCCCGTGGTAGTGCCCCTGGAAAAAATGAAGAGCCTCTCGTGAGGGGTCTGGTTGGTCGCCGTACACAAAAGGGACCTAATAGCGTGGAGTGCGTCTGGGAGGACTTCCTGCCACTGGGAGACTTGGGGCTTTCTAGACCGGAGGGTCAGTAGGACCGTCTTCCAGACCGTTGCGTTCTCCCTTTCCACCTGCCCGTTCCCCCTGGGGTTGTAGCTGGTTGTCCTGCTCGAGGCAATGCCCTTTTCGAGCAGGTACTGACGCAGCTCGTCACTCATGAAGGACAAACCCTGGTCGCTGTGTACGCAGCTGGGGAAACCAAACAGGGTGAAGATGCTATGCAGGGCCCTAATAACTGTGTGGGAGGTCATGTCGGGGCACGGGATAGCGAATGGAAAACGGGAGAACTCGTCTACGACGTTTAAGAAGTAAACGTTCTTGTTAGTTGAGGGGAGTGGCCCTTTGAAATCAATCGTGAGGCGTTCAAAGGGCCTAGAAGCCTTGACCAGGTGGGCCCTGTCTGGTCTATAGAAGTGCGGTTTGCACTCCGCACAGATCGGGCAGTCCCTGGTGACCGCTTTTACCTCCTCGTTGGAGAAAGGCAGGTTTCGGGCCCTAATGTAGTGGGCGAGCCGGGTGACCCCTGGGTGGCAGAGGTCATTGTGGATGCTTTTTAATCGGTCGATCTGCGTGCTGGCGCATGTCTCGCGGGATAGGGCATCCGGAGGCTCGTTGAGCTTCCCGGGTCGATATTTGATATCGTAATTGTAGGTGGAGAGTTCGATCCTCCACCTCAGAATTTTATCGTTTTATATTTTGCCCCTTTGCGAGTTGTCGAACATGAAGGCAACCGATCTTTGGTCGGTGATGAGGGTGAACCTCTTACCTGCGAGGTAGTGCCTCCAGTGACGGATAGCCTCCACAATGGCTTGTGCTTCTTTCTCGACTGAAGAGTGTCTGAAGCGGAGAGGGTACGGGAGAAAAATGCAACTGGTCTCCCTGCCTGATTTAACGTGGCTGCAAGAGCTACCTCTGAGGCGTCGCTCTCTACCTGAAATGGGGTGGATTCATCCACTGCCCGCATGGCCGCTTTAGCGATGTCCTCCTTGATGCCGTCGAAGGCCTGGCGTGCCTTGACTGACAGGGGGAAAAGTGTGGTCCTAAAGAGTGGGCGGGCTTTGTCCGCATATTGAGGGACCCACTGGGCGTAGTAGGAAAAAAATCCCAAGCACCGTTTGAGGGCCTTGGGACAATGAGGGGGAGGGAGTTCTAAGAGGGGTCTGGGCCTAGGACTCCGTTTTCCACGACATAGCCGAGGATGGCTAGTCTGGATGTGCGGAAAACGCATTTCGCCTTGTTGTACGTGAGATTCAGTTTCTGTGCCGTCTGGAGAAACCGGTGGAGGTTGGCGTCGTGGTCCTGCTGGTCATAGCCGCAGATGGTGACATTGTCCAAGTACGGAAACGTGGCCCGCAGCCCGTACTGGTCCACCATTCGCTCCATTGCTTGTTGGAACACTGAGACCCCATTAGTGACGCCGAAAGGGACCCGGAGGAAATGGAAGAGGCGGCCATCGACCTCGAATGCCGTGTAGTGGCGGTCCTCCGGGCGGATTGGGAGTTGGTGGTATACAGACTTCAGATCCACCGTGGAAAAGAGCCGGTACTGGGCGATCTGGTTTACCATGTCTGCAATCCTGGGGAGGGGATACGCGTCGAGGAGCGTAAATCTATTTATGGTCTGACTGTAGTCGACCACCATACGGAATTTTTTCCCGGTCTCTATGACCACCACCTGAGCTCTCCAGGGATTATTGCTGGACTCTATAACCCCCTCACTGAGTAGCCTTCGGACCTCTGCTCTGACAAATACCCTATCCTGCAGGCTATACTGCCTGCTACGAATGGCTACGGGTTTACAGTCCTTAGTGAGATTGGCAAAGAGAGGGGGGGGGGGAATTCGCAGCGTAGCGAGGCTGCAGATCGTGAGTGGGGGCAGGGGCCCTCCGAAGCTGAGGGTGAGGCTCTTGAGGTTGCATTGGAAGTCTAGGCCTAATAAAAGTGGCGCGCAGAGTTCGGGCAAAACGTAGAGCTTGAACTTCGTGTAACTAGCGCCTCGGATTGTGAGTGTCACGGCGGTGCGCCCCTGGATCTGGACCGAGTGGGAGCCTGAAGCGAGCGCGATAGTTTGCTGCGCGGTGAAAACGGGGAGCGAACAGCGTCTTACCAGGTCTGGATGTATGAAGCTCTCTGTGCTCCCAGAGTCGAAGAGGCATGGCGTTTTGTACCTGCTGATATGGACCTCTGCCATCGAGTTTCGTAGATTCTTTGGTCGTGATTGGTCCAGGGTGACCGCGCTGAGTTGTGGGTAGTCGGCGGTTCGATCAGCTGTGCTGGAGTGGCCCCGTGATGACTGCCCTCTGAGTTCATAGTTTAGTTCAAATTCCTCCGCTGAGTTGTCCGAGCGCGGATATGCCGATCGGGCCCGTGGATCGTATGTGGCGGGCGGCGAGGGAGATGGCGTCCAAGATGGCGGCCCCCATGAGGCGCACGTGGCCGGCCACGTGGTGGAGGTTTTCCAAGATGGCGGCCCCCATGAATCGCACGTGGCTGGAGGGGGCGGAGTCGGGGCATAGGCCGCAGCGTTTCGGGCCCCGCGAGGCTGAGAGTGCGGGGAGCGGTTACTGCGAGTCGCTGGGGAGTTGGAAGCTGGGGCTCTTTTTGCGAGGCACACTCTTGCGTAATGCCCTTTTCGCCCGCAGCTGCTGCAGGTCGCGTTGCGGGCCGGGCAGTGCTGCCGCGGGTGCGGGTTCTGGCTGCAGACATGGCAGGCTGGAGCAGCATAGTGGCTGGCTGGGGCAGCATAGTGGCTGGCTGGGGCAGCATTGTGGCTGGGCGGCCGCGTAGCACAGGTCTGGGGGAGTCGCTGGTCGGGGGCCCATGATGGGGTCGCGGGGAACGAGTTAAGGCTGTGGAAGGAGTCCTCCATCGTGGTCGCAGCTTCCACAGTCGTTTCTAAGTCCTGGGCCCCCTTTTCCAGCAGTCGTTGGCGCACATAGTTAGACCTGAGGTCCGCTACAAAAACATTGCGTACCGCCAATTCCCTGTGTTCAGCCGCGGTAACCGCTTGGTAATTACAGTCATTGGACAAATTGTTAAGTTCTCTTAGGAATTCGGCGAGTGATTCCGTAGGCCGCTGACGGTGAGTCGTAAACACATGGCGAGCGTAAACTTCATTAATTGGCCGTACATAAATTTTTTCGAGAACTGCTAGCGCCGCAGTATATGAACTGGCCGAGTTTAGTTGCGTTGAGATTCTATGGCTCACCCTCGCGTGCAGTAGACTCAGCTTCTGATCCTCTGTAGTTTTGGCTGTGCTCGCTTCGGCCAGGTAGGCCTTGAAGCACCGGATCCAGTGGGAGAAGATTTCTTTAGCCTCCGCATCCTGCGGGTTCAGTTCCAGGCGTCCAGGCTTGAGGGCCGATTCCATAATCGATCTTTACTGTTCTTAAGTCGATTAAATTGATGGAACCATCAATTCATCAGACAAGTGTTTCCGATGTGAATCTAGGCTTTAATCGACTTACTTCAGAGCCAGCCTGTTACCTGTCGATGAACTCGTAGTGACCCAGGCTGACTCTGGACACGGGTACTTATACAGCTGCACTAGGGGGAGGAGTCGTGGGCGGAACCAAGGGTGGAGCCCGGTACAAGTTCCTAGGTGCTCCCAGCGCTACTCCCCCTAGTGGTAGGACAGCGCTACTGCGCTTACAACAGTGTGAATTAACGTATATCAACATATATTACATTCACCACAGCATCTAAATTCATTTATTTCATATAAGTACTGGACCAACCTTTCTTAAAGAGCAGGTTTTGCCATTTGTACCAGTGGTAAAAATTCAAAGCTTATGCTATGTCTTAAGCTTTCTTTTAAAAAGGAATTTTCGAAAATAATTGAATGCGATGACTTCACCGGCAAAGTAGCAGAAAAGATTCACTGTGGGAGACAGTGGCACGGAGAGGGTTGATTTGGCAGTAGAAATGGCGCTGTTACTCAGACACCCCGAGTCAACAACCAACTCTGCAGGTTTAACTCTCAGATTGACGGGTTGAGTAACTACTTCCAAATAGTTTCCCCAATTACTTATTCAGCATTTACTACTTTAAACAAAAACATTCTTCAATGAAACAAAAATAAAACATGTTGGTCATAGTACTTTCTGTTTGAATTTAAAGACAGTGCTAGGTGGTTCATTCTTGCTTAGTCACTGATCCTGGAGAAGTGCTGAACAGACGCCAGATTCCTTCCAGAGTGGAAGATAAAAGCCTGGAACACATCTCTAGACTATTCTGCAGTCAACTCAAAGTGATACTGATTGAAACCAGGGAGCATCCTGTCTCTAATAGAGAGGTCAACAGACCCATCTGTGAACAGGGGGTAAACAATGGCATTCCCCCAACACTCCCCTCATTCTTTAGGTCAGTATTTTTTTTACAGTTGTTGCCATGCAAATAAGCTGGACATTTTTTCAACACATTGTAACTACAGCTGTTCAGTTAATCCCCTGTTCAATCCAGTGCCTGAAGGAATCAGAAGGTTGGACCTGTTTGAGTCAGATTTAACTTTCTACAGTTTTTCAATGTTCAGACTTAAAAATTGGACATTGAGATGGCCTTTTGTGAGTTGACGTTTCAATTTTGTAATGCACTAAAGTTCCTGGTTTTGATAATGTAATAGCTCTGCAATGCAGTTTACAACTTCCCCATTAGACAGGAAGAGGAACAGCCATGCCAGAAGCCATGCAGGTGTGAGGCATGCAGTTGTTTTCATTCTTTCATAGCTCTGGTTAGTACAAAACAAAGCTTAACAGAACCAAGAAACAAAACACAAAACAGCAATCCTTTTTCTGTAGTCAAGTTACAAGTCCTGCCAGGAAACGCCATGTCCCACAGCAGATTCAATCACACAACAACTACCTACCCGTATTGGTCAGGCTGGTACATCATGGGAGCCTGAGTGTTGCCATAGTTGGGATGTTGTGGTGGAAACACAGGACGTCCACCAGGCCCAGTCTGACTGGGAAAACCAGGCGACCTAATATACGGTGGCCTAAATCAGGAAAGAAATAGCTCCTTTGTTTTTATTCTGTGTCAGTTCTGTGTTTAGTTAAAATTCATGAAACATCCAATAATACCCATCTACTTCAAGAAATCTGAAAACTTAACCTGTTAAAGCAAGACGGGTTTTTAGTTTTGCCCATTTTTAATCGATACAGTAATGTGTGTTGTTTTTAAAATGACTAGCATTTCAAAGTTGAAGTATTGGATTCTTGAACATTTCAACCCATTACCAAAATTAATCATGAAAGTAGATAGGATCCTAAGTTAGTTTTTATCGCTTAAAATAGATTCTCTCGTCACACACTGTTCCCCCATCATTCGCACCCCAACTCTTCTTATCTAAAGATGCAAACAGTTGCTGGGGTTCAGTTTCAAAGATAGCATCAATTCTCCGATTCCTTGACTGGTTGACAATTCAACTGGGATTTAGTGCTCCCAGATTATTCCACCGTGGATTGATCATTGCAGAGCCCAATCATCTTATTATTATTTGATCAAATGTACACACATGTAGGTTCCAGCAGGCATCACTAAATACTGAGAAGTGTGCGGCACTGAGGCCAACTGCAATGTTAAACCTATTTTTCTCGTTGAAGGCGGATAACTTGGCATTGACCAGGATTCCTGGGGACATTCTGGCCTGTATGACTTCATGGGTGTACCTTCATCCATGTTATTAATGATTAATCTATTAATGTTATTAAAATTTAATTTGTTCCCAAGCTGTTTCAGTTCAGCACAGGTAATTCAATGGAAACCTGACCATCGAAGGTTTTCTGAGTGCATGCTGCTGTAAACCAAGGTACATTCCAGTTTAGTTTGGTATAAACCATGGATTATTCCATTTAAAATACAGGACATTAATTTTCCAATTCCAAATTGATGTTATATACACCACATTCAAATAGATTTATGGTGCAATCACATCTATGCAATAGTCTCCTTAAATGAAATTATTGATACCGTAGATTATTAAATGCATGTTGTGCTAGTGCTAAGCTATCCAGTGACATAGATCCCAGCTCAATTTCTTCTTGTTGTTGATTGAAATACACTGGGATGGTACAAATGACAATCAGCTGGGTTGGCCTAATACGATTGCTACCCTATGTGACGTATACCAGTGAACATTGGGAAAGGACAGTTTGGGATTTGCTGAAATTCAATTATCTATTCTCATCTTCCCTTCCCTCCTAGATGACACTCCCGGTTAGACTCAATTCATGAAGAATTAGAAAATCTGAGTAAGGCATATGAACACTGTTAGGACCCAGGGCAGTCACCAACTTTGTAGAGAATAAAAAGGGCAGAAAGTTTAAGAAAACACACACACACACACACATAGCATAGATAACAACTGATGTCTATCCTTCCAACTTTCCACAAACGCAAAGTAAATAAGTTAATACCCTGCAACACTGCGCATTTCATATGCCAGCCAGAGTACCCCGTACTGTATAGAATAATGTGCAGCGTGCTGTACTTTGGGAATGGGTTTGATTTTTCAAGATGGGTGGATGCTAGTTAACTCAGTTACATGATAATATTAAACATCTTTAATTTTATGACAAAAGCTTCTGAATTATAACTTGACATTTCTTCAATTAAGAATATGTAACAATATAAATAATGCCTTTTATACCCACTTCCTCCAAAAGAATCCAATACTCAAACTTTAAAATAGATCAACAAAATCAGTTAGAACATGACTCATGAAACAGTAAATCCAAAATGTGTACATAAATGGGTTTACAGTTTAGCTAGATGCAACTTGCGAACAGTGTAAAATATACAGTTTCTTGCCAGTAACCGATACATAAACCCACAGAACCTTTTAAGCTGCTTGACTCACTAAACTGTAACAATCGAGGGCTTTTCCTGGAAGATGACAAGACTCACAGTCATGTACAGTTCCTAACAATCCACTTAAACAGCAGTTCAACTAAATCACATATTCAAATTAAAAGGCTCACATAAAATATGTAACATTTCTGAGGTACACTGCAACTTCACAAATATTTCAACCAGAAAAGAAGTTGTTTATCTTAATTTTAATCACTTCACTGCACAGTTTAACATTTTTTATTAATTTTTATTTGCTGATTTGATGCTCCGTACTCGTGCTTTCATGGAAGTACAATTTGCTTAATTTGTGAAAACTGCTAATTGCATATTTCCAGACATCAATAAATATTATTTTAAAATGTGAAATAGTTAACAGAAGAGAATTCAATATGTTTAATGTCAACTCAATTTATAAGATGTGTATTCAAATATGAATAATGACAATTTAAAGAGGATTAAGTTATGGAAAAAGCAACTCTTACACGTTTTACAGTGGTATGGCACTGGGGTTGTTTCTGATCTGCAATGGCGGAATGTCTACTTTATGTTTGTTAGTTTAATATTTTTTCAGCCCTCACAACGCCAGCTGAGCCACTAACCTACACAGCTCATATAGCTGAAAGGGAACCATAAGACAGTCACAATCTAAAACTGCCCAATAGGAGACACAACAAAAAATTAGCAATTAATCACTGGCCATAATAGAGCCCCAAATGAGATTTAAACTCGTATGTGATTAATTGACCTGTTTAGCTCCCAAATTACACTGTTCATAATTTGAAATTCCATTTTGTAACACTGTCTGCTAACCAGTGAACAAGGATGCAGCAAACATCTTAAAAAAACACATTTTGGACAAATCAAACAATGCAGTGCCTTCATTACTGATACATTGTACCATCCCCATTAAACATACGTAACTTATATTATGTACATCAATAGTCAGCTCATTAAACATTCAAACCAATGCTGCTAATAATCATAAAACTGCATAACTGTGGGAGCAAAATGTTACACTAATAGTTACATATCATTTCTCACATGGAAAACAATTGTTCAATGTAACTGCAAAAAAACACCGTGGACATGATCCAGTGTAAAGCAACATCTTCGAACAGAATTGGAACTATATTGAAGGGCTGCTTCAAGCAAACAACTGTGCTCATGAAACCACTTTATTAACAACATTTAATATTGCTGAAGAAAATTATTTTAATCTTCTGTCACTGAATAATGACCAACCCCAAAAATTTTGTTTCAGAGAAGTGTTATTCCTACTCTTTCGACTCTCTTTATTAGAACTGAACCCCTACTTGGTAAAAAAAAACAGCATCAAATTGATTGCAAACCTACTAAATCGATACTATTCGGTTATATTTTAGCCATTATGCAGCTGTACTGATACCATTAGTTCTTACAATTCAGAAGATCAAGATTTTGTGGTGATCTGAATTGTGACATGGTGCACTATTTGGGAAAGGGAAAAAGAGTTATGCTTCCTGCCTTGTACAGTCCCTATGAGCCAACAAGTAGATTGTACAAGCCCACAGTCTGACATCATTCAACAAATAATAGTGTAGAAGTAGAAAGCTGGTGAAAAGGGGATGAAATAATATTTAAAATATTAAACCAAAAAGGGTACGGAAATGATCAGTGTCCATTATAATGCATTTTACTTACAACACAATGTGAGACCAACAAAATATGCAAGTGAGACAGCTACCTTCAATTGAGCTAAGTGTCAAGGAATGGTGGGGGGGGGGGGGGGGGGGGGGGGAGGGTTTGTCAATTTTCTACTAATTTAAGATTTGTTGTTTGAACGCATAAGTTATTTAGTGTCATGCATTCCAATGTAAGTGGAATACAGGGTCATCACAACCTACTTCAATGGCATTCCTTGTCTGCTCCTGCATGGAGAACGATTTGACGTTTGTAGTCCAATTTTGGCTCCCACCTACCCAATGAAAATCCATGTTCATCGAGCGGCAGGACGGGAAACTAACAATTAACAATGATTAACAACTATTTGAGCTATGTCAGCCATCCAATCTCATCTGATATTAAACTATTAATTTCTTTGGATTAAATGCTAACTGAACACAGTTCATCCTTGTAACTAAATATATGTTGACATCCTCAGAATAGGATTTGTTCACAAATCAGCCCAAGTTTGCTGTTTACCTCATAAAAAAAAACAAGAGCTTGGAAATCCAGATTATTAGAAATATTTTGAATATGGGAGCAGAAAGGTGGCACAGTAGCGCAGTGCTGAGCACTGCTGCCTCATGGCGCTGAGGACCAGGTTCAATCCTGACCCCGGGTCACTGTCTGTGTGGAATTTGCACATTCTCCTCATGTCTGCATGGGTCTCACCCTCACAACCCAAAGGTATGCAGGGGAGGTGGATTGGCCATGCTAAATTTCCCCTTAATTGGAAATTTAAAAAAAAATATGGGAGCTGGAGTGGCTCAGTGGATGGCTCTGAGCTGGAAGGCCCCAAGTTCACGTCCCACTTCAGAACTTGTTGGCTATGAGAGGTCAGTAGTTTGGGGCAAGCCAGAGTCTATCGGTCCCCAGCCTGGATTTTTGGGGTGGGGTTGGCAGCAGGAAGAACATCTGGCCATAAAACCACCTGCTAAATCCAAAATAAATGGTGGTTGATATGAAGGTGAAGAACCATGATTGTGGCGACCCTCTGCAAAACATGGGGGGAAAGTCATAGAGAAAGGAAAGGGAGCAAACAAACGTAGCAAGTGAATATTAAATCTTCCATAATGATCGAGTTATTTCCTTGCACAAAGGTAAGAGTTGAAGGTGAAGCAAAAGGTTTTTAATGTGAAAATTAACATTTTCTGGGGTTTTGCGGTTACTGGGTTAATTCTAATCAGATATTCTGAGCTGGGAGTCCCATGGTTGCTTTTTGTTCAAATCTATCACAATGTATGTAAGCATGTGCTTATCCAAAAGTCTAGTACAGATGATTTAGAACAGTTTCTAAGCAGAGAACATTTCTGGTCAACAATGAATCATGGGAAATGCTTAGGAGATTCTGCCATCATTTGCCACCAGAATGGATATATTTTTAAGAAGCACATATTTTCATCTGTAATACTTACAAAGCAAATGGAAATAGCAGTTAAGATAAGGGAATTTTCATTATGCTGAGGTTGACAAAATGGAGAGTCTGGTGTGTATAGGTTATAAAGAGCAACGTATGGAGGTGAGTGACCTACAACAGAAAAAGTTTCTGCAACTTTATCTTTCGGTTCAGAAAACACCCAGTCGGAAATTTAAACTACATGACTATTTGAATGGAATGTCACAACACAGTGTGACATAATTTATGTGGCATTTCTGCATATAGTCAAAAAATAATTTTTAATCAGTCACTATTAATGTTGTTGAGATAAATTTATTTGGAGGGCAAACAAGTTGCCTGTGCAAAGTTTCTTGCGACATTCTTTCAAATATCAACCTTCCTCAGAAGTTTGAGGCACCAGGAGAACAAAGTAAATCAAGGGAAATTATGACTTTGGGTTTATATTTTCAGTCTCCCTTTTCCTACGCAAAGCTGTGAAATCAAGTTTCTAAAATAACAATATTGTTCCAGGAACACCCGAGAAAGAGAATAACTTAAATGCATGGCAGACTAGATCTGTTTTTCCTTCCAAGTAAAGTATCTCAATACACTGCACAGTGTTCCAGTTGGGAGCTGATAAAACAGAGAAACATTGAAATCGAGACAAAAATTCGCAATCTTCCGTGTGGAGCTGAGATTGGAAATACTTGAGTGACCAAACCAACTTAAATCAGTCCATTTGTATATTTTACAGCACTATTAAATTGTTTCCCCCCCCCCCCCGCAATTCCACATGATATTTAGTCAAATTTAATAGCTAATGAAGTACATTTAAATGATCAGTCTTTTAAAATTAAAGTTAGTTTTTCAATGTACTACCAAACGTCATTTTGACTAAATAAAATCAGCCACATATATAGGAATTGGTATTCTTAAGACAGAATTTATCTGTTTTCATTAACGCCGACTTCATTAGAACAGTTATGTAAAAAGTATACAGATTCTGGTTCTAGTATTTTTTGCATACCTGTTTTGAGCAGAGTTTGCTGCAGCCTGCATCACTGCAGCAGCAGCCTCCTGTGCCTTGCGATTTACGGTTGCCATCGGTGGACCCATCCCTGCGCCAACCTGCTGTGACATGTTTGGAGAGTTTGGGGTCATGTTACCCATGTTGCCAGAGTACGGCCAGTTCGACATCCCTGATGATGGCATCCTCCCCACTGTCATGTTACTGCAAGGCTGAGCTGGACCCTGACCATGCATCTGGTTGCTCACATTCATACTCATGCTGTTACCAATGCCTGGACCTGGACCACTGTAGTTGGTGTTCGGAACGGCACCATAATTTGGCGGTCTGGCATAATTACCTAAAACAAAAAAAAATTGAAACAAGTTGTTCTCGTTCCAGCCTGTTATGAAGTGTCTCTATGCTTGAAAAAACGGAGATGTATAACTGATCTCCATTTAAATCAGCTTTGACTCCTTTACAACCTTTCTTTACATTACAATCAACTGACGTGACAACTATTAATGTGTTGGGCAACTGAGACTTCGAAGCAGAATAAAGACTTTAAATCTTGAAACAATACTTGAAATATTAGAGCTTTAAAGCTGCAGATACTTAACCACTTAATTATTAATTTCAAATTACTACTTTTCTTTAAAGGAGGCACTTAAAGAACACATTTATAGGAAGAAATTCCAAAAGTGCAAGATCTCTCAAGTGAAGAAAATTTGTTAAATCTCTGTGAAGTGAACTAAAATGCTTTGCGACTAATTTTCAGTCACAAAGGCGAACTCTACTTGCATGCTACATTGAGAGCTTCCATTGGCAGAAACCGAGTACTTACCACAAAACCTGCAACAACTTCACTGTTAGCAGGTTAATGAAAATGTTATTGTCTAA
Organism: Scyliorhinus canicula; assembly: GCF_902713615.1. Taxonomy (NCBI): domain Eukaryota; kingdom Metazoa; phylum Chordata; class Chondrichthyes; order Carcharhiniformes; family Scyliorhinidae; genus Scyliorhinus; species Scyliorhinus canicula. The sequence continues at coordinate 222,518,513 of NC_052146.1, forward strand.
TCGGATAATTTGTATTTGCATGTCTAATCAAATATCCAAAATGAAATCCAGATTCCCTAACTCGGAAATCTAGAGCATGGGGTCAAAATCTCAGAATAGAAGTAGACCATTTAAGACTGAGATGAGGAGCAATTTCGTTTCACAAACGGTTGTGCATTTTTGGAATTTTCCATTCCCAAAAGCTGTGGAAGCTTCGATGTTGAGTATATTCAAGATAAAGGTTGATAATTTTTTAGGTACAAAGGGAATTAAGGGATATGAGGATAGTGCAGGAAGGGAAACTGAGATAGAAAATCAGCCATAATCTTGTTGAATGGTGGGGCAACTTTGTAAACCCAAATGGCCTACTCCAACAGCTATTTATATAATGATTTTTTAAAATATGACTGGGATGTTTCTCTACCAACAGGTTAAAATATGGACATTGACTTAAAAAATACCCAGAAATCTGATGCATTTTGACGTTTGGTTCGTTCCTGCCAAAATTGGTGTCCAGACTGAAAACCAAAAATCTTTCTTGCCAGTACTAATTAATATATTAAATTAATGTCAAATGCTATGTTTATCATCAGGAGACAACAACCTGTATCATACAAAACATTTCACCTTGCAGAAATGTTTACACATCAGGATTTGTTATGGATATAGATTGGACACCAATATGCTGGGTTCATTAGTTGGGGGTGGGGTGGACGGAACTCAAATTAAACTTGAACAGTTACTGAGATATGGCAGAAGCTTAAGCACTTATTAGGAGCTAAAATCACAGCATCTGACTTCAGCATAAAAGTTAATCAAACTGAAAAGCTGGTGAAAAATTATACAAAAATGAGCACATAAATTGCAACAAATTTCAATAATTTAATCGTAGCATTTTTCCCCAATCCCTGGTTAGACACAATGGGGAAGAAACTTGCTTGGCTATCTCTGCCTCTTGCCTGGTGTCCTATCTGCCCCTGAGGAATATACTTAAGTCTGCGATGCTGCAGAAACAAATTTCATCCCTAATGAGTAATGGTGATTTATTCTGCTTGGGCAGTTTAGTATAAGCAAAGATTACTTAACCACCACAATGCTCGTCTTCAACACAATGCCCTTGAATGTGTGTAAAAACGCTACCTGCCTCTGGCATTAAGGCACTATTGTATTTACCTCTATTAATAATAAATGAATATTAAATACGCCTTGATAAATACTTCAGATGTTGTAATTTTTCCAGATTGCTTGTAAACCTGCAGAGCCTTTCCATTACAGGTAGCTCTATCTCTTAAGATTTTTACCTATACGATTGTCTAGCTACAAAATAAATACAAGATAATCTCTTGCATCACCTTGAGTGAAAATTGGATTATTCATAAACTTTACAAGTTTGTCAACCCTCTGTCAAGTAATTGCCTGTGCAGTATTTTAAGAGATCTTCCCACACATACTGTCACAGTTAAGAGGAGCACCTCCCGAATATCTTCAGGTTAATGGTATCACACGTAAAAAGTAGAAAAAGAACACTGCAATATGTAATATGTTTAACAAAGAAAGAAACAACTTTTAAGAACATTATTGATCCTCCGTCAGTTGGCATATTGCTGGGAAATTCTGGGCACTACATTTCACGAAAGACATAAAGGCTTTAAAAAGTAACAGAGGAGATTACCAGGGAAGGAGGGACTTTAATTATGGCAAGGGGGGTGCTAAAGTTAGGATTATTCTCCATTAAACAGAAATGGTTACAACATGACTCAATACATTACAGAGTTTTCCGATGATAAGTTTTAATCGATTAGGTAAATAAATCTATTCCCATCTGGTGCATGGGTCAATAGCCAAAGCCATTAACAATCATTCAGAGTTGTTGGAGTCTGGAATGTTCTGGTTGAAAAGAAGATAGAAGCAGATACCATAAATAATTTCAACGGTAGCTGGACAGATAGTCCAATATGAAATACTTAGAGGATTATGGCTAAAAAGTGGTGATATGGGGCGTAGAATGACTGCTCGAAGAGCTAACAGAATGGATGAAGGGCTGAATGACTGCCTGTGCTGCAAGTTTTCTATGAGTTTGTGATTATATAAACTTGCATACATATATGGAGGAGCTTATACGGTCTGCACATTTGGGTACAAAATATCTCAGTAAGATAAACATTTCTGTATAATAGGATGCTTAGGCTGAGCATCCAGGATAGGGCTTAGACTACAAAGAGTAAACAGGTCATTGTAATTTCACATGATGTTCTAATAACTTTAAAAATAATAATAATACTCGCTTATTGTCACAAGTAGGCTTTAATGAAGTTACTGTGAAAAGCTCCTAGTCGCCACATTCTGGCACCTGTTCGGGGAGGCCGGTATGGGAATTGAACCCACGCTGCTGCCTCGTTCTGTGTTACAAGCCAGCTGTTTAGCCCACTGTGCTAAACCAGACCTATAGGGGTTAAAAAATAAGATAGCTAATTTTCTAGTGCTGAAAGTAATAAACATTATTTCTTCTTTGGGTTTCCCACTATACCGCACTCAACTTTAAAGCAGCTCATTGTCATATATAGCAGTTTCCCTTCATCTCATTGTTTTAATGCTTACTACCAGAACAATTGAAGGATGCCATCTGAAATGTACAACAGTTTATCTGCACGAACATCAAAGTTCCTTAATTACTACAACCAGTGGAGCTTAATCTTAAGTCTTTTCAGAGATTCTAGAATTTACTGTGCTGAAGGAGGCCATTCGGCCCATCGAGTCTGCACCAGCCCATGGAAAGAGCACTCTACTTAAGCCCACGCCTCCACCCTATCCCCATAATCCAACCTAACCTTTTTGGACACTAAGGGGCAATTTAGCATGGCCAATCCACCTAATCTGCACATTTTGGACTGTGGGAGGCACCCGGATGTGACCCACGTAGACACGGGGAGAACGAGCAAACTCCTCAAGGACAGTCACCCGAGGCAGGAATTGAACCTAGGACCCTGGAGCTGTGAGACAGCAATGCCCTAACCCTAACCACTGTGCCACCATGCTGCCCTTCAATAATTGTATAAACCTCCAGTTTACTCAGGTAATGGCTATTTTGTGCACATTTGCATTTGAAGAGAAGTTGATATTATTTGTATCACCATAAAAACACTTCTTACAGACTGTAGCTTCAAATAAAAATGGATGTATGTTAGATTAGAGCAAAGTAAAATGCAAGCTTCAAATGGCTGAATTACCACAAAGATTAAAATGGAAAGTATTTCATTGGGGTGAACCAGAGTTATCTATTAAATTCCTAGATGCTCTATACAATTAATAACCGTGGAATCGCTCTCCATGATAATTTTCCCACAGCATGCCTTTTCTAAATGTGCAGTGTTTTAATATTCTGAACTAAGTGTGTGGAACTATTACATTATTCCATAAATCTTTACAGGCTATACCCAACTAAATTAAATATTTTGACAAGTTATATTTAATCCCGGTTGATGGCAGCTTGCACAAAGCAGAAAAGGCAACATTCTTTGAAGTTGCAACATTTTAGTTGTGGATTCATTTACTTTACATAAGAAGTGCCTTTTAAGACTTCAATAGCATATTAGTTGCAGCAGTAAAAATGTGATGCCCCGATGGCTTAATGAATAAAGGCACTGCCGGTGTAGTGCTAAGCTATACATACCAGAAGACACCCTTTTTTGATTCTCTGATCTATGTTGGCTACATGACCTCAGCTGGGACAAGAGTTGGGAAACAAGATTTGTCCTCAGCAGGAAAAAAGATTCACCAGGGCTCCAAGTCTTGATTGCTATTCAGTGATCCCCGCTGGAAAGCACAGGAAAGTAGACGTTGGTGAATGAAGGATTTGCCTTGGCTCTGATGCTCTCCCTGGGTAACTAGCCTGTTGACACTCAACATTCAGGCGTTCACAAAAAGATAGAAATACTGGAGGTTTGCTGGCAATTATAGAAACGTATGACAGCATGAACCAGCATCTCCACCAAGAAGAGAGAAAACAAGGGAAATAATTGGAACAAGATTACTACATATCTTTGTGGACATGTAGTGCATGATTTGGGACACTCGTATCTATAATATTCTGGCCTGGCCCTAGAATCAACTGACCTCAACAGGAGTCTAACCTACTTACAGTTTTTGAATTACGGGGGACTAATCAGCAAGCAGTTCTGACTATAATCTATTAACTTCTATTTAAAGATAGTGATACCCCAACATTCAGACCATGCTCATATATGGAGAATCCCTTTTTGAAAGCAAGGAAACAACTTGCTTTAATAATATAAAATAATATGGTGTCTTTTTATTCTTTGTATTGTCCCAAAGCACTTCACAACCAACTGATTACTTTTCAAGTGTAATCTATGTTCCTTTGGCAAATGTAGAGACCAATTCTCATACAGCAACTGAATGAATGAAGATCTGATTTGGTGGCACTGTTAGGAGGGGGAGGGGGTGGCAGAGTGGTATACAACAGTTGCTAAGCAAAAACAATCTTTTATGCCCAATTTAACAGGTGGATGGAGCCTCAATTTAAATCCTCATCCAAAATATGCACCACTGACAATGCAGCATTCTCAGTATTGTACTGAATCGTCAGCCTAGAGCACATATAGTCCTACACTGAAGTTAGGAACATTCATAGAATGGCATCTCAATATAAGTCATGAATTTTGGGAGAGAAGAGAAAGAAGAATTTTTTTCTTTCACTCAGTGATTCCTTGCACTTCAAAATGGGTGCAGGTTTTCATTGTAGTTTGCATTATCTAGCGTGGCAACTACAGATTACATGGTGGAAAGTGCACGGTTTCTTTGGATTTTTTTTAACAGCAAGGACTGTTTTAGTTCGATTGAAGACACAAACAGTTGGAATATCTATGATTATTGCAGGCAGTCACATACTGGTAAAACTGGAAATAGTTTTCAGTTGTTTACAATATGGTAAGAATACTATAACAATTCTTAAAACTAGATACAAGTAACATGAAGAAACTGCACTCCAAGAAAGTGGTGTATAATTAATTGTACTTTCACCTTGGGTAGATTTGGAACCTCGGAGCGGGTGGCAGGATCTGGGAAACTTCTAGTTCGTCCCTCTCACCTTGGGGAAAATGCCCACAAGGAAGGAATTTTCATTATGCTGGGTAAGTGGGGGGAGAAGGCAGGGCAGCAGTCCAGCCAGCCGACCTGGGAAAAAGTTTGTGTCAGAAGCGGTGCAGTGGAACTCTGCCCTAGTTATAATAAAAACAGAAAGTCCTCCAACCCTCACTCGTCACACACACCCACACTCCATCCATGCCACCTTGTGTCCCACCACACCCCCATGGCTCCTCACGTCCCTAAGCCAAGGAAAAGATTAGTAAAAACAAACGTGGGTCCAAAACAAGCAAAGTTTATAAGGAGGAGCAAGGTAAAGGCAGAGAAAATGAACAAATGCCTTGTGTCTATATTCAAGGAGGAAAATGCTAAAAAATCTCCCAGAAATGATGGAGAATCAAGGGACTAGTGCAAATGAGGAAATACAAGATATTAATATTAATTTAAAAAAGTTAAATTGATGGGACTTAGAATGGGTAAATCCCCTCGACCTGATGATCCGGAGTGCTGAAAGAGGTGGCTACAGAGATTTCCTCACCTGAGGAAGGAGCAGTGCTCCGAAAGCCAGTGATTCGAAACAAATCTGTTGGATTTTAACCTGGTGTTGTAAGACTTCTTACTGTGCAGAGATAATGGATGCATTGGCGGACATCTTTCAAAATTCTATCAACTCTGGAATAGTTCTTGTAGGTTGGAAGGTGACGAATGTACCACTTGTGAAAGGAGAAAGCGTGAAAGGAAAGAACTGAAGACCTGTTAGCCTGATGTCAGTAGTAGGAAAAACGCTACATCTATAATAAAGGATGCGATAACAAGAGACTTAAAAAAATTGGGATAGGATTACACAGATGACATGGATTCATGACAAACTGTCGGAGTTTTCTGAGGGTGTAACCAGCAGAACAGATAAGGGAGAACCGGTGAATGTGGTATATTTAGATTTTCAAAAAGCTTTTGATACGTTTCCTTGCAAGACGTTAGTAAACAAAATCAGAGAACATGGGATTCAGGAGAACATACTAGCTTGGATGAGAATTGGTTAACGGATAGAAAACAGAGAGTAGGAATAAATGGGTTATTTTCAGGTTGGCAGGCTGTGAGTTGTGCTTGGGCCCCAACTATTCACAATCGATATCAATGATTTGGATGTGGGGATTAAATATAATATTTCCAAGTTTGCAGATGACACTAAACTAGGTGGAAGTGTGAGTTGTGAGGAGGATGCAAAGACACTTCAGATTTGGAAAGGCTAAATGAATGGGCAAATATTTGGCAGATAGAATACAATGCGGAGAAATGTGAAGTTATCCACTACGGAAGGGAAAGCAGAAATACAGAGTATTTCTTAAATGATGATAGGCTGGGAATTGTTGAAGTTCAAAGGGACTCGTGTCCTAATTCATAAGTCACTGAAAGGTAACATGCAGGTACAGCAAACAATTAAGGTATTGGTAGGCAAATGGCATGTGAGCCTTTATTACAGGAGGATTTGAGATTAAGAATAAAGATGTCTTACTGCAGTTATATAGTCCCTTGATGACACCATACCTGGAGCATTTTGTGCAATTTTGGTCTCCTTACTGAAGGAAAGATATACTTCCCATAGAGGGAGTGCAACGAATGTTCACTAAATTAATTCCTGGGATGGAGAGATTGTCCTGTGAGGAAAGAGTAAATAGATTGGGCCTTCATTCTGCAGAGCTTAGAAAAATGAGATGTGACCTCATTCAAACATACAAAATTCTAACAGGGCTTGACAGGGTGTTTCTCCTGGTGGGGTGTCTAGAATTAGGAGAGACAGTCTCAGATTAAGAGGCAGGCCATTGCCAGGCCAACATCACCTGCAAGTGCTTGAAACCTCAAGTATAAATAAACATTGTGAAATTGATAGCATCGAGTCAGATATGTCAATGAACCCTGGGGCTCAGGTGTTTTAGTACTCTAATGGATCTCTGGGCTCTCAGCTAAGAATTCATAATGTGGCCATGACTCTTTGAAAACTGGCCTGACTCCATTAAAATTGTGAAGGACGAGGGCATACTTATCCCCATAATGGAGCCAGCCCGGTCGGTAGTGCAAGGCTTGGTCTCACGACTTGAACCTGCCTGCACTCCTAGAAATTGAAAACTTGGGAACGGGGTTCACCAATCTTGGAATCGGGACCTATATGCCATTTTTAAAGGACTCCCAAGTCATCTTAACTTGGCAAAAATCCAGCCCATTGCTTTAATTGGTTCATAATTTGTTGGCATAAAACCTGATGAGTAGCAGATGGTTAAGTGATTAAACTAAATCAATTGAACAGATGCCTGACCAACACAGGTCAACTTGACACACAGAACACTCAATTTTCTCTCAATGCATTCAGAAAAGCTTCTATAGTAAAGAGCTTCTTGCAGGAAAATCAGCTTTGAAGGCTATCAGGAACTGAAGGGGAGGCTCCCTTTTTTTGCTCATCACAAACAGGACTGAGTAATATTTAATAAGAGTGAACAGTAAAAGGCACTTAACTATGGACTTTGGATTTAACAAAAGGCAACATTTAGGTTATACCATATTTAAAGAGATTCTGATGCTTATAAATCAAGATAAATATCATTCAGATCCCTGCAGCATGTAATCAATTTTTAGTACACAATAGTTAGTTTTAAAAATAACGGTTCCAAGCACAAGAGTGGCTCATTGACTTAATGTACTGCCCCTCTGGGACACAAATTCAAACCAACCCTAGACATCAAGTTGACAATTAATCTCTCTCTTCTCTATCTATAAAGTTACTTTTATATTGCCACTATTTTAGTTTAAACTGCTAGATGTAAATAGTTTGTCCCAGAGGCAACTACTGGAGCCACTAAAGACAAAGAGCACAGAGAAACAAACTTTATAGATATGCAAATTGACTGACTCAGACCATTTCCTAAATTCCACTGACGCTGTCATTTGCATTGCCACTTGCAACTGATTTAATCATTGGAAGGTAGAATAAGTAATTGAGTTACAATAGTACAGGAGGCCATTGGCCCACCTGGAGAGCCATCTAATTAGTTTAATTTCTTCCTTCTATCCGTGTAGCCCTGTAAGTTTATTTCCCTCAAATGCTCATCCAGTTTACTTTTGAAACCACTGATCGTCCATCACCCTTATAGGAGGCAAATTCCAGACTACCACCACTCACTGTGCAAACAGGTTCTTCTTCACATCTTCCCTGTATCTCTTTGTCAAAATTCTTAAGTCATTATACTATCTGCTAACAGGAATAGCTTTTCTTTATCTCCCTTATCTAAACCAACAACAATCTTGAACATCTCTTTCAGGTCTCCCCTTAACCTCCTTTCCTTCAAAGAGAACAATCCAGCTTCTTCAAACTAATCTTGTAGCTAAAATCCCTTATACCTGGAACCATTCTGGTAAATCTCCTCTCCACTTTCGCAGGGATCCTCACATCCTTCTAATGTTGTGATCAGAATTGTTTCAATACTCTAGTTGTGGTTTTACCAGACTGTTCTATATGTTCAGTATAACTTCCCTCCTTTTGTCCTCAATACCTTCATTTATGAAGCCCAGGATCCATAATACTTTGCTAATTACTCTCTCAATATAGCCTGCCTCCTTCAATGATCTATGTACGTGACCCCCATGTCCCCCATCCCTGTGCACTCTTTAGAGCTATGCCATTGGGCTGATTTTTCACTTTGTGTTTGGAAACAAGAGGTGGAATTCTGTGGGGTTTTTGGGGATCATGCAACCAATTCTGACAGGGACTAGCCCTAACCCTAATTGACACGGAAGCAAGTTACCTCTCGAAGCACGTGGGCCAATCAAAGGCCTTCCTGATTTAGAGGTGCAACAAGCTGCAAAGAATGGAAAGTAACAGAGAGCACTTCAACATAAAGCACCTATTTCAAAAATTCAAATAAAAAATAGAAAAAATAGATCACCACTGTTTGGCAGAGGAAATCGCTTTAACAGTAAGTCATTGGTCGCATACACATGTAGGGCTGCTAGGCCTACCTAGAGAGCTGGCATGCCAGCCTGACCATATGTACCTGCCTCCAGGCTGTTGAACTGTCACCCGTAATGTCAGAAAACTGGAGGTTAACCAGTTGGCCTCCATTACCAACCCTTAACAAGGGTCTTAGTGAGCCTAATTGGCTGCTGTACCGAGGCATGAAGTCCTGCTGGCACCAACCCGCCTTGACCAAAATGGTCATACCAGAAATGGGTTTGGGTAACTGGCACCCTGGTCTGAGCTGGTACCTTTGGGCTCCATTTGTCTCCGTTTATAACCTCGGCTCAGCATGAGACTTTTGGCCATTTAGTCCACATTATCTTTCCCTATCCCTTCTGCCAAAATGCATCATTTCACACTTCTCTGCATTGAATTCCATGTGCCACTTGTCTGCCCATCCTGCCACATCCTAATTATGCTCTGTTGCAGTCAATTGGTATCATCCAGTTTGCCATCCACAAATTTTGAAATATTACTTTGTATTCTAATATCCAAGTCATTTTATATTTATTTTTAAAAAGTAGTCCAAGAGGAACTCCAGTGTTTACCACACTCCAACCTGAAAAACAACATTTACCACAACCTGTTGTTTCCTGTCTATAAACCAAAAGGTTTATCCTAGATAACACTGACACTTCTAATCCAAGAGCCAAGGGCAGGGGAATAAGGTCAGTTTTTTTTTGCGGAGCAGGCACGAACTAATAAGAACATAAGAACTAGGAGCAGGAGTAGGCAATTCAGCTCTCGGGCGCGCTCTGCCATTCAATATCATGGCTGATCTCCTCTTGGCCTCAACTCCACTTTCCTGCCCGTTCTCCATAACCCTTCAACCCATTACAAATTTAAACTGTACATAGCTCCTCCTTAAATTTACTCAACGCCCAGCATCCACCGCACTCTCGCGTAATGAATTCCAGATTCATAACCCTTTGAAAGACTCTCTGGGCAGAATAACCTCCTGCTGTGGCATAAGTGATTCCATGGGAATATCCATGCATTCTTTTCATCAACCATCTCTGTTAATTCACCAAAAGTTCAATTATATTAGTCAACACAATCTACTTTTTACAAGTCTGTGCTGGCTCTCCTTAATTAACTCAAATCTTATCAAGTGCCTGTTAATTCTTTTGTTAACCATTAAGATGTTAAACTGACCACCTGCAGTTTCTAGGAATATCTTTACACATTTTTGAACAAGGGTGTTACAGTTGCCACTTTCTAATCTTCTGACTCCTCCCCCATATCTAGGGAAGTTTGGAAGATTAAGGCAAGCACTTCCAGTATTTCCACTCCATTCAAATCTGGGATGCAAACCATCCAGACTAGGCGACTTATCCACTCGAAGAATCATTACATTCTGCTTATCATTTTCACTCCATCTATCACTTCTACTGATAATTTGTCAGCATCCTCTTCCTTTGTAAACACAAATACAAAGTACACATTGTGTATTCTAGCCTTGCCCTGTCCTTCTAAACATATATTATCTTCTTTGTCTTTAATAGGTCCCAGCCCACCTCTTACTATTTGCATGCTGGTAGAAGATTTTAAGTTCTCTTTTACGTGAACTGCCATTTTATTTTCATATTCTCTCTTTGCTAGTCTTATTTTTTTCACTTCCTCTGTCAATTTACTGTATTTGCCTGGTTCTTGATTGAAGAATTCAGCTGACATGCATCATATATTCTTTTTCTTTTGTTTCATCTTATTCTCCATCTCCCTTGTCATCAAAATAATCCTGCCTTTCGTTCCTCTACCTTTCCCTCTTGTTGGAATGTACCTAGCTTGGATCAAAAACTTCTCCTTCTTAAATAAAAATCTCCAGTTTTTCCTGTCCGTCTTTGGTTCAATTTTACCTTAGCTAGATTCCCTGATATCCCATTGAGGTTAGTCATCTTCCAATTTAGAAATTCTATTTTTGATTGTTCCTTACTCTTACTGATGTAAACCTTATGATACAGCGATTACTCTTACCCAAATGTTCCCCCAACGCCATTTGATCCATTCACCAGCACCAGATCCAGCAACGCCTCTTTCCTGGTTGGATTAGGTACATACTGGTCAAGGATGATTTCCTGAAAACATTTCAGACATTCTTGCTCCTCCTTTCCTCTATTATAACAATCAATATTTGGGTAATTAAAGTTACCCATTATTACCGCACTATTGTTCTTACACGTCTTTGTAATTTTCCTCTACATTTTGCTCCTCTATCTCTCACTACCATTAGTAGGCCTAAAGAAAACATCCTTTTTTATACCTTTTTTGCTTCTCAACTCTAACCAAATGGATTCTGTCCATGCCCTCTCAAGGGCATCCCGAATCAGTACTGCCATTTCTCATCCCTTTTCTCCTTTCCTACCTTTCCTGAACACCTTGTATCTGTGAGTATTAAGTGCCAAGTCCTCACAATTTTTAAGCCATGTTTCTGCTACTGCTACAACAGCATACTTCCGCATTGCTATTTGTCCTTGCAGCTCACATTACTCACCATACTTTGTGCTTTAACATACATGTATTCTAAACCTATCTTTGTATTCCTTATAATCTTTCTTAGTCTGCTCCTATGTAATATTGGACAACTTCATTCTCAAGTACTATTGAACACTCATATTATTTTATGAACCTTATTCCTCAATTCTACTTCTCTAGACAGATGGCTCTTCTCCCTGCCAATTTAGTTTAAACTGTCAAAATGACATTAGTGAACCTCCACATGAGGACATTAATTCCAGAACTGCTGAGGTGCAACCCACCCTTTGTGAACTGGTGTCTCCCGTCCTGAACTGGCCCCATTGCCCAAGAATCCCCTCTCCTGAACAATGCCTCAAGCCACTCATTGATCCTCCCGATCTTTCCATTTCTACTCTTACTGGTGCATAGCGCAGGGAGTAATTTAGCAATTACTATCTTCAAGGCCATACGTAGAACCTCGATACCTGTTCTCTCTATGTTTTTGGTACAGTGTGTGTTGACAACCTGCATCCTCTCTGTGACATCCTTTACTTTGGCACCAGAGAACTCATGATGGCAGTTACAGAAATCCCCATTTATCTCCTAACTACGCATTAATTATGCATTAATGAGTGTATTTTTATGCTTTGTTGGTTCTCAGTGCGACATTCCTCACATGTTAGTGCCATGGTCTAGACTGCACTTTCAAGATGTTGTCACTCCTAGCAGTCTCCAGAGCCGAGAACCAGTTTAAAAGTGTCACATACCCCAAAGACTAATTCTGCCTCTTTCTAATCTTATCCAGTATCCTGAACTTTCTTGCCGATGTGTCAGCTGCCTCATAGACTCCTTGGTGACTCTAGCTGCCCCTGCCCCTCAAGCTCAGAAACCCTAAACTCAAGCTCAACCAGCCAGGACACTTCCTACACACATGGTCACCGAAGACACACGAAGTGACCTGAAGTTCCAACATGGCACAGGGATTTCAAGCAAATGGTCTCAGCCTTTCTGCTAGAAGTTCGAGGATCTTGTCAGGCGAATGAACTTTGGTTACATCCACAATCCTCAGCTTCCGACAGATTAATAAACTCAGTGGATAAAGGAAATCAATCGCCTTCGTGAAGCTTCTGTGATCTTACCAAAACCTTAAAAAGAATTTCTTTGCCAGCTCTTAGCTGACAAAAGCTCCACTGAGTCTTCACATTTTGTGATGTTTTGGCTATTAGTCCAGAGAAAGGATTTGCTTACAAAGTCTGTCACATTAAAGCGTTGTATTTTTTAAACAAGTCTGTTCCAAATGTGTGGTTTAAAAGTGGGTTCTGTTTTAAACTGGCTCTTTAATTTAAACTAAAATGGAATGGTGAAGAGAGTTGTATGATTTGCTATGAGTTTCGTCTGACAAACCTGTGGGTTTGGTTAAAATGGAGACCCGGGGCCCACGGTGCGTAACATTGAAATGTCCATCCCAGTTTAACAGCTGAAAACAAAGGTACAGGTTTTTGTTATTATAGACAATCGTCTCAGTGACTTTGAACAGAACAGAGAGAAAACGCTTTGGAAAGTTGGCCCATTGGTCAAAGAGAAGGAACCTGCTGCAATTTAAGGATTTGGAAGATTTGCCCAGGAGAAAGAATCACGTAAGTAGGCCTTACTGTAGAATGTCAGTTTGAGAATTTTCAGAGGACTGAAGGAGAGGGCCATTGATGGTCGCTGGACCCAGTAGAAGCTGGGAGTGGATGTGGACTGTCAGTGTGGCTTTTGGTTTGTTTGTTACAGAACAAGTCTAAAAGCTTTAAATCTCATTGTGCAGTTGGTCACTGGGAATTCAAATCTCATCTAAAATGATCGGTCTCCGGGGAGTCGAACTGTAATGGAAGGTGATTGAAATTGTATGATTTAGTATTTTATGTTGCTTCCTCAAAGAGTATAAACATTTTAAAAAATGTTAACCTGTCTCCACAATCAATAAACAGCTCAAACTATTGGGACAAGCCTGTTCCCACATGATTAGAAGAGATTGTATGGTATAGGCTTTCATCTTGAGAATGTAAACATAGGTCATTTTTAAAAAGAGTGACAGGGGCATGAGCAGTCTGCTGAACTTGTTTTAACAGAAATCTGCCAGGGCATATCTTTCTCAATCAGAATGAGAATTAAAAATTTTAATTAGGAAATTATTTGAAGTCAAGCAATTTGCAAGATATCATAGCATATTTTGTTATATTACATAAAGACAAATTGCACTGACTGACTTAAGCATATCCCATCACGATTGTTCCTCTGTTCTCACGCCATGTGGCGTCACGGTAGCACAGTGGTCAGCACTGCTGCCTCACAGCTCCAGGGTCCCAGGTTCAATTCCGACCTCGGGTGACTCTCCTTGTGGAGTTTGCACGTTCTCCCCGTGTCTGCGTGGGTTTCCTCTGGGGCAGTTTCCTCCCACAGTCTAAAAATTTGCAGGTTAGGTGGATTGGCCATGTTAAATTGCCCTTAGTGTCCAAAAAGGTTAGGCTGGGTTACGGAGATAGGGTGGAGGCATGGGCTTGGGTAGGGTGCTCTTTCCAAGGGCCGGTGCAGAAACGATGGGCTAAATGACCTCCTTCTGCATTGTAAATTTGATTCTATTGTGAAATAAAGTAACTTGCTTAATGCCTGATCATGCCTCATCAAATACTTGCTCAGTCTGTCTTAAAAACTCAAAAGATATGTGAAATACATGGACATCTGGTCCAGATCATGAGGGGATATAGTTGTTATGTCAATGGAGTACTGTCTATCATATAATTAGATATTGGAAGGTAAAGACACACCTCTAAACATAAAATGCTTAGGCTATTCAGTGGAGTAACTGGCACTTCTCTACCTGATAGAATTTACATAATGCAAGACCCTAAATTTGTAAGGAGTAACCAGAAATTCCTCCAGAAATATCAAGTCAATGTAGGGAGTTGGGTAGAAGATTTGTCTGCTTGTCTCCCCACCTGGGTGGAATTCAAACCAAGAAGTGGAATAGAGTGGAACTAATTTCTGTCCAAGTTTACGTACCCTTTAGATAATCCATCCCATTTAAACCTAACGTTTGATAGAAATTGTGCCCAAGGCTTCAATCCACCAATGTAGTAGACACTTGGAAACAGTTCACAGTTGCTGGTCTCCAAACTAAAACTAGCCTTAGCAACTCACATGACTTGTGTAAAGTGAGTCTGGGCAGTATCAACTCAGTCCTTAGCGATATACATACACTCATTGTGACTAGGAACAAATATGCTAGGAAGAATATGTACTAGCTCAGCTCTACATTATGCCAGCCAATCAAAAGCAGCTGCAAGTAATAGAATTTTTTTTTTGTTTTATTTTAAAAAAAATTTAGAGTAGCAATTAATTTTTTCCAATTAAGGGGCAATTTAGCGTGGTCAATCCACCTATCCTGCACATCGTTTGGGTTGTGGGGGCGAAACCCACGCAAACATGGGGAGAATGTGCAAACTCTACATGGAAAGTGACCCAGAACCGGGATCGAACCTGGGACCTCAGCGTCGTGAGGCAGCAGTGCTAACCCACCGCGCCGCCCTAGCAATAGAATTTATAATATGAAATTCTTCCCAGCTCTTAGATATATGCCAAAGAATGTGTATTTGCTCACTAGCTTCAATTTACTCCTAATATTTTAAAACTATTTTCTACAATGAAAAATTTAATTATCTAATAATTTGAATTCATCGTAAGGTAACAAAATTCAAATTTAGGGGCAAAAAAAAAATCAGATAATTTGAATTCAGCACCTTTGAGTTGAGAACAGTCGATAGCATACCTACCAGTCATTTATGCCAAACTTCGTCGGCTAAGGTCCAGTAATTTTTTGCTGTCTCTCTAACTACACAAGATTTATGTTATAATCTTAAAAGAACCTGGGTTAATGTTCCTGAAAATTTGGTTCTTTGACACTGCAATTTTCAGCAATGTGAAGTAGACACAATTGTCTGGTCACTGACTAGAAAATCCAACCCATAATGGCGAATTTTGCATTGGGTAGTCTAGTAATAGCAAAATAATATATTTGTTTCAAAATTATAGCTTCAAGTTAGTTCTTGTCTCCAGGTTGTTTGCCAAATTCTCTATTTCTTTTAATTCCTCCCCTCATGTGTATCTAATTTGCTTACTTTGGTCAATGGCTGTCCATCTTCCCTTTCTTTGTTCTACATTCTATTTTTAGCAATTGTTCAACTCCTCTCTTCTGTGTTTTTCTCCTTCAGAGTCTTACCTCCAATGTTTCCGTCGACGATCTTTACTACTTCGAGACCGACAGTGCCCCTGTCCTTTCCTTCTGCTCCATGAGTGCTGCCATTTCTTTTAACTGTCATGGCACAACCTGCTCCGGGAGAATCCACAGTAAACACAAGGGCCATGGCATTGTCTCCTTCACAACTCAGTTGCCAAACCATTAATCATTTTCTCCCACTCTTCTCTTGCTAGATTCAAATGGGTAAGGAGGCGAGGAGTCGGAAAATCCGGACTCAGTCTTTCCTTCTTTTCTCTTCTGTACTTGGCCCTCATTATTTTTGACTATCCTTTTTCAACCCCTCTCTATTTAACTCTGCTATACTTCACTCCTGGACTTCATACAGCATTCATTCTGCCCCCGTAGAGATAGGGGATTGAATGGGTCATTGAAACCCACACTTCTTAGCAACTGAGTGAATTTCATTAGGCGTGATTTAACTTCTAAAAAATGTCCCGTTTTGGGTGCATATAGTGGGGTCTTTTCTCAGCGCCTGCAGCGCCAAGAACGACCCTGCTATCAAATGGGACTCTTCTTTTTGGCCTCAGTCGAGATCGCCCCGCCATGAATGACCTCATTTCGTGCACGGATGAGCTGGTGAACTGGTCAGTTAAGTTCAGTTATTATTTGAATTTGCCTATCAAGTGTCTATGTTTTTTGTTTTGCAGAATTAGCAAACTGTCATCTTGAGAGTGGAGCTGTTTTGTACTGGCTTGTCTTATTTATCTAGAAGGAATCTTAAACATTCAAAACTTTAGATTTCACCAATGGCATATCCATGGGGTTGTTTACAATGTTTCGGAGGAGATATTGTTTTAATCAACCTGCCTGTTAGGGGGTCCTCAAGCACCCCCTATCACAAGGGCAGGGCACCCCCAGGCATGGGCAACCTGGTACCCTGGGTGGCCCTGCCAAGGTTCCCAGGTGGCAGTGTCAAGGTGTCAGACTTGCAGTGCCATGGTGCCTGCGTGGCAGGAGTGCTAGGGTACCACCTTGGTCAGAACCTGACCACCCAGGGGACACCTGATGGTCAGGGAGACCCTCCCAGATACCATTATATCTGGTCCACGTTTGTGTGGACTAGATACAGATTGTGACATCTCGCAAGATCTCATTAGATCTTGCAAGGCATTCCGAGCGTCACAAATCTCGCAAGAAGCCTCTCTCATCATTTAACGGCTTTATCGAATCACCAAGTCGGGTGTGACAAGGCCGTTTGATCGCAAACATTGTGTCCACAAGCAGAAGGTGGGTTAGAGACTACATCAGCCACGAATTAATTTGCACAGAATGTGGGAGAGACAAATTCTCATGCTGAAATCATCAAACAGAAATCACCACAGAACACTGAGCGGGATGTCAACGTTGGCTCCTCTGCCTTGGCATGCCATGGTAAGGCATTTCACAGATAATAATTTAAAATGTGCTAATGATACAGGTTGGAGGTAGTAGCAGGCTGTACATACTTAACTGGAATTCTAAGAAGGTGATCTTATGTGATCTCTAGGGTCAAATACCGAATTCCAGGCCTTAGATCTACTGTTAGGGTGTAATTAATCAGGACTTCCTAAGCCTTAAGAATACCCAATTATTTTCTTTTCCAATTAAGGGGCAATTTAGCGTGGCCAACCCACCTACCCTGCACATCTTTGGCTGTGGGGGTGAGACCCAAGCAGACACTGGGAAAATGTGCAAACTATACATGAACAGTGACCCTGGGCTGGGATCGAATCCATGTCCTCGGCGCCATTAGGCAGTAGTGCTAAACACTGTGCCACCATTGCACCCCAGGACTTCCTAAGCTGAGATCTACCTTCTCTCAGGGAAATTACTTCAAGTCCCTTCTGTCTTGGCAGTACAGAAAAATGCATGTAAAACAGTTTGAAGGCAAAGTGACTAAGACAATCGGCGTGATTTAACGGCCTTGTCACCTGGCGAGAATCCATGCAAGCCGGTTCAATCATAGGAGCAGCCTAAATCGCAAAGCAGATCAGGCGCAAAGTGGTTTGTGATTGAACCGGCTTTCTCCCATTCGAGAACTCGGCTAGGTGCGGCGAGAATCCATTAATCACCACTTAAAGGCCAACCTACATCTCATCAACAAGATGTTGTTGTATCCAATGGCCTCCTGGGATCGAACCGACTCGCCAGCGAGAGGTCCCGTGAGCGACGATTAATGCTGGCCCACACAAACGAGGACCAAACGGAACAGCACTTGAAGGGTCTCCCAGGCCATGGCGGCCCTTGGGTAGTCAGGGATAGGGCAAGGTGGCACAGGTTCTCCCCAACACCCAGAAACCTTGGCACCGCTCAGCTGGCACTATAGTACTGTCAAAGTGCTAGGGTGGCACTGCCAGGCTGGCAGGAGCACTGCTGGGATGTCAGGGCAGCAGTGCACGTGTGCCCAGGTGGCACTGCCATGGGTCAGGGCCTGAGGGGAGCGATGCTGGGGAAAGGTGGAATGAGGGGGATATTATGGAGGGTGGGGGCGAAGGGCGGGTATGGGGGGAGGCCTCCGGAAGGTTTGGGACGGGGGGGGGGGTGGTGAAGGGTGGAGGTCCGGGCAAGTGAGGGAGCCCTGGAAAGTGTGATGGGTGTGGGATGGCCTGACATGTGGGGGGGGGGGGGGGGGCATAGCGGGGTGTCTGCACTCGAGTGTGTGTGGGATATTGCCCATGTGTGTGGGCAGTGACATTGTTCATGGGTGGGTTGGGGGGGGGGGGGGGGGGGGGGGGTGAGAATATGAGGGACCCACAAGCTCACCTACAGATCGGACACCCTTTCAGAATGGCAGCCCGATCTCGGGGAACCGGTCTGGGAGGTTAGCTCAGCTCCCCAGTAATGAAAATAATAGGCGAGGAACTTGCAAGAGCCCAAAGAAATGACTCACCAAAGTTTGATAGTGGTCAGGAGTTTGCCAACGCAGCCATTGAGGAGCTCACGGGAAACGACGCTCGCTACAGCACTTAGAACGTGTCCCGTTAAATTGGGCCCAATGCCTTTCACAAACTCGGAACGTAACAGTCAATGAAGTACTTTTGAAGGGCAATCATTATTGTGATGTAGGAAAACACAGCAGTCAAATTTGCGCACAGCTAGGTGTCACAAATAGCAATAAGATAAACATCAACTAAGATACCAGGAGGATTCTCCAGCTCTTCTTCAAATAGTACCGAGGGATCTTTTATGTCTATCTAAGAGAGAGCTTTGGTTTAACGTTGGATCTCAAAGGTGACTCTTCTGACAATGCAGCACTCCCCAAGTAATACACTACTCAATGTGCTGGAATGGGACTTGAACACACAACCTTCTGATTCAAAGGCAACAGGGCTACCTCTGAGCCAAAGCTGACACTTAATTGACAAAATTTGGCATTAAATCAATTTATTTCTTTTTTTTTGGATTATATTTTGATAACCACCAAGAGGTATATTTATTTTCTTGTTGACCACATAACAGCACAGGAGATCACAGGTGATAACTTAATGTCATGGCAGCGGCATCCCTGCTTCAGCTCAGTACTCCTGGTTTTGGAAATATTGAGGCCCACTATAATCAGAGAATCATCCAGCTGAATCCATTCAGGTGGACGCAATCGAGACTCCAGGATGGTGTGTTGCCTCCCTGGTGCAAGGGTCAAGGATGTCTCGGAGCGGCTGCAGGACATTCTTGGGGGGGGGGGGGGCGACACATTCGTGGGGGGGGGGGGGGGTGAACAGCCAGCTGTCATGGTGCACATAGGCACCAACGATATAGATAAAAAACGGGATGAGGTCCTACAAGCTGAATTCAGGGAGTTAGGAGTTAAACTAAAAAGTAGGACCTCAAAGGTAGTAATCTCAGGATTGCTACCAGTGCCACGAGCTAGTCAGAGTAGGAATGTCAGGATAGATAGGATGAATGTGTGGCTCGAGAGATGGTGCAAGAGGGAGGTATTCAAATTCCTGGGGCATTGGGACCGGTTCTGGGGGAGGTGGGACCAGTACAAACCGGACGGTCTGCACCTGGGCAGGACTGGAACCGATGTCCTAGGGGGGGGTGTTTGCTAGAGCTGTTGGGGAGGGTTTAAACTAATGTGGCAGGGAGATGGGAACCGATGCAGGAAGTTGGAAGGTAGTAAAACAGAAGCAAAAGGAAGTAAGGGGGAAAGTGCAAGACAGAGAAGACATAGTCAAAAATCAAAAAAGGCGACAGTACAAGGTACAGTGACTGAGGGGAGCTCAGTGAATAGGCCCAGTAATACTAAAAGGAGTAAAACTGGAGATGTTAAGATTCAAAACAGAGGTAAAAAAACCAACATAAGTGTACTTTACCTGAATGCTCGTAGTATTCGGAATAAAGTAAATGAGTTGATGGCGCAAATCATCGTGAATGACTATGATTTAGTGGCCATTACTGAAATATGGTTAAAGGATGGTCACGACTGGGAGTTAAATATCCGAGGGTATCAAACTATTCGGAAGGACAGAGTGGATGGTAAGGGAGGTGGTGTAGCTCTGTTATTTAAGGATGACATCCGGGCAATAGTTAGGGATGATATCGGTGCTATGGAGGATAAGGTTGAATCCATTTGGGTGGAAATCAGGAATAGTAAGGCGAAAAAGTCACTGATAGGAGTAATCTATCGGCCACCAAATAGTAACGTTATGGTGGGGCAGGCAATAAACAAAGAGATAACTGATGTATGTAGAAATGGTACAGCAGTTATCATGGGGGATTTTAATCTACATGTCGATTGGTTTAACCAGGTCGGTCAAGGCAACCTTGAGGAGGAGTTTATAGAATGTATCCGTGATAGTTTCCTAGAACAGTATGTAATGGAACCTACGAGGGAACAAGCGGTCCTAGATCTTGTCCTGTGTAATGAGACAGGATTGATTCATGATCTCATAGTTAGGGATCCTCTCGGAAGGAGTGATCACAATATGGTGGAATTTAAAATACAGATGGAGGGTGAGAAGGTAAAATCAAATACTAGTGTTTTGTGTTTAAACAAAGGAGATTACAATGGGATGAGAGAAGAACTAGCTAAGGTAGACTGGGAGCAAAGACTTTATGGTGGAACAGTTGAGGAACAGTGGAGAACCTTCCAAGCGATTTTTCATAGTGCTCAGCAAAGGTTTAGACCAACAAAAAGGAAGGACGGCAGAAAGAGGGAAAATCGACCGTGGATATCAAAGGAAATAAGGGAGAGTATCAAATTGAAGGAAAAAGCATATAAAGTGGCAAAGATTGGTGGGAGACTAGAGGACTGGGAAATCTTTAGGGGGCAACAGAAAGCTACTAAAAAAGCTATAAAGAAGAGTAAGATAGAGTATGAGAGTAAACTTGCTCAGAATATAAAAACAGACAGTAAAAGTTTTTACAAATATATAAAACAAAAAGAGTGGCTAAGGTAAATATTGGTCCTTTAGAGAATGAGAAGGGAGTTTTAATAATGGGAGATGAGGAAATGGCTGAGGAACTGAACAGGTTTTTTGGGTCGGTCTTCACAGTGGAAGACACAAATAACATGCCAGCGACTGATAGAAATGAGGCTATGACAGGTGAGGACCTTGAGAGGATTGTTATCACTAAGGAGGTAGTGATGGGCAAGCTAATGGGGCTAAAGGTAGACAAGTCTCCTGGCCCTGATGGAATGCATCCCAGAGTGCTAAAAGAGATGGCTAGGGAAATTGCAGATGCACTAATGATGATTTACCAAAATTCACTAGACTCTGGGGTAGTCCCGGTGGATTGGAAATTAGCAAACGTGACACCACTGTTTAAAAAAGGAGGTAGGCAGAGAGCAGGAAATTATAGGCCAGTGAGCTTAACTTCGGTAGTAGGGAAGATGCTGGAATCTATCATCAAGGAAGAAATAGCGAGGCATCTGGATAGAAATTGTCCCATTGGGCAGACACAGCATGGGTTCATAAAGGGCAGGTCGTGCTTAACTAATTTAGTGGAATTTTTTGAGGACATTACCAGTGCAGTGGATAACGAGGAGCCAATGGATGTGGTATATCTGGATTTCCAGAAAGCTTTTGACAAGGTGCCACACAAAAGGCTGATGCATAAGATAAAGATGCATGGCATTAAGGGTAAAGTAGTAGCATGGATAGAGGATTGGTTAATTAATAGAAAGCAAAGAGTGGGGATTAATGGGTGCTTCTCTGGTTGGCGATCAGTAGATAGTGGTGTCCCTCAGGGATCCGTGTTGGGCCCACAATTGTTCACAATCTACATAGATGATTTGGAGTTGGGGATCAAGGGCAATGTGTCCAAGTTTGCAGATGACACTAAAATGAGTGGTAAAGCGAAAAGTGCAGAGGATACTGGAAGTCTGCAG
Organism: Scyliorhinus canicula; assembly: GCF_902713615.1. NCBI lineage: Eukaryota > Metazoa > Chordata > Chondrichthyes > Carcharhiniformes > Scyliorhinidae > Scyliorhinus > Scyliorhinus canicula. Next base: position 222,540,668 of record NC_052146.1, read on the forward strand.
AGGGATTTGAATAGGTTAAGTGAATGGGCTAGGATCTGGCAAATGGAATACAATGTTGACAAATGTGAGGTTATCCATTTTGGTAGGAATAACAGCAAACGGAATTATTATTTAAACAATAAAATATTAAAGCATGCTGCTGTGCAGAGAGACCTGGGTGTGCTTGTGCATGAGTCACAGAAAGTTGGTTTACAGGTGATTAAGGCGGCAAATGGAATTTTGTCCTTCATTGCTAGAGGGATGGAGTTTAAGACTAGGGTGGTTATGCTGTAATTGTATAAGGTGTTAGTGAGGCCACACCTGGAGTATTGTGTTCAGTTTTGGTCTCCTTACTTGAGAAAGGACGTACTGGCACTGGAGGGTGTGCAGAGGAGATTCACGAGGTTAATCCCAGAGCTGATTATGGGTTCGATTACGAGGAGAGGTTGAGTAGACTGGGGCTGTACTCGTTGGAATTTAGAACGATGAGGGGGGATCTTATCGAAACATTTAAAATTATGAAGGGAATAGATAGGATAGATGCGGGCAGGTTGTTTCCACTGGCGGGTGAAAGCAGAACTAGGGGGCATAGCCTCAAAATAAGAGGAAGTAGATTTAGGACTGAGTTTAGGAGGAACTTCTTCACCCAAAGGGTTGTGAATCTATGGAATTCCTTGCCCAGTGAAGCAGTTGAGTCTCCTTCATTAAATGTTTTTAAGGTAAAGATAGATAGTTTTTTGAAGAAAAAAGGGATTAAGGGTTATGGTGTTCGGGCCGGAAAGTGGAGCTGAGTCCACAAAAGATCAGCCATGATCTCATTGAATGGCGGAGCAGGCTCGAGGGGCCAGATGGCCTACTCCTGCTCCTAGTTCTTATGTTCTTATGTAGGTTGAATTTGACCTATCGTGCTTGTGCCAAATCTTTGAAAGAGCTATCCAAATCACCTCATTTTTTTCCTGTTGTTTTCTGATAGCCTTGCAAATCTTTCTTTTCAAGCATGTACTTACTTTCCTTTTTGAAAGTACTATTCAATTTACTTCCACCACTCTTTCAGGCATTGTATTCTTGATCATTGTAGAGGGCAGCACGGTGGTACAATGTTTAGCACTGCTGCCTCACAGTGCTGAGGTCCCAGGTTCAATCCCAGCTCTGGGTCACTGTCCGTGTGGAGTTTGCACATTCTCCCCGTTTGCGTGGGTTTCACCCCCACAACCCAAAGATGTGCAGGGTAGGTGGATTGGCCGCGCTAAATTGCCCCTTAATTGGAAAAAATTAATTGGGTACACTAAATTTATTAAAAAAAAATAATAACTCACTGCATAAAAATGTCTCCTTATCTTCCCTTTGGTCCTTTTATAAATTAACTTCAACGTGTGCCCTCTGGCCACGGACCCTCTGCCGCAGAACATAGTTTCTCCCTATCTGCTATACCAAAACCTTTCAATTTTGACCAACTCCATCAAATCTCCCATCAACCCTCTCTGCTTTAAGGAGAGTTTCAGCTTCTCTTGTCTCTCTACATAACTGAAGTCCCTCAACCTGGATATCATTATATTGTAAATATATTGTACAAAAATATATTAAAATATGGCCCACTTCAGCAATGCTATTAGTCTCTCTGGGTACTAAAAGAAACTTTGTACAATACACATAAGAGCTTTTCAATAATGTTCTCCAAATTACATTTTACTTGAAAGGTTGTGAATAAACTGAATTGATTTAAATGTTAATAGCAAAGCTTCATCAGTTGCCACAGTTACACAAATCCCAGGATTATTTAAACACATGTCCAAATTATTTAAATAATCTAACAGTTAATTGTGTTGGTCTTCCAAGAGTTTTCAAATGAGATGTTAATCTGAATTATTTTAATATCTAATTTGGAAAACCATCGCCAGTATACAACTGAACCATACAAAGCTGGTTCCACATGCAAATCCTTGGTCTGAACCTCCATGGCTGCTCCGATCCCCTGAGGTAGAGAAGAGGATAAAAAAAGCAGGATTTCTGCTCTTGTTTACTATCCACTGGCTCCTGATGAAAGTTGAGTGCATATGGATAACATTTTTCTGGGAATACCTTCCACAACAGTCTGTTGATATTTGCTGTGTAGGCTTATGTATAATGCTAATTGGATGAGGAATCAAACAGCTGTCAGTCTGTATGGCAAATGGTAGCATAGTGGTTAGCACTGTTGCTTCACAGCACCAGGGTCACTGGTTCGATTCCCACTTGGGTCACTGTCTGTACGGAGTCTGCACGTTCTCCCTGTGTCTGCATGGGTTTCCTCCGGGTGCTCCAGTTTCCTCCCACAAGGCCTGAAAGACGTGCTTGTTAAGTGAATTGGACATTCTGAATTCTCCCTCAGTGTACCCGAACAGGCGCTGGAATGTGGCGACTAGGGGATTTTCACAGTAACTTCATTGCCGTGTTAATATAAGCCTACTTGTGACAATAATAAAGATTATATTAAATTAAATGCAAAGGAAAAACCAGGGAAACGTACGGATGGAATAGCATGTTCTCATCATTCATGGGTAACTATATCTCACAGCTAGGAGAGTGGTGGTGAGTGGTTAATAGAAATGGCAACAGTGTAGTAAGGAGAGCAGGAAGATGTGAATGTACAGGAAGAGCTGTTCTAGAAATAATCTTCTTACAAATGCACACATTTATTTGCATATTGGTGTGCACTCAAGTCAGCAACACAATGTTTCAGATGTCTATGGTTCAATATTTAAACATTTCTGAGAAATTCTCTGTTTCTAACATATCGAAAGGTTAAGAGTTGGGGCCGTGCGGAGCTGGTGAGAAGGAAGTTAATTTGTTTTCGGCAAATTCTGCCCCTCTAGTGGATGTTATGAAGAGCGGCAGCAAATAATAGGATCCCTTAGCCAAAATACAGTGCAGCTCTCTCGGATGCAGCATGAGGTTTACTCCATATTAGCGAAATAGCATGTGCTGCATTTTTTAGCACGCATTATTGAACTGTATGGGATTTTGTACCGAAGGCCCTAGAACAATGCATAGTGTGAGAATGAACATTGAAACAGTAGCTTTGGAAGAGGTCCTAGGAGGTATGAATCACAACTAAAAGTTGCATGAAAAATCTGGAAAAAAAAATCTGTTGCCCTCTTGCCACCCAACATAAAATCAGAATGGTGATTATTATCCCAAGTGATTTTGTGTTCATGATGTGCAATGGCAACTCCTATGGCTTTCTTAAAAAAGAATTGTACATACTAACCCCCCCCCTCCCAATATATGTATAGCAGCACAGTGGTTAACATTGTTGCTTCACAGCGCCAGGGTCCCAGGTTCGATTCCGGCTTGGATCATGTCTGTGCGGAGTCTGCATTGTTCTCCTCCGGTCTGCTCTGTGAGTTTCCTCCGGGAAGCTCTGGTTTCCTCCCACAAGTCCTGAAAGACGAGTGTTAGGTAATTTGGGACATTGTGAATTCTCCCTCAGTGTACCCGAACAGGTGCCGGAGAGTGGCAACTAGGGGATTTTCACAGTAACATCATCGCAGTGGTTTAAAAAATAAATTTAGAGTACCAATTCATTTTTTCCAATTAAGGAGAAATTTAACGAGGCCAATCCACCTATCCTGCACATCTTTTGGATTGTTGGGCGAAAACCCAAGCAAACATGGGGAGAATGTGCAAACTCCACACGGGCAGTGACCCAGAGCCGGGATCGAACTGGGCCTCGGAGCCATGAGGCAGCAGTGCTAACCACTGGTCACTGTGCTGCCCTGTTCATTGCAGTGTTAATCTACTTGTGACAACAATAAATTAAGATTCTGCTAGTTCTTTTTTCCCTTCATGTATAATCAACCCTCACTTTTAAAGGGTTTTTCAGTTTAATAAACAAAAATTGAGGAGAAACAATTATTTAGTAATTGAGGTGTTTTTTTCTTTACATCTGGGAAATATTTACCTTATGGTGAAAAGGTTAAAAGATTTCTTACAATTAAAACTTAGTATTTCAGCCAAATTGTTGTGACATAAAACACTACAGGATATAGCCATATAGTTTGTTGATTCACTGAAAAAACTGCACTTCTGTCACCTGTAGTGAACTTGGTCCAGGCAATGTTGAGTTGTTAAGAGCAGAACCTCCCTCAACTCATTTAGTGTGATCTGGAGACTGCAATGTAAATGGTCTTTCTGAGCATCATTTAAATTCAAAAACAGATCAGAAACCAAGCTGGAATTTGGTGGTAGCTTAAATTTACTCTATAAATCTAAATCACTTAACTGCAATGAATCTTTAATGTTAAGCTTTAATGTTGAAAAAACTACTTCTTACCTTCATACAATGTAAGAGGATTCATTCAAATATTTTTTAAAAGCAAGTTGCATTTACATCCTTTCCCCTCACCAAGTCCATTAGTCAACTATCTACTTCACCCATTTATTATTCTGAAGTCAATGCCAGTTTGACCTTCTGTGAATCAGAATCCACATTGCTCAGCTCTACCACCTGCCACTTTTACTTGATGTTATACCTGTCCTGTGGAGTGGAATTCTGCTGATGCCAGTGGACAGAAATTCTTGTGATGGCTTTGTCAAATCAGAAATTCACTCTCACAATTCATAGCAAAATTACATTACCCAGAGCGACAACAACTTCAGGTAGGAGTTGGCGAGGGGGAAAAAGGAAGAAGCTTAAACTTGAGGGAAAGGCGTACCTGCAAATGTTTTGGGGAATGGGATGAGAAAATGGGGGGGAAGAAATAGTTGCCTCTCGATCACTGTCACATGCATCAAGAACAATTAATCCAAATTGATGTCTTCATAATCTTTCCACAATAAAAATGGATAAATCCCTTCATTTTTGTCATACAAATACTTCATGTATATTAAAAGCCTGTGTGCCACTGCATTTCTAGTGTAAATATTTATGTCATTGAGCTACATTCAATATGGTTGGAGTTGTCACCTTTTGTGAAATTGAGGGTCAGTTTTCACTGATTTTCTTGGTTGGCATGTCTGCAGCTACTCTTCACGGATTCATACAATGCAGATGGAGGCCATTTGTCCCACAGGTGCTAGTGCCGGCACTTTGAAAGAATAATTTAATTCATCCTACTGCTCTGCTCTTTCCCAATAAACCGTCCAACATTTCACTCTTCAAGTATATATCCAATTGCCCTTTGAAAGTTACTGATGTTGTCGGTTTTCACCAGACTTTCTGATAGTGCCTTCCAGATCATAACAACCTTCTGGAATTTATTATTCCCCAGCAGAAGGAAAGCAGTCAATAATCTCCTATACCTGAATAATGCTGCTCTGTAGCCTAGCACCAGAAGGTGCTTGAAAAATATCTGCCTGACTGTCCCTCAATGTTCCCTACCTCCAGCTCTGCTGATTTGTAATGACAGTTATACTTTGAAGACCTAACATGTCATGAGATTGACTCTGTCAAGCTTAAGTCTTGTGTAAAAAAAAACATCAGAAACAGATGTGCTGGTATTCAATGATGATATATTAAGCTACTTTATACCGATTTTCTAAATCAGATTCCAGGAACTCAGTGTCAATGAACTAGTTGCCAGTGTTTATAACCAGTTTTATTCAGGTCCACAAATGTGTCACCACATAATATAAACGCAAGAATTCAGCTCCTGGATGCCAGGTTTCCAACTATTCCGCAAGGTTCTGTGGTTTAACACATTTTAGACAGCACTGTTTAAAAACATTGGGACTGTACGCAAGCATTCTAGACTTAATGATGAGCTTGGTTTTTTTAAATTTGGGTTGAACGGCAAATAAAATAATTTATTGAATGGATCTGTCCATCAAATATGGTATCAAATCGTTAAATCTGTAAAACAGGATGTTCACTTGCATTCCTTAAGTAAAAGTCAATAATCTTCCAGTTTGATATCACAGATAGCTGCATTATTTTAATACGTAAAAAAATAATGGCAAGTGAATTTCACAACCCCATACTGTGATAATAAAGTTCAGCTACTAAAATAGCTGGGTTTCCCCTTTCAATCATTCATACATCAGCATGAAAATCTTTGAGGTTTGCCCAAGGTAAAAGTAGATGAATGAAGCTGCTCTTTGGTACACTGCTGTTTTTTTGTGAGCACACAGGTTCCATCATTTGTCTCAAGATGCTTTCCAATGAACCTATGTATAGTTGATGAGTTACCTAAAGACCCTCTTTGTTATTATTTATAGCTAGACATTTTATATCAGTTTCAATTGACTTTGACTATTTTGAATTAGTTTGTCTTTTCTTACCTTGTGGTCCATATTGCCCACTTTGGGGACCATAAGTGCTGCTGGAGTTGCTCTGCTGATAAGGGCCCATGCCAGGATGCATCTGTCCTCCAGGTGATGGATGTGGAGAAATAGGAGGACCAGTTTGCTGAGATCCATACTGAGATATTTGAGTGTTTCTTTGCATACCTGGCATAAAACCTACACAGAGGGAGAGAGAAAAAAAGACTTAGAGAAACAGACACAGAGAGATACAGAGAGGAAGAACCATAGAATCACTACAGTGCAGGAGCCATTCAGCACATCGAGTCTGCACCGACTCTCCGAAAGAGCACCCTACCTGGACCCACATCTCAACCCAATCGCTGAAACCCAGCTGAACCTTTGAGACACTAAGAGGCAATTTTAGTATGGCCAATCCATCTACCCTGCACATCTTTAGACTGGGAGGAAAACTGGAGCACCTGGAGGAAACCCATGCAGACATGGGGAGAACGTGCAAACTACACAAGGACAGTTATCGAAGATTGAAATTGAACCTGGGTCCCTGGCGCTGTGAGGTAGTGCTTTTAAAAAAAAACGCATTTTATTCAAACTTGTACCAAAGTAGGTTACAGCAAATAAACACCTCGGGAAACATTCTTCCCAACAATCAACTATACAGTTTCTACAGATTTTTCACCCCCCCCATCATCCACCCCTGTGACGAACAGCTCCTCAAACACGGTCACAAAACATCCCCCACCTTTTCTCAAAATACCCTGCTGAGCCCGTTAACTCATACTTTATCTTCTCTAACTGCAGGAAGTCATACAGGTCACCCAACCATGCTGCTACCCCCAGTGGCGATGCCGACAGCCACTCCAGCAAAATTCGACCTCGTGCAATCAGAGAGGCGAAGGCCAAGACATCGGCCTTCCTCCTCTCCATGAGCTCCGGCTTCTCTGAAACCCAGAATATCACCACCAAAGGGTCTGGGTCCACTCCCTTTAGCGCAGTGGGCTAAACAACTAGCTTGTAATGCAGAACAAGGCAGCAATGCAGGTTCAATTCCCGTACCGGCCTCCAGAACAGGCGCCAGAATGTGGCGACTAGGGGCTTTTCACAGTAACTTCATTGAAGCCTACTTGTGACAATAAGCGATTATTATATTATTATTACTATCCTGGCTCAGACCGTGAACACTCCCGCCCAGAATCTTCCCAATTTTTCACAACCCCAAAAAATGTGTGCATGATTTGCTGGCCCCCGCCCATACATCTCACACTCATCTGCTACCCCCTGAAAGAACCCACTCATTCTTGCCCGAGGCATATGCACCCTGTGCACCGCCTTAAACTGTATCAGGTTCATCCTTGCACAAGAGGAAGTCCCATTTACCCTTCGCAGTGCCTAACTCCATACTCCCCAATTGATCTCCATTCCCAACTCCGCTTCCCATTTCTTCTTGATCTTTACCACCCGCTCGCCTCCCTGCTCCCCCAGCCACTTATATATATCCCCAATTCTTCCCTCCCCTTCCACATCCGGAAGCAGCAGTCGCTCCAGCAGGGTGTATCCCGGCAATCTAGGGAATCCCTTCCAGACCTTTCGTGCAAAGTCCCTCGCCTATAGATACCTGAACTCACTACCCCTCAGCAGTTCTACCCCTCTCCCGTAGCTCCTCCAGACTGGCAAACCCTTCCTCCAAATACAAATCCCTCACCTTGGCCAGCTCCATTTCCCTCCACCCTCCTGTGTACACTATCCTCCCCCGGCTCAAACCCACGATTCTCGCACAGCGGCGTTAGCACCAACATCCCTTCCATCCTAAAATGCCTCCTCAGCTGATTCCATATCTTCACCATGGACTTGCACCACTGGGCTCCCTGAATACCTACTCGGGGCCATTGGCAATGCTGCCGTCACCATAGCCCTCAAACTAGACGCCTTCCAAGATTCCTCCTTCATCCTAACCCATTCTACCCCTTCTCCTTCCCACCACCGCTGCACCTGTCCACATTCGCCGCCCAAAATAATGAAGCAAGTTTGGCAACACCACCCCCCCTGCTGCCTCTGTAGCAGGGTCCTCCCCACCCTCTGCATCTTCCCCACCCATACAAAGTCAGAGATGATTGTGTCCACTTTCTGAAAAAAGACCTTTGGTATAAGGATCGGGAGAGCCTGAAAGATAACAAGAACCTCGGCGAATATTCATTTTCAATCACTTGACCCTCCCCGCCAACGTAAGTGCAGTGTATCCCACCTCTTAGGATCCTCCCTGGCCTCCTCCACCAGCTTCGTTAAGTTCCATTTATGGAGCCCCGTCCATTCCCTTGCTACCTGAATCCCCAAGTATCTAACCCTATCTCTCGCTACCGTAATGGCATCCCACCTAAAATTAGCCCGCTGTGCCAGCTCAGCTCATTCACCGGGAATACCCTCGCTTTTCCCTACATTCAGCTTGTATCCCGAGAACTCTCCAAACCTCCCCAACAGGCCCATAATCCTTCCCATACCCTTCAACAGATCCGAAACATACAGCAAGAGGTCATCGGCATTAGAGCGACACCCGATGCTCCCTCTGTCCCCTCATTATCCCCTGCCACTCTGCCGACCTCCTGAGAGCCATCGCCAATGGCTCTATGGCCAGCGCAAACAGCAGCGGGCACCCCCTGCCCTCGTACCTCTGTGTAAGTCAAAGCTTCGTGAGCTCATATAATTCGTCCTCACCCTCGCTCTTGGCGCCACATACAGCAACCGCACCCACGCTACAATCTCGACCCAAACCTTCGAACAAGTACCGCCACTCCACCAGATCAAATGCTTTCTCCGCGTCCATGGACACCACCACCACCAAGTACAGAGCTCTCGACGGATTCATCACCACATTCAACAGCCGTCTTATATTACTCGCGAGCTGCCTGCCCTTCACAAAGCCTGTTTGATCTTCTGCAACCTACCACCGGGACACAATCCTCCATCCTCTCCGCCAACAACTTAGCCAATACTTTCACATCCGTGTTCAATAGTGATATGGGTCTATACAACCCACATTCCACGGATCCTTCCCTTTTCTTGGGATTACTGCCTGCTTCATCATCTCCGCCAACTTCCCCTTCTCCAGTGCTTCATTAAACGCCCCAACAGATGTGGTGCCAGGTCCGCCGCAATTCCTTATAAAATTCTGCCGGGTACCAATCCGGCCCAGGGGCCTTCCCTGACTTTCATACCCTGATACTATCCAGCACCTCCCTTAGCCCCAGGGGCTCCTCCAACGCCTGTCTCTTTGCTTCCTCCACCTGGGGAAATTCCAGCTCGTCCAGAACTACCCCATGTCCCCCTCCCTTCCTCCTAGGTCTGTCTCATAAAGTTCCTGGTAATGCTCTCTAAATGCCTCATTTATCTTCCCTCGCTCTGACACCACATCCCCAGCCCGGATCTTCAATATTTCCCTGGAGGCAGCCTGCCTCCGCTGCTGCTGCGCCAGCATGCGGCTCGCCCTTCTCCCCATACTCGTATTGCACCCCTCTTGCCCTACGCAGTTGCCCTACCGTCCTCCCCGTTGTCAGCCAGTCCGATTGCCCTTTTCCTCCTCGCCAATCCCTCCACAGTGGACACCCTTGAATATTCCCTGTCCACCTCCACTATCTCACCCACTAGACGGTCATGGTTCCGCACTCCTTTCCTTATTCGCACGAACCGTAAATGGGATAATTTCTCCCCGGACCACTGCCTTCAGTACTTCCAAAAAAATGCCCGCCAACACCTCCCCATTCTGATTGAACTCCACATAATCCCGAATCACCACCGCACCGTATCACAAAAACCTCCATCCGCCAACAACCCCGAGTCAAACCTCCACCCCAGCCTCTGCTATCATCTCTACTGAACCGAATATCCAGCCAGTGGGGTGCATGGTCCGAGATAACTATCCCCGCATTCTCTGCCCCCTTCACCCCAACCAAAATCTCCCGACTCACTACAAAGTAATCAATCCTCGAATACAATTATAGACGTGTGAAAAGAAAGAATACTCCCTTCCCCCTGGGTTCTGAAAGCGCCATGGATCCACCATACCCATCCTCTCCATAAACCCCCAAGCTCCTTTGCCATTCGTACTCTACCCATCGACCTGGGGCTCGATCTATCCACCCTCGGCTCCAGGACACAGTTAAAATCTCCTCCCATGATCAACTGGTACGTGGCCAAATCCGGGATTGCTGCCAGCAACCCCCTCATAAAACCCACATCATCCCAATTTGGGGCATGCCCCTTCCAATACCCACTCATAATCACATATCTCCCACCCAGATCCCTCACCTCCTTCGCACTCACAAATCCCATTTTTTGCTCACTAAAATCGCCACACCCTCGATTTCAAAGCAAACCCCGAGGAAAACCTGCCCGACCCACCCCTTCCTTAACCTAACCTGGTCCTTCACATGGAGGTGTGTCTCCTGCAAAAAAAAAACACCTGCTTTCAAGCCCCTGAGGTGCGCGAACACCCGCAACCTTTTAACCGGCCCATTCAATCCCCGAACGTTCCACGTGCCAACCTTACCGGAGGCTTGCGCCTCCAATCCCCTCTTCCGTCATCTTCCCCACTTAACTCCTGCCCCTTTAATTCCACTCTCTACCTAGCCCATCCCAGATGGCCCTGTTTTTCGCCCTTGACCATGTCATCTCTCACCCCCTGCCGCGTCGCAGACCCCCCCCCCTTCTCCTTTCCCCCCTTCTCCCGGCCACCTCTCTTGGCCTTCTCCCCCACCACCTCACTTCCGTCACCAGCATACCTAGCGCGGCTGCCCCTGCACAAGGCACACCCTAATGACCTCCTCCTCCTCCTCCCCCCCCCCCCCCCTCAAAACTCCTCAGCTCAAAGAAGAAGGCCTCCTGCTGGCCTTACCCTCCCCAACCCAAACAAGGACTTGTCCTGAACTCCAGGTAGCCTTCTCCAAAAGCAAACAAACAGATGTTAAACACAAACAGTCCCACAAAACAGAAGGGGGGATGGAAACATCCATCCTCACAAACTTTTCACCCTTACACTCCTTACAATCTCAACATTGGAACAGAAACCCCCCTCACAAAAAAGGTGTGAGGTAGCAGTGCTAACAACTGTGCCGTCGTAGAGAAAGCACATTTTAACTGCAAATTACAGACAGTTTGAGGCCAAAATAATATCTCCGGATATTCAGCTTCTTCGAACATTAAAGCACCAAGGACTGCCTTAGCCAAGTTCGACAGCATGGAACTCTTATCATCCCTTCTTTCTATGGGGATGGCATGATGGCACAGTGATTAGCATTGCTACCTCACAGTGCCAGGGACCCTAGTTTAATTCGGGCCTTGGGTGACTGTGTGGTGTTTGCACATTCTCCTCGTATCTGTGTGGGTTGCCTCCGGGTGCTCCGGTTTCCTCCCATAGTCCAAAAATGTGCAGATTAGGTGGGGTTACAGGGATAGGGCGGGAGAGTGCTCTTTCAGGGGGTCAGTGCAGACTCAATGGACTGAATGGCCTCGTACAGCACTGTAGGAATTCTACCAAAACTAAGTTTCATTGAGTCACAGTGCAAAAACCAATCAGTAATACTGCAAACTAGTTTATCAAATGAAATTCATGGGTCACCTGCATTGTCATTGTGCTCACTAAAGTTTACACTAAAAACTGGCTTTCAGCAACTTGGGTACATGTGATTATGTTTCAAGTGTAACTCACAGGACGGGGTAAGAGGATTTAGGTGTCCAACAAAGAATGTGTTATGAATATATAATTAAAAAGTTTAAGTCCTTGAATTCTTAGTGCAGCCTAGTTCCTGAAGGAACTGATGTCAAATGTCAACAGAGATCAGGACGCCTTTCATGGTTTTGTGTTAACATCATGCACTCTGAGCTACTTTAATGTCACCTGCAGATATTTATAAAACTTCCAATTTATTATAACTCTTAATTCCTTCACCAATTCATCTGTATAAAGGTCATAGAGAATACTTGTTGTTTAAATTCTAGCTATCTTGCTTTTCTCGGTTTAAGAAAATTGATCTGTTGTAGACTGCAATTTTATCATAACCAAATTCTATTTGCATAAATCATCATCCAATTGGAGGACAGTGAATACATGGTTACAGATCATTTGTAGCCCAGACCATGGAGGACATGATCAATAAAGTTGGGGTAGCTCTGTTAAAAAAGTATGAGATAAGTACAGTAGTGAGAAATGGTCTTGATCTGAAGATCAAGATGCAGAACCAGCTTGTTTGGAGATCAGAATAGCAAGGGAACAAGTTGTGGTAGGAATAATCTATAAACCCCCCTAATTTGCACTGTAGGATGTGTTATAAATGAAGAACAATGAGGACTTGTAAAGAAGGCATTACAATATTTGCGAGAAACGGTCATTTTCATATAGATTGGAAAATGAATTGACAAAGGTAACCTTGAGGACGAGTTTATAGAATTTATCGGGACAATTTCTTGAATTCAACCAGGAAACAGGCTAGTTTAGATCTATTAAGTAATGAGACAAGATTGTGAGCTCATAGTAAAAGTGTTTAAATTTATTTTAAAAAGATGTAGTAAAATCCATCTGGTTCACTAATGTCCTTTAGGGAAGGAAATCTGTTATTCTCACCTGGTCTGGTCTACATGAGACACCAGGCCCACTCTCAGATGCTCCCTGATAAAGATAGCACTTAAGTATCCTGTAAAATGAATTTAAAAAAATTACGGCCCCATCAAGTCTACTCTCGATCATTAGCAAAGTAATGAAAGGCTCATTAACAGCGCTAAAAGCGGCAGTTACTCAGCAATACCTGCTGGTTTAGCTCACTGGGCTAAATCATTGGCTTTTAAAGCAGAACCAAGCAGGCCAGCAGCACGGTTCAATTCCCATACCAGCCTCCCCGGAGAGGCGCCGGAATGTGGCGACTAGGGGCTTTTCACAGTAACTTCATTGAAGCCTACTCGTGACAATAAGCGATTTTTCATTTCATTTCATTGATGCTTAGTTTGAATTCCGCCAGGGCTACTCAGCTGCTGAACTCAATCCAGCCTTGGTTCAAATATGGACAAAGGAGCTGAATGCCAGAGATGAGGTGAGAGTGACTGCCCCTCATATTAAGGCAGCATTTGACCAAATGTGGTATCAAGGAGCCTGAGCAATACTGGGTCAATGGAATTGGATGTTTGAGGGGGGACCCTCCACTGTTGAAGTCATACCTGGCACAAAGGAAGATGGTTGTCAGAGTTCAATCCTCTCAGTTCCAGGACATCACTGCAAGAGTTGCTTAGGGTAGTGTCCTAAGCCCAACATCTTCAGCTGCTCCATCAATGACCTTCCTTCCAACATAAGTGGGGATGTACGCAGATCACTGCACAATGTTCAGCACCATTCACGACTCCTCAGATACTGAGGCAGTCCATGTCCAAATGCAGCATGGACCGGACAATATCCAGGCTTGGGCTGCCAAGTGGTAAGTAACATTGGTGCTACACATCTCCAACAAGACATAATCTAACCATCACCCTTTAATATTCAATGGCATTACCAGAGCTGAAACCCCACTATCAACACCCTGGAGATTAACATTGACCAGAAAGTGAACTGGATTAGCCATGTAAATACTGTGGCTTTGGGAGTAGGGTCAGAGGCTAGGAATCCTGTGGTGAATAACTCACCTCCTGACTCCACAAAAGCCTGTCTGCCATCTGCAAAGCACAAATCAAGAGTGGGATGGAATACACTCCCCTTGCCGGGATGAGTGCAGCTCCACTCAAGAAGTTCAACACTCTCCAGGACAAGTCAGCCTGTCTGATTGGCACCCTTTCCACAAACATTCACTCCCTCCACCACATGAGTTTCAGCAGACACATGAAAAACACCAATAGCTGCAGGGCCCCCTCCAAGTCACTGACTATCCAGAGTAGGAAAAATATCACCGTTCCTTCACTGTCACTGGGTCAAAATCCTGGAATTCCCTGCCTAACAGCACTGGGGGTATAATTACAACACATGGACTACAGCAGTTCAAGAAGGGCAGTTTCACCACCACAGGGTAATTAGGGATGGCCTAGCCAGCGATCCCCCACATCCTGCAAAAGAACTTATAAAAAGATATCCCATCATTCTGAACAAAGATATATCCCATTGAGACTCTATGAAATACTGCACCATCTGCGGCAGTTAAGAGCACCATCAAATTGAAAAGAAAGGCTTGCAATCTTGCGATGATTAGTGACAGTCATAAGTTTTGGAAAATAGTAGAAACCAACAAAGGCAATACAATACGGTTGTTTTAAAATGTTTCCCTTAACTTATGCTGGAACAGAATCTGCTGGATTGGGGGGAATCTGGCCATACTAAATCTATGCTGGAAAAGCCCCAATGATCTGATTGCCAGAGCAAGAACGTCTGTTTTTCTTTGGTTAAAGGAAGTGAACAGAAACAGACAGGACTTTTGGAGATTCAAGGAATTACCAGATGGACCTTACTGATAAAAGTCAGATCTGGGAGATTCCGGCTGAGTGGGACTAATGTTCGCTGGACACAAAGTTACAACCTCGTATGGCAGGGAGAAATTAGCCTATTAGAAAGCTGGGAATAATTTAGACTCATTCCTGCAATGGTATATAGATGTGTGGAGTTCTTGAAGTCTTGTACCAATGGGAGTTGTTCAGCCTTCTTGGGTTCTTTCAGAATGATGTTTTCCCTGTGGACATCACAAGGTACAGTAAGAAGTCTTACAACCCAGGTTAATTCCAACAGGTTTGTTTGGAGTCACTAGATTTCGGAGCACTGCTCCTTCCTCAGGTGAATGAAGAGGTGAGTTCCACAACTCATATATAGACAAAGTCAAAGATGTAAGATGTTACTTTGAATTCAAGTCTTTTGCAGGTAATTAAGTCTTTACAGGTCCAGATGATGCAACTGGGGAGCTTCCTGTGCTAGCACAGGAAGGTTACTTGAGTTGTATCGGTCTCAATGTGTCCAGAAATAATCTTTTGAACGTCTTTCACATTTGTGTGGGCAGCCCGAGCCAGGTTGAACAACAGTACTCTGCTATTGGGTAGGCCAGGGTGAGTGAAATGGTGTGTGGTACCATTAGCTCTGCTGCCCCAAGTGATACCCATAAGTTTCCGTATGAGGTTCCTCCAGTCTTGACCTTGGCCCCGATGTTCTGAAATGTTGCTGTTAGGTCAATGAATGGCCAAGAGTGGTAGCAAGGGTGTTTTGGCATTGGGTCATGGTTGAGTGGTCAGTCACAGTACTGGACATTAAGTTATTTCCTGGCTTTCCGAGTGTTCAGATGGAAGGCTGAAACAATAGTCTTGGTAGTGTTTGGTCAAAAGTTTCATTTTCTGAAGTAGGCTTCCAGAGAACATAGACTGGGGAATTAATAAATGGGAAAGGAGGAAAATGGCAGAGCTTTTGAACAAATATTTTGTATCCATTTTCACGGCAGAAGTAACAAAAAGCATCCCAATAATAGTGGAGAATCGGGGTAAAAGGGAAGGGCGAACTTAAAACAATCACCATCACATGTTCCCTGGACCTGATTAGCCTCTTTCAGAGGTTTTTAAAACAAATGGTTTACAGAGATGGTGGGTGCATTGGCTATAATCCTCCAAATTCCCTAGATTCTGGAAAGGTTCAAGCAGATTGGAAAACTGTAAATGTAAATCCTCTATTCAGAAAGAAGGTAGACAAAACGAGACAATTGGTCAAGCTGGCTAACATTGGTCACTGGAAAAATGCAGAAATCCATTATTAGGGAAGTAATAACAGGCCATGAAAAAAAGCATAATACAATCAAGCAAAGTCAACATGGTTTTGTGAAAGGGAAATCTGTTTGAAAAATTAATGGAGTAAATTGACAACAATTAATGTGGCCAGTAGATGAAATACATTGGAATTTCAAAAGACATGTGATAAGGTGTCACAATAAAAGGTTACTGTACATATTAAATTGCTTGTGGTGTGAGGGATAATTCTATTAGCATGGATAGAATGTTTGCTAATGGACAGGAAACAGAGAGTTGGGAAAAATAGGTCATTCTCAGATTGGAAAATTGTAACTAGTGGGCTCAAAGGCAACTGTGCTGAGGTCTCAACAATTCACAATCTGTATTAATGACTTGGAGAAAAACTTCTGAGTATACTGTATCCAGATTTGCTGACAATACAAGTATAGTTGGGAAATCAAGTTGGGAAATCAATTTGTGAAGACAGAGTCTGCAAAGGGATGCATACGAGTTAACTGAGTGGACAAAAAATTGGCAGATGGAATATAATGTGGAAAATATCAGGTTATCCCACTTTGGTATGAAGAACAGAAAATCAGAAAATATTTAAATGGTCAAAGACTACAAAATGCTACTGTACAGAAGGATCTAGGGGTCCTGTGCATGAAATGTAAAAAGTTAATTTTATTTTTCTCTCTTAGATATTGCCAAACTTATTGTTTATTTCCAGCATTTTCTTTTTTTCTTTCACAGGACAGGCGGCGCTAGCTAGCCCAGCATTTTTAGTGCCCATCCCTAATTGTCCTTGAGAATGTGGTGGTGAGTCACCTGTTTTATTTAGCATGCAGGTACAGCAAATGATGAGGGGATGCAAAGGAAATTCTGGCCTTTATTCCAAGGGGGCAATGCTTAGTGAGACCATACCTTGAGTACTGCATACAGTTTTGATCTCCTTATTTAAGGAGAGATACATTTGCATTGTATTTATTTCACAGAATATTTACTGGGTTGAGTCCTAAGATAAAGGATTATCTTACGAGGAAATGTTAAGCAGGTTGGAATACTCATTAGAGTTTAGAAGAATGAGAGGTGATCTTACTGAAACAGGATTCTGAGGGGACTTGACAGAGTAGATATTAAGAGGCTCATGGAGGGATCCAGGATTAGGGAGTATAGTTTCATAAGGGGTTGCCCATTTAAGATGGAGATGAGGAGTCATTTATTTCCTTACTGAATGGCAGAGCAGACCCCTATGTTTTTAGAAGGGCAGGAAGTAGCAGACGCAGCTGAAAGGATGACTTTGTGACAAAACAGTGCAAAAACTCCTCACTTATTATTGGAGGAAGCAGGGTAGGGTGGTTGTGTTGCAGAAGAAAAGTTGAGCATATATTAACATTCCTGGAAGATCTTTCAATACTGAGCGCTTGATACATAAGGGTACAGAGATGATGGGAACAATTAGCACAAGACTGTTAGTTATCATGGGAACAAGAGCTTTAGAGGTGGTGGAGATATATGATGCAGCAAATCAATAGCTGCAAAGATGTCATAATCAAAATCAAAGGCTAGATTATTGGGAATTTGAAAGAATAGTGGTATGTGGACTTGAGGGAGTTTTCCCTGGGGCAAACACAGAAATAAGTGGAGTTGTGGGGGAAAGGGAAATATGGGAAGCGCACTAGTAGAGTGGAATCACTGAGAGTTTGGAGACTAGGAGCTGAAAAGCTGCTTGAGAGGTGATTTTGAAAACATCCAAGAGTGATATCACAGGGGACATACAAGTTTAGATTAAGTAGTGTTTAAAGTTTAAGTAGTAAAATAAGGTCCCTCATGTAATGTGTGCATAGACAATGATTGATCGGTATACCAAGGACATCTAGTTCTAGACTGGTCACATGATTTATTGTATAACAAACTGTGGATTGGGAAACTAATACTAACAAACTGGAACAATCACAAACACAACTGACCACGACAACTTATTCTACATTTCACACCCCCCCCCCCAGTAAGTGTCACATGGTATAACATGCCTGCCACCTAGTGGTCAGAGGTCAAAGATATTTACATGTACAATTGCTTATGCAGATCACTACATCCTCTTCCCTTGACATTTTGAACAAAACATATATACATCATTTCAATAAATTATTATGATATGCATATTACAATAATTTATATCATACACTGTTATATTATCCCATTACAGATTCTATCTTTCAGGTTTCTTTCAATGCCTTATTGATCTTCTTAACTTCGGTAGATCTGATGAATCTGCTCGAATCTTGCATTTCTGTAGGTGCAACTGATATGACCTGATCACTGTTTCGGAACTTCAGACTGTACAATGATATTTGATTTGTCCTCTGGTTGTGTTGGTTGTGAAGAATATACATTTTCATAGAGATAGTCTGTTTGCAGCTGAGCAACAGGTTTGTTTAACTTTTAGGACTGCCCTTCTGTTTCTCCTTGGTACCTGTCCTTGTCCGTGTTTACAGAATAAGATTTTGGACCTATTTTTTGTAATACTGTTGCACACTTGGACCAAGCATCAGGATCTTCCACTCTCACTATATCATTCGATTTAAAGGTTTCAGAGCCCCTAGTTGACTTGTCATAGGTACCTCTTCTTTTGATGTTTCCCGTTCTTTTTATAGCACTGTTTGGAATTTGAAGACTGTCTCTTTCAAATGTTCACACTTCTGATCTTCAGTTTTAGATCCCCCCCACACCTGGTACCATGTTATGTTCTAGTACATAGACAATTATTGAGTCGGCGTACCACAGAACATCTAGTTCTAGACTAGTCGACTTTATTATTATATAACAAACTGTGGGTGGATATTAATACGAACAAACTGAACAATCACAAACACAACTAACCACAATGGCTTTTCCTACAGACTCCTAGGTTACAGTGTCACATGGTATAACTTGCCTGCCACCAACTGGTCAGAGGTCAAACATATTTACATGTACAATTGCTTATGCTTAGCATTACACTGAGTTCATGTTCTTTAACAGTTCAGGAAGTAAGTAAGTAAGTTTAAGAGCTACATAGAATGCTCGTCCTATGCAATGAGGAATGTCAGGGACAGTTCAGTGTCCAGGACAACCCAAGTGTGCAGGAAGTGTCTCCAGTTGCAGCTACTCGAAATCCGTGTTTGGATCTGGAGCTGTGGCTGGAGTCACTGTGAAGCATCTGCAAGGCTGAGATCTTCATGGATAGCACATACAATGAGCTGGTCACACTGCAGGTAAAGAGTTCACAGGCAGAAAATAAATGGGTGACCGCCAGACAGAATAAAAGCACTAGATACGTAGTGAAGTTGTTCCCTGGGTCCATCTCGCGAACAGATTTTCCATTTTGGAGACTGCTGGATGTGATAGTTTCCCAGGGAACGCAGCAAGAGCCAAGTCAGAGACGCCATGAGTAGCTCGGCTGCATGGGGTGGATGGATAGAGACAGAAAAGAGTGGGAGAGCATGTCATAGGCAGACGTGACACCATGATGCTATGTTGCCACTCTGATGACAGCGTCAATGGGATATCACCGAGTGGCTGCAGGATATGGTGCAAGGCGAGGGTGAACTGCCAGAGTTCTTTGTCCATAGCAGAATTGGTACCAGCAACATATGTAAAACGAAGGGCGAGGTCCTGGAAGCAAAATAAATTGAGCTACGAAATAAATTAAAAAGCAGGACTTCAAAAGTAGTAATAGAACATAGAACAGTACAGCACAGAACCTTTGGCCCTCGATGTTGTGCCGAGCAATGATCACCCTACTCAAGCCAATGTATCCACCCTATACCCGTAACCCAACAACCCCCCCCATTAACCTTATTTTTTAGGACACTAAGGGCAATTTAGCATGGCCAATCCACCTAACCCGCACATCTTTGGACTGTGGGAGGAAACCGGAGCACCCGGAGGAAACCCACGCACACACGGGGAGAACGTGCAGACTCCACACAGACAGTGACCCAGCCGGGAATCGAACCTGGGACCCTGGAGCTGTGAAGCATTTATGCTAACCACCATGCTACCGTGCTGCCCGAATCTAAGGATTACCCCCCAGTGCTAGCAAGACCTGGAATAGGAGAATAGTTTTGATCTTGCTCCAGGCTTGCTGATTTGTGGGACTCCTTTTTCCAAACAATATCGGGGATTCTAGGGGTTACGGTGGAACTGTGATCAATGGTGGCGATCTTTAGAGTTTCAGACTTGCTGGAGCTGAAGGAGAAGGTGGTAGGTGTTTTGGCCTTCGCTTCTCTAATAGCCTGTAGGTGGGTCTTGCTTGGGTGGAGGACTCTGGCTTTGGCTTGGTTCGGGACTAGGTGGATTGCCTGTACCTGGAGAAGATTCAGTATACCATGAGAGGATTGGTGGATGGGTTTTACTCAAGCTAGCGGCTGTTTGTTACCCTTTTCAAGGAGCTGGGTACAGTTAGGCATTGGGGCAGATGGAGGTGACAGGTTTGTAGGGTTTTCTTTTTTGTGGGGAATGTGGGGTGGGTTAGCCAAGTATGAGATAGGGCTAGATGGAAGGGTTGGTGTTGGGAGATTTTTTTTTGTGATATATGTAAAATTTGTTGGAATGGTTTTAATACTTTATACGTTATAAATTATAATTTTTGAATAAACTATTTTTAAAGAAAGGCATGACGGTGGATAGACAATGGTTAATATTTAAGAATGAACGCATGCATTGCAACAAATATATATTCCTTTCTGGTGCAAAGGTACCAATAGGAAAACCGGCCCAACTGCAGCTAACAGAAGAAATTAAGCATAGTATTAGATCCAAAGGGGAGTCATATAAAGTTGCCAGAAAAAGCAGCAAGCTGAGGATTGGGAACAGTTTAGAATTCAGCAAAGGAGGACAAAGAGATTGGTCAAGAAGGGAAAAAATAGCATGTGAGGATAAAGTTGCAAGGGACATAAAAGTGGACTATAAAAGCTTATAAGTACATAAAAAGAGTAGTAGTGAAGACAAATATAGGTCACTTACAGTCCAAAACATGACAACTTGTAATGGAGAACAAGGAAATAGCAGAGCAATTAAACAACTACTTTAGTTCGGTCTTCATGGAAGACACAAATAGCTTCCCAGAAATGCTACGGAACCAAGGGTCTAGTGAGAAGGTAGAATTGAAGGAAATTAGTATTAGCAAAAAAAAAAATAAAGTGCTGGAGAAATTACTAGGACTCAAAGCCAATAAATCCCCAGGGCTTGATAATCTACATCCCAGGGTGGGATGGGCCATGAAATAGTGGATGTGTTGCTTGTCATCGTCCTTCGAACAGTCCCGACAGATTGGAGGATGGCAAATGTAACCCCATCATTGGACAAAGTAAGGAGTGTAATATTCCGCAAGGGGCCAAGGGTGGAAATAATCATCTACCCGTGGTCCCTGCAGAGTACAAGCTTCTCCATTAGAGACGGGGGAACTCTAATTACCAATGTATAAAAGGTCGGCAGTAAAGCAACAACCTGGAGATAGGAATCCGACTGGGCTGTGTCTACCAGGCTATTGTAAAAAATGTAGTTCTTTGCTTTACAACCCTGATATTTTGTGCCGCCCAGTTCCCTATGCTTTACTCGAGAAAGTGGAGACTGAACTTTATCACACATCAAGGATCTTTATGCTACATTGGCCGGTGGCTGCACATTTACGAAATTGGACTTGAGCAACGTTTACTACAGTTGGAGCTAGGCAAGTCTTCACGTAAGTACGTCACAATCAATATGAACAAGGGCTCTATGGGTACACCCGGTTTCCGTTCAGAGTAACCTCACAGTCTTCCAGTGCATCATGGAGAATATCCTGCGCTAATTGCTATGCTTTGTGGTTTATTTAGACAAAGTACTAGTCACAGGAACCACAGAGCAAGAATATTTGCAGAACCTCGAGGTGGCGGTGAAGCGTTTTTCGGAGTATGGGGTCCACCTGCACCGCGTGAAGTGCATGTTTCACGTGAAATAAGTTGTATATTTGGGATATCAGGTGCCGAGAAAGTGAAAGCCATCAAAATGGTCCCAGCCCCATGAGATGCCACAGAGCTTCGCTCTTTTCTTGGAATGGTAGATTACTATGGGTGGCTCATCCCTAATTTGGAAACCGTCCAGGCCCCCCTTCACTTGCTCTTGAAGAAGGATTAGCCTTGAGAATGGTGCAAGGCTCAAGATGAGGTGTTTAAGAAGGTGAAATGCAGGGCAGCACGGCGACGCAGTGGTTCGCACTGTAGCCTACGGCACTGAGGACCCAGGTTTGAATTCCAGCTCTGGGTCACTTTCTGAGTGGAGTTTGCACATTCTCCCCGTGTCTGCATGGGTTTCACCTCCACAACCCAAAGATGTGCCTGTGAAGTGGATTGGCCACGCTAAATTGCCCTGTCATTGAAAAAAATAATAATTGGGTATTTTTTTAAAAAAAGAAAAAAAGTTAAACGCTGGTTGTCCTCTTCGGGGATGAGAAACATTTTGTCCCTTTGAAACATCATACGTCATGTGCGATGCATCACCGAATGGGATTGGGGCGGTTCTGTCTCATCGGATGGGCGATGGCCATGAATGTGTTTCCCTCACTGATGCTGGCTGCAACGGAGAGAAAATACGCTCCGACCGAGAAAGGACTGGCGGCTGTATTTGGTGTAAAAACTTGGGACTCTTCTGTGAAAATAAAGCGATCCCACCAACAGTTTCCGCAAGGATTCAGTGCTGGGCCTTGTTATTGGCTGCTTACAAACATGCTTTTGAGCACCACTCAGGGACCCAGACTGCGCATGCTGATGCAATGAGTGGGCTTCCTCTGCAGACCAATTCCACAGACCCCAGCAGACAAAGTGGCTGCTGTCCTGAATTTTATCGACTGCTTGCCCATCACTGCATTGTGTATTTGTGACTGTATGCAAACCAACCCCGTACTTGCCCAGGTGTGGCATCTGCTACTCCACGGGGGTCAGCATCGGCAGCTGAAAGGAGAGTCGATGGCTTTCTCCTCAAAGTTCTTGGAGCTGACTCTGGAAGGTGGTATCTCCTTGTGGGACACAAGGGTTTTGTTCCGGTGAAGGCCAGACCTTCACGATGGGCACCCTGACGATGCTGGCGAGAAGCTCAGTCTGGTGGTCAGGTTTGGACACGGATATCAAGATGTTGGTCAAACAGTGCTCCATCTGTCTCGACAATCAGAAGCTCCCCATGGTGGCACTTCTACATCCGCAGGGGCACCCCTTCATCCTTGGGAGTGGCCAGGGCGCACTTGCACTTGTGTACATGCTGATTTTGCCAGTCCATTCCTGGGTTCAATGTTTCCGACTCTGAAATGGAGTCGCAGACATCGGAGATCTTGAACACTGATTCAACAGTTCAGCTACCTCTTACCGATTGTCCACCACGGCATTCTGTCACTTTGTGACGCCCACACAAAGTGACTGGAGGTCCACAAGGTGGCAACAACCACCACCCTAGTTGAGCGATTGCACATTTCTTTTTTCACCCACGGAATTCCTGAGGTACTCATAACAATCAACTGGGCTTCTTTCACAAGTGAAGAATCTACTGCATTTGTGAAAAGCAACAGGATTCGGCATGTCAGCACTGTCCCATCCAGCATCGAATGGCTCGGCAGAGAGGGCTGTGCAGATGGTTAAATAGGGATTAAAGAAACAGGCTTCGGGCTCGATGGGCACCAGGCTGGCACGTTGTCTCTTCTCATATAGGACCACGCCGCACACAGTGACTGGGTGTCCCTTGCAATCAACATTAATGGGCCATTGGCTTCGTACACGACTGAGTTTGCTTATCCTGGACATCGGCGCAAAGGTGTGCCATAACCAAGTATTGCAAGGGCATTGCCCAATTCGTCTTAGACACTTAACACCCGACGACGCAGTGTTCTTTCGTAACTACAATGATGGTGCTCCCAGGCTCTCTGGGACTGTTGTCAGTCAAACAGTACTAGTCACTTCACACGTTCGGGCGTGGGGGTCAACTAATGAGCTGGCATTTGGATCACCTTCGCTCACGAAGGTTGCTCTCTTGTGAGGTTCATCGGAAGAATCCTGTCCGTTACTCTTGCTCCACTGCTGAACCAGCCTGCTATGACGCCTACAGTCTCTCTCGGCGCCAACATATCCGACGTTGTGACTTCCGACTCTGAAATGGAGTCGCAGACATTGGAGATCTTGAACACTGATTCAACAGTTCAGCTACCTCTTACCGATTGTCCACCACGGCATTCTGTCATATACAACGTTCACCGGCGCATCAGGTACATGATGACTTTCCAGAACCAGAGAGAGTCCGACGTCCTCTAACTGTTCCACCTTCTTCTCACAAGTCGTCGGGGGGGTGTTTCGGACTTCGGGGTAGGATTGTAATATCCAGCACTGGACCAACGGGGTGGGAATGATTATCTTCCAGGTGGTCCTTGCGGAGTATAAACTCCCCTGCTAGGGGCCAGGAGCTCTAATTACCAATGTATAAAAGATATCAGACTGTAAGGTACCGACCTGGAGAGAGGTCGGGAGCTACTAGGTTGTGTATGTACTGTTTTGTAATTAAATCTAGTTCTTTGCTTTCTTCGGTGTGGACTCCACGTGTCCTTATTAAAGGAAGTAACAGGGAATTACCGACCGGATAGCCCAACATCAGTAGTAGGAAAAATGCTCGAGTCTATTACAAAGGATGCAATAGCATAGAAGCCCCACAGTGTAGCAGGAGGCCATTTGGCCCATCGAATTACCACTGACCCTCCAAAGGAGCACCCTACCTAGGCCCAGTTCCCTGCCCAATCCCTGTACATCTCCCAGAGCACTGGGTGGAAACCCACACAGACACAGGGTGAATGTGCAAACTCCACACAGACAGTCACCCAAGGCTGGAATTGAACCCAGGTCTCTGGCGCTGTGAGGCAGTTCTTTTTAAAATAAATTTAGAGTACCCAATTTTTTTTTCCAATTAAGGGGAAATTTAGCATGGCCAATCCACCTACCCTATACATCTTTGGGTTGTGGGGATGAGACACAAGCAGACTTGGGAAAATGTGCGAACTCTGCACATAATGACCCGGGGCTGGGATCGAACCCAGGTCCTCTGTGCCCTGAGGCAGCAGTGCTAACTACTGTGCCTCCCCTGTGAGGCAGCAGCGCTAACCACTGTGCCACCCCTTAAAAACATATCAACAGGATTAGACAAAATCAACATGGACTTATGAAAGAAAAATCATATTTGACAAACCTACTGGAGGCTTTGAGGACGTAACTAGGAGAATATATGAAATGAAATGAAATGAAAATCGCTTATTGTCACAAGTAGGCTTCAAATGAAGTTACTGTGAAAAGCACCTAGTCACCACATTCCAGCGCCTGTTCGGGAGGCTGGTATGGGAATTGAACCTGCGCTGCTGACCTGCCTTGGTCTGCTTTCAAAGCCAGTTATTTAGCCCCCTGTGCTAAACCAGTCCCATGCCTTTTTTATAGGGAGAACCAGTGGATGTGGATGTGGTGTATTTCAATTTTCAAGATTATGATTCAAAATTAAAGCACATGAGATTGGGGGATATTGGCATGGATTAATTGGTCACAAATGGGAAACAGAGTAGGAATAAATGGGTCTCTTTTGGAATGGCAGCCGCTGACTAGTGGTGTTCTGCAGGGGTCAGTGTTGGGACCACAACTATTTACGATGTACATTAACGACTGTGAAGAAAGTAATGAGGACATTGTTGCTAAGTTTGCAGATAATACAAAAATATGTAGAGGGACAGGTAGTGTTGAGGAAGCGGGGAGGCTGCAGAAGTACTTGGACAGGCTAGGACTCAATGGGGTTAAGACAGAGATAGATATGTTCTTGATCAATAAGGGGACCAGGGGTTATGGGGAGAAGGCTGGAGAATGGGGATGAGAAACATATCAGCCATGATCGAATGGCAAAGCAGACTCGATGGGCTGTGTGGCCCAATTCCGCTCCTATATCTTATGATTTCAAAGTGAATAAGACGAGTTGATGCACTATAATGAAGCTATCCACATGGTATGAAAAACAGAGTGGCAGAGTATTATTTAATAGTGATAGATTGGGGAATGTTGATGTACAAAGGAATCAGGGGATCACTGTGCAACAGTCACCAAAAGCAAGCATACAGGCGCAGCAAGCAGTTAGGAAGGCAAATTACATGTTGGCCTTTATTGCAAGAGGACTTGTGCACATGAGCAAGGGTGTCTTACTGCAGCTGTACAGGGCCCAGGTGAGACCACACCTGGAGTGTGGAGTTTTGTTCTCCTTGCCTAAGATAGGATATACTTGCAGCTAGGTTTCACCAGACGGATTCGTGATGGCAGGTTTGTTGCATGAGGGCATATTAGGTTGATGTTATGGGCCAAGGTTTAGAGAACCCCAAAGTGTATATGGAGATCACCTGACCCACAACTTTAAATAAATTTTGGTTATGGAGAGTACCCGGGCCTACTTTACAGGTGTGTGCAACAGAGTGTTAAAGTACTTTTAAATGAAAACAATGTTTATTTATGAAACCAGTTAACACTTTATAAACCCACAGTAAACATCTTAACTATCAACAGCAATCCTCCCCACAGATACAATATTCTATAAGTAAACCTTAATCTTTCCTTATTAACATCCATAAGACAAAAGCCCCTTTTTAACTCAGAAATCAGGGGCGGGATTCTCTAGCGAGCAGTTAGCACTTTGAAATCACCCAATTGATCTGGAGACAGTATTTAGTTTGCAGAGAGAGATCCTTATACAGCTCCTTGCTTTGCCTACAGCTATCAGCTCTCAAAACAAAACTAAACACACCCTGCAGCTGTGAGCCCAAAGCGAAAGTAAAAGCAGACAGACAGCCAACTCCACCCACTCTCTGACATCACTGCAGCTCTCTAATAAACACCCATTTCTTAAACGTACACCCACTACAGCTATTCGATAAACACCCATTTCTTAAAGGTACTCTCACATGAGAGTCGACTAGGCCTGCATTCATTGGAGTTTAGGGGAATGAGAGGGGAATGAGAGAGGATCTCGTTAAAAGGTATAAAACTTGTGCAGGTTGCCCAAGATTGGGGGGGGGGGGGGGGGGCTCCATAGGTACAACATTTCTAGTTTGGTGGGGAGAGTGAAAGCTGATCTGGCAAGGTAGGATGGTCTCCCTCTGTCATTGGCGGGTGTGGTACAGTCGGTTAAAACGAATGTGCTGCTGCGATTCCTATTTACTTTTCAATGCCTGCCAATTTTCCTGCCAAAGGCATTTTTTTTTAGAGAGATTGAAGGGATGATTACCTCGTTCATATGGGGAGGGAAGGTAGCCAGAATTAAAAAGGTACTACTACACAGAGGAAGACAGGCAGGGGTTTGGGGTCTTCCAAACCTGATGCATTATTACTGGGCGGCGAATGTGGAGAAGGTACGGAGCTGGGTCAGAGGGGTTGACTCCTATGGGTCAGAATGGAGGAGAGTTTGTGTACGGGGTCGGGATTGAGGGCGCTAGCGACAGCGCCGCTCCCGATGACCCCGTGGAGATATTCAGGGAGTCCAGTAGTAATAGCTCCGTTGAGAATTTGGAGGCAGTTTCGACAGCACTTCGGGTTGGGGGCAGGGTCAAGGGAAATGCCGATTCGGGGGGAAACCATAGATTTGAGCCAGAGAAGTGGGATGGAAATTTCGGAGATGGGAGGAGAAAGAAAATAGAACACTAAAAGATTTATTTCTTGGGGGTCGTTTTGCAGGATTGAAGGAGCTGGGAGCAAAGTATGGGCTGGAGCAGGGGGGAACTATTTAGATACATGCAGGTTCGAGACTTTGTCAGAAAGGAGATACAGATCTTTCCAGTAGAGCCGGCTTCCACATTGCTGGAGAAGGTGCAGACGACAGGGGGACTGGAGAAGGGGGTAGTATCGGCGGTTTACGGGGCTATTTGGAGGAGGAGAAGGCGCCACTAGAAGGGATCAAGGCAAAGTGGGAGGAAGAGTTGGGAGAGGGTATGGAGGAGGGGTTCTGGTGTGAGGTGCTCCGGGGAGTGAACGCCTCCACCTCGTGTGCGCGGTTGGGGCTGATACAGCTGAAGGTGGTGTACAGAGTGCACCTTACAAGGGCGAGGATGAGCCGGCTCTTTGAGAGGGTAGAAGATGTGTGTGAAGGTTGCGCGGGAGGCCCCGCAAACCACGTTCATATGTTTTGGTCCTGTCCAAAGCTGGAGGATTACTGGAAGGTGTTTAGGATAATCTCTAAAGTGGTGCACGTGAAACTGGACCCGGGGCCCTCGGGAGGCCACATTCGGGGTGTCGGACCAGCTAGGGTTGGAAACGGGCGCAGAGGCAGATGTTGTAGCCTTCGCCTCGTTGATCGCCCGAAGGCGGATCCTGTTAGGTTGGAGATCAACCTCTCCACCCTGTGCCCTGGCGTGGCGGGGGAACCTGCTGGAATTCTTAACAGTTGAAAAGGTCAAATTTGAACTGAGTGGAAGGATGGAGGGGTTCTACAATTCTATAATATCTACAATAAGGGGCTGATTTAGCTCACTGGGCTAAATCGCTGGCTTTTAAAGCAGACCAAGCAGGCCAGCAGCACGGTTCGATTTCCGTATCAGCCTCCCGGACAGGCGCCGGAATGTGGCGACTAGGGGCTTTTCACAGTAACTTCATTGAAGCCTACTCGTGACAATAAGCGATTTTCATTTCATTTTCATTTCAATTCATGGGCATTATTCATTATGCACTTTCGAGAATTGGATCACATCGAACATAATGGGGCTGGGAGAGTTGGGGGGAGGGAAACTGTATGTGTTAATGGTGACTATGGGTGATTCCTAATTCCTTCCTGTCATTTGTTTATATTAACATGCGGCCAATGTCTGGGGTTTAGTGGGAGGAGGGGATCATTGTTATTGATATGGAGATTGACATTAGATTCGTTGCTGATTATTGGTTGTTGCTGGGTGTAAATTTGGGAGAAAATGTGGAAAAAGGAGGAAATAAAAAAATATTTTAAAAAACGTATAAAACTCAGATAGGGGTGGTCAGACTGGATACAGGGATGATTTTTTTCCCCCCGGTTTGGGAGCTGGGGGTCTAGAACAAGGTGTCAGTCTCAGTAAATAGGGTAGGCTATTTAGAAGAGATGAGGAGAAATTTCCCCACAAGAGGGTGGTGAACCTGTGGAATTCTCTACCACAGAAGGCTATGGAGGCCAAATCAATAGACTGTAAAGACACCAAGGATCATGAGGAGAGAGCAGGAGTAGGGCGTTGAAATAGAGGATGAGCCATTATCATACTGAATGGTGGACCAGGCTCGAGGGGCCAAATGGCCTACTCCTATTTTCAATGTTTCTGTGGACAGTGTGTGATACATGAAAATGATCAGAGATTGAGTTATCAGTGGCAGTAATGATGGAAATAGCAAGGCCGAATGAGATGACAAGATCGAGGAATGGCTGCGAATATCACAAGTGTTTATATGGAGGGAGAGATTTAGGGAGAAAATGAGGGGTAGTAAAGTCAGAGGAGAGAGAACAAGAATATTTGAGATGGAGTTTGAAATCACTGATAAGACGTTATTCAGTACAGAGGCAGTCAGTGGTAGGAAAGCAAAAAAGATAACTCAGTGAGAAATGTGGAGTGATAGTTGGGTGGGAAAGATAAAACAAGGATTCTAAACAAAGTTATGAAGGCTGGAGCAAGGTGGAATGCTCAATGGAGAAGTTGCCCGAGGGGTAGGGAGGTAGGTCAAGGTTAGAGAAAGGGGCTATACCACAACCGCAATGATTTGAGCACAGCAAATAGCACAAGGTATAGCCAGGCAATGAAGTTTTATTAAGACCAACGCTGTTATTAAATTTCAAGCATGAATCGGTCAAGGTCAGGTTGTTAATGCAATTGCCCCGAATAAGCTCATGGATGACAAGGGCTTTATGTGAACATACATCCTGTGGGGGGATGTGGAGATAGCTGATTTAATAATCTTTAATAATTTTATTGTCACAAGTAGGCTCACATTAACACTGCAATGAAGTTATGTGAAAAGCCCCATGTCGCCACATTCGGCGACTATTCGGGTACACAGAGGGAGAATTCAGAATGTCCAAATTATATAACAGCACGTCTTTCGGACTTGTGGGAGGAAACCGGAGCACCAGAGGAAACCCACGCAGACACAGGGAGAACGTGCAGACTCCGCACTGACAGTGACCCAAGCTGGGACTCAGACCTTGGATCCTGGCGCTGCGAAGCAACAGTACTAACCAGTGTCACCGTGGCAGAATCCACAAGGTCAGAACTGAGATTAAAGAGTGGGACACAAAAGAGTTTTGGCAAGATTAGAGAATAGAATGGAACAATCAGAGTTGTGTTCATTAGAAGATATGTGGTATTTGCCGCAGTCAGTCTTTTGGAGGATGTAAAGAGGCACAGATGGAAGCTGTAGGGTTACTTAAAAAGGAGTCATGCCTCAAGATATAACGGGAAAAGCAATGAATATTGACAAACTGGGATTTCTGAACATAGTGTACACTAAGGGTGCAGAACAGAAAGGAGCCATGATTGAGGAAAAGGACTAGCTAAGGATGGCATTAGTGAACTAGATGAGTTTTTATGACAATCGGACATGGGAGTTTTAGAAGATGAAGGAGGGTATCTCATGGTTTCATGGTCATCATTAGACTTTTAATTCCAGATTTTTATTGAATTCAATCAAATTTCACCATCTGCTATGGTGGAATTTCGATCCAAGGTCCCCAGAGCATTACCCTGGATTACTAGTCCGTGAGATACGGCTGTGCCACTGCCTCCAGCCCTCTTTCTCCTTCATGTCCTTATCCAGTTTATTTTTGAAAGAGTTGATTGTATCTGCTAGTGCACCTGCTGCTCACAAACTTTATTTTCCATGCTTTGTGCGTTACACACATGCACTAAAACCTAATTTAGACCTTCTTATATTCTCTCTTAACCTAACCCTCATATAATACCTGACTATTTCTTGCTCTAGTACTGTCAGTGTTTCCTAATTCTTTGTGCACCGTAATCTTCTTTCTAATACCGCACACCACCCTGTCAAATTAGTTTAAATCCACTCCAACAGCACTAGCAAACTGCCTCACAATTATATTAGTCCTTTTGAAGCATGGATTATTTGCTGTGAATTTTCAACATTCTGGTACCTGCTTGGAAGAATTTATGGTTCTCAAGAGATTATCGCATCTCAAGGGCAGGGAGGTAAAGAATATCAAAACATTTGTGAAGCAAACAGTTCTTATTCATTCCAAATGACCAAAAAATCTGTAAAACCTTGCAAATCATACCTCCTGCACATTTTGCACAAGACTTTCTAAATATTGAGGCAATCTAGTTAGAAGTTAAATTTTGGACAATCATCATGATGATCTTTGATTTTTATTTCACAAGCTTTCCAAAGTGACCGTGTCAACCTTTACAAGTGCGAGAAAGTGACACTAGCATTTCTTCCATCCTCACAGTGGCAACATAATTCATATTTTAAAGTAAATGCACAGAATATTAACATTAAATTCATTAAGTCTGAATAACATTACATACATCTACAGTGGTGTTGTGTTAGGTACACTGGTATAACACTGGCTGCAACTGGATGCAGCTTATATCAAACAAATACTCCAGACCTTGAAGTTAGTTCAATCAGCATAGCACAGTTCTCTGTGCTAACCACACTAACTTAAGTGTGGTTACTCTGTCTGACTGAACCAGACTAGCTCTTAGCCACGTGGTGGAGGTGTGAGATTGTAACAACACCCTTGACTGACTCTTAGATGTTCATCAGTGGAAAGAGGCAGAGTGTGAGTGCCTTGTGTCTTTTATAGTCAGATCCCACCCCCGAGTGTCCTGCTGGTCATGTCCTGTTCGCTGTGTCCATTAGCTGCTGGTCTGTGTATCATTATGTGTGTGTCTGTATATCATGACAGGTGGTAGAAAAAAACATAACAAATTCAAGGCCTAGTCATTTCTGATGAACAGTCTGATGTTAACCTTCAGTTTACAAACAGAAACAGAACTGAAGGGAGAAAACTAGAATTACAGTTCATGGAACAGTGGTGGAAGTAGATTAATAGGAAAATTTGAGAAAAGAATTGGGTAAATACATGAAAAGAGAGACAATTGCAGGGCTATGGGAGCATGGGACTAATTAAGTTTTTTTTTCCAAGGAGCAGGCAAGTGCGCAATGGGCCCAATGCCCTTCCCTTGTACCATAAGATTCTATGAACACATTGATTTTGATCAAGCTGGTGAGGTTTGCATTTCTGTGGCCTACAATGGTATTAGAACATAAAAAGGTAATAAAATTGTCATTTTGTGTTTAAATGGATGGTTGGCTGCGATTGCTAATGTTAGACACTTCCAGAATTTGAAAAACAGTATCAAACATGCAAACCTTTTAGATCATCAACAGAACACCATGACTGGAGAGCTTCCGAGAAATTTCCTCCATTATATTATACTATATTCAGCTTCACAAATATACAGAAAAAAAGTTTTATTGGAAAATTGTGCCAGATTGTGAAAATTGTGATTTAGAACTTGGAAAGCAAGTGCTTCCAATTTGGCAAGATTAAAAAGCATTTATCATGTCTCAAAGTTAATTACTTTCAGGTGTAGTAGTTGTTGCTGTGCAAACGATGGTTTATTTGTACACTGACTCTTAATTTTGCTTTATCTCATCCGTGTGGTCCACCAAGATGTAGGCTACAATTTATTTTATTTATTTCAAAACTGAAAA
This sequence comes from Scyliorhinus canicula, assembly GCF_902713615.1. NCBI lineage: Eukaryota > Metazoa > Chordata > Chondrichthyes > Carcharhiniformes > Scyliorhinidae > Scyliorhinus > Scyliorhinus canicula. Next base: position 222,573,370 of record NC_052146.1, read on the forward strand.
AATCTGTTGTCACACTGAAAAAATTCAACTGGCCTTGCCAAAGTGCTAATTTGTAAAATGCAGGTGTTCCATAGTTGCCAACTTGCTGTTAAGCTTTGCCCAAGGTGATATATTTTTCTTCAAAATGAAAAAAACATGTTTGCTGTTTATTATATGCACTGCCTGACTGGATATGTTAGGTAGTTTAAATTAATGCTGTCTTAATTTAGTCAATCAATTGAAAGGAGCTGCTGCCATTTAAAACAGAAATCACATTAAAGCAACCAACCTCGATCTTGAGACATAGGTGACTGACTCATGACGGGATGAGAGCTGGCATCTGATTGGCTATTGGGAGGTTGAGCTGGCATCTGAGTTCCTGCATGTGAAGAAGGTACAAATAAATGCAACAATATTGTAGTTTATTAGCTGCATAAGGAAAGATAAAAGAAAATCTATAATTACTGATTAGAATTTTCTAGGAAGCAAAAAATAGTCACTTAATATAATGTAAACTGCAGTTCTTCCTCTTATGTTTTCTGAGGTGGAAAACCCCTTCTCTGAAGTAGCACAGATTAAGATATGAACTTTCTTGGAAGTTACCATTTATTTGCAAGTTTGTGTCACTAAACTGATTCACATCTCCTTCCACAGCAGAATCACAGGTCAAAGATATATTAACCTACTACTAAGTCACCATGAATGAATAAAGGCTTCAGAAAAAAATGAAAGTAAGGAAAGACGCATACACTAAGTACACGGACAGCAGGAGAGAGTATGACTTTGGAATCTAAAACACAATTTCTAAATTTTCAGATGACTCCAAATTTGGAGGGGGTCGTCAATACTATGGGGAATATGACAAGGCGATTTCAACAACTTGTAGAATGAACATAGATAATAATTGGCAAACAGATTTCAACAGACGAAAATGTGCATTATTACATTTTAGCATGAAAAATAAAGTTGCATGTTACTTAGCAAAAAGAGGAGAAAAGGGATCTGGGAGTGCAAATACACATCACTAAATGTAGTGGCACAGGTTGACAAGACACAAAACACGCAGCTTTAATTTCTGGAGGGATTTAATTGAAAAATAAACAATTTATGCTGAACTTGTATCAAACATCAGTTAAACCACACCTGGAGTACTATGAACCATTAGGGAACGATATTATAAAACAGAGATAGAGACACTGGAAAGGTGCAAATGAATTAAAAAGGCAAACTCAGAAATACAGGAATGTGCCTATCAGGATAGGATGAACAAGCTGGGTCTCTTTAACTTGAAAGAAGGTGGAAGAAGGGTGACTTAAAGAGGTCTTTAAAATTCTGAAAGGTTTTGATAGAGTAGACACAAAGAATATTTCCACTTGCGGGGAAGAACAAAACTTGAGGCGATCAATCTAAGATAGTAACCAAGAAATCCAATAGGAAAATCAGAAAATCTTCACCCAAGGAGTGGCAGGAATATGAAACTCACTACCATAAGTACTGGCCAACGTCAGTACCTTTGCATTCAACAGAAAAGGCCACAAGTTCTGATATTTCCTCCCCAAATCCCTCGGGCTCTCTTTCCTCCATTAATACACTCCTTAAAATTTACCATTTTGATCAAGCTTTCGGTCATCTGCCTTAATATTTGCTTTTTAAAATTAATTTACTGGATGTGACTATTGCTGGTGAGACCAGCATTATATGCCCATCTCCAATTTCCACAAGGTGGTGGTAAGCAACTTTCTTAAATCACCGCAGTCAGTGTGTGATGCAGGTACACCCACAACTCCAAAACCTAGGACTTGGCTCTTCCCTCTGCAATGGGATCCTCGACTTTCTGACCAATAGACCACAATCAGTTAGAAATAAACAACAACCCCTCCTCTACGATAGCCCTAAATACCGGGGCCCCACAAGGGTGCGTACTTAGCCCCCACTATACTCCCTATACACACACGACTGTGTGGTAAAATTTGGCTCCAACTCCATCTGCACATTTGCTGATGTCCCGACCGTAGTGGGTCGGATCTCAATAATGATGAGTCAGAGTACAGGAAGGAGATAGAGAACTTAGTGGTGTGGTGTAACAACAACAATCCCTCCCTCAACGTCAGCAATACTAAGTAGTTGCTCATTGAATTCAGGAAGCCAAAGGTTGTACACATCCCTGTCTGCATCAATGGTGCCAAGGTGGGGATGGTTGACAGCTTCAAATTCCAAGATGTGCACATCACCAACAATCTGTCCTGGTCCACCCACGTCAACAATAAGACCAAGAAAGCACAACAGCACCTATACTTCCTCAGGAACCTAAGGAAATTTGGCATGTCCACATTGATTCTTACCAATTTTACAGATGCACCATAGGAAGCATCCTATCTGGTTGTATCACAGCCTGGTCTGGCAACTGCTCGGCCCAAGACCGTAAGAAACTACAGAGATTCGTGAACACAGCCCAGTCCATCACGCAAAACCGCCTTACATCCATTGACTCTGTCTACACCTCCCGCTGCCTTGGGAAAGGGGACAGCATAATCAAAGATTCCTCCCACCCTGCTTATTCTCGCTTCTAACCTCTTCCAACGGGCAGGAGGTACAAAAATCTGAGAACACCCACAAACAGGTTCAATGACAGTTTCTTCCCCGTTGTTACCAGACTTCTGAATGACCCTCTTGTGTAATGAACTGATTTCTGCGCACATCTTCTCTACAGAGTAGTACTACACTCTGTTTGCTTCACCTGATGCCTGTGTCTATGTATTTACATTGTGTATTTATGTAGGTCCTATGTTTATTCATGCATGGAACGATCTGTCTGGACTGTACGCAGTCAATATTTTTCACTGTACCTCGGTACACATGACAATGAATCAAATCAGGAGCGACAGTGAAGGAATGGCAATATATTTTCAAGTCAGGATATTGAGAGGCTTTGAGGAGAACTTCCAGGTGTGGTGTTCCCAGGAGTGGGTTTGGAAGGTGATGTCTAAGGAGCCTTGGTGAGTTTCTGCAGTGAATCTTGTAGATGGTACAGCTGACACTGAGCATTGGTGGGGAGGGAGTGATTATTTGCGGATGGGGTGCCAATCAAGTGGCCTGCTTTGTCCTGGATAGTGTCGAACCTCTTGAGCTTTGTTGGAGCTCCACTCATCCAGGCAAGCGGGGAGCATTCCATCAGACTCCTGACTTGTGCCTTGTAGATGGTGGACAGATGTAGGGGAGTCAGGAGATGAGTTACTCGCCGCAGGATTCCTAGCCTATAGAACAGTACAGCACAGAACAGGCCCTTCGGCCCTCGATGTTGTGCCGAGCAATGATCACCCTACTCAAACCCACATATCCACCCTATACCCCGTAACCCAACCCCCCTTAACCTTACTTTTTAGGACACTACGGGCAAATTTAGCATGGCCAATCCACTAACCCGCACATCTTTGGACTGTGGGAGGAAACCGGAGCACCCAGAGGAAACCCACGCACACACGGGGAGGACGTGCAGACTCCACACCGACAGTGACCCAGCCGGGATTCGAACCTGGGACCCTGGAGCTGTGAAGCATTTATGCTAACCACCATGCTACCGTGCTGCCCAATCTGTCTGCTATGACCTGCTCTTGTTGCCACAGTGCTTAATGGCTAATCCAGTTCAGTATCTGGTCAATGACAACCCTCAGGATGCTGATAATGGGGGGTTCAGCTATGGTAATGCCGGTGAATGTCAAGGGCAATGGTTAGATTCTCTCTTGTTTGAGATGACACTGCCCGGCACTTGCGTGGAGCGGCACAAAAATAGATGGGACAGTAAGTTGCAACGCGGAAATAAGAACCTTACAATATAGAAAGGTTAGAAGAGTGAGCCAAAATGTGACAGATGGAGTTTAACATGGATAAGTGTGACGGCACGGTGGCACAGTGGTTAGCATTGCTGCCTACGGCGCTGAGGACCCGGGTTCGAATCCCGGCCTTGGGTCACTGATCCGTGTGGAGTTTGCACATTCACCCCGTGTCTGCGTGGGTTTCGCCCCCACAACCCAAAGATGTGCAGGGTAGTGGATTGGCCACGCTAAATTGCCCCTTAATTGGAAAAAATAATTGGGTACTCTAAATTTAAAAAAAAATAAAAATAAAAACATGGATAAGTGTGAAGTCATGCATTTTGTCGGAACAATGGAAAGGCAACTTACTATCTAAATGGGGAAGAGATTTCGGGGTGTTCCGTTGCAAGGGATCTGGGGGGTCCTCATACATGAGTCACAGAAAACTAGCATGCAGATGCAGCAGATAATAAAGAAATCAAATGGATTGTTGCCATTTATAGCTAACGGAATAGAGTATAAAGATTGGGACATGTTGTTGGAACTATACAAGGCATTGGCAAAATCACACCTTTACTATTGTGCACAGTTTTGGTCCCTTATTTGAGGAAGGATCTCGTGGCATTAGAGGCAGTTTAGAGGTGGTTCACTAGGTTGATTCCAGAGATGAGGGGTTGTCGAATGAGGAGAGATTGAACAGTTAGGCCTAAACTCTCTAGATTTTGGAAGAATGAGGGAAGATCAAATTGAGATATACAAGATGATAAAAGGTATTGATAAAGTAGACATGGAGTGGATGCTTTCTCTTATAGGGGATTCTAGAACGAGATGGCACAGTCTTAGGATAAGAGGTAGCAAATTTAAAACAGAGTTGAGGAGAAACTACTTCTTCAAAGGGTTGTAAATCTGTGGAATTCGCTACCCTAAAGTGCGGCGGATTTTGGGACAGTGAGTAAATTTAAGGAGGAGTTAGAGACTTTTTAATTGGTAGTGGGTGAAACGGTTTATGGAAAACAGGCAGGACGGTGGAGTTAAGAGCCGGATAGATCAGCCATGAGGCGGTGTATTTAGAACATAGAACAGTACAGCAACAGACACAGGCCATTCGGCCCTCATGTTGTGCCGAGCCTAGAATCACCCTAGCTCAACCCACGTATCCACCCTATACCCGTAACCCAACACAGGCCCCCCCCCCCCCCCCCCCCCCCCCCCCCCCCCCCCCCCCCCCCCCCCCCCCCCCCCCCCCCCCCCCTAGCCTTACTTTTATTAGGACACTACGGGCAATTGAACTGTGAAACAGGCTCGAGAGGCTAAATTGCCTACTCCTGCTTCGAGTTCATGTGTTCTAAGACCTCTGGCTGATTCACCATCTAGCACTTGGTCTGTGGCACTCTAGGTAACAGCACCCCAAGCAACAAATATGGTGCTCATGATCAATAAGGGAATTTTTTGACCAAGATGAAGATCAGGGTTTACGGGGAGAAGGCAGGAGAATGGGGATGTGGGACGCATCAGCCATGATCAAATGGCAGAACTGATTTGATGGGCCGAATGGCCTAATTATTCACCTATATCTTATGAATGTTACTTTCCACAAGTCAGCCCTAACTTGGACATTATCAGGTCTTCCTGCATTTGGATTTGGCCGAAGTACAGGCATTGACCCTTCGCAGCACTTCACCATAATCCTTCATCCATCCCCATCCAACTCTTCCTCCCACTTGCCCTTAATCCCTTCCATGGACTCCTTATCCTCTTCCATAATCCTGCTGTAGATCGCTGAGACGACCCCACCCTCCAACCCCCCAACAACCGACAGCACCTCGAGGATGGTGCCAACAGGAAGCTCGGGAAAACCGTTCTTGCAAAATTCCTCACCTGGATACACCTGAAGCCCTCCTCACACTGGAGCCCATACCTCACCCACAGCTCCTCCAAACTTGCAAATCGCCCGTCCAGATATAAATCCTTCATTTATTTTACCTCCTTTCTCCTTCCATTCACGGAACTTCCCATCCATCCTCTCTGGCTCAAACCCGTGATTCCCTCTTATCGGCATCACCCTCGACCCTGGCTTCAACTTGAAGTGCTGCCAAAATTTCCCCAATTCTTCAGCATGGCTACCACTACAGGATTAACCGAACACCTCCCCGGGGAGAAGGATAGCGACCCTTTACGAGAACATGCCTTCATCTGAACCAACAGAGCCTCCATCTTCTTACTCCAGCCCTACACCTTCTCTGCATTTGCTGCCTAGTAATAGTGCAACAAATTCATTTTGACTACCTGCACCCAGCCAGCCAATGACAAAGGGAGACTGTCCTACCTTCCCAAAACCTCCCCATCAGGCCCTGAATTTAGCTTCCGAAGGTGTGCCCAGTCCCGCGCCACTTGTACCCCAAACACCTAAAGTGAGTTGTCGCTACCCGAAATGGCAACCCCTCCACTCCCACCTTGCACCTGGGGAAGACACCATAAAATACTCACTCTTTCCTAAATTCAATTTATACCCCAAAAACGCCCCAAATTTTCCTAGCAACCCCATTATGTCCCCCACTGATGAGCCCCAGTCTGAAATGTACAGCAGCAGATCATCTGAGTACAGAGACACCCTATGCTCCACCCCACCATTCACTATCCCCCTCCATAGGTCCGAACCTCTCAGTGCAATAGCTAAGGGCTCAACCGCCAACGTAAACAGAAATGGTAACATGGGCATCCCTGCCTCATTCCTTGGAATACTGGCAAGTACTTTCAAATTTGTGTCATTTGTCAGCATACATGCTGTTGAATCCTTGTTTAACAATTTTCACCCAAGCCACAAATTTCGAACCCAATTCAAACTTCTGCAGCACAGCATACAAATAATTCCATTCTGTCAACTGCCTTCTTTGCATCTAATGCCACCACCACCTCTAACTCCCTTCCCTCTGCCGGTGAAAGCACCACATTCAGCAGCCACTGCATGTTTCTACGACAACTGCCTGCCCTTGACGAAATCCGGTCTGATCCGCCCCCACACCTTCCGAAGACACCCCTCCAGCTTCACCGCAAGACCTTCGCCAGCATCATAGCATCCAAGTTAAGTAGAGAAATGCGCCGATACAACCCACCTCCACCGGATCCTTCTCCTTTTTAAGTAACAATGAAATTGATGCCTGCCTCAATGTCTCCGGCAACTCTCCCTTTACCATCGCATCCTCAAACATTTCCACCATCAGCGGCACCAACTTACCCGTAAACTTCTTATAAAACTCCACCGGGAACCCATCCGGCCCCAGTGCCTTGCCCGACTGCATCTTCCCTATCGCTGCCTGCACTTATAATAATAATCTTTATTGTCACAAGTAGGGTTACATTGCAATGAAGTTACTGGTTCCTCCAATCGGGCCCTCTCCTCCTCTCCCATCTCTGGCCACTCCAGAAACTCCCTCATCTCCGACTCATCCTCTGATGGCTCCGAATTATTCAGGCCCCTATAAAAACCCTCAAACACCTTATCCACTGCTTTGGCGCCACCATCACCCCATCCATTCCATCCCCCGATCTCCCTCGCTGCTGCCTGCCGACGGAGCTGGCCCGCCAGCAATTGACTGGCCTCTCACCATACTGTACACAACCCCCCAAGCTCACCTCAAACTGTCGAATACCTTCCCCGTGGACAGGAGATCAAACTTCACCTGTACCGCCTTCCTCCTCACCAATAGCCTCGGCTCTGGAATCTCATATTTTCCATAAATCTCCAAAATCTCCTCTATAAGACCATAAGACATAGGAGCAGAATTAGGCCACTTGGCCCATCGAGTCTGCTCCGCCATTCAATCATGGCTGATATTTTCTCATCCCCATTCTCTTTCCTTCTCTCCAGAAACCCTGATCCCCTATCAGCCGCTGCCTTCAGCCATTTCTTGATATCACGTGGAGTGATCTGAATTGTCTTATGACGGACATCTGTGATGTTGGGGGGCCTCCGGAGCAAGCCTAGATGGATCAACCACTCAGAACATCTGGCTGAAGATTATTGCAAATGCTTCAGCTTTCTCTTTTATGTGCTGGGTACCTCCATCATTGAGGATGGAGGTAGTTATGAAGCCTCCTCCCCCAAGAAGTTGTTTAATTGTCCACCACTATTCATGGCTGGGTGTGGCTAAACTGCAAAGCTCAGTTCTGATCCATTGGCTATGGGATTGCTTAACTATATCTATTCCATGCTGCCTCTGCTGTTTGGCAAGCTACTAGTCCTTTATTGCAGCTTCACCAGGTTAACATCTCATTTTTAGATGTGCCTCATGCTACTTCTGGCATTCCCTCCTGCACTCTTCATTGATCCACGGCTGATCCCCTGGCTTGGTGGTAATGGGATACATGCTGGGCCATGAGGTTACAGATTGTGGTCGAGTACAATTCTGCTTCTGTTGATGGCCCACAGCGCCTCATGGTTGCGCAGTCTTAAATGGCTAGATCAGTTCGGAATCTCCCAATTGGACACAGTGGTAGTGCCCACACAACATAATGGAAGGTATCCCTAATATGAAGATGGGACTTATCTCCACAAGGATTGTGCAGTAATCCTTCCCACCGATAGCCAGGACAGATGCACTTGCAACAGGCAGGGTTGGTGAGGAGGTGGTCAGGTAGGTTTTCCTTCTGCGGGGGCAGTAAAAATAATGCTCTTTGCCCATGTACGTACCCAGAGCTGGCTGGACTAACATCCCGAATCTGACCCTTCTCTTGTATAGGGCCCGGCCTTGCATAGTTAAATTCGAACCTGCGCTTTGCCATGTCTGCCTCAATGTCCTGGCAGACTCTTATGTTATGTCCCGCTCAGTTGCACATCTTCATCTGTCGAGCCCAACGAAGGATCCTTCTCGGTCCTAGTATTTGTGCAGCTTGGCCATTATCAACCTCGGCTGCTCTCCGGCTCTGGGCATTGGCGGAGGGACCTGTGAACCCGGTCGTTCTCCGGCAGTTGGGGATTTTGAGGGGCTGGTTTAGCACACTGGGCTAAATCGCTGGCTTTTAAAGCAGACCAGGCAAGCCATCAGCATGGTTCGATTCACGTACCAGCCTCCCCGAACAGGCGCTGGAATGTGGCGACTAGGGGCTTTTCACAGTAACTTCATTGAAGCCCTACTCGTGACAATAAGCAATTTTCATTTTTCATTTCATTTCAAGCTGTCCCTCCCAAACAGGTTGTCCAGCATTGGCTGGACATAGTCGGTTGGGTCCCTGCCCTCGATCCCCTCTGGCAGGTCCACTATCCGAATGTTCTGCCTCCTCGACAGATTCTCTTGGCCCTCAACTTTCTCTTTCAGGCTCCTCTGGATCGCCACCAGCCTTTGATCTTGGCCTCCAGGGCACGATTTGATCACCATGATCAGTTGATGAGTTTTCCAGCTCTTGTATCGTGCTCCCCTGAGCTTCCAGTTTCCTCCCCACGTCGTCCTGTGCCGTCTGCACGACGCAAGCGCACTCCACCACCTTGACTGTCACCTTTTCTCAGCCTTGATGTAGTCTTTCATTGCATTTAGGTCGGGGGGGGTTGTCGTCTTTTGGGTCGTCGGTCTCCCTCTTCGGGGTAGGCTGGGGGACCCGTCGCCTTGTAGGTCTGCCGACCTGCTTGTTCGCCACTCCTGCCCCTTGCTCAAATTATGGTGCCCCTGTGTCCTCTCAAGCTGCTGCTTCCTGGCAGTTCAAACTAATGTTGTAGGTGCGGGATTTAAAAAAAAACTTAGAGTAAAAATCATGGACAAGTTGGGTCGAAGGTCCTGTTTCCATGCTGTAACCCTCTATGACTCTATGAGAAAGCAGGCATTCAGTGTCAAGGAGCACAGAGGGAGTCCGGTGGGAGACTAGAAACCAACTTTGTACCGAGATTCTCACAGAGCGTGAAGTACATACTTTTCAGCATGGGAGTGGCAGCCACCTCAACTTGCACACTTGTGGACTCAAACATGATGCAGCATCTGAAGGCTCGGTTTCCAGCGCAGCATAAAAAGAAGCCACCGAATGCATAGATGTTGCAGTGGAAATTTAGGCTTCTGTCATGAAAGTTCTGTATGCTGTCTGATAGCTGCAGATACCAGTGTCCAAATGTATTTTGCAGGGTGCAAAAGAAGTCCAGCAACCTGGCCTCCAAACGAGCTGTTTGCGGTCTCGCTGGTGGCAATGACTATGCCCTCATGGTGCTGAGGTTATGCAGGATGCAGACCACCAGGAATCTTGTTACCCTCTCTGCCAGTATTACAGGGCTCCATCAGAGGGGCAAAGCCAGTTGAAATGTTGTTTCCGCCTGCCAACAGTCTGCTCCATCACATTTCATTGTACGCATGCAGCCCCACGTGTGTACATTGTCAACCATCAACAAAAATCAACAACCATGTGGTCAATGAGCTGCCTCGTCACCCAAGTTGGCACATACTGCTGCAGTTGCTCAAATGCAGATGGCACAGTGGACTGGCGCAGAATTAAGGCATCGTGACTGCTGCCAGGATACCTTGCACTGACCTGCATAATTTGTTGTGTATGGTCACACATTAACTGGATTTAAAGGAGTGAAGCCCCTTTCAGTTTGCAGAACATCCCAGGGTTGACATGTAATACCTGCAAAGTGATATGTGCAATCAATGGCACTCTGCATTGTCGGGATGGCCCGATCCAAACAAACTCTATGCTAGCTCCGCCTGTTGCCCTTGTACAAATGAGAAACATAGCCAGCTTTCTTTGTATATGGAGCCTCACTGACTTCCCTCAGATGAAGATGTGTGTAGAGATCAGTTCATTCCAAAAGAGGGTCATTCAGATGTCTAGTAACAGCGGGGAAGAAGCTGTCATTGATCCACTACCCACAGGCTCATGTCAGGAGTGTGAGGGAATATTCCCCACTTGTCTGAATGAACAGAACTCCAACAAAACTCAAGAAGCTTGACATTATCTAGGATTTGCTCCTCATCCACCATTTTAAATGTTTATTCCCTCCACCCCTTGCACAGAGTGGCAGCAGTGTGTAAAATGTACATCATGCACTATAGCAACTTAAAAAGCCTCTCCTTCAACAGCATCTTCCAAACCTGTGCCATCTCCACCACCTGGAAGGGCACAGACAGTTGACAAATGAGACCACCTACAACCTCACCTCCAAATCATACACCACCCTGACTTGGAACTATTTAGCCATTCCTTCAATGTCACTTGATCAAAATCCTGGAACCTCCCTTTATAACTCTCTTTTAGGTGAACCTACACCAGATAAACTGCAGTGGTTCAAGAAAGCATCTCATCACCACCCTCTCAACAAATGTTGCCCTTGCCAGCGACATGCACCCGCTCCATTACAAATAAAAACGCAGACTTTCAAACCTATAAATGTCAAGTCATGCTTTAATGAGAACTTCCCTCCCTTAGGGTTGACATTGATTTTGAAAAAAAAGAGATGTGGCACTTTTCACTGTTGTTGATAATTCTCTTGATGGTAGTTTCCTTGTGCTATTGCAGTGCTTTTAATTAATTTAAAAAATATATTTTAGTACCACGATCTTTTGGAAGTTAGTTTTTAAAGATTTGCCTCTTAAAGCTTGAAGGTCAGATTCCGAGTGTCTTAGAGTTTTTAGAGTTCAGTGTCTTGAGGACAAAAAGCAGCAAGTCATAGTAAATGGTCATTTTTCAGACTGGAGGATAGAAGACAGTGGTGTTCTCCAAGAATCTCGGTTTTGATTTATTTATAAATGACCTGTGTATTAGAATACAGAGTATAATTTCAAAGTCTTCCAATGATGCCAAACTTAGAGGTGTAGCAAACAGCTACAAAACTGATTGCAACGGGCAAGAGACAGGCGAACAGAAAGTGGCAGATGCAATTTAATAGAGAAGTATAAGGTGATGCATTTTGATAGAAGGGATGAGAAGAGGCTATGCAGCCTTAACGGCACTGTTTCTAAAGAGTGTGAATGGACAAGGGACTGGGGATTCATGTACATTGATCTTTGAAGGTGGCAGGACATATTGAAAGATTAGTTAGCGAAGTGTATGGAATCTTGACACCAGACTCCTGAAGCAACTGCTCTACTCAGAACACAGTTGTGGTAGGGAACTTTCCTGGAGGATAGTAGAAAGACTTTAAGGGAATCTTCAAAGCATGCTCGAAGAGGTCAAACAAACCCTTTGACTCATGGGAGACCCTGGCTTGTGACTGACTTTGTCAAGATCGTGCAGTGGTGAAGTTGAGGTTGTTGGAAGGAGTGCACAAACCTCCGATCAACCCATTTACCCAGCCCTTTAAGCACCACTTTGCCTTGCACGTGACAGAATCTGCAGATTTATCAGCCATCTCAGAATGCATTGAACTAAATTGGATGCAAATCATTCTTAATCCCGAGTGACCTTCAAAGAAAGTGGAGGATGGTGCTGGGAAGTAGGTAGTGTTGAATCTGGTCTTCTGAATGAAGTAGGGTCAATGGAATGTGTTACAGTAGTTCATCTAATTAACAGTAGCCATAACATATTCAGTTTGGAGTATTATAGAAGGAGACCAGAAAATATCAAAATAAAATAGTTAAATAGGAACAGCTACAGTGATTTAAGAAGTGACCTTGTACAGGTTAAGTAAGGACAAACAGTATTAGATCAATGGAAGGAATTCAGAGCAGAGATACGTCACACCCAACTAGGCATATTCCTTTGAAAGAAAAAGGTAGACAAAGGAAGACAAAGAAAATCAAAGTTAAAACAAAACAGAAAAAGGCAGCTAATGACATTTGGTCTCAGGGTGTCATGTAAAAGATAAATGCGTATTAAGGTCCAGCGTTTCAAATTATTCGGTTTGTTAAAAAATGCTGCAATAAATATCAAATAGAATCTGCACTAATATTTTTAAGGTTCAATAAATTTATCATTTTGGAAAAATCATATGCTTTTTTGAGTGTTAAGTATGATTTTGTAATAAATTCTCAAGACTCCAGTAAAAGATTTCTACCTTTAAAGCACTAAATGCAGTCTAATTTGGCATGAATTAAATCACTAACATTTCTGTGAGAACATCAAGCACATTGTAAAAACAGACGGCAGGAAAACTTATAACTATAAAAACAGGCATTAAAAACTGAATGGATGCATTTTTAGAAGTAAGACTAAGAAAAAAGAAAACACAGGGTGGGGGAGCAGAGGGGTTCTTGGTGTACAGATCATTAAAGGTGGTAGCATAAGCAGATAAGGTATTGGGAAAACAACAATCTTTGGCGTTTTATTTAGAGGCACCTGAATGCAATAGGAAGGAAGTAATATCGACACATCAATCATGCTGCGGTTTGGGAGCATTGTATACAGTTTTGTGCATTCCATACAGGAAGGATGCAAAAGAAATTGTACACTGTGCATTTACCTCGGATTTTACTTGGATGATTTTGAGCTAGAGGAGAGAGTCGGGAAGTTTTTTTGGTACAGGTGAAAAAGTTGAGTGGTCTGATGTATGTCTTCAAGATTATACAGAATTATTATAACGTTAACAGAGATATAACATGTCCCCTAGTTGGTAAACTGGTGAAGAAATGGCACAAAATTAAGATATTCATAAAAATGGATTTAAGTTTAAAAATTTACTTGGAATATGTCAAGATTGTGTAATTTTGTTTTGAAAGAAACGGTTGCTGGAAAACAGTCCAGACATTCTTTGAAAGAGAATTTAGATAGCTGTATGAAAAAGAGAAATATGAAAACAAGCAGGAGAGTGAGATTGAACTAGGTGGGTGGATCATGTGGAGAAAAACAATGCACAAACTTAATGAGCCAAATGGCCTGTTTCTGTGTAATAAGATTCTATCATTGTAGACCATTTACCCAAAGGAAATATAAAGTTACCTGGTACACCTGCTGGGGAGAGTGGGTCCAGACCTGGACTGGTTGCTTCCAACAGGAGAACCAACAGGGGACGGGGAAGGACCCCGGATACCAGTGAGGTGAGGGGAAGCATGAGGGGAGAAGGGAGATTGTGCAGGATTACTCTGTTCTCCTTGACCACTTGAGGATCCTGAAGCACTAACTCCAGAACTTAGTGTACCTTCTGTCCCCGTTGGCAAGTCATCAATGGATCCAGATAAATCCTAGCCAAAAGATAAAAGTCACAATTAGGTGCTTATTTATATAATAATATGATGCATGAACTTCAATTACCCAACAGTAGATGAGAAATTGCATGTTCAGTGAAGACCTTACTACTCCAGTGACCTTTTACATGATCACAGTAAAGTGCCAGGTCCTTTACAAAAATTGGATCTTTTGAATTTATTTCCAATAAATTACTGAGATACTTATTTACTGTTTCTCAATGAAAAGAATGAATAAAACATTTTGCTGTAGGTTATTATACCCGTGATGTTATAGCTCAAACACAATGGTAGTAAGGTCAAGACAAGTGAAACCAAGTTTTTTTAATTGCTTGCCGGATTTGAAATTCTATTTAGGCTGTTTAAATCCACAACCCATACACCATGCCGTGGGCCATCTTCAGTAAAGTAAATGAATAATAAAACAATTGTGGAATCAGATTTCATTCCATAATCATTTAATTCGTCTAATTCTCAAACTTGACAAAATTATTCAGAAACAATATCACTGTTTAAATTCAGAAATCTAAACTTTGACCTGTGAGGATATCAACGTTTTTATCCAATGAAATGCAACAGGACATTCTCATCCCCATTGAAATGCAATTATTAGATGTTATAACATAGAACTGTACAGCACAGTACAGACCCTTTGGCCCACGATGTTGTGCCGAACTAGTCTGAAACTAAGATCAAGGAAAAACTCAACTGCTCACTGGAGTAGCAAAAGACCAGCTACATTTGCAGAACAAACACAACTCAAATCACAATTCTCATCTTGATTTACTAAAGGCCACATGTTAAATTTCTACATATTTTTGAAAAACAGGGATTGTGGGAATTCAATATATTGGGCACAAGTCAATTCCCAGCCTGCTATTGTGTCAGATACTTCATCTGAACTATAAATATCAACAGTCAGGTTTCATGTTCAGTCCTTGAGTCTTCATTACGCTGGCCAAGAAAGCCAAGTGCTGAACATCATTAGCACAGATTAAGCAGTTCAAGATCTTTACCCTGCATACTGCACATGACTCCATAACTTCTATATGCTGTAAATAGTATAGCAAAATTTTGTATTCTGAAGATGGAACAGGACCTGTTTAGTAGTAACAGGGAGTCTTACGACTATGAGTGCAGCTTGTGAAAAATCCATCAATCAAGTCATTTCAGTAGTTATCATTTTATTAATCCCTGCAGGGAGGAAGGAATGACAGGTCATGGGGCATGTCTTTCAGTGATTTCCTCATAAGCCTGATGTAACTCATACAGACAAGTTTTGCACATGACCTCTTCCTTATCATTCTCCACCATGAACTGTACTATATCAAATTAAATTAGCGCAGGCAGATTTCAACAACTGCAGAAAGCTTCAACTTATTCTCTGCGACCGCTGACCTTTGTCACTTTAAAAATAATATGATTTGCATGATTCACCAGGCTCTAAGGCTCTACAATTTACAAGAATCTAACATTAGTATTGCCCACCTCCATGGGTTGGCTTTCTGTTTCTTTGGAAGTTCCTTCATATTTATAGGTCTGGTTGGGTTTCTGCCAATAGAAATTCACAGGTCACTTGTTGTATCAAAGCATAGCATTTCTTTGGAGCTAAATGTTTCTGTCTGAGCAGCTTTCTTTCCCCCCCGACTTCGAACAACACTTAAACAGAATTTCAACCTGAGCTTCAAATTGAAGCTTAGCAACCACATCCTCACTCACATTTTGTAGAATACCCCAATGCACTGTCTTTAATTAGCAAACTGCACACTGAACCATGTCAACCTGTTGCAGTTTCTTCTGGATATTGTAGACCTTTTGCAACCTCTTGTATGTAAAGCCAGGCTTTAAGAATGGTTTTCAGTTGCATTCATTCTGATTGATTACTGCAGGATTGATAATATGAACTTTGTAATTATTGGTAAACCTATTAAATTGCTATTAGGATAAGATATAGAAACATGCAGAGGAAATTCAAACTGTTGAGAACCAAACAACTGTTGAGAAACCTAGACTTACAAAAGTTGCTCCTGCATATATCGAGTACCAAAAAGATATTGATCATTAAGTTTCGGCTTGGTTCAGTTACTGGCACCCTTACCTTGACTCACAATCTTGTGGGTTTAAGTACCACTCAAGGGCCTAATCATAACATCTGGGAAAACACTTCAATGTTATAATGAGGAGCGCTATATTCTTGTAAATGTTCTGTTTTGGATAAGATATTGACCTGTTCAGATGGATGTAAAAGATCATTTGGTACAATTTGAAAAATAGCAAGGCATTTATTCTTTACCTGCCTTCAACCAATGTGCCAAAACTTGATTAGCAGGCCATTATTTGCAGCTCATTTGCTTGTGGCATACAAATAGGCTGCTAGGTTTGCCGACTTAACAGGGACTGCATTTCAGGGGCAACCTATTCATTGTTGAGTACTTAGAAAATCTTTAGAATAAAAAGCAAGTTTTCTTCTATACCAGTAAAGTAATTACCATCTATTGATTAATCTACATTAAAAGTTAAATGTGCAACACACTTAAATGGGCTTGCAGCACAAAATATTATGTTTTTGTAACTAACTTAATTCCGGTTAATCCAAAAACAAGCACTTCATTTCCATTAAGCACAACAACTATTCTCCAAACCCTTGCTTATGAATCCTGCTTTTCCTGCTCCTATAGATAGTAAAGTCACACTTCCTGCTTTTCTTGTTATTATATATACTAAATTTACACTCTATCCTGCAACTCACTATGGGCAACACAACAGGAGAGTTACTGCTTATGGCATATAAATCAAGAGAAAAGAAGGGTTAGTCACTGAGTTTAGTTCTATTAGTCACTGTGTAGTTCTACTTCACAGAGTTGCACTGACAGGAAAAATATACTTTATTGAATCAGCAGTGGGGGGGAGGGGGGGTGCAGCTCCAGCTTATTTCACATGTTTCCCCACATACCTCTGAAATTTACCACAATAACAGAGAAGTGTCACTATTTTTTGACGAGCTGTGTATATCTTGTAAACTAATAGTCTGTGGTCCAATGTCTTATTAAGTCCTCAGTTCAGTTCACTCTCAAAGGTGCACTTTCATCCATGGCATTCATGGCCAGAGGCCACTAAAACAATCAGATTCTGGGCAGCTCCATGTGCAAGACATTCTAACTATGCAGAACACATTCATTGAAATTTATAGCAACAATTTTATCATCATCATGTGTTACCTACCGTACGATATTTTCTTTTCCAGCAGCAGCAACAATCGAGGCTGCATGCCCTCTCAGGCAGATGTAACAGATTGCATGGCAGTATTCGAAGAAGAGTAGGGGAATATAATGGTGTCCCAACCAACATTTCTCCTTTGACCAACAAATTAAAAATATTAACTGGTCATTAATTTCATGCACTGATGTTGGGCTTAGCTGGTTTAGCTCAGTGGGCTAGACAGCTGGTTTGTGATGCAGAACAAGGCCAGCAGCGCGGGTTCAATTCCCATACCAGCTTATCCGATCAGGCTTTGAATGTGGCGACTAGAGGCTTTTCACAGTTACTTCATACTTGTGACAATACAAGGTTATTATTATCTTGGTTCACAAATTGTCAGCTGTATTTACCTACAGTAATTATGAATACAGGAAAGTACGAGAACCAGAAAGACTACACAATCCCTCTGACAGGTCCAAAACTGATGGGTCGCAATCACCAAAGTATTTAAATCATTTGTCCATTCTTTTTAAATATTTCCATACATGCACCATCCTTGGTGTAAAATTGTTCAATTTAAATGGCCTTTACAGTTTCCCTCTTTCTAAGCTTGAATGCATGTTCTCTGGTTTGCTACTTGTAGTATTTGTAAACAAATTGAGGTTCAATTTTTCTGTACCAAACCTTGAAGAAGAATCTTGCACATCTCTTCTTCAACTTCTCATGGCTCAGATGCCTCAAGCTAGATACTGTTCCCCATTACCAAGTACCTGGATAGCCTTTTGGAATATAGCTACAGGATTTGCACAATTCCCCGCGGTGTGGGTCAACACAGATTCATTATCTCCTAGGATCAGTATTATATACTTCTATCTTTACATCCTAAGATCTAGCAACCTATGCTTAGTGATGCCATCTGACATTTTAGCAATGGCATTGGACAATCTCTTCTGACACTTATTACCAGTTAACCAAATATGACCATTGGGGACATGCACCAAATTTTACAATAGCCCACTTCCCCCTTTTATGAACCCTAATTAATTTTTTCTAATACAGTTCATATACTTTGAAGGAATAGACAAAGTCTGACGACTCACTTGAACAATTTTAAATATCAATTGCTGACGTTTTCACTCAACTATTCAATCACTTTTGCGACTTTAGTGCTTCTTACATGACATGAAGACAGATAGAAAATATACAGTAAACAAATGATGATTAATTGGCAACTTGATGAATACATATTTTGTATCAGTCTTTACTGTAGAGGAAAAGGGTAAATTACTAGAGATATAAGGAAAATTAGAACTAAATCAAGTAGAGTAACTTATAAGATTTAATATAAACATAAACAAAATGGGAATGAAGAAAATAACAGGACTCAAAATAAATAAATCTCCATCCAAGGTCTGGCTGTTTTCCACCCCAAGGTATTAAAAAAAATGAGGAAATTGCCCGAAAGCATGATCTTTCAAAACTCACTTGATTGTTCTCATGGACTGGAATATTGTCAATGCTACTGCATTAATTAAGAAGGATAGGAGAGGTAAATCGGTAATCAGTCTCGCTTTGTTATTGTGATATTACTAAAATCTGTAATTCGGTGCAGAGGGACTCAGCACTAGAACAAGTATAAACTAATCAGAGAGGTAGCATGAATTTTGTAAAAGGTAAGTGGGCTCAAACAAAATCTACGAGAATCTTTTGATGAGGTAACTAAAGTGAGAGACAATGGAGTGTCTATTGATTTACAAATGGCATCAATTATTTTCCCGCAAGAACTGCTAATAAAAATGAGGAATTGGAGGTAACCATTTACACGGGAGGGCAATGGTCAGGAGGAAGGTAACAGCAAGTTGGGTTACTCAAATTGGTAGGATCTGACAAGTTGTGCCCTCCCGGCTCCCTGTGGATCTACAGTGGGGCCTCAACTTCTCACAATATTTAGAAATGATTTAACGAAATAGAACCATACATCCAAGCTCGATGATACTAAGTTACGTAAAACAGTAAATAGTGTAAAAGAGACAAAGTTGCAAAGCGATATCGACATATTAAGTGAGTGGGCAAAAACTGCGGCAGATGAGTTTAATGTGGGCAGGTGTGCGGTCATCTATCAAAGATCGATCAGAGTATTTTTTAATTGGCATGTAATTAGAAACTGTGGAAGGGACAAGATATTTGGAAGTTCAAGTACAGAAATCAAAATAAACTGGACAGGTACGTGCAATGTGCAAACTCCACACAGCTACCCAAGGCTGGAAAAAAATCAGAACTAGGCTGTTTAGAGTTGATGCCAGAAAGGACTGCTTCAAACAAAGGAAATTGAAAATCTGGAATTCCCTCCTCAAAAGGCTGTGGAAGTTAATTCAATTGAAAACTTAAAAACTGAGATTGATAGATGTTAGGTAAGGATTAAGGGGTGCATGGTGGCACAGTGGTTAGCACTGCCGCATCACAGCACCAGGGACCTGGGTTAAATTCGGCTTTGGTGGCTGTCTGTGTGGAGTTTTCGCTTTCTCCCCATGTCTGTGTGGGTTTCCTCCGGCTGCTTGGGTTTCCTCCCACAGTCCAAAGATGTGCAGGTTAGGTGGATTGGCTATGGCAAATTGCTCCTTAAAGATGTGCAGGCTAACTAGGGTTATAGGGATAGGGTGGTGGGCCTACGTGGGGTGCACTTGATGGGCTGAATAGTCTCCTTCTCTGCTGTAAGTATCTAAGGATTATGGAACCAAGGCAGATAAACAGAATTAAGATACAGATCAACTATCATCTAATTGGTTGACACAGCATGGTCAAGGAGGTAACTGGCTATCCCTATTAAGTTTATCTCCGTTTCTGTGGGTTGTATCATAATATTCCAACCAGTCCTTCAACAAGATCACCTAATAATGCAAAAATGTTTTTGGCAAATACTGGATGAATAAAACAATTGCATTTATTGTACCTTTTGGTTTGCTAGTTTTACTTTGAAAAGCACTCGAATAGTCGAAACTTCAAATGGTCCCTAGTCTGTCAAATTTTGATATAAATACTGTCCAGGTGTTTTACATTTTATAATGTTTGAGCATTCCTAACTTATTTCAAGGGAGATGAAAGAATAGTTAATATTCATATTTACTCCTCTTGCTGCTCCCAAACAATTGCTTACTCCCTCGTGCTCTCCAAATCAAAAGGGACATGAAGTGGCTTTCATTTTGATCAGGCAGGTATCATAATTACAAATGACAGCCTGCATTTTGCATGGAGAGTCAGCATTTGGATTCAGCATCTTCACTGTGAGATGCAGTCAGCACAAGCCGATCAGCTGAAGATGACAGGGGAACATGCGTGGAGGGGGCAAACAGCCGGAGGTTGGTCAGGGGTAGCAGCGGCAGCCACCTGTATCTGTCACTGTCCTGGGGCTCAACAACACTTGCCGAGCAGCAAATTATATTGCAAGGCAGGTATTGTTTGGGGTTTGGGTGATCACGTAATCTGGACTGTGGGATTTAGAACAAGCCCATACAACCTCAGCTGAGGCAAAACAGGCCCATGTGAAAGCTGCTGCTAGAAGGAGAAGAGGAAGGTGAAAGAAGGTGAACACGAAGGCTGGATCAAGGAGCGGAGATGAGGAAAAATAAGGTTACTATCACCGCTTCGGTTATTCCAAAAGAACTGATTCACATGGGTGTTACTGAGGAATCGAATAAAGGTGCTTCTGGTGGGTCCACTCCATCGAATGTTGTAAGCAGAGATGAGAATGTTCTGATGAGTGTGCCAGTTTGGTGAACATCATGATCTTGGAACGTGGGGTCACTGGGAGCTTCTACTAATGCGGAGCTTCTACTAATGTGAAATCTTGTTCATTGTTTTTTTTGTCGAGGTCGTTCATCAAATTTGGTTCTTTTGGTTTGTTGGGTCCCCACAGCGATTATAACTGTCCATGCTAGTGGCTTGAAATCAAATAGAAACAACATTTCTGCACTCTTCCGAGCTCTCCCCATAAACGTGTGCATGTGTGACATGCTACATATTTCTTGTATGAGGTTGATAGGTAACACAGAGCAGGTCAAAGAAACAGAGTACTGCTCCCATCTGGGCTCTGCAAATTACCTGAGTAGGACTCTGAAGCATGTCCCAAATGAGCGTTACTGAAACTGTTGAGTTATATACCCGCATCAGTAAAGTGATCAAGCAAAAAGGCATGTCCAAAAGACGAGGGAAACAATTGAGAGATTTGGATCTCACAGAGGGCCACACAGTAAATTAGAATCATTGTAATAATAAAAGGCAACCACTAGGCACAGATAAGCTCTGGAGGAGATGAATAAACAATTGATTTATCTGAAACCAGGGGTTGGAGATGTTAAACCAAAGTAACTATTTAAATATCAGATAAACTGGAGACAGCACAATGAGTCTTGATTTCAACATGTGGGAAGGAAAAGTATATGTAGGATCAGGCATCTGGATAAGGGTGAAAAATCTTCAGAAATCCACTCTCATAATAGTCTTGATAAATTAGAGACAGGCAATAAAGATTTAGATTGCAACAGAAAGAGATATTATAGGAAAACAGCTCTTTCCTTGCATTCTATTAAGAAAGCAAGAAATGTGAGAAAAAAATCCAATTTAAATGTGTTCACTGTGGAAGTCACCGGCAAGGGCAGGATTTATTGCCCATCCCTTAATACCCTCAAGAAGGTGGTGGTGAGACACCTTGTTGGCAGTGGTTTACTAGGTCATTTCAGAGGACAGCTAAGAATCATTGTGGATCTGTAGCAGATTTCCTTCCCTAAAGGAAATCAGTGAACAAGATAAAAGTTCTCTGGCATCCTGCAGATTATGTTCACCATAATGGATGCCAACTTTTTACTCCAGATTTAATGAATTGAATGTAAATTCCCCAGCTGCGGAATAACAGTAACAGGACTACTATTCTACCATTCCTGATTTTAAAAAATTGTGGTTGCTCAATTTGTACCTCAACCTAGTTGATTTGGCAACCTGAGGTTTGCTGCCATTATTGGACACGAATCACCCTCTATCCAGCTGTTTTTGTACCAAAAGAGAACAAGTAACACATCCCCTCGACCTCCACTCCAAGCTATCACTTCACTCAGAACATTGTAGTTATCAAATAATACAAAGTAAGATATAAAGACTTCATGTTAAGAATTGCTAGCAGATTTGGCAATTTATTCTCAGCCTTTGAGGCTTCTCAAACCAAGCCACTGTTGTGTTCATTAAAAAAGGTGAACCATAAACACATTCCCTGTGTTGATCACCTAGTTAGAAAGTCCCATAATATCACATTTCCAGCCAGTCATAGGATTCTCAGTTTAATCTTATCCATATGGCAGCTACCAATGCAGCACTCCCTCCACTGAAACTTCCAAAATTCTGACTGTTTACCTTGCTGGTTGCTAAGGAACCACATCAGTAGATAGGCACTATATTTGTGACTCAAATTACAAAACATTAGCTCGTCATACAGGTCTGTACTCCAGGGGGAAGAGTATGCACTATGAAAAACATCGACAGTATTAAATTATGTTCAAGTATAGAATCAACCTCTAAGGTGATAATCTGCTGCTCACATCTGGAAAAGTAACAGCATTCAACCTAACTAATAACAATCTACTTATATCCTAATGTTTAGTCAAGGAAATCAGAAAGATCAAAATATAAAACATCCATGATATTTTAGGAAATGGATAGATAAGATAAATATATCATCTTTTTCAGCGAGGTAATGTCTAAATATCTTTCTCATAACTATTCCAGTTCCAGTTTGAAGGTTATTTTCAAAAGTGTTTCCAACTTGTGTACTGATAAATCATGTTCCTGTTGACAAGGGAACTCCAAAGCTTAATGTTTCACATTTCTGGCGTACACAGAACATCTCACTCAACAGAAACATGCGACGGAGGCACACAAACTAGCTATTAAGTTCCAAGCCTGACATTGTTCAAAAAGGGCTTTTCTGAAAAAGAGTCATGAGAAAATGTTTGATATTGTTTCTGGAATGTTGTCATGCAAGAACTTACTATGAATCAGAATAGCTGGAGTAATGGTGTAAGTATTAAAGAACAAAAAAACAAACTTGCATATATATATTTTTTCAGTATCTTTCATGATCACAGGATGCTCCAAAGTGTTTAACAATCAATGAAATAATTTAAATGTTGCGACTAATGTAAGGAAATTACCTCTGAAAATACAAATTGGGAGAAGGCCATTCAGCCCCTCGAGCCTGCTCTACCACTCAATAAGATCATGGCTGATCTGATGTAACTTCAACTCCACAATCCCACCTACCCCCGATAACCTTTCACTTTTCTTATCAAGAATCTATCTAGTTCTGTCTTGTAGGGGTGGCATGGTGTCACAGTGGTTAGCAATGCTGCCTCGCAGCACCAGGAACTTGGGTTTGATTCTGACCTCGGGTGACTGTGTGGGGTTTCTCCCCGCACCTGCATATGTTTCCTCCGGGTGCTCAGGTTTCTTCCCACAGTCCAAAGATGTGCAGGTTAGGTGGATTGGCCATATTTGTGCCCCTTAGCGTCCAAAGGTTGGGTGGGGATACAAGGCTAGGGAGGGGATTGGGCCTAGGTAGGGTGCTCTTTCGAAGGGTTGGTGCAGACTCAATGGACTTGAATGACCTCCTTCTGCACTGCAGGGATTAGATGAAAAATATTCAAAAACTCTGCTTCCACAACCTTTTCAGGAAGAGAGTTATAAAGACTCACTACCCTCTCAGAAAAAAACTTCTGATCTCTGTCCTAAATGGGCAACTCCTTATTTTTAAACAGTGACCCTTAGGACTAGATTCTCTGACAAGAGGAAACATCCTCTCTATATCTACTTTGTCGAGACCCCTCAGGATCCTGTATGTTTCAATGAAGTCGCCTCTTACTCTTCTAAACTCCAGTGCATATAAACCTAGCCTGTGAAACCTTTCCTCATAACACGCCTGCCCATTCCAGATATTAGTTTAGTTAACCTTCTCTGAACTGCTTCCAACACAATTGCATCCTTCTTTAAATAAGGAGACAAATATTTGCACACAGTACTTCAGATGTGATTTCACCAATGCCTTGGATAAGTGAAGCATAACCTCCCTACTTTTGCATTCAATCCACTTGCAATAAATAAGAATATTCTATTAGCTTTCCTAATTACTTGCTGTAGCTGCACACTAACCTCTTGCGATACATGCACTAGGACACCCAGATTCCTCTGCACCTCAGAGCTCTACAATCTCTCACAATTTAAAAAGTGTTCATTTTATATTTTTCCTGCCAAAATGGACAAATTCACATTTCCCCTCATTAATAATAATCTTTATTGTCACAAGTAGGCTTGCATTAACACTACAAAGAAGTGACTGTAAAAAGCCCCTAGTCGCCACATTCCGGCGCCTGTTCACTGAGGGAGAATTCAGAATGTCCAATTCACCTAACAGCACGTCTTTCGGGACTTGTGAGAGGAAACCGGAGCACCTGGAGGAAACCCAAGTA
This sequence comes from Scyliorhinus canicula, assembly GCF_902713615.1. Taxonomy (NCBI): domain Eukaryota; kingdom Metazoa; phylum Chordata; class Chondrichthyes; order Carcharhiniformes; family Scyliorhinidae; genus Scyliorhinus; species Scyliorhinus canicula. Next base: position 222,597,964 of record NC_052146.1, read on the forward strand.
GACACGGGGAGAATGTGCAGATTCCGTACAGACAGTGACCCAAGCCAGGAATAGAACCTGGGACCCTGGCACTGTGAAGCAACAGTACTAACCACTGTGCTACCATGCAACCGTGCTAGCCACTGTGCTACCGTGCCACCCATTTCCATTCTCCATTTGCCAGATCTTTGCCCCACTCACCTATCTATATCCCTTTGTAGCTTCGTTATGTCATCTTGACAACTTACTTTCCTACCTATCTTTGTGTCATCAGCAAATTTAGCAACCATACCTTTAGTCCATTCATCCAAGTGATTTACATCAATTGTAACAAGTTGCGGCACCAGCATTGACCCCTGTGGCACAACACTCATAGCATCTTGCCAACCAGAAAATCATCCATTTATACCTACTGTTTGCTATTAGTGAGACAACCTTCATTTCATGCCATTATGTTACCTCCTGCATCATGAGTTTTTATTTTCCACAATAACCTTTGCTCTGGCACTTTATCAGATGTCTTGAAAATCGAAATACAGTACATCCCCCAGTTCCCTCTAGCCACAGCTCATATGACTGCTTCAAAGAGCATAATAAATTAGTTAAACATGGTTCCCTATTCACAAAACCATGTTAACTCTGCCTGATTGCTATGAATTTTTACAAGTGCCCTGTAATAATATCTTTAATAATGGCTTCTAACATTTTCCCTACGAGAGATGTTAGGCTAACTGGCCTGTAGTTTCCCATGTTCTGTCTCCTTCCCTTTTTGAATAATGGAGTTATATTTGCTGTCCTTCAATTTATTGAGACCGTTCCCGAATCTAGGGTATTTTGAAATATTAAAACCAACGCATCAACTCTCATAAATTGGACTTGAACACTTTTTACTTCCCCCATCTCGCTCTTCTGATTTTTCTATCTGACTTAAGATTTTTCCCTGGTTATAAGGGTCCTTTTTGGTTATTCCCTGTTTATTTCCTTATTTCCCCCTTTCTTTTACTTTACTGTTATTATTTTGATCCATAATAGCTTGTTTCTTTAATTTAAGCGGAAGAATCCACAGCTGAAGAAGCTACAGGAGAGATCACTTGCTGGTTTAAACTGGAGTTGCAGACTTTTCGGCATCAAAGAGAAGATGGGTTGGGACTTGGTTTGATCGATGGGCTAGTGGTCAATGAATTGGGATAAAAGGCTGTGCCCTGCCTGGTAACATATGGTGATTTGATCTGATCCCACTGGTATGCTTTACAGAGTTTCAAAGTTTCAGTTTTATCTTGACAGCCCAAAGAAAGTCATGCTATCCTCTCCCCTTCGTTTTTCTGCAGAAAAGCTATTTTCTGAACTACGGGGGAATCATTGCAGGTTGTGCAAGAAAAGTCCAGAAAGTCTGCTGTGGGGGCTATCTCTCTCCAAAAGTCCTGAGTGTGCTGTTTTCCTGAAACTACAGAAGCCTGAAACTTCAAACTTAAAGGAAGGTTTTAACAGAAATTAGGTGCCTCTCCTGCAAAAAGCTGTGAGTAATGCATTTCTAAACTACAGAGAACCCGAATGAATGAATCTACAAAGAAGATCATTACAGGCTGCAAACCAAAGACTTTAATCTGCAAGCTTGCGGTGAATAAAAGTGTGCAGAAAACGATCATCTGAAACAAAGACTCTTTCTTCCTTTCACTTATGATTTCTACCCCTTCCCCACCTGTTATAACCTGCCTGCTTACCATTGGCTGGGGACTAATGACAATCCCACAATCCTATGGGAGTATGAGCTTCCCCAATGAGGGGGGCGGAGAAATCATTAGCAGACTCCCTGCATAAATAGAGCTGGCCAGTTTGGAACCAGGTGAGAGAGAGAGGAGTGAGCAGCAAGGGAAGCTGCTGCGGCTGCTGTTGTATATATATGTTATTGTAAATAAATGTTATTTCTTTGTATCCTGAAAACTCGTGCTGGATTCTTCGTGGCCCTCACAAAACCACCCCTCTCTGTTTGTCTTGTGTTTGTGTTTAAAGGGTGGGGTATGTTAAAGTGGGAATTAGGTAGTAGTTAAGAGTTAACCTGTTGCATTTGCAGCATATTATATTATATTTCTTGTTATAAACAGTAATTGTGTCTATATTTACAAACCTGGTGACTGTAATTAGCGGGCCGCCAAGAGCCAAAGACTTTGGGTATTTATATAAGAATTATTGGTTAATTCACTTGTGTTGGTGACTCTGGGGCACGAGTTTAGAATTGACTGTACACTCGCCCAGGGTTTTTCAGAATGATCTATTAGGGCGGCATGGTAGCACGTGATTAGCACGGTTGTTTCTCAGCACCAGGGACCCAGGTTAGATTCCCGGCTTGGGTCACTGTCTGTGTGGAGTCTGCACGTTCTCCCCATGTCCTCATGAGTTTCCTCCGGGTGCTCCGGTTTCCTCCCACAGTCCAAAGATGTGCAGGTTAGGTGGATTGGCCATGATAAAATTTTCCCCTTTGTGTCCAAAAGGTGGGGTGCGGTTACTGGGTTATGCGGATAGGATCGAGGCGAGAGCTTAAGTAGTCAGTGTCAACATGGATTTATGAAAGAGAAATCGTGTTTCACTAATTTATTAAAGTTTCTTGAAGAAGTAACAAGCAAATTAGATCAAGGGGAACCTGCAGATGCGGTGTCCTTGAGTTTCCAAAAAATATTCATAAGGTGCCACACCAGAGGTTACAACGCAAGATAAGGAAACATGGTGTAGCATGGATAATAATCTTTATTATTGTCACAAGTAGTCTTACATTAACACTGCAATGAATTTACTGTGAAAAGCCCCTAGTCGCCACATTCCAGCGCCTGTTCGGGTACACAGAGGGAGAAAACTGGAGCACTTAGCTAACAGGAAGCAGAGAGTGTGGATAAATGAATCTTGTTTCATGTTGGCAAGCTGGAATTAGTGGAGTGTCACTGGGCTCAATGCTGGGGCCTCAATCATTTACAATCTACATCAATGATTTGGAGGAAGGGACTGCACATATGATAGCTATATTTGCTGATGACACCTAGATAGGTATGAAAGTAAGTTGTCAAGAGGAAGCAGAGAGTCTGCAAAGGGATATGGATAGGTTAAATAAGTAGATGAGAATTTGGCAGATGGAGTATTATGTGGAAAATGTAAACTTGTCCACTTTGGTGGGAAGAATTAAAAAAGCAATATACTATTTAAATGGAGAGATTGCAGAACTCAGTGGTACAGAGGGATCTGGGTGTCCTGGCACATAGAAACATAGAAAATAGAAGCTGGAGGATGCCATTCGGCCCATCGAGCCTGCTCTGCTTTTCATCATGATCATGGTTGTTTCTATGAGATCCCTTCTCACTCTTCTAAACTTCAATGAATATAATCCTAACCGATTTAGTCTATCCTCATATGACAGTTCCGCCATCCCAGGAATCAGCCTGGTAAACCTTGGCTGAATTCCCTCCATAGCAAGAACATCCTCCTCACATAAGGACGCCAAAACTGCACATAATACTCCAGGTGTGGCCTAACCAATACCCTGTCCAATATCCCATATACTTTAGTAACAGCTCTCTCAATGTGTCCCGTTACCTTCAAAGATCTGTGCACTTGAACTCCAAGGTTCCTTTATCACGGCACACTGATTGGAACTGCACCATTGCATCTAAATTGCTTCTCCCTACAATAATGGCCAATGGAATTAAATGAACAGCGATGCCAAAGTTGAGAGCTGAGAACATTAAAGGCGTGTCCTATTGTCCACTCTCAACTTTTTTTCTTTGTACTGCCATTTTTCTCTTCAATCATTGGCGGTACAAATTGAAATCTGGGAAACATGGGGTGGTTATCAATGTAGAGAACAGACCGCAAGAAGATATAATTAATGTAATCAGAAATTATCCTGGTGTATACTTTTGTATATACTTGGTCCTCTTTTCAAGTACATTATGCTATACTCACATTAGTCGTCAGTTTCTGTTTTTCACCCCACAAATTCATGTTTTAAAATACCAGTACCTTAAAACTGGGTGTAAGGATCAAGCTGGCAATATCATAGAATCCTTAAAGTGCAGAAATAGCCATCTGGCCCATCCAGTCTGCACTAACCCTCTGAAAGAGCACCCTACCTAGACCCTCTCCCCACCCTATCCCCGAAACCCCACTTAACCTTTGGACACCAAGGAAAAATTTAGCATGGCCAATCCACGTAACCTGCGTACCTTTGGATTGTGGGACGAAACCAGAGCACCCGTAGGAACCCATGTAGGCACGTGAAAAAGTGCAAACTCCACACAGTCACCCAAGACCGGAATTGAACTCGGCTCCCTGAGGCAGCAGTGTTAACCACTGTGCCACCATGCTGCCCCATATTGGTTTTGTTGTGAAGATGCGTGGGAGTTTAAGACATGCCCACTGTGGCATTGGATGCTGATGACATTTCAAAACGGCGGCCACCCATACCTACGCTGGCGGTTCACCTTTATGCTCTGTATAAGGCTTCATGTATTTTATATATTTACATCTACGGTAGTTTATGTGGAAATTTACATATATGGGCCCTCATAGCTTCCTTGATGGTATTACAAAGATTCCTGTTGTTCATATAACTGTACAATACAGGAAGAGGGAATTTGACCCATCATGCCAGCTCACAAAAAGAACTATTCACTTAGTCCCACTCCTCTGCTTTTTCTACACAGCCCTGTATATCCTTCTTTGTCAAATATATACCCACTTCCCTTTTGAAAGTTACTATTGATTCTAATTCACAAACCTTTAAGGGCCTGATCATCATAACATACTGCATAAAAATAATTCTCTTCACCTTCCTTATGGATCTGCTGTCAATCTGAGGCCTCTGGTTATCGATTCGCCTTTCACTGGAAATACCTTTCCTTATTTAATCTAATAAAACCCTTCATATTTTTTTTAATCCTCTGTTAAAACTTTCCTCAATCTTCTCCGTTCCAAGAACAATCTCAGTTCTTCTGATCGCATCACTTAACTGAAGTACCTCATCCCTGGAACTATTCTAGAAATTTCCTCCCACTCTTTCCGAAAATGTGCTGTTCAGAAGTTAACACAATAGCATAGGCTGAGGCATAACCAGATATTTGCAAAGGTTACCATGATTTCCTTATTTTTGTACTCTATTGCCTCTATTTATAAAGTGCAGTATCCCACATACTTCCATAATAACCTTGATGTTTGGAAGAACCATAAAAGTCGAAGGTCGTGGTGACCTCCATTTCAACTGTTCATGCCCTGCAGGATTTTAAGGCATGGTTGGAGCTTAACATGAAGCATGCCATGGTTTCCTTAATAAACTGCAGATACAGATGGATATTTAGTCTGACGTTTTCTTGAATGGTCTGAAACAGTATCTGGAAACAACATGTAAAATACATGAAACATGGTAATTATTCTGCAGGTGTAGAAACGTCTTGTGGGACGATGACGTTGTGATGTTTATGGGAAAGAGACAGGAGGAAAGAAAGGAGGAGAATATTACAATGCTGGAGAGCGAGAGCAAAATTTAGTTGGTTAGATTCGAGAAACATTTGCGAGACCAATGTTTCACTGGGTGTATTCTTTAGGCTATCAAATATGGGAATAGTTGCAAGGAATTAAAATGAGGTGCATACATTATACAGTGCTGATATTGAGGGATTTTAATTATGCCAGTCTATAAAATGGAAAGATAGAGAGGGAGAAGAGTTTCTGAAGGGCATTCAGGAGAACATCATTGATTAATATAGTTAGGGCAGCACGGTGGTTAGCATTGCTGCCTCACGGCACTGAGGACCCGGGTTTGATCCCGGCCCCGGGTCACTGAATGTGTGGAATTTGCACATTCTCCCTGTGTCTGCATTATATCTGCATTATAACCCAAAAAGATGTGCAGGGTAGGTGAATTGACCATGCTAAATTGCCCCTTAATTGGGAAAAAAAGAATTTGGTACGCTAATTTTAAAAAATTTGATTAATATAATTCCAGACAAACAGGAAGGATGTATTGCTGAAACCGGTTCTGGGAACTTGCTAAATCAAATGGATCAAGTGTCAGTAGGAGAATATTAAGGGATTAGAGTATCATAAGGTTTAGGTTATTTGTGGAAAATGACCAGGAGCAATCTAGAGTAAAAAAAACTTAATTGGAGGGCGGGGGGAGCGATTTCAATGGGATAAGAACAGATCTGGTGCAGATAAATTGAAATCAAAGATTGACAGGCAAAATGGTGAAGGAACATTTGGCAAAGGGAATAGCTGAGGTATTAAATGAGTACTTTGCATTTATCTTTTCCAAGGAAGATACTGCTGATATCATTGTAAAAGAAATAGTACTTGAGATACTGGATGGGTTAAAAATTGACAGAGAAATGTAAGGAATACTGGCTGTACTTCAAGTGGACATGTCACCAGGACAAGATGGAATGTATCTGAGGATGCTGAGGGACATAAGGGTGCACACTGCCTAGACATTGGGCATAATCTTTCAATGCTCCTTCGATACGGAGGTCATGCCAGAGGACTATAAAATTGCAAATTTAAATCCTTGTTCCAAAAGGGGTGTAACATGATAACTCAAAAAGACCCAGCAACTATTGGCTAGGTGATTTATCTTTGGTGGTGTGAAAACTGTTAGAAATAATAAGCCAGAAGAATAACAATCACTACAACATGCTTTCTTGATCTATATTAATGATTTAAATTTGGATGAACACTGTACAATTTCAAAATTTGCAGATATAAAACTTATGAACTATGAGGAAGATCATGAAAGACTTCAGGACAACAGGCAGGTTGGTGGAATGGGCAAGCACATGGCAGCTGAAACTTAATGCAGGGAAGTGTGAAGTGATACATTTTGATAAGAAGAATGAGGAGAGACAATATAATACAAAGGGTACAATTCGAAAGGGGGTACCGGAAGGTCTGAGAGCAAATGTGCACAAGCTGTTGACGGTAGCAGGGTAGGTTGAGAAAGTGAGTTAACACTTATGGGATTCTGGGCGTTATAAATAGAAGCAAAGGATACAAAAACAAGGACATTATGGTTATCATTTATAAGATACTGGTTTGGCATCAATTGGACTATTGTGTCCAATTCTGGGCACCACACCACCACACTTCAGGAAGGATGTGAAGACATTAAGACAGGGTGCAGAAGAGATTTACGAGGATGGTTCCAGAGTGAGAGACATCTGGTACATGGATAGATTGGAGAAACTGGGTTGTTTTCTTCAAGAAGGTCAATAGGAGCGTTGATAAAGATGCTCAAAATCATGCAGTGTCTAGACAGAGTAGATAGGCAGAAAGGTCAGAAACTAAAGGACACCAATTTAAGGTGATTGACTAAAGAAGAAACGGGAACATGAGGAAACACAAGATGTGGTAGGCCTTCCCGAAAAGAGGCGACACCAAATCTCAATGGCTCTGCAGCCACCAGCTAACATACCCACCCACCCCCACAAGATTCCACTCACTATGTATTGTTTGGGTTTTCTTCTCCACGGAAGGACATACATACTTAGCAAGAGGTTCACTAGACTGGTTCCTGGGATGGGAAGACTGTTATTGGGGGAAAAGATTGAGTAAAGTAATCTCTAAGAAGAATGAAAGGTAATCTCATTGCAAGATAAAAAAAATTCTAAAAGGGCTTGGCAGGGTAAATGGGGAGAAGATCTTCCCTCTGGCTGAAGAACCTAGAAAACAGTCTCAGAATAAAAGCAATTTGTGGAACAGTGGCTGCTCTGCAAATCAGAGTGCCTCAAGTTCACAAATTTAGAGAAAGGGTTGGGTTTGAAGTTGTAAAGAAGATTGTTCTCTCCCGGCATCATACAAACATTACAACTAAACTGAAGTGATTATTTGGGCCACTTAAGATACAACTACTGTATTATCAAAGAAAATTAAATATGAAAATCATTAAATATGGTCGAGTTGAAACGATGCCCAACATTGGCCTCAGGGTTCAGCGGGATCCTCTGCACAGTGTCAAAGCACAATTATATTATGTTTAGACAAAAAAATTCTCACAAGAGCTGACAAAAGCTTAAGATCATAAATAAACACAGCAGGATTGTCTTGTCAGTTCTCATTATTAGCACTCTGAGTTGTTTTTCTGGTTCATTTCTCACAGGTTTAGCTAACCATGGGAACGCCATCTCACAATTCTGTGTCTGATCAAAAGTCCACTGGGGCAGCAGAATTAGAGTTAAAGCTGATTGGAGCCAACAGATGGGTTTCTTTTATCTGTGCGCCGCCGAGCCAAAGTGGTTTATTTTAACCCGCTGACAAACAACAGCACCCAGGATGGTACCTATCCAATATGTAAATAAATGGCTTCATCAAAACTATCACAGTTATTCAAATATACATTAAACAAGTGAAATGGTATTCCTTCCATGTTAGATAAATAGCTGGTGTTCTGTTCAGTTGAAATGCTGTCTTACAAGTTTGCTGAATGAAGCACTGCACTTTCATATTGCATTTTACAGTCATTACACATTATACTGCAATTTATGAGCCAAATACTCCGAATGACTGAAAACCTTCTGCAGCTAACCTGCAAAATTATTTGCCAACTTCAACCAATTATTACAAATTGGGTTTGCAGAGCTGCAATAAACCTGCTTAGTCATTTGGGAGTTTAAAAATACACACACATTTTTATGTTGCAGTTTGTTGTCGCAATACTAAACTTTCTCTTGGGGTTCAAAGAAAAGTTCCACATATAATTTTGTATCAGTTCCTCCGTAATGTTAAATAACTTCCAAAGAACATTTACAATCAAAATTACGTTCCATTTACTGGAAGGACTAGCTCTGATAGCAACAATCCATAAGATAAGTACATCATAAGTCCAACGCTATCATAGATTCCAAGAATTTCCTTCAGAAGGGACAGTCCTTCCTCCAAGAGCTACTATCCAAAAGTACAAAATATAAACAACGACCACTGAAAGACACCAAGGCAAATCTGCCATTTGATGTCCAAGTATGAATGGAAGGGATACATATTAATTTCTGTAATTACTTGCCTTTATATAACCATCCTGTAATACTGGGGAAAGTCCCAGTCAGACTGGCAATGTCTCAAAAGTTACTTTCACAACTATGTTACAGCTAGAAGTTCACTATTGCCACGGCCGATGCTAATTGCACTTATAGCGCCTTTAACATAGAAAACAGACTAGGATATTTCACAACAATGTATGGAAAATAAGCATTAATCTAAAGTAAAGATTAGGTGCATCCGAGGAAGGTCATAAAGGAGGAGACGTAAAGTTGCAGAGGGGTTGAGGGAGAGAACTCTAGAATGCCAAGCATTGGAGGCTGAAAGTATGGTCACCAAGAGGGGTGAAAGGAGGTGGAGAAACAGGAGAGACTGGAGCAGAAAATCACATCCACTGCAGCAATAGTTATAACCAGACTGTAGCTCCAGTTATAACCAGACTGCAGCTCCAGTTATAACCAGACTCCAGCTCCAGTTATAACCAGACTGCAGCTCCAGTTATAACCAGACTGCAGCTCCAGTTATAACCAGACTCCAGCTATAACCAGACTTCAGCTCCAGTTACAACCAGACTTCAGCTCCAATTATAACCAGACTCCAGCTCCACTTATAACCAGACTCCAGCTCCACTTATAACCAGACTTCAGCTCCAGTTACAACCAGACTTCAGCTCCAATTATAACCAGACTCCAGCTCCACTTATAACCAGACTCCAGCTCCACTTATAACCAGACACCAGCTCCAATTATAACCAGACTGCAGCTCCAGTTATAACCAGACTGCAGCTCCAGTTATAACCAGACTGCAGCTCCAGTTATAACCAGACTGCAGCTCCAGTTATAACCAGACTCCAGCCCTAGTTATAACCAGACTGCAGCTCCAGTTATAACCAGACTGCAGCTCCAGTTATAACCAGACTGCAGCCCTAGTTATAACCAGACTGCAGCTCCAGTTATAACCAGACTGCAGCTCCAGTTATAACCAGACTGCAGCTCCAGTTATAACCAGACTGCAGCTCCAGTTATAACCAGACTCCAGCCCTAGTTATAACCAGACTGCAGCTCCAGTTATAACCAGACTGCAGCTCCAGTTATAACCAGACTCCAGCCCTAGTTATAACCAGACTGCAGCTCCAGTTATAACCAGACTGCAGCTCCAGTTATAACCAGACTCCAGCCCTAGTTATAACTAGACTCCAGCTACAACTCCAATCCAGCTGCAGCAAGTTTGCCTCAGTCGTAGTACCCTGGCCTGAGTCAGTAAGTCATGGGGTGGAGTTTTAACCATGGTGTTCCATTCCGACAGGGACCAGGAAGTGGGGACCACTTTTGCTCTCTTGCTGGTTCCCACATGATTCCAATTCAGATTTAAAGTGCTGGTAAAGCACAGGAGTCACGGGCGATCATGCGGCGGGGAAACCTTTCAGTGGCAAAGCCTGCTCTCAGCTGTCAATGCAGCAGATACAGGCAGCCAATAAGTCAGCCGTGTGGATAAGCAGAGAGGCTCTACACCAATGCTACAATTTTTCCCGCAAACCCCATTGTCAGTAACAAATATAATTGAGTTCAAAGTGAGGCAAGTCTGTTTTTCAAATTTTAATTTCACTTGTAAATATCTCACATTACATTGGTTTCAATTTATTTATATGTGCATCTTTGTTATTTGTTGAGACTAGCTGAGTCAGAGAATTGAATGTATTGATATGCATCATGATTGGCACACACTGACGGTTGGGGGGGGGGGGGGGGGGGGGGAGAGTTTGGAACATTTCCTTATTGTGGAAGAAATAGTGTCATGTTTTTATTTCTCTTTATTGACTGAGATGTGTTTTTGCCTTCTCTTCAATTAATGTATGTTGGTGTCCAGAATTGTGTTTGCCACTCTGTGGGACATGGCTGAACTTACAGGTGAACTGGTCCTCCCTTCTGCGCATTGTTCAAGACATTGTCCAAGATCAGTCTCCGTGAAAATAATGGAAATGTTTTAGGTGAACTGAAAAAACCTGCAAGAATTTTAACAGCCAACACCCTGAGATGGACCCACATATGGACAGTACTGACACCTTCCTTTAGGCTCCTCATTTTCTTATTTCGACTGCATTCCCACCACATCCAGGACATCAAGTCCTTCCCCACTCCATTCTCCCATGCCACCAATCCCACCCTCTTATCCTGTCTTGCATCCCTCGTCCACTCTTCCACCTCCCCCATACCTCACTCTATAAATTCATTCCCCCATCATCGTTGGCTCATCCTTTCCGGCCCTGAGCCTTCATGCAAGCTGCCATTCTCCTGCTCCCCTCCCTGGTGCCAGAGTTCAACAAGCTAAACTGCTGAGCTTAGACACAACTGCACAAAACTATCTGTTGTACACCACCTCAATATAAACATGAACTGGGTTCCACAGGATTCTTGCACGCCGCTGACTTTATCATGAAGGTAGGCCACAATTACAAAAAGTTTCAATATGATGAGTATTCATCTCATGCAAATATAAGCCCTTCGTCCCAGAAAAGTGAGCTTTCTCTGATCTGCTTCTAATGCAATTATATTTTTATATCTAAGATGACCAAAAATGTACACAGCACTCCAGATGTGGCCTTTCAAGGCACTGTGTCACTGCAGTAAACATTTCCTATTTTTATATTCCATTTCCCTTGCAACAAACACCTACATTCCATTTTTTGACCAGATCACTTGTATACTAACAATTTTTGTGATTAAATGTACCAGGACACCCAGATCCCTCTGTGTACCATCAAGTTCTACAATCCCTCTCCATTTAAATAGTAAACTGCTTTTCTATTATTCCTGCCAAAGTGGACAAGTTTACATTTTCCCACATTAAACCCGATCTGCCAAATATTTGCCCGCTCAATTAACCCATCGTTATCTTTCTGTTGATACTCTACCTCCTCATGACAACTTACTTTCCTACTTATCTTGGTGTTATCAACAAATTTAGCTTTCGTGCATTTGGCACATTCTTCCAAGACATTGATGTAGGTTGTCAATAGCTGAAGCCCCAGCACTGATCCCGGTGGCACTCCACTAGCTTGCCAACCCCCAAAAAAGCCCAATGTTAAGTGCCAAATTAAGCTTCTAACCCCTCTTTCAACATTTTCAATTTCCTATTCATTTCATTCCAATTCCAGATCACTTGGCAATTTCCTCAATTTGTAGTAGAAGGGCATTCGGTATAGTAGGGGTTATGTAGGACTAGAGAACAGTACTGCCCATATTATGATGTCAAGAGCCATATGATTGTAGACTATGTTGACTTCTTTCAGACTCTCTCTACATACAAAGATAGTACCTCGATAGGGCAATACCTTGGGATATATGTATATAATTGTGAGTTAACAATAAACAGTTTGTGTTCAACTATAGGAAGGATGTGGAAGCATTGGAAAGGGTACAGAGGAGATTTACAAGAATGTTTCCTGGTATGGAGGGAAGATCATATGAGGAAAGGCTGATGGACTTGAGGTTGTTTTCGTTAGAGAGAAGAAGGTTAAGAGGTGACTTAATTGAGGCATACAAGATGATCAGAGGATTAGATAGGGTGGACAGTGAGAGCCTTTTTCCTCGGATGGTGATGTCCAGCACGAGGGGACATAACTTTAAATTGAGGGGAGATAGATATAGGACAGATGTCAGAGGTAGGTTCTTTACTCAGAGAGTAGTAAGGGCGTGGAATGCCCTGCCTGCAACAGTAGTGGACTCGCCAACACTAAACGCATTCAAACGGTCATTGGATAGGCATATGGACGATAAGGGAATAGTGTAGAGGGGTTTCACAGGACGGCACAACATCGTGGGCCGAAGGGCCTGTACTGCGCTGTAATGTTCTATGTTCTATGTACACAAGCCACCAGACCGTTCAGTGAGACATCAAACAACCTTACAACATAGTGGCAGCTAACAAATTAACCCAGAACCCTGGAGAATTTGGCGAAGGACCTGATCAACTAAAGGAACAGCAACTTGACCTGAATGGTGTGCACCTGAATGGAAGGCACAGCTGGAGGTCACCTTAAAAGCTTTATTGCAGATGTGGAGGCTGGTAAGGCATAAGAAATATCCACAGTGCACATAAATGACTCCACCAGAACATGTGGAAGCCCATTGTGAATCCCCATCGATTGCAGAGGCAAAGGACCTAGGCAAATTGCAAGGGTGAGTAAAAAGAAGTCCAAAAGCTGAAGTAGCCTTTACCAGTATTCGGGACATTGATCAAGCAGAGCAATTGTTCTGGTAATCAATGCAGCCAACTCGGGACCAGGGTCAGCGCCATACCATGTGGCAGCCTAGCTCCATTAGAGAAAAAAAACAAAAGGAAGTTTTAAAACTTCAACGAGAGCCAGGGATCGCATTTTAATCAGCCTAAAGTACTCTGAGAATGTTTTAAAGTGCCCAAACCTTCGACTTAAAGATTTCCTTCAAAAACCTGATCCAGTGATTATTATTATTTTAAAAACAGGCCTCAAATCTCAGTGAGAACTCGCAAAATCCCGACGAGCAGGGAGAGGGGGAAAGACGGGACTGCAGCACCATCTTTAAAACAGAGACAACATTTAAAGCTGTACTCCCCTATGCTGATAAACACTCATGAATAATAAATCAACCCTACCAGATCAATTTGGGCTGATACAAGAGTCAGACGAGGTGCAAAATTGGGGGCTTTGTCAAAATAGATTTTTTAAGACATACAGGACACATAAGACCATAAGACACAGGAGCAGAATTAGGCCACTCGGCCCATCGAGTCTGCTCCGCCATTCAATCATGGCTGATATTTTCTCATCCCCATTCTCCTGCCTTCTCCCCATAACCCCGATCCCCTTATTAATCAAGAACCTATCTAACTCTAACATGATAGCTTCACGATCATAAAAGACAACAGGGGCTGAACAAGTGAATACACAACTGTACTCAGTAGGTCCGATAACCGACGGCATCATTACGAGGCAAGGAATAAATTAATCTTTAGACAAGTTTGAGGAAGCTCCGAAATCCTTTAATACCTTAAAAGTGAGCAAAATTTTACAGACGAGTCCAGGAGCCTGGACAACATGTTGACTCTTTCAATAATTCTTTGGCTTTGGCTCTGACTATGGCATCATTTAAGCAATGCTCATAACAGATCAAATAGTAGTTGGAGTAGCTGATGCTGTCTTTTCTACAGGAAAAAGATCTGACCTTTGAAAAAGTCATTCAAATAGTCGGGCAGTTTAAATCTGCCAGATGGCACCAATCCCATTTGATGTGGTGAGGTTAAGCCATGGTATACATACGAGCAACCTCAACTTCAGCTCTGAATTGTTCTCACTCTTTGCAGAGTTGGTGAGTCCATCTTATTTGGAGATGGCAGCTAAAAGCTCCTCTTGGACCAGCCAAACCTTCAAATCAGCACCAACATACTCTGTGCAGAAGATGTACAGGTACTGTTAAAGCAGCAAAAGAACAGAGGGTCTCCAGCCAAGGAAGACAATACCCAAATAGACCACAAGATGGTGTCCGCGTTGTGGAGCTGAAAGACCTTGGAGGTGAGAGCAATGTCTCGCACTCTCTGCTCAGTGCTTCAACTGCAACCGGCTGGGACAATTTGGAAAGTTGTGCAAGTCTCGGACCTCGAGGATCCTAAAACAGTCCACAGATTGAGGAACCACACCAGGAAGATGTCCAACTATGTTGTTTGGGTGAGATCAAGGTTGCCATACTCTCCTTTTGAGATGATGGCATCTCTGTAAACAGTCACCTCAGACACATCACTCTGAGGTCCTGAAGGAATCTGACTTCCGGTTATAGTCACCATCCCAGAACCACTCCGGTATGGCAACAATCAAATATTCAAGATTTTGTGTGTAATTAGAAACACATCTTTTTCTCACTTGAACAGGGATGCCTATGTTGCCCTTAACTTGGCAGAAGAGTCAAACCAACCTCTCTTGTCAACTACCCGTAACGGCAGGCTCATGCGAGGTCCAATCATGCAGATATTCTTGATTGGGACTTCAACTCTGAATTGTCGTCACTCTTTGCAGAGTTGGTGAGTTTGACTCCTTTGGAGATGGCAGCAAAATCTCCTCTTGGACCAGCCAAAACTTCAAATGAGTACCAACATGCTCTGAACAGAAGGTGCACAGGAGAACGATGAGCTCCAACTCAGAGACAAATAGCTGTTGTCACAAAACCAGCAGAAATCAAAGCAGTGATGCTGTAGTTTTCACCTGAAACACGGAGCAACAAGTTGATGCTAGAGCAGAAGAGCAGCGACCACCAACTCATCAAAGTATACCTCAGCGAGCCATAAATGCACAGAAAATAACATGGTATGGCAATGTAAGCCAAACTACAGTTTTAGCTTGTCGACGAAGAATGTTCAAACATGAGGGAGATACATCTTTAACTCCCAAGGGCATAGCAGACACCAAGGGAAAGAAACCCATGTTCACCACCCACATTGTGATGTAAAAGGTCACATGGTAGTAAACTGAGAGTACAGAGAGTCCGAGAGAAGTCAACATGAAGATAGCACCTATATAGGGCTATATCTTGGGAGATCTGCATATAGTTGCATGTTAATAATAAAGATTCAAAATAATTGACAAAAGGAGTAAATGTGATATTAGTGTTCTACAAAACGAAGCAGGGATTAATGTTATAGAAGGCCAGCACGGTGGCACAGTGGTTAGCACTGCTGTCTCACAGTGCCGGGGACCTTGCGTGACTGTCTGTGTGGAGTTTGCACGTTCTCCCCGTGTCGGCGTGGATTTCCTCTGGGTGCTCTGGTTTCCTCCCACAGTCCAAACATGTGTAGGTTAGGTGGATTGGCAATGCTTAAATTGCCCTTTAGTGTCCAAAAGGCAAGGTGGGATTATTGGGTTATGGGGATAGGTAGGGTGGGGGCGTGGGCCTAGGTAGGGTGCTCTTTCAGGGTGCAGACTCGATGGGCTAAATAGCCTCTTTCTGCACTGTAGATTTATGTTCAACCACACAAGCCTCCAGACCATGGGTTACTTGCCTTTTATCTACTAGATTGTTACTTTAACCAAAGGATTCTGTTATCCTCCATTATTACACGTGTACATTAAAAGATTCCAGCTAAGAGATATTAGCCAAATTACCAATTGTTGATAACAAAGCTCTTTCACATATTTTGATTTTGCACATACAAAATTTGGTAGCTGAGTGCTTTGGTTAAATTCCCTTCCCTGGAACATTTTTATTCATACAAAGTATGAGGACAGATAAAAGCTTTTGCTGCAACATTTAACCAGAGAGAAGGATCAACAAATGAAGTTAAAAAATCACCCCTTAGTTAGACAGTGAGGCAAAGCATTTATCTTGCAGCACTATAACAACTTGCATTTATATAGTGTTCACAGGAGCTCAGCAGATAGCAGTCCAGCTTTGACAACTGTGCACTAAAGTGAATGAATAAGTTTCAAATCATAGAACTTACAGTGCAGAAGGAGGCCATTCGGCCCAACGAGTCTGCATCAGCCCTTGGAAAGAGCACCCTACCTAAACTCATACCTCCACCCTATTCCCGTAACCCAGTAACCCCACGCAACCGTTATGGACACTAAGGGCAATTGATCATGGTCAATCCACCTAACCTTCACATCTTTGGACTGTGGCAGGAAACCGGAGCACCCGGAGGAAACCCACGCAGACACGGGGAGAATGTGCAGACTCCGCACGGGGTGAATGTGCAGACTCCGCACAGACAGTGACCCAAACCGGGAATTTAACCTGGGAGCCTGGAGCTGTGAAGCAACAGTGCTAAACACTGTGCTACCTTGCTGCCCATCTAGTGGCAGAAATGTCCGAGATTCATCTAAAATATAGTTATGTGAGTTGCACCTGTATAGCCATGCTGTCTATATATTGTTAACTCAGCCTTACGAATACTTATCCCCATCATGGGAGGTAACATTAACTTTAAAGCAGCGTTTATTTGCAACATAAGTGAGATGGGCCAAATTTCTGAATGGTTCCCTTGGAAGAAAAGACACATCCAACAGTTAGTCTGGAATGTGTAATCTGACCCTGCCTGCTGTGGAATCATTCAAGGTCTCTGCATTGCATACAG
Source organism: Scyliorhinus canicula (assembly GCF_902713615.1). Lineage (NCBI taxonomy): Eukaryota > Metazoa > Chordata > Chondrichthyes > Carcharhiniformes > Scyliorhinidae > Scyliorhinus > Scyliorhinus canicula. Next base: position 222,615,049 of record NC_052146.1, read on the forward strand.
TATTTCCTTGCTTAACGTTGACTCACTTACAGTTGTTTCACTTTAACATTGTTAATAAAGCAGTGTAAGTATATCGATTTAATATTGCCAGTTTCACTTGACATCATTTACCACTGACTTCCTCTTCTGTTGTCTGCCTGCTCACATGACCTATTTCCCAGTGCTCCCAATCTCACCATCTGCCCCTCCTTCCCACTGCTGGCCTCCCAGCATTGCTCCTCAGCCTCGCTTCCACACAGCCTTGCCTCCGATCCGGCTTTGTCTCCCATTGTTGCTCTCAGGCCTTTACACTTGGTCTCTGTTCTCATCTTAGTCTCCGTTCTTGTTGCTTCACTCCCAGCTTCGCTCCTGGCTACGCACTGAAATGCTGGTCTCCATCTAGTGGCAGAAGTTGGTCGGTACAGGTAACAGGACTTCAGCAGCTACCTGCACTAATTAACTTCTGCCTCCAGATGGAGCCTGCTCAAAGTACTGTTAAGTGAGTGTACTCTAAATATTTTACATTGTACAGTTTTGTTTTTTGTACACTATTATTATATTTCTCACTTTTCCAACTTCTTCCATCGGGCAGGAGATTCAGAAGTCTGAGAACACGCACGAACAGACTCAAAAACAGCTTCTTCCCCACTGTCACCAGACTCCTAAATGACCCTCTTGTTGACTGACCTCATATACTGAATGATCTGTTGAACTGCTTGCCGAAAAATACTTTTCACTGTACCTCGGTACACGTGACAATAAACAAATCCCAATCCAAATCCAATTATTTTGTGATCCACATATTTAGTTTCCCTATGTACACCCATGATTCCTGCCTTTACCTCACCACATCTCTCAATCCTTCCAAACTCTCTAAATCATCAAATTGCTTTAGGGGTGGCACGGTGACACAATGGTTAGCACTGCTGCCTCACAGTGCCAAGGACCCGGGTTTATTTCTGGACTTAGGTGGATATGTGTGTGGAGTTTGTATATTCACCCCGTTTCTGCGTTTTTCTCCCACAGTTCAAAGATGTACAGGTTAGGAGACTTCCGGTGACGGCGGGCGGGAGGCAGCCGCACATTGGAGGGCTACTGCTCGGGAACGGCATTTTCGGGGTCTAACGCCCGGTCCCAGGGGTAACTGAGGCGGCAAAAGCAGGGAGAAGGCACAGTGAAGAAGGATGTCGAGAACAAGTAAATAAACGGCCGTAAAAAAACAGCTGAAAGTCTGGCTGGGAGTGGAAAGGTCACCGCGGAGGAAAAGGGAGGCTGGAGCACCAGGGGAGGCCGCATTGCTCACGGCTGAAGAAATGACTAAGGTGATGGCCGTGGAACTCGAAAGGCAGTTTACAAAACACATGGAGGCGATGAGGAACAAGATGGGGCAGTATTGAAAGTGCTGGTGGAGGAGGCGATTGCCCCGGTATTGAGCGCAGTGGCAGAGCTACGGGAGGAAGGGGAGGCGCTGAAGGAAGTGGAAGAGACATTGTTACAGCACAGCGATCAACTTACTTTGATGGGGAAGGAGATGCGGAAGGTGATAGAGATCAACGAGGGTCTGCGAGCCAAATTGGACGACTTGGAAAACAGATCCAGGCGACAGAATCTGAGAAGTGTGGGTCTTCCCGAAAGAGTGGAAGGCCGGAGGCCGACTGAGTATTTTGCCACGATGTTGCCGAAGCTATTGGGGGAGGGGGATGATCCCTCCCGATATGAATTGGATCGGGCTCATCGGTCGTGGCGGCCTGTACCAAAGGAGAGTGAGCCACCAAGAGCAGTGATTCTGTGTTTTCGTAGGTACAGTGTGAAGGTGAAGGTCCTGTGATGGGCAAAGCAGAAGCAGGAGGTGCAGTGGGCTGGAGCTGGTTAATTTTTCTTTCAAAAACTTGTGGTACTTGTGAACATTTCGAGCAATACCTGTAACTCAATGGATATGTATTTAAATTTACATCAAGCACCAAACACTATAATACATTAGTTACAAAATCAATTTACATGATCACCTAATTCAGTAGCCTGGTACTTTGTGTGGCCAACAGGATCTGAGGAAAGGAGTATTTGAGGGTGATGATCTCAAACCCGAGACTATGGTCATGGTTTACCGGAGAACAGTGATCCCTGCACTCCTAAAAGCTTCAGAGACATTCACACATACAACTTAGAACTAGGAGTAGGCCATTTAGCTCTTCGAGCTTGCTCCACCATTCAATAAGATCACGGCTGATCAGATTGTGGCCTTAATTCCACATTCTGCTGATGCCTCGATAACCTTCAACTCCCTTGTAAATCAAGAATCTAACTACCTCGGCCTGAAAAATACTAAATGGGCTTGTCTGGACCGCTGTCTGGGGAAGAGAGTTCCAAAGACTCTCAATCCTCTGAGAGAGAACATTTCTCCTCATCTCCACCCCTCCCACAAGGGAACCTTTCAGCATCCACGCTATCAAATTCCTTCATGATCTTAAATGTTTCAATAAGATCAACTTTTTTCTAAACTCCAACGGATGCAGGCCTTGCCTGTCCAACCTTTCCACATAAGGTAACCCCTAGCCCATTGCAGGTGTCAGTCGAATGAACCTTCTCTGAACTGCTTCTAATGTATTTATACCCTTTCTTAAATAAGACCAAGCCTACACGGTAATCCAAAAGTGGTCTCGCCAACTGTAGCAAAACATCCCTACTGTTATACCTCGCAATATAAACAACATTTCATTTGCCTTCCTAATCACTTGCTGTATCTACATACTAATTTTTCCTGATTCATCTACCAGAACACCCAGTTCCCTCTGTACCATTGAGTTCCACAATCTCTCTCCATTTAAATAATTTACTGCTTTTCCATTCTTCCTACCAAAATGGACAAGTTCACATTTTCCCACATCAGCCAAATTCTTTTCCCACTCACTCAACCTTTGCAGACTCACATCCTCCTCACAACTAACTTTCCCACCTATCTTTAGGTCCTCAGCAATAGAAAGCATACATTCAGTCTCTTCATCCAAGTCATTGGTATTAATTGTAAATAGTTAAGGGCCCAGCACTGATCCCTGTGGTACTCACTTGTTACATCTTGCCAACACAAAAATTATCCAATTATTCTTACTCTCTGTTTCCTGTTAATCAATGCTAATATTTTACCCCTAAACCATGAGCTCTTATTCAAGAACAAGAAGAAAATTACAGCACAGGAACAGGCTCTTCGGCCCTCCCAGCCTGCACCGATCCAGATCCTTTATCTAAACCTGTCGCCTATTTTCCAAGGATCTACTTCCCTCTGTTCCGCGCCCGTTCATATATCAGTCTAGATGCATCTTAAATGATGCTATCGTGCCCGCCTCTACCACCTCCGCTGGCAAAGGGTTCCAGGCACCCACCACCCTCTGCGTAAAAAAACTTTCCACGCACATCTCCATTAAACTTTCCCCCTCTCACCTTGTAATCGTGACTCCTTGTAATTGACACCCCCACTCTTGGAAAAAGCTTGTTGCTATCCACCCTGTCCATAGCTCTCAATTTTTGAGACCTCAATCAGGTCCCCCCTCAACCTCCGTCTTTCCAACGAAAACAATCCTAATCTACTCAACCTTTCTTCATAGCTAGCACCCTCCATACCAGGTAACATCCTGGTGAACCTCCTCTGCACCCTCTCTAAAGCATCCACATCCTTCTGGTAATGTGGCGACCAGAACTGCACGCAGTATTCCAAATGTGGCCTAACCAAAGTCCGATACAACTGTAACATGACCTGCCGACTCTTGTACTCAATACCCCATCCGATGAAGGCAAGCATACTGTATGCCTTCTTGACCACTCTATCGACCTGCGTTGCCACCTTCAGGGTACAATGGACCTGAACTCCCAGATCTCTCTGTACATCAATTTTCCCCAGGACTCTTCCATTGACCGTATAGTCTGCTTCCAAAATGCATCACCTCGCATTTGCCTGGATTGAATTCCATCTGCCATTTCTCTGCCCAACTCTCCAATCTATCTATATTTTGCTGTATTCTCTGACAGTCCCCCTCGCTATCTGCAACTCTACCAATCTTAGTATCATCTGCAAACTTGTTAATCAGACCACCTATACCTTCCTCCAGATCATTGATGTATATCACAAACAACAATGGTCCGAGCACGGATCCCTGTGGAAGACCACTAGTCACCTTTCTCCATTTTGAGACACTCCCTTCCACCACTACTCTGTCTCCTGTTGCCCAGCCAGTTCTTTATCCATCTAGCTAGTACACCCTGAACCCCATGCGACTTCACTTTTTCCATCAACCTGCCATGGGAAACTTTATCAAACGCCTTACTGAAGCCCATATATATGACATCTACAGCCCTTCCCTCATCAATTAACTTTGTTACTTCCTCAAAGAATTCTATTAGGTTTGTAAGACATGACCTTCCCTGCACAAAACCATGCTGCCTATCACTGATAAGTCTATTTTCTTCCAAATGTGAATAGATCCTATCCCTCAGTATCTTCTCCAACAGTCTGCCTACCACTGATGCCAAGCTCACAGGTCTATAATTTCCTGGATTATCCCTGCTACCCTTCTTAAAAAAAGGGATAACATTAGCAATTCTCCAGTCCTCCGGGACCTCACTCGTGCTCAAGGATGCTGCAAAGATATCTGTTAAGGCCCCAGCTATTTCGTCCCTCGCTTCCCTCAGTAACCTGGGATAGATCCCATCCGGACCTGGGGACTTGTCCACCTTAATGCCTTTTAGAATACCCAAAACATCCCCCTTCCTTATGCCGACTTGACCTAGAGTATTTAAACATCCATCCGTCATGTCCCTCTCCTTGGTGAATACCAATGCAAAGTACTCATTAAGAATCTCACCCATTTCCTCTGACTCCATGCATAAATTCCCTCTTTTGTCTTGCCAATCCTTTCTCTAGTTACCCTCTTGCTCCTTATATACGAATAAAAGGCTTTGGGATTTTCCTTAACCCTGTTAGCCAAAGATATTTCATGACCCTTTTTAGCCCTCTTTATTGCGCGTTTGAGATTTGTCCTACTTTCCCAATATTCCTCCAAAGCTTCATCAGTTTTAAGTCGCCTAGATCTTATGTATGCTTCCTTTTTCATCTTAGCTAGTCTCACAATTCCACCTGTCATCCATGGTTCCCTAATCTTGCCGTTTCTATCCCTCATTTTCACAGGGACATGTCTGTCCTGCACTCTAATCAACCTTTCCTTAAAAGACTCCCGCATTTCAAATGTGGATTTACCCTTAAACAGCTGCTCCCTATCCACATTCCGTAGCTCATGTCGAATTTTGTTATACTTGGCCTTTCCCCAATTTAGCACTTTTCCTTTAGGACCACTCTCGTCTTTGTCCATGAGTATTCTAAAACTTACGGAATTGTGATCGCTATTCCCAAAGTAAGCACCGACTGAAACTTCAACCACCTGGCTGGGATCATTCCCCAATACCAGGTCCAGTATGGCCCCTTCCTGAGTTGGACTATTTACATACTGCTCTAAAAACTCTCCTGGATGCTCTTTACAAATTCTGCTCCATCTACGCCTCCAACACTACACGAGTCCCATTCAATGGTGGGGGAGTTAAAATCTCCCATCACGACCACCCTATTGCTCCTACATTTTTCTATAATCGGTCTACATATTTGTACCTCTACTTCACGCTCGCTTTCGGGAGGCCTGTAGTAAAGTCCCAACAATGTTACTGCACCCTTCCTATTTCTTAGCTCTACCCATATTGCCTCAGTGCTCGAATCCTCCATAGTACCCTCCTTAATCACAGCTGTGATATCATCTCTGACCAGTAATGCAACTCCTCCACCCCTTTTACCTCCCTCTCTATCCCTCCTGAAGCATCTATACCCTGGGATATTTAGATGCCAATCTTGCCCTTCCCTCAACCAAGTCTCAGTAATACCAATATCATATTCCCAGGTACTAATCCAAGCCCTAAATTCATCTGCCTTTATTGCTACCCTTCTCGCATTAAAACAAATGCACCTCAGACCACCTGTCCCTTTGCATTCATCATCTCTTCCCTGTCTACTCTTCCCCTTAGTCACAATGCGTTTATTATCTAGTACCTTACTGGCTTTAGTTGCTGCCTCTTTACTGACCTCTAATTTCCTAATCTGGTTCCCATCCCTAATCTGGTTCCCCATCCCTATTCTGATTCATAATCTTTGATCTGGCACTTTGTCAAATGCCTGCTGGAAATCTATGTACAGCATATCCACAGGTTTCCCCTTTAACCACTTGTTACTTCTTCAAATAACTTCAATACATTCATCAAACATAATTTTCCTTTCACAAAACCATGTTGACTCTGTCTGATTGCACTGAGATTTTCTAAATGCTCCTCCATAACCTAACCTCCTTGATAACAGATTCCAGAATTCTGTCCATGACAGATGTTAAGCCAACCCAGCTTTCTGACTCCATTCAGATTCACTATTTTCCAACCTGACGGGACCTTTCCAGAATTTAGGGAATTTTCAAAAATTAAAACCAATTCATCTATTATCTCAGCAGCATTTATTTTTAGATTCTAGAAAGAGATGGTCTTGTCAGATTTTAGTACTTAAAAAAAATAAATTTAGATTACCCAATTCATTTTTTCCAATTAAGGGGCAATTTAACGTGGCCAATCCACCTACCTTGCACATCTTTGGATTGTAGGGGCGAAACTCACGCAAACACGGGAGAACGTGCAAACTCCACACAGACAGTGACCCAGAGCCGGGATCGAACATGGGACCTCGGCGTAGTGAGGCAGCAGTGCTATCCATTGACTTTTTATTATTTTTGTAACTTTGAGACTTATCTGCTCCTGCACTCTTAGGTTTGTACACTCTGTCCCTTCCTGCCACCTTCTGATTATCATTCCCCTTATTGCTACCTTGCTCTCTTGCCTTGTCTTCTCTATCCATGCAAACGTGAACACTCTCCTCCACTATTGAGCTTAAAGCCCTGGATAAGTCTGACATTTAAAGACTTGGACAAACTACAGTAGGCACGTCAAAACACTGGAGAAGTAGCAGCAATAATGCCGTTGCAAGATCCTCCTGGTGGCAAGATGAGGGTCCAAAAGCAGTATCCTTTCTCAAGCCAACTGGCCCAGCATCAATCAGAACCAGCTCAACTGGGCAAGACATATAGATTTTATGCCTGCCAGCAGACTTCCAAAGCACCTACTCTACTTGAAACCAGGTCATGGCGCTTCTGGGATGTCCCTAACACATCTGCAAAGAGGTTAAACATTCCTGTTGACTCATGGGGGGTCCTTGGCATGTGGCCGACCCAAAATGGAGAAAGACTCACCCGCAAAGGCACTGAATACATCGTGGGACTTCATTGGCAGTGTGCAACGGTGAAGTCAAAGCATCAGACGAACGCACACACTTCGAATCAATCCAACTACCCAACTTTTTAAATACCACCTGTCCCGTATGTGGCAGAGACTGGGTAGACCACGCATTGGATCATTAGCCATCTGAGAACCCATCAAATTGGAGTGGAAATATGTCCCCCTGATCCAAAGGGACCACTTAAGAGAACTGGTGTGGGCTACAAACAGCATGTTATTTGAATACATTCGGACAGATACCTGCCCGGTTCTTGAGTGTAAAATGGGTGGAAAGCATAGCAATTCCTGGGACAATATCCTGTTTGTAATGTTTGCAGCAGAGTATTAAATCCAATTTGTACAAATATGCAATGGTCCTTTTTGGTTTTTTTTTCGATGCACCTGACTGTGACTGCCTGAAATCTGTTGGATCAATCTACATAAAAATGGATCCTGTGCTTGTAGAAGAAGAAAAGTTCAGTGGAACATGCACCGTTAACTCCAACTAGTTTTTCCAGTTCTATGATGGAATAACTGTACTGCTCAAAGGGACTGTTGCAGGGTGCTGAGGAACAGTAGGAAACCTTTAACACTTTCCCTTCTGTGGGGTCACAGGAGCCTGTACTCAAGACCTCTTGCATCCAACACTTCCATGTACATCAGGACCCATTGGATCCCATCTGGAGAGAATCTCAATCGCTGCACTCTTGTTCCCAATTTGCCCACCAGTAAAATTATTAAAATAAGCAAATGGTGATTCCCAGGTTAGATTTATCCCTTTACTGGCTGCTGCCCTCACCAAATTGTTCCTACTAATTATGTTGTTGCTGTTCTCCCAGGACTGTAGAAAATGCTGGATCCATGCCCATCCTACCCCACATTAGTCCTCAAAACTCCCAATCCCCATTCTTCCTCCTTTCCCTCAAATACCACGAACATTAACACTGCTGTTCCCTCCCTTGAGCTCCCATTTCCATTTCATCGTCCTCTGCGCCCGTCTCTGACCTGTCAACTTCTCAGTGATCTCCAAGGATCTGCCACCAGTGCCTTATTTTCTCCTCTTTGCCAAGCCTTTATCTCTCAAATCTCCTCCCAGAATTCTTCCTACCCATCACAAGACCCCATTCCCCCATCCTGATGTCCCAATTGATTTTCCCCTCCCTCCCTTCCGCTTTCCTAACGCCCCCATCCAATTCCAATTTGCCAACTACAAATCTCCTGCTGAGTAGTCTCTGGTCAACCCTCTATTTCACCTTGTGCTGTCTCTAGCCCTCCACCAGCTGAATCATTTTCTAGCCTTCCCTAAGTAGGTGTCAGCAATGTGCTGAAATGCAGATGGCATCAGAGTGGAGGAAGTGCTAATACATAATATCTAAAAGCATTGATCCCTCAGCTGTGACTTGTCAGAAGCCGAGAAATTCAGCACAGCACGGTGGAACTGTTCCATGGGTCAGATTCAATCCATAGTTCATACTTTTACATCCCCCATCCCTGTTGTAACTGTGGACATTTTCCATCTCTGGGGCAATTTCAGAACGTTTCCCAGTCTATGGACCACCTTGAGTGTCTAAAATCCCTTCCAATTGAAGGTATTTTCCATTCCAAAATTTACTTTCATAGAATTTACAGTGCAGAAGGAGGCCATTCAGCCCATCGAGTCTGCACCGGCTCTTGGAAAGAGCACCCTACCCAACCCCACACCTCCACCCTATCCCCATTACTCAGTAACCCCACCCAAAACTAAGGGCAATTTTGGACACCAAGGGCAATTTATCATGGCCAATCCATCTAACCTGCATATCTTTGGACTGTGGGAGGAAACCGGAGCACCCGGAGGAAACCCACGCAGACACGGGGAGAACGTGCAGACTCCGCACAGACAGTGACCCAAGCCGGAATCGAACCTGGGACCCTGGAGCTGTGAAGCAATTGTGCTAACCACTATGCTACCGTGCTGCCCAACTTTAACTTTGGTATCTTCCTCTGCTTTTGTTTGTTCGCAATACATGTGGAAAATATTTTCCACAAAATCTGGTTTGCTTTTACAATACTGTCCCTCAATTAAGATAGCAGATTGGGGCTCGAGTTTGCATAGACCACTTTTCTTCCACCCATGAGAGGGGAAGATGGCATTCAAAGCCTGCCCTTGCATTCCAACTTGGCTGGGGCTATTGTTGATAGTAGACAAAGGGGAGCCCAGCAGAGTCCAGAGTGGGAATGGGCAAGACTGGGTTTGAAATGAGAAGCTGGAGTAGTGCAGTAGGAGATTAGGTCTAAAGTTCGTGTAGGGGTGCACTACAGTGGAATTCAGCAAACGAAAATGAAAAGGAACTGGTCTGGGGTGTGGTGAGGTGGAGTTGCATTTATGATAGGGTCTGTTTGTACTGGGACAAGGGAAACACTGTTGATGTTTGAGCTGGGCACACCGTAAAGGACTTTTACAGGACAGGTTCTGAAAGGTTGAGGAAGCTCAATGTCAAGTCTAGCAGATGAGCAGATTTCCCAAATACTGAATCTTAATACTTGCATTGCTTTAATATATTGAAGCAATGTTCAAAAGATTGGCTGATCAGTTACTTAATACTCCAGTTGCATAAATCTTGGCGGAATACCATTGTGTCCACGACTTGGAGGTGAAGATTTAGAACCAGCGAAAATAATGCATTCTATATCAAAATATCTGTGTGGAGCATTAACATGGGGAAAATTGGGTTTATTATTTTCTTTGGGTTAGCATGGATCAATTAATGATGTTAAGGCTCAATGCAATATTATAGTATCATACTTAAATACATATTAGCAGTAATTTAAATGTATGCCATTTAATTGGCAAAGTTCAGAAAAAGCAACAGACACGTAGAGGTCAATGTCTCAGTGCAGTAGAGGAAGTGTTGGATTAAAGATTTCTCCTGGGTTGGAGGCTAGGCGGTTGCAGAGAGAAATACATTTGAACAGTGAAAGTAGAAAGTGTCTGAAAACAAAACCTTGATAAATTGACCTTCAAGGACTTTAAAGTAAGCAGATAAAAGCAAATTACTGCGGATGCTGGAATCGGAAACAAAAACAAAAATACTGGACAACTCAGCAGGTCTGACAGCATCTGTGGAGGGAGAAGGGAGCTAACGTTTTGAGTTTGGATGACTCTTTGTCAAAGTAATCCAGACTCGAAACATTAGCCCCCAAAGTAACCAGAATGGGTTTAAGGAGTAAATGTGGAAACATAAGAATATAAGAAATGGGAGGGGTAGACCATGTGGTCCCTCTAGCCTTCTCCACCATTCAGTATAATTTTGGCTGACCCTTTGCCTTGAAGTTTTCCAACAAAATCAAAAATCTGTTAAAGATCTGTTTTGAATTAAAAAAAAATTAATTCATGGGTGAGGGCGTTGTTTGCTGGACCAGCATTTGTTGCCCATCCTAATTGCCCTCGAGGTGGTGGTGGTCAGCTGCCTTCTTGAACTACTGCAGTCCATTTGCTGTAGATACATGCACAGCGCTGTGAGGGAGGGAGTTACAGAATTTTGTCCCAGCGACAGTAAATATACAGCAATATAGTTCCAAGTCAGGATGGTGAGTGGCTTGGAGGGGAACTTTCAGGTGATAGTGTTCCGTTGTGTTTTCTACCCTTGTCCTTCCAGATGGTAGCAGACGTGAGTTTTAAACTTTCTCAGGAGTCTTAGTGAGTTCCTGCAGTGCATCTTGAAGATGATACACACTGCTGCTGCGACTGTGCATTGGTGGTGGAGGGAGTGAATGCTTGTGGATGGGATGCCAATCAAGCGGGCTGCTTGATCGGGATGGTGTCAAGCTTCTTGAGTGTTGTTGATTTTGATTTGATTTATTATTGTCATGCATTAGTATACAGTGAAAAGTATTGTTTCTTGCATGCTATACAGTCAACGCATACCGTACATAGGGAAGGAAGAAGAGACTGCATAATGTAATATTACAGTCAAAGCTAGGGTGTAGGGAAAAGATTGGAGCTGCAAGTGGACAGTATTCCATCACACTCCAAATTATGCCTTGTAGATTGTGGATGAGATTTGGGGAGTCAGGTGCCGAGTTACTCGCCACAGGATTCCTAGCTTTTGACTTGCTCTTGTAGCCACAGTATTTTTATGGCCAATCCAGTTCAGTTTGTGGATAATAGCAACCCGCAGGATGTTGATAGTGGGGCATTCAGCAATGCTAATGCCATTGAATGTCATGGGGCAATGGTTAGATTCTCTCTTGTTGGAGGTAGTCATTGCCGGACACATACGTGGAGCGAATGTCAGCCCTAGCCTGAATATTATCAGATCTTGCTGCTTTTGTACATGGACAGCTTCAGTATCTGAGGAGATGCAAATGGTGAACATTGTACAGTCATTAATGAACATCCCTCCTGACTTTATGAAGGAAGCTCATTGATGAAGCAGCTGAAGATGGGTCAAGGACACTCCCCTGCGGTAATATCCTGGAACTGAGATGCTTGAATGTCATCAAGCACGACCATCTTCCTTTGTGCCAGGTAGGACTCCAACCAGAAGACGTTAATTTTTTCCCTGATGTTCATTGACTCCAGTTTTGTTAGGGCTTCCTGATGCCACACTCGGTCAAACGCTGCCCCGATGTTACGCAGTCACTCTCACCTCTGGCGTTCAGTCCTTTAGTCCATGTTTGAACCAATGCTGTAATAAGGTCAGGAGCGGAGTGGCCCTGGCGGAATCCAAATTGAGCGTCCGTGAGAAAGTTATTGTTAAGCAAATGCCGCTTGATAGTGCTGTTCATGACCCCTTCCATCACTTTACTGATGATTGAGAGTAGAGTGATGAAGAAGTAATTGGCTGGTTTGGATTTGTCCTGCTTTTTTGTGTACAGGACATACCTGGGTTGTTTTCCATGTATAGCAGGGTAGATGCCAGAGTTATAGCTCATTGGAACAGCTTGGTTAGGGGTGTGACAAGTCCTGGAGCACATGTGTTCATGTGATAGCGCTAGAATATTGTTGAGGCCCACTGCCTTTGCAGTATCCAGTGCCTTCAGCCATTTCTTGATATCATGTGGAGTGAATTGAATTGGCTGAAGACTGGCATCTGTGATGCTGGGGACCTCTGGAGGAGGCCCAGATGGATCATCCACTCAGCACTAATGGTTGAAAATTATTGCAAATGCTTTAACCTGGTCTTTTGCACAGATGTGCTGGGCTCCTCCATCATTGACGATGGAGATATTTATTGAGTAACCTCCCCCAGTGAGTTGTTTAATTGTCCACCACCATTCATGACTGGATGTAGTAGGAGTGCAAAGGTTAGATCTGATCCATTTCATAGATTTCATAAAATTTATAGTGCAGAAGGAGGTCATTCGGCCCATCGAGTCAGCACCGGCCCTTGGAAAGAGCACCCCACTCAAGCACACACCTCCTCTACCCCATCCCCTTAACCCAATATCCCCAATTAACCTTTTTGGACACTAAGGGCAATTTAGCATGGCCAATCCACCTAACCCGCACATCTTTGGACTGTGGGAGGAAACTGGAGCACCCGGAGGAAACCACGCACACACGGGGAGAACGTGCAGACTCCACACAGACAGTGGCCTAGGAATCGAACCTGGGACCCTGGAGCTGTGAAGCAACTGTGCTAACCACCAAGCTACCGTGCTGCCCTGTGTAATTGCTTAGCTCTGTCTATCACTTGCTACTCATGTTGCTTGACATGCAAATAGTCCTGTGTTGTAGCATCACCAGGTTGACACCTCATTTTTAAGCATGCCTAGTGATGTGCCTGGCATTCCCTCCTGTACAGTTCAATGAACCAGGGTTGATCTCCAGGCTTGTTGGCAATGGTCGAGTGGGGAATATGTCAGGCCATGAGGTAAAAGATTGTGGTTGACTATAATTCTGCTGTTGCTGATGGCCTACAGCGCCTCATGGTTGAGTTACTAGATCTATTCAAAATGTATCCCATTTAGCATGGTGCCACATAAAATGATGGAGGCCATCCTCAATGTGAAAAGGCGGGACTTCAGCTCTACAAGGTGGTTACTCCTACTGATACCATCATGGACAGATACATCTGTGGCAGGTAGGTTGGTGAGGATGAGGTCAAGTATGTTTTTCCCTCTTGTTGGTTCCCTTACCTCCTGCCACAGAACCAGTCTGGCAGTTATGTTCTTTAGGACTTGGTCAGCTCGGTCTGTGGTGGAACTACCAAGCATGCTTGATGATGACATTGAAATCATCCACACCCTTGCAACCTTCAGTTCTTCCTCCAAGTGATATTCAACAAGGAAGAGTACTGATTCATTAGCTGAGGGATGGGAGGGGCTGTACATGGTAATCACCAGGAGGCTTCCCTGCTCATGTTTGATCTGATGCTGTGAGACTTCATGTGGTCTGGAGCAATGTGGAGGGCTCCCAGGGTAACTCCCTCCCAGGGGCTGGTTTAGCTCACTGGGCTAAATCACTGGCTTTTAAAGCAGACCAAGCAGGCCAGCAGCATGGTTCGATTCCCGTACCAGCCTCCCCGAATAGGCGCTGGAATGTGGCAACTAGGGGCTTTTCACAGTAACTTCATTGAAGCCTACTTGTGACAATAAGCAATTTTTCTTTTCTTTCTTTCCCGACTGTATACCATTGTCCCACTACCTCTGCTGGGTCTGACCTGCCAGTGGCATATCCAGGAAGGATGCTCGCGGCCTCTGGGAAATTATGATTCAGCGAGTATGATTATGTCGAACAGTTGCTCGATTTAGTCTGTGAGACAGCTCTCCCAATTTTGGCACAAGCCCCCAGATGTTACTAAGTAGGACTTTACAGGGTCAGCAGGGCTGAGTTTGCCATTGTTGTTTTAAGTGTGTAGGGCGATGATAGGTGATCCATCCGATTTCATACCTTTTTGTTGAGAGTTTTTAGCGGTTTGATACAACTGAGTGGTTTAATAGCTCACTTCAGAAGGCATTGAAGAGTCAACCAAATTGCTGTGGATCTGGAGTCACATGTAGGGCAGCCCAGTTACATACGGCAGAACAGCAGATTTCCTTCCCCAAAGGACAATAGATTCAATGATGGCGTTTTCACAAATTCCTAAGTGTGAAGAGATTGTTCCGTGGCAGGATTCTCCGACCCTCCGCCGGGTTGGAGAATCGCCGGGGGCCGGCGTCAATCCCGCCACCGCCGTGCCCTGAAGTCTCCGGCACCGGAGATTTGGCAGGGGCGGGAATCGCGCCGCGCAGGTCGGCAGGCCCCCCCGGCGATTCTCCGGCCCGCGATGGGCCGAAGTCCCGCCGCTGTCATGCCTATCCCGCCGGCGTGGATCAAACCACCTACCTTACCGACGGGATCAGGCGGCGCGGGCGGGCTCAGGGGTCCTGGAAGGGGGGGGGGAGCATGGGGTGATCTGACCCCGGGAGGCACCCCCACGGTGGCCTGGCCCGCAATCGGGGCCCACCGATCGGCAGGTGGGTCTATGCTGTGGCGGCACTCTTTTCCTTCCGCCTTCGCCATAGTCTTCACCATGGCGGAGGCGGAAGTGACCCCCTCCCCTGCACAGGGATGGCGTCAGCAGCTGCTGACGCTCCGGCACATGTGCGGCCTTCCTCCCGGCCTGTAAAGTCCCTTCGGCCCCGGCTGGCGTGGCGCCAAAGGCCATTCCTGCCAGCCGGCGGAGCGCCAACCACTCCGGCGCGGGCCTAGCCCCTCAATGTTAGAGCTTGGCCCCTAAAGGTGCAGAAACTTCCGCACCTTTGGGGCGGCCCGACGCAGGAGTGGTTCACGCCACTCCATCACGCTGGGACCCCCCGCCCCGCCGGGTAGGGGAGAATCCGGGCCCTCATCTCAGTCCTAAATAATTGAACCTTCAAGCCTGTGAGACTATGGCCACATGTTCTTGATTTTTCAGCCAGCGAAAATAACCTCTCAGTACCTGCCCTGTTGCCTGGACACTTTGTTCCAGGAAGGAGTCACACCCCTTAGAGATGGTGAATGATCAAGGTCAGGAGTGTCACAGTGAGTTAGGCACTTATAAGGATGTAGTTTTAATGAAGGTTCATCGACCTGGAACACAAACTCTGTTTCCCTCCATAGATGATCCATGACCTGCTAAGTATAATAATAATAATAATCTTTGTCACCGACATCGACCTCCGATTTGTCTCCAAGCGCCAGTCCCTCCCCTGTCAGCAGAAAACTCCCCCCCCCCCCCGCAATACTAAAATAGTAATCCCAACCCCCACCCCACAACAAAATAGCAATCCCAACCCCCCACGACAAACACAAAGAAGAAAATTCAACCCACCATCCCCCATTGAGAATAAAGTTCACCCGCATACAAAACTGAGCAATGGCCCAAACATTGGTACGAAGGCAGTAAACACAGAACCGAAAGAGCAAAGAAATTTAGCAGCATAGGTACAGAATTACACGCCCCCAAGTTCAATGTCCTCCATCACCTGCCATTCCCCTGTTCTTACTAAAGTTCATCGCCTCCTCCGGCAATCCAAAATAAAGTTCTTGGCCCTTGTAAGTGACCCACAAACGAGCTGGATACAGCCTACCAAAATTCACCCCCTTAAAGAGAGCCGATTTATCATTATTGAAGCTCGCCCATCTTTTGGCCAGTTCCACACCCAAGTCCTGGTAAATGCGCAGCTCGTTATCTTCCCATTTGCAGCTCCTCGTCTGCCTGGTCCACCTCAAGATCTGTTCCTTGTCCAGGAATGGTGCATTCGTAACACCATCACCCTCGGCAGCACATTCATCCGCGGCTTCCTTATAAGCGCCCTGCGCACCCTGTCCTCCTCCAAGGGCCGAGTAAACGCACCTTCCCCCAGCAGCTTCTCGAACATACGCGCTACATATGCCCCTACGGCCAATCCCTTTCTGCTCTCTGGGAAGCCAACGTACCTCAGGTTCTGTATGCGTGACCTCTTCTCCAGATCTTCCACTTTCTCTTGCAGCCTTTTTTGATGGTTCCTCATCAGTCCCATCTCCGCCGCTACCGTGGTTAGCTGGTCCTTGTGCTCAGCCACCGCCTCTTCCACCTTCTGGATCGCCTGGCCCTGGTCTTCCAATCTTTGCTCCACCTGTCTTGGGTCCAGGTACTCTCATCTTTGCTTAGCAAAGCTCTCCTGGAGGAAGTTCACCAGCTGCTCCGTTGACCACTGGGCCGGTAATGCTAGTCCTTGAGCCTCCGTCATATATTTCTGTGCTGTAGACTCCACTCCCTGCTTTGGCCAACGATCTCTCCTTTTCAGACCACTTCTGGTCCATAAATCCATACATTGGTGGGGAATTCTTCTCCTCTTCCTCACCAATCTCCTATTTTGCCAATCAAATCCCCCATAAGTCGGAGGAAAAGGTCTCAAAGGTCCGCCACGAGCGAGAGCTACAAAATTAGCAACCACTCACTCCAAGGCCGCCACCGGAACTCATTCATGATGCAACTTCGGTGGTCAGTCTGATGGCATGGAAGTATAGAGCTGACCATGCCATCAGAAATGCAGATGAATCACTGAGGGGCTGGATCCAGATAAATTCTCTGGTGACTCCAAGAGACAGAGAGAAATCATTTCAAGAGATGTGCAGACTGTGTTCAGATGGCTGCCATGCTACATCTTATGTTTCCATCTGTGGGCAATGCCAGGAGATCCAAAAATTTTGACAGAGTATAGAGCAGGGCAGGAAAATAATAATTTGTATACAAAATGCTACGGTCAGGAATTTGGTACAGAGGGAGCAGGAGGTGGACCTTTTTTTTATCAAATTGCTGGGTCTGAGAACTCACCAGGATGGGCCTGAGTCAAGAAACACAAACAAAAACCTGTGGACATGGTTCAAAATTCTGTCAATTTCAGGAGGAGTAATGACAGAAAAATTAAGCTGAACATATGATCTGGAGTAGGCCATTCAGCCCATCAAGCCTGCACCACCATACAATATGATCATGGCTGATGGGACACTTCAATGCCTTTTACACCCAATAATCAGAAATTTAGCAATCTCCACTTTAGACATATACGAAGACTGAGCTTTCACAGTAGAGACTTCCAAAGATTCACAACCCACCATGTAAAGAAATCTCTCTTATCTCAGCACTAAGTGGAATCCCCCTTATCTTTAAATTGTGCCCCCGGTTCTAGACACCCCAACCAAGGGAAACATCTTACCTGTAGCTACCCTGTCTATTCCTTTAAGTATTTTGTAGGTTTCACCTCTCATTCTTCGAAATCTAGAGAATACAGGCCCAGTTTGCCCAATCTCTCTTCATGAGGCAGACACGCCATCCCTGGAAAAAGTCTGGTGAACCTTCGTTGCACTCCCGCTGTGGCAATAATAATCTTTCTCAGGTAAGGGGACCAAAACTGGACACAGTACTCCATTGAAGCAAGACCTCGCTACTCCTGTACTCAAATCGTCTTGTGATAAAGGCTAACAATCTATTAGCCTTCCTAATAGCTTTCTGCACCTGCATGCTAGCCTTCAGTGACTTATGGACAAGGACACCCAGATCTCTTCGTACATCTACACTTTCTCATTTCTTACCATTTAGGAAATATTCTGCACATCTTGTTCCTTTATCAAAATGGATTACCTCACATTTTTCCACATTATATTCCTTCTGCCATATTCTTGCCTTCTCACAAAGCCTTTCCAAATCCTTCTGTAGCCACTTTACATCTTCCTCATAACACACATTCCCGACTAGCTTATCATCCAAAAACTTGGAAATATTGATATATATTGTGAATATCTGGGGCCCTAAGAACTGATCCTTGCAGTACCCCACTATCCACTTCCAACCAACATGAGAATGTCCTTTTTATTCCGACTGCCCGTTAGACAATCCTCAATCCATGACTTTATGAAAAACCTTCTGAAAGTCCAAATATATAACGTCCATTGATTCTCCTTTATCAATTTTGTTCGTAGCATCTTCAAAAAACTCCCACAGTTTGTCAGGCATGATTTTCCATTTGTGAATCCATGCTGACTATGCCCAATCAGATGGTGATTGTCCAAGTTCTAGTTATCACATCCTTTATAATAGATTCCAGCATTTTCCTACCACTAACAGGTCTGTAATTCCCCATTTTCTCTCTCCCTCCCTTCTTAAATAGTAGGGTGACATTTCCTATATTCCAATCTTCAGGAACCATTCTAGCATCTGTAGAATTTTGGAAGGTGATCACCAATGCATCCATTTTCTCTATAGCATCCTCTTTCAACACTGAGATGTATTATATCAGATGCCGGGCACTTATCAACTTTCAGTCCCATTATTTTTTCCAAAATAACCTTCTTACACAAATGTCCTTCAACTCTGCATTCTCCCTAGTCCCTTGGATCTATACATCTTGAAGATTTCCTGTATCTTCCTGAGTGAAAACAGACACAAAATAATCATTTAGCTTTTCTGCCATTTGTCTAATCCCCATTATGAATTCTCCTGACTCTACCTGTAATGGATCCATATTTGTCTTTGGCAAACGCTTCCTTTTTACATACCGATAGAGGTTCCTGCAGTCCCTTTTTTATTTTTGCTAGATTGCATTCATATTCTGTTCTTCCTTTATCAGTTTCTTGGTCTCCCTTTGCTGTATTCTATAAACCTCCTCACCCTCAGGTTTACTACTATTTCTGGCAAATTTATCAGCCTTTTCTTTTAATCTTATATAATCCTATATGTCCTTTGTCAGCCATGGTTGACTGGCTTTTTCTGTGTTTTTGCACCTTGAAGGAATGTAGATGCTGTAATAGCTCTTCGAAGACTATTGGAAAAGCTATGAAGGAAAAAAATGCTAAGTCAACATTAAACAAACTGGGAGAATTCAAGACAAAAAGCAAAGGTATGGCTGGGTTTAGAACAAAAGTATAGTTTCTTTGATGATCTGAAGATGCTTAATAGTCAATGAAGTACTTTGAAGCTTAATCACAGCTGTATTATATGAAAATGAGGCAGCCAATTTGTGCACAGCAAGATAAATAGTCAGATAATTCAATGATTTTGGTTGAAGGATATGTATTAGCCAGGACACCAGGAGGCTTCTTGTTTGAATAATGCCATGGTTTATCTTATACCAACCTAAAGTGCAACTAACATATCATCTGAAGGTCGGCACCACAGACAGTGCTGCGTTCCATCAACACTTCACAGAGGTAATTATGTACTCAGCTCTGTGGAGTGGAACATCCTCTGCCTCAGAGACAAGAGTTTTAACCACTGAGCTATGTTAATATGGCCAGATGGTCAAGCTTTTAAATAGCTAATCACTCAGAAAAGTTATTTTGTTCTTCAAATCAATTGTGATATCCCTTCTCTTTCAGCCTCCTCATACCATTGTTTAACTCAAATGGCATCCCAGAAACAGGCAATTTCTCCCAAGTACCTGCCAATTGTGCTTAAGCTCTCCTCAAAAAGTTAGACAATTTGATTCATTAGATGTTTGCAATTTTTTGGGAAGGGAATAGCTTTACTTCTAATCCCATTATCATCACAATCTTTATTATCGTCACAAGTAGGCTTACACATTAACACTGCAATGACATTACTGTGAAAATCCCCTTGTTGCCATATTTCGGCATCTGTTCGGGTACACAGAGGGAGAATTCAGAACGTCCAATTCACCTAACAAGCACATATTTCTGGGCTTTGAGTGGGAGGAAACTGGAGCACCTGGAAGAAACCTATGCACACACGGGGAGAACGTGCAAACTCCGCACAGACAGTGACCCAAATCGGGAATCAAACCTGGGCCCCTGGTGATGTGAAGCAGCGATGCTAACCACTGTGCTACTGTGTCGCCCAGAGAGTGGGGATAAATGTGGCAGAAACTGCAATGCAATTTCTGTTCAACAGTGTTGTGAAATCCTAGCATCTGAAACAAAACTGCAAAACAAAGAGGAGCCATCCAGGCACGGGCACCAACGCAACAAACATGACAATAAAAATTGCATTTTACATTATTTTTACATCCATTATATTATATATTTTCTACCACGCAATTAAAAAAACATAAATGATCTGGGACAATATTTGTGTGCCAGAGTAAGAGAAAAATAACTGCATGAACAAAAATAAATAAGGCACATTTGTCATTGTGTTTTGAGCAAATAAATGTATACAAAATAGTGAATATGGGTCCACAGTTGTTACTTTGTTTATGGGAATTGACTTTTCTGATGGACAATTGAACAGCAATTCTTTAAAATGTAGTTCAAAGATGTAAAGCCTCTGCCATGAGTTCTAGTTTTAACTGCTTATGATGTAATGCCACTTTACAATAGACATGCATGGTATTTGCTGGTGCTGCATTTCTCTTTTCCCCCAAAGCTTTTGTAACACTGCTTTGAAAGAAGTTGATTAAATTTGGTTCCCAATTCACATGCCTGACATCTAGGTAGCAGAATAATGTTCAATATAGGACTAACCATTGTTGGGTGTTTTTAGTTATGATTTCCAATTGCATGCAGATTTATGAAAGTTTTGTTTTCTGCAGGACTATGAAAAAAGCTAATTTACAATTCATCCCTTCCCTCAGCTTAACCTCTTCTCAGCAATTAAAGCACTCTGAGCATCTCTCATCTATCACACAGCTAGCTAAATAATGCATTGCATCCTCCACTCATCCTTTATCATCCCAAATGACAGGCATTAGCATATCTCCCCAGTCAATTACAGTGCGATAGAATAATCACAGCATAATTGGGCAAAAGCTGCACTAATCACAAACCTTCTTGCAGGATAAAACCTGAGTGTCAGATCATATAAGCCTTGCTCTTGTCCGTAATTTGGAGCCAGAGGCTTGCACCCTATTTAGCAGGCTTTCTCCCAGCTTTGAAAAACATTTCATGCATTTTATTTTTAAAATAAAAAGGAAGTAAAGCCTATTTTCTCTTTCTGAGGGAATGAGAGGCAAAGATACTTCATTCCAGCCAAAAGGCTCCAGGTTAATATTGTGCTCCCAAGGAAAATCTCATCATCGAAATTCTGCTAACGTAAGGAGCTGAACACTGCCTTCATTAACTATGTAGCACACAAACTGCTGACACAAAGTGATATAGTCTGCTCACATGGGGGAAGGAGGAAGAGAGAAAATAGCAGCCCTTCAACAGTAGCTAGATCAGAATAGCCTTATTTTAATCTGTACTCAAAATATATTTGTTTTATTCTTTGGCATAATTGAAATCAACTCCTGTGTTCTGTTTAGTCCCAGAAGCACATTATTTAGCCAAAGTCATGTGATTTTGTTTGTGCAATTTAAAACCATGTCTTTCTTATTGATCTTTTAAGTAGAAATAAAACAGTGTTGTATCTTACAGAATGTTCTGCAAGTTCAAAGATACATGTTAATTCAACAAGAAAAGCCCACTCATGGTTTTGTAGAATATCATAATTTGGAGCTATTTTATAGAAAGAAATGGCATCAGCACTTTGAATATTATATGCATGCATCAAATGCAAGCCTTGGCAACACAGCAAAAGTGTTGCTCTTCCCTCTAAACAGGCAGCGGTGGAAGAAATGAACTAGAAAACAAAACTGGAAGATCAGTATTGTAATTGCCCGATTGTTCAGTGGGTGGCAGAAGAAAACGCTGTCAGCAAATAATTAATAGGCTTCACGATACTGTTTAATTTTTTAAAAAGATGCATTACAATCAAAACAAGTGGAATTCTACTATATTACTTTCCGCATCTCCCCTTCAGGCGACATGTAAACCCTCCATCTGTCACCACATGCACGTTTACACCAAGACAGGCCATCCATGATCACGTATCCGCTACAGGTGCATAAATCCATGTAGGAGGTTGATTGACTCTTTTGTTACAGAGTCTGCTACTTAGCTATTGCCATTTCAGGCATTTATACCTTTAATGATGTAAATAAAAATTAATAGTCCCAGTAAATTTGTTTTCTGATAAAGATTGAGTATTACACTTCACTAGATAGATTCTTAACTTTTGCAAAATGCCTAACAGCGGTGACTGCACTTCAAAGGTACTTCATTGATGTAAAGATGTCCAAAGTAGTGAAAAGTACTATATAAATGCAAGTCTTTCTGTCGGGCTGGCAGCTTCTGACTTCAGCAGTGTGAGAAGCCAGGAGCCTGTAAGTAGCACTAATGGGGTGCGTTTAAAACATATACTACAGCAATGACAGTCTGAGCCAGGTCATCTCGATCCAGAGGGCGACACCCAAAGTCTAAGGACCTGGCACCAAATTGTTCCCCAACACTGCCCCCGGCCGGGGAAGCCATCCACCCAGCAAGCTCGACAATTTGTGAGGCTTTTATCAAAGTTTTTTGAGCCACCTGTTCCCCCTCTGCACCCATGGTGCCCAGGCCCCACTTGTAAATAATTGCACTAATTTGTTCCCATGAGACTACCGCACAAGAGGGCATGAGAACCATGGAGGGGTGGAACATAAAATGTCCAAGCCGCTAATGATACAAAAATTCATGCAATGTTTTGCACGGATCTGCTGGCGCTGGGCACAAACCTCAATATTGCTGCCGGAGCATGGCATCAGAATTGGCGCGGGCGCAAAACTGATTTTTTCCATTTTGTGTGATTCTCTAATATTTCCATGCATAATAATCACACATCCTTTGGGCTGCAGATGCAGAAAAAACTTTAAGAAATATAACACATTTCCAGAGGTTCTACCAATTAAAATGTTAAACAATCACATTGTACTCTTCTCAAATTTGAGGTCGCCAAAAACCTTGCATCTGTCATTCCTATGCTCTCTAATCTACAATGGCTCATGCCCAATTTTAAAATGTTCATCCTTGTTTTCTAATCCCTTCATGGCCTTGTTCCTCCCCACCTCTGAATCTCCTTTAGCCTCACAGGCCTTCATGATATCTACACTCCTTTAATACTGGGCACCTGAATATCACTGCTTTTAACTGTTCACCATTGGTGGCCATACCTTCAGCTGCACAGGCCCCAACCTCTGGAATTCCATCACTAAACCTTTCTAACTCTCTACCTCTTTTCTGCTTTAAGATGTTTCTTAAAGCCTACTCTGACAATATACCTTAATAATGTCCAATGGGTTAGTATCAAATTTTACTTGATAATGTTTCTGTAAAGTGCCTTGACAATGTTTTATTAAGTTAAACGTGCTAAATAGTTATAAATACTGCAGCTGCTATAAAGTGAACAATATGTTAAATTTAGCTTGAAACATTATTGCAATTCTGGTTTCTGCCACCAAGTTTCACTGGTACATTTAATAAATGTATCCAAGATATGCTGCAGGTATCTAAAGGTACAGCATCCATACTGTGCCAACTTAGATTCCAACTTTCTGAAAATACACTGAACTTCTGAAAACCTGCCTGAAAGTCTGAAGGCACTCCCAAGTTTCAGAATCTCATTTCCTTTTGTTGTCCTGCATCTACATATCTCTGTCTACAATAAAGTGAGCAGCCTCCCATGCAGGGTGCAGATTTTAAAGATTACTCAGACAGAAGATGACTAAAACAGCTTCACTAGAAATTGTGGACATTTATGCAGCCCCAGAGACTGTAAAAAGACAGCACCGACAGAATTAGTTTACTGAGCATTTTCTGGCAACGCTCCTTTGCTCCCAAAGAATGGAATGAAGTACAACCTGATCGCACAGAGATATAGTTCATGATTAACACTGGGCTGTTTGGCTCATACCATTAAAAGTCATGGTGGGCCAGTGAAAGTGTAAGCTTTTTAGGAACATTAACGAACCGCTATTAATTTGCAGCAGGCCCAACAAATTAAGTCAGTTATTAGTCCTATACCCTCACATGAAGTTGTCCATTTAACTTAAATCATAAAAAACAAAGTATTTATGAAAGTGAAACCGACTGTTGTATCACAGCACTATATTACACTATGGAATTTCTTGCCAGTCTACTTCTACATTGCTTCCAGCTCTCCTGCTGGCACAGTATGAAAGATTATGGAAATTAATTTGCCAACGCTGACCTTCTACTTTCATTAGCTATTCAGAAATTAAATGCATTAAGGGAGAAAGCAGCGTTTTCCAACATCTATCACACTCAGCTTGAAAACACACAACTTCAAATGCTGAAACGAAAAAGCTTTGTAAACAGTGTCGTGTTAGGTACACTGGTCTAACACTAGCTGCAACTGGATGCAGCTGAGATCAGAAAGATATTCCAGACCTTGAAGTTAGTTCAATCAGGTTTATTGAACTAATAGCACAGTTCTCTGTGAGTTCGACTCTCTGCAACTTAAGTGTGGTTACTCTGTCTGACTGAACCAGACTAGCTCTTAGCCACGTGGTGGAGGTGTGAGATTGTAACAACATCCTTGACTGACTCTCCAGATGTTCATCAGTGGAAAGAGGCGGAGTGTGAGTGCCTCGCGTCTTTTATAGTCAGATCCCACCCCTGAGTGTCCTGCCTGCTTATTGGTCATGTCCTGTACTCTGTGTCCATTAGCTGCTTGTGTGTCTGCATATCATGACAAGCAGCAGCACTAACCCTAACCTAGCCAGTCTTTTTCCCCCCTCAATGCTCATTCATTACGTTCTGTTCATTACAAAACAAGTTGTTTCTCTCATGCACAGGAACTAGTGCAGCTAAAGGCCAAGACTGGAAAAAGAGCAACTGACACCTTATTGGGGATTAGTTGGATTTCTTCCACAAGGGTAACTCCACTATTCCTAGATTTTGGCACCTACAAAAGGAAAGCATGGTGAATTGAAACATTTTTGTGCAAGATACCATTACAACATTGCACAACTGGAGACAAATATAACAAGGACAGTTGTTTCACTTACATTCGCTTGGTACCATATTACTTTGAAACTTCTAGCAATAAATTTCTGTTATTTCTCAGGCAAAATGTTACAATCATTCTGTGCACAAATAAGATGAAGGACGAAACTGATCTGCTTTTTGGTGATGCTAGCTGAGGAGTGTTTGCCAAAACACTCCCTGTTCGTCTTCAAACAATGGGATGGTTATGTTCGTTCAACCACTGGAACAGGTCGACCCTGTTTAATTTCTCAACCTAAGGGCAGAACCTTTCACAACACAGTACTCCCTGGATTTACTAGTGTTGAAACTTGAATCTACAACATTATAAGATGGATACAAGAGTGCTAACAATTGAGCCAACCTGGCACATTGTGATTCCGCAATGAGCAATTGCTTATTGATTTCATTGTTATTGAGACACTATTCGTAACTCAGATAATTCATTACTTTTCACAGGTGGGTAGCTTAGTTAGGTGGTCAGGTTAGAAAGATGGCTGCAAAACAGAAAAGAGAGTTCAGGGTAGTTATTCCGACTGGCAAAATAGGTAGGAAGTGGTACTGCACAGGAATGGATTCTGGAAACACTTGTGCACCATATACATACACAATTTGACTCGGGAGTTAGAAGCACAATTTCAAAATTTGCGGATGACATCAAACTGGCGAGTATCGCTATAACAAAATACAAGACATGAATAAACTTGTGGAATGGGAATTACATGTATAAGGTGGTGCATTTTCTAAGGAAGAATAAAGAGGCCAGATACCCTTTGGGGAATTAAAGTCTAAATGAGGTAAAGGAACAAAGGAATTGGGGGTCCAAATTCAGAAATCGTTACAAATAGCAGTGCACATTAAAAAAGCCATAGAAAAAGAAAACAAAGCACTAGAGATCATTTCTAAAGACACAGAACTAAAAAAAAGAGGTAATGCTACATTTTTGTGCAATCTTGATTAGACCATATTAAGATTAGTCTACACAGTTCTATTCTCCACATCATCAAAGGATACAGGAGGCATTGAAGGAGATGCAACAAAGATTTATAGGGTTGAAGAGAGAATCAAAAAGACTGAATAGACTGGGGTTATTTTCTACAGAAAAGTGAAGACTGAGGAATGACTCAATAAAAGTATTCAGAAGATTGTTGGGTAGACATAGATATGTTTCCACTTGTGGCGGAATGGACCATTCTATATTCTGAAGTTCTTGAACCCTTTCATATGAAAGGTCCCTGCGCAGATATTGCAAGATTAAAAGCAGGGTTACAGCAGGACGACCGTCTCCATTGAGCTGGTGTGGAGGCTGCAGCAGGACGACTGTCTCCATTGAGCTGGTGTGGAGGCTGCAGCAGGACGACTGTCTCCATTGAGCTGGTGCGGAGGCTGCAGCAGGAAGACTGTCTCCATTGAGCTGATGTGGAGGACTATAGCAGGACGACAGTCTCCATTGAGCTGGTGCGGAGGCTGCAGCAGGACGACCATCTCCATTGAGCTGGTGTGGAGGCTGCAGCAGGAAGACCGTCTCCATTGAGTTGGTGTGGAGGCTGCAGCAGGAAGACCGTCTCCATTGAGCTGGTGTGGAGGCTGCAGCAGGAAGACCGTCTCCATTGAGCTGGTGTGGAGGCTGCAGCAGGACGACCGTCTCCATTGAGCTGGTGTGGAGGACTATAGCAGGACGACCGTCTCCATTGAGCTGGTGTGGAGGCTGCAGCAGGACGACCGTCTCCATTGAGCTGCTGTGGAGGCTGCAGCAGGACGACCGTCTCCATTGAGCTGGTGTGGAGGCTGCAGCAGGACGACCGTCTCCATTGAGCTGCTGTGGAGGCTGCAGCAGGACGACCGTCTCCATTGAGCTGGTGTGGAGGCTGCAGCAGGACGACCGTCTCCATTGAGCTGGTGTGGAGGCTGCAGCAGGACGACCGTCTCCATTGAGCTGGTGCGGAGGCTGCAGCAGGACGACCGTCTCCATTGAGCTGGTGTGGAGGCTGCAGCAGGACGACCGTCTCCATTGAGCTGGTGTGGAGGCTGCAGCAGGACGACCGTCTCCATTGAGCTGCTGTGGAGGCTGCAGCAGGAATATCGTCTCCATTGAGCTGGTGTGGAGGCTGCAGCAGGACGACCGTCTCCATTGAGCTGGTGTGGAGGCTGCAGCAGGACGACCGTCTCCATTGAGCTGGTGTGGAGGCTGCAGCAGGACGACCGTCTCCATTGAGCTGCTGTGGAGGCTGCAGCAGGAATATCGTCTCCATTGAGCTGGTGTGGAGGCTGCAGCAGGACGACCGTCTCCATTGAGCTGGTGTGGAGGCTGCAGCAGGAAGACCGTCTCCATTGAGCTGGTGTGGAGGCTGCAGCAGGACGACCGTCTCCATTGAGCTGGTGTGGAGGCTGCAGCAGGAATATCGTCTCCATTGAGCTGGTGTGGAGGCTGCAGCAGGAAGACCGTCTCCATTGAGCTGGTGTGGAGGCTGCAGCAGGACGACCGTCTCCATTGAGCTGGTGTGGAGGCTGCAGCAGGACGACCATCTCCATTGAGCTGGTGTGGAGGCTGCAGCAGGACGACCGTCTCCATTGAGCTGGCGTGGATACTGCAGCAGGACGACCGTCTCCATTGAGCTGGTGTGGAGGCTGCAGCAGGACGACCGTCTCCATTGAGCTGGTGTGGAGGCTGCAGCAGGACGACCATCTCCATTGAGCTGGTGTGGAGGCTGCAGCAGGACGACCGTCTCCATTGAGCTGGCGTGGATGCTGCAGCAGGACGACCGTCTCCATTGAGCTGGTGTGGAGGCTGCAGCAGGACGACCGTCTCCATTGAGCTGGTGTGGAGGCTGCAGCAGGACGACCGTCTCCATTGAGCTGGTGTGGAGGCTGCAGCAGGACGACCGTCTCCATTGAGCTGGTGTGGAGGCTGCAGCAGGACGACCGTCTCCATTGAGCTGGTGTGGAGGCTGCAGCAGGAAGACTGTCTCCATTGAGCTGCTGTGGAGGCTGCAGCAGGACGACCGTCTCCATTGAGCTGGTGTGGAGGCTGCAGCAGGACGACCGTCTCCATTGAGCTGGTGTGGAGGCTGCAGCAGGAAGACCATCTCCATTGAGCTGCTGTGGAGGCTGCAGCAGGACGACCGTCTCCATTGAGCTGGTGTGGAGGCTGCAGCAGGACGACCGTCTCCATTGAGCTGGTGTGGAGGCTGCAGCAGGACGACCGTCTCCATTGAGCTGGTGTGGAGGCTGCAGCAGGACGACCATCTCCATTGAGCTGCTGTGGAGGCTGCAGCAGGAAGACCGTCTCCATTGAGCTGGTGTGGAGGCTGCAGCAGGAATATCGTCTCCATTGAGCTGGTGTGGAGGCTGCAGCAGGAAGACCATCTCCATTGAGCTGGTGTGGAGGCTGCAGCAGGAATATCGTCTCCATTGAGCTGGTGTGGAGGCTGCAGCAGGAAGACCGTCTCCATTGAGCTGGTGTGGAGGCTGCAGCAGGACGACCGTCTCCATTGAGCTGGTGTGGAGGACTATAGCAGGTAGACCATCTCCATTGAGCTGGTGTGGAGGACTATAGCAGGAAGACCGTCTCCATTGAGCTGGGGTGGAGGCTGCAGCAGGACGACCATCTCCATTGAGCTGGCGTGGATGCTGCAGCAGGACGACCGTCTCCATTGAGCTGGTGTGGAGGCTGCAGCAGGACGACCATCTCCATTGAGCTGGTGTGGAGGCTGCAGCAGGACGACCGTCTCCATTGAGCTGGCGTGGATGCTGCAGCAGGACGACCGTCTCCATTGAGCTGGTGTGGAGGCTGCAGCAGGACGACCGTCTCCATTGAGCTGGTGTGGAGGCTGCAGCAGGACGACCATCTCCATTGAGCTGGTGTGGAGGCTGCAGCAGGACGACCGTCTCCATTGAGCTGGCGTGGATGCTGCAGCAGGACGACCGTCTCCATTGAGCTGGTGTGGAGGCTGCAGCAGGACGACCGTCTCCATTGAGCTGGTGTGGAGGCTGCAGCAGGACGACCGTCTCCATTGAGCTGGTGTGGAGGCTGCAGCAGGACGACCGTCTCCATTGAGCTGGTGTGGAGGCTGCAGCAGGAAGACCGTCTCCATTGAGCTGCTGTGGAGGCTGCAGCAGGACGACCGTCTCCATTGAGCTGGTGTGGAGGCTGCAGCAGGACGACCGTCTCCATTGAGCTGGTGTGGAGGCTGCAGCAGGAAGACCATCTCCATTGAGCTGCTGTGGAGGCTGCAGCAGGACGACCGTCTCCATTGAGCTGGTGTGGAGGCTGCAGCAGGACGACCGTCTCCATTGAGCTGGTGTGGAGGCTGCAGCAGGACGACCGTCTCCATTGAGCTGGTGTGGAGGCTGCAGCAGGACGACCATCTCCATTGAGCTGCTGTGGAGGCTGCAGCAGGAAGACCGTCTCCATTGAGCTGGTGTGGAGGCTGCAGCAGGAATATCGTCTCCATTGAGCTGGTGTGGAGGCTGCAGCAGGAAGACCATCTCCATTGAGCTGGTGTGGAGGCTGCAGCAGGAATATCGTCTCCATTGAGCTGGTGTGGAGGCTGCAGCAGGAAGACCGTCTCCATTGAGCTGGTGTGGAGGCTGCAGCAGGACGACCGTCTCCATTGAGCTGGTGTGGAGGACTATAGCAGGTAGACCATCTCCATTGAGCTGGTGTGGAGGACTATAGCAGGAAGACCGTCTCCATTGAGCTGGGGTGGAGGCTGCAGCAGGAATATCGTCTCCACTGAGTTGGTGGCAGAAAGTTGTTCCGTCAGTGGCAAAAGCAAGAATGCAAACTTGGCCTCATTGGCCATAACCAGATAAATTGGCAGTGGGAATCTATCAGAATGGCATCCAAATACAGCTCCCCCCATTTTCCAGGCTCCACTACCTCAGGGCCAGTATAATTACACCCCATGACTGCGGAGCCCAGCTAAGCTTTATTCATTTTTGGTGGGGTTTTTAAAGAATAAAATCACTTGTAACATCAGGCAGGTCTGAAACATTTGTACCTAATCTCATCTCAGCAGAATGAGATGACCTTGCCTACAATTAAAACAAAAAATCTATCCACCTATGAAAGGGGACGTTTACGTCAAGTGCTGAAATACATTTTTCTTCAGTCATCAGTTTTTGTACATGAGGAACAGAGCAGTACTTATCCTTTTCATAAGGACATTAACAAAACACATGGTAATGTAATGACTTACATAATAGAAACAATGAGGGGTCACTTATGTACACAGTGAAGTGTCAGCAACATTCCAACAGTAATTGAACACATTACTACCAAAATACTATAAACCTTCACTAGCAATCAGGGGCAGACACACAGAAAATGCCGGCGTGAAAACTATAGGACCTGTTGAGTTAGCGGAAATGTTTTCCATTGGTTTTCTATATTGTGAGGAGCATTAGGATATCTCCTGTAGCTCCTGGGCGTATTTATTGTGCCAGAAACTACTGTAGCACTAACCTCTGTAAAATATGTCTGAGGCTCTCAATATTTGATGATATACACCTAACACAAAGCACAGTTCTACACTCCATTTCTACGTTAAGAATCGGACTTCTAACTGAACATCCAATCCATGCAGCTTTCCTTTTACCCAATTGTCTTCTCATATTTTATGATGCCATTGCTTTCTTCCTGGACCTAGTTTACTTCAGTGGTTGCTGTGCGTGGGAGTGCAATGTTGACCATCTGTGTAAAAGTAGTAGCATCACAAATGAGGCCCAATCAGGTAAATTAGTGGACAACTATTAGGAACAACTTACCTTCACTAACCCAACAGTACACACAGTAACTATGCTATGCCTACCATTGTTCAAAATGAGGTCCGCTAACACATGAGACAGATTGAAGACTGACTCTGAAACTTTTCTGATCAGTATGTTCAGTAACTTGCTGCTTTTACTAGCTAAATCATCAGGGAAATCAAGTTAGCTCGCATCTGTTCTTGCATTGCTAGAAATAACACTTCAACCTCAATGAAAACTATCCGCATTTGCAATATTCATATTAACCGAAGTCCAGAAGTATAACTACATATCTTGCATGTCTCAATACTGAGCACACAAAGCATGCTTTTGATGGGGGTAGGGAAGAGAAAGGTGCTCATTAATACACAAATATAATTATGAACAAATAGATGGGAATTGATTTAACTCCTCATATTTATTTGAAGTACATATTTATTGTTGAATCATTCCAAATTTCCCTTGGACCCGTATTGGGGCTGGTTTAGCACAGGGCTAAATTGCTGGCTTTGAAAGCAGACCAAGGCAGGCCAGCAGCACGGTTCAATTCCCGTACCAGCCTCCCCGAACAGGCACCGGAATGTGGCGACTAGGGGCTTTTCACAGTAACTTAATTTGAAGCCTACTTGTGAGAATAAGCGATTTTCATTTCATTTCATTTGTTCTCCCTATTTTATATGCTTTCACTTCCCATGTTCCTTACCAGGACAGTGGAGGTCATAAACTAGACCCGTCATTGCTCCTTTAGAGTTGATACTTATGACATACAGAACATAAATGCAGCCTCAGTAAATAATTCTCTATTTTCTTTCTATCCCTTTAGCAAATCACTTGCTCTTCATTTACACCTCATAGCAACATGGCTGAGATCTGGAACTCAAAATTGTGAAAACTCCTGAGAATACGACAGGTATTCAAGGTCACTGGTTCAAATTCAATCCTGGGATTGAGCCTGTATTTCAAAACAGCGTTTTGGAGCTTTAACGGATTGGTACTGCTATAGCCTATTTGTCCTATTACTACCTGCATTAGCTAAAGTAAATGTTGCAAATTTATCAAAATTACAGAGCTGAGAGCTAAATGTCCCAGACTCAAATTTTAAAGCTGCTTCAACAATCAATATGAAACAATCAAAATTATATGCTATTGGGCGGCACGGTGGTGCAGTGGTTAGCCCTGCAGCCTCACGGCGCCGAGGGCCCTGGTTCGAAACCAGCCCTGGATCCCTGTCTCTGTGGAGTTTGCACATTCTCCCCATGTCTGCGTGGGTCTCACCCCCACAACCCAAATATGTGCAGGATTGGTGGATTGGCCATGCTAAATTGCCCCTTAAAGAAAAAAAAGAAACATTTAAAAAATAAATTCTAAGCTATTGATACCAGCTTTTCCCAGGCTCCCTTGTTAGATATGCAACTGATTTTCCACTTAAAAAGGAATGGACAATTTCAATGTTCAGGGAATGCTTTGATATTTTCTATCAGGAGAGGGAACTCCACTTACCTAGCTCACTGAGGACCTCAAGTGGCTGTGACATGGTACCAAAACATTAACATACAAGCTCAAATAAAAAATAGAAAAGCACACTTACATACTAAACATATAAGAACACCTCCTGCAATAATGTATCCCTCCCCAGACCAATACCATCACATGATCAGTAAACGTGGGTGGGAGGAGAGGCTCTGTAGATCAAGACTGGAGCTGGTCAGGCTTTTGCCTTTTGAAACAGTGTTGCTCCATCTCCAGCCCTCCAGCAAACTTCTAAAGCTTCTCCATCAAGGCAAAATGAATGAGTAAAGGTTCAAATACAAAGGGCCCAATTTTAACTCAAAGTAAGCGAATGGAATTTTGAACGACTTAAAATCTTATTCAGTCTCTTCAACAACTTTATTCTACATAAAACTGTTCATACTACTTGATATAATGCCGCAAAGTAACCTTTACATTAGTAATAATACATTTTAGGACAACCTAAGAGAGCTTAGGCTGGCATTTACAATAACCTTGGGACACAAAAGGTGCTATATCAATACCGGTTATTGGGTGGGATTTATTGACCAACCCGCTGCATGTTTTACGGTGGTGGAGGTATCCCGCCAGCCGCATTTTGTGGTTCCTCCATTGTCAACAGGATTTCCCGTTGACGGCACCCCAAATCGCCGGGAAACCCGTATGCCGTCAGTGGGACCGGAATATCCCGCCGGCGTGAACAGCCGGTAAATTCCACCCATTGTTAATGGATTCCATGATTTGCAATGGCAAGAATTGACTGCACATAAGCTGTAGATGTGGTTGCAAGAAATTTGTATGTTTCAATGAGACCACCTCTCATTTTTATAAATTCAAGCAAATACAGGTTATATAATCTCAATCTCGCTTTACAGGAAAATCGCACCTTCCCAGGGATCAGTCCGAGGAACCTTTGTTGCACTCCCTCACTGGCAAGTATATCCTTCCATGAGGGGTACTATGAGGGTAATGGGATGCAAGAACCTCTCTGAATATTTCCTTATTTAACTCATATGGATAAATAAATCCACATAAATAAAGGAAAGTCAGAAAGAAGTTTAACAAAATTGCCTAAGTATTTTGATGAGGTAACAGAGTTGAAAGAGCAGTTAATAAAGTATATGACATCCTGGGATCAATAGGATCATAAGAGTACAAAAACAATAAAGATACATTACATTAAACTTGTATAAAACACTAGTTTGGCCTCATGGCGTATTTGGTCTATTCTAGCTGCCAAACTTTAGTAAAGCTTTAGAGCGATTGCTGAAAATGGTTCCAGGGATGAGGGACTTCACTATTGGTGACTGGTTGGAGAAGCAAGGGCTGTTATCCTGAAGAAGAGAAGAATAAGAGGAGATTTAATAGAGGTGTCCAAAATCATGATGGGTCTGGATAAAGCAGATGAGGAGAAATTGTTCCCATTGGCAGAAGGATCAAGAACCAAAGGATACTGACTTACGGTGATTGGCAAAAGAAGCATTGGCGACCTGAGGAAACAGTTTTTTTACAGTGAGTGCTGAAGGACATTCAATACATTGCTTAAGAATGTGGTGGAGGCAGATTCAAATTGAGGCTTTCAAAAGAGAATTGGACAATTATCTGAAAACATCTGTAGGACTACAGGGAAAAGGTATGGGAGCGGAATGAGGCGAGTGCTTTTAGAGAGATGGCATTGTCACAATGGGCCGAATGGCATTATTCTGTGTTGTAATCATTTAATAATCTGTACAAATATGCAGGAGTTTTCGATCAAAACGTCTCCAGAGGCAGCCTTCAAATATATTGTGCATTATTTCATTATAACAAAAATAAACATTTTCCAGAAGACTCAGCAGTTCATTTATAAATTTCTAGTGACAGTTCAGCATAATTTCCCACATACCCCCATTGCAAATTTTTCTGCATCACCTTGCTGAATTTCCCCAACTAATCTACCGTCCCTTTATATAATTTGCAATGTTTCACATTACTAACAAAATATTATACTTCAGGACAAATACAACCTACAAAGGGTTAAACAGGATACTGTGTTGCATGTTTTCAAATAGTGTCTGTTTGTCAGAACAAAGGGAAGCATAGCGCCTTCAAGGTCAACAATATCCTTTTAAGATGAAAGTGCCCACAGGCTCGGCCTGTCTGTGCCTCCTCCCCTTTTTGAAAAGAAATATGCCCTGACTCAGTTTTCCCGCCAGTCATGGCTGATGAACATGCATTTGGCTCTGACTAGCATCTATTAAACAAATGGAATTAAAGTGCTTCAGCAGTAACTGCCATCTATGCTCTGCTCCCACAGCTGCTCCGAGCCCAGAGCTGGGCCAATCACAGCACAGGCACCCCTCCTCCGTGCTTGCACAACCAGTCCTGTTTTTGTCTGGTTCAGCAGAGCTTCAACCTTAGCTTTTTGCGTGTGTGTTTTTTTCCCCCCTTGCCTCTCAACTACCCTCATGCACTCATTTTAATTACATAGAATGAGCTGCAGCTCATCTGGCTTGGAAAAGAAAAAAAGGGTAAAGATCTGGCAGGAGATGGCATGATAAACAACACTCCTCTCTAAAAGTAAATTAAATGGGACATTATTCAAAGTACAGTACATCAGCAGATACCAATAAATCTGCAAGCTGCAAAATGTCAAAGGGGGAGGGCATAACAAGGAGAGAACTAGGAACTCATGCTAGGAGTAGAAATGAAAGAAAAAGAGCAGAACGTTTTTTGTTTATGCAAGTGGGGGTGATAGGGAGACCCCAAAATTGTATTATAAAGGACATTCAAAGAAACAATAGTTGTGGAATCTGATAAGTATTGACAAGGTTTGTCACTGAAAATAAACACAGCGAACAGCCATGGCTTCAATATGTGCTGAGTTTAGGGGCAGGAAAACAAGTCTATTTAAAAAAAAGACTGTCAATAGCATTGGTTTTTTCTCCTCTGAGGGAGGATATTTGCCCTCAGCACGCAATTCATCTCCGCATTTTCCTGGATTTACAAAGGCACATCTGTGCGTGCTAGAAGGCCAGTCTGACGTGTTTTCCACCAGCAGCAGCTGCGGTTTCTGAGGAAACGAGGCAGATTTTCAATTCAGGCTGGGAAATTTTTGTGTGTGTGTGTCAGTGTTATGTGCGGGGGAGGGAAGAGCTGTAACAGAGTCATGAAAATACAACCCAGAAACAAAAGCAATGAGAAAATTATGTTGGGGGAAATAATTTCTTGCATTTTCCCAATTTTCACCCTCTACTGAGCCTTCCTTTAAAATAAGACTTCCAATAATAGCTAATTTATTACAGCTAGTGCTAGGGTGAAAATAGTGCCGGGCATATATCCCTCTCAAGACCTTTAAACATCTCATGCTTGGAATTCTCAATTAAGTTTCTCCTCCTTATGTCCTCCAGCTTTGCTCAGTTTCTCTTTGACCAGTTCACTCCTGAGCAATTTAAATGCTTCAATTTCTTTCCTTTAATTAAACTCATAGAACAAAGTACCCAATTAATTGGGGTTGCTTTTATTTAGTTTATTTTTCAGGCTTCCGCTTTATTAACAGTGCCTTAGATTTTCGTAAACTTATCATCCGAATAAATGATTAACACTGAACTGACACACAAGAAAAGGAATGGACAAAAAAAGGTAAAACGGGCCCTTCACAAGGAGGCTCCAGTGCAGCAGAACTGAACAAAGCTGTCACTTCTAATGTGTTCAAAATAAATCCCCATTTTTAATGTGTTGCTAAGTATATTAATTTCTAAAAAGTGAACAATTAATGCAAAAAAATCTAACAAAAGAACAGAAACACATCATAAGAGAACTGCAGTACACAACTGAAGTGCTCATTTTAACATGTGCAAACTTGAATTCTGGCACAGATTGAGTAATTTTTATTTAGGAAATCTCCATTTTAGTGTCACTCTTACATCAGTAAATCATTGAAAATTAACTTGAGAATTTCTGCACATGTAAATTAAGTAAAATGCCAAGGAACACCCTGAAAGTTACTGGGAACAAGAAGGTTTCACCTTGGCTGCAGAAGCAGCCTGTCAACACTACGAATTTCATTAATGCAACAATGGAACTTGCGTAGAGTTTGAGCTTGGAGTTCCTTTAATTTTGTTGGCAATACGCAAAGGGTGGACCGAGATATATAGGGGGAGGTGGTGGCATTGTCACTGGACTGGTAATCTAGAGGCCCAGGGTAATTCTCTGGAGTCCTGGGTTCGAACACCACCATGGCAAATGGTGAAATTTGAATTCAATGAAAACATCTGGAATTAAACGTCCAATGGTGAGCAAGAAACCATTGCCGTTGTCATAAAAACCCATCTGGTTCTCTGATGTATTTTAGGAAAGGAAATCTGTCGTCCTTACCTATGACTACAGATCCACAGCAATGCGGTTGAATCTTAAATGCCTTCTGAAATGGTCTAGCAAACCACTCAGTTCAAGGGCAATTAGGGATGGGCAACAAATGCTGGCCCAGCCTGCGACGCCCACATCCCATAAACAAGTAAAAAACAATATCTATCAATTCATAGCATCAAATATATTGTTATCCTTACACTTCCCCTTTTCGAAAAGTTGAACACAAACTGATTTTTATAAAATCTAATGGAACATTGTTATCTCTCATCTACCAAACCAACTCCTAATTCATGGATTAAAAAAAATACAAGGTAAATACTGAGAATAATTTTAAATAAAAGTTTACATTTTTAAAAATTATTTGTAAGATAACACATACAACAAAATACACACAACTGTGCCAAGTCAGGACTTTGCTCAATGTAGATATTATATTACAATATTACAGAATCATCTCCAGCCTCTCAACTAAATTCACCACATGTGAATACACATTATAAATCAGAGCCCACCTTTTCTGGAAGTTCACGTTTAAATCCAATCTCCAATCAGGTTTTTTCTCCTGACACTGGACTGAAATGACTCTAATCAAAGTCACAAACCAGCACCATTGGGAACATCCTTTCCATGGATAGGGGCCCACCTTGACCCCACCCTCAACGTACAATGTTGACATAGTTGCCACAATATTTTTAATGTGGAGACTGGGTTTGGAGAATATTTTTTTTGGCGCAAATGGCTTAGACGCCATCACCAGCGCCTCCAAACCCGTCCCTTTGCAGGACCCAGACTCCATCCTCGCCCAAATGTCTTCCTGATCCCCAAACCATCTCAACACCTTCTCCGCCCAATAGGAATACATCAGATTCAGCAGCGCCAATTGCACCACCTGCCTCTCCCTCTGCAGGACCCCCCCTCCAAAGTGGAGGGGCTCTCCCTGCCCATATGAAACCCGTTATGAACCGCTCCATCTCCTGAAAAAACAAACTTTGGTAGAAAAACTGGGAGGCGTTGAAACAAGAACAGAAATTGTGGCAAGACATTCACCTTAATAGATTGAATTTGGCCCGCCAATAATAGGAGTCTGTCCCACCTCTGTAGATCCACTCTAATTCTACTCACCAGGCTCGTAAAATTTTAACTTGTGAAGTTGCCCAGTCACCTCGACCCCCAAATAATGAAAACTAGTAACCACCAAACTGAACAGCAGCCCCACAAGCCCAGTTTCTCCCCTCGAAGGGCTAACCACAAAATACTCGCTCTTCCCAACATTCATCTTATACCCCGAAAAGGAGCCGAACCTCTTCAACAAACCAATCATATCCCCTATAACTGGCCCAGGATTTCTTATGTACAGCAAATCATCCGCGTACAGGAACACCCTGTGCTCTACTCCCCCACCCACCCCACCCGCCTCACACACCCTGTGCTCTACTCCCCCCACCCACCCGCCTCACAATCCCTTTCTCTCAAAGCAATTGCCAACAGTTCAATCGCCAATCTGAACAAAAGACGTAGGACATCCCTGCCTCATCCCCAAAATCAGGGTGTTCGTTTGCACACTCGCAAATGGCACTTCATATAATAGTCTAACCCATGACACACGCCCAGAACCGATCCCAAAGTTCTCCAAAACTACAAAGAGGTAGCTCCTTTTCTGCGTCCACAGACACATTTAATTCCAGGTCTGGCCCCAATGCTGGTATGAGAACCTCGTTAAGTAACCACCTCACACATTAGCTGACAGTTTTCTGCCCCTCACAAATCCTGTCTGGTCTTCCCCTATTACCTCCAGGAGGCAGGATTTCAACCTTACCGCGAAGGCCAAAAGTTTGCATTCACATTGAGCACAACCCACACTCTGTGGGGTCCTTGTCCTTCTTCAGAAGTAGAGAGATGGAAGCCTACCCCAACAACTCCGGGAGATAACCCCATGCCAATGAGTTGTTAAACATAGCCAGCACCAATGGGGACAGGTGATCCGCCAAATTCTTATAGAATTCTACCGGGAACCCATCTTGCCCCGGCGCCTTCCCTGTCTGAAACGTTCCCAAGGCACTGCGGACCTCTTCCTGTAACTCCTCCCACACCTGAGGAAACTCCAAACACTCCAAAAACTCTACCATCCCCTGCTCATCCTCTGGCAGCTCAGACCTACAGAGCCCCTCGTAAAAGGACTGAAACATCTCACAGACGTATTCTGAGGCAGAAACCTTCCCACCACCCCGACTCCCGTGTTGGTTTCTATGAAATCCCCATCATTCTTCTGAACTCCAGCGAATTTAATCCAAACCAACTTGATCTCCCCACATACTTCAGTCCCACCATCCCAGGAATCAGTCTGGTAAATCTTCACTCCACTCCCTCTATAGCAAGAACATGCTACCTCAGATAAGGAGATCAATATTATCAGTTGTGGCTTCACCGAGGCCCTGTATAATTGCAGCAAGGCATCCTTGCTCTTGTACTCGAATCCTCTCACTTTCAAGGCCAACATACCATTTGCCTTCTTTACCACCTGCTGCGCCTGCATGCTTACCTTCAGTGACTAGTACGAAGTCCCTCAGCTCTCGTTGCACGTTCACCTATCTTAATTTATAACCATTGAGATAATAATCCGCCTTCCTGTTTTTCTCACCAAAGTGGATAATCTCACATTTATCACATTATACTGCATCTGCCATGCATTTGCCCACTCACTCAACTTGTCCAAATCACACTGAAGCATCTCTGCATTCTCACACAGCTCACGCCCTCATCCAGCTTTGTCTCTTCTGCAAATTTATTTCCCTCATCTAAATCATTAATATATATTGTGAATAGCTGAGGGTCCGAGCACTGATCCCTGTGGTACCCACGGTCACTGCCCGTTTATTCCTTTGCTTTGTTTCCTGTCTGCCAACCAGTTTTCTATCTATCTAATTACACTACCCCTAATCCCATGCGCTTTAATTTTACACGTTAATCGCTTATGTGGGTCGTTGTTGAAAGCCTTAGCCACATCCACTTTCTCCCCTCACCAGCTCTACTAGTTACATCCTCAAAGGAATTGCAGTAGATTTGTCAAGCATGATTTCCCTTTCATAAATCCATGCTGACTCTGTCTGATTCTGCCACTGTTTTCCAAGTGCTCTATTATTAAATCTTTTATATCGGATTCTAGAATTTTCCCTACTACCAACATCGGGATGACTGTTCTATAATACCCTATTTTCTCTTTATCTCCCTTTTTAAATCGTGGGGTTACCTGCCCTCCAATCTGCAGGCACTGTTCCAGAGTCTACAGTATTTTGGAAGATGACCACCAATGCATCCATATCAGGCAACTTCCTTAAGAACTCTGGGATGTAGATCATCAGGCCCTGAGGATTTATCAGCCTTCAATCCCATCAATTTCTCCCAAATTTCTTTACTAATACTGATTTCCTTCAGTTCCTCCCACTCACTAAACCCTGTGCTCGCTAACATTTCTGTTGTGTTATTTGTGTCCTCCTTTATGAAGACAGAACCAACTTATGTATTTAGTTGGTCAGCCATTTCTTTATCCCCCATTCTAAATTTCCTTGTTTCTGACTGTAAGGGACCTACGTTTGTCTTCATCAATCTTTTTATGTTTGCACTGATGCCTCAGCACTAGGATTCTGGGTTCAATTCTGGCCTTGGGTGACTGTAGAGTTTGCACTTTCTTCCCGTCTGCGTGGGTTTCCTCCAGGTGCTCTGGTTTCCCTTATAGTCCAAATATGTGTAGGTTAGGTGGATTTGCCATGCTAAATGTCCCCTTCGTGTCCAGTGAACTGCAGGTTAGGTAGGGTTATGGGGATGGGGCAGGGGAGTGGGCCTAGGGAGGGTGCTCTTTGAGAGGGTCGGTGCAGACTCAATGGGCTAAATACCTTCCTTCTGCACTGCAGGAATTCTATTCCATGGTTCTATGATTCACATACCAATAGAAGCTTTTACAGTCAGCCTTTATGTTCACGCAAGCTTACTCTTGTACTCTATTTCTCTTTCATAATCAATCATTTTGTTCTTCTTTGCTGAATTCTAAACTGCTCCCAATCTTCAGATCTGTTGTTTTTCCTGGCCAATTTGTATGTCTCTTCCTTTGATCTAAATCCATCTCTAATTTCCCTTATAAAGCATGGTTTCACCATCTTTCCAGTTTCACTTTTGTGCCAGACAGGAGTAAGCAATTGTTGCAATTCACCCCTGCGCTTATTGAACATTTGCCACTGCCTATCCACTATCATCCTTTTAGTAATGTTCCCCAATCCTTCATAGCCACCTCATGCCATTGTAGTTTCCTTTATTAAGATTCAGGACCCGAGTCTCAGAATCAACAACATCACACTCCATCTTGATAAAATATTCTATATTATAGTTGCTCATCCCCAAGGGGTTTTGTCCAACTAGATTGCCAATTATTCCTTTCTCATTACACAATACCCAGTCTAGGATAGTCTGTTCTCTAGTTGATTCTTCATTATATTGGTCCTGAAAACCATCCCGTATACACTCCAGGAATTCCTCCTCCACGCTGTTCTAACTCATTTGATTTGCCCAATCTATATGAAGATGAAAGTCACCCATGATGACAGATGTTCCTTTATTGCATGTATCTACAATTACGTGTTTAATGTCATTCCCAACATCAACACTACAGTTTGGGGGTCTATATACAACCCCAAGTAACGTTTTTTGCCCCTTTGTGTTTCTCAGCACTATCCATACAGATTCCATGTTGGAGCTCTTATCAATGCTATTGTCTCTGGTAAGACCCCATTTGGAGTATTGTGAGCAATTTTGGGCCATATCTAAGGAAGGATGTGCTGACCTTGGAAAGGGTCCACAGGAGGTTCACAAGAATGATCCCAGGAATGAAGAACTTGTCGTATGAAGAACAGTTGAGGACTCTGGGTCTGTACTCGTTGGAGTTTCGAAGGATGAGGGGGGACCTTATTGAAAGATACTGAGAGGCCTGGATAGAATGGACGTGGAGAGGATGTTGCCACTTGTAGGAAAAGCTTGAACCAGAAGACACCTTCTCAGACTAAAGGGACGATCCTTTAAAACAGAGATGAGGAGGAATTTCTTCAGCCAGATGGTGGTGAATCTGTGGAACTCTTTGCCGCAGAAGGTTGTGGAGGCCAAATCACAATGTCTTGAAGACAGATACGTTCTTGATTAATAAGGGAATCAGGGGTTGTGGGCGGAAGGCAGGAGAATGGGGATTAGAAAATATCAGCCATGATTGAATGGCCGAGCAGACTCGATGGGCCGAGTGACCTAATTCTGCTCCTATGTCTTATGGTCTTATAGTCAATTTCAGACTTGATAATTCCAATATTCTCCTGTCCAGCCTCCCATCCTTGATATTGTACTGTAAACTACAATTCACCCATAACTCCTGCTGTGCCCTAAACCAGCTCACTCATCATTCCCATTCTGGTGTTGACCTACAGTGGTTCATAGTTCCAAAGCCCTCCAACTTCAAATTATAATTGTTCTATTTAAATCCCTTTGTAAGAACAGCTTGCCTTGTCTCTAACATTCTACAGCTTTATAACATCAATCTCAAGTTCTGCATTCTTTCACCTCTGACTTGTGCCCCCTCCATCCTTTTACCAGACCATTGGTAACTGTGCACTCAGACAGCTAAGTCTCGTATTCTGTAAATTTCCTCCGTTTGTCCATCTTTCAGTTCTAAATTCTTTATTTTTGACCATGCTTTTGATCATCCCGAACATATCTCCTGCTTTGACATTTTTTATAAATGTGTATTGTTTTTGAATCTTTAAATTATACCAAGGCATGACACAACTCTGACAAACTTTATTTCTTTCCCTTTGGACATTAGTTACTAGCTTAGTATATTTAGAATGCTAATTGTTAAAGACCTTAAATAAAATTAATACATTAAAACTGAATCCTATTTACGTAGCTTCCATTCTGCTATGATTGATGACTGTAATTATGTAGAATAGTCTCAAAAAGCAATGCAACCTGGTTTCTCCTTCAGAGGATAACTAATCATATCTGCTAGGACCTGTGAAAAGTCAACAGTGTGGGACATCATCAGCACAGGAGAAAAGGCCCTGGTTATCCTGTTTGAAACATGAATTGTGTAAAGCACAAATGCATTACTTCATGATTTGAGCACAGCTACGGGAAAGAAAACTGGATCTAAAACAGAATTCAAACTACTTCATCTAAATCCTAAGGGGTGAAAAAAGCAATACATTTCTAAAAATTGATTTAAAAAGGATATAACTGAACTTCAAAGCAAACTGAACTTGAGTATCCAAAGCACTTTAAAAAAAAAGTATTAGATGGATTTTTCTTCCGAATGTTTTAGAAATATAAATAAGAGCTAAGGTTCTCTTTTTATGTTATAGGCATGACAGTTAAATCCAGTTAAGATCACATATTAATTGTAAGTTACACCGTCTGACACTTATCAAGTCACCAAGTGTTCCTCTCAAATTAAGCCTACACATTCCTAGTTTCCTTAATTGGTTTGGATTGGAATGGGTGTGTTTATTGTCACATGTACCGAGGTACAGTGAAAAATATTTGAGAGCGACAGTGATATTGAAACCCTCTCACACATTTACAGAGCAAAGGCACTTGTGGGTCAGAAATACTTCCAATTCTTGTATATCGATCGGAAAATAAATGAAATGACTAGTCTATTTTAGATCATTTCTTCCCCACACCCTTTCCCCAAGCCACTGATTCAAAAATACCAGTTCACTCTGGTACTTCATCTAAATGGCCATTCTACATATGTGGGCCTGAATATAGAGTGTTGTCAGACCATCCAACCTTGATGGCATCACGAACAGGCTCAGAGAACCATAGAATTCCTACAGTGCAGAAGGAGGCCATTCAGCTAATCATAATCGAGTCTGCACAACCCTCTGCAAAAGCACCCTACCTAGGCCCACTTCCCCACCCTACCTTGGAAACCCCACCTAACCTGCACATCATTGGACATTAAGAAGGGAATTTAGCATGGCAAATCCACCTAACCTGCACATCTTTGGACTGTGGGAGGAAACGGGAGCACCCGGAGGAAACCCACGCAGACACGGGGAGAAAGTGCAGACTCCGCACAGACAGTGACCCAAGCTGGGGATCGAACCTTGGACTCTGGAGCTGTGAAGCAACTGTGCTAACCTCGGTGCTACTGTGCTGCCTCTATCTTCTTAACAGAAGAATAGCATTTCTAATTCAAAATCTTCAATTTCAGGCACTTTGAAGCCTGAATACACTTGTTAATGAGGATTTCGCAAAGAATGAAACGGTGACATGGAACCTGCATAGAAAAGGATGGAAAGTAGATTGATTTCCTCCTCCACCCCCCTCATATGATTGGTTAATGAGGCATCCATGACAAATATTCTTTTGGAGCAGGAAGAAAGGTACAACAGT
The DNA here is from genome assembly GCF_902713615.1 of Scyliorhinus canicula. Taxonomy (NCBI): domain Eukaryota; kingdom Metazoa; phylum Chordata; class Chondrichthyes; order Carcharhiniformes; family Scyliorhinidae; genus Scyliorhinus; species Scyliorhinus canicula. The sequence continues at coordinate 222,659,162 of NC_052146.1, forward strand.
GAGCAGTTAAAGGGTGGAAATAGCTAACTGGAGTCCTGAAACTTCTACAATTCTTTGATGGTTGTGACTTACCCCTCCATTCCACTGGGTCCCAATAATAACCTACTCCTTTGATTTGAGCAGGTGAACAAAACATCAGCAGGAAGGAGGCACTGTCCTGTTAAAATTATGCAGTTTCGGGTCGGATGATGTCACTAGGACTCCATCCGCAATATCCACCTGAGTGGCCGGAGTGGAGAGGGGAGGAATGGTGGTTCCAAACCTGCTCAGAACCAAATCCTGGATTTATGGAGGACTAGGAAATAAGTTTGAAACTTATTCTTTTAGTTTCCTTGTGGGTCAGGAGAGACCATGCCTGGAGTACAATGCACGTTTTTTGTTTCCTTATCTAAAGGAGGATGTACCATTGGAGACAGCATTGGAAACTTCACTAGGTTAATTCCTGGGATGAGAGATTTGTTCTATGATTAGTGGTTAAGTAGGATGGACCTATGCTCTTTGCAATTTAGAAGAATGAGAGATGGCCTCATTGAAACAGAATATTCTGAAAGCGTTTGACTGGGTAGATGCGGAGAGGTAATTTCCCTTGACTGATGAATCCAGCAAACATCATATCAGGATAAGGGGTTGATTATTTAAGAATGATAAGAGAAGGAATTTCTTCACTCAGAAGACTGTGAAACTCTGCAATTCACCATCCCAGTGGGTTGTGCATGCTCAGGCATTGAGCATATTCAAGGCAGAGATAGATGAATGCTTGGACTGTAGGGGGATCTTAGAAGCATTGGACAGAAAAAAGGAATCAAGGTCAAAAGATCAGCAATGACTAAGCCCCAGAAAAGAAATGGGCTAATCCTGCTTCAAACTCTTAAGTTATGTTCTCACAAGGAAGACTTAGCCCCCTATCTCAGCAAGTCTCTCACCACTTTACCCACATTAACTGTAGCCAGAATTTCCCCTCCATCAATAAAAGACAGACCATACCTCCCCCCCACCTCACATAGATCACAGTGCCCCCACCCCACTCACCCCGTGATTATGGCCAGAACTTTATCTCACTTCAATCGTGGCTGGAGCAGAAAGAACATCTTCAAATTACGCCTGTTTCAGCTGAGCAAAATAAGTGACAGCCATTCGCTGTTTCATTCCCCAAGACAATGTCTTGATCAATCAGGGCCAAGCTCCTTGGTTTAAATTTCAAACAATGCTTGGCATTATCTGTCAATCACCATCAACTGGTGCATACAACATGGTGACACCTCTACCAATCAGAGTCCACTTGCCAACCAATCAGCATTCTCTTCTCATACAGCATAAATTGTCATTTTCTCTTAAACTGGCATTGTTGAAATGTCGTAACGAATAAAAGACAAAAAGCTTCAACGTGTCTTTTTTTTCAACAATACTTAAATAGCAGAAAATAAATTATCCCATACACTAGTGTACAGTGATATTTGTTACACACCTCTGGAAATCATTCTCTTAATTGAAAATAGCTCAAATAACCACTGTGTCAATGTACCAGCAGCAATCTTTGGATTTGCTTTCCTTGTTTCAAGCAGGCGAGGAGCTGAAAATGCCTTAATAATTTTGAGGGACCTGTTTGAGTCTGACTTAAGTAGTTATCATTTGGTATGCACTTTCCTTCAACAGCCAGAAACTCAACCCTTTCAGTTTACTCACTCTATTCAAAGAAAATAGCAGAGGGATGTGGAGGACAACTCAAGGTGCATTTGATTTTCACGTCGTCCATCAGGCATCATTAATATCATATTTGAGAAGTTCAGGGCAGCATGGTGGCCTAGTGGTTAGCACAACCGCCTCACGGCACTGACGTCCCAAGTTCGATCCCGGCTCTAGGTCACTGTCCGTGTGGAGTTTGCACATTCTCCCCGTGTCTGCGTGGGTTTCGCCCCCACAACCCAAAAATGTGCAGAGTAGGTGGATTGGACACGCTAAATTGCCCCTTAATTGGAAAAAATAATTGGGTAATCTAAATTTAAAAAAATAAATAAATAAAAAAAATATTTGAGAAGTTCAATCTACAAGCCTTTGGTGGCATTAGACCCAATAAAAAGTCTTACAACACCAGGTTAAAGTCCAACATGTTTGTTTCAAACACTAGCATTCGGAGCACTGCTCCTTCCTCAGGTGAGTAACAGGTGTAACCTGAGGAAGGAGCAGTGCTCCGAAAGCTAGTGTTTGAAACAAACCTGTTGAACTTTAACCTGGTGTTGTAAGACTTCTTACTGCGCTCATCCCAGTCCAACGCCGGCATCTCCACATCATGAAACCCAATACCACAGTACAGCATACCATTCAGAAACAACCGGTGTGGAAGCTCCTCCTTCACAAAACGTGACATTTTAAGTTTGAGGCAGTTCTGAACAAATGCTCCTGATCTGAGGAAAGGAACATTCCTTTCAATATCCTAAGATACAAATCTTAATAAAGTACATTTTTGCATTTTTAAAATTGTCCTGTTTCCAAACCAAATAAATGGTCAATTTCTCACTTTTCTTTTTCCAAAATCATTTTGCTAATTTTCTCCCCCTCCCTTCTTTCCTGAAAGCACAGATTGCGTATCAAGATTGCTTCTCAGATTTACGAATAAGCGTATATTGGATTGAAAACATTGTCTCTTTCTTCACAGGTGTTGCCAAACCTGCTGTGTTTTCCCAGTACTTTGTTTTTACTTCGGATCCCCAGCATCCACAGTACTTTGCTTTTATTTGCTTGTCAGGATGCTATATTCCACAAACGTGCATCCTCTAGTAACTTGGATCGGCTTAGTTTCTCAGTTCCATGTGGGACAATGGGCAGCAAGACTCCACCATTGGCCCATCGTAATTTCTTTAGCTCCAGCTCAGAGGGTGTCTTGCTTTTGGCGAGACTTCCTTAAATGTACTTCACCGGCTCTTCTTTGTTTGGCTCCATCTTATTTTTCCATCTGGTGGTATCCATTCAACTTCCACTCTGGGAGGCAAAATACTAGCCCTGCCAGCCTCCGTTCACTCTCATCACCATGTGCTACAGGTTCTTCTGACCAGATTTCTGGGGCACTTCTTTGTTGGTGATGATGTTGTTGTTCCATGTGATGCTTAGGGTCTTATGTAGACAATGCTGGTGATAGTCATCCACTTACATGGCACTCTTGGTGTTCTCTTCCATGTCTTGCTGATTTAAATTTCAGTTGGTACGACTGTGGAAATGTAGAGTCACAGACTCATGGTCGTGTTGACGGTGTTGGATGCCCAGATCATGTTGCGATGCTGGAAGACTGGTGCTCCTTTGGCAATGATAGTGTGGATGTCGATCTCTACATCACCCTCGCTGACAATAAGTCAATCCCATTTCCTTGCTCTTTCTCCAAAACCATCTAAAATTTCTCTTTTTAAATATATATCTAATTCTCCTTTGGAAGATAGTAGAATTTGTACATTAGCAACAGGATTTTCACTACAATTTGTTTCATAGCCTTACCTCACACAACCAGAGAATGGGGTGGCACAGAGGTTAGCACTGTTCCCTCACAGCACCAGGGACCAGGGTTTAATTCCTGCCTTGGGTGGAAGTTTGTGCGGAGTTTGCACGTTCTCCCAGCATCTGTGTGAGTTTTCTCCGGGTGCTCCGGTTTCCTCCCACAGTCTAAAGATGTGGTTAGATGGATTGGCCATGCTAAATTGTCCCTTCATGTCCCAAGATGTGCAGGTTAGGTGGGGTTATGGGGACAGGCTGGAGAAGTGGGCCTGCGTATGGTGCTCTTTCAGAGGCTCAGTGCACACTCGATAGGCAGAATGGCCTCCTTCTGCACTGTTGCAATTATCTGGTTCTAATATGAAAATATTATAAATCCTACAAATACTGTACTGATACTTCCAGTTTTGAAATTGTTGTAATAATTCCATTTACATAGTCCCTAATCACACTGAACTATCTCAAAACATTTCATTTAAATAGTTTTGCAGTGGGCGGCACGGTAACGCAGTGGTTAGCACTGCTGCCTCACGGCACTGAAGTCCCAGGTTTGACCCCGGCCCGGCATAACTGTCGGTGTGGAGTTTGCACATTCTCCCAGTGTCTGCGTGGGTCTCACCCCCACAAAACAAAAGATGTGCAAGGTAGGTGGATTGGCCACGCTAAATTGCCCCTTAATTAGAAAAAAAAAATTGAGCACTCTAAATTTTTATCTTTTTATAAATTCTTCAGAATTGGCAAAACTCAATAAAACTGGAGTAAACATTACCTGCAACCACTTAGCAGCAATAAGTAACCAATAGACTATTTAGAATCACTGGCCTGGCATTGCAACGTGCACCCAGATATCAATGTAATTCGAGGCGGGATCAAATGAATGGCTTTGAAGATCACAAAACGTTAAACATACAAGTTGCGTCCACCATGCTTTACAAGTCTATCTACATAAAAACAGTGAAATAAAAGCAAAATGCTGTGGATGCTGAAATCTGAAATAAAAAAGATGCTGGACTCAGCAAGTCTGGCAACATCTGTGGAGAGAGTGTTAACGTTTTGTGTCCGTGTGACCCAACGAGATAATCCATCACATTTTTGCTCCTCTTCAGGAGTTATATGGACTCAGAATATTAACTCTGTTTCTCTCCAAAGATGCTGTCAGATCCGCTGAGTCTTTCCCGTACTTTCTGTTTTCATTATCGAAAAGCAGTCTTCACCCACAATTCGGTACGACACAGGTGCCAACTGGGCTCGTTTGGGGTTGTTTAATATAGTCCACCCAGAATCTCAGGTGCACAGGCACCTGTGGTTACATGGAGCCAGTGTTAATCCACCCCCACCTGTATCTGCAGTGTCCAGCTATCAGTTTACGCCCAACCTATTGTTTCTCCTACTGCAATTATTTTAAAACTGAATTTCAATTGGTGTAAATTCAGTCCATTGTGCGTCCACCAAGATACACCTGTGTGGCTTCAATTAAGTGCTCACCACAAACCTTCAACTGAAGCTAATTAATGAATAAAACTAAGAGCTTTAAATCAGTTACTTAAAGAATGCTTATTTTCCTGGTGCTCCCACTCCTTGTTGCAATGCTGGAGAATGCTCTCTTCCAGTCACTAATTTAATATGACCAATTATACTGCATGGTTGCATTAATTAATCAGAGATTTTATGTGAACGCTAAGTAGTTTGTGGAAAAAGTTCCAGTGCATTCTACCAATTGCATCCTTAACAGTCACCCATCCCACTGCCCTTCTCTCCAATTCTACAAAGCTGTATACGACGAAAGACAACTTTTCTTAAAATTTCCTCAAATAATGCAGGAAAAGTATTGGCAGAAACATTGAAACAGGCATGGTTTAAATTGACATTTATCACTTCTTACATTAAAAAGTGTCAGCGACTAGCACCAACTGGACAGCCACATTGTGACTATAACAGAAGTGAGCAAGCTTGCAGAATCATGCTTTGCACCCCTTTGGACACTGTATTTTACTGATATAAAGGCAGCTGAAGGTGACACAGTATTAACATAATCTATTCTGATTCAATTTTGTAAGAAATATTGCATTAGTTCCTCCTTTGAGCCCTTCCATTTTGACTGGGATGTCAGCCCTGCGGTAGATTTGCTTACACCAGGCTTGTCAGCTCTCTCCTATATTCGGCAGTCCCAGGTGACTGCTGGTGGGATAGATTGAAACAGAAAGAGCGATAATGCAATTAGACTGAATTTCAAATGCTCAAGAATGCTGTTCTTCAAAGGCAAACAGAACATTCTTTTGGTGTTCGTAAAACATCTTTTACCACTGGTAGTACCAATCATTTGTATTTTCTCCAAACTTTCAGACTAAAAGAAATAACACATTTCTGAAGCACAAATGGATTAGTAGAAAGAATGGCCAGCTGTTGCAGTCTTTATAAAATGCACAGTCCTGACAGATGGGGAGTCCCAGTTCAATGCCCCACCGCAGTAGGCAAAGCTTTGGTGCCGGCCTTCTGTTCATCAGGGTTTACAGTGACAGAAGGGGAGCATGGAGAGCAGAAATGAGCAACAGAAGTACCACCAACAGAACAAGCAACTGCACATTACAGGAATTAATTTTACTCAGTAACAACATTTTTAATGTAAAAACTATTTATAAGTTTTGGGGGCAGAAAGTTGCTAACCAAAAGTAAAATTTTAAAACATATATACCAAACTTCTATGCATTTTCCCTACAATTCTTATGCACTCAATTAAATAAATTGATAACTTTTCAGTCCTTGCCTCTGCAATCTCAAAGTGCTAAAAGGAAATCACTTAGCTGAAAATAAGCCACTTTGTTGATAGGTGAGTGACACCTACTAACAAATCACAGCACATTCAAAATCTCTGTACTACTTCTTCCCTCACAAACGTCAGAGCATGTGATCATATTCACACTAACCCACTGAACCAATTTTGCCGACTTCAATTATAAGAACCTTCCTCAGAAAAATCAAGTAGTCTATATACTGTCACAGGAACCAGTTCCAGAGGAGGCAAACAAAAGTAATATAATCCAATATCAAACTATTTTGCATCCCTTTCTTTCCACTTGAACATACCAAGGAATGTTTGATAAATATAGGATACTGTATTAATCGCTATAATGATTGGATTGGAAAGGGGGGAGAGCACATCAATCAGTGCTGCACATTGTGAATTGCAGCAATTGCACTTTTGTGAAAGGGCTGAATTTAAATTACCAGTTAAATACTGTATACCGGAACATGAGCAAACATTCTTTTCAGTATGCATTTAATGCTTACTGGAGAACTCTCATCATCAGCATATACTAGAGATAAATATTTGCTGCACCTTAGTAGCCCGAGGTCATCAGAACAGATGTTGAACTACTAAAATGCAAACATTAAACACCTAAGTGGCTACTATTTTGTAACATTGTGTAGAATTGATTATTGTAGTGGTCTGGAGACATTTTCTGCCCTGATTACTACCCCAATGGGATGGACTTGGCTGGATCTCAGATGATGACAGGTCAAACTTGCTGTGAAACCACCATATTAATTAAACCAGGACAGAGTCACCAAAGTTCACACTCCTTAACAGCAATTTGTTCATGATACCTGAGGATGCTTGCCAGTTGTGGAACTGTACCCAGCAAACCAAAAATGGTGAAATCGAAAATAATCTGTGCTCTGATCTGGAATCAAATACGCTGAAGTCAGTTGCTTTGCATTTAAAAGAAAATAACAAACCAAGATCAACTGGATTCAAATTGCTTTTAAAACTTGATGAATAAGTATCCCAACAGGCTAACAAGAGGAGAAAATATTGGTTTTCTTCTCTGCCTAAAATACTGAATTAAGTTTCAGCAGATCTCCTAGAACCCAATGACATTAGTGGAGCAGCGTCTAGAATTTTAAACTTAAGAAATGAAAACAACTTGCATATATCCAGAATCTATCATGAACTCTGCACCCCTTTCCAACCAAAAAAGTACCTTTATAGTCACTGTTGTAATGTAGGAAAATGCAGTACACAGCATAGTGAACAGCAATGAGATAAATGAACAGATAACATATTTTAATGGTGTTGGTTGAGGAATAAATGTTGCAGCAGCTGCAGTGGAGAGTCCGTTCCTGACAATATAACTTGCATCTGAGAAACAGCATCATTTGTGAAGGGGGTGGCGACAAAGGGAGAAGGATATGACCAAACATTTAACATTCTAAATTTGCTCAACACCATTAAAACGCAATGCTAATTTGAAATTGCAGTTTTAACAGTGGAGAATAGTTAATGTTCATGCTGCAGTAGGACAGCTTTACTGTTTTCTTCATTCTCATTTTCAAATCCCACCATGAACTCCCTTCCCGATCTCTGCAGTCTTCTCCAGCCCTTTGCGATATCTGTACTCACTTAACTCTGGCTTCTTGTGTATTAATGATTTTAATAGCTCCACTGATGGTGGTTGTGCCGTTGCTGCCCTAAACTGTAATATTTTTGACCAAATCTTTCAAACCCCTCTACCCTCCTTTAATTCACCACTTAAAACCTACCTCCTTGTCCAAGCTTTATTACTTGTCCTAATATCTCCTCTTGTGGCTCGGTCTCATTTTTGTTTGATAACTCTGCTATGAAATGCCTTGGGATTTCTTACTATTCTAAGTAAGAAGTTTTACAACACCAGGTTAAAGTCCAACAGGTTTGTTTCAAACACGAGCTTTCGGAGCACTGCTCCTTCCTCAGGTGAATGGAGAGGTATGTTCCAGAAATATTTATATAGACAAAGTCAGAGATGCCGGACAAAGCTTGGAATGCGAGCATTTGCGGGTAATCAAATCATTACAGATCCAGAGAGAGGGATAATCGCAGGTTAAAGAGGTGTGAATTGTCTCAAGCCAGAACAGTTGGTAGGATTTTGCAAGTCCAGGCCAGATGGTGGGGGATGAATGTAATGCGACATGAATTCAAGATCCCGGTTCAGTCCGCACTCATGCGTGCGGAACTTAGCTGTAAGTTTTTGCTCGGCAATTCTGCGTTGTCACGTGTCCTGAAGACCGCCTTGGAGGAGAACGCTTACCCGGAGATCAGAGGCTGAATGCCCTTGACTGCTGAAGTGTTCCCCGACTGGAAGGGAACATTCCTGCCTGGTGATTGTCGCACGATGCCCGTTCATTCGTTGTCGCAGTGTCTGCATGGTCTCGCCAATGTACCACGCTTCGGGACATCCTTTCCTGCAGCGTATGAGGTAGACTACATTGGTCGAGTCGCACGAGTATGTGCCGCGTACCTGGTGGGTGGTGTTTCCACGTGTAATGGTGGTATCCAAGTCGATGATCTGGCATGTCTTGCAGAGATTGCCCTGGCAGGGTTGTGTGGTGTTGTGGTCGCTGTTCTGAAGGCTGGGTAATTTGCTGCAAACAATGGTTTGTTTGAGGTTGCGCGGTTGTTCAAAGGCCAGTAGTGAGGGTGTGGGGATGATCTTGGCAAGATGTTCATCTTCATTGATGATGTGTTGAAGGCTGCGAAGATGATGTCGTAGTTTCTCCGCCCCAGGAAAGTACTGGACGACGATGGGTACTCTGTCAGTGGTGTCCCGTGTTTGTCTTCTGAGAAGGTCGGTGCGTTTTTTTGCTGTGGCGCGTTGGAACTGTCGATCGATGAATCGAGCGCCATATCCCGTTCGTACGAGGGCATCTTTCAGCATCTGTAGGTGTCTGTTACGCTCCTCCTCATCTGAGGAGATCCTGTGTATACGGAGGGCTTGTCCATAGGGGATGGCTTCTTTAATGTGTTTCGGGTGAAAGCTGGAGAAGTGGAGCATCGTGAGGTTGTCTGTGGGCTTGTGGTAAAGCAAAGTGCTGAGGTGACCGTCCTTGATGGAGATGAGTGCGTCCAAGAATGCAACAGAATTTGGAGAATAGTCCATGGTGAGTCTGATGGTGGGATGGAATTTACTGATCTTATCGTGTAGTCATGTAGACAGCCAACACACCAGGCCGTCCTATCGTTTCAGGCAATAGGACCCTGTGTGAGAACCTCTCTGGCCACATCGAGGGCATCTTGAAACCCATCGTACAAAGTACACCCAGCTTCTGTCGCGAAATCCTACCAACTGTTCTGGCTTGAGACAATTCACACCTCTTTAATCTGTGATTATCCCTCTCTCTGGATCTGTAATGATTTGATTACCTGCAAATGCTCGCATTCCAAGCATTGTCCGGCATCTCTGACTTTGTCTATATAAATGTTTCTGGAACATACCTCTCCATTCACCTGAGGAAGGAGCAGTGTTCCGAAAGCTCGTGTTTGAAACAAACCTGTTGGACTTTAACCTGGCGTTGTAAGATTTCTTACTGTGCTCACCCCACTCCAACGCCAGCATCTCCACATCATTACTATTCTAAAGGTGCCGAATGAATGGAAAAAGAAAATCAAAAAATTCTGGTAACGCTCAGCCATCAGGCAGCAGGTTCTTCTACGAAGCAATTCTAACTTGTGTTGCTGGAGAGAAAAGAAAAGACCAAAAAGGTAATCCTCTTTGCAAATCCCAAGTTGTGTAGCACTGATGTCCCTCGGCACTTTTAAATAAACTGGTCCCCATATCACTTGAGATTTCCAGGCGTGACCAGCGGAAGGCAGGATTAAAGGCATTGTTGAGCCATTATACAATTTTATTTGTAATACTGAATAAACTGAAAGATTACAGCCTGTCATTATTTTCTGGAGAAGGGTCAATGTCACAGCTGATATGAGGTTGTCTGAGACATGTTATATTTCTGAAGAATGCTTTAATTTGAATGGAACAATATTACAATAACCTCATTCTAATTTCCCTGGCAATCATTCTCACTGTTTCTTTTCCTATTCCTTTCAACCAAGTAATTCCAGCATGATGTATTTAAAGTTCGTACGCTGCAGTCTGTGCCATTCGTACGCTGCAGTCTGTGCCATTCGTACGCTGCAGTCTGTGCCATTCGTACGCTGCAGTCTGTGCCATTCGTACGCTGCAGTCTGTGCCATTCGTACGCTGCAGTCTGTGCCATTCGTACGCTGCAGTCTGTGCCATTCTGTTCACATATAACAGCTGACTAACTCCAAAACACACTGCAATTTCCAATTATACAAGCTGTCTAAGATACATGTAACCACCACCAGCATCATGAGAAAGAAAGCTTTATTGCCCTGCAGTTTTAGAAACTCTGGCTGGACAAACACATAGGAGACCTGCTGGTGGGAAGAAGCAGGGTGAAGGGGCTAGGAAACAGGACCAGGAGGAAAATAGGAAAAGTCCATATTGGGCTAGAGGCTTGATACTTTTCTGTCTCCAGGCGATCTTTCCAGAGGCAGGTCACCAACTGTAGGGGTTGCAAGTCCTGAAGAGCAATCTCCTACTGAGTACCAAACCCAGTAGTTCTGTGGAGGCAGCCTTCATGAAGTCTACAACCAGGGAGCTCATCAGAACCAGAGGCTTCAAACCCTGACGATGGAGCCACAGCGGGAAAGGTAGGTTGCCCTTCATTCTACGGGGTCTACTGGCATTGGCCCTCATCAGGCTGGAAATTTTTGGATGCTTCCAAGAGGACTGCCAATTAATCTAAGATGATCATGCAAGCAGGTGAGACTCAAAGCCCATCAGAGAGCTGCAGAAATCTTCTGGCAAACAGAAGGTAAACGGCTAGATGGTTGAAAGTGCAGTTGTACGTGTATTGGGGAAGATGTTTTCCGGGAGCAGTACAGAAGAAAGTACGTTTGGAGTGTGGAAGGGGGATGTGGGTGGCAACTGACATAAGGAAGTGATCCAAGATTGTCCTATGTTTGATTGGTATGATGGGACAAAAGGACTATTTGAACTGGCACGGTCAAGGGGTTGGAATAGGGGCTACGGTGAGATTTGGAAATAAGCGCCACATTACCATCATCTTGGTCTTGATGGGGAAAACGCTGAAACCTATTACCAAACATGGAGGCTTCATTAAGGAGAAAGGTGTCATCACTCAGTAGCCATGTTTAATTCAATTAATATCATGATATTGATGCAATAATCCACAATAAGCTCATGGAGGACCAGGGCGTTGCTCACAAGTGAACATATATTCAGGAGCATCAGCGATGGTAAGGTCAGGATAGGATTTAGTTTTGCTTTGATGGTCAAAAAATATTACGGAGGCCAATAGTCCATATTTGGTATAATATTCATGAGGATGTAAAAAGCAACTTGGTACACACTGAGCAGGTATAACTGACATAGCTGCCACCTGAGGAAGGAGCAGTGCTCCGAAAGCTCGTGTTTGAATCAAACCTGTTGGACTTTAACCTGGTGTTGTAAGACTTCTTACTGTGCTCACCCCAGTCCAACGCCGGCATCTCCACATCATGACATAGCTGATTAATGCTTCCCATTGTCTCAAGTGGGAATTCTCCATGGCCTATATAGTCTTATTTTTCTTCAGTAATTTTGGCGACGAACAATGTTCGAGGCCATGATCATAGAAATTTACACCATATAAAGAGGCCATTCAGTCTATCATGTCCATGTTGGCAGACAAGTAGCCATCCAGTCTAAGCCTACTTTTCAGCACTTGGCCTGACTGATTATGGCACTTCAAATGTATTTCCAAGCACTTTTTAAATGTAGGGAGTTTCTGTTTCTATTTCGATCTCACTTTCAGGCAGTGAGCACCAGATGAAATGAAATGAAAATCGCTTATTGTCACGAGTAGGCTTCAATGAAGTTACTGTGAAAAGCCCCTAGTCGCCACATTCCGCCGCCTGTCCGGGGAGGCTGGTACGGGAATCGAGCCATGCTGCTGGCCTGCTTGGTCTGCTTTGAAAGGCAGTGATTTAACCCAGTGAGCTAAACCAGCCCCTTAGCTAAACCAGCCCCATCACCTTCTGAATCCCTCCTACCTCTTACCCTAAAATAAAGCCACCTGGCTATGAACACCTCAACCAAGAGGAATAGAGCTTCTCTATTCACTCACTACGCCTCTCATAATTTCATACGCTTTAATTAGATCACCCCTCAGCCTCTTTTGTTTCAAACAAAACCCCAAACCTATCCAATCTTTCCTCATATCTAAAATGATCCAGTCCAGATAACACCTTGTAGATCTCTCCTGTACCCTCTCTCCTGAAATCACATATTTTCTATTGTGCAGTGACCAGAACTGCACACAGAAGTCTAGCATTGGCCTAACTAGTATATTATATAGCTCCAATATAACCTTCCAGCTCTTGTAATCCATGTCTCGGTTAATAATGCCAGTATCCCTTATGCTGCCTTGACCACATTATCTGCCTGTTAGAGTATTTCAAGGTCTGTGAACATGTACTCCAAAGTCTCCAGTTCCTCTACACTTTTCAGTATTCTACCATTTATTGTGTATTCCCTCATATTCTTTGTCTTCCCCCAAGTACATTGCCTCACACTTCTCCACGTTTGAATTTAATTTGCCACTGTTTTGTCCCTGAATGGTCCATTGATAACTTTCTGAAGTGTGTATCTTCTTCATTAATTTCATGACACCTACATTACTTTTGGATCAAAAATACACATGCTGATTTCAACGGTTGGGTGGAAGGAGGGCATCCAACAGCCTGTGGCGGGTAGTTTGATCCAACTTTTGTTTCCACCACTTCCCCATGTCACATCCCCCTGCACAAAACATTTTTGGGATTAGAAATCGCCTGATATTTACATTAACACCACCACACACTGGTGTTCAATTATGCTTTCCCACTACTACACCAGAGAGTTTTTCTTTGACATATTTTCGATGGAAAAATACTCTAGTTTTAGAGTTTAAAAAAAACTTCCACCGATTCTCTCCTCCCAAGGCATCAATTTCTTGCTGCAATACCACTTGATGGATACTGGTTTCTCTCCAGCAACACACTCAAATGGCCATTACACATCTATATCTGAACAGTAAGTAGCATGTTGTTTCAAAGCACGGATGACAGAGTGAGTGGAACCTAATATCCATAATAATAACCCTCCTTGGCTAAGAGGTGAGGTTGGACAGCTCTAAGGTAGTCATTAATGCAACACTTTTAGTCGGCCAATGGCCTCAAGTGACTGCTCCTCACACTTTGTGAGGGATTTCAAGGCAATTAGTAGCTTTGAATTCTGCACCCCAACAATCAAGGACACATACCAAAGAGAAAATGCTGGTAAATTTCAACAGGTCTGGCAGCATCTGTAGGAAGAGAAAAGAGCTAACGTTTCTAGTCCAGGTGACCCTTTGTCAAAGCTAAAAGACATAGCTCCTGCTGGAAATTGCACCTTCTAGGAAGGTAAGAAGAAAAAGCTTAAAAAAATAAACTAGCATCGAAAACTTTCTATAGAATTACTATAGAATTACAGAGCAACTGAAGCTGATTAATGACAAGTAACACCACATAATTGTACAAATTTAAAGATTTCATGAAGAACAAGTACTAAATTCTGCTGGTAGTTTTTAAAAACTCATTCCTGGGATGTGGGGGTCACTGGTTAGGCCAGCAAATTTTGCCCATCCGAGTTGTCCTTCGGAAGGTGGTGGTGAGTTTCCTTCTTGAACCGTTGCAGTCCTTGAGGTGTCGGTACACCCACTGTGCTGTTAGGGAAGGAATTCCAGGATGTTGCCCCTGTGACAGTGAAAAAACACTCATATATTTCCAAGTCAAGATGGTGAGTGACTTGGAGGGGAACCTCCATGTGGTAGGTTCCCAGGTATCTTCTGCTCTTGTCCTTCTAGATGGTAGTGGTCATGGGTTTGGAAGGTGCTGTCTGAGGAACCTTGGTGAGCTACTGCAGTGCTTCCTGTAGATGGTACACAAGGCTGTCACTGTTCGGCGATGGCGGAGGGTTTGAATGTTTGTGGAAGGGGAAGCAATCAAGCGGACTGCTTTGTCCTGGATAGTGTCAAGCTTCTTGAGTGTTGTTGGAATTGCACTCATCCAGGCAAGTGGTGAGCATTTTATTATACTCCTGACTTGTGCCTTGTACATGGTGCACATCTACAGGCCTTGGGGGGGGGGGGGGGGGGGGGGCAAGGCGGTGAGTGACTCTCCGCAGGCTTCTTAGCTATTGAGCTGCCCTAGTAGCCACAGTATTAATATGGCTAATCCAGTTCGGTTTCTGATCAATGGTAACCCCCAGGATGTTGATTGTGGGAGATTCAGCGATGGTAATGCCATTGAATATCATGGAGCGGTGGTTAGAATCTCTCTTGTAGGAGATGGTCATTGCCTCGCACTTACGTGGCTCGAATGTAACTTGCCACTTGTCAGCCCAAGCCTGGATATTGTCCAGGCCTTGCTGCATTTGGACATGGACTGCTTCATTATCTGAGGAGTCGCGAATGGTACTGAACATTGTGCAGTCATCCGCAAATATCCCCACTTCTGACCTTATGATGGCAAGAAGGTAATTGATGAAGCAGCTGATGATAGTTGGGCCTAAGACACTACCCTGGTAGTGCAGAAAAACATTTAGCTGAAATACTTGCAGTCAGGAATTCACTGACCATTTCAATAAATTATGCCACCTATCACTAAATTTAAGCTCCATTTGAACATCAAAAACCTTGTTTGTATGGGTACTACATTAAAATGCTTACATGAGTGTATATCAAATCTTTCATTCTGTCGGATTTAAAAAGGTAACAAAGCTTTAATACTTTAGCTTCATCCATTTAGTATGTTTTTGATGACCAAAGGTCAATTTTAAAGCTCCATTACCACCTTCATTCCTGTTCTCCAGCTCTGACCATTCTTCCTTATATTCTCACTCTAAGAGCTTCCAAAATGTGCATAAACCATGGCATTGCTCAATATGTCCAAAAGTTCAAAGCCCAAGAAACAAAACACAAACACACTGTATTATATATATACACACACACACACACACACACACACAATAATGACAAAGATTGTAAAATATATCTGAGCGAGTCAGAAGGTAGTGATCCAAATGAGGCATTTAGAACATCAATGCATATGTTTATCAACATAGCAGCTTTTACACTTCGAGAAAGTACTACCAACTAAACCACGTCTGATAATAAAATATCCAATCATAGCAGTATTAAGTTAAATCTGATCCTTGAAATGGGCAGTCATGTGAGGCCATTGGTCGACTAAAAGCATCACTCCCTCCCAAGATCAATAATGACAAAATAGACAAGCAGATAGAGAGAAACCAAGGAAAAGTGGTATGAAAACCATTGCAAGGAAATGGAAGAACTGGACAAAAGGCACAGCATGAGAGCATTGTATGAGAAAGTTAAAATACTGACAGATAGGAAGAAAAGAAGAACTACAAATAGCGGCTATATAAGGAGCAAGGAAGGAGAAATTCTCTTTGAAAAAGAGAGTCCAATGTAGATAAAAACAGAAGTGAATTGGCAATATCAAAGGGAAGGACCACACGTCATTGAAGAAGTCAGTGCAGAGAACAAAAAGATGAAATCAAGGAAAGCACCTGGAATCGATGAGACACGAACTGATCGCCTGAAAACCCTTAATGATGTTAACATTGAGATACTGACAGAATTATAGAACAGCGTTTCCACATGAGGATTTTATGCAGTCAGTGTTCATTAAACTCCCCCAAAAAACAAAAGTACTAGAGTGCTCAGAACACAGCACAATAAGCCTCATGAGCCAAATGATGAAAATTATTCTAATAATCATGTTGGAAAGAAATAACTAGTGGGTAGGAACACAGATAGATGACAGTCAGGATTTACAAGAAAGAACAAGAGAAAGCGCTGTTAATGCTAGATAAGTACGAATGTCTATGCATGTATTTTTTATACACTAGGAGAGTGTTAGAGTTGACAATCAGAAAATAATGGAATGCTTATATAAACTAGAAATTGACAGAAATGATAAAGGGGTAATTCAGAATCTATATTGGAACCAACCAGCAGCGGTGATTGGGGTTGGGGGTTTTGGGGGAAGCTAAATCTGTGCAATGTCAGATACACAGATGAAACTGCACTGATTGCTGAGTCAGAAGAGGCACTATAGGAAATTGTAAATAAAGCGAAAGTAAGGAGTGAGGAACATGGATCAATAATGACTGTGAAGATGGCAAAGCCAATGGTGATAAGCAGAGACCTAACCCCAGGAGTGAAAATTGAAGTAAATGGACAAGTGAAAAAGTTCACATAACTTGGGTAGATGATCACAGATTCACAGATAATGCGAGATGTGATTGTGAGATCTGAGGAACGGAGATCACGAAGACCAGCTTTGCCAGAATGAAGGACATGTTTAATATAAAAAAACTGAACCTGAATTTCAGAAAATAATGTTGAAGTGCGATGTTTTGTCATCTATGTTATAGATGTTATGTCCTCTATGTGTGAGAGACATGGGCAACACACAAAATCTACTAACACACACTACTGATAAGCTGAATGCATTTCAAATATGGACATATAGGAGGATGTTCCGCATATACTACGCAGGCAGAAGACTAATGAGGAAGTGTTGAAAATGGCTGGAATAAATAGGAAATTAGTGTATAACATTAAAGAGAGAAAGATAAAATACTTCAGTCACATCAGTAGAGAAGACAATAGAGACAGTTACTGGAAGGAAAGATTGATGGAAAACTTAAGGGAAGCAGAGAAGAAATGGATGGTGCATTTAATGGACTAGATGCAGTTGACATATGGGGAATGTTTAAGGGCAGTACAGGGAAAGACAGAGGTGGAGATTCATGGCAGTCAACTTTCTGGGATGAACGGATCAGCCTAAGGACCTGTAGGCTGATATAGCACTGCACTGCTTCTACGGTTGAAACCAGGGATAAACCTGGGATCAGCCTGCATATATGGCTCAGGTATTAACTGGATAAATCGACTGAACCATCAGGGGAGTCATGCTGAAATTCGTAAACCACTTGGTCATTCTTTGGGTTTATGATCGTGATGGCTTGATTTATATCAATAATTATATAATTTACCGATAATAATTGTCCTCTTTGAAATAAATTTAGAGCATCCAATTCTTTTTTTTCCAATTAAGGGGCGATTTAGCATGGCCAATTCACCTACCCTGCACATCTTTTTTGGTTGTGGGGGTGAGACACATGCGGTCACGGGGAGAATGTGCAAACTCCGTATGGACAGTAACCCGGGGCCAGGGTCAAACCTGGGTCCTCCACGGCGTGAGACAGCAGTGTTAACTACTGCGTCACCGTGTCGCCCATCTAATGTTCATTTTGTTTTATCCCTTCATGGGACATGGGCGTCGCAGGCTGTGCCAGCATTTATTACCCATCCTTAATTGCCCTTTAGGGGGCATTTAAGGGTCAACCACAACTGTAGATCTGGACTCACATTTAGGCCTAAACCAGATGGGTTTTTACGACATGGCTGTCATTAGACTTTTAATTCCAGATATTTAAAAATTGAATTCAAATTTCATCATCTGCAGCGGCAGGATTTGAACCTTGGTCCTCAGAGCATTACCCTGGGTCTCTGGTTTACAAGTCCAGTGGCAATACCACTAAGCCACCGCCTCCCCTTACTAGTAACTATTGTCTGTATTAATTTTAGTTTTTAGTGTATTAAACAATAGGCAAAACCATCATCACAAATATTCATTCTGCTTTTTGGGTGGTTTTCAGTTAAGATAATTATGTAAGTATTGAGTACTAACTTGATTTCAAACACCTGGCTACAACAGAACTCGTTATGCACTCATGAAAATTTTTGAACATTTAATCCATGCGAGAGAAAAACTGATTGCATGATTCACCATAAAAATGACTTAAGTTTCATTTTCAGTGAGTTTGGCGAGATGATTCGTGCCAACTTTTTTGGTGAGATCCAGACCAGTATCCATGCATACTTACTCTTTTTTGGAGCTTACAGAGTTTCTCACAGGTATATCCCACACTTAGTAATTATTTTCTGTAGTGAGGAACTAAACTCATTGGCCAGACTGGCTCATCAGAGATTGGGGGGCCTTTTTGAAAGGGTGCCCCGATCTCAACGTTGAGGGTCCACCACACTCCCCAGCCACAGACAGCCCCTCGCAGACATGGACAATACCCATCACGCCCGAGGGGAAACTCTCCCCCCCCCCTCCCCCATTCGCTACAAGTTAGGGTGAGCACCCCCTCTCCCAAACCACCAAGCATGAGGGTGACCCTGCCCCACATCCACCCATTCTTGTGGGCGTTGAAGCATCACTCCCATCCAAGTGAGCATACCCCATTATGGTGTTGCTGAGGGATCCCCCCTTCATACCCCCAGCCTTCACAATCCCCTTTCATGGGCATGGGCATTCCCCCCCCCCCCCCCCCCCCCCCCAGGCCCTGCACCCTGGCAGTGCCAACCTGGCACACAGACATTGCCAACAATACCATGGCACTGCCATGGTACCTTCCCAGACACCGTGGCACTGCAAACCTGGCACCCTAAGTGTCAGGTTGGCATTGCCATGGTGCCAGGGGCTGTGCCAGGGCACTGTGCTGTGCTGCCCCAACCACCTGGGGGGAGGGCGTGCTCCAATGACCTTCGGGCGTGACCATCAAGTAGAGACCAGTATTAATCCAAGCCAGAGTAAGGCCTCGCCGGTGCGGTCAGTGACTCCCAGGAGCCGGGAGAATGCGGCCTCAAACGAGCCACGCATATTTAGTTGAGCCTAATGCCTCGTACAAATATGATTATCTGGATCACACCCAGGTCACATCGGGCGTAGCGAGTCAGGTGACTTGCCGGGAGCAAAGCCTATTTTGAGCCGCTCCCATAATGCATCTGGCGCAATGTGTCCTGGTGGAACAATCGTGCCGTGTGTGTGCCAAGTCGTGAATTTGCCAAATACCTGTGTGCTCACTTTCTATCAGACATACACAGTAAATTGGTAAATTTAACCCAGGGGTCTGCTTCTGTTCTTTAATAAATACAACACTGCGCAAGTAAACACTCGAGATACACACAATCCAGTCAATTAAGCAGATTCACTGAACAGAGAACATTTTTCGCTATAACAGAAGGAGGACAATTTTGCCACTGGCCAATAAAAACAGGCAGTCCTAAGATCGAAAAGTTGAATACAATTGAGAAATTTTAGACAGTGACCTAAAATGCCAGAGCAAAGATCATTTTAGTTAACAGGCTTCTTTTAACTAATGATACATGACATCTGACTGAATCTGACGCCGGTTTATCTATTAAGACATTAGAGACTTTAAAAAGTCACAGGCTTGATATCCATACTATGTTAGCTAATCTCAGTCAGATATAATGATACAGGTACAATAAACAACCTCTAGTGCCCCATGTTACGAAGGTACAGGGGTAAAAGATAAAATCAGTTGAGGCCCCTCGTTTCTGGACAACTGTAGCCAAGAATCAGAATGGACAAAATGGGCCAAATGGCCTCCTTCAGCAAGTACAGTAAACTGCTATGGTTTTATCCACTCTTTATTTTTAAACCCACTTCATTCAAACTTGTATCATAGTAGGTTACAGCAAATAAACACCCCGGGAAACATTCTTCCCAACAATTAACTATACAGTTTGTACAGATTTTTCTCCATTTTCACCTCCCCCCCCCCCCCCCCCCAAATCATCCACCCCCTGTGACGAACAGCTCCTCAAACACGGTCTCAAACATCCCCCACCTTTTCTCAAACTCCCCTGCTGAGCCCATTAACTCATACTTTATCTTCTCTAACTGCAGGAAGTCATACAGGTCACCCAACCATGCTGCCACCCCCGGTGACGACGTCGACCGCCACTCCAGCAAAATGTGTCGCCGTGCAATCAGAGAGGCAAAGGCCATGACATCGGCCTTCCTCCTCTCCATGAGCTCCGGCTTCTCTGAAACCCCAAATATTGCCACCAAAGGGTCCGGGTCCTCTCCCTCCTCCACTATCCTGGCTCAGACCACGAACACTCCCGCCCAGAATTTTCCCAATTTTTCACAACCTCAAAATATATGCACATGATTCACTAGCCCCCGCCCACACCTCTCACACTCCTCTGCTACCCCTTGAAAGAACCCACTCATTCTCGCCCGAGTCATACGCACCCTGTGCACCACCTTAAACTGTATCAGACTCATCCTTGCACAAGAGGAGGTCCCGTTTACCCTTCGCAGTGCCTCACTCCATACTCCCCAACGGATTTCCATTCCCAACTCCGCTTCCCATTTCTCCTTTATCTTCACCACCCGCTCAGCTACCTGCTCCCTTAGCCACTTATATATATCCCCAATTCTCCCCTCCCCTTCCACATCCGGAACCAGCAGTCGCTCCAGCGGGATGAATCCCGACAATCTAGGGAACCCCTTCCAGACCTTTCAGGCAAAGTCCCTAACCTGTAGATCAGGCATAGTCAAACCCAGGGGCACGACCCGTGGGTGGGTCGCGGGCGGGTTTCGGGAGGATCGCAGAGCCGTCCGTCGCGGTGCTCCCGAAGGGGAAATCCGCGAGCAACAGCCGGCTTTTAATAATGCCGGCTGCAAGCGGCCTTCAAAATAGCCAGGAACAGATTAAAAAATTTGGCCGCACTGCGCATGGGTGCCCGATCATCAGTGCGCATGCGCATTTTGCTCATGCACATCAATGATCGGACACCCATGCGCAATGCGGCCAAATTTCTTTTTATATGGTTGCAGCCTTTTTTTTTTCCAATTTCGGGGGGCCAAGAGACCATTGGGGCCAAAGGGACCCAAAACCATTTCCACCATTTTTGTCAGCAACAAACAAGGTAAGAGAAAATGGTGGGTCGCACAGGTCGGGCGGTGTGGGCTGCGAAGAAGGTCGGCCGGCATGGGACGCAAAGGTCAGCCGGCATGGGACGCAAAGGCGGCCGGCATGGGCCACAAAGGTCGGCCGGCATGGGCCACAAAGGTCAGCCGGCATGGGCCACAAAGGTCAGCCGGCATGGGCAGCAAAGGTTGGCCGGCATGGGCCGCAAAGGTCAGCCGGGTTGGTAAAAATGGGTCCCCGGGAAAAAAGTTTGAAAAACACTGCTGTAGACACCAGAACTCACTACCCCTCGGCAGCTCTACCCTCTCCCTTAGCTACTTCAGGCTGGTGAACCCTTCCTCCAAATACAAATCCCTCACCTTGACCAGCCCCACTTTCCTCCACCTCCTGTATACACTATCCATGGCCCCCCCCCCCCCCCCCCCCCCTCAAACCCATGATTCTCGCACAGCGGCGTTAGCACCGACATCCCTTCCACCCTAAAATGCCTCCTCAGCTGATTCCATATCTTCACCGTGGACTGCACCACTGGGCTCCCTGAATACCTACTCGGGGCCATTGGCAATGCTGCCGTCACCATAGCCCTCAAACTAGACCCCTTACAAGATTCCTCCTTCATCCTAACCCATTCTACCCCTTCTCCTTCCCACCACCGCTGCACCTTGTCCACATTCACCGCCCAATAATAATGAAGCAAGTTTGGCAACGTCAACCACCCCTCTGCTGCCTCTGTAGCAGGGTCCTCTCCACCCTCTGCACCTTCCCAACCCAAAGTCAGAGATGATTGTGTCCACTTTCCGAAAAAAGGCCTTTGGAATAAAGATCGGGAGAACTTGAAAGATAAACAAGAACCTCGGCAGAATATTCATTTTCACCACTTGGACCCTCCCTGCCAACGTTAAGAGCCGTGTATCCCACCTCTTAAGATCCTCCCTGGCCTCATCCACCAGCTTCGTTAAGTTTCACTTATGGAGCCCCATCCATTCCCTCGCTACCTGAATCCCCAAGTACCTAAACCTATCCCTCGCTACAGTAAATGGCATCCCCCCCCTAAATTAGTCCACTGTGCCAGCTCATTCACCGGGAATACCTCGCTTTTCCCTACATTCAGCTTGTATCCCAAGAACTCCCCAACAGGCCCGTAATCCTTCCCATACTCTCCAACGGATCCGAAACATACAGCAAGAGGTCACCGGCATAGAGTGACACCCGATGCTCCCTCTGTCCCCTCATTATCCCCTGCCACTCTGCCGACCCCCTGAGAGCCATCGCCAATGGCTCAATGGCCAGCGCAAACAGCAGCGGCGACAGTGGGCACCCCTGCCTCGTACTCCTGTGCAAGTCAAAGCTTCGTGAGCTCATATCATTCGTCCTCACCCTTGCTCTTGGCACCACATACAGCAACCACACCCATGCCACAAATCTTGGCCCAAACCCAAACCTTCGAACAAGTACCGCCACTCCACCCGATCAAATGCTTTCTCCACGTCCATGGACACCACCACCTCCGGTACCAGAGCTCTCGACGGATTCATCACCACATTCAACCGCCGTCTTATATTACTCGCGAGCTGCCTGCCCTTCACAAAGCCTGTTTGATCTTCTGCAACCGCCCCCGGGACACAATCGTTTTATCTGCACTTAAATAGCTTCTATTAGAAAGTGTGGACGTGAATTCAGCTCATTTGTGATGCACCAACGTTTGAATAGCCAGTTTGCACTCGTTGCCCAGTCATGCTTCTACAGGCACCTACACAAATCCTCATTACACGCTACTTCATTATCAGTATCAGAGGGCAAGTGGTATCTTGGAACTATATCGGTAAGCAAGGGGAGAAGATTAGAATGTTAGTTAACAATTAAGTTAACAATTTATTTGCACGTTGGGTTTAAACAGAACATAAGCATTAAGCACTGGAACCCCCCCCCCCCCCCCCCCCCCTCCCCTCCCAAACTCAGGCTACCACAGCACACTATTCAGTAGTGCAGTTGTTACTAATATCTCGGCTGTATCCATGTAAATTAAACTCGGAAGAAACTCACAATAAATTAATTCAACTAGAAAACAAACAGCGAAGGATGTCACTATGTAATTTTTACTGGCCATGACATTGTCAGATTATTTTGAATAAACAATCTGGCATGTACAAAATGGCTTGGAAGACTGTCATTAATATTTCCTTGCAACCTCGTCCTTTTAAATTTGTGTGTAAAGCTATCAACTTCCCCAGTTTTCTGTTAAATTGTCATCAATATTGATTTACTTGCTTACCTGCTTTTCATCATAACAAAAAGGATTACTGGGGTTTAAAAATTGTATTTTCACGTAACTATTTTAATTAAAACATGCAATTGCCTACATTCTTTCAAAATAGGGAGGTGTGTCAGCAAATTATTTTTGAAATCTCCCCATCTTCTCTGAAGGCAATAACTCATGTTGAGATATACAACTCCATGGGTACCAGCAGCTTGCTGTTACTGTGTCAGATACATTCATGTCAAATGTCTTCATGGTCAAGTCTAGACAGCAAACATCAATAGGCAACCCATAGTTCTCACAACCAATCCCGCATAGTCACACACTTTCCAGCAGAGAGAGGGGTTCACTAGATCCCAATCAAGTACGGATGTCTTCGATGATAAATTTGGATGCCAGGCGATTTCATTCCTTTGACCGAGTTAAAATGTCTTTTCCTTGGCAAATTCAGCAAGTTTATTTTGGGGATATCACTTGCTGTATGGCGATGCCATCCACCACTCAAACAGTCACAGCAATAAATGTAACACTTATCTGCAAATCACCCCTTGGTCTGTTTCCTACACGTCTGACAGCGTATCATCCTTTAGTATCTGTGTTCCACCCTCTCACACCTCTCATTTAATTTCTTTGTTCTGCACCACACCACCCAAATATCCCTCCAAATTCCTGACATCTTTTCTTTGCTTTCGTCCTTTAGCCTTTTCACTCAATGTTTTCAGACTATCAGAACACTTTAATTGTTCTCTTTCCTCCAGGTTTACTGCCCCCCACAGTAATTACAATACGCTTACTTGCTATCTTTATTCCCACCTAAACAACAATCCACCCTACATACCAATGGCACAGAAAAATACTTGCATTACAGAGTTATTCTTTGAGAAAGAGATCTATTGACACTGCTTTACAAAACAGACCAGACTCCGGTCTGAACCCCTGCAGAAACTCTGGCTGGATGTCTTCAAAAGCTGTTTTCAATTGGCTTGTATCAGCCTCCCTGGCCCTCAGCAAGTCTGCACTGATTTAAATACAGTTCATCTCTTTTAACTAACTTACAGTGAGAACAAACTGCCTTACTTGGTCTCAGCTTCAGCCAGATCAGACCTTAACCTGAAAAATGTTTTCTCAAAATGCCTTATCCCCACCCAGCAAATGACATCAATCCACCAAGCTGAAAACGTAACTCCCAAGGGAATCCTCCTTAATCAAAACAGAATTGTATTCGCCCAAGATTTTAAGATAATGAAATTAATTGTGCTTCAGGTCCCTCAAAGCTTTGTTGTCTTTCAAACCAAGATTCTTTTAAAAACATGACTGCAGCAGTCAAATACGCTCTAACCCAGGCTTTTAACCCTTACTGCACCATATACTTATAATCCAATATATATCTAAAATCCTACATTCATCACAGCTTCACCTTAAATCGAAAGGATACATACAAGAATATCTTTGGCAAACGGCTAACTTAACCATTGATTGCCAGATTTTACTAGACCACGTAAAGCATTAGCAGATCACTAAAACTACTCACGACTATTACGACACCCTGGACAGGTGCCCGGCCAATCCCAGCCCCACAAACCCTAGAGTCACAACACAAGTAATTAACCAATAATTCTTATACAAATTCCCAAAGTCTTTGGTCCTTGGCTGTCCAATAATTACAGTCAGCCGGTTTGTAAGTAGAAATACAATTAGCTTATTTATAACAAGAACAAAAATGAAATATGCAGTAAATACAGCAGCTTAACGACAAGCTAATACCTGACTCTCCCTTGACTGCCCCACCCTCTACCCAAACATACAAGACAAACACGGGGGGGGGGGGGGGGGGGGGGGGCAAAGGAAAGATGGAAAATAATGAGAACAAAGGTAAGAAGATAGGAATATTTGCTTCAGATGGTGGATCTTTTACTGGCTTTGCTTCAATCCGAGCCTTCAGTTCAAGGCTTTTATTGTGGATTAAAGTCTCTGGTTTACAGCCTTTAATGATCTTTCTTGCAGTTTAGTAAAATCTCATTCTCAGCTTTTCCAGGACAGGCACCTTGCTTCACATCAAATTTTGCTTCCCAGCCTCAGCCTTACCTTTTCTGCAGACAGAGTTGTCAGATTCTGAATCTTCCCTGCACAGGCTGTGATGGTTTTCCTGTAATTAGATTTATCCAGGCTTTCTGCCATTTCAGAAACTCTTTCTGGAGGAAAATGGAGTGCAAATAGAGTGGGCTTTCTCTCTTAGCTGCCAAAAGAAACTGAAAGCTCCTTAGGTCTCTGGACCATTTCAGTGGGACAGCTCCAATCACCACCTGTTACTGGGCAGAGCACAGCCTTTTGGGCCAGTTCATTGGCTGTCAGCCAAATCAACCAAACCGGGTCTCAGTTAGTCTCTGTCATTGGTGTTGGTCTGCCCACAGCTCCAGTCCAAACCTACACAGACTTCTGCTCGAATTAAAGACACAGGCCACTTTCCTTAAGGACACATGTCCATAAATCATCAATTAGAAATGTACCAGCAAAAAATTAAAAAGGGAAATGATGGATTAAACAGGAACAAACAGGATGACCTTTACACCACTCAAATGTTATGCAGGAATGGAAACATCATCTCTTCCTATTTTCCACTAAAAAGTCTTCTTAGCTATTATTTTATTTTATCCCAATTTAATTTTTTTATCTTAATTTTCCCTAATGAACATACAGGGCAGAAGGAGGCCATTCGGCCCATCGAGTCTGTCCAAACCCACTTAAGCCCTCACTTCCACCCTATCCCCGTAACTCAATAACCCCATCTAACCTTTTTGGTCACTAAGGGCAATTTATCATGGCCAATCCACCTAACCTGCACGTCTTTGGACTGTGGGAGGAAACTGGAGCACCCGGAGGAAACTCACGCAGACACGGGGAGAACGTGCAGACTCCGCACAGACAGTGACCCAGCGGGGAATCGAACCTGGGACCCTGCCACTGTGAAACAGCAGTGCTAACCACTGTGCTACCGTGCTTGTATTAATGTTATACCATTATTGTATTAACAATATTGTATTGTATTAACAATAATAGATATTCAGAAGACATAGATTAGCTGGTGGAAGTGGAATGCACAAATACCTGGCAGATGAAATTTAATAATGAAAAGTGAGATAATATATTTTGATCTGAAGAATGAGCAGAATTTTAATGGAGATGCAAGGAGAGAGACTAGAGTGCATGTGCACAAATATCTGAAGATAGCAGTACAAGCTAGCATGGTACTTGATACAGCTTGTGGCATACTGGGCTTTATAAATGTAGGCATTCAGTACAAAAGTTATGCTAAATCAATATTGAATGGCTCAGTCCAACTGGAATAGTGTGTTTAATACTGGTTACAGTTAAATGAATAACGTAAAGAAGCTGGGATTTTTCTCCTAAGAGGAAATCATAACAGTTTCAACAGATAAAGAGAAATAACAAGAAACTGTCTTCTGTGTCTAAAGGGTCAAAAACGAAAGGGTACAGATTAATGGAGCCAAAGGTAATATGAAGTAAAACTGTTTAACACACAAGTTGCTAGAATCTGGATGATTATTTGATAGGGTGGTGGGAGACAAGATGGATAACACTGTTCCCTCACAGCGCCAGGGACCCATTTTCAATTCCAGTCTTTGGTGACTGTGTGTGGGTTTCTTCCAGGTGCTCCGGTTTCCAAAGATGTGCAGGTTTGGTGGATTGGCCAATCTAAATTGCCCCGTAGTGTCCAAAAGGATAGGTTGGGTTACTAGTATAGGGCAGGGATGTGAGCCTAGGTAGGGTGCTCTTTCAGATGATCGGTGTAGACTCAATGGGCCGAATGGCCTCCTTCTGCAGTTCACGGATTCTATGGATGCAAATCCAAAGCACCCTTCAAAGGGGAATTGTATAAATACTTGGAGAAAATACATTTCAGGAATATGGGGAAAGAGCAGGTAAATGGGACTAACTGAACTGCTCTTGAGCGCAGACTCAATGGAACAAATGGCTTCCTTCTCTGTTGTAGCATTCCACAATGTTATGATTTTCCTTACTCTTGGATCAGTAGCATTGAGGCACATTTCTATGTTTCTATACTTTCATCAATTAATGTCAACTAACTTACCAGACCTGGAAACATATGACATGGCACCATAGCTACAACTAGTTCTGGTACAGTTCCATTTAATTCAGACATAATTTCAGTGCTTCAGTCAATTATATTGTCAAAGCACAGCATGGAAGTGATGATGTTTAACTTTAGTACGTGCCTCTATTCAACAAATTTGTGTTAGGGTTAAAGCAGGACACAAAACCACTATAATTAGCAGCCTGGCTGTTGTTGATTTTCACATTCTAGCTTCCGCTACAAAACGAGTTAACTATCTCACATAGTTTGTTATGCACAGGCAATTAGCCACCCAATGGAAGGAAAATAGCACAGATCTCAGTTTGGGTTACAGTAGCACTGGGAGAGGTCTTAGAAATGTCTTTCTTCTCAGATAGGGCATGGTAATCCTCGATGCAATAGCCTTTATTGGAGATTGGCAACATTCATTTCCCAACTGAATATCTGTTTTAACAACCTAGAGCAGGAGCCGACAACATGAAGCTCATTAAGGACTCATGCAACTCTCAACTTTCATTATTCAAATCCTTTTTTTAAATTTATAAATTAAAAAGTTTTTCAATTTTTACAAATATCACAGCAAACCCTCAAAACTGGCACTGCAAAGCATAAATGTTTCTGTGTATATGAATACAGAAAAAGACAGAAGAACACCAACACAGTTGGTTCAGCTTTATCATTAAACTTGATGCCTCCATTTATACAAGGAAAATCGGTGGATGGATAAGCTACAGAATGGAGAAGTGGATAAATTCATGAATCCATGGCATACTCTATGTGTAGAGACACCAAAACATACCTCCCTGAACTCCAATCATGCCAGAGGCACCAGTGACACATTATAATGTCTTTTTCTCGGATATAAGGCCTGCCTGTACCTTTGCAGGAGCCCTTTAATGATTATTTAACCCCAAACAAAGAAAAAGAAATATAAATAAAAATTTGTGAAGACATTAGAACAAAGAACAATGAAAATTACAGCACAGGAACAGGCCCTTCGGCCCTCCCAGCCTGCGCCGATCCAGGTCCTTTATCTAAACCTGTCTCCTATTTTCCAAGGTCTACTTCCCTCTGTTCCCGCCGATTCATATATCTGTCTAGATGCTTCTTAAATTATTCTATCATGCCCGCCTCTACCACCTCCGCTGGTAAAGCGTTCCAGGCACCCACCACCCTCTGCGTAAAAAACTTTCCACGCACATCTCCCTTAAACTTTCCCCCTCACTTTGAAATCGTGACCCCTTGTAACTGACACCCCCACTCTTGGGAAAAGCTTGTTGCTATCTACCCTGTCCATACCTCTCATAATTTTGTAGACCTCAATCAGGTCCCCCCTCAACCTCCGTCTTTCCAACGAAAACAATCCTAATCTACTCAACCTTTCTTCATAGCTAGCACCCTCCATACCAGGCAACATCCTGGTGAACCTCCTCTGCACCCTCTCCAAGGCATCCACATCCTTCTGGCAATGTGGCGACCAGAACTGCTCACAGTATTCCAAATGTGGCCGAACCAAAGTCCTATACAACTGTAATATGACCTGCCAACTCTTGTACTCAATACCCCATCCGATGAAGGCAAGCATGCTGTATGCCTTCTTGACCACTCTATCAACCTGCGTTGCCACCTTCAGGGTACAATGGACCTGAACTCCCAGATCTCTCTGCACATCAATTTTCCCCAAGACCCTTCCATTGACCATATAGTCCGCTCTTGAATTTGATCTTCCAAAATGCATCACCTCGCATTTGCCTGGATTGAACTCCATCTGCCATTTCTCTGCCCAACTCTCCAATCTATCTATATTTTGTTGTATTCTCTGACAGTCCTCCTCGCTATCTGCAACTCCACCAATCTTAGTATCATCTGCAAACTTGCTAATCAGACCACCTATATCTTCCTCCAGGTCATTTATGTAGATCACAAACAACAGTGGTCCAAGCATGGATCCATGTGGAACACCACTAGTCACACTTCTCCATTTTGAGACACTCCCTTCCAGCACTACTCTCTGTCTCCTGTTGCCCAGCCAGTTCTTTATCCATCTAGCTAGTACACCCTGAACCCTATACGACTTCACTTTTTCCATCAACCTGCCATGGGAAACCTTATCAAACGCCTTACTAAAGTCCATGTATATGACATCTACAGCCCTTCCCGCATCAATTAACTTTGTCACTTCCTCAAAGAATTCTATTAGGTTTGTAAGACATGACCTTCCCTGCACAAAACCATGCTGTCTATCACTGATAAGTCTATTTTCTTCCAGATGTGAATAGATCCTATCCCTCAGTATCTTCTCCAACAGTTTGCCTACCACTGACGTCAAGCTCACAGGTCTATAATTCCCTGGATTATCCCTGCTACCCTTCTTAAACAAAGGGACAACATTAGCAATTCTCCAGTCCTCCGGGACCTCACCCGTGCTCAAGGATGCTGCAAAGATATCTGTTAAGGCCCCAGCTATTTCTTTTTTTATAAATGTTTTTTTATTGAGTTTTCATATTTTATATATGACAAATTACAAGTTATTAGAGAGAGAGAAAAAAAAAAGGAAAACACAAAAATTTTACATGAATATTTACAGGTAAGCATCTTCATAACAATAATTGTGGCCGCCCCCTTTAGCCAGCATACATATTTTACATTCCCCAATATGGCCGAGGCACATGTTTATAGGCATTTATTTATAGTTTGGTTTTGGGCCTTGGCTTGCCATCAAACCCCCATACCGAGCCCGTAGCCCCCCCCCCCCCCCCCCCCTCCACCTTCCCCCGATTCCCGCCCATTTTCCCCTGGTTCTTGGCCACCCGACTATTCTTCCTCATGTACGTTGGCCACAAACAGGTCCCGGAACAGTAGCATGAATGGCTCCCACGTTCTGTGGAAGCCGTCGTCCGACCCTCGGATGGCGAATTTGATTTTCTCCATTTGGAGAGATTCCGAGGGGTCGGACAGCCAGTCTGCAGCTCTGGGTGGTGCTGCTGACCGCCAGCCAAACAGGATTCTACGGCGGGCAATCAGGGAGGCAAAGGCAAGGGCGTCCGCCCTCCTCCCCAGGAATAGATCTGGCTGGTCTGAAACCCCGAAGACCGCCACTATCGGGCATGGCTCCACCCTCACCCCCACCACTTCGGACATAGCCTCGAAGAAGGCTGTCCAGTACTCCACAAGTCTGGGGCAAGACCAGAACATGTGGGCGTGGTTGGCCGGGCCTCTCTGGCACCGCTCACATTTGTCCTCCACCTCCGGGAAGAACCTACTCATACGGTTTCTCGTTAAGTGGGCTCTATGTACCACTTTTAGTTGCGTCAGGCTGAGCCTTGCGCACGTGGAGGTGGAGTTGACCCTATGCAGTGCTTCGCTCCAGAGTCCCCACCTTATCTCCATCCCCAGGTCGTCCTCCCATTTCCTTCTTGTTGCGTCCAGTACGGTGTCGTCCCTGTCTACCAGTCGGTCATACATGTCAATACAGTTCCCTTTCTCTAGGATACTTGCGTCCAGTAAGTCTTCCAATAGTGTCTGTCGTGGCGGTTGTGGGTACGTCCTTGTCTCCTTTCGTAGGAAGTTTTTGAGCTGCAGGTACCGTAGCTCGTTCCCCCCAGCTAGCTGAAATTTCTCTGTCAGTTCGTCCAGTGTTGCGATCCTGTCGTCCGTGTATAGGTCCCTGACTGTCAGTGTCCCCCCGTCCTGCCTCCACCTTTTGAAGGTGGCGTCGGTCAGTGCTGGTTTGAACCTATGGTTGTTGCAGATGGGAGCCTTTTCCGACATTTTGTACAGGCCAAATTGCTGCCGCAGTTGGTTCCAGGATTGGAGGGTGGCTGTCACCACTGGGCTGGTGGAGTGTTTTTTGGGTGGGGATGGGAGTGCTGTCGTGGCGAGGGCCCGGAGGGAGGTTCACATGCAGGAGGCCTCCTCCGCACGCACCCACTCGGCTTCTGGCTCCTGGATCCATCCCCTTACTCGCTCGGCTGTTGCCGCCCAGTGGTAGAATTGTAGATTCGGGAGGGCTAGCCCCCCCCTGGATTTTGTTTTTTGTATGACCTTCTTTGGGATCCTAGCATTCCCCCCCCCCCCCCCCCCCCCCATACGAACGCCATGATATGTTTGTCCAGCGCTTTGAAAAAGGCCTTGGGGATGTAGATCGGAATGGATCTAAACAGGAAAAGGAACCTGGGCAGTACGTTCATTTTGATCGTCTGGACTCTCGCCCCAGCTATTTCGACCCTCGCGCCCCTCAGTAACCTGGGATAGATCCCATTCGGTCCTGGGGACTTGTCCACCTTAATGTCTTTTAGAATACCCAAAACTTCCCCCTTCCGTATGACAACTTGACCGAGAGTATTTAAACATCCATCCCTAGCCTCAACATCCGTCTTGTCCCCCTCCTTTGTGAATACCGTGCAAAGTACTCTGGGGGTATTTTGCATTTAAAAAAAATAAATTTAGAGGATCCAATTCATTCTTTTCTAATTAAGAAGCAATTTTAGCGTGGCCAATTCACCTACTCTGCACATCTTTGGGTTGTGGGGGCGAAACCCATGCAAACACGAGGAGAATATGCAAACTCCACACGGACACTGACCCAGAGCCAGGATTGAACTTGGGACCTCGGCATCGTGAGGCAGCAGGGCTAACCACTGAGCCACCATGCTGCCCCAGGGTATTTTATATTTAAGCATAAGGTGCAAAAAAATCCCCAAAATCTAATACAGTAGTGACACACACGTGCAAACATAACACAGCAAATATTCATACAACTGGTTAGATTGTCAATCATTATAATCGTTGTAGTTGGCATCTCCTTTCATATGGAAAATGAAAGAATAAAACGATACTAAAGAGAGTAGGGGATCTCAGGATAAAGCCATGAACACATGGCACTGTGTGTGTGTCCTCCTCTTCAGGGTAACAAATATAAAGCTACACAATATACCAAGGGACGCGATTCTCCGCTCCCACGCTGGGTGGGAGAATCGCGTGAGGGCCGCTCTGGCACCCCCCGCGATTCTCCCACCCCACCAAAATGGCGTGTCGCGTTTTGTGACACGCGCTCGGACATTCTCCGACCCGGATGGGCCTAGCGGCCTGCCGTTCCCAACTGGTTCACGCCGGCGGCAACC
Organism: Scyliorhinus canicula; assembly: GCF_902713615.1. Classification (NCBI taxonomy): domain Eukaryota; kingdom Metazoa; phylum Chordata; class Chondrichthyes; order Carcharhiniformes; family Scyliorhinidae; genus Scyliorhinus; species Scyliorhinus canicula. The sequence continues at coordinate 222,691,844 of NC_052146.1, forward strand.
ACACCTGGTCGCTGCAGGTGTGAACATGGCGCCGACAGCTGTTTTGTGGCTTGTGGGGGGTGGAGAGGGGAATGAGCACCACGACCGTGCTCGGGAGGGGACTGGCCCGCGATCGGTGCCCACCGATCGTCGGGCCGGCGTCTCAATGGGACGCACTCTTTCCCCTCCGCCACCCCGCAAGATCAAGCCGCCACGTCTTGCGGGGCAGCGGAGGGGAAGATGGCAACCGCGCATGCGCGGGTTGGAGCCGGCCAACCCGCGCATGCGCGGCTGACGTCATTAGGCGCGTCGGCCGCGTCATTCTCGGCGCGCCGGGCCTTGACGCCAGCGACAAGGCCCGGCAGCCGAGATTCACGGCACAGCCCTCCTAGCCCCCCGGCGGGGGGCGAATAGGGGGCCAGGAACGGCCTCCGACGCCGTCATGAACCTTTCCGGGTTTCACGACGGCGTCGGGCTTGGCGGAGAATTCCGCCCCCTAACTCTTATGAAAAGGGGAACAACAGGATACAGCTAACGGTACAAGATGTGGCAGCATACACTCTCATATACAGAAGCCAGTAAGCCAATGTTGCTTACACCGTGCCAAGATTCACTGCACAACAGACCTCACTTCTCTCCAGCCAAATCATAGGCACCGTTCTGGCCCCGCCAACATCAGATAACTTAAAACTTTTTTTCACCGAGGAAACCTCACCAACAAGGAGAAGCGGAATTGTCAAAACACCCATCAATGGAGTATCTCGGGAAGGAATATAATTCTTCTCCCACACCAACAAGATAGGGGAAACCCTCTAAAATTAAACATAACAAATCAAGGCCTGTAACAGCACTTGTCCTACTCAGATAAAGAAAGGAAACCCCAGAAAGAAAAGAATACCTGGATTAGCCAATAAACATCAGGCAAGGTCTAGCAATGTACATTTTCACAAAAAGGATACCAGAAACAGATTAACATAACCATATAAGAAACGGATACGGCCTCCCCAGGGCAGCTCAAGACTCAAGGAGGATGACAATCTGGAATTCTCTATGTAAAATCACGTAGAGATCATCATCCTACTCCTCCATCCAGCCTAACCTCCAAACTAAGAAAGACTAATGCAGAACCGAAACACTCAGACTCATACTCAGGCTCTGCAGCCAACAGGACACTACCCAGGGGAAACAAATCTCAAGGGGGAGAGTAACCTACCCTCTACCTGACCCAAATAAACACAGTTACTGTTGTCCTAACTTACTCAATCGAGTCACACTAGGATCAAAGGCACACTAGAAAAGGGGCCGTCAGACCAAGGATATTCACATCTCTCTGCCACTTAGGCCCCACCAATGAGATTCCACCCATTTCCCCTAATCTAAGAAACCCCAACAGTAGGATGATATGCGTACCATATATTCCATGAGCCAAGAAATCAAGTTACCACTATCACGAGCCGCGCAGCCAAGTAAATATAGAAGGCCAACTCAAAAAGGGCTAGATATCCCAAGAATTAACCGACCACGCCCAGGCATGCGCCAGTATATATTTCCCCTGACTCCAACAGATCAGAGGCGCCAGCTACAGAAAAAGAAGACCTCAGTCTTCTCCAGGATACATGATCTCTCTGTACCCTCATGAGACAAGCAAGGATTCTTTAATCCCAAAAGAATAAAAGTACAAAAGAAAAACATGATAATAACAGGGGTTTTCCCCACCCTCAATGAGGACTTTAATGGCCATACCAACCACCTCTGTCCCAAACCATCTACCCACCATCCTGTTGTGGCGCCACTCATCTTATCTATAAATAAAATGAAAAAAAAAGTACTCCCTTAGTGTAAAGGCAAGGATTGCAGCACATAAAAAACTAGGTAAATACGGCACAACCCTCATGTCATACAACTAACTCAGCATGATTTTCACAGTGTAACAGAATAAGTGGCGGCAAACGCCTCCTGTGCTTATATATCATACGCCCTTGTCAGGATAAAAGGCAATAACACAAAATCAGTGGTATAATCACAAGGGAACAAAGTTCAGGATTAGTGACTGCAGGATAACATAACTATCCATGGAGCTTGGAAAGACCAAAGCCATGACAGGATCGTCGAGCAACATCCAGGATCCTTCCAGAGTTTCACCGAAGCCTCTGCAGCTCCATATGTCGTCATCCTGAAGCCCCGGTAAAGAGGAACCTAAGCCCCGAAAGGTGACGAATACCCATCGTGTCCAGCCGCCTCCAACTCTTCTTGACAAACAGAGGATAAGACAACATAAGTCCAGTGGTCAGAGTCCTCGATCGACCTCAAAGACCAGATACAATATGTTCCATCAAACTTGAAACGCCCAGGCTACAAATCGAGATTATGAAAGCATGGCAGCCAGTTATCAAATTCAGCCAGGAATTCGCCAGCTCCCCTCACGAGATCAGACGCATGGATACTCTTTCGCTGGCCCCTCTCACTGGATCAACCAGGATGTTTTGACATACCAGGCCGTGGGATTTCCAAGGACTGAAGGTGAATCCCTACCAAGGAAACTGCCTTATTGACTGACAGGATCCTCTTTTCTGCTTCATCCGTTCCCTTTAGGATATCTCGCATCAGTGTGAGCTCCTGTGCCAGCCGAGACTATCGTCCACAACCTCAATCAGAATAGCATTACTGAAGCTTAGGCAGGCTCACCAGTGAAACCACCACTGCAAACTGGGCCCAACCCTGGCCACCTTAATCAAACAAGGATATACTTGATTTAGCTCAGCTCCCCATCGCCAAAGTTTGGCCAGGATCTTCCAGGAACTTAGCACAGGTTATACACACCAGGATCCAATAATTATAGGTTGTACATCAGGTTGAAAAAAAGGATGAAAAGATGAGTTTATGAGGTTATCACTAAAAATTGGATCACACCCCAAAACTGAGGGAACACTCCTCAGCTTATAAATGGGGAAAATCAAAACACCTTTTAATTTACGGACAAGTGGTGACAGGAGAAATTAGAGCTCTTTATATTAACCCCCCCCCCCCCCTCCTATCCAATACAGTAGTTATATACAAATAATTACTGTAAAATTAATCCCAGTCATTTACAACAGGCTTTAGGTATGTTTGACTCAGTCATCTCCATTCTGCCCAGAAACCGAGTTATCACTATATGAAACCTTAATATTATACAGCTTATAAACTGATACAAGACTTCTATAGTTCTGGTGTAGGTCCACGACTAAGGCTCTCAATAGCACACAACCTCAGCCCCTCTCATTACATGTTTAGGTTTCATTTAAAGCCAATCACCTATTCTTCTGAGTGAATTGCTGCCAAACCTTTAATAAAAAGTAATTTGCAGTCACAAACACAATGTGTACCTGAATGGCAGATAAATGAAATGAAATGAAAAATGAAATGAAAATCGCTTATTGTCACAAGTAGGCTTCAAATGAAGTTACTGTGAAAAGCCCCTAGTCGCCACATTCCGGCACCTGTTCGGGGAGGCTGATATGGGAATAAAACCGTGCTGCTGGCCTGCCTTGGTCTGCTTTCAAAGCCAGTGATTTAGCCCTGTGCTAAACAGCCCCTAAATGGTTCTATTTGGAAATGTTAATCTATTAATTGTTCATTTAAACTGGACTTGGTTCATACTGTAGTATCATATACTGTTGACAGCAGCCAATGTAAAAGCTTTTACCCTACTTTAATCAGTTTAGAAATATAATTCTACATTTTCTATATTAAGTTTCGCACTGGACAATACATTGCAGCAAGTATGGTTCCATCAGTTTTACACCCTGAATTGGTATAGAATAGCAATATACTGCACAACAGAAACAGGGGATTTTATAATGGGGAACAAAGAAATAGGTGACCAACTAAACACATACTTTGGTTCTGTCTTCACGAAGGAAGTCACAAATAATGTACCATAAATGTTGGGGAACACAAGGTTTAGTGAGAGGGAGGAACTAAAGGAAATCAGTATTAGTAGGGATATGGTGTTGGAGAAATTGATGGGATTGAAGACCGATAAATCCCCAGGGCCTGATAATCTACATCATAGAGTACTTAAGGAAGTAGCCGTATAAATATTGGATGAATATAGACTCTGGAATAGTTCACACAGATTAGAGGGTAGCTAATGTAACCCCAACATTTAAAAAGAGAGATAGAGAGAAAACAGGGAACTGTAGACCAGTCAACCTGATGTCGGTAGTGGGGAAAATGCGAGAGTCAATTCTAAATGTTTTAATAGCAGAGCACTTGGAAAACAGTGACAGATTTATGAAAGGGAAATCATGCTCGACAAACTTAGTAGAGTTGATGAAGGGGAGAAGTGGATGTGGCTTATTTGGACATTCAGAAAGCTTTCGACAAAATCCCAAATTAAGAGTTTAGCGTGTAAAATTAAAGAGCATGAGATTGGGGATAGTGTATTGAGATGGATAGAAAACTAGTTGGCAGACAGGAAACAAAAAGTAGGAATAAACTTCATGGGGATTTGTACAAGTTAAGAGTGGGCAAACGTATGGCAGATGCAGTAGAATGTGGATAAATTCAAGGTTATCCACTTTGTTAGCAAAATCAGGAAGGCAGATTATTATTCAAATTTCTCTAGATTGAGAGAGAGCAAGGTGCAAGAGGTCTGGGTGCCTTTGTACACCAGTCGCAGAAAATAAGCATGCAGCAGGCAGTAAATAAGGCAAATGGTCTGTTGGCCTTCATAGCGTAAGGATTCAAGTACAGGAACAGGGATGTCTTGCTGCAAATTATACAGGGCCTTGGCAACATCACCCCTGGAATATTGTGTGCAGTTTATCTGAGGAAGGATGTTCTTGTTATAGAGGGAGTGCAGCGAAGGTTTACCTGACTGATTCCTAGGATGGTGGGACTGATGTATGTGGGGAGATTCAGTCGTCTAGGATTATATCTGCTGGAGTTTAGAAGAGTGAGGGGGGAATCTCATAGAAACCTCTAAAACTCTAACATGACTAGACAGTGCATATGGGGAAGGATGTTCACGATGGCGGGGAAGTCCAGAACCAGGGGTCACAGTCTAAGGACATGGGATAAACTATTTAGGACGGAGATGAGGGGATTTTTCATCACCCAGAGAGTGGTGAGCTGTGGAACTCTCTACCACAGAAAGCAATTGAGGCCAAAACATTGTGTGTTTTCTTTTTTTAAATAAATTTAGAGTACCCAATTATTTTTTTTCCATTTAAGGGCAATTTAGTGTGGTCAATCCACCTAACCTGCATATCTTTGGGGTTGTAGGGGTGAAACCCACGCAGAAAAGGGAAGAATGTGCAAATTCCACAGAGATAGTGACCCGGGGCTGGGATCGAAACCGGGTCCGAGACGCTGTGGGTAGCAGTGTTAACCGCTCAGCCAACCTGCCGCCCAAACATTGTATGTTTTCAAGAAGGACTTAGATATAGTTCTTGGGGCTAAAGGGATCAAAGAATATGGGGAAAAAGCAGGAATAGCTTATGGAGTTGGATGATTAGTCATGATCATATAACAAATGGTGGAGCAGGTTCGAAGGGCCGAATGACCTACACCTGTGCCAGTCTCTACGTTTTCTTCTCGTTTTTGGTTATAGGCATCCAACATGTTGTACAGGAGCTGCACGGTAAAGAAGAAAGTACCTCACACCAAAAATGGCTACTGGGCACTACTGTTATACTGGATTTTAACCTCCAGCTTTAGCTTCTTGAATTAAGGACTCCCTAAAGCGATTTATAGAGAGAAGTTTTGATTAATGTAGGTTACAGCATAACATTTACACATTGCAAAGCAACTTTCAACTGAAGTCAAATCTATTATTTAGTGGGACCCACTAAAACATGTACAACAATTTGAAGCTAAGATTCGATTTATAAAACAAGAAAAACATATATGTGCCAAGGATGTGGATAATTTTCTACTCAATGCTGTAGTAATTTGAACTGAAGGATAAAAAGGCAGTCTATTTTTAAAATACTTATATTGCAACACAGCACAATTTTCTACCCAGGAAAATCAAACTTCAACTACATAGTAAACAGTTACTCACACTAAGAGGAAGGAAAAACATGCAATCATTTGCTGACTTATAATGCAGCAGTTTTCAGAAACTATTATTTGCTAACTTGAATAGAAAATATCCAAGTACTTTTGATAATTACCAAAAATGCCCTAGTTCCTTTGAAGTGCTCTGTTCTTAAACAGTAAAGAACTATTACAACCAAAAGGAAATATTCATGAGAATTTATATCTTTCAATCTTAAGTTTAACTTAGACTTACTAATTCAGTTCTGGAACCCATACAGCTGCAATCATGGGGGCCAACATCTAGTCAATTCTTTAGTAATTTTGGGAATGCAAAAAATTAAATGAAAGAATAGGTTATATTTTCAAATAAAACAACCGATCACCATCACTCCATATAAAAAGCTTTGTTCTTGTCAATTTCATCAGTAAACTATTTTAACCATAATTGCATTAAAAATAGCCAAAACCGTAAATTCTTGGTTAAGCACAAACTACAGAAGATGCTAATCTAGTCATTAAAACCTGCCTTCAGCTGAATTTGAGTCCAGAACAGGCAAATTGCTGACTGTCCCCCAACTTCTGAACATGTAGATTTGTGGCATTCGATTCCAAATGTGTTAGCAGTCCAAGTAAGCGGTCATTCCTCAATACAAAAGCAAAATATTGTGGATGCTGGAAATCTGAAACAAAAACAGAAAATGCTCGAAATGCTCAGCAGGTCTGGCAGCATCTGTGGAGAGAAAAACAGTTAACATTTCATACCCACGTCTTGCCTTTCATCAGAACTGGAAAAGGTTGGAGATGTAACATATTTAGATAAAATACAGAGGCAGGGAAAGAAGGGAGAGGGGAAGAACAAAATGGAAGACCTGCGATAAAGTGGAAGGAAGGAGAGACGCAATGACAAAGATAATGGTCCAAGACAAAAGGAGTTGGTAATGGGTCATGTAAAGAAACAAAAAATGGGTCCAAATAAAGTGTAAATTGGTAAAGCAGAATCATCGATGACAGCTACCGCCCAAAAGTTTTTAAAAATTGCATAATTTCTGATCTGAAATGTTGAGCAGAGGCATAACTAAACCCCATCCACTACCACCCTTCTCTACCTAGCTGTACTTGTGCTTACATGGAAGAAGCTCATCGTCAACTACCCTCACCTCCACCAAATAAAAGGTATTACTATGAAGACCTGTATGGATCCTAGCCATGAATGCCTATTTGTGGGATATGGGAAACATTCTTTGTTTCATTTCTAATCGGGTCCTCTCCCTCACCTTTTCCAAACACTGAAAACTGTATTGGTGCTGACGTACAAGCAGGTGATTTGCAGCACATATGTCAAAAGGAACAGTACTCCTCCCTTAACGATCATCCAGATAATTTAAACCAGAGTGAAACCAATCTACAAAAAACATTTCTTCCTGAAGACCTAACCTATCGTGCTCTAACCCAGAACTGTAAAGTTCGATCAACTTTGCTAATCAATAATTTCCAACCGCGCCTTCACATGCTCTATTTCTGACTCTTCCTTTCCGTAATTTATCTGCCTTCATTTCGGGGGATAAACTATCAACCAACATCCACAAGGAGCCCAATTACAACCTTAATTTCATTTCCTCCCATCCAGCTTCCTGTACGGAGTCTACTCCATCCTCCCGGTTTCTCTGCCTTAATCATACCTGTTCTGATGATGCCATCTCCATATCAGCTCTTCAGGTATGTCTTCGTTTTTCCTCTACCCAGGATTCTCACAGCCCCATCTCTTCACTTTATTTGACAGAGCTCTCAACCGCATTTGCTCCATTCCCTGCTCTTCTGCTCTCACCCCTCCTCCTTTCTTGAATCACATTAGAGTTCAACTTTTTCACTCCACCACACATCCTCCACCATTTGTCACCTTCATCATGATGCTACCACCCAACACATCATACCCATGTCTTGCCTTTCAGTATTCCAAAGAGTCTGTTCCCTTAAAACACCCTGCTCCACTCATCAATCATCCCAGTTCCTTCCCATGCAAGCACAGAAGATGCAACATTTGCCCTTTTCCCTCCTGCTTCTCGCAGTCAGAGGCTCAAAACATTTGATTTCAGTGGAAGTAGCCATTTACTTGCATTTCTTTCACTTTTGTATACAGCATTCATTGCTCACTACCGGCTTCTGGGGAGATCAAATGTAGATTGGGTGATTACTTTGCAGTGTGCCTTTGTTAGTCTGCAAGTGTCCCAGAGTCTCTAGTTGCCTACAATTTTAAATTTGGCACCCTTGGCCCACTGACCTCGGCCTCATATAATAGCTTCAACAGTGTCACTAAACAACACCTCAACTTTCATGTGGCACTTTACAATGTTCCGCACTCAATATTGGGTCAAATTTTGGATGGCAGCTGTTGTTGATGATTCTGCTTTCCCATTTACACCTCCCCTATCTTTTGTTTGTTCAACTGTCCATTTGCTTTGCATCATCCAGTTTGTCATTTCATCTTTCCTGGGTCCCACCCTATCTCAAACGTTTGTTCCTGTTCTTTCACAACTGTCACACCCCACCCTACCCCTTTTTCCTTGCTTAAAACCTGTTACATCTCTCATCTTTTCCAGTTCGGATGAAAAGACAGTGACCTGAAACGGTAACTGTTTTTCTCTCCACATATTCTGCCAGACCTGCTGAGCATTTCCAGCGTTTTCTGCTTTTATTTTGGTCATTCCATACTTGGGACCTTGTGATTGATATTGTTTAGCATCACTCCAGGTGGTGCACTTGCCCAATAAATTGTATGGAAAAGCTACAGACTTTTACAATCATGTATAATTTATGTTTTAAACAAAAACTAATGGCAAACTTGGCCAGCTGACTCAAAGGTTGCAGCAAGTAACTGAGCCACACTGATAAGGATTCAGTCTCACTCAATCGGTTCTGAAGTTTAATGATCCAGTTGAGCTGAGTACCAGACTGATCAGCACCTTGCAAAATCAATGTATTCAGGAGGTTTTTGGGGAGGGGGGATAAGAAAACACAGGGGGCAAGGCAGAAAGAGTGGAAGGGAACAAAGGAAATGCTTTATTCAGTCACAGAAGTGATTAGCAGCTGGGAGTCAATCGCAAATTACCTGAAACGTTAGCAGCTTAGAAACTATTAACAGCAGAGAAGGGGTTATCACTTAATAAGGAATTTAATGATTTTAAAAACTAGTTTGGTTGCATATCACCTCATTAAGTTATTAGCATCCTCATTTGCGGGATGTAGATTCAAGATTTTCAGCAAGGGATCATAATCTATTCTAAATTAACATTGCAGACCTGTAATGAACAAATATTGCATTGTCAAAATATTCTTACTTGGGACAAACAGTAAACAAAGATCCTGTTTGTCTCTGTGGTGGCTCAAGTGGTCAAAGCCTCTATGATATTATTTAAAGAACAAGGGCCGGGATTCTCCCCTACCCGGCGGGGGTCCGGCGTATTGGAGTGGCGTCAACCACTCCGGCGTCGGGCCTCCCCAAAGGTGCGGAATTCTCCGCACCTTTAGGGGCCAAGCCCTCACATTGACGGGCTAGGCCCGTGCCGGAGTGGTTGCTGCTCCGCCGACTGGCGCGAACGGCCTTTGGCACCCCGCCAGCCGGGGCCGAAAGGCCTTCGCTGGCCGGCGGAAGTCCGCGCATGCGCCGGTGCGTCAGCGGCTGCTGACATCATACCGCCGCATGCGCAGGGGAGGGGGTCTCTTCCACACCCGCCATGGTGAAGGCCATGGCGGAGCGGAAGAAAAAGAGTGCCCCCACGGCACAGGCCCGCCCGCCGATCGGTGGGCCCCGATCGCGGGTCAGACCACCGTGGGGGCAGCCCCCGGGGTCAGATAGCCCCGTGCTTCCCCCCCCCCCCCCCCCCAACAGGACCCCGGAGCCCGCCCGCGCCGCCAATTCCGCCGGCACCAGAGGTGTTTTGATTCCCACCGGCGGGAGAGGCCTGTCAGCGGCGGGACGTCGGACCATCGCGGGCTGGAGAATCGCCGCGGGGGTCCGCCGACCGATGCGGGGTGCCCGCCGACCGGCGCGATTCCCGCTCCCGCCGATTCCCGGGTGGCGGAGAATTCAAGCCACGGCGGAGGTGTGATTGACGCCGGCCCCGGGCGATTCTCCGACCCCCCAGGGGTTGAAGAATTCCGCCCAAGGTTCTTCCAGATCTAGCCAACAATCATCCCTCATCAGAAAACTGATAATTTGGTGATTAATTTAATTCCTGTTTGTGAGACAGAACAGCTGCAAGAGAGTCTAAAAAAATAACTCATCAATTCCAATAAACATTTCAAGATATATGCATATTTCACAAACATACACAGGCCGGAATCTTGTGCTCTCGCTGGTAGCGAGTTTGGAGACGTAAAGGGTATTTACTTAGGCGGGATGGTGGTGTGCGGGAATCTCACAGCCTCCTCGTCTCCGTCAGGATTAAGTTCTTGGCGGGAAGTCCCATAGTCGCCCATCTCACCCCGCCACCAGCTGAGGCCCTTCAGAGGCCAAATAGTGACCTCTTAAGGCTCCCATCCTGCCACCGCTGGTATTAACCCAGCTGCGGGCAGGCCTGGTGTCATGTATTGGTAAGCCTCCCCAAACAAAGGCAGTGCGAGGCTCTCGCCAGCTCCCCAACTGGCAACTAAGACCTAGAATACCTAAACAAGATCCTTCCAGATACTATTAGTGCCATGTGTCTGAATAATCTTAATTTCTCCCTCCTGCGGATAAGGTCTCTCTGGAGATACAAGTAGGCTTCAGCAATAGGTGGGCTGAGCAAACAAATGAATACAGCAGATGATTGAATTAGTTAATGTCAGCCAGGGTAGCAGTTGCAGTTCTACAATATAACTTAGTGCTTTTTCTGGACAAAAAAGAATACTGAATTGGATTCCTACTTCTAATGACTCTCCAGTGTCCCCTCTGAAAGACGCGTGTGTGTGTGAACATCCACAATAAGATCTGTGATCTACTGTGTGGTTGGATAACTTGTCAATGCCGAGGCAATTTGGCACCACATGGTAGATAACATCTCAGTACAAGTACAACACTTCAGAAGAAGGTGGTAGGAGAAAACTGGAGGGAAGAGACTGGTTTTCATTATCCTATCTGCTTCCTGTGGCTTCGTATTAGATCAATACAAATATTGCATTATTAAAACTGAATGCATAGCTTGAGATTAGGAAAAACTACGAGGAGTAATGTTCTTCAGTAAAGAAAAGGCATTCAAAACAGAATCAGTGGGATAGATGGTAGGCATATTTTTGGTTACGTTTATGTTCATAAAAGATTTTTGAAGGGGTTTATGTACCAAAAACTTTATTGTGTGTTATTTTTAAATAAATAACTTTACAGTAATTTCATGTTTGATTTGAAAATCCTGGTGAAAAGGAAATGGTGTCCGATTTCTAGACCAGCCGAAAAAAATGTTTGGTTCTGTTGAAATTGATGCTGTTTATAAGCTAACACACTCTGCCCATGGTTCATGTAGTATTCTGCTCCTATTAACATTAACAACTAATGGTATTAAATTCAAATTCAAACCTTAGCAATAAAAAACAGCATGAACACAAGGTTGGCTGAGTGACAGGAAACAGAGTTGTGGTGAACAGTTATTTGTCAAACTGAATGAAGGTATATAGTGGAGTTCCCCGGGAGTTGATATCAAGAACATTGTTTTTCTTAATCAATATAAAAGACTTGTACTTAGGCATGCAGGGCAAAATATCAAAATTTGATGATGATACAAACTTAGAAGAATTGAGCATTTTGAGGAGGTTAGAGATAGACTTCAAAAGGACTGTTACAAGGCCGACAGGGTCGAACCAATTAGTCTCCCTGCGAGTCTTGCTGAGTACGAGCTTTCCCACTGGGGCATGGGGGACCCCATCAGTGGAACTGTGTAAAAGTATAAAAGCGGAGTATAAAAGCTCAGGTGGCCAAGCGGAGAAGTCCCAACTGGGACCTGTGTACAAGGTGTAAATAGTTTCTTGTTCAATAAACAAACAGATTCATTCAGCCTTCTTGTGTGGACTCCTCTGTGGACATAAGAAGGACATAAGCAGATTGGCAGAATGGGTGGAAAAGTGGAAGGTGAAATTTAATGTAGAGAAGTGTGAAGTAATAGATTTTAGGAACAGGAAAAGGCCATTCAGTCCCTCGGGCCTGCTCCGCCATTCAACTAGATCAGGATTTTTCAACTGCGGATCACGACTCACGCATGGGTGTCGCTGAGGGTTGCGGTGTTCCCAGAAAAAGAATTTCTTCTCACTGTGCCCATCAGCCACTAACGGCATTTCAATTAAGAACCACTGGATAATCAGTCGGGCAGTCTTCTGATCATAAGCGTCAGCAGTGAGCAGGTCACACACCCTGCATGTGCTTTTGGTGTCTAGTGCCCTGTAGTCAAATGCTTTTGGCAGGATATCCTGGAGGCAAGTGTTGTTCATTTTCCAGCAAGGCAAGCAAGAGGACTGTGAACACGGATCACTTTGTTAAAAGAAAGAGACGGCCAGAGACACAAATAGGTCAGGATCTCACATGGAATATGCTTGAGTGATCTGGTCTGGAGAGTCCACGGCAGGACAGAGCAGTGCGAGAGTTAGCTCTGTTAGTGTACAGAGCTCATGGGCCTCTGGAGAACAACCTACAAATAAACTTAAATTGGGAACAAAGAAGTATAAAAAGTTGATTTTTGATGTATAGTTTTGTTAATTATGTCAATGCAAATCAAGATGCAAAGCCCATGTGTGTTATATGCAGTATTGGCGAAGGAGAGTTTAAAACCCTCAAAACTGAAAAGGCATCCAAGACTAAGCTGGACAACAAAACTCACAAATTTCTTCAAAGGATGCAGCGAGAACTGGTTGTACTCCTTAGCAAAAATGTAACACTGAACGACAAAGCCCAATTAGCCTCTTACATGGTAGCTTACCAGTTAGCTAAAGAGAAAATGCCCCACATTGTAGCAGAGATTAATGCTCCCTGCAACATCAGACATGGCTTTCATGGCCCCAGATGAGAGGTCAGCTGATAAACTGAATTGCATCTCACTTAATGTGGAGACAGTGGCGTTGGACTGGGATGGACACAGCAAGAGGTCTTACAACACCAGGTTAAAGTCCAACAGGTTTGTTTCGAATCACTAGCTTTCGGAGCGCAGCTCCTTCATCAGGTGAATGGGGAAGGAGCAGTGCTCCGAAAGCTAGTGATTCTAAACAAACTTGTTGGACTTTAACCTGGTGTTGTAATACATCTCACTTAATGGTAACATAGTGGCGCACCGAATTTGTGATACTGCTGAGAATTTCTAAATATACCTTGGTCGGAATCGCCTGGGGCCGGCGTCAATCCTGCCCCCGCCATGTCCCGAATTCTCTGCCCCCGAGATTTGGTGGGGGCGGGAATCACGCCGCACCGGTCGGCGGGCCCCCCGTGGCGATTTTCCGGCCCATGATGTGCCGAAGTCCTGCCGCTGACAGGACTTTCCCGCCGGCGTGGTTTAAAGCACCTCTGGTACCGGCGGGATTGGCGGCGCGGGGCGATCTGACAGCGGGGGGTGCCCCCACAGTGGCCTGGCCCGCGATCGGGGCCCACCGATTGGCGGGCGGGCCTGTGCCGTGGGGGCACTCTTTTTCTTCCGCCCCCGCCATGGCCTTCACCATGGCGGGGGCGGAAGAGACCCCCTCCCCTGCGGCGGTACGACGTCAGCAGACGCTGACGCTCTGGTGCATGCGCGGACTTCCGGCGGCTGGCAAAGGCCTTTCAGCCCCGGCTGGCGGGGCGCCAAAGGCCGTTCGTGCCAGCCAGTGGAGCGGGAACAAATCCGGCGCGGGCCTAGCCCCTAAAGGTGCGGATTCTCCGCATCTTCTGGGGATGCCTGCCGCCGGAGTGGTTCACGCCACTCCGTCCAGCCGGGACCCCCCGTCCCACTGGGTAGGGGAGAATCCCGGCCCTTATTTCTCATTGAAAGTCAGCAAGGGAGTTCTCAATACAACTGGAGGAAAGTACAGGCCTTTCAGATTGTGCAACCTTGCTAGTTTATGTTAGGTATGTTTGGCACAATGAATCTGTTGAGGATTTGCGGGGTTGCTTGACATCACAAATCAGCACGACTAGCGCACAGATTTTTGAAGCATCGAATAGTTTTGTCGTTGGAAAGTGTGGGCTTGACTGGGTTCATTGCAGAGGAATCACTTGTGACAGGGCAGGCAGCAAGGCTGGGAAAAACAGAGGAGATATAATAAGGATTAAGGAGGCAGTTGGTCAGGACATTGTTTGGAATCGTTGTTTTATTCACCGTGAGTTATTGGCATCGAAAGGAACTCCATCCGATCTTGAATTGGTGTTGAAAGGAATTGTGAAAGTCGTGAATTTCATTAAACACCGTGCACTCAGTATCAGGATTTTTGAGGCTCTGTGTTCCGATATGGAGAAGAGCACTCATTTTTATTATTCATTGAGTTGGAGTCCCCAGATTCAGTTATTAACTTATAGCTGATTCTAAATGCGGAGACTGAGCTACTGAACCTGACCTATGACAGCACATTAAAAACACACCACAATTCCATGAGATTGTCAGCATTCTGGATTAGCACCTCCCAGGAGTATCGAGTGCTCAGTAAAACAATCATTTTGTTGCCATTGCCCTTCACAATGACCTACATACGTGAAGTTGGATATTCCATTCTCACAAAGATGAAGACGGCACAATGGAACCGGCTGAACTCTGCACCTGATATGCGCATTGCTCTCTCCTCCTGTGAACCTGACTGGAGTGAAAGCATGGGGACCATGCAGGCTCACCTGTCGCATTAAAGGTAAGTGAACGTAGCGTGGGTCACGATGGTTGGCTTGTGTGGGTTGAGGTCAGCTAGTTGGCAAAAATGGGTCCTGGGAGACTTTGAAAACACCGAACTAGATCATGGCTGATCCGCTGCCTCAATGCCGTTTGCCTGCACTATCCCCATATCCCTTGATGTCATTACCATCTAGAAATCTATTGATCTCTGTCTTGAACATACTCAATGACTGAATTTCCACAACCTCCTGGGACAGAGAATTCCAAAGATTCACTACCCACCGAGTGAAGTCATTCCTTCTCATCTCAGTCCTAAATGCCTTGACCCTTATTCTGAAACTGTCTCCCTTGGTTTTAGATGCCCCCCATCCAAGAGTAACATCCTTTCTGCATCTAACCTTTCACCCTTGTAAGAATTTTGTAAGTTTCAATGAGATTCCCAATGGTAGGCTCATTCAGAAAGTTAGGAGGCATGGGATGCAGGGAAATTTGGCTGTGTGGATACAGAATTGGCTGGCCGAAAGAAGATAGCGAGTGGTAGTGGATGGAAAGTATTCTGCCTGGAGGTCGGTGACCACTGGTGTCCCGCAAGGATCTGTTTTGGGACCTCTTGCTCTTTGTGGTTTTTATAAATGACTTGGGTGAGGAAGTGGAAGGGTGGGTTAGTACGTTTACCGATGACACAGAGGTTGGGGGAGTTGCAGATAGTGTTGAGGGTTGTTGCAGGTTACAACAGGACATTGACAGGATACAGAGCTGGGCTGAGAAGTGGCAGATGGAGTTCAACCTGGATAAATGTGAAGTGATTCATTTTGTAAAGTCGAATTTTAATGTTGAATACAGGGTTAAAGGCAGGATTCTAGGAAGTGTGGAGGAACAGAGGGATCTTGGGGTCGAGTACATAGATCCCTCAAAGTTGCCACCCAGGTTAATAGGGTTGTTAAGAAGGAGTATGGTGTGTTGGCTTTCATTAACAGCGGGATTGAGTTTAAGAGCCGCTTTATAAAACCCTAGTTAGACCACACTTTGGAATATTGTGTCCAGTTCTGGTAGCCTCATTATAGGAAGGATGTGGATGCTTTGGAGAGGGCATAGAAGAGATTTACCAGGATGCTGCCTGGACTGAAGGGCATGTCTTAGGAAGAAAGGTTGAGGGAGCTAGGGCTTTTCTCACTGGAGCGAAGGCAGAGAGGTGACTTGATAGAGGTGTACAAGGTGATCAGAGACATGGATCGAGTGGAAAGCCATAGACTTTGCCCCAGAGTGGAAATTATTGTCACGAGGGGACATCATTTTAAGGTGATTGGAGGAAGGTATATGGGAGATGTCAGAGTAGGTTCTTTACACAGACAGTGGTGAGGGTGTGAAATGCACTGCTATCAGAGGTGGTGGAGTCAGAGTCATTGGGGACATTTAAGCGACTCTTAGGCACATGGACAGCAGTAAATTGAAGGGGTGTAGGTTAGGTTGATCTTGGATTAGGATAAATGGTCAGCACAACATTGTGGGCTGAAGGGCCTGTACCCTGCTGTACTGTTCTATGTTCTGTGAGATCACCTGTCATTCTTCTGAACTCCAGAGAATACAGAGCCCATCTCATCAGTCTTTCCTCATAGGACAGTCCCACCATCCTAGGAATTAGTCTTGTGAACCTCCTCTGCACTCTGTATGGCCAGTATATCCTTCTTTAGATAAGGAGTCAAAACTGTACACACTATACCAGGTGCGGCCAACAAAATTTCTTCCTAATTGCTTGCTACACCTGCATGTTTGCTTTCAGTGATTTATAAACAAGGACACCCAAGTCTCTTTGGACATCAACACTTCCTAATCTCTCACCATTTAAGAAACACTCTGCACTTCCATTTTTCCTACCAGCAGATAACCTCACACTTATCCACATTATATTCCATCTGCCGTGTTCTTGCCTTCCTGCTGAGCCTGCCCAAATCTCCTTGAAGTTTCTTTGCATCCTCCTCACAACTCACATTCCCACCTAGTTTTTCATGTCATCTGCAAATTTGGAAATACTACTTTTGGTCTCCATGTGTAAATCTTTGTCATAGAATGTGAACAGCTGGGGCCAAAGTACTGATCCTTGCAGGTATTCCACAAGTAGCAGCCTGCCAACCAGAGAATGACCTATTTACTCCTACTCTGATGAATGTCCAAGCCTGTTATTCCACGTGTTCTAATTTTGTTTACGAACCTCCTGCGTGGGACCTTATCGAAAGCCTTCTGAAAATCCAAATATGCCACATCCCCTGGTTCCCCTTTATCTATTGTACGAGTAACATTCTCAAAAATCTCCAACATGTTTGTCAAACTTGATTTCCCTTTCATGAAGCCATGTTGACACTGCCCAATCAGATCATTATTTTTGAAGTGCCCAGTTACCACATCCTTTATAATAGATTCTAGTAATTTCCCTAAAAATGGCGTCAGGATAATGGTTCTGTAGTTCCTGGTTTTCTCTCTCCCTCCAGTCAACAAGGAAAAACAAAATAAAATAAAGGCTACAATTCTAAAGACGCACAAGAACAAAAGTACTGACAAGCATTTGTGCACAAATCATTGATGATGGTGGGGTAGGTTGAGAAAGTGTTTGAACGGACATACTGGATCCTGAGGCTTTATAGAGACATCAAATACAAAAACAACAAAGTTATAACAAGCTTGTATAAACCACTGGTTCAGCCTTAACTAGAGCATGGTGTCCAAATCTGGGGTTCATGATTTAGGAAGGACGTGAAGACTTCCATTGGTACAGGGGAAAAATTAGAATGATTCCAGGGATGAGGGGCTTCAGTTACATGGATAGATTGGAGAAGATTGGGATTATCCTCTTTAGAAAAGAGAAGGTTGAAAGGAGATTTCACAGAATTGTTCAAAATCATCTGGGGTTTAGACAAAGTATAAAAAAATCTATTTCTATTGGCAAAAGGGCTGAGAGCCAAAGGATACTGATATAAGGTAACTGATGAAAGAACTGGAGATGACATGAGGAAAAACATTTTTATGCAGCGAGCGGTTAGGATCTGGAACGCACTGCCTGAGACCATGGTGGAGGCAGATTCAATCATGGTTTTCAAAAGGAAATTGGATAAACACCTGAAGAGAAAGAAATTGTTGGGCTATATGGCAGGGTAGAGGGGCGAGCTGAGAGTGGGACTCTTGTAGAGAGCCATTGCTGAATTAATGGGCTGAATGGCTTCCTTTCTGATGTAACCATTCTATTTAACTATTGTGCTCAGAAAATTTGGTGATTAGAAAACTGTACACAACTGTATTTCACCATATAGTTTATAAGAATTTAAAAACTGAAACCTACTGCACGTAGGATTTAGAAACCTATCGGAATCAAGTGCCCTTTCTGGCAGTCAATAAGCCTGCTTTGGTAAATGTTCCAGCAGTGATTGCAAGGTGATGTCCAAGCTTGCACAGATGTCTGATTTATGTATTGCAACGGTGTCAGTCTTGACCTCAGCTTGCCATTGCTTGGAGGTGGGACTGCAAAATATGTCATTCTCCAACACTGACATCTCTCATTTAGATAAGAATAAAATATGGGAAAAGGCCACAGTCTTAGGCTCTCCCGGACATTGTACAGTACTCTGGGAGCTGGAACCTGTGGAAAACAACTTGGACTGTATGCACTGGAGAATCAACATGAAACGTATGTTGTAAATATAACCTGTGTGTAGTTGGGCACTTCAGAATGTCATGTTTTGCTGTGAAATAAATTTGACTGTATTGGACTTTATGCAATGTCAAATTTTAACTTATTTTTGCAAAATGAAGAAAGTATATTTAAGAGAATAGAATAAAATTCTGTTTCACTAAATTTGAAAATCAAAATGATCTTTTATTATTGAATAAACAAAAAAGGGACCACGCAGCACCATTACATAAATAAAGCTTAACTTTTTCCAGTTCTGATAAAAGGTCTTAGAGCTGAAATGCGAACATAATCTGCACTCCCAATATATAGCAGGCCGTGAGACTTGCTATTTCTGTTTTTTTATTACTTCTGAGGAACTGCTAGGCTAACAGCCTGGTGTTCTTCCTTAAAAGTAGTGTGCTGCATTGATGGGTGGTAATCAAATAGAGATAAAATGGACTCTTCACTGCAACACCTAGCCATTAGTACAGTGACAAACATTGATTGAAAATATCCTACGAGTCATTGGGAAAGACATTGCAGTTTTGATAATAGCCTTAGAAATTATGGCCAGTAACTGGTGTAAATGGATTTGCACTATCGTCAAGAAGGGCGTGGTAACAAGGAATTGCACTGTTCTGGATGAGGATATATAAATACTGTTACAAGAGCAGGTCAGAGGATAGGTATCACCTCCTGACTCCCCAAATTCTGTCCACCATCTACAAGGCATAAGAAAGGATGCGACAGAATACTCGCCATTTGCCTGCATGATTACAGGTCCAACAACACACGAAGCTCGACACCATCCAGGACAAAGCAGTCTGCTTGATTGGCACCCCTCCAAATCACTCACTATCCTGACTTGGAAATATATCGCCATTCCTTCATTGTCCCTGGGTCAAAATCCTGGAACTCTGTTGTTAACAGCACTGTGGGTGTACCTACATTACAGGGACTCTAGCGATTCAAGAAGGCATCTCACCACAACCTTCTCTTTTTTTAAAAAATTTGTTTTTATTCAAAATGTTTCAATAATTTTTACAAACCATCACCACAACCTTCTCAATGGCTAATAGGGATGGGCAATAAATGCTGGCCTAGCCAATGTTGCTCACATCCTATGAATGAATTTTTAAAAATGTCATTGAGGTCATAACTGATCTGCAACCTAACTCCATATGCCCACCCTTGCCCATGTCCCTTAATATCTTTGGTTAACAAAAAAAATATCAATTTTAGATTAGATCCGGCAGTTTGTGCAAGAGAGTTCCAGATTTATATAATAATTTATGTATAAAAGCATCTCCCAACGTCACTCCCGAAAGATCTGCCTCAAAATTTTAGAATATGCACCCTAGTCCTAGACTCCCCCAACCAGCAGAAATGGTTTAATATTCATATATAGGCATAATATATTGAAAATTTAAATTAAATCACCCTTAACAATAGAAGTTCCAAGGAATGCAATTTGGAATTGTGAAATCACTCGTAATAAATTAATTCCAGGTGGCATTCTTATTAAGTCTACTTTGCACCCCGTCCAAGGCCAAGATATCCTGCTCTAAAGGTGTGGTATCTAGACAATTTTCAGTATTCCAAGCGAGGTCTAACCAGGGTTTTATATAGCTGAAGAATGACTTTGACCTCCTTGTATTCTAGTTTTCTAAATATAAAAGCCATCATTCATTATCCTTTTGGATTATGTTGTACACCTACCTGACAATGACAGTTTAATGATGTACCTGGACCCCCCACAACTATCATTATCAACCTACCTCCACCAAAGTTTCTTTGTACTGCCACATTGCAAGCTTTTCACCATCTAGAAGCAGCCTGGTTTATCATTTTTAAGTCCAAAATGGATGACCTAACATTTACCTACATTGAAATTCATTTGTCACAGTTTTGGCCATTCACTTAAATCTGTCTTTGCAATTGTATGCATCCTTCTATATTGCTTACAATACCACCTATCTTTGTGCCATCAGAAAATTTGGACATGTGGGTTTCTTTCCCACCATCTAAGTTGTTAATAAACAGGGTAAATATTTGAGGCCCCAACACATATCCTTGAGGGACCGACCAGATTGTTTCCTACCACTCACCATGTCAATAATTTTCCCACAATACTATGAACTTGAACTTAAAATAATCTCTTATGAGGGACTTTATCAAATGCCTTCATGAAGCGCATATAAATAACATCCATAGAAATTTCCCAGTCCACTACTTTAGTCACCTCTTCAAAACAATTCAATTAGGTTCATCAAGTGTGACCTAGCCTTTAAATATCTCTCTTACCGGCTGAAAATTTTCAAGGCATTTAGTCACACTTTCATTTATCATAGATACTAGCAATTTTCCGACAGCAACTGTTCGGCTAACTGATCGATAATTCCTTGGTTTCACCTCTTACCATTCTTAATACCACATTTGGTATGAGTGTTAAAAAGATTTAAATAAGTTGGTAAATGGGCTAAACACTGGTGAATTATATTTAGCCCAGTTAAGTCCATTGTTATGCATAGAGCATGGAGGACATCTTGGAGCAAATCCAAGGACAACTAGACTTTACATGGAACAGAAATTGATAAGGGAACAGGTTCCTGATGTTGAGTAACTACAACCATAGCAAGCACGGTATTAGGATGAATGAACAGGACTATTCAACATCCTTGTGCAAGACCTTAGCTAGGTTTTATTTTATTATGTCTAGTTTTAGCTACCTTAAATGGTTGGTGATATACAGACTTTGGAAAGAGGGCCAAATTAATAATTTCCACTACATTAAACATTCAACACTCAAATGAAACTTTAAAAGCTGGGTCACTTTCAAGAAGCATTGAAGGGTATAAAATAGTGAAAGACTAGGTGATGTTCTTACTGATAGATTATTTCAAATTAATAGATGGGGAAGATAAGGGGGCATGTATATAATTTACGCATGTGTTGGGTTAGTGTCAATATTAGGCAGTTCTTTTAAAGGGGATATTGTCACTGCCTCAGAGGAATATTGGGCATCTCCTGGCAGGACAGAGTGCCGAATATGGAAGTACACTAGCATGCAGGGGTCGCCAGTGATTTTGCCCATTTGAGTCAAAAGTAACTCTGTTGTCTGTATCATGCGAGCCAAATGGATGATGACCGCATCTCCAAAGACATGCTCTATGATGATCTAACCATCGGCACAGAACCAACAGGTTGCCCATGTCTGCAATGCAGGGATATCTGCAGTTAAGGCCTCAAGTTAACCAAGATTGGAATTGATGCCTGGAAAGCCCTTGCTGCTGAGCGGAGTGCCTGGAGACAAAAGGTCAGGAAGGACATGAAAAAGCAGAGGACTAGGCCTATTTAATCGGCATTTGCTCCATATACCTCGAGCTCTTACCTGACAAAGGTCTATCACATTTCATCTGAGAACTTTCAATTGCCCCAGCATCCACAGCCTATTGGTGGAGGCAGTTATAGAACTCCACTATCCTGTGGGAGAAAAAATGATCTCCGATTTCTTTCCTAACTGGCCGAGCTCGAAATTTAAGATTATGCCACCTCGTTCCGGATTACCCAACCAGAGGAAATAGTTTATCTACCCTACCGAACCCTTCAACCTACTAAACTTGAGGGTATATAAACCACATCTTGTAACTGTCCATGGCTCCCATGCTTGTAATTTGAGTGAAGAAAAACAGGTTATGAGATAAGGTAACACATTTCTGCCTTTGATCACACTAAATAACACCCTGCTGGAAGTGGTTAGCAAATTCTACAACCAAGGTGACAGACAATTTGTCTCTAGGTGCTGGACTTGATACACTCAAAGTAAAAGCAGCTGCCGCCTCAGGCTGTCTTACGGAACATGTATGAAATAATGTCAACCTGTCAAGACCAAAACGCTGGTTTATGAGGCCTATGTTCTCAGCAATTTTTTGTATGGCTGTGAAATATGTAAACTGACTTACAGCTATCAAGAAAAGAGGTTCAACAACTTTCATCTTCGCTGTTGGCAGCAGATTCTGGGCATCTCTTAGAAGACCATAAGACCATAAGACATAGGAGTGGAAGTAAGGCCATTCGGCCCATCGAGTCCACTCCGCCATTCAATCATGGCTGATGGGCATTTCAACTCCACCTACCAGCATTCTCCCTGTAGCCCTTAATTCCTCGCGACATCAAGAATTTATCTATCTCTGCCTTGAAGCCATTTAGCGTCCCGGCCTCCACTGCACTCCGCGGCAATGAATTCCACAGGCCCACCACTCTCTGGCTGAAGAAATGTCTCCGCATTTCTGTTCTGAATTTACCCCCTCTAATTCTAAGGCTGTGCCCACGGGTCCTCGTCTCCTCGCCTAACGGAAACAGTTTATTTGCGTCCACCCTTTCTAAGCCATGTATTATCTTGTAAGTTTCTATTAGATCTCCCCTTAACCTTCTAAACTCCAATGAATACAATCCCAGGATCCTCAGCCGTTCATCATATGTTAGACCCGCCATTCCAGGGATCATCCGTATGAATCTCCGCTGGACACGCTCCAGTGCCAGTATGTCCTTCCTGAGATGTGGGGCCCAAAACTGGACACAGTACTCCAAATGGGGCCTAACCAGACCTTATAAAGGCTCAGTAGCACATCGCTGCTTTTATATTCCAACCCTCTTGAGATAAATGACAACATTGCATTCGCTTTCTTAATCACAGATTCAACCTGCATGTTTACCTTTAGGGAATCCTCGACTAGCACTCCCAGATCCCTTTGTACTTTGGCATTATGAATTTTCTCACCGTTTAGAAAGTAGTCTATGCTTGGATTCTTTTTTCCAAAGTGCAAGACCTTACATTTTCTCACGTTGAATTGCATCAGCCATTTCCTGCACCACTCTCCCAAACTGTCTAGATCATTCTGCAGCCTCCCCACTTCCTCAGCACTACCTGCCTGACCACCTAACTTTGTATCATCGGCAAACTTCGCTAGAATGCCCCCAGTCCCTTCATCCAGATCATTAACATATATGGTGAACAGCTGCGGCCCCAACACTGAACCCTGTGGGACACCGCTGGTCACCGGCTGCCATTCCGAAAAAGAACCTTTTATCCCAACTCTCTGCCTTCTGTCAGACAGCCAATCCTCAACCCATGCCAGTAGCTCACCTCGAACACCATGGGCCCTCACCTTACTCAGCAGCCTCCTGTGTGGCACCTTATCAAAGGCCTTTTGGAAATCCAGATAGACCACATCCACTGGGTTTCCCTGGTCTAACCTACTTGTCGCCTCCTCAAAGAATTCTAACAGGTTCGTCAGGCACGACCTCCCCTTACTAAATCCATGTTGACTTGTTCTAATCCGACCCTGCTCTTCCAAGAATTTAGAAATCTCATCCTTAACGATCGATTCTAGAATTTTCCCAACAACCGAGGTTAGGCTAATTGGCCTATAATTTTCCATCTTTTGTCTTGATCCTTTCTTGAACAAGGGGGTTACAACAGCGATCTTCCAATCATCCGGGACTTTCCCTGACTCCAGTGATTTTTGAAAGATCTCAACCAACGCTTCCGCTATTTCTTCAGCCACCTCCCTCAGAACTCTAGGGTGTAGCCCATCGGGGCCAGGAGATTTGTCAATTTTAAGACCTTTTAGCTTTTTTAGCACCATCTCTTTTGTAATGGCAACCATACTCAACTCAGCCCCCTGACCCTCTATAATTTTTGGGATATTACTCATGTCTTCCACTGTGAAGACAGACGCAAAGTACTTATTAAGTTCTCCAGCCATTTCCTCGTCTCCCATCACTAGCCTTCCGGAATCAGTTTGAATTGGCCCAATGTCTACTTTGGCCTGTTGTTTGTTTCTTATGTATTGAAATAAACTTTTACTATCATTTCTTATATTACTGGCTAGCCTGCTTTCATATTTGATCCTCTCCTTCCTTATTTGTCTCTTTGTTAACCTCTGTTTGTTTTTGTAGCCTTCCCAATCTTCTGATTTCCCAGTGCTTTTGGCCACTTTATAGGATCTCTCTTTATAGGATGACCTTATAGAAGGTCAAAATCAAAATGCAGCAGCTCCCAGGTGTGTTTGTGCTCATCAAGCAGAGGTGACTTCACTGGTTCAGGGACATTCGCAGAAAGATGGTCACATACCCAAGGACTTTCTGTTATGGTATAGCCAGAGCCAGATTACCAGTTGAATGCCCAAAGCTCCACTTGCAAGCATGACATGAAGGCCCTAAACATCGATTTTCGCATCTGGGAGTTCCAAGTGGACGACAGAGGAAAATGGCAACATCACCTGTGAGCCAGCGTGAGCCACCATATCAATCAGTGGTTACAGCAGCTCATCAGTAGATACAGGCGCTAACACTGAAGACAACAACCTACAATGCCCCCTGATAAAACAATTCACATCCGGCACTTGTCACAGAATCTGCTTCATGGCCTGGTAACGTCAACCATCAGCAGAAAATAGAAGTAGGCCATTCGGCCCATCGAGCCTGCTGCGTCATTCAATTTAATCATGCCTGATCATCCAACTTAGTAACTCGTTTCTGCTTTCCCCCCATATTCTTTGATCCCTTTGTTATATACCCTGAGCTAGTGCACGGTCAACTCCAGCTCCACTTGACCCGGAGTTGCAACAGACTTGGAATTAACCAATAATTCTTAGTAAAATACCCAAAGTCTTTGGCTCTTGGCTGCCCAATAATTACAGTCAGCCGGTTTTAAATTTAAACAAAGTACTTTTTATTAATAACAATAATGAAATATGCAGAAAATACAACTGGTTAACTATTATTTAATTCCCAATCCCCCACTTTAACCTGCCCCCCTACCCTCTAGACACACACACACACACATATACGACAGACGGGAAGAGGGTGGTGAATAATTAGTATAAGCTTTGTTTCAGATGGTTGTCCCTGTCCCTCAAACCAGGCATTCAGGTTGAAATTTCGGAGGGAGGGGGGAGAGCGGGAGAGAGAAAGGGAGAGCGGGAGAGGGAGAACGAGAGAGGGAGAGCGAGAGAGGGAGAGCGAGAGAGGGAGAGCGAGAGAGGGAGAGCGAGAGAGGGAGAGCGGGAAAGGGAGAGGGAGAGCGGGAAAGGGAGAGGGAGAGCG
The DNA here is from genome assembly GCF_902713615.1 of Scyliorhinus canicula. NCBI lineage: Eukaryota > Metazoa > Chordata > Chondrichthyes > Carcharhiniformes > Scyliorhinidae > Scyliorhinus > Scyliorhinus canicula. The sequence continues at coordinate 222,717,425 of NC_052146.1, forward strand.
GGAGAGGGAGAGCGGGAGAGGGAGAGCGGGAGAGGGAGAGCGGGAGAGGGAGAGCGGGAGAGGGAGAGCGGGAGAGGGAGAGCGGGAGAGGGAGAGCGGGAGAGGGAGAGCGGGAAAGGGAGGGGGAGAGCGGGAGAGCAAGAGAGGGAGAGCGGGAGAGAGAGAGGGAGAGAGAGAGGGAGAGAGAGAGGGAGAGCAGGAGAGGGAGTGCGGGAGAGGGAGAGCAAGAGAGGGAGAGCGGGAGAGGGAGAGCAGGAGAGGGAGAGCGGGAGAGGGAGAGCGGGAGAGAGAGAGGGGGAGCGAGAGAGGGAGAGCGAGAGCGGGAGAGGGAGAACGGGAGAGGGAGAGCGGGAGAGGGAGAGCGGGAGAGGGAGAGCGGGAGAGGGAGAGCGGGAGAGGGAGAGCGAAGGCGGGCGAGAGGGAGCGAGCGAGAATCATCCCATGCAGGCAAAATACATTCATCACGCGTTACCAGGCAGAATACGGCCTTTTGACCAACTCATTGGCCACCAGCCAGCCAATTGAACTGAGTCCTATCCCAACTCTCGGTTCCCGAAAGGTCTGAATTTGTCTGTCCAAAGCTAGCAGTGTTCTCTGTTGTAACTTCTGAATTACTCATTTTTTCTGCTGCTTGACTTAAAGACACATGTCCATTAATCACCCATGGATCAAAATGATAACGGCAAAAATAGAGGAAGGGGAATTACGGAAATCATCAGGAAGGAGCTTGACAACATACAATGTTTTGGCCTCAACTGCTTTCTGTGTTAGAGAATTCCACAGGCTTACCACTCTCTGGGTGATGAAGTTTCTCCCCATCTCCTAATCTCTCTACCTGCATCCTCAGACTGTGACCTCTGGTTCTGGACTTCCCGCCATCAGGAACATCCTTCCTGCATCTACCCTGTTTAGTCCGGTTAGAATTTTATAGGTTTCTATGAGATCACCCATCATTCTTCTAAATTCCAGCAAATACAATCCTAATCAACTCAATCTCTCCTCATACGTCAGTCTGGCCACCCCAGCAATCAGTCTGGTAAACCTTTGGTGCACTTCCTCCATAGCAAGAACATGTTTCCTCAGATAAGGAGACCAAAAAACTACACCCAATATTCCAGGTGTTGTCTCACCAAGACCCTGTATAATTGCTGCAAAGCACCACTGCTCCTGTACTCGAATCGTCTCGCTATGAAGACCAACATACCATTTTCCTTCTTCACTGCCTGCTGAACCTACATACTTACTTTCAGCAACTGGTGTGCAAGGATACCCAGGTTTCATTTCACACTCCCCTCTCTGAATCTATAGCCATTCAGATAATAAACTGTCTTCCTGTTTTTGCAACCAAAGCGAATAATCTCACATTTATCCACATTATACTGCACCTGCCATGCATTTGCCCACTCACTCAACTTGTCCAAATCACACTGAAGCATCTCTGCATCCTCCTCACAGCTCACCCTCCCACCCAGCTTTGTGTCATCTACAAATTTGGAGATATTACATATAGTTCTCTAATCTAAATCATTAATATAGATTGCGAATAGCTGGGGTCCTAGCAGCGATCGCTGCGGTACCCCACTAGTCACTGCTTGCCACTTGGAAAAAGACACATTTCTTCCTACTCTGTTTCCTGTCTGCCAACCAGATTTTTATCCATCACAATACACTAACCGCGATCCCATGTGCTTTCATTTTACACACTGAAGGGCAGCACGGTGGCGCTGTGGTTAGCACTCCTGCCTCACGGCGGCGAGGACCCGGGTTAAATCCCAGCCCCGAGTCACTGTCCGTGTGGAGTTTACACATTCTCCCAGTGTCTGCGAGGGTCTCACCTCCACAACCCAAAGATGTTAAGTGGATTGGCCATGCTAAATTACCCCTTAATTAGAAATTCTTCTTAAAAATTATTTTTAAAAATTTACACAATAATCTCTTACGTGGGACCTTGTTAAAAGCCTTCTTTTGGCGCTAGACAGGAATAAACAATTGTTGAAGTTCACCCCTGCACTCTTTGAATGTTTGCCATGACCTATCCACCGTCAGGAACGTTCTGCAATGCATTATAGCCAACTCCCACCTCTTACCATCAGTTTTCTTTAGATCAAAGAACATTACAGCACACAATCAGGCTCTTCAGCCCACCAAGCCTGCGCCAATCCAGATTCCTCACTTAGACCTACTACTTATTGTCTAAATGGTCTGAATCCCTTTATTCCCTGCACGTTCATGTGTCTATCAAGGTATATCTTAAATATTGCTATCGTGCCACCTCCACCACCTCCAATGGCAATGCGTTGCAGGCACCCACCACCCTCTGCATGAAAAACTTTCCCTGCGCATCTCCCCTAAACTTCCCCCCTCTCACCTTGAACCTGTGCCCCCTTGGAATGGAGTCTTCCATCCTGGGAAAAGACTTCTGATTATTCACCCTGTCTATACCTCTTGCAATTTTGTAACCCTCATTCAGGTCTCCCCTCAACCTCCGTCTTTCCAAATAAAACAATCTGAGTTCATTCAACCTCTTCTCATAGTGAACACCTTCCAGACCAGGCAACATTCTGGCAAACCTTATTTTCACCCTCTCCAAAGCATCCACGTCCTTCTGGTAGTGTGGCGACCAAAACTGCACGCAATATTCCAAATGTGGCCTAACTAAAGTTTTATACAACTGTAACATGACCTGCCAATTCTTGTACTCAATGCCCTGGCTAATGATGGCAAACATGCCATATGCGCCTTCTTGAGCACAATATTAACCTGCATTGCCACTTTCATGGAACTATGGACCTGAATGCCCAGATCCCTCTGTATGTCAATTTCTTGTATAATTCGAACCTGAATTTGATCTTCCAAAATGTATTACCTCGCATTTGTCTGGATTGAGTTCCATCTGCCATTTTTCTGCCCAACTCTCCAATCTATCTATATTCTGCTGTATTTGCTGACAGTCTGCTTCACTATCTGCAACTCCACCTATCTTTGTGTTATCTGTAAACTTGCTAATCAGACCATCTACATTTTCCTCCAGATCGTTTGTATACATATATATGTGGTCCCAACACTGATCCCTGTGGAACACCACTAGCTACTGATCTCCATTCTGAAAACCTCCCTTCCCTGCTACCCTCTAGCTCCTGCTGCCAAGCCAACTAGCTGCAAACCCTGAATTCAATTCGACTTTACCTGTTGCACCAGTCTGCCATGAGGGACCTTGTCAACCGCCTTACTAAAGTCCATGTAGACTACATCCACAGACTTTTCTTCATCAATTAATTTTGTTACCTCCTCAAAAAACTATCAAGTTGGTAAGACACCTTCCCCGCACAAAACAATGTTGCCTATCACTAACAAGTCTATTTGCTTCCTAATGTGAATAAATCCTATCCCTCAGTATCTTCTCCAATAGCCTTCCCACCACTAAAGTCAGGCTCACAGGCCCATAATGACCTGGATTATGCCTGCTTCCCTTCTGAAACAAAGGGACAACATTGGCTCCTCCCCCCCCCCCCCCCCCCCCCCCCCACATCTCTTCAGCCACTTGTTCATCTGATGTATCCTACTTTTCCTGCTCTGATTAGCACATGGCACCGGTAGTAATCCTGAGATCACGACCTTTGAGACCTTACTTTTCAACTTCCTTCCAAACTCCCTATATTCTGCTTTTAGGACACCATCCCTTTTTTAAATCTATGTCACTCATACCAATGTGCACCACAACCATTGGCTGTTCACCAACCCCTCCAAATGTCCTGTAGCCACTCGAGACAACCTTGACCCTAGCGCCAGGGAGGCAACACACCATCTTGGGAGTCTCATTTGCAGCCATTAAAACACCAATCTATTCCATTTACAATCGAATCCCCTATAACTATTGCATTCCCGCACTTCTTGCTCCTCTCGCGTGCAACAGAGCCAAATGTGGTGCAACTAATTTGGCTGCTGCTTCTCCCCCCCTCCCTACCCCCCACCCTGAGAGGCTATTCGCCCCCAACAGTATCCAAAGCAGTAAAACTGTTTTGCAGAGGAATGGCCACAGGAGGTGGTCACACTGCCTGCCTCGTCCTCTGCCTGGTGGTCACCCATTCCCTTCCTGCCTGTGGAGGCTTAGCCTGCAGTGTGACCACCTCTCTATATGTGCCATCCATTATACTCTTCTCTCACGGATACTCCACAATGTCCCCAGACATCGCTTCGGTTCCAAAACACAGGATTCCAGGAGCTGGAGACACTTTCTGCACATGTTGGCCTGGGCACTGGAAATGGATTCCCACGTAGAGGAACATACCATGGCTTTGAGCTCTCCTGCCATGACTTACCCCTTTAAATTAAACCTTTTGGAAGATACTTAAAATCAGATAATATCTATGACTCTCGGGCCCTTCTTCTCAGGTCCTCATTAATACAGAATATAGCCCTCACAAACTATAAACCATTAAAAGATGTAATAAACTATAAGCGAGAAAAATGTAGTAAATACTTATCTGACTGTACTCACCCAATCAGCTGCTTCTACTTGCCCGTGGCGTAACTTTGAATCCTGACGTCACCTCAGGAGCTCCAAACTCCAAGCTGGTACTCAGATTTCTCAATGCACACTCGTGCTGTTTTCAATCTCCTCTTACCTTCCCCTCCAGGTGCCTCTATAAGTGCACCATATTAAACTACTCCATCCCTAACTGACTTGATTTGCTGCATGCCCATCATCTTACAGAGATGGAAGCATGTCAAGAATTGAAATACCTGGCTGGTCAAGAAGAAACTTAGCTTCATTGCACAGAAAATGATTACAAGTTTTCAGTTTGTTTGGTGAGAGACACACAAAGAACATGGAAACCAATATGAAAGCCTCCGTTAATTAAACTAGCTGGGCCAATGTGATCTGAAGGTAGGATTTGTTGTACGTCATCACCAAAGCACGTGGCCTCAAGCACAGCACTCTGGTACTACAGGAAATCAAAATTAGCTTTTTTTAAGCACCTATTAAGAACGCCTAATAACCACATTGCCCCATGTTCCTCCATGCGCAACCCCTTCCCTTTTATTAGTGCTCTCAATTTCTATACATATAAAAGTCTGGTCTGCAGTAATAACCCAAGAATAAAGTTTTGGTTAGTTACTAGACTGTTCCTCCCCCAGTAATCAGTTGTCGCATGTCAGCGGTTCAGGTTGAGAGTACAGGTCCCCATTAAGCTCTTTGAACAGCAGCATTCAGACACTAAATACCATTCTTCTGTCTGCGGAGGCTATTCTCCACCCTATCGTCATGCTTTAACAGGTTGCCCAACATCAAAGGCACAGGCTTTGCAATTTCAGGCTTCCAGCAGCCAAGGAACAATAGGAAAACCCTACCCTGGCAATGTCACCTGATGAGATTTTCTGAAAATATTAGTGCGCTCAGAAGAACGACTCATGATCCTGTGCTTCAGAGGTAGTGGGGAGAAGCAAACTGGATGAGGTAAACTCAGAATAGACTATTCTGCTAATCTACACAGAAAATTATTACCAGACAGCAAACAAAATAACAATACTGCTGTCCATTGCAAAAAAGCAGCAGAAATTACATGAAGCCTTCTCAAATCAGTGATATTTTCCACAGAAATAAACCTTGTTACTGTGCAAAATGAGGCCATTTGGCCCATCAAATCTGCACAGGCTCTCTGAAAGAGCATTCTACCTCATTCCATTCCCCTGCCTTATCCCCATAACCTTGCACATTCCTTCTTTTTAGATAGCAATCGAATTCCCTTTTGAATATTTCAATAGAACCTACCTCCACCACCCTTTCATGAATTTCGTTCCAGACTCCAATCACCTTTTGAGTGAAAAACATTTAGAGCATCTGCTTTAGCACACAAAGGAAAAAGCTCATTCTGGACTGTGTGGTTGAATTTTAAAAAATACTCAATGTGTTACCTTCACAAATAGCTTATTTGGATGTATTTAAAACAACCTTGGATTAATGACCAACTCTTGACCAGATGACCAGTTGCTCCTCAAATTGTATCATTTGATTCTGCCCATCATAGAGTGTGTTTCCAGAATTTCTAACAGGCCCACTAGATGGCGTACTGTAGACAATGTGTCAACGGAGGTAGGAAGGAGGATTTTCACTGCTAAAACAGTTGCATTTCTTCAGCAAGTTAGTTAAAGAAAGGAACAGTCATAGAATCATAGAATTTACAGTGCAGAAGGAGGCCATTTGGCCCATCAAGTTTGCACTGGCCCTTTGAAAGAGTACCCCACTCAAGCACACACTTCCGTCATCCCAACCCCCTTAACCCAGCAACCCCAATTAACCTTTTTGGACAAGAAGGGCAATTTATCATGGCCAAGCCACCTAACCCGCACATCTTTTGACTGTGGGAGGAAACCGGAGCACCCAGAGGAAACCCATGCACAAACGGGGAGAACGTGCAGACTCCACACAGACAGTGACCCAAGCCGGGAATGGAACCTGGGGCCCTGGAGCTGTAAAGCAACTGTGCTAACCACTATGCTTTCACCACCACTTTAGTGGCAGTAAAACAAGTGAGACTTGCTTTTCTACACCCCAACCTTTCTTTAGATTGCAGATATTGTAGCATCAAAAATGGGAATGGATGATCAAACATGCACTTAATTATCTCCCTCTCATTAGCAATTATAAATTAGGTATAACTGCGAAATTAGTTAAGTAGGCCTGACTGAAGATGAGTGATTACAGGTTAAAAATTACGCTTTCATACAATTGCAAGGAAACAACAACTTGTATTTTATCGTGTTTTTAGTATAGATGCATGTCGCAAGATATTTCACAGGAGTATAATCTGACAAAAATTGATCTTGAGCCAAAAAGATGTTAGATGGGGTGATTAACAGCTTGGTCAAATAGGTGAGCCTTAACAAGAGGCTTAAAGGAGAAATAGTTGCAAAGGCTTAGGGAACAATTCGAGACCTTAGGGGCTAGATAGCTGAACGGGTGGATGCCAAAGTTGGGGTAAAGCCAGTGCAAGAGAAATATGGTTTTCTCGATTTAATAGATCGCACTTTTAAGAGTAATTATAGTCAGCGGCTTTTTCTTAACAGTTGGGCTACATAGATTTAAACGAATGGATTAACTTTTCATAAAATATCAACATTCTGAAGTTAGTTTCTTTCAAAAAAAATCTAAACTAAAAAGGTGTTAACTACATTTGAAGGTTTTGAAAGAAGTTTTAGGATAAGAGGCTAGGGCTTCTCTGTGCATCGTCACCTTGTTGCAATGGAGAGGCTTGCGCACTCCGATGATCCCTTGAGCAATGACGTCAGAAGCTTCTTGCACCCAGTCGGGTCACTCAGGCGATAACGTCAGGGGGAGGTGCCAGACAAAATGCTGCCCAAAAGGTCTTCATTAGCAGCAGAACATGTAAGAAAGACTTTATCTCTCACCTGGGCTGCAGCAGCAAGGTGATCGTGGTCATCTTTTCTTGCACGTCACAAAAACCTGACCACCAACCCATTAAGGTCATATGGACAACAACTGCGCCATAAGGGCCCCACATTAAACAAAGTCTTAGTGTTGGGTGGGGTTACTGGGTAATGGGGATAGGGTGGATGTGTTGACCTTGGGTAGGGAGCTCTTTCCAAGAGCCGGTGCAGACTCGATGGGCCGAATGGCCTCCTTCTGCACTGTAAATCCTATGAAAGTCACATGCAGGCTTCTAGCAGGATCAGTATACAAGACTGGGGAATGAACTGGATATTATTTTTACATGCATGCCACCTGATCAATTTCTTAGCAGCGGAGGAGTTATGTTCTAATCCTGCATCCGACTGACCTACCGGCATTTTGCAGTTAACGCACCACCTACTTGTGTGAACTGGTATGTCACAATTCATCCTCACAACATTTTTCACTCAGCTACCTGCATTTAAGTCTTCCAAAGCTATTAGAAATACTGGAATGGAGTTAAAGTCGTTACTTTAATATCCTAAAACAAGTTAATTATTTACAAGTAGCCACAACTGACTTTAATAAAATGTCATTAATGGCAGTTGTAAGCAACAAATTTATCACTGAATTTCACAGGTTTGGAATGGAATTTTTTTTAAACTATCCATTAAATCGGCACAGGGTGTGGGGGCTGAAGGAAGCGAGCAGGAGGGCACAAGTGGAAAGAGCGAGAAGGAGGGCCCACCCGAGAAGCAGTTAGCAGAGCAGCACACTGGGTTGGTTGAATGTTAGTGAGGGGGGAGAAGAGACCCAAAGTAGGAGATCGAGAGTGCCTGTGAGTTGAAGAGTTTGTGTTGGAGGGGGCATATGTGAAAGAGGATGATCGAGCGTGTATTAAAGGCATTGACAAGTTGGCACTGATATACAAGTATAGAAAAGTTACAGCCCAAAAGGAGAACATTCAGTGGCTGCATATAGGCCCCTCATGATTATAGCACACCCCAATTAAATATCTCCTCAGCTTCGTCTACTTCCAGCTTATCCAATATTTTCTCTTAAATAAATTTGCCAGTCTTGATACATTCCTCATAAAGCTCCTTTGTAAGCACTATAGTACATTCACATCCTTCCCGTACTGTGACCAGAATTGTGCTCAGTGGTCGAGCTGCAGTTTAACTCGAGCTTTGTACAGTTTTAGTATACCCTCCCTGCTCTTAGTCTCAGAGCCTCAGCTCCTTATGTCTCCCTTAACCTCCTGTCTTGCTACCTTTGGAGATGAACTCCAACGTCTCTCTATTCTTCTACAGTGGGTTAGTGGGTATTCCCTTGTCTTGTTTGTCCTCCCCAAATGCATTAGCTTACACTTCTTCACTTTTCTACCCACCAATCATTGATATCTTCCTACAGTCCACAGCTTTCATCATCGTTATCAACCACAAGACCAATTTCTGTGTTTTCTGCAAATTTCCTAATCATGTCCCATTCACTTATGTCTAAGATAGGTACCACAAACAACAAGGGATCCAGCACTTCACCCTACAGAACCCCAATGAAACCAGCTTTCCAGTGACAAAAGCATCAAAAGATCATAATTACCCTTTACTTACTGACACTGAGCCAATTTTCAATTCAACTAGCCACTTTCCCATGAAGTTCTTGAGGTTTAAATTTTCTGACCATACTGCCATTTGGGGATCTTATTCAAAAGTCTTGTTAAAATCCATCTACTTTATGTCAAATGCACTACCTCATTGACCTTCCTTGTTTTTATTTTTATCCATTACTTTATCAGAGTTACAAAGCCAGAGCTCAGAGTGTGGACAGGAGCAAACCCCTAATCCAGCTCCTTGCCTGCTCCAAAAACCAATTCCAATTGAATCCAATTCATGGTCTCCACAAGAGACATACCATATCCAGGCATTACACCTGACCTCACGCTCACCTTAGCCAAAAGGCCAAGAAGCGCTACACTTGATCTTAGCCAACACCTGAAAAAATTTCAATCAAGGTCAGATGTGACCTTCCTTACAAAATCCATGTTGACAGCCCTTGAGTAATTTGTGATTTTCTACAGCTGTACCCTCATTTTTAAAAATCTGCAAAGTCCACACCTGCAGCTCCACTGTCACTCCGACCACGCAATTGGAGTGTTTGGAGAAGTTTTGATACAGTATTGCCCCAGACTTCAGAAAACGCTCTGCTGACCTGCAAGCTGAGGCAGGGACCACCAAAGTCAGGGAACACAACCCCTGAACCAACCAGCGGCGTGATCTTGCCAGCACTGTGGTGTGAAGTGCCATCACAGGAAAGATCAGTGTCCTGCACAGGCTGCCCAATGATGCAATTGCAATAGACAGGAGGACACTTGGTAAATGGAAGTCAAATGTTGATATCCTGGCAAATGGTCACCTAATAAATTTTAACTAAGGTGCAGGTGCCCGTGTCAACAGTCCAGTCAGACAAGGAATCACGGCTGAAAGATCTCCAACTCTGAAGCCGGAATGCCACTTCATTCCATGAAAGGTCCCCCTCATGGAGGAGGTATGGTGATAGCTGGATGACATGGTAAAACATGGGAGTCATTTCCCGGTCAAGCAACGTATCACATGGTGTTCGGCAATGGTCCCGGCCCAGAAACTCAATGTACATCTGCACAGACCTCATAAACGTTAACAGGGACATAGCCAGGGAGGTCCACCCCATGCTCTCAGTGAACAAGAGTCTGACCAAGCTTTCAAGGACCACAGTATTTTCCAAGCTAGACACGAACAGTGCTTTCTGACAGCACCCCCTTTTTGAGGATTCCTGGGTCCCAACTGCATTTATTACCCACTTTGGCAGATTTTCAACCACCTGCCCTTTTGGGTTACATCACCAGAGGTATTCCCACACACAATGTCATCCATCCTGCAGGAACTTCGGGGGATGGTGGGGAGCGTCATTTGCCACAAGGATGATGTCCTAGTGTAAGGGATCAGGTTGGAAGAACATGACTAAAGGCAGTTCTGGACGAATGCAAGAGGCAGGACTGACAATGGTGACAAATAGGAGTTCACCAAAGCCTCCATCCACTTGCTAGCCCACACAAAACCAAGGTGATTACAAATTTCCCCATGCCTTGTCCATCCCTGACTTTCAGTGCCTCTTAGGAATGGTCAACTAGTCGTCACAACTTTCACCTCACTTGGCATAGGACATAGAACCACTGAAACACCTGCTCAAAAAAAAAACAAGCGTGGTATTGGGACTCCCAGCTGAACCAGGTGTTCGCTCGCATCTAGGACATGTTGCCCTCCACCAACATTCTGGCCTACTACGAACTGACACGACCCACCACCATAGCAGCCAATGCATTGTCCACAGGTCTCAGAGCAGTTCTCTTTCAGGAGCAATTAGACAACACAAGGTGACCCATCTACTATACTTCTAGAGGACTATCGGACATGGAAACTAAGAATGCCATCATCGGGAAGGAAGCTACGGCGGTCACGTGGGTCTTTGCAATGTTTTCTAAATGCATCACTGGCCTCAAAACCACAATCAAGACAAGACCATAAAGCACTGATCTCCTTGTTAAACAAAAAGGAGCTTGCGAAGATACCTCCTCGGATCTAGAGGCTTCACTTATGCCTCATGCGATGTGCTTATGAGACTGTCCATGTCCAGGGAAAGAATCAACCAACAGTAGATGCACTTTTCAGGACCAAGGCGGCACTTTCATCCAAACACGTCAGTGAGCTGGAGGCCTATTCCCAGGCCACTAGAATACCCACTACCATAAGTACGGCCTGACTCCAACAGCTCCACCAAGAGCAACTCCACAATGAAGAATGTGCCGGCATCCATACCTACTGCCAACAGAGTGGCCTCGGTAGAGACAAAGTGGTGGTTTTGCTAAAACGTGGTTCAATTGAGTCACTTCACAATCACGGTCTATGACAAGTGGCAAGTCATTCTGGCCTCTCTGCAGGCGGACATGCTTCAGAACATACACCTTGGAAAAGGCTAAGTGTAGGGAAAAAGCCCAATCCACTGTCTGGTAACCAGACATCTACAAAGCAATAGAAGAGACAATCACAAATTTCCAGGTCTGTGCACTGCCCCACCAAGACCAAAGGGAGGCACTAAATTCCCAAGAAGGTCCCAAAGAGGTGCTGGGAAAGGCTGGCCACTGACCTGCCTACAATGGTAGATCCTTTCTAATCATAGAATTCCTACAGTGCACAAGGAGGCAATTTGGCTCATTGAGTCAGCACCAACCCTCTGAAAGAATACCCGCCTCGGCCCACTCCCTCGCCCTATCTGTAACCCTATAACCCCACTTAACCTGAACATCTTTGGACACTATGGGGCAATTTTAGCATGGCCAATCCACCCAATCTGCACACCTTTGGACTGTGGGAGAAAACCGGAGCACCCGGTAGAAACCCATGCAGACACTGGAAGAATGCACAAATTTCATACAGTCACCCAAGGACGGAATTTAAATTAGACCCCTGACACTGTGAGGCAGCAGTGCTAACCACGGTTAGAACAGTTTCTCCAGATAAATGGAGGTAAAGCAATGGATTAATGAAAATGTTGTTAATGCTAATCCTGTAACAGCAATAAAGTTAGAACAACGTGAAGATTGTAATGAGCGTTTGGGGGGCAGGAGATGGTCCAAGAGAATGTTGTTAATGTTGATACTGTATTATCAATAACCTTAGAATAATCTGAGAACAACATTAAGGCTATAACAAAGTTAATGCACATGGCTTATGACAATGCAAGACTTGGATGTTAACTAAGGTAACTTTACATCTATGGGATATAAGACTTGGGGAAGGAAGTGTAGTAGTTGGGGTCTGGTACATAAATGGTTAATGTGAGGCTGAGTACAGTACCACCCACACAGCGACGTAAGAAGTTCCCAGAGCCAGGATCTGTCTGGAGATGTAAACAGTCGAGTTAATACCTCGAATGGGGTCAGATCCATAATTGTGTCTATTACTGTAAATATATGAATAGTTATGAGTTGTTAATAAAGACTTTCTGTTAACATACTCAAGACTGGAAACATATATCATTGTGCCTGAAGCAGGATTTTTCAATAAGAGAGAATCTAGTTGGTACAGGTTCAAGACAAGGGAGGTTTTGCCAGGTAGGTTAGTGGATGGGGTGGGATGTGGCAGAGGCAGCTGGTCGGATGGTCTCAATCTTAGTGGTAAAGAAGTCCATGAGCTCCTTGCATTCGTTTTTGGCAATGAGGGCGGAGGAGGCAGGGCAGAGGGATTTAAGAAGATGGCTTGTAGTAAATAAAAGCTCAGAGTTATCTTTGAATTCCAGAATGATCCTGGAATAGTGAGCAGTTTTTGGCAAATTCTGGTGGTGAATGGCCAAACGAACTGAATGCTATATCTACTCAAATCTGCATCCTCTGAGCTTAAGGGAATGGAGGTGAAGGCTGTATTGGGGAAGGGGGGGAATGGCCACGGTACAGGGTGATAGTGTAATGGTTTTATTGGGGACTATGGCAACAAAGTTGGAGGTGAGCACTTGGTAGCTTCATAAATGTTGTGGCAAACAAAGGGCCAAAGGCTAGCCACATTTGGGGTTTTGAAAGTACTGTTACAAGTGAATTGAAAGAGAATGGAAGGAAGAAAGGTTTTGAAAGGGAAAGAGAACGTAGGTGGAGACTGATACAAGGAAGCAATCCGAGATGGTCTTTATCTGTGATTAATACAATAGGATTGGTGATGGCATGTGAGATCAAGGGGCGTGCTGTGAATATGTATGCTGAGTTTAGCTAGAGCGAGAGATTAACCAAAGATTGGAGGTTAGCGAACTCAAGAAGGAGACAACACAGTTTCAATTACCAAGGATGAGAAGTTCCTTGATGCAGAGTCCGAGGGAGGAAAGCAGTCAAGGTAGCTTGGTGAGGAAATGTTTTATGGTATTTTGGTGGACAATGAAGAATATGGATTGTAAATGAGAGTTGGAGTAAGACATGATACTCAAAGGAGGAGAATATGCTGGAGGAGGAGGAAGTGCCAGAAGAGTATGAGGGCAAACCAAGTTATTATTTGGTGATAAGAACCACACCACCATCGGAACAGGCTGGCAGGAAAGTAGTAGAAAGTAGTCAGACAGAAAGGCTTCATTTTGAGGGAAAGTGTCATTATGCCTCAGTCAGCTTTCTGTCAAGCTGTATTTTGATGTAGTCATCCACAATAAGCCTTTGGATGACAAGGGCTCGTTCACAAATGAATGGATACTCTAGAAGGAGATGCAAAGAGGGGCAGTGCAAGCGAATCCATTAGAGCAATTCCAACTCCAGGGTCAGTTGGAAAGGGTGAGTAAATCTCTGGCACTTTCCCGAAATGTGCATATCTAAGTAGCGCACATTTCTCAATAAACTCCACTTGCCAGCGGTTATTAGCTAAAATGCTGGTTGATGTTTCCTTTACCAGCCAAAAGCGAAAACCCTACCATGCCACGATGCCAAACATAATCCACTTAAAAGAAATATCTGTTTTAAGTTTTAGCGGGCGGCATCATATAAACATCATGTACACATAACAGTATGAAGCAAAACTGTATTAAAAACTTTCTTGCAGTACTTTTAGTTTGTGTCATAACAAACAAAGCACATTGAATGCTGACAGCTTTTAAACTACTAAAACATCCCTCACCAAATTGCGTGTGTACTGGCCGAAGAAATTATTAATTCATTAGAACCAGGGACTAGGTATTATTAAGCACTCAAGTCTCAGGAATACTTGCTGGTTATTGTTTTCTCATTAAAAAAAAAGTGTGAATTACAAATCCAAGTTAAAAGCCTGCTATTTCTCAGGAAGGGTTCTCCAATAAAAGTATTTCCCACACTAGAAGTTATCTGTAGTGTTGGAAGTCTTTTGTGCACATTGAGAGCTCCATATTACATGCCTTCAGTATCCAAGCCTCGTTGGTTTGCTGTTATGCAGGAAAAACGTCCTTGGGTTACACAAAACTGACATGTCAACGTACCATCACATTCATTAAGATACAAGCTCTTAAAACTTAAGACATTTGTTATATAAAGCGGGAACTGCGGTGTTTTCCCCTCAAACATAAACTAATTTAAATTGACAGTTGAGTTTATGAACCTCGTTAAGTGGCTTATTTAGGGGCTGATTTAGCACACTGGGCTAAATCGCTGGCTTGTTAAGCAAAACAAGGCCAGCAGTACGGTTCAATTCCCGTACCAGCCTCCCCGAACAGGCGCCGGAATGTGGCGACATGGGGCTTTTCACAGTAACTTCATTGAAGCCTACTTGTGACAATAAGCGGTTATTATTATTATTTAATCACCCACAAGTCAGAGTTCTTTACAAAAATATGCTACTGCAGGTAAAAATGCTGCACAAAGAAACCAAAAATTCCAACCGTTTATCGCCACACTTGTTAAGGAAGGATCCATCCTGCAACCACAGTCACAACTGGTTGAAATAGCTGACTCCTTATAGAATGAAACCTAACCAGTATCCCACTTCATAATAAATATATTACAATATTTTTATCTACAATGAGGTAACTGTTATTGCCTCCATATTTGAGTAAATATGATAGCAGCATATGAAGAATGCAGAAAAGTAGATGTTAAGCAAGAGGTAAAGTTTTAAAATAATAGATCGTGACTTCTTAGCAGAAGAAAACATTTTCATTAAGTTTTTTTTTAAATCAGAAAGGGTGGATGGAACCGAATAGAGGGAAGGACTGCAGTGGTAAATGACAGGCCATCAACAGAGCAGTGAAGAAGTATGATATTAGGAAAGTGAAGGGTGCTTGCAGGGTGCTGAAAATAAAGCTAACAATGTTGGCACGTTGGCCCAGTGGTTGGCACTGCTGCCTCACAGCTCCAGGGACCCAGGTTCAATTCCGATCTCGGGCGACTGCCTGTGTGGAGTTTGCACTTTCACTCCCTGTCTGCTCAAGTTTCCTCCCACAGTCCAAGATGTGCATGTTAGGCGAATTGGCCATGCAAAATTGTCCCTTAGTATCCAAAAGTTAGGTTGGGTTACTGGGATCGGGTGGAGGCAGGGCTTCAGTATGGTGCTCTTTCAGTGGGTCAGTGCAGACTCAATGGCATAATGGCCTCCTTCTGCACTGTAAATGCTACAATTCCAAGTCAACTCCTTGTGGCACAAGAGCTTGGAGATGATGGTAATAGAGGGGCAAGGGACATGGGTTGCAGACTTTAAATGAGTTGAAGTTTGTGAAAGGGTTTGGAAATATAACTGACTAGGAGGCAGTTCGAAAATGTAAACATTGAGGGGGTAATGGCCTGAATATCTATAAAATCTGTATATACAGCCCACCATGCCAGTGCTGGCCCTTTGCAAACTATCCAGTGGATAGGCAGCAGAGGGTGTGTGGAGGTAGCATGAGGGGGTGTGGAGGCAGCAGCGGGGTGTGGAGGCAGCGGGTGGGGGTGTGGAGGCAGCGGGAGGGGGTGTGGAGGCAGCGGGTGGGGGTGTGGAGGCAGCAACGGGGTGTGGAGGCAGCGGGTGGGGGTGTGGAGGCAGCCGGACGGGGTGTGGAGGCAGCGAGAGGGGGTGTGGAGGCAGCAAGAGAGGGTGTGGAGGCAGCGGGAGGGGTGTGGAGGCAGCGGGAGGTGGGGTGGAGGCAGCAGCGCGTGTGTGGAGGCAGCGGGAGGGGGTGTGGAGGCAGCCGGAGGGGGTGTTGAGGCAGCGGGAGGGGGTGTTGAGGCAGCGGGAGGGGGTGTGGAGGCAGCGGGAGGGGTGTGGAGGCAGCGGGAGGTGGTGTGGAGGCAGCAGCGCGTGTGTGGAGGCAGCGGGAGGGGGTGTGGAGGCAGCCGGAGGTGGTGTGGAGGCAGCGGGAGGGGGTGTGGAGGCAGCGGGAGGGGGTGTGGAGGCAGCAGCGGGGTGTGGAGGCAGCGAGAGAGGGTGTGGAGGCAGCGAGAGAGGGTGTGGAGGCAGCGGGAGGGGGTGTGGAGGCAGCGGGAGGGGTTGTGGAGGCAGCGGGAGGGGGTGTGGAGGCAGCGGGAGGGGGTGTGGAGGCAGCGGGAGGGGGTGTGGAGGCAGCGGGAGGGGGTGTGGAGGCAGCGGGTGGGGGCGTGGAGGCAGCGAGAGAGAGTGTGGAGGCAGCGAGAGAGGGTGTGGAGGCAGCAGCGGGGGTGTGGAGGCAGCGGGTGGGGGTGTGGAAGCAGCAGCGGGGGTGTGGAGGCTGCAGCGGGGGTGTGGAGGCAGCGAGAGAGGGTGTGGAGGCAGCAGCAGGGGTGTGGAGGCAGCGAGTGGGGATGTGGAGGCAGCGGGAGGGGGCGTGGAGGCAGCGGGTGGGGGTGTGGAAGCAGCAGCGGGGGTGTGGAGGCTGCAGCGGGGGTGTGGAGGCAGCGGGTGGGGGTGTGGAGGCAGCGGGAGGGGGCGTGGAGGCAGCGGGGGTGTGGAGGCAGCGGGAGGGTGTGGAGGCAGCGAGAGGGTGTGGAGGCAGCGAGAGGGTGTGGAGGCAGCGAGAGGGGGTGGAGGCAGCGAGAGGGGGTGGAGGCAGCGAGAGGGGGTGGAGGCAGCGAGAGGGGGTGGAGGCAGCGGGTGGGGGTTTGGAGGCAGCGGGGAGTGTGGAGGCAGCGAGAGGGGGGGTGGAGGCAGCGGGAGAGGGTGGAGGCAGCGGGAAGGGGGGTGGAGGCAGCGGGAGAGGGTGGAGGCAGTGAGGGTGGAGGCAGCGGGAGAGGGTGGAGGCAGCGGGAGGGGGTGGAGGCATTGAGAGGGGGTTTGGAGGCAGCGGGGAGTGTGGAGGCAGCGGGAGGGGGGGTGGAGGCAGCGGGAGGGGGTGGAGGCAGCGAGGGGGGGGTGGAGGCAGCGAGGGGGGGTGGAGGCAGCGAGGGGGGTGGAGGCAGCGAGGGGGAGTGGAGGCAGCGGGAGGGGAAGGAGGCAGCGGGGAGTGTGGAGGCAGCGGGAGGGGGTGGAGGCAGCGGGAGGGGGTGGAGGCAGCAAGAGGGGGTGGAGGCAGCGAGAGGGGGTGGAGGCAGCGAGAGGGGGTGGAGGCAGCGAGGGGAGTGGAGGCAGCGGGAGGGGGTGGAGGCAGCGGGAGGGGGTGGAGGCAGCGAGGGGGGTGGAGGCAGCGAGAGGGGGTGGAGGCAGCAGGAGGGGGTGTGGAGGCAGCGGGAAGGGGTGTGGAGGAAGCGGGTGGGGGTGTGGAGGCAGCGGGAGGGGGTGGAGGCAGCGAGAGGGGGTGGAGGCAGCGGGAGGGGGTGGAGGCAGTGGGAGGGGGTGTGGAGGCAGCGGGAGGTGGTGTGGAGGCAGCGGGTGTGGGCGTGGAGGCAGCAGCGGGCGTGTGGAGGCAGCGGGAGGGGGTGGTGGCAGCTGCGGGGGTGTGTAGGCAGCGGTTGGGGGTGTGGAGGCAGCGGTTGGGGGTGTGGAGGCAGCGGTTGGGGGTGTGGAGGCAGCGGGAGGGGGTGGAGGCAGCGAGGGGGGTGGAGGCAGCGAGAGGTGGTGGAGGCAGCAAGAGAGGGTGGAGGCAGCGAGAGGGGGTGGAGGCAGCGAGAGGGGGTGGAGGCAGCAAGAGGGGGTGGAGGCAGCGAGAGGGGGTGGAGGCAGCGAGAGGGGGTGGAGGCAGCGAGAGGGGGTGGAGGCAGCGAGAGGGGGTGGAGGCAGCGAGAGGGGGTGGAGGCAGCGAGAGGGGGTGGAGGCAGCGAGAGGGGGTGGAGGCAGCGAGAGGTGGTGGAGGCAGCGAGAGGGGGTGGAGGCAGCGAGAGGGGGTGTGGAGGCAGCGGGAAGGGGGTGTGGAGGCAGCGGGAGGGGGTGTGGAGGCAGCGGGAGGGGGTGTGAAGGCAGCGGGTGGGGGTGTCGAGGCAGCGGGTGGGGGTGTGGAGGCAGCGGGAGGGGGTGGTGGCAACAGCGAGGGTGTGGAGGCAGCAGCGAGGGTGTGGAGGCAGCAGCGAGGGTGTGGAGGCAGCAGCGGGGGTGTGGAGGCTGCGGGGGTGTGAAGGCAGCGGGTGGGGGTGTGGAGGCAGCGAGAGGGGGTGGAGGGAGCGAGAGGGGGTGGAGGCAGCGAGAGGGGGTGGAGGCAGCGAGAGGGGGTGGAGGCAGCGAGAGGGGGTGGAGGCAGCGAGAGGGGGTGGAGGCAGCGAGAGGGGGTGGAGGCAGCGAGAGGGGGTGGAGGCAGCGAGAGGGGGTGGAGGCAGCAAGAGGGGGTGGAGGCTGCGAGAGGGGGTGGAGGCTGCGAGAGGGGGTGGAGGCAGCGAGAGGGGGTGGAGACAGCGAAAGGGGGTGGAGGCAGCGGGGAGTTCGGAGGCAGCGGGAGGGGGTGGAGGCAGCGAGAGGGGGTGGAGACAGCGGGAGGGGGTGGAGCCAGCAAGAAAGGGTGTGGAGGCAGCGAGAGGGGGTGTGGAGGCAGCGGGAGGGGGTGTGGAGGCAGCAAGAGGGGGTGGAGGCAGCGGGAGGAGGTGTGGAGGCAGCGGGAGGGGGTGTGGAGGCAGCGGGAGGCGGTGGAGGCAGCGAGAGGGGGTGGAGGGAGCGAGAGGGGGTGTGGAGGCAGCGAGAGGGGGTGGAGGCAGTGAGAGGGGGTGGAGGGAGCGAGAGGGGGTGGAGGCAGCAGCGGGGTGTGGAGCCAGCAGGTGTGGGTGTGGAGGCAGCGAGAGGGGGTGGAGGCAGTGAGAGGGGGTGGAGGCAGCAGCGGGGTGTGGAGCCAGCAGGTGTGGGTGTGGAGGCAGCGAGAGGGGGTGGAGGCAGCGAGAGGGGGTGGAGGCAGCAAGAGGGGGTGGAGGCAGCGAGAGGGGGTGGAGGCAGCGAGAGGGGGTGGAGGCAGCGAGAGGGGGTGGAGGCAGCGAGAGGGGGTGGAGGCAGCGAGAGGGGGTGGAGGCAGCGAGAGGGGGTGGAGGCAGCGAGAGGGGGTGGAGGCAGCGAGAGGGGGTGGAGGCAGCGAGAGGGGGGTGGAGGCAGCGAGAGGGGGTGTGGAGGCAGCGGGAAGGGGGTGTGGAGGCAGCGGGAGGGGGTGTGGAGGCAGCGGGAGGGGGTGTGAAGGCAGCGGGTGGGGGTGGTCGAGGCGGAAGCGGGGTGGGGTGTGGAGGCAGCGGGAGGGGGTTGGTGGCAAACAGCGAGGGTGTGGAGGGCAGCAGCGAGGGTGTGGAGGCAGCAGCTGAGGGTGTGGAGGCAGCAGAAGCGGGGGTGTGGAGGAGCGCGGGGTGTGTGAAGGCAAGCGGGTGGGGGTGTGGAGGCAGCGAGAGGGGGGGTGGAGGGAGCGACGAGGGGGTGGAGGCATGCGAGAGGGGGTGGAGGCAGCGAGCAGGGGGGGAGGCAGCGACGAGGGGGTGGAGGCAGCGAGAGGGTGTGGAGGGCAGGCGAGAGGGGGTGGCAGGCAGCGAGAAGGGGGTGGAGGCAGCGAGAGGGGGTGGAGGCCATGCAAGAGGGGGTGGAGGCCGGCGAGAGGGGGTGGAGGCTGCGAGAGGGGGTGGAGGGCCCAGCGAGAGGGGGTGGAGACAGCGAAAGGGGGTGGAGGCAGCGGGGAATAGTCGGAGGCAGCTGGGGAGGGGTGGAGGCAGCGATGAGGGGGTGGAGACAGCGGGAGGGGGTGGAGCCAAGCAAGAAAGGGTGTGGAGGCAGCGAGAGGGGTGTGGAGGCAGCGGAGAGGGGGTGTGGAGGCAGCAAGAGGGGTGGAGGCAGCGGGAGGAGGTTGTGGAGGCAGCGGGAGGGGGTGTGGAGGCAGCGGGAGGACGGTGGGGGTGGAGGCAGCGAGAGGGGTGGAGGGAGCGAGGGAGGGGTGGAGGCAGCGAGGAGGGGGTGAGGCAGTGAGAGGGGTGGAGGGAGCGAGAGGGGTGGAGGCGCAGCGGGGTGTGGAGCAGCAGGTGTGGGTGTTGGAGGCAGCGAGGAGGGGGTGGAGGCAGTGAGAGGGGGTGGAGGCAGCATCGGGGTGTGGAGCCAGCAGAGAGGGGGTGGAGGGAGCGAGAGGGGGTGGAGGCAGCGAGAGGGTGTGGAGGCAGCGAGAGGGGGTGGAGGCAGCGAGAGGGTGTGGAGGCAGCGAGAGGGGATGGAGGCAGCATGAGGGGGTGGAGGCAGCGAGAGGGGGTGGAGGCAGCGAGAGGGGGTGGAGGCAGCAAGAGGGGGTGGAGGCAGCGAGAGGGGGTGGAGGCAGCGAGAGGGGGTGGAGGCAGCGAGAGGAGGTGGAGGCAGCGGGGGGGCCGGAGGTAGCGGGGGGGCCGGAGGTAGCGGGGGTGCGGACGAAGTGGGAGGGGATGGAGGCAGCGGGTAGGGGTGTGGAGGCAGCGGGTGGGGGTGTGGAGGCAGCAGCGGGGTGTGGAGGCGGCGGGTGGGGGTGTGGAGGCAGCAGGTGGGGGTGTGGAGGCAGCGAGAGGGGGTGGAGGCAGCAGGAGGGGGTGGAGGCAGCGGGAGGGGGTATGGAGGCAGCGAGAGGGGGTGGAGGCAGCGGGAGGGGGTATGGAGGCAGCGAGAGGGGGTGGAGGCAGCAGAGAGGGGGTGGAGGCAGCAGAGAGGGGGTGGAGGCAGCGAGAGGGGGTGGAGGCAGCGAGAGGGCGTATGGAGGCAGCGAGAGGGGGTGGAGGCAGCAGGTGGGGGTGGAGGCAGCAGCGGGGGTGTGAAGGCAGCGAGAGGGGGTGGAGGCAGCGAGAGGGGGTGGAGGCAGCGAGAGGGGGTGGAGGCAGCAAGAGGGGGTGGAGGAAGCGAGAGGGGGTGGAGGAGGGAGGCAGCGGAGAGGGGGTGGAGGCAGCGAGAGGGGGTGGAGGCAGCGAGAGGGGGTGGAGGCAGCGAGAGGGGGTGGAGGGCAGCGAGAGGGGGTGGAGGCAGCGAGAGGGGGTGGAGGCAGCGAGAGGGGGTGGAGGCAGCGAGAGGGGGTGGAGGCAGCGAGGAGGGGGTGGAGGCAGCGAGAGGGGGTGGAGGCAGCGAGAGGGGGTGGAGGCAGCGAGAGGGGGTGGAGGCAGCGAGAGGGGGGTGGAGGCAGCGAGAGGGGGTGGAGGCAGCGAGAGGGGGTGGAGGCAGCGAGAGGGGGTGGAGGCAGCGAGAGGGGTGGAGGCAGCGAGAGGGGGTGGAGGCAGCGAGAGGGGGGTGGAGGCAGCGAGAGGGGGTGGGAGGCAGCGAGAGGGGTGGAGGCAGCGAGAGGGGGTGGAGGCAGCGGGTGGGAGGGCAGCGGGGAGGGGGTGGAGGCAGCGGGAGGGGGTGGAGGCAGCGGGAGGGGGTGGAGGCAGCGGGAGGGGGTGGAGGGCAGCGAGAGGGGGTGGAGGCAGCGAGAGGGGGTGGAGGCAGCGAGAGGGGGTGGAGGCAGCGGAGATTGCGGAGGCAGCGAGGAGTGCGGAGGCAGCGGGTGGGGGTGTGTAGGCGGCGGGAGGGGGTATGGAGGCAGCGAGAGGGGGTGGAGGCAGCAGCGGGGGTGTGGAGGCAGCGGGAGGGGGTATGGAGGCAGCGAGAGGGGGTGGAGGCAGCAGCGGGGGTGTGGAGGCAGCGGGAGGGGGTGAAGGCAGCAGCGGGGGTGTGGAGGCAGCAGGTGGGGGTGTGGAGGCAGCGAGAGGGGGTGGAGGCAGCGAGAGGGGGTGGAGGCAGCGGAGAGGGGGTGGAGGCAGCGAGAGGGGGTGGAGGCAGCGAGAGGGGGTGGAGGCAGCGAGAGGGGGTGGAGGCAGCGAGAGGGGGTGCAGGCAGCGAGAGGGGGTGGAGGCAGCGAGAGGGGGTGGAGGCAGCGAGAGGGGGTGGAGGCAGCGAGAGGGGGTGGAGGCAGCGAGAGGGGGTGGAGGCAGCGAGAGGGGGTGGAGGCAGCGAGAGGGTGTGGAGGCAGCGAGAGGGGGTGTAGGCAGCAGCGGGGTGTGGAGGCAGCGGAGATGGGGTGGAGGCAGCGAGGGGGGGTGGAGGCAGCGAGAGGGGGTGGAGGCAGCGAGAGGGGGTGGAGGCAGCGAGAGGGGGTGAAGGCAGCGAGAGGGGTTATGGAGGCAGCGAGAGGGGGTGGAAGCAGCAGCGGGGATGTGGAGGCAGCGGGAGGGGGTATGGAGGCAGCGAGAGGGGGTGGAGGCAGCAGCGGGGGTGTGGAGGCAGCGGGAGGGGGTGGAGGCAGCGGGCGGGGGTGGAGGCAGCGGGAGGGGGTGGAGGCAGCGGGCGGGGGTGGAGGCAGCGAGAGGGTGTGGAGGCAGCGGGCGGGGGTGGAGGCAGCGGGAGGGGGTGGAGGCAGCAGCGGGGGTGTGGAGGCAGCGGGTGGGGGTGTGGAGGCAGCAAGAGGGGGTGGAGGCAGCAGCGGGGGTGTGGAGGCAGCGGGAGGGGGTGGAGGCAGCAGCGGGGGTGTTGAGGCAGCGGGAGGGGGTGGAGGCAGCAGCGGGGGTGTGGAGGCAGCGGGCGGGGGTGGAGGCAGCGAGAGGGTGTGGAGGCAGCAAGAGGGGTTGGAGGCAGCAGCGGGGGTGTTGAGGCAGCGGGAGGGGGTGGAGGCAGCAGCGGGGGTGGAGGCAGCAAGAGGGTGTGGAGGCAGCAAGAGGGGGTGGAGGCAGCGAGAGGGTGTGGAGGCAGCAAGAGGGGTTGGAGGCAGCAGCGGGGGTGTTGAGGCAGCGGGAGGGGGTGGAGGCAGCAGCGGGGGTGTGGAGGCAGCAAGAGGGGTTGGAGGCAGCAGCGGGGGTGTGGAGGCAGCGGGTGGGGGTGTGGAGGCGGCGAGAGGGGGTGGAGGCAGCAGCGGGGGTGTGGAGGCAGCGAGAGGGGGTGGAGGCAGCGAGAGGGGGTGGAGGCAGCAGCGGGGGTGTGGAGGCAGCGGGTGGGGGTGTGGAGGCGGCGAGAGGGGGTGGAGGCAGCAGCGGGGGTGTGGAAGCAGCGAGAGGGGGTGGAGGCAGCGGGAGGGGGTGTTGAGGCAGCGAGAGGAGGTGGAGGCAGCGAGATGGGGTGGAGGCAGCGAGATGGGGTGGAGGCAGCGAGATGGGGTGGAGGCAGCGAGAGGGGTGGAGGCAGCGAGAGGGGGTGGAGGCAGCGAGATGGGGTGGAGGCAGCGAGAGGGGTGGAGGCAGCGAGAGGGGTGGAGGCAGCGAGAGGGGATGGAGGCAGCGAGAGGGGATGGAGGCAGCGGGGAGTGCGGAGGCAGCGGGGGTGCGGACGAAGCGGGAGGGGGTGGAGGCAGTGGGAGGGGTGGAGGCAGCAGGAGGGCTTGGATGCAGTGGATGGGATTGGTGTACGCTAGTACGAGGAACATTAAAATACCCTCACCACAAACAGAATCTCTGGTTCTTTGTTCCGCAATGTGGACCAGCCATCACACTCAGTCTGCGAAGTGGACCTTTCCCCCATCACACCTAGTCCGTGTCCGGGTGTGTATGGACATGTGTCCGGGGCTGGGGCTCATCCCCTGTCTGATCGAAGGTTGGCTGCTGCGTCTGTGGTGCTGCCTCCCGCAGTGTTCAAGCACAGTGTCCTGGCATCAAAGTGTGATTGTGATGCTGGGCAATGAGCCCCACAAGTGACATGGCACACCCACCCACGGGATCCACTTGAGATGTGGGAAGAGCACACTTATCCACGATTGCTAATTTACTTCAGCCGGGCAGCCAGAGGCTTCCACAGTCAGCGGGTGCTATGGGTGGCTGGTGGGGGAGCGAGGCAGGGGTTAAGGTTGACCCCGGAACACAAACACATTGTGCAGGGGTTGGACAACGATTTGTCCTTTTTATCACTAACATTTAACTTTTTTTATTCCTTTCTTAATGTTACAAAGCCAATGTGCACAGTGGACAGAGGAAGCCCTTAATCCATCTCCTTGCTTGCTCGAAACCCATTTAAATTCAAATTGAATCCAATCCCCCACAAGAGAGACATACAAGATACAAGCTGACAAGAAAAGGCTGAGACGCAATTTTATCAACATCTCCATTTATGCATTGCTAATGCCCATCTACTTATCTCAACTAGGGGGCTATAAAAGCCTTCATTGTCCAAGCAGCTGTGCAAAATTCAAGTCCTGCATGACTGGATTAAGTGCAGATGTGGGTGGGCTGGGTGTGGGGGGTGTCTGCATCCAGTGTTCCTGGTCTCTGCCAGTTGTCGCCTGAGCCATGAGGAAAGTTCCAGCGATGGAGTGCTTTGGCAACCATAGTTTCAAAGTAATCTGTTCCTCCCGAGCGTGCTACACTTAACCACATGGCTTCGTACATTGTATTCCAAAATGATTTTTCCTGAATCAATCAATACCATCTGTTTCTGCCCTCCCCATGTCTAGGGAACCTGTTCCTCTAAACTTGACACACTAACGAAGATGCTGTTTCCAGAGATTAATTTTTAATTCACCCACTTTTCATCTGCAGGTCATGTCCTCTGGTTCCATTGCTCTAAAAGAGGTGAACTAGCTAGTCATGGTTTACATTAGCGGACGACCGGAAGCGACATTTTGGTGGAGGTCGAACGTTGGGTGATTCCTGCTAGAATCTTCGATTTTTGTACCTTTATGCCCGGTCTCAGGGGTACATGTTAGATGATTATGGTGTGGGAAGTTGTAAAGAATCAGTGGAATGTCAAAGTTCCATAAAAAAGGTCAGCGAAGGAAGGGGACAAGCGAAAGTCCACTGGCAAGTGCTGCTGTGAGTCCATCAGGAGAGAAGCTCCTGGGTGAGGTCCCAGAGGAGTGGAGAGCTGAGGGGCAGGGCTCTATCCTGGTTAGACGGGTGGGGTGCTCCCATTACGATTGAAACTCTGACCGAGATGGTATCGGGGGAGTTTGAAAGGCTGTTCACCAAACATTTTGAGGTAATCGGCGAGAAATAATGACTTCACTCAAGGAGTGGGAGGAGGAGATGTCCCGATAAAGGCGGCTTTGACGAAGACGTCGAGGCAGGTGTGGGAACAAAGAGGGAAGATGAAGGGGGTGGAAGAGGCATTATCGCAGAACAGCGACTAGTTCACCTCAAATGATGAGGAGCTGCAGAGGATGGTGCAGAGTAATAAAGGGCTCAGGGCCAAATTGGAGGACTTGGAAAACAGGTCGCGAAGACAGAACTTGGGGATCATGGGCTTGCCCGAGGAGATGGAGGGCCGGAAGCTGACTGAGTACTTTGCAGACATGTTCACAATGTTGATGGAGGAGGGGGAAGAGCCCTCCTTGTACAAAGTGGACAGAGCCCATCAGTCGTTCTGGCCGAACCCTAAACAAATGAGCCACTGAGGGCTGTGACAGTCTGCTTCCACAGCCACCAGGTGAAGGAGAAGGTTTTGAGTCGGGTGAAGGGAGAGGTGAATGGGAAGACGTTGGTGTATGTATATACAAGAATCTTACGGCAGAGTTGGTGAGAAGGCAGGCGTCCTTTTGTCAGGTGAAGGTGACACTGTACAGAAGCAACATGAGGTTTGGAGTGGTCTACCCGGCGAAGCTGAGAGTGACTCATAATTCGAAAAACTTTTATTTTGAGATGGTGGAGGAGGCGGAGGCAGTCATGAAGGCTGAAGGACTGGGACTGAGTTGAGTTTGTATTCGGATTTTGATGGTTTGGACTGGGACTTTTTTTCCGTTTTTTCTTTTTTGTTTTTTCTGCTGTTGTATTCTCCCCACTCTGGGGAATTGATTTTCACTTTTGAAGGGAGTGCGGGGTGGGGGGGTTTGGAGGATTCTGGGGTGTAGGATTGCTAATTGATTTTCTGGGAGGAAGAGGGGGCTCTGGCAGGGGTCACCCTGCTAGCAAACAAAAGTCGGCTAGTGAACGGGAGTGTGATGGGAGGGAGGGCCGCGGCCGTTGGAGCCGGTCTAGGCAGGTTTCGACAGGCCTGGGGAGTGTGAATGGTGGGGGGAGGGAATTGATACTGGGTGAGGTGTTTGCAAGAGGAAGTAGTTGGGGGGGGGGGGGGGGGGAATTCTGGGAAGAGTGTTGATGGTGACTAGATGATGGGGGGGGGGGGGGGGGGGGGGGAGTCCTGCCAGATGGGCAGGGCCTAGGGTAGTGGTAATGGTAGATAGAAGGGGAGGACGGACGGAAGGGGTAGGGGGAATAGGTTTGGGAGGCTCTGAAGGTAGTGGTGAGGGGGGAGGTTATTTTGTTTAAGGCTAAGATGGATAAGGAGGCGTGGGAGGATCGCCAACGATTGACAGAAGAGATTCCGGAAGTAGACAGGAGGTATGCAGTAGACAGTGAAGCAACTGTGCTAACCACTGTACCACCGTACTGCCCACATTATGTATTTATCTTATTTCCTATGTTTTTCATGTCTGGAGCAATCTGCATGGACTATATGCAGAATAATACTTTTCATTGTACCTTGGTACACGTGACAATAAATCTAAATCTATAAAGGGTAGGTCATGCCTATAAAACCTGATCAAGTTTTTGAAGAGTTGGCTAATGCAGTCGACAGGGATTGGTCTAAGCACATTATTTATAGAGACCTCAGGGCAGCACGGTGGTGCAATGAGTAGCACTGCTGCCTCACGGCGCTGAGGTCTCAGGTTCGATCCCGGCTCTGGGTCACTGTCTGTGTGGCGTTTGCACATTCTCCCCCTGTTTGCGTGGGTTTCGCCACCACAACCCAAAGATGTGCAGGGTAGGTGGATTGACCACGCTAAATTGCCCCTTAATTGGAAAAAATTAATTGGGTACTCTAAATTTATTAAAAAAGAAAACATTTATAGAGACTTCAGAAGATATTTGATCAAGTCCTCCACAAGAATCATAGAATCCTTACAGCGCAGAAGGAAGCTATTCGATCCATTGAGTTTGCACCGACCCTCTGAAAGAGCACCCTATCTAGACACATGCCCCCATCCTATCCTTGTAATCCAGTAACCCCACCTAACCTTTTGGACACTAAGGAGTAATTTAGCATAGCTAATACACCTAACATGTACACCTTTAGATTATGGGAGGAAACCGGAGCACCCGGAGGAAATCCACGCAGTTACAGCGAGAACGTACAACTTCCACAGTCACCCAAGGCTGGAATTGAACCCGGATCACTAGCGCTGAGACAGCAGTGCTAACCACTGTGCCATCATGCCACTCCTATAAGGAACTGTTAGCAAAAGTTGAAGCCCATGAAATTGAATTGGCAAATTGTTAACCTAGTTTGGAAATTGACTGATTGGCAGGAGACAGAGAGTAAGGATATTGGGCAGGTACTCTAATTAACAACTATCGACATCTGGTATGGGTTTATGTTGCTGCCTCAACTATTCAGTGATTTATTAGCTGCTTCAATGATGGAATAGAAAGCCACATGTCTATGTTTTCTAATTGTTTTTAGATTCAATTTTATGAGATGTGGGCTTCGTGGGCTAGGCCAGCATTTGTTGCCCATCCCTAATTGCCCATGAGAAGTTGGTGGTGAGCTGTTTTCTTGAACCGCTGCAGTCCATGTGGTGTAGGTACAGCCACTGTGCTATCAGGGAGGGAGTTCCAGGATTTTGGCCCAGCGGCAATGAAGGAATGGCAACATGTTTCCGAGTCAGGATGGTGAGTGACTTGGAGAGGAACCTCCAGGTGATGTTCCTATGTATCTGCTGCCCTTGTCCATCGAGCTGGTAGTGGTCGTGGGTTTGGAAGGCGCTGCCTAAAGAGCTTTGGTGAGTTCCTGCGATGCATCTTGTAGATGTAAACACGGCTGTAACTGTGTGTCGGTGCTGGAGTGAATAAATGTTTGTAGAAGGGGTGCCCACCCAGCAGCCTGCTTTGTCCTGGATTGTGTTGAGCTTCTCGAGTGTTGTTGGAGCTGCACTCATCTAGGCAAGTGGGTATTATTCCATCACACTCCTGACTTGTGCCTTGTAGGTGGTGGACAGGAGGTGACATATTCGGACAGGAGGTGACTTACTCACCTCAGGATTCCTAGCTTCTGACCTGCTCTTGTGGCCACAGGATTTATATGGCTAGTCCAGTTCAGTTTCTGGTCAATGGTAATCCCCAAGGTGTTGATAGTTGGGGATCCAATGATGGTAATGCTATTGAATGTCATGAGGCGATGGTTTGATTCTCTCTTATTTGAAATGGTCATTGCCTTGCACTTCTGTATGCGGTTTGCAACTTGTCAGACCAAGCCTGGATATTATGGACTGCTTCAGTGTCTGAGGAGTCGTGAATGGTGAATGCCGTGCAACCATCTGTCAACATCCCCAGATCTGACCTGGTGCTAGAAGGATGGTCATTGATGAAGCAGCTGAAGATGATTGAGCATAGAACTCTACCCTGAGAAACTCCTGCAGTGAGTTCCAGGACTGAGATGACACATAAATAGATGGCACTCTAAGCAGTACAGATGGAGGCATAAAATTGCAAAGTAGTATTAATAGATAAAGTGGATGGGCAAAACTGTGGCAAAATTATTTCCAAGTAGGCCAATGCAAGGTCATCCACTTTGGACATAAGAAGGATAGAACAAATACTTTCTAAATTAAAAGCTAGAAATAATGAGGTCCAAAGGCACTTTAGGGGCAGAGAGATGATCTAGGTGCACATATTATTAAAATTTCATGCAGAGCATAATCAAAAATCGTAATGGAATGCTGGTCTTCATATCTCAAGGACTAGAGTACAAGAGGTTAGGAGTCATGGTTCAAAATTCTAGTTAGACTACATCTAACTGGAGAACTATGAACTACACCTTAGGTAAAATATATTGGCCTTGGAGGGTGTGCAATGTAAGATACTGCAGAAAGAAACCTCAACTCCATGGGATAAATTACATAGAGAAATTATAAAAGCTCCAGTTGTAATCCCTAGAATTTAGATGATTGAGGGGCGGTTTGATCGAAGTTTCAAGATATTCAGGGAAACCACCTGGTGGACAAAGAACCATTCCTGCTGGTTGAGGAGTCCAGGACTAGGTAAGAATCTAAAATTACAGCCACAAATTTCAGGGCAAATTTAGGAACTTCTACACAGAAAGGGTGGTAGAAGTTTGAAATTTTCTTTTGCAAATAGTGACTGGTGCCAGGATAATTGATCATTTTAAATTTGAGTTTGATAACATTTCTGTTAACCAAATTATAAAGGGATGTGGGGTGTAAATATGACAAAAGTGCTGTTAGAGGCAATCACTGGAACATATATGTCCCAATGCTCTTGCTGGAGGAAAGCTAAACAGCTTGCACGAGGAACACGAGCCACCAAGTCTACCACCTTGGCTGCCTCCCAGCTCATCTGCATAGGCCAGCATACATGCAACGACTCTTAACAATGGAGAAGATCTCAGCCAAACAAGTCAATAATATTTATTATTTAACACTGCTTGAGCACATCTTATGCACACACAGCCTTCTCATTGTTGTCAAAACCACCACGTATGTGCCAGATTCGGAAGCAAGTGAATTAATTAAATTACTATAAAAAGGACTCATTTACAGATGAATTCCCTAACTTGTCGGAAAATATACTTCTCCAATCAAGATCACATTGTATCCCTTCCCTGAAATCAGGATAATGGTCGGGACCCTGTCACCGAGATCAAACCTGGGTCCCGATCTCACGCCATGGGATAGTCAACTGACTTGATTTTTAAGGATCCAAGGAAATTTGGCAAATTGGATCCAGAATTGGCTGAGTGGCAGGAAGCAGAGGGTGATAATCGAGGGGTGTATTTCTGACGGGAATCCTGTGTCCAGAGGTTTCTGCAGTGATCAGTGTTGAGGCCCTTGCTGTTTGTGGTTTATACAAATGATTTGGACATGAACGTAGGAGGATTGATCAGAAAGTTTGTGGATGATATGAAAATTGATGGAGTGTTAAATAAGCCTTGGATTACGGGAGGATATAGACAGTTGGTCAGATGAATTAATCAGTGGCAAATTCAATCCAGATATGTGTGAGGTGTTGCACTTGTGCAGAACAATTGAGGCAAAGAAATACATGATAAACGATAGGACTTGGGAAGCACTGAGGATCAGAGGGACCTTAAGGCAGCTGGGCAGGAGAATAAAGTGGTTAAGAAGGCATATGATATACTTGCCTTTAATAGCTGAGGCATGTAGTTTAAGAGCAGGAAGGTTATGCTGCAACTGCATAAAATGTTGGGTTAGGCCACAACTGCAGTACGATGTCAAGTTCTGGAATCCTCATCATAGGAGGAATGCGCTAGCACTGAAAGGGGTGCAGAGGAGATTTACCAGGATGTTGCCTGGCTGGAGAGTTATAAATTTGAAGAGATACTGGATGGGGTTGTTTTCCTTG
Organism: Scyliorhinus canicula; assembly: GCF_902713615.1. Classification (NCBI taxonomy): domain Eukaryota; kingdom Metazoa; phylum Chordata; class Chondrichthyes; order Carcharhiniformes; family Scyliorhinidae; genus Scyliorhinus; species Scyliorhinus canicula. The sequence goes on from NC_052146.1 coordinate 222,747,919, forward strand.
GAGCAGAGGAGGCTGAGGGAGGATATGATTGAGAGGTATAAAATTATGAGGGACATCATAAGTAGACAGGAAGAAACTTGTCCCCTTGGTGGAAGGATCAATGACCAGGGGGCATAGATTTACGCTAAGGGATAGGAGTTTAGAGGGGATGAGAGGAAAAACCTTTTCATCCAGAGGGTGGTGGGAGTCTGGAACTCTCTGTCTGAAAAGGTGGTGGAGGCGGAGATCTTCATAGCATTTGAGAAGTATTTTGATGGGCACTTGTAAAGCCACGGCAGACAAGGCTATGGGCCAAGTGCTGGAAAATGGGTTCAAAGGTTAGGTGGTTGATTTTGACTGACACGGATGCTATGGGCCGAAGCGTCTTTCCTGTGCTGCAGGGGCAGCACGGTAGCACAGTGGTTAGCACAGTTGCTTCATAGCTCCAGCGTCCCAAGTTCGATTCCTGGCTTGGGTCACTGTCTGTGCAGAGTATGCACGTTCTCCCTGTGTCTGCGTGGGTTTCCTCCGGGTGTTCTGGTTTCTTCCCACAGTCCAAAGATGTGCCTGTTAGGTGGATTGGCCAACTAAATTGCCCATAGTGTCCAAAGGTTAGGTGGGGTTATTGGGTTACGTGTATAGGTTGGAATTGTGGGCTTAAATGGGTGCTCTTTCTAAGGGCCGGTGCAGACTCAATGAGCCGAATGGCCTCCTTCTGCACTGTAAATACTATGATCTATGACCTCGATAACTCTATGAAGGCACTTGAAATTGTAAAAGAAAAAATGGCCATAACTGCCAGACTGCCTTTGTGAAAAGGAGCTCTTCCATAGAGTGGGCTGTCGCCTCAGCTGAATCCATTTTCCATCATGAGCAATGGTGTGGCTTTTAAAAGCCACGTGGAGCACTGCACCCTCTATGCCCACCAGGAAGCTGCCTTCTTTCTCTGACTGTGTTTTGGGCATTTCGAGGGGTCCGTCTGCCAATCAGAAAATTCCAGTTGTCATGGGAGAGGGTCTTTAAAAGGCCACTTAATTGCTTAATAGGCTACTCATCTTAATAGGCCTTTCCAGACCCGACCTAGCCTCTTGGAAAACAGCCAATTAATCCAAATTCCTCCCAACACTATCCTTGGATATGTCCTGTTGCACCGGCAGGACCGTCCCAACAGAGATACCATTTGGTGATATACAGTCAGTGGGGAGTGGCTCTAGGAGATGTCAACATTAACTTCAGGTTCCAAGGAACCTCAAAGCATCAAGTGAAATATGAGCAAAGAAACCTCTTGCTGATTACCAACGACCACTCTGTCTCAGCTGATGAATCAGGGCTCCTCCATGTTGTACACTTGAATGAAACCGGAGGGTAGCAAGGGCACAGAATGCAGTGAGTGGGGCGTTAACTTCATATCCATCACCAAGAATGACTCAGTAGACCACTACTGACCACTCTGGCCCAGTCTGAGAGCATATCTACAAAACACAGATTGCTGCAGGTGGTGAGGGAACAGACAAGAAAGAAGAGCATATCTGACCTTCTCCTTACCAATTTACCTGTTGTATATTCATCTATCCGTGACAATATTGGTAGTAGAGACCATCAAACAGTTCTTGTGGAGGCAAAGTCTTGTCATCACACTGATGTTATGTGGTACTACCACTGTGCTAACTGGGACAGATTCAGATTATACCCAAGAGTTCAAAACTGTGCATCCATGAGGTTTTGTGGGTCATCAGCAGCAGAATGGTATTCAACCATAATCTATAGCCTCATGGCCCGACAGGTACCTCACTACCGTTACCATCAAGCCAAGTGACCAATTCTAGTTCAATGAAAAGGATAGGAGAGCATGCCAGGAGCAGCACCAGATGTATCAAAAACCTGGTGAAACTGAATCACAGAATTACATACATGCTAGACAGCAGAAGCAGCATGCTGTAGACGGAGCTAAGAAATCCCACAATAATCCCACTAATCATCTCAAAGCTCTGGAGCCCTGCCACATTTAGTCATGATAGGGACTGGATAATTAAACTAACCAGACTGAGAGGCTCCTCAAACATCCCCACCCTTAATGATGGCAGAGCCCAGTACATTATTGCAGAACACAAGGTTGGAGCATTTGCAACCATCTTCAACCAAAAGAACAGAGTGGGTGATCCATCTCAGCTTCCTCCTGGAGGTCCCTGGAATCACTGTCTTCAACCAATTTGATTCACTCCATGTAATATCAAGAAATGTCGGAAGCACTGGATGCAGCAAAGGTTATGGGCTTTGACACAATCCCAGCAATACTAATAAGGCAAGTGCTCTGGAACATGTGCCCCTCGCCAAACTGCTCCAGTACAGCTACAACACTGGAATCAAAGCAAACAATGTGGAAATTTGCCTCCATATGTCCTAACCACAAGTAACAAGACAAATCTAATCAGGCCAATTACTACACTAGCAATCTACTCCTAGTAGTTAGCAGAATGATGGCTGGTATTTCTGACAGGCCAATCAATCCAAAACCTCACCATTAGTCCGTTTGGGTTCTGGCAGGGCCACTTTACACCAGACCTCATAACAGCCTTGCCTCACCCTAGATGAAAGAGCTAAATTCCAGAGGTGAGGTGAGGAACTTCAAAAGTAGTATTTGATCGGCCGTGGCATCAAGGAGCCCATGCAAAATTGAAGTCAAAAGGAATCAGAGGGTAAACTCTCTACTGGTTGGTGTCATACCTAGCACATAGGAAGATGGTTATGGATGATGGGAGTCAATGACCTCAGTGCCAGGGAATCACTGCACGAGTTCCTCAAGGCAGTGTCCTTGGCCCACCCATCTTCAGCTGCTTCATCAACAACCTTCCCTCCAACAAACAGGCCAGAAGTGGGATGTTCACTGATGGTTGCATAATGTTCAGTTCTATTCGTAACTCCTCACGCACTCAGTCTGTGTCTACATGCAACACGACCTGGAAAACATTCAGGCCTGGGCTAATAAGTAGCAAGTAAAATGGCCATCTTCAACAACAGATGACATTCCAATGAGTCAATGGCATCGCCATTATTGAAACGCTAAACATGAAGGTGCTGGGAATCACCACTAACCAGAAACTTAACTGAACCAGCCACTTAAATAACGTGGCTACAAGAGAAGGTCAGAGGTGGGAATTGTGCAGCAAGTAACTCGCACCCCAAAGCCCATCTACCATCTACACATCACAGTCAGGCACATGATGAATACTCCCCACTTGCCTGGATGAGTGCAACTTCAACAACATTCACTCCATTCAATTCCAGCCACAGTGTCAGCAGTGAGTACCATCTACACAATCCATGGCACCGATTTTACAAGTCTTCATCGACATCACATTTCAAACCCAAGAACTCTGCCATCCAAAAGGATAAGTTCAACAGACACATGGGAACACCTGCAAGTTCCCGTCCAAATCACACCATCTTGACTTGGAATGATACTGCTGTTCCATTAGTGTCACTGGGTCAAAATCCTGGAACTTTCTTTCGAAGAACACTGCGGGTATGTCTACATCACTTGAGCTGCAATGGTTCAAAAAGATGGTTCACCACCACCTTCTCAAAAAAAATCACGGACGGGAAATAACACTCACAAGAATGAATAAACAAAGGCATTGTCCACCTCAGAGCAGAGGTTAAGGTGAGATTTAATAGCCATGTTCAAATTTTTGATAGTTTCTGTTTTGATAGTCTATTTTGTTTCCAGTAACATGAGGGCTGGTAAAGAGAAGACACAGATTTACATTAACTGAGAAAATAATCGGGCAACGGATAAAGAGAAATTATTTTATTTAGCAAGATGATATGATTCAAAAAGCACTACCTGAGAGGGTGAAGGAAGAATATTCAATACCAACTTACAAGGGGAATTAGATAAAAAAACGAAGAGAAAATTTTCAGGGCTATGAAGAAAAAGCAGACGAGTGGGACTAATTGGATAGATCTTTCAAATAGCTGGCACAGGCACAATGAGCCAAATGGCATCCTTCCGTGCTGTGGGGCTCTATCATCTAACAGGATATCAAGTTTTAATAGCAGCTCTAAACAGTGAACCTCAATTGTGTTACAGGGTACAAGCAACATCGTGAGTCACTTACGGGCAAACTCGATGGTCTCTCCTGCTGTAACAAGTTCAAATCTTCATGGTTGGGCTTGCTAGGTGTCAATGGTGGCACAGTGCGAGGTCCATAGCCTTCCTGAGACATATCCTGTGTAAACAAAACTCATTTTTAAAAAAAGGTTCTGTCTACCTATGAGCATGAGTCATGGGAAGCCATCAGGGTAAAAGGTCAGCAATGTAATGAGGTAACCAGCAGAGGGAAACAGTTCAACTATAGGGTCACAAAAGCAGACAAGTGATTATCTTCCGCTGCTAGACACTGTTTCCCTCAGCATAAAAACCTCCCACTGTGTAGCCCAACAGGTTGCAAGGGATTAGCAGTGATGTTTAAAACCAACAAATGCCTGAGGTTTCCTTTGAAATCTCCCCACTCCATTACAATGGGACACAAAGTTAGGCAGCTTTACAAAGGGCAAAGAAAATAAACAAGTACTGACTTTGCATCCTATCTGTTTTTCTCGATCAAGGCAAAGTGGTAAAGTAAAAAAAGTAATAAAAATAGCAATGTAATTATCTCTCAAAATCTTTTCCTCTTTACACTCCCTGGAGTGCTTATGCCTCCAAAAATAAGGTCCTCAAAAAGTACAACTTTAAAAGCATTTAAGATGCTTTAAAAGTGTGCAGACAAATATCACTGAATTCTTAGAGCTTAAAAGGGCCCTACTAAGTTTGTGTTCCAAATGCTTTCATGGAAACAACTGAGGTACCTTTGTTTCAGCACACACAAACTTAGCTCTCCATTCAAGAACCAATATGTAAAAGGCTTTGACTAAGAGTCATCCAGACTCGAAACATCAGCTCCCTTCTCTCTCCACAGATCCTGTGAGATTGATCAGTGTTTGCTGTTTTTGTTTCAGATTCCAGCATCCACCGTAATTTGCTTTTACCAATATATTACTGCCCGACTTTCGTAATGGGCCAGAATTTGCTGGAGTGGGTCCCCTAACTTGGAGTTTTCTAACCCTTGCCCTTAAACTCAAAAATGTTTTTGCACTGATGATTTCTGGATTTTTCAGCCAGAGGTCAGCAAGGTCAACAGGGCATCTGGGACCTTGGTGAATAATAACAGCAATGGTCTATCTCCTAAACCAAGAAGTAGGAATAATGGTGAAGAAGATAGCAGATATTGTGAGTGAAATAGAGAGGGAAAAGTTCATAGAGTTTGTAAAATGTATACAAGAGAACGTTTTAGCTCAACATGTGGAGGGTCCAACAAGGGATGGTGCAGTGTTGGAGCTAATTCTGCGGAATGGAGCCAGACAGATGGTTGACGTGATGGCGGGGGAGCATTTTAGTGATAGCGACCACAACATGGTGCAATTTATGTTTGTTATGGACAAGGAAAGAGACAAATTGCAGAATAAGGTCTTGGATCGGAGGAGAGCAGACGTCAGTAAAATAAGGCAGGATCTGCCCAAGGTAGATTGGAACAAGTTACAGGTGGGACGATCTACAGAAGAGGAGTGGGGGGGGGGGGGGGGGGGGGGTGTTCAAAGAGGAAATGGGAAGGGTATAAGCCCAATATGTTCCTTCTAGGGTAATAGGAAGGAATAACAAGCCCAGAGAACCATGGATAACCAGAGGTATTCAGGATACAATGAGAAAGAAGAGAGAGGCTTTTAATAAGTACAAGGGGTAAAAATTAACAGAAGCATCAGTGGAATACAGAAAGTGCAGGATGGAGCTGAAGAAAACAATCAGGAGCGCAAAGAGGGGATATGAGAAAGCTCTAGCTGGTAAAAGTAGGGGAAATCCTAATATATTCTACATCAATGGGAAGAGGATAACTAAGGAAAAAGTAGGGCCCATTAGGGACCATGGGGGGGAATCTGTGGGTGGAGCCTGAGGACATTGGTAAGGCATTAAATTAATATTTCACATCTGTCTTCACCTAAGAGAATGAGGAAGCAGATATGGAACTCGGGGAGAGACACTGTGAGGTTATTGAGTAAGTTGTCATATGAAGGCACAAGGTATTGGAGGTGTTGGCAGGCTTTAAAGTGGAGGAATCTCCAGGTCTGGACGAATTGTGTCCCAGGTTGCTGTGGGAGTATATCGCAGGGGCCCTGATCCAAATATTTAATTCTTCTCTGGCCACGGGAGAGATGCCAGAGGACTGGAGAACCGCGAATGTGGTCCCACTATTTAAGAAAGGCTGGAGGGATAAGACAGGGAACTACAGGCCAGTGAGTCTCCCGTCAGTGGTGGGGAAACTAATGGAGAAAATTCTGAAGGACAGAATCTATCTCCACTTGGAGAGGCAAGGTCTGATCAGGAATAGTCTGCATGGCTTTGTCAGAGGGTCATGCCTTACAAATTTAATTGAACTTTTTGAGCATGTGACCAGGTGTGTAAATGAGGGTAGTGCAGTTGATGTAGTTTACATGGATTTCAGCAAAACCTGACAAGGTCCCATATGGGAGACTTATAAAGAAGGCAAATGCACATGGGATACCCAGGGTAACTTGATAAGGTGGATTCAAAATTGGCTTAGTTGTAGGAGACAGAGGGTGACGACAGATGGCTGCTCCAGTGACTGGAAGCCAGTGTCCAGTGGCGTACTACAGGGTCTGTGCTGGGTCCCCTATTGATTATCATTTATATAAACAACATAGATGACAATGTGGAGGGTAGGATTAGTAAGTCTGCGGATGACACAAAGATTGGCAGAGTGGTTAACAGAGAGGTTGAGTGTCTTGGGTTACAAGAAGATATAGACGGAATGGTCAAATGGGCAGAAAAGTGGCAGATGGCATTTAATCCTGAAAAGTGTGAGGTGACACACTTTGGAAGGAGCAATTTGACAAGGGAATGCTTAATGAATGGCACAACACTGGGAAGTCCTGAGGAACAAAGAGACCTTGGCGTGTTTGTAAATAGATCTCTGAAGGGAGAAGGGCAGGTTAATAGGGTAGTGAAAAAGGCATATGATTGCCTTTATCAATCATGGCATAGATTACAAATGCAAGGAAGTCTTGTTGAGTTATATAGAACATTAGTGAGGCCACAACTGGTAAACTGTGTGCAGTTTTGGTCTCCACATTATAGGAAGTATGTGATTGCACTGGAGCGGGTGCAAAGACGTTTCGCCAGGATGTTGCCTGGGATGCAGCATTTTAGTTATGAGGTTGGATAGGCTTGGGTTGTTTTCGCTGGAGCAGAGAAGACTGAGGGGCAACCTGGAAAGGGTGGATAGGGAACAGCTGTTCCCGGAGTTGAAAGGTCGGTTACGAGGGGACACAAGTTCAAGGTGAGGGGTGGGAGGTTATGGGGGGATCTGAGGAAAAATCTTTTTACACAGAGGGTGGTGACGGTCTGGAACGCACTGCCCAGAGGGGCAGGTTGCCTCGTATCCTTTAAAAAGTACCTGGATGAGTACTTGGCATATCTTAACATTCGAGACTATGGGCCAAGTGCTGGCAAATGGGATTAGGATTGGCAGATCAGGTGCCTTTGATGCAGTGTTGCAGACTTGATGGGCCAAAGGGCCTTTGCTGCACTGTATTTTTTTGTGATTCTGTGAAAAGCAGTTCATCTACATATGCAGCAATAACTGCATAGCATTCAGGCTTGGGCTGAAAAGTGGCAAGTAACATACATGTCACACAGTGCCGGGCAATGACCATCTCCAAAAACAGAGTATCCAACCATCTCCCCATGATATTGAATGGTATTATCATCCCTGAATCCCCCTCTATACTGAAGGTTACCAATGGCCGGAAACCAAACTAGAGCAGACACTTAAATGCTGTGGCTACAAGAGCAGGTATTGTACTGCAGGAAACTCCACCTACCAACTCCCAAGCCTGTCCACCATCTACAAGGATGGCATCAGGAGTGTGATGGAATACTCTTTACTTTCCTCGGAGTGCAGCTCCAACAACACTCAAGCAGCTCAACACCAACCAGAATGAAGCAGCAAGTTATGGACCATTATTTATGATAGCAATTCACGTCCTCGGCAAGGCTGTCGCTAGAAACTACTGAGAGCCTATTTCATATCAGAGGCCGAATGGCCTCTTCTGCACTGTCGGCATTTCTTTGGATTCTACGGGTTTGAAACTGATGTCATCAATGCCAAGATGTAATTTTTTATGTTTCATGTAAAGTGAGTCCTGCACGTTCGTCTGCCCAGCAGCAGCAACAAGACAGAAAACAAGAACTCACAAGAGGCCATGGTAAGTTTAAAACATTCCTTGTCTTTGAACTCTGTGAGGGCCAGCAGGAGGAGGATTGTCTACCCCAACAGTAAACCCCAGGAGTTCAGATTGTCCGCTAATGGTCACGGAGGGAGAGGACAAATGAACAAAAATCCGTAATTCCCTTCCCTTACTATCCTCAATCAGTGTAGTTGTTTCAATAATAATAATCTTTACTAGTGTCACAAGTAGGCTTACATTAACGCTGCAATGAAATTACTGTGAAAATCCCCTAGTCACCACACTCCGGCACCTGTTCGGGTATAAAGAGAAAATTCAGAATGTCCAATCCACCTAACCTGCACATCTTTGGACTGTGGGAGGAAACCGAGGCACCCACAAGAAACCCACGCTGACACGGGGAGAACGTGCAGACTCCGCACAGTGACCAAAACCAGCAATCAAACCCGGGTGTTTTTAAAAAGTAGATGATATTCCTTAATCCACTTTAGAATGTGATCAATGTTGAAGAACCAGCAGCAGACTTTAATGGATTTAAATAAAGAGGATTATTGATTCACACAAGCACCCCAAAAATCAAAAAGATATCTCAGTCCCACACCACACATTCAAGAAAGATACACAAATGAAGATGAACATCGGAACAAGGAGCAGGAGTAAGCCATTCATCCCTCAAGCCTGTCCGCCATTTAATAAGCTCATGGTTGATCTGATAATAAACACAAATCTGTATCCCGTCAACCCTCAATAACTTAGTGCTTACCAATAATCTATCCAGCTCTGCCTTAAAAATATTGACTCTGCTTCCATCACCTACTTAGGAAGAGAGTTCCAAAGACTTACTATCCTCTGAGTGAAAAGATTTTGCCTCACATCTGTTTTAAATGGGTGACCCCTTATTTCTAAACAATGAGCCCTAGTTCTAGATTCACACTCAAGATGAAACATCCTCTCCATGTCCACTCTATCAATACCCATCAGAATCCTATAAGTTTCAGTCAAATCCCCTCTGAATCTTCTCCAGCAAATACAAGCCTCACTTGTCCAACCTTTCCTCATAAGATAACCCACCCACTCCAGGTATTACAAAGAACAAAGAACATATAGTGCAGAAGGAGGTTCATTAAGTGAGTCTGCACCGACCCACTTAAGCCCTCACTTCCACCCTATCCCCGTAACCCAATAACTACTCCTAACCTTTTTGGTCACGAAGGGCAATTTAGCATGGCCAATCCATCTAACCTGCACGTCTTTGGACTGTGGGAGGAAACCGGAGCACCCGGAGGAAACCCACGCAGGCACAGGGAGAATGTGCAGACTCCGCACAGACAGTGACCCAGCGGGGAATTGAACCTGGGACCCTGGCGCTGTGAAGCTACAGTACTATCCACTTGTGCTACTGTGTAAATCTTCTCTGAACTGTTTATAACATATTTACATCTTTCCTTAAATAAGGTGACCAAAAAAGGCCCTCCAAGCCTGCGCCGACCATGCTGCCCGTCTAAACTAAAATTTTCTACATTTCCGAGGTCCCTATCTTTCAAAAGCATCCTATTGGATTGGATTTGTTTATTGTCACGTGTACCGAGATACAGTGAAATGTATTTTTCTGCAAGCAGCTCAACAGATCATTAGAAAAGGGAATTAAACAAAATTCAAGAAAATACAAGAAAATACATGAGAATACGTAATAGGGCAACACAAGATATACAATGTAACTACGTAAGCATTTGCATCGGTTGAAGCATACAGGGTGTAGTGTTAATGAGGTCAGTCAATAAGAGGGTCATTTAGGAGTCTGGTGACAGTGGGGAAGAAGCTGTGTTTGAGTCTGTTCGTGCGTGTTCTCAGACTTCTGTATCTCCTGCCCGATAGAAGAAGTTGGAAAAGTAAGCCGGGTGGGAGGGATCCTTGATTATGCTGCCCGCTTTCCCCCGGCAGCGGGAGGTGTAGATGGAATCAATGGATGGGAGGCAAGTTTGTGTGATGGACTGGGCGGTATTCACGACTCTCTGAAGTTCCTTGCGGTCCTGGGCCGAACAGTTGCCATACCAGGCTGTGATGCAGCCCGATAGGATGCTTTCTATAGTGCATCTGTAAAAGTTGGTAAGGGTTAATGTGGACATGCTGAATTTCCTTAGTTTCCTGAGGAAGTATAGGCACTGTTGTGCTTTCTTGATGATAGCGTCGACGTGAGTGGACCAGGATAGATTTTTGGTGATGTGCACCCCTAGGAATTTGAAACTGCTAACCATCTCCACCTCGGCTCCGTTGATGCTGACAGGGGCGTGTACAGTACTTTGCTTCCTGAAGTCGATGACCAGCTCTTTAGTTTTGCTGGCATTGAGGGAGAGATTGTTGTCGTTACACTACTCCACTAGGTTCTCTATCTCCCTCCTGTATTCGGACTCGTCGTTATTCGAGATCCGGCCCACTGTGGTCGTATCGTCAGCAAACTTGTAGATGGAGTTGGAACCAAGTTTTGCCATGCAGTCGTGTTTTTACAGGGAGTAGAGTAGAGGGCTAAGTACGCAGCCTTGAGGGGCACCGGTATTGAGGACTATTGTGGAGGAGGTGTTGGTGTTCATTCTTACTGACTGTGGTCTGTTGGTCAGAAAGTCAAGGATCCAGTTGCAGAGTGGAGAGCCAAGTCCTAGATTTTGGAGCTTTGATATGAGCTTGGCTGGGATTATGGTGTTGAAGGCGGAGCTGTAGTCAATAAATAGGAGTCTGATGTAGGTGTCCTTGTTTTCGAGATGCTCTAGGGATGAGTGTAGGGCCAGGGAAATGGCGTCTGATGTGGACCGGTTGCGACGGTATGCGAATTGAAGTGGGTCGAGGCGTTCCGGCAGTATGGAGGTGATGCGCTTCATGATCAGCCTCTTGAAGCACTTCATTACAACTGACGTCAGGGCCACCGGGCGGTAGTCATTGAGGCATGTTGCCTGGTGGCCCTGACGTCAGTTGTAATGAAGTGCTTCGAGAGGCTGATCATGAAGCGCATCACCTCCATACTCCCATACTCCATAGTCGTATCTGGCTGCATCACAGATTGGTATGGCAACAGCTCGGCCCAAGACCGCAAGAAACAACAGAATTGTGAACACAGCCCAGTCCATCACACAAACACAGCCCAGTCCATCACTGACGTTTTGGCCTTTGCTTCCCTGGTGACCCGGAGACGGATTCTGCTGGAATGGAGGGACTCGGAGCTCCCAAGGTCGGGAGTATGGGTAAACGGCATGGCGAAAACATTGCCAAATGGAACCCCCTTTCACACATAGTAGAGGCCCTTCTAGTAATTGCAATAATCTACAGTGTCATTCAGACACTCCGACTCCATAAGTGGCGAGCAAAAGCCTCCCGCTCCCCAATATATACAGTCCAATCCCCCTTCTTTGGAATTCAACAAAATTGAACTCGTGTAACAATCGCTGCTAAAAATAAACCATGTACCTCTTTAACTTTATTAGGATTAAGTAGAAATGTGATGCTGCTGTTTTAAATTTTGTACTGTATACAAGTTATTTGATATTTACCAGCAGCATGAGAGTAACTTAGATAGCGTTAGCTAGAGATCAACTGTACGGATAAATTAAATGTTATAGTAACCTAAATTACAGTGACCGTTAGAGATGAATTAATTTATGAATGTATTAATGGAATATTAGGTAAATGTCCCAAACCATAAGACAGAGTAGAGTAGAACCTTGCCTTGGCTAAGGGTGACTGGTCCACCAAGGATGAACAGGGATCAAGCGTGATCCACCACGCTTCGCGTTCAGGATCAAAAGGACGGAATGTAGCCATCTAAGATGGCCACCTGCAAAAGACCATGAGAATTATGACCAACCCAGGACTCAGACAGATACACAGCCCATGTGTATCTAAAACACAGGTAACCAGACCTAACCGAAACCCCCACTCGTTTACATTTCAATGGCCCATTTTCCCAGGACAATAGAACTCCAATTAAGCAACCGGTACAGCCACAGACTGATCGGCGCCACTCCCTTGCTCAGAAAGCACAACCGCTAAGGACCCGCCCAGCTACCAAGGAACCCGTCCCTTCATTGGCCGAAATCGAAGAGAATGATCAGAGCCCTGTCGAACTATTGGGTCCAAGGTTAAGGAGCGCCCCAAAGAGCGCAAAATCCCAGAGGGATAAAAGAGAGCACAGCCATGTGTTCTCCCTCTTTTGGATCCGACCTGTGCCACCCAATTGCAGCAGGGACAGCCAGTTAAGGTCAAGACCAACGGTCGCTACCTGACGGATGAGCCCAGCAGAGACAGAGCCACTTTCTTCAAACCAGCCAAGTGAAATCCAGATAAAAGCCTTTATCCATTTGCACAGTGCCGGTCGCCCTGAAGTTAAGTATAGGTTATTGTAGCTGATAGGTGTAGTTTGACTCGTAGCAGATATTGTGTTTGCAAGTTGGGATAACTCGTGTATGTAAATAAACCATCTTTTAAACTAACTAACTGGTTTCATGGTCATTTGATCGATATAAGGGAAAGGCTTGTGGTTCACCGAGATAAATAAATAGAGCAACACTTCTATGCCTTCCCACTTTTCACCCCTGCTCCCCATCCCCCCCCCCCCCCCCCCCCCCTTGCTGACTGACTAATTTTTGTTAAAGAAGTCGATGAACGGCGGTCACCTGCGAGAAAACCCCTGTAACGAATCACTTAAGACAAAATTGATTTTCTCCAACCTGGGAAACCAAGCCATGTCACTTACCCATACTCCCGACTTTGGGGGCTCCGAGTCCTCCATTCCAGCAGAATCCGTCTCTGGGTCACCAGGGAAGCAAAGACCAAAACGTCGGCCACTTTCCCCCACTGGGCTCCCTGAACTTCTAACACTCCGAATATCACCACCTCTGGACTCGGAGTCACCCTCCCTTGCAGGACTTCAGACATGATATGCGCAACCTCCTGCCAAAAGCCCCTCAATCTTGGACACGGCCAGGCCAGAACATGTGCACACAATTGGCAGGACCTCCCCCACAGTGCCCAGACCTGTCCTCCACCTTCTCAAAAAACCTGCTTATCCGGGCCACAGTCATATGAGCCCTGAGGACCACCTTGAATTGGATCAGGCTGAACCTGGCACACGTTCCCTCTCCGCAGGGCCTCCTCCCATAGACCAACCTCCAACTCTTCTTCCCACTTCCTCTTCACCTCCCCTATTGGAACTCCTTCCCACTCCATCAGTTCCTGATATACCTCCAAGACCCTCCCCTTCCCGACTCCTGATTTTGACATCACCTTGTGTCTATGTATTTACATTGTGTATTTATCGTATGTCCTATATTTTTTCAGGTACGGAACTATCTACCTGGACTGTACGCAGAACAATACTTTTCACTGTACCTCGGTACACGTGACAATAAATCCAAATCTAACAATCCTAGCCTTCATTTAAAGGCCGACACGCTATCTGTCTACCTAATTGGTGCAATTATCTGCGAGCATCTCCACTTCTGATCTTATGATGGAGGGAAGGTCATTAATGAGGGCAGCACGGTTGCATAAGTGGATAGCACTGTGGCTTCACAGCGCCAGGATCCCAGGTTCGATTCCCTGCTGGGTCACTGTCTGTGCGGAGTCTGCACATTCTCCCCGTGTTTGCATTGGTTTCCTCCAGGTGCTCTGGTCTCCTCCCACAGTCCAAAGACGTGCAGGTGAGGTGGATTGGCCATGATAAATTGCCCTTAGTGACCAAAAAGGTTAGGAGGGTTTATTGGGTTACGGGGATAGGGTGGAAGTGAGGGCTTGAGTGGGTCGGTGCAGACTCGATGTGCCGAATGGCTTCCTTCTGCACTGTATGTTCTAAGTACTATGTACTAAGTGCTATGGTGAAGCAGTGGAAAATGCTTGGACCTATACGGTGCCCTAAGGAACTCCTGCACTGTGTCCTGGAGCTGAGATGGTTGACCTCCGACGTCCATGATCATTTTCTTTTGTGCTAAATATGACTCCAACCAATGGAGTGTACCCACACTCCTCAATTCCAATAACCTCAATTTTGCTGGGACAACTTGATGCTGTACAAAGTTAAATGCTGCCTTGATGTCTTACCTTGCCTAGTCAGTGAAGGTCTTCTGTCTATGCTGAGACCAAGGTTGTAATGAGGTCAGGAGTCAAGTGGACCTGGCAAAACGCAAACTGAGCAGCGGTGAGCAGGTCACTGTGTGCATGTGTTACTGGATTTGAATTTTTGACAAAAAATTCTGTCATTTTGCTGATGATCAAGAGTAGACAGATGGGGCTATAATTTGCCTGATTGCATTTATCCTGCTTTTTGACGATAGGACACACCTGGGTGGGTGTGTAGCCGAGTTCAAAATTTGTCGATAACACAATGTTTTGGGAAGTTACAAACAGTGAGATGATACTAATCAACTACAACAGGACATAGATAGGCTAGCAGAACAGTGCCACATAGCCTGTATTGCAACTCTCTGCCATTTGACAAAACACAATACCTAACACTCATTTGTACTACATTCCACCTGCCACTTTTCTAGTCCGACCACCAGTCTGAAAAACAATGATTTACCACAACGCACTGTTTTCTGTACTTAAGCCAACCTAAAAGACCCTTTATCAAGATTGAAGTGAGATTTAAAAAATATATCTGATCTTTTAAAATCCTGCTTCCATGCATATGCATTTAAAGATTACTTCAAAATAGCCAACTTTCAAACAGAGGACAATTGGGGATGATTATGATTCCGGTCCCTGGAGAGGGTAAGGGTACTTTGCATTAAGTGCTGAAGAATGTAGTAGCCTGTTCTACATTGCACAACTTTGCCCTGCAGAATAGACTGATTATGTTCTTAAGTTCTTATCCACAAACCTGCATTAAAGATTGCAGCACAAATCGATTAAATGGACACATCCAACGTGAATGTTGTTTGAGCTATGCATCATGGACCAGGTACGGCTGCAGTAAATAAGGCCCGGCTGCAGGTGCTCAGGTAGCTAATGGCTGATTTGGATATTTACAGTGGCAAAATCTCTCTCCTCCCACCCAGGACTCCAGACAAAAGATCAGTATTCGGAAATTGAAACAAGTGACGATTTATTTTTGCAGTGTAGTCTCATTGCAAGACATTTGAAGTGGTAACTGCTGAACAATGTCAACTTCAGCTGCTTTTAATACAATTTGCGTTAATTAGCTATTTTGCTTTAATTAGCTATTTTGCTACTTATCAAACTGCTGCACCATTAAAATATATGTTAATAGAATTATTTTGAACTATTTATAATGACTACAGTCTAATACATAAAAGCAATTCTCAAATAGAATATATACAGTAATTTATAAATATGATTCTCATAAGACAACACAAACATTTCCTCAAAACACCAGAAGATTTATTTGGTCATTTGTGCCTGAGGGTCACTATCGCAAAGAAGGGGATGAAAAACAAGCCCACTCTGCACCTTAATGACAAATGGGTCTTTCCCAATGCAAGGCTGTCAGTGGAGGGGGAGGTTACTTACTGTGGACTTATTAAAGGATGTTAAAACAAAACACGTGTCTTTTTCCACTACCTTCTTTCAACACAGTGGATGATCGTCAGCTAGTTTAATTTTGTCAGCTACCTGCAATTTTGGTTGTACCACATAAATTTCATTCTTAGCAAACAAAGGCAAAGACAATCTCTAATTTTAATTAAAAACTAGTGTATAGCTCTTTGAAAAATGAATGTAGATTATAGCAAATGGCAACATATTCAGACATTCAAAAGGTTCATTATTAAATGAGCAAGGCTTTGATGAAATGTTATTGTAGAAAGTGAGTGGGGAAATAAGTAATTTCAATGTTGGCTCAAAACAATGGCTAATAATAATAATCTTTATTGTCACAAGTAGGCTTACATTAACACTGCAATGAAGTTACTGCAAAAATCCTGTAGCATTGAAATCAAGTTGATTTTTACACCTATTTGAGCATATTGGTTTTAAGATTGAATTCTAGTCATGATTTGAGTGTTATTCACTCAATTTATTTTATGGAAACACCGTTTGCTCTTCTCTTTGATAATTTTAAGTAGTTCAAGTTCCAAGGTCCACTACAGACTCAAGCTCTTATTGGGGCAGCACGGTGGTTAGCACTGCTGTCTCACAGCATCAGGGCCCCGGGTTCAATTCTGGCCTTGGGTGACTGTCTATGTGGAGTTTGCAAGTTCTCCCCATGTCTGCGTGGGTTTCCTCCTAGTGCTCCGGTTTCCTCCCACTGTCCAAAGATGTGAGGGTTAGGTGGCTTGGCCATGCTAAATTGCCCGTTTGTGTCCAAGGATGTGGAGGTTAGGTGTGGTTATTAGCTAGGGTGGGGGAGTGGGCTTGGCAGGGTCATCTTTCAGAGAGTCAGTGCAGACCCGAAGGGCCGGGATTCTATGATTACTAAAGCAGTTTGTCCAAGATGTTTCCTTGGTGCAAGTCATTAGGTGGTCAACGTTTGTTGGGTTTAAAAGTTTCAAACAGTATAAAATATTTTTTGAATGTTTTTAAAAGCTTATAGAAGTATTTATTATAAAACACTCATACCTTTCAATTGAAGACTGACCTTAATGATCATTAGGGACATGGCTTCCTTTGGAATGCAGAATGCACCTTGCTGTAAGGCCTTGCTATTCCTCACCTCAGTGGGCCATTCTGCAGCCAGAGGTTGAAATTCTCACTGCAGCAAACAAGTTCGGTAGGTTGGTACCTCGTAACACAGTCAGACTGACTGCAAAATCTGGGTCATTGTGTGTGATCATAAAAGACAAGATAAAAGGTGCATAAATGCTGCATTCATGTCTCTACTATAACTTTCAAACAAGCACCAAGACCTCCCATCAAATCCTTCTGATGTGCCCGGAGTCACATCCTGTCCGCACGTTGCCCTTAGGGTGACTGTGGTGAGGAAGAGACCGTTGTCCACCTTCTTGTGAAATGTGTGTTTGGAAAGAAGTTCTGGAGAGAGGCGAGGTGTTTTTTTATCAAGGTTCAACCCAAGCAGCTCTGTGACGCAGGACTCTTGCGCTCTACGGGTTGTTCCCAGGGACACACACAGAGACAAACATCAGCTGTTGCTAGAGGATCATCAACTCAGTGAAAGACACTCTTTGGTCTGCCCGACCTTGCTGGTTTGCCAGCGCAAAAAGTCATCCCCGATCAAGTGCTGAGAGATACTGCAAAGCTTGGGGCAGCCACCAGAGGCGCAATGGGGGAAAGTCGCTCTCTAGGTTCATTAAGCCGCAGTAAACTGAGTGGAGGGGAACTGTACAAAACCCCCATGGGCTATCACTCACACTGAATGTATACAGTGAATATTACATGAATCACAATTGTCTGGAAGCACCTCTGCGTGCAACTTGATCTATGTAGACACCTTAAATACCTTTGCACCATTTATAATGACCATTTTGAAATGTCTGTAATGTTTCTTTGACTACATTGAAGCAACTCGAGTGCAACCTGAATATTATTGCACTTGGTGTAATGGCCATTTTGAAATGTTTGTAACGTTCTTTCAGATAGTTTACAAATAAAGTATACTTTTGGAAAAGAAAATATGGGGGAGTTCTGTGGTGGGGTTTTCCATTTTCATTTTGTTTTAAATCAGGGCACCCATTTTTAAAAAAACTGAAGTTGCTGATGGGTTGGGCTCTGATCACCCTTCCATTTTTTAGCAAAGCGTTTAAAAATACGACAGCACAATCCAGCAGCATGGCCGCCGGGCTAACCTCCGCCCGAGATGACACTTTGCCAAAAATGGTAAAATTCTGCCCTTTGTCTTGGAAAAGTAGAGACTGTAACTATTCAAAAGGAATTTAATTTATTTAGCTATTATAGAATTTGATAATTTTGAATGGCAATTTGAAACAAGCTAGTTATATCCTTTATAGGGTAAACAACACAGATATATATGCCAGAGTGTTAGTCACAGCTTAAGCACCCTTGGTCAAAAGGACAAATCTACTCAAGGGCATCTGTTCTTTCATTAGTCTCAAACACATTAGCATGGAAAGACAGATGTCCTTTGCCTCTCATCTACTCGCATTTTGAAATATTTTGACAATTTTCCTCCTCTTTCTTTTAGTACAAATTCCATTCATTAGTCCCATATTCTCCCCTCTCTCCTGAATGCACCAGTGTAAGCTGATGTTACAGGTGGCAGCAGATATTTTTGATCTTACTTAAGTGCCTATCATCTCGTGAATGAATGTCAGGAAACAATTTGTTGATGGGAAGGCATCACAGCTGAGCCCAATCTTGCTCAATATCCTGACACACCACTTCCAAACTGAATAGCAGTCTGCAACCGAACCACTGGTCAATTCTTCCTCTCCCAGGCTTCACGGCACCCACGGTCATTTACAGCACCTCGGATGCAATTTAATGGAAAAATTTCACTTTGTGCACGATTGGCGAGGTGTTTCTTGACAGCTGCGTTGGCAAAATCGCATTCCGTATTTAACAATGCGCCTCAGCGTCTCACTACTAATAAATGGGGGTGGCTTTTAAATGCTCCCTCACCACACACTCCTGTCAACATACAAGCATGGCAGTGTACAAACCTGCTCCTTGCTTTCGGGATCTTGACGCTGTGAATGAGAGATGGGACATCCTGCTCCCCTGAGGGGGTCGGAAGGCCAGCAGGAGGGTCAGCAGTGCCGCCAGTGCAGGCAGCGTGACCAGGAGGACCAGTGTCCAATGTCGGAGGACAACCAACGACCTCCACCGAACTGCAAGAGTAAGTTACCACCTCTCCCCTGGATCAGCTCCGACTGCCATCCCTTAAATTCCCATGGCCAACAACCCCCCCCCCCCCCCAATCACCAAATCAACCTCCCCACATGCAATCTTCGTGCTTGTTCATCAGCACCCCTTAGCGCTCACCAGCACAACCCCTTTGTGTCCAGTTGCGGTGCCCACATACGCTGCCTGCTACAGACCACCCCAATCCATCAAGTGCATGGCTCACAAAGCCCTCTCTTTGTCGCCATGGAAGATAAGCAACAATAAGCAGGAAAGGGCCGATAGGGAGGGCAGAGTACCAGAGATCTGAGACCTCACCCCCTACGAGGAAACAGGCCCTGGAACTTGCGGAGTTGTCAGAGAGAGCAGTCACCAACTGTGAGTTTGGCCTGCGCCACAGAGGTGAGAATCCACTGTCGCTTCACCCAGATGACCTGTCCAAAGTGAGTTGTTCATGTCAGACAAAGTGATCCTTTTCTTTCACTGACCACTGATTCTCTCTCAGGATCTCCATCAGATGGGGCCGGGCCACCCTGAGTCATGCCACCCTCTTCGGAGGAAAGCTCCAAGGAGACTATCATTGAGGCATCACATCTATCACCCCCAACTTCCTTCAGCACAGAGAGACACACCTTGGTGAGCGACATTATGGACAGGCTTCTGGGGCACAATCTAGGGAGCACCACACAGTTGCTGATGCACATCAGGTGGAGGAAGGAACATCAAAGAGAGTCAGCAGTCGGAGATCTACTGTATCTCAGGACTCAGCTGGGTCCCAGTCAGGGCGTGAAAAGCAGCAGGCTGCCTCCATCTCTGATGTACATCTTGGGGACACACCTAGACGTAGCAGGAGACCACGTAAAAGCAAGAAGAGGGAAGAGCACTGAGTGGGTACAGCTTGGGGGGGGGGGGGGGGGCAGGAGGGGCATCTGTAGATAGGAGGAATGGAAATGTCAAATGTTCACAAGTTAAAAATCTTACACCCGATACATATGAAGCCTGTCAAGTTAATCTTCACAGCAGGCCTGTCTGCACCCCCATCCCCTGTTGACCTCCGTTCACCCCGTCCCCCAGGGGTCCAAGATCAAACTTGCCTGATGCAGATCCCGTTCAGAGGTTGGGTGTGAGCGTTCTGTCAGCATAAAGACGGGAATTAGGGCTTGGCATTAACTGAGGAGAACCAGAGCTAACCTCACAGTGAGTTATCATTTTTAAAATAAATTTAGAGTACCCAATTCATTTTTTCCAATTAAGGGGCAATTTAGCGTGGCCAATCCATCTACCCTGCACATCTTTTGGGTTGTGGGGGTGAAACCCATGCAGACAGGGGGAGAATGTGCAAATTCCACACAGACAGTGACCCAGAGCCGGGATTGAACCTGGGAACTCAGCGCCGTGAGGCAACTGTGCTAACCACTGCACCACCGTGCTCCGCTGAGTTATCATCGTTCTCCTGCCTTGTATAGTGACCCACTGACACAGGCCCATCGCCCTGAGGTAATGTTACACAGACATTGGGAGGGTGGAACACTCTCCCTGGGTAGTGGGCACACATGTGCATGATCCGAGAGGTGGTGGTCACACACAAGTTGAACATTCAGAGATTGGAAACCCTTTCTGTTACTGAAGGGCACTTCCTGATACCCCAGTGCGTGCAAGGCGACATGCGTGCCATCAATTACCCGCTAGCTCTGGGGCATCCCAGCAATGGCGGAGAATCCAGCACCCTGGGCATCTTGGTTGCCTTGGTCCAACTCAAATTTAATACAGTCAGCTGCTTGACCTCATGGTTGCACTTGTGGATTATAGCTTGTGAACTCACAGAATCCCTACAGTGCAGAAGGCGACCATTCGGCCCGAGTCTGCACTGCCTCTCCGAAAGAGCACCAAGCCTAGGCTCCCTCAGTAACCCCACAACCCAATTCATCTTTTGGACACTAAGGGGCAATTTAGCATGGCCAATACACCTAATCTGCACATCTTTGGACTGTGGGAAGAAACTGGAGTACTCAAGGAAATCCACACAGACATGAGGAGAACATGCAAACTCCACACAGTCACCCAAGGCCAAAATTGAACCTGGGTCCCTGTTGCTGTGAGGCAGCAGTGCTTAACCACTGCGCCACCGTACCACCCCAAGTGCTGCACAAGTCCCCGTTCAAGCTCTCGAATGATCTGATCGTATAGAAATTCAGCACTGAGGTGACCTTCAGGACCGCCAGGAGCAGGCGTCCTCCTCCTCTATAGGGTACCAAGTCCTCCTCCCGGCACATGCTGTCCACCATCTCCTCGAAAGACCGATACTTGTACATCTTGGGCTGTCATTAGCATACCCCTCTGGGTTTCTCCTCGGCCTGGTGGCTGGCCCCTTGCACATGAGGTGTTGCCTCCAGCCTGCCTCAATGCTGCCTTCACTGGCGTCTGGCCGCCTAGGCTGCCACCAGCACTCCGAGGGCATCCTCTGTGGTATCGACACCACCATCATTTTGGCATCTCTGAGGAATTGGCGAAGGAGATAGAGACCGACACTAAGTTCGGACTTTCATTCTAAGACCCTCGAATCTCCAAAGCCTCCCCCAGCTTTATGTGTCCCACCTTCTCAGAGTGCCATCCTGCAAGCCAATTGTGCTGGAAAACCTCGCTCTACGTACTCACAGCAGAAGCTCCTGGACCCCAGACCCCTGCCGCGAACATTAGGGAGACCATGCTCATCTCTTGATCCACACACTCGTCTTTTGATCACAAAGATATCCTTAGTGCTAAAGCCCAGCTCGTTGAGTGTTTGATTGTTAGCTGCTGCCTCTCAGGTGCTGATGCTTCTAGAGGTCACGCAAACTATTCAGACTTCAAAGTTTGATTGAAATGCTATGTAATAACCATCGTCTGAGACCTGGCACATGTGACCATGAGAATTCGCTTCGGAATATTTTGTCTATTAAATGGCCAATAGTACCTTTATACAAAGAGATGAAACCCAACAGCTTAACAGTGCATAAATCACACTAACCATTAATCAACAAGGAAAAGGCCCCGTGCCTTCCACACACAAGTACCTTTCTGCTACAGAATATTGGTACAAACACAAAGCTACAACAGTTCAAAGAAAACCAAGCTCTTTATAACCCCACACACAGGTCCTCAACAAAATGGAAGATCCTTGCTGTGCAGTCGTTTTACGACCAGTCTCTGTCCATGAGCCTCCGTTGTACCGGCCTTATTTTGACGTCCAACATGTTTCGCTCACAGCAACATGCTAGTCAACATGCAGCAGTCACCACACAATAAAATCACCAGCAATCCGCAAAAACATTTCTTCAGCACCTTCAACAAGCTGCTCATTCGGATTAATCCACCTTGCTCTCTCCCTCCTGCTCCCAGCAGTGGAAAAATCACACCGACCCAGAGCACACCAAGAGAGAACGAGCTCCCCTTCCCCTTATCCAGCCCAGGCAGTAGTCAGCTTACCATCATTCCTTTCCTTTCTCCAAGCCACAAAAGCAAAGAGGCGGCAGCAGAAAAACAGTCTCCAGGCATCTGCAATCAGCAACAAGCAGCAAACACCGCTCATTCAGATCAATCTGCCTCTTGCTTCCCCTCTTACAGCTCCAAGCAGTAGTCTCCTCAACAGTGGAAAGTCACACCGCCCCAGAGCATGCCAGAAGAGAGCAAGAATTCTCCTTCTCCAGCCCAGGCAGGTCATCTTCCCTTCCTCCCTTTCTCTGCTCCAGACCACAGAAAAAGGAGGAAACAGCAGCAGCAGCCTCTAGGCATTTGTGGCTACAAGCAGCAGCAAACACAACCTGCAGCGCCAGTTGAGAATATTTTGTTTATTAAACAGTCAACAGTAACAAAGATTTGAAAATCAACTACGTAACATTCCACATATCACACACGTATTAAACAACAAGGAAACATGGCCCTTCCATATTGGCACCAATACAAAGCTACATTAGCTAATTTTCACAAAACAAACCCAAATACACGGCATCATCCCTCATAGGCTCTTCAACAGAAATGGAGAATAAGCTTGAGAATGTGTCACCATTTCCCAGAACTGATCTGACATCAATGTGTTAGTTGTTCCACGTATCAGTGCCATTCTCTATCCAGGAGCCACAGCTGTGCAGTCCCGCCCACACCGTCCAATCTCACTGGAACCAAATCCTGGCTTCCACATAGTCCACCCGCGTTCAAGATGCAGTTGAATATACTTGACTTCCAGCGTGTTTAACCCACGGTGACGTGCCAGTTACATGCAGCACTTATCACACCAACAACAAAAGCATTACTTGATCAGCATCATCAAATGGCCCATTTAGAACAAAGTTGCGCACTGGATTGCCTTCTGGACTCATATGTCCACCTGAACCCGGTGTTCCAGGACCCAAGATATCTTAGGAAAAAATTGTTCTTTTTGGTTACATAAAAGGAAGAAAACAGCAACAGCAGCCTCCAGGCATCTGTAGCCACCAGCAGGAGCAAGCAGCAAACACAACCTGCAGCTGTGAAGTGCTCTCACAAGTAACAAGGCCAATTCCTTTTAGCAATAGGCTTCAGCTGCTCACAGTCAAAGGGAGTCAAAGTGGTCTTCAGCATAGAACCAAGAGCAGCTTCCCTGGAAATGTTTGGCAGATGGTTTGAATACCTTACAGATGAAAAGATCTGCAGCAGCTCCAGTGCCCTTGAGTGACATGCCCAGAAAATAGAAATGGCTACTTGCCGCCTCAGTTACCCTTAGCAGCAAATGTGCTTCACGTTTTTAAAGAGGAGTACTAAACGACACCCACTTGATTTCTCACTGGGGAGCCCGTTATATTAGACTTCATCTCGCAATGAGATGGAAATTAATGCAAATTGGGGTCAATGATATGCTCGTCATATTTGGGTGTGATTCGGAACTTGCTATGCGGAGTGGGTCGGTTAGATGGCAAACTGATTTGAACCCTCAATTTTGGCCTTTCCCGTTATTTAACTGGCGTGTCCAGATCCACGTCAGGCACATCACGGTGGTTAAATCGCCCACGCCCCCCACCCATCTACCACCCTGACAGAGATATTTTACTTCAGCCAAACATAGGAAACAAAGGCATCCACCCAATTTGCATGGATCAATATCACACTGGATGTTCATTCATCCACCAAGCGATCAGATTAGCACAATGTCACTTTAAATATGATGCACAATTCTACACAAGCACACAATTGCACTGACACAAATTAACCTATATTTTATTGCATCTTTTACATCTTTGGGTTATGTCAAAGCATTTTACAGCTAATGAGTTACCTCTGAAGTGTAGTCAGTTTTATTCAGGCAAATATTCAAGCCAATCTACGCAAACAAACAGCAATGAGGTAAATGATCAGCGAGTCTGTTTTTAGTGAAGGATAAGCATTGGCCAGGACAAATCGGTTGCATAGAACAGGCAGGATTTTCAGCATACCCTGCCGCGTGTTTAGCGGCAGTGGAGGCGGCCTGCCATTGCCCAGCTACAGGATCTTCTGGCCTCGCCATTGTCTACGGGATTTCCTACTGAATGCATCCCCCGCCACCAGGAAACCCTCGGTGGTTGTGGGACCAGAGGATGTTATCAGTGAGACCAGAAGATCCCACCAGTGGGAAAGGCTGCCAAATGTTCCTGTCAATGTGTTTGAATCATATAATGTGGACAGATTTTCAATATCTCGTCAAGAAGCAGAATCTCAAATAATGCAGTACTCGCTTAGTGTCGGATTGGGCTGGATTGAAATGTCAATATCGTGTACTTGGTCCCAGGTGCTCTGATTCAAAATCAGAATTAAATAAATAAGCAGCTAATCTGTTTCAGTGGTGTTGATTGACAGATAAATGCTACTCAAGACATTGTTAGAACTCTTTGCTCAACACTGAAAAAGTACCATGTATTTATTTCAGTAAGATCTTAGCTTAACATGTCATTCAAAAGAAAGCACCTTCAACAATCCAATTAATTTTTAGTAATGTAGTGAAATGTCCATATAGATTGTGTGCTCAAGTTCTGGAGTAGGGCTTGAATCCATTACATTCTGACTAAACATAAGAATGTTCCCTCTGAGTCAAGGATGATACCTTTGGATTTTTTGTTTTCTATGACTGCAGTTTGGCTGAATGTGCATATTCAGTTCATGTAAATTTGTTGACAAAAGCAATATACAGTCATGAACTATTAAATAGAGGATGCACATGCAACTGCTTATGATTGCCAGTTGGTACAGCAGGGTCAACAAATGTTTTGACTTGGGTCACAAGTCCCAATGCCATTTATACTAGCAAACACCTACTTGCGTGAAAACAAGGATTGGAAAACTATGTGCCAGCGAGGTGGTCTTGTTTACTTTAGTGCCAATTGGTCAAAAGTACTTAAGGCAATTAGTGATGGGCAACAAATGCTAGCCTAGCCAGCGATGCCTCCAGCTGTGAACGATTACATTTTTAAAAAATGTTGTTGAGCAAAGTTTCATGCTTAAACTCTACAACCAAAATGGCCAAGAGTAATTACCCTACATCTCTGCGTTAAACTATTCCCTCATTCTTACCCATGGAAAGAGTAGCATAGCTAGCGACATACTCAGCAGTGAATTTACGCTTTGCAGTGGTAGATTTATTTTGTTTAAATTCCTGGCTATCCAGGGGTTCACTTTGCAGCCCTATAGTTTCATGCCCAAGTTGCCTCTTTAAGGCTCAGGAGCTTTGTTGTGGTGGTTGTTAATAGCCTATTTATGCAAGAGGATAATCGTAAGAAACAGCCACAAGTTTTAGCATCAATCGTAGTTGGCACTGTATAATTAAATTAAGCCTAATTAAATTAACCCAGATAATTCTGTAAAAAAGGAGCTATTTTGTGTGCTCTTCATTCTGCAGTTCACGTTATTTCTCTATATTTTTCATATTCTGATCGCTACTGCTAACTGTGAAATAAGGCAATAAAACAATTTTTAAAACATCATGTCATGCAACCAAAGCCTGCCAGCACTTTGCTGTAGTTAATTTTGCTAAGCCACATTCGTGGATATGATATATTTACAATTAATGATAATTTACAAATATGAATGCAACAGGATTTAACAAAGGCAAATAAAATCAATTCATAGCACATTACAGCAGCCAGCTGCTGAATCAGGGTAAGGCATTGTGAGTCATTGGAGTGCCCATTCTACAAATTAAACCTATTTAAAAAGTCAAGCTCTTAAATCCTATTAGGGTGCTCACAAGGCGACAGTGCATACCGACATTGCTCCAGTTTTTGTAGAAATCAGTTTTCTGTCATAATTCTTTACAAATTTTGCTAAACGTCATTTCCATCATTTTCATAGCGGCATTATACAGTTTTTAGCAACAAATCCTATTTGTGTGACATTCGTTTGATTTGTCTAGGCTTGAGAGACCTCATAACTCAAAAACTGTTCATTTTAGACAATGAGCAGTTCAGATTTATGGGATTCAAGTTGTGCGAAGGAAGGTTCTAGGAGCATGGGGTGTTATTCGGGAGTGACAACCCTGGATGAAGAATCTTTTAAGACACAGGAAAGCCATTTAAGAGAGGATCCTCACAAGATACAGCGTGAACAGCGCACAAACGCTGCAGGGGGCGGCCTGTGGGGGGGAAATCGGGATTGAGCACGGGGGAGGGGGGGGGTGCTCAGAAGGTGTCTGGCCCGCAATCGGTGCCCACCAATCGGCAGGCCGGCGTCTCAGAATGACGCACTCCTTTCCTCTGCCGCCCCGCAAAATCATTCCTCCATTTCTTGCGGGGCGTCCGCAGGGAGGACGGCAACTGCGTATGCGCGGGTGACATCATTTATGCGCCGCCGGCCGTGTAATTTACATGCGCCAAGGCCCGGCGCGGGTAAATGACGCGGCGCCGCTCCTAGCCCCCCGGGGGGTGGGAGAATAGGGGTTGAGGAGCGGCCTCCGACGCCGGAGTGAAACACTCCGGTTTTGGCACTCAGTCTCCCGTTGGGAGAATCCCGCCCATAATCTTTAACAACGATTTTCAAGAGGGAAAAAGAACAGAACAGAACAAATAGCATCCACCCAACCAACAACCAAACCCAGCCATCATGGCGTACATACACAGTTCCCCCATTCCCCTTTCCCACTATTTCCAACCTCAACCAACCACCCCGCCTCCCTCTTCCCCCCCCCACCCTTATATCTGCTGACAGCTTAATGTCCCCCAAAGAAGTCAATAAACGGCTGCCACCTCGGGGCGAACCCCAGCATCGGTCCTCTCAGGGCGAACTTGATCTTCTCGAGCCTGAGAAACCCAACCATGTCACTGACCCATACCCCCGATTTTGGGGGTTCCAAGTCCCTCCACGCCAATAAGATCCATCTCTAGGCTACCGGGAGGCAAAGCTCAAAACATCAGCCTTTCTCGCCCCCGGACTCTTGGGTTTTCCAACACCACAAATCGCCACCTCTGGACTCGGAGCCACCCGTACCTTCAATACTGTGGGCATGACATCGGCAAATCCTTGCCAGAAGCCCCTAAGCTTCGGCCCAGCCCAAAACATGGGGACATGGTTTGCAGGTGCTTCCGCACACCGCCCACACTTATCCTCCACCTGTTCAAAGAACCTGCTCATATGGGCCACGGTCATATGCGCCCTATAGACCACCTTGAATTGTATCAGGCTAAACACGGCACACAAAGTGAACCCGTTAACGCTACTCAGGGGCAACCTCCCACAATCACGTCTCTATTTCCTTGCCCAACTCTTCCTCCCATTTTTGCTTTACCTTCCCTATCGGGGTTCCCTCCCATTCCATGAGTTCTTTATAAATTTCTGAGACCTTCCCCTCCCCCACTCCAGTTTTCGACCCTACCTTGTCCTGTATCCCCTGGGATACCCATCCTGACCCCCCCAGTGCAAACTGGTGGTTGCCCCAAATAGGTGTCCATACCGACGCCACTCCCATGTGCTTCCGCCACTGTCACACCCTCAAGGCCGCCATTACCACCGAGCTTGTGGAGTACCGAGACGGCAAGAACGGCAGAGATGCCACTACCAGTGCCCCCAAACTTGTGCCCCTACATGAGGTCGCCTCCACCCGCTCAAACACCGACCGCTCCCCCACTACCCACTGCCCCAGGATCTTCCACAGATACTCCCACTCAACCCGACGAAAGCCCTTCTCCACCTTCCGTCGGAGGGCATCATAATCACATTTAGCGGCTTCTAATGTTCGCCGCTAAATTCCTCCACAAACCCCGCCTGGTCCTCCCCTATCACCCCGGCACACAATCCTCTATTCTCGAGGCCAAGATCTTGGCCAACAGCTTGTCGTCTACATTTAGAAAGGAGTTGGCCTGTAAGACCCACACTGTTCCGAGTTCTTATCCTGCTTCAGGATGAGAGAAATCGAGGCCTGTGGCATCGTTGTGGGGAGCATCCCTCGCTCTGTAGCCTCATTAAACGCCCTTACCAGCAAGAATCCCAGCACTCCTCCACTGGGTTCCCATCCAGCTCTGCGGCCTTCCCGACTACATCGCCTCCAGCTCCTCCACCACTTCAAACAGCCCAATTGGGGCCCTTACGCCCTGCGCCAGCGCGTCCTCCACCCTTGGAAGCTCCAGTCCCTCCAAAAATCACCTCAATCCCTCCACCCAGCCGGGGGTTCTGACTCGTATAACCTCCTAAACACCCTGTTCACCCCCACCGGGTCCAAGATCTTATTCCCCCCTCTGTCCTTCACTTTCCCAATCTCCCTCCCCGCCTCCCATTTCCTTAGCTGGTGGGCTAGCATCCTGCTAGCTTTCTCTCCATATTCATACACTGCCCCTCTCACCTTTCTCAACTGCCCCACCACCTTTCCTGCGGATAGCAACCCAAATTCCATCTGCAGCTCCTTCAACAACCCCGCCCCCGGGGCCTCTGACTTCCTCCTGTCTACCTGGAGGATCTCCTTCACTAAACTATCCATCTCCGCCCGCTCCATCTTCTCCATGTGTGTCCGTATCGAGATAAACTTCCCTCCCACACCACTGCCTTCAACACCTCCCATACCGTAATGCCGAGACCACCTCGGTATCGTTTATCTCCACATACCTCCGAATGGCTTCCCTCACCTGCACACACACCTCGTCCTCCACTAATAGTCCTACATCTTAACTCCAGTGCGGGCGCTGGCCCCCCTCCTTACTCATCCATAAGTCCACCCAGTGCAGGGCATGATCCGACACTACTATCGGCGAGTACTCAATGTCCACCACCCCACCAAAAATGGCCTAACCACAACGAAAAAGTCAATCCGGGAGTACACTTTGTGTACATGGGTAAGAAATGAGTACTCTTTCATTCTCGGCTGCCCAAACATCCACGGAGCCAAATGGGCCAAATGGCATTCTTCTATACTGTAGGGATTCTATGATAAAGAATTATCTTTTAGCAAAGATTTAAAAAGCAGAGTTCAAAATCATGAGGGGTATAGAGTAGATAGAAGAAACTGTTACCATTGGCAGAAGGATCAAAGACCGATTAAGATGACTGGCAAAAAGAACCAACAGTGACAAAAGGAAAAGCTTTTTTACGCAGTATATCATTAGGATTTGGGATACACCGAGGCTCTGGTGGAGACAGATTCAGTCCTGAGTTTCAACAGAGAATTGAAGAGAAGAAAATTACATGGCTACAGGAAAAGAATGGAGGAGTGGAACAAGCTGAATTCCTCTTAAAGAGCTGGTATGGACTCAACAGGTCAAATTAACGCCTCTGTGCTGCAACCATTCTATGATTCTATTAGAATATAGAACAGTACAGCACAGAACAGGCCCTTCGGCCCTCGATATTGTGCCGAGCAATGATCACCCTACTCAAACCCACGTATCCACCCTATACCCATAACCCAACAACCCCCCCTTAACCTTACATTTTACTACGAGCAATTTAGCATGGCCAATCCACCTAACCCGCACATCTTTGGACTGTGGGAGGAAACCAGAGCACCCGGAGGAAACCCACGCACACACGGGGAGGACGTGCAGACTCCGCACAGACAGTGACCCAGCCGGGAATCGAACCTGGGACCCTGGAGCTGTGAAGCATTTATGCTAACCACCATGCTACCGTGCTGCCCAAATGAAAATTGCTTATTGTCACGAATAGGCTTCGAATGAAGTTACTGTGAAAAGCCCCTAGTCGCCACCTTCTGGCGCCTGTTCGGGGAGGCTGTTACGGGAATCGAACTGTGTTGCTGGCTTGCCTTGGTCTGCTTTCAAAGCCAGCGATTTAGCCCAGTGAGCTAAAGAGCCCTTATATTTATATGTTTTTTATAATCTTTATTGCCACAAGTAGGCTTACATTAATATTGCAATGAAGTTACTGTGAAAAGCCCCTAGTTGCCACATTCCAGCACCTGCTCGGGTACACAGGGAGAATTCAGAATGTCCAAATTACCAACAGCACGTCTTTCAGAACTTGTGGGAGGAAACCCACACAGACACAGGGGGAACGTGCAGACTCCGCACAGGCAGTGACCCAAGCCGGTAATCAAACCTGGGACCCTGGTGCTGTGAAGCCATATTGCTAACCAGTATGCTACCGTGCTGCTATTCTAAAACGGACCCCACACACACACAGTTAGCAGATATCCCACATCAGCAAATACCATCTACACATGATAAATCCACTGATTGTGGAGTTTGATTTAATAGTCTACAGGTTGGGGCGGGCACGGTGGTGAAGTGGTTAGCACTGCTGCCTACGACGCTAAGGACCCGGGTTCGATCGCGGCTGAGTCACTGCCTGGGTGGAGTTTGCACATTCTCCCCCTGTCTGCATGGGTTTCACCCCCACAACCCAAAGATGTGCAGGTGAGGTGGATTGGCCATACTAAATTGCCCCTTAATTGGAAAACAATAATTGGGCACTCTAAATTTATTTTTTTAAAAGTCTACAGGTTAAACAATTTAAGACGTATTAAAAGGAAATACTCAGTTCACATACTAGAAAATTCTCAATGTCTGATACAGTTACAGTGTTCATTTATTTAATTACAGAGCTGATTTTTGCTCCACCATTATTCACAGACAAAAAAGCCAAATAACATTTGCGATAACGCCTGACAAAAGATCATTGCCCTGATTCTTCTGTCCGCTTGACTGCATTTTGCCAGAATTTACTGTTTTTAATAACGGCTTTGGCCAAACTGCTAGAGGCCACACCCAGTTAAAAGACTCACCACATCTGGGTTCAAAAGCATGTGGTAATTCCAGATTTGCATATTCTAAGCAACTGTTCTCAAATTCTGATCAACCCAAGAACCTGTTATTACACTTGGTTATAAATAAATCCAAATACATCAGCCTGTCTGCAGCCTTCAAAATGGTTGGACATAGCATCCTCTTCCAACACCCTTCCACTGGTACTGCAATCGGCTGGTTCCATTCTTATCCATTTAATGGCAAAAAGTGTAATTTGCAATGGCTTCCCTTGTTCCCACACGGATCTATACTTGATCCTCTCACATTTCTCATCCACAGCTCATTAGAAAACACTGCATTAATTTTCATATGTACGACATCCAACTCTATCTCACCCCACCTCTCTTGACTTCTTTACTGTGGATAAATGATCAGATTCTTGTCCAACATCCAGTATTGGATGAGCAGAAATTTTCCCAATTAAATATTGGTAAGACCGAAGCTATTGTTTGCAGTCCCTACTAGAAAATTTGTTCCCTAGCTACTGACTCCATCCTTCTCATTGACAAATGTCTGAAGCTGAACCAGATATTTGCAACATTGATGCCACACTTGACTCCAAGATGGACACCTGATGACATATCCATACCAATAACGCCTATTTCCACCTCGGTAACGTTACCCAACTCCAGACCTTCTAGGCTCATTTGCTGTTGAATCGTTCATTCATGCCTTTATTACCTCTAGATTGGACCATCCCATGGCACTCTTGGCCGGTCCCCAATATTCAACCCTCCACAAAGTTGAAGTCATTCAAAATTCTGCTGGACTGTGTCCTAACTGGCACCAAGTCCTGTTCAACGATCACCTCTGTGCTCGTTGGTCTACAGTGATCCATGGTCAACCAACATCTCAATTTTAAAACTCTGGGAGTCCCTCATTAAATCGTTTTGCCTCACCTTTCACCTTTGAGGCGAACCTATATCTATATCCTTAAAATCTATATACTTGATTTAAGCTTTTGGTTCTGCCCTAGTACCACCCAATATAGTTCTGTGTCAACTTTTACTTTATAATGCTTTGAGGTACTTGGGGACTTTTTATTAAATTAAAGACACTATGTAAATACAAGTTGCTGTTGCGGCAAATTACAAGACTGAGGTCATTAGCAAATGTGAAGAATGAAACACAGAATTATAGCTTAATTTAGGCGCCCATCCACTCCCAACACCCCGCAAAAAGTCAAAATTGCAGCAGCCAAAACAGTTACACAAACCACAATTGACTGAAGTTAAATGTTTCGCCAAACAGCAAAAAGTAATTGCTCTGCATGGCATAAAAATCTAGACTAACAGGGGCTGGGAAAAATAAAGTGTATCCTATTCAAGGTCTATGTCAAAAATAACAGCAAATGGAATAAAATTAAGCTCAGTTTAGCATTCAAAATATATATGTTTTTCAAATTAGTTCTCCTACTTTGGCACAGAATTATGTTTTCTCCCAGTTTGCCAACATCTCACATGCATGCTTTGCTGCCAAAAAGGGGTGAAAATTGGTGCTTTCATGAGTTGCCTCTGCCATTGTATAGTTCTTTCATGGGTAGAATTAAACATAAATTCCTTCCCGTTACACAATGTCAGCCAGGCCAAGAATTTAAGAGTTAGAAATCTGGCCTACATCCTAGCATTTTGCGCTGCCTCAATTTTGGTGCTCCAGGTATATACCAACACAACCTTTCTTTCCCAAATGGAACCATTTAATGTTAAATATAGAAATGTGCAAAATGCTCACCAACATCTCACATTAGCAAGAGATGGCCTTTGGGAAACCTAAAAATGTGAAGAATAAGCATAAATCTACTTTCCTTCTCTTTATTTCTCCAGTGGTGGGGACCATCTATAGGCTAGGTTTGGCGGCATGATAGGACAATGGGCTTCACAGTGCCAGGGTCTCGGGTTAAATTCTGAACTTGGGTCACTGTCTCTGTGGAGTTTGCACGTTCTCCCTGTGTCTGCTTGGCTTTCTTCAAGGTGCTCCAGTTTCCTCCCACAGTGCAAAGATGCGCAGGTTAGGTGGATTGGCCATGGTAAATTGCCCCTTAGTGTCCAAAGGTTAGGTGGAGCGGGTTTAGGTAGGTTGCTTATTTGGAAAGTCAATGCAGACTCAATGGGCCGAATAGCCTCCTTCTTTACTGTAGTGATTCTCAAATTAAATGAAATGGTCAAATGTCTCTATTTCCCAGGGTCACTGCCCAGATGAGGTAATGAGTCCCTGATAAACAATGTCTCGAAAGAGACTCTGTTCACAAACCTGTCCTGGAATGCATATTCCAAAGGCCATGCTGGCTCAAATCAGAAGTCGTGAGACTCCAGGCTCTCCTGCAATTACGTCAATGAAGTAAGAGGGCTGTGAAGGTGGATGGGCTCCAATTGATAACCATCACCCCCCCCCCCAAAGAAAAATTTCCATTTGCAACCAATATAAGTGGTTGACTCACTTGAGGGACCTGAATTCTTTAGTTCATGTAGAAACCATGATCTACAGTCATAGTGTGCATGGCCCACAACCACGAATACCCAAAAGTGCCCCCCACCTACATAAATCTCCATATTGCAACCATCCACCCACCATATATCCCCAGATAGCACCCAGATCACATGCAGCTTTCTTGTGAAATTCTGTTGAAAAGACCCAGAACCAAAATGTCCTAGTATTGGGGGTCACTGGCATCTTAACTAACGGGCAGCAGCTAGAGTAGGGTTATGTGAATCTTCCAGAAGCCAGCATGATGTCCCCTTCACGAAGGCATGCTGACTCTGCTTGATAATATGTATTTTTCATGCTCTGCTATTATATGCCTTATAATGGACTCTATTAGCAATTCTATTCTAGTAACATTCCATCAATATTGCTCGTGTGTGAAGCAGATTTGCTAATTCACTAGAAAATTTTAATTCTGCCCCTTAGTGATGCATAAAGTTTCAGTTTTTATCTTTCCATATTGTATATATTGTCTATATTGTATATGCAACTTTCACATGGAGGGATTCTAAACATTCAAGAGTACGGAGTGCACCTTGCTCTCATGCCCAGCTCAACTTTGCAAACAAATAAACAAAATACCAGTTGCAGTAAATGACTCATAGAAACTAGGAGCAGGAGTAGGCCATTCAGCCCTTCGAGCCTGCTCCATTATTCATTACCACGGCTGATCCTCTATCTCAATGCCATATTTCCATTCTCTCCCCCTTACCTCTGGATGCCATTAAAATCTAAAGAAATTATCTCTTGTTTGAATACATTCAATGATTTGGCCTCCATAATTTTTAATTTTTTTTAAAAAGAACATGCAGGAGTTCGTTCCTTCCTCACTACTTCTTCAAAAAAACTCTACAACATGCACATATATTGCAAATCATGAAAAATGTTCCTATTTCACAACTCAAAATATGCACTCTCTTTTCTGGGACATATCTGAGACAACTCATCTTGCTCACAGTACCATTTGTAAAGTTGCTTGATTAGCTTCCATGCAAGATTTTCCACATACCTTTGGCGGTGCAAAGAACACAATTTGAAGAATCAATTTTGGTCCACAAATAATTGCAAAGTTTAAATAAACATAAAAACTATCTATTTAAAACACAGACTGAGGGACCGCTTTTGGTACACGTTCACTCAATCCGCAAGCAGACCCCAACCTTCCTGTTGCGTGCCACTTCAACTCAGCATCTTGCTCTCATGGCCACATGTGGGGCATACTGCAATGCCTCAGTGAAAGCCAACACAAACTGGAGGAGCAATATCTCATCTTCCGATTCGGCACCTTACAGCCTTCAGGACTCATCTTTGAGTTAATTGTGACTTTTCTCCTTCATCTTAACCTTTTTAAAAAATATCCAATACATTGTCTTTGTCTCAATGAAAAGTCTCCGTCCACCTCTACTTCCCCCCCCCCCCCCCCCGGCCACACACACACCGAGCCATCTCAATGTACCCAAACAGGTGCAGTTTTGTGGTGACTAGGGGCTTTTCACAGTACTTCATTGCAGTGTTAATGTAAGCCTACTTGTGAGACTAATTAAGATTATTATATTTTTCTCAAGTTTGATACATTTTTGTTACAATCTCGCCCAGCTATAGTATAATATCCTAAACATGCTCCCTCTCTTTGGTTCTGGAGGAAAGTCAAACAGACTCTAAACATTAACTCTGTTTTCTCTCCCTACAGATGCTGCTGGATATGGGAAGTTGTGTTTATTCCATTTGTCATTGGCCCTTCATAACTTGATCACTATTATTCAGGTATTGAAACAAACACCAATTTTTCTGTTTCCATTGTACATGTTATTTATGATTCACAATTCTTCAATGTTTTTTCTAAAATAAGAAAGCACCAAAAATTAACCAGCACCCTGAATGCTCAGAAAATGTATTTGGTGCAAATAGCAAAACAAACCCAAAAGGCCCCATGGGGAACTGTGGTCAATGCTGAGTTAGTAGCTGGGTAGTTTTAGGGGAATCACAAATGGGCTCCGAAATCCTGTGTCAAGAGCAAAGAGAGTATGTGCGCAAAGATGAGACGGAGACAGAGAGAGAACCAGGGAGACAAGGAAGGGGAAGGCAGCAGTTGTGCGGGGGGGGGAGGGGGGGGGGGGCGCAAAGTGAATGCCACCACGTGAGGACACAGATGAGTGTAAAAAAGGGGGGGGGTGCATGAGGCTGAGAGGTCATGCAAGGATTATGCAATGCAAATAAGACCCGAGCTCATATGATTTATGCATGCAGTTTCAACTACCAAAACCAAACTACATTCTACCCTCACCACTGAAGGTGAGCAGACGCAATGTTTTCAGCCCGCTTTGACTCTTTGTCAAGAATATATCTCAAAACCTAATGGATGAATTTAAACAAAACATGGGTATAGCCCAAGGAAGGACAGATGAATTTCTGGTGAAAATGCAATCCCAGATCCTGAAACTTTTAAAAAGGATTGGTAACATTGGGAGTTACGAAAATTATTGTACATTGTTTTGTTTAGAATGTAGTTGATTATTTCAGAATGTTGTGGATTGTCACAGCTGTCAAAACGCAAACAGAGTTTTCAGAGCAGGTTGTCAGATGTGGAGTGGCCTGAAGTCTCCTCAGTGAGATGGAAGCTCTTAATAAAAAGATTTCTTTCTTCAGCTTTGTAGTTACTGAGCATCAACTATGCAGGAAAAAGAGCTGTGAAATTGCAATATCGTTAAGTTAACACAGTATGGTGGTGGAGTTATGCATTCTGAGTACCGCCTTCACTTGTTTTGTACCATAATTCATAATATATTACAAGACATTGAAGCTTTTCTAAAACTGGAAAAGCTACACTAAATATTTGTTTGAATTTCAGCAGAAATGATAGTTAAGGCTCTGAAGTGCAAAACAAAGCATTGCATTTTTGCTGGAACAAATTTCAAAATTACGAAAGGTCAAGAGGTTAAATATTGAAAATTCTTTCCATTGTTTGGCAAGTGAGTTGTAAGCTCAGATTTATTATTAGACAAGATAAAATTAGAATTGTTTCCACAGATTTTATGATGTAGTACACTTCACCATAAAGTGGTTTTTGAGACAAAAGCAAAATAATCCAAAAAGGAAATCACATTGGAATAATAAAAGGCCATTCAATGCCTCAAGACTGCTCTCCTATTTAATCAAATCATGGCTGGTCTGTACCTCAACTTCTTGATTGATGTTATTTGATTGATACATTGGTCTCAGACAAGCTTCCATCCATAACCTTTTGGGACAGGGTTCTCGACTTCCACTACCCTTTATGTTGAAAAAGTGGTTCTCAATTTCACTTCTGAACGATCTAGCTCGTATTTAAGATTATATTCCCTTGTTCTGGACTCCCCCACCAGGAAGTAGTTCCTTTCAACCGGCCCTACTCTTCTAAATCCAAGGAAAAAAACAAAGCTATGCAATCTTTCCTGATAACCTGAACCTTAATCTACAATATCCACTAGTGTAAATGATTTTAGGTCAAAAGTCATGTCGTCAAATTTTACATGGATAATCTTTCCATGAGTTCTTAATTGAGCCCCAAATTAAATCCGAAGACGGCCATCATAATGAAATGAAGTAAAAACCAACAACACCAAGAATTCTTATTAATTAATTTTATAACATTACAAAATTCAATGCAATATAAATACATAATGCATTTAATTCAACGCTTCTCTTTGTAATTCTTCAGAATCACTCGCTTCACTATCTTAATCGCTATTGTATGTCCCAATCATAGTATGGAACTGCGTGTTCATCAGTAGTAACCTTGGCAGCATCATTCCACACATAATCAGCCTTAGCACCATCTAACGCATTCAATATTTGATAGAGTATTCTTTTATTCATAGTATTATTCATATAGGGGCTAGTTGAATACATATAGCTAAAAGAGTGCTAAACATTACAAGTGCCTTGACTGTAGCAATCCAGTCATTGTCACATATAATGAATTAACCATTGTATGCCAGTGTTTTCAGCACTAAGATTGTATTGTTCTCGGTCTTATCAACTGATCAGGTCTAGCAAGGTCTCCGCCAAGCTGTGTAATATGGAAGTGTGAGAAACATATCCAGTAATTTTCCTAAGACTGCACACGCAGACGCTGAGCTAGATTTGATAGGCACCAGTCAATCTTAATTAATATCCAATGTTTGATTAACAAATCATCCTCTAAGTAACAGGCATTTATTTGAACAAGCCAGGAGGTCTCAGCTGAGAATTAGAACCAAAGGAAGTAAATAAGGGGTTAAAACACAGATACGAATTTACTTAAAAGTAGCACCTCGTGGTCAAGGTCTTTGTTCCTGAATTCTTGAATCATCTATCTGTTTGTTTGTGATAAAGTGATTTCTTTTTGTGCTTAATGCTGCCATGTGCTTGACCTTTTTATGTAGTGTTTGATATTTTGTTTCTAAGTTTTTATTCAGTTCTTAATCAAGTGTATTCAAGTAATTAACAATAATAAAGTTACATTTTTGACACCTCCCACCAACTGGACTACCAATTCTTATTAGAAGGTAAAATAAGAGTCCCCACAATATTTTAGAAATTATTTTTTGACAATATTGAGATCAAGTTAATTTCACACATCTACAGCCCACTGACACAATACTACTAAGAAGGTGTTTGCATATTTCCACTTTCGTGAATAGTTTTTCGCATTCCATCTAATTTGTTCCACATCTTTCAGAGTGTCCTTGGATACAAGTGTAAATAAACCTCTCAAGAGCAGAATAAAAATTCCTAAAACTGCCAGGAATAATTACCACGTTGGCGTTGGTCAATCTCACCTCACCTCACATATAACTGGCACGGTGGGATGTGAACATGACCCAGACGAGCAGACTCTTACTTTGTGTCGTCCTCCTGGTGTCAAATTCCACACTTCTCTGTTCCATTTCTTGCAACCGGGGGAGGGGGAGTGTCTTTTGCTTGTGTAACACTACAATTATGTTTTTTTCCCCCCCAGCAATCGTGGTAATGGTTTTGTTTGCTGGTGTGTCAAAGTTCATTGTTGTTTCATCCGTATTTCCAATGCAGGCTTCTTCTCTTGATGCAAAATGACAAAATGGTGAATTTGATGATTTTATTATCCAGTTCAGGTGGCAGGCACTGTGAAATTTTCATTTTCTGTTGGAGTACTGAACCTGTGCACCACCTGGAACTGACTACCAATTCTGGAATCCATCTTTCTTCTCTGAGGCTGAAGAGTCAAATGGCTCTGTGGGCGATAACATGACCATTTTGTTGATGCTTATTATCAAATTCTGGCATCTTTTTCTCAAGTTTAAATTGAGCTGTGCACTTGTTATTCCTCGTTAAAGGCATTACGATTGGTCACGTGGTACATATTCGTCTTGTTGGCTGGCCGGGAGATCGAAGGGTCTTTAAACTAATGAATTGTCGTAATTACCGGTAAGCAATTAGTAATCACAACATTGTTTGATCCCTGAAAAACTAGGCTGACATGAGAGATATGAAAATGTACTTCGTTTAGGCCAAATGTTAGGTCGATCTTTACATGAGATTGTCTTTTATATGGGTATATATGGTAATTCTGGTGAACTGTTCCTGTAACCCCTCCAAGACTTACTTTTCTTGTCTGATGTGCTTTGCCCATAACTGAATGCAGTCCTCCCGTAGGGCCTGACTAAGGCTCGTTATAACTGAAGCCTATTCTTTTTAATAAAATTCTACATTTCATTAGCCTTATTGATAACCAGACTTATGAACAAGTCCAGAAGATAAAGCATTTAAGAAGGAAAGAAAATGAAAATTTGGAGGCAAGGGCTAAAACAGTATTAGAATGACCAGCATATGCTTCAGGCTCAATAGTATAGGCACAATAGGCCAAAATGTCCATTTAAACAGAAATATATACAAAGATTACAATGCGGTAGGAACCCATGTGACGCAGCGTGTCTGTGCTAGCTATGAACATAACATATGTATATATTATGCTGAGTTCTCAATTATACACAAAATCGCTGAAATGGACGCTCATTTCCATCAGTTGTAGCCTCTTGTCATACACTAGACAATTACCTGCAACTAAATTACATTGACTAAAGATGGAAAGGTGCGTTGTGATATCAATGGTGCAAAATGTATCATCATAAGAATTCCCAAGTCAACATGAAAGAATACAGAGCTCACTACATCTGTACTTATTCACAATGAAAATGGTAATTTCAGGATGCTATTGTTAAACGATGTTTGTGGCAATTTGCAAGTCATTAGCCTTTCACACACATTCCAATAATTAACAGATTCTTTAAATGGTTTAAAAATTTAGAGAAACTGTTTTTCACCTCTCTCATCCTTTACGAGCCAAAACCGGAGTTCCCATTTCCCATTACCTCATAGTAGAATTTATATGGTTCATAATCAATACAGGATAATAATAATGGGCCTCATTCATGTTCTTGCTGCAACTTGACAAAGTAAATTACATTCCTGAAGTGATTGAATTTCATGTGAGAATAACATTTTGCATAAGTTATTAATTGTTTTAATTAACCTCTTATAAAACAGCAAAGATATGTACAACTTTAAAAAAATAATAAGACTCCCACACACTGCACAGCAGTACAATTGCAGCAACACGCTTTCAAGGTTTTATCAAACTGGCAAGGAATGAAGCCTTCAAAATCTTGGTTGAGAAATGCATATTTTGACCAGATCCACAAAGGTCACATCTTGTAAAATTGCCAATTTCTAACATGCACCAATCCAAAGTGTGATTACAAACTTTGATAGTGATTAGCAACCTCACGGAATGATTAAAAACATCATATTTTAATGAGGATGCCGGGTGACCATTTTATTTCCTTCCATGTTTCACATCTCCATTACATGCAAGCAGGTGTAACGGGGACCTGCATGACACAATTTCACCTCAATTGTTTAGTGGTTGGTCCAGGTTCAGAGACAAAACTAGTAATTTTGGAACTTGAAAAATAGTTGGTTAGAATGAGAACACTAATATGGCTAGGAGGAGAATCTGTTTCTCAACAATGGGGAGGGAAAAACCTGCTGCCACTGCATAGGTGTGGCCTGAAGTGGCACAGGAGGTGAGCAAACAGGACTGTTGCCATGCAGCAAAGGATCCAGTGACACAAATGTTTCAATGACCAGATCAGGAAAGGTGAGCAAAGTTAGACAGCCACCTGCATTCTACAGTGCACCAACACACCTTCTGCCATATACTCCATCCTTAGCTCTCCTCACATCATTGTCATCAACACCTATTGTTTCATTTAAATAAACTCCTCTCATTCGCACCTCCCCTTTCTTCTATCCACCACAACCCTCATAATCTGTAATATCTCATTCATCGCTACTGATTCTCACATGCTGTCAAATGGCCCCGTCACCCCTATTCCTTAAATACATGCACACATGCCAGAGGATCACTTATATGTATGCTGTACCATCCATGCAGGAGAAGGAAACAAAGAACGTCAAGGAGAAGGCAAATGAAAAAGAGAAACAACACAGATTGCAGAGCCTGATCTAGAGGAGGTGGTCACTCTGGAAATAATCATCATTCCTGCCCACAATTTACATTTTAATAGCACCTTTCACGACCTCCAGACATCCGAGAGCACTTTACAGCCATTTAAGTCTTTGAAGTGCAGTTACGGTTGTAATGCAGCAAAAACAGGAGTCTCTGAACAATGTGACAATGACCAGAAATCAGATTGATTTTGCAATGTTGATTGAGGGATGAATATTTGCCATGACACCAGAGATAATTCTGAAATAGTGCCTTTACATCTGCCAAAATAGGCAAATGGATCCTGGGTTTAAGATCTTATCCGAAAGGCAGTACTTTTTCAGAGTTGAGTGGAAGGTAAAATTTTTTTTTTACATATCTCTTTGAGAATATCCTAACGCAAGCAACACTGTCATAGATATGGGCTGCATGGGTAGAAGGTTCTTTTGTTTATGTCGTCTGGATGTATTTGCTACCTGGTGAGCAGGCAGTTGTGGTTTTAATTTCATTGGATTGAGAGAACCAACAGGTAATGCTGGTTAGTCAGTCATGCACTTTAAGCACGGAAAATACTAACATTATCATTCACTTTGTGGAATACGGGTGATACTCAGGCTCAATTTGGACTTTGTGAAGAAAAAAACTGGAAGATTTGACTAGCTGGTAGCTAGAAGAAGAAACCTACAGTGGTCCTCAGAGAGTCTCCTGGCAGAAAACAGTCTGCAGAGTTAGCTTGGAAACTATGAGAAGACAGCTGGGGATTTGTCAACACCCAGGGCAACGGGCTGAATCATCCACAGTGATGAGGTATCAAATAAAAGTTAGAGGATCACTTAACTAATAAGTTAATGGAAGGATCCCCATAAAGTGTTGCCTTGGAGAATGGTTGGAACACTGAGGGGAATTAAAGTGAATTTTGTTGGGCCCTGCATACCTGATGGATTGGTCCTTGAAGATGTGAATGAACCTTCTTAGATAGTTGTATTTGATGAAAGAAAATCTCAGGGGAAGTAAAAATTAGAACTGAATTTATAGCACAAGTAATTATACACTATAATATTAAGTTAAGATTGTTTGCTTTGATTCTTACATAGAATAAAGTTTGTAACCGTGAAATATTGTGGCATTGTGGTGTTGTTTGATTGCTGGGTATTCGGATTTATCTTTAACTATTAATGGCCCCTAACAGGATCATAATAAAATTCACATCCTTGGCCCATTAATGAATGATGAGCACCCATTTAATGCTGAAGGTGGGAATTTGTAGATTGTCATGTGAGTGTCCCTTTAAGAAAGGTTTTTGTCTTATCACATGGCTTCAGTGATGTAATTTTGTAGGTGGAGCTGAGCTGTGGCTGTGAGGTTTTTTTTGAGTTTCACTTTCAGTTTTGACTGCTGTGGACTACAGACAGAGAAAATAAGTTATCTGGCCTGTCTCTCTCTATTTTCGGAAAAAACCCATTGAGCATAGCTACTTGCTTTGGTAACTTAAAATATATAGTTTGATTTGCAGAAGGGTTGCAACTTGCTGGTGAGATGGGTTAAGAATCTCAGGGAAAGGCAGTCTTATTCAAGTGAGAATGCAGAGTGCTGGGTCACACCCTTGAAAAGGGGTTTTTGGTTTATGGGATTTTGTTTTTGAATTGGAACAGTTAAGGGGGGATTCATTAAGTGTTATATATAGATTACTGTAGCAGTGTGGTGTCTTTTTGTTTGTAATTGATAAACAATTATCGCTGTGTGTTTTCATATATATGTTAAGTAAGTTCTTAGAATAAAGCCTGTTTTGATAAAAGTGCCTGGCAAGACTGATGAATCACACCTGAACGGAAGGCTCTTGTGCTCATCCTCGCTAAATTCAACATAAAGGTTGGAGATCAGGTGGATTTCACAATATACTTTGGAGTTTCTAAGCCCTGGCCCATAACAGGATGCTGAACCAGTTAGATGCTATGAGACTGCTTATATTGGGAAACGGTGGAGGGGACACTGCGTGGTGTGGTGTCATCATGGGCGACACAGTGGCTAGCAATGTTGCTTCACAACGCCAGGGACCATGGTTCAATTCCAGCCTTGGGTGAGCGTGTGGAGTTTCTGCTTACTCCCCATGTCTACATGGGTTTCCTCAGTGTGCTCTGGTTTCCACTCACAGTCTACAGATGTGCAGGTTAGGTGGGTTTATGGGATTACGGGGATAGGGCAGAGGAGTGGGTCTAGGCAGGGTGTTTTTTCAATGGTTCGGTGCAGACTATTGTCGTTCCATACTCCCGGAACGCCTTGACCCACTTCAATTCGCATACCGTCGCAACTGGTCCACATCAGACGCCATTTCCCTGGCTCTACACTCATCCCTAGAGCATCTCGCAAACACGGATTCCTACATCAGACTCCTATTTATTGACTACAGCTCCGCCTTCAACACCATAATCCCAGCCAAGCTCATATCAAAGCTCCAAAATCTAGGACTTGGCTCTCCACTCTGCAACTGGATCTTCGATTTTCTTTTTTAAAATAAATTTAGAGTACCCAATTATTTTTTCCAATTAAGGGTCAATTTAGCATGGCCAATCCACCTACCCTGCACATCTTTGGGTTGTGGGGGTGAAACCCACGCAAACACGGGGAGAATGTGCAAACTCCACACGGACAGTGACCCAGGGCCGGGATTCGAACACAGGTCCTCAGTGCCATAGGCAGCAATGCTAACCACTGCGCCACCGTGCTGCCCCGATCCTCGATTTTCTGACCAACAGACCACAATCAGTAAAAATGAACACCAACACCTCCTGCACAATAGTCCTCAATACCGGTGCCACGCAAGGCTGCGTACTTAGCCCCCTACTCTACTCCCTGTACATACACGACTGCGTGGCAAAACTTGGTTCCAACTCCATCTACAAGTTTGCTGACGATACAACCACAGCGGGCTGGATCTCGAATAACGACGAGTCAGAATACAGGAGGGAGATAGAGAACCTGGTGGAGTGGTGTAACGACAACAATCTCTCTCTCACTGCCAGCAAAACTAAAGAGCTGGTCATTGACTTCAGGAAGCAAAGTACTGTACACGCCCCTGTCAGCATCAACGGAGCCGAGGTGGAGATGGTTAGCAGTTTCAAATTCCTAGGGGTGCACATCACCAAAAATCTATCCTGGTCCACTCACGTCGACGCTATCATCAAGAAAGCACAACAGTGCCTATACTTCCTCAGGAAACTAAGGAAATTCAGCATGTCCACATTAACCCTTACCAACTTTTACAGATGCACCATTGAAAGCATCCTATCAGGCTGCATCACAGCCTGGTGTGGCAACTGCTCGGCCCAGGACCGCAAGGAACTTCAGAGAGTCGTGAATACCGCCCAGTCCATCACACAAACCTGCCTCCCATCCATGGACTCCATCTACACCTCCCGCTGCCTGGGGAAAGCGGGCAACATAATCAAGGATCCCTCCCACCCGGCTTACTCACTTTTCCAACTTCTTCCATCGGGCAGGAGATACAGAAGTCTGAGAACACACACAAACAGACTAAAAAACAGCTTCTTCCCCACTGTCACCAGACTCCTAAATGACCCTCTTATTGACTGACCTCATTAACACTACACCCTGCATGCTTCATCCGATGCCAATGCTTATGTAGTTACATTGTATATATTGTGTTGCCCTATTATGTATTTTGTTGTATTTTCTTGAATTTTGTTTAATTCCCTTTTC
Organism: Scyliorhinus canicula; assembly: GCF_902713615.1. Classification (NCBI taxonomy): domain Eukaryota; kingdom Metazoa; phylum Chordata; class Chondrichthyes; order Carcharhiniformes; family Scyliorhinidae; genus Scyliorhinus; species Scyliorhinus canicula. Next base: position 222,792,889 of record NC_052146.1, read on the forward strand.
TTCCCATGTACTGAGTGATCTGTTGAGCTGCTTGCAGAAAAACACTTTTCACTGTACCTCGGTACACATGACAATAAACAAATCCAATCCAATCCAAGTAACTGCTCTGAAAGATTTCAAAGTAGAAACATGAATCAAAAAGAAATGATGAATGATGGGATACTTCTTCAGAACAAGTTAAACATTTAAACACCACTTCACATTGGTCAAGTTAGTCTAAGATTCAGTCGAAGTATCAATGTTGGCAGTCCTCAATGCAAAGTAAACAATTTACTTAATTATTTTTTCTTCTGTTAATGTGTGTCTGCAGTCCAGTTTAAATCTCTGGAACCCTAGTCTGGTAAGTAAATATGCTTACCTGTTGGGGTTGGTACCTCTGTTGTGTCTGTTGCAAGTACGAAGGCTGTTGTTGCTGCTGATTGTAGTATGGTTGTTGGCCCTGTTGGCAGTAACTGCTCATACTTTGCTGACTATACTGAGGAGGCATCTGAGGGAAGAGAGAATCCCATGAGAGTTCAATGAAAGTACCTAGCGTAAAGCTTGTATAAACTTCACATCAGCAATTGCACTATTTTCAAGGGTTTAAATCCCTTTAACTATATTTTTCTATTCCATCAATTTTCATCAGATTGCAAATGTTTTTCTGAGGTATCTTAAGAGTCATAGATGTTTACAGCATGGAAACAGGCCCTTCGGCCCAGCTTGACCATGCTGCCCAGTTTCTATCACTAAACTGGAACCCAAAGCCATATTTGGCATTAATCTCACCAGCATTAATTTAATCTTTGTCAAAAAGCACATAATCTATAAATTCACAACATCGTAAGAATTTTACACAATAGGGTACTTTTCTAAATTCTAAAATCAGAAAATGTTAGTTTCTGAATGACACTACAGTGGAGGGAAGAATCATTTCAAGCTCACTTTGATATGTCTGGCAGGAATAAGGCAACAAGATGAATGGAGTGAAACCAGTCAAAATCTCTTTGGCAAGCGTGACACTGTTCAGGACTAGTTTCGCCTACAGCATGGAATTTATCTGAATGCAGAAAGACATTTCTCTAGTGTTTACAGAATAACTTGAGACTTTAGTTAAATTTTTTTTGTAAGGGATTCAAAAGTCAAGTTTACTTAGTGGACAAATTCCTGTGATTCTTTGGCAGCGTCCATTATTTCTGATTCGTCATTTTTGTATATCTGGACATGATAGCAAATTTTACATTTCCTGCCATTCAATTGTCTCGAAACCAACAATTGCAACTTCTTTTAAACCAAATTGCTTTTTTTGATGAAACAAAAGCTTGTGCCACTTCCAAAATGTAGAGAGACCACGGGGAGAGATAAGAAACAAGTAAATGATTTTAAACTTGAATGGTTAACGGCAACAATTAAAGTTAAAATAATCAGCCTGAATTTGCTTAAAGCTTGTGAATGGAAACATTCCATCTACAGTATACACCAGTCATGGTGTAGGAATTCCAGGAAATAATGACCTGTATTTCACAGTCAGTGACAAAGTAATGGTGCTTGCTGGTGAATTTGAAACCAAGTCAAGATGAAAATGAAAATCGCTTATTGTCACAAGTAGGCTTCAAATGAAGTTACTGTAAAAAGCCCCTAGTCACCACATTCCGGCACCTGTTCGGGGAGGCTGGTATGGGAATTGAGCCGTGCTGCTGGCCTGCCTTGGTCTGCTTTCAAAGCCAGCGATTTAGCCCTATACTAAACCAGCCCCGAAAGATAAGGTAACGGTCAAGAAAGGTAAGCAACCAATCACATTGAGGTAGTCTCACAGACAACAAACTAGGAAGTATAAATGCACTGATGATCCTTCATTTTAAATTTAACACATAGCAAAATAAATAATTAGGACACACTCAATTGGATTAATATAGTCCAAAGATGTGTCGGTTAGGTGGATTGGCCATTCTAAATTACCTTTAGTGGCCAAAAAGGTTAAGTGTGGGTTACGGGGTTAGGGTAGATACGTAGGCTGAGTAGGGTGCTCTTTGTTAGGACCGACTTGAGAGACTTAAGGGGCAGAATGGCCTCATCCTGCACTGCTAATTCTATGAAGCTGAAAATCAACCATTTGAAAAAAAGTTTAAAAAGAATGTAAAATTCACCATGAGAGAATTTTGAATTTCGACAAATATCAAATTGGTTTTCCAATATCCACGTGTGATTTTAAGCAGCAGTTATGAACTTTAAAAACCCAGTCACATTTCATTCAACAAGTAGCAACAATTTCAATGTTTTTTTTTACAATGAGATTAATAGTATAAAAGGGAAAGTTTTCATCAGTTCAATTCAGTGATTTTGTCTCGATTACAAATGGAGTATCTCAACACTGAACCCTGTGAACAAGCGTCACATCGCTGACAGCAACTTCTGGGTTTCCATATTTAACTTCACATAAGCAATCCTCAGAAGTTTCTGTCAGTTTCAGAGGGGCAATGACAACAAATCCTCACAATTTCATCGTCATTACTACCATAAAATCAGGGTCAACCTCTGAAGTGAATTATGTTATGATGTGCATTACGCCAGAATTTTCTTAGACCTGTATACTGCCTCACAGGGACCGCTGGTGATAAAGTTAAACAGCCAGTTATCAAACACTGTGCACATTAAAATCAATGTTGAAATAGAGCTTACAGAATTAATGCTACAGCCACATTAACCATTACAGAATAACACAGGCAGGCTCAGTTGCCTGAGGGTGCCAGCGTGTTCTATATGCTTTGACAGCCAGGAGTATTTTGGTTTTCCCCAGACTGATATTTTGTATTAATATTTATTTATTGAGCATGTGACCCAAACATGGATTGCCAGTGGTAATAAAATATGACTTGGACTTGCACTCAGTTTGGTAGACAACCCTATATACATTGAAAATAGAAGGAGGTAATTCAGCCCTTCGAGCCTGCTCCCTCATTCACTATGATATGGCTGATCACCAAGTTCAATACCCTGATCCCACCTTCCCCCATATCCCTTGAGCCCCAAGAGCGAGAAGTATAGGCCTTTATTTATACTCAAACTACGTTTTTGTTACTACATACTGCATGACCTCATCAGTTCGAAGTAATTGCTCTTAAACATGTCCCTGTTAGATAATCTATTCCATTCTGTGTTGGGCACACTACCTTGGATATATATCAGACAATGACTGCACTGCTTTTCGATCCTCTGCCATGCTTGCTGGCATATTCTAATTATTTTTCCAGCAAACTGTAGTATGAACTCTCTGCTGGGATATTAAAATGGCGTACACTGGGATAGGTGATATAGAACAAGAGGGGTTCATGTAAACTTAAAAATATATTTTTAGCCCAAGCTCAGTGTTATAATAGCAATGCTACAACTGCCATTTAAATGCTTTTAATAAAATAATAGTTGTTTGATTCAGCTTCATATGCAAGCGGAAAACTTAAAATGCACCTGACCCAGAAGGATAACCTTTAAAAGGTTAAAGTAATGGCAGTTTGGAGGCAAAATATTTCAAAAATGCAGTTCGGCTTCTGAAAACAAAACGTGCTCTTAGAAACTGGATATAATAAAATTCTGAAATTCTAACAATAAATCAAAAAAGTGGGCAGTACGGTGGCACAGTGGTTAGCACTGCTGCCTCACAGTGCTGGGGACCCGGGTTCAATTTCGGTCTCGGGTCACTGTCTATGTGGAGTTTTTACTTTCTCCCCATGCTCCGCTTTCCGCCCACAGTTCAAAGATGTGCAGGTTAGGTGGACTGACCATGCTAAATTAACTCTTAGTATCCTAAAGGTTAGGTGGGGTTACTGGGTAATGGGATAGGGTGGATCTGACCCTAGGTGGGGTGTTCTTTCAGAGGGCCGGTGCAGACTCTATGGGCCGAACAACCTCCTTCTGCACTGTAGGGCTTCAATTCAATGATTCAAATGAACTTTAGCTCACTGTTCAAAGTCTAATTTGCAGTGCACTTTACTACACTAGGCAGGATTATATCAGTGTTTACCACTGAGAACACATTCACAGCATTTAACAGCCATACAATTACTCCATTTAGACAGTATCACAGGCTCCATCCAAGAGTGCTTTCCATTTAATAATTTAAATTCCTTGACAGAATGTCATTCCCCCTTTCAGTGAAGGCATTGACTAGCCTAACCGCTCCAACCCACCCTTTCCTGGTATAAGTCTAGTAAACCTTCTCTGAACTGCTTCTCTAACACACTTACAACTTTCCTTAAATAAGGAGACCAATAATGGACACACTATTCCAGGTGTGGGCTCGCCAATGCCTTGTACAACTGAAGCATAACCTCCCTACTTATGTCCAAAAGAGAAAATGCTGGAAAATCTCAGGAGGTCTGGCAGCATCTGTAGGGAGAGAAAAGAGCTAACGTTTCAAGTCCAGATGGCCCTTTGTCAAAGCTTATGTAATCAAATCCCCTCACAATAAACTTACCAGTGTACAGCCATGCTAACGGAAGACAGGAGAGGGTAAAAAAGGTCAAGCTAATTGTGATGCCTGATGTGGCATTACAGCCACTACAGAAATATCAAGTCCCTTACCCTATCCAGCAAGATAAACTATTCATTTAATCTTCTAGGAGGATTTAATGTACTTAGTCAAATGAGACTTTCTGCCATCTTCCAAATTTCCTGATATTATGATCCCAGAGCAGATCCCAATATTTGCTAGGATACCAGTCAGAAACCGCAACACTTAAAAAAAAAAATGTTTAAATGGTGAGGAATGGATACTTCACTCCAGGAGTAATTCCATGCAAAAACAGTGAAAACATATATTAAAACAAACTTTATTATTAACACAGTATTAAACTACTGTAACATCAGAGAAACACAGCTCACAATTACCAGTTAATGCTTCACAATAAAAGGAACCACTTTAATTTTAACCGATATCTTCTTATCTCCAATCAAGCAAGATCCATCACAGGTCAAAAAACACTTTTAAATCGAGTTAGAAAACATTGGATTACTTGACAGAAAACACCAGATTACTTAACAATCTTTGGATAGAGATCTTGTGAGAGGCTGCTTGAAGAAAGAGAGAGAGAGAGAGAGAGAGAGAGAGAGAGATTCTGTCAGATTTATGTTGAATCTCTGTCTGCCTCCTGCAGAAACTGCTTTACAGCTTCCAAAATAACTCAACCACTCAAAATGGACTACAACAGGCCTGGCTCTTCCCAAGAGTTACATCAACCCCATTTCACTCCAATCCCATGACATACTTGCTTAAGTTTAAAAACACAATGTTTCTAATTATCTACTTCCCAGGGAATCTCCAAAAAGCATAACAAAAAACCATTATGCCTCTCCTTGCAAACATGAACAAGGTTCAAAAGAATGATTTCACATTTACACCACCTTAATTGCTCCTTCTGCAGCCACAGTGTGTCTTTCTTTTAAACCAGGATTTAAAAACAAATCCTACAGCAGATATATACACATCCTAACCCAGGCTTTTATAAAGCATTACTGCACTAGATACATATAATACAATATGTATACCAATGTCTTACATTCATCACAGTAACAGTCAGGTAACAAGAAAATGAAAGAATACAAAAGAAAAATCAGTTAGTGGTCTGCTTTATTGTAGAGTAGTCACCAACTGTATGAACCTTCAATTACAGCACTGTATAATAAGTTTGTGCAGGATCCTTTATCCCATGAGTACAGTGGTTTATTACCTTTCTGTGTAATACTTGTAAGAGGAGCTATCAAAATTAGCTTAAGCAGAAAGATAGCTTACATTCACTAATTCCAACAGTGACATATAGCATTTCTTTGAAACTAGATTGCCAACAAGCCTAAAGATAGGACAATCTATCCTATGTACCAAGAGTCAGCAAAGCACTTATGGACATGCCTGCTGACAATCTTAATTCACATAATAAATCTGTTAGCTACAGTTAATTAGTAATTTGCTCTTCAAGCTTAATTCTCAAAAGATTTCAAGACCAGGTGATTTGTTACAGTACCAAAGAAAAAGCAATTTTCAACAAGTCTTTAGTCAGTGTAAATTGGATAATAATTTAGTGCAGCAAGTTTAATCAGATTTATTGACTAACTCTAAACTATTTCTGAAAGGTATATTCTGCAATTCGCCATATACTAACATTCTTGGAGGTGTAACATTTTCTCCTGTAACCCCAATAGCTATTTGCAGCCAAGTACAGAATACAATAGCTAGAAAAGATGCAGAAGTGCAATGGTGCAATCACTCAATTTTTCCTTTAAAAAAGAGATAGCCCAGTAAGTTTACCTAATGAGTAGCTCAGCCATTCAGTCAAAGGTCCCAGGTTCAATTCAGTAAATTTGCTCTCAGCCAAGGTGGTGGTAAGGCAATTGGTCTCAGCTTCCATGATGATGAGACTAATATGCCACAGTTCCCATTTCTAATTGGTAACAGGCACCCCATGCGAGGAGTAAATGTGTCCTCTTTAGAGAAAGGCAGGATCCACAGTTCAGCTTGGATTCCCCATGCCCACTTTAGTGTCAAATCACCTGGCAACGGTAACTGCCAAGACACAAATTAGTGGTTAGCTCTCAGGAGGGGCAACTAAGCACTCCGAAAACTGTAATGCACCTCGATACAACTAATTACAATCGCTCTATTATTCATTCTTCACACTTGTCAAATATGAGATTTTCCCATCCCACAGATCAGATTTACTTTAACATTTTACATTCCTTGCTCAGTATTACATTATGGATCGCTTTTGTGGGTGAATCATGAATGATTCATATGCCTCTTAGTTATTTAGCTGGGTGGAGATGCCCTCGCCCGGTTCCATTCCAGTTGTACCAGTAAATCATCTACACTGGTATATCGTATCATTCACACACCATAAGCTCTGGTGTCCCCAAAGATTTATCCTTCGCTCCTTATTTCTCACATACATACTGTCCCTCAGTGACATCATGCAAACATGCATCAGGTCACATCACTGCCCTGTCTACTGCATCTGACTTAGGAACACAGGAAAGAGAGGCAGGAATAGGCCATTTGATTCTTTGAGGCTGCTCTGCCATTCATTAGATCATAGCTGATCTTCTTTCTCACTGCCTTTGTCCCGCACTTTCCCCATATCTCTTGATGGCTTTACTATCTAGAAATCTATTAATCTCTAGCTTGAACATACACACTCAATGAGTGAACCTTCATAGCTCTCTGGACTAGAGAATTCCAAACATTTATCATCCTCTGAAGAAACAAATTCCTCCTAATCATAAAATCATAGAATTTACAGTGCAGAAGGAGGCCATTCGGCCCATCGAGTCTGCACCGGCTCTTGGAAGAGCACACTACCCAAGGTCAACACCTCCTATCCCAATAACCCCACCCAACACTAAAGGCAATTTTGGACACTAAGGGCAATTTATCATGGCCAACCCACCTAACCTGCACATCTTTGGACTGTGGGAGGAAACTGGAGCACCCGGAGGAAACCCACGCACACACGGGGAGGATGTGCAGACTCCGCACAGACAGTGACCCAAGCTGGAATCGAACCTGAGACCCTGGAGCTGTGAAGCCATTGTGCTATCCACAATGCTACCGTGCTGCCCGTAAATGAAATGAAAATCGCTTATTGTCACGAGTAGGCTTCAAATGAAGTTACTGTGAAAAGCCCCTAGTCGCCACATTCCGGCCCCTGCCCGGGGAGGCTGGTACGAACCGTGCTGCTGGCCTGCTTGGTCTGCTTTCTAAGCCAGCGATTTAGCTGAGTGAGCTAAACCAGCCCCTCCTAATCTCAGTCTTAAATGGCCTACCCATTATTCTGAGACTGTGTCCTCTGGTTCTCGACCCTCACCCCCCTCTCCTTCACACACCCTCTCTCTCTCTCTTTTCCCCACCCCAGCACAGCAGTACATCCTTCCTGCATCTACCTTGTTGAGCCCTGTAAGAATTCTGTATGATTCAATAAGATCGCTTCTCATTCTTGTAAACTCGAGAGACTATAGGCCCAATCTCTCCTTTTGGGATAGTCGCATCATCCAAGAATTAGTTTGGGGAATTTTCATTCCACTTTTTCTATGGCAAATATATCCTTCCTTCGGCAGAGACCAAAATTCTATGCAATACTCCAGATGAGGTCTCACCAAGGCTTTGTACAATTGCAGCAAGACATCTTTACTCCTACACTCAAAACCAACATACTATTTGCTCGCCTAATAGCTTGTTGCACCTCCACACCAGCTTTCAGCGTCTCATAAACAAGAACACCCAGGTTCCTTTGGATATCAATACTTCTCAATCGCGCACTAAGTAAAAATATGCATTTCTGTTCCTCCAACCAAACTGCATAACTAAACATTTTTCACATTATATTCATCTGCCATGTTCTTGCCTACTTACCTAGCCTGTCTAAATCCCCTAGAAGCGTCTTTGCATCCTTTGCACCACTCATGTTCCCATCTAGTGTCATCAGCAAACTTAGAAATAATACATTTAGTAGTGTTACTACATTTAATACTACATTAGTATGGATTGTGAATAACTGGGACCCAAATACTGATCCTTGTAAGTACCTCGCTATGCAGCACAGCATGCCAACCTGAAAGTAAGTGACCTGTTTATTCCTACTTTGTATTCGGCCCAGTAACCAATTTTTGATCCACGCTAGTATATTACTAATCTCTTATGGGGCCCTTATGAAAAGCCTTCTGAAAATCCAAATACACCACATCCACTGGTTCCCCATATCTATTCTGCTAGTTATATCCTCAGAACACTCCCAACAGGTTCGTCAAACATGATTTACCTATCATAAATCTATGCTGACTCTACCCAATCATACCTTTATTTTCAAGTGTTCGGTTATCACATCCTTTATAACAGATCCTAGCATTTTCCAACTACTGATATCAAGCTGACAGGCCTGTAGAACGTTTTTCTCCTTCCCTTCTTTCTTAATTAGTGGGGTTAAGTCTGCTATCTTCCAATCCACAGGAACCATTCCGGAATCTATAGAATTTTGGAAGATAATCACCAATGCATCCACTTTCTCTACAATCACCACTTTCAACACTGTGGGTAGTAGATTATCAGGATCAGGGGATTTATCAAGTTTTAGTCACGTTAATTACTCCAGGACTACTTTTTTTTTTACCAATACCAATTTATTTTAGTTCCACATTCTGGCCAGTCCCTCATCATGTTGGTATGATATCTGGTACAATACAAGCAAGAATTTAGCAATTAAACATTGGAAAGGCAGAAACCATTGTCTTTTGTTCACTGGCACAAAATACGTTCCTTTTCTGAGCTGCTGTATCGGGTTGAACCAGGTCATACACACCCTTGGCGTCCTAACGACCCTGAGATGAGCTTCGAAGCTCATCTAAGACCACCTACTTTCAACTCCGTAACATTGTCCATGTCTACCCTTTGTCTCAGATCATCTGCCTCATCCACGCCTTTGTTATCCCTGGACTTGACTATCCACTGTTAATCTGATTGGCCTCCACATCTGCAATCTCCATAAACCTCAACTCATCCACAATATTGCATCCATTGCCCATCACATTCCAATCCCATTCAGCCATCTTCTCTGTGCCCACTGACCTAAACCAACTCCCAGGCAGCAATGCATCATATTTAAAATCCTTCTTTCCAGATCTCTGCCTGATCTTGCTCCTCTCTCTCTTTAAAATCTGTGATTTCTCTGCATTCCTCCAATTCTGGCCTCTCTTGCATCCCCAATTTTAATCACATCATTCACAACCATGCCTTAAACTCAAAGTTCCTAAGCTCTAGAATCCCCTCCTTCAATTTCTTTACTGTTCTCTCTCCTTTCAGACCTTCCTTAAAACCTGCTTCTTTGACGAAGCTTTTGATCATCTGTTCTAATGACTCATTTAAATACCTTGGTGTCAAATTTTGTGATAACGTTCCTGCGAAACACATTGGCTTGTTTAAGTTTGGTGAAGGCACTGTATAATGGTAGCAGTGGTTAGCACTGTTGTTTCACAGTACCAGGGACCCGGGTTTCATTTGCGGCTTGGGTCTGTGCAGAGTCTGCACCTTCTCCCCATGTCTGCGTGGGTTTCCTCCGGGCGATCCTGTTTCCTCCCACAAGTTCCGAAAGACGTGCTTGTTAGGTGAACTGGACATTCTGGACACAGTGTACTTGAATAGGTGCCGGTGTGTGGCACCTCGGAGATTTTCACAACAACTTCATTGCAGTGTTCAGGTAAGCCCACTTGCAACACTAATAAAGATTTTTTTAAATGCAAGTTGCTGTTAAGACTTTCTGGTAAATGCACTTAACAATCCAGTTCTTCCAAGTTTGTTTGAAATTAATTTCTATACATATTTTTAAAGTATCCATTCGGTTTTTTCCAATTAAGGGGCAATTTAGCATGGTCAATCTACCTACCTGCACATACAGAATTTATATAGAATTTACAGTGCAGAAGGAGGCCATTCGGCCCATCGAGTCTGCACCAGCTCTTGGAAAGAGCATCCTACCCAAGGTCAACACCTCCACTCTATCCCCATAACCCAGTAACCCCACCCAACACTAAGGGCAATTTTGGACACTAAGGGCAATTTAGCATGGCCAACCCACCTAACCTGCACATCTTTGGACTGTGGGAGGAAACCGGAGTACCCGGAGGAAACCCACGCACACACGGGGAGGATGTGCAGACTCCGCACAGACAGTGACCCAAGCCGGAATCGAACCTGGGACCCTGGAGCTGTGAAGCGATTGTGCTATCCACAATGCTACCATGCTGCCCATCTATTTAGGTTGTGGGGGTGAGACCCATGCAGACACGGGGAGAATGTGCAATCTGCACACGGACAGTGACCCGGGACCGGGACCGAAACTGGGTCCTTGGTGCCATGAGGCAACAGTGCTAACCACTGCACCACCGTGCCGCCCTGAATTTCTACAGATATTAATGTAATTTCTAATAGCTATTTTATGATTAAAAATCCAAGTGGATGAAAGAAAATTGCTACAGTTGTCATTTTAGCAAGTAGTACAATATTCTCTACAGACACCAAGAGAAATTTAGTTTTTCAGTAATCTGACTAGGCCGATGGCAAGAAACACTTTTCAAATTGCAGCAAAGGGCAACACGGTAGCACAAGTGTATAGCACTGTGGCTTCACAGCGCCAAGTTCCCAGGTTCGATTCCCTGCTGGGTCACTGTCTGTGCGGAATCTGCACATTCTCCTCTTCTGCGTCAGTTTCCTCTGGATACTCCGGATTCCTCCCACAGTACAAAGACGTGCAGGTTAGGTGGATTGGCCATGATAAATTGCCCTTAGTGACCAAAAAACGTTAGATGGGGTCATTGGGTTACAGGGATAGGGTGGAAGTGAGGGCTTAAGTGGGTCGGAGCAGACTCGATGGGCTGAATGGCCTCCTTCTGCACTGTATGTTCTATGTCAATGTCTAAATTGCCATTTTATTCCACACCTGGATGGTTGGTGATTTCCGATTGCATGACGTACAGTGTCTGTTGATGAGCAAGACATTGGCACATTTATACAGAGTGCTTGAATACAAAATGTCTACTTGATTTAGTTGATGGGAGTCAATGCAACTTTAAAGCAACAAGTTCACTAGAAAATAATGGCTAATTTTGAGCACAAAGTGTAGTTTGAATTGTCAATTCAAGTTTACAAAAATATAAGTCTCCCGCAAAATGAGAAAAGAGTGATTCTTCTTCAACATAGTCAGTTAGGAAACAACTAACTGCACTAGGAATTCTATGATTTTATGAACTAATTTAATTTATAAAGCAGTTAATGTAAAAAGCATCTCGAATCACTTCACAAACAATAAATGAAAATAAATTAAAAATCGCTTATTGTCACATGTAGGCTTCAATGAAGTTACTGTGAAAAGCCCCTAGTCGCCACATTCCGGCACCTGTCCGGGGAGGCTGGTACGGGAATTGAACCGTGCTGCAGGCCTGCCTTGGTCTGCTTTAAAAGCCAGTGATTTAGCTTAGTGTGCTAAACCAGCCCCTGATAAATCAGTGACAAATAGATCCAATTATCCAAATTTATATAAAGGGGCACTAGCACCCATAATTTGACTCCATGCTACATAGCTGTGCCAAAATGTATAATTCATTATTTTCACATGAGTTTTTTTTGTAAGTCTACCATGCTCGAGATCAAGGCATTTCTGGATTTTGGAATTTTCTAGATTATAGAATAACTTTGGAATTCCGAACCGCAGATGGGTGAATCGGATATAAATATGTACCTGAGGCATAAAACATGCCAAAACTAATGTTAAGACATGGAAGTGCATGCTTTAAAAGCCGTTCATTTTTCAATATGGGCTGATGATACACGAATGCATAAGGGGTCCTGGATAAGACGTGTAAATCCCAATGCATGCATAGTATACCCATGAAGACCTATTTTTCAATGTGACCCCATTTTAACACCCACACTTTAATCAATCCCTCTCCACACACACACACACACACACACACACACACACACACACAGTCAGTCAGTCCCTACCCACCCACAGAGAGTAATCAATACCCCTCCCCCAGATCATCCCTCTCTGTCTCCCCTCTAGAAAGGCCTAGAAAGTCACTAAGTTGTATTCAACCGCTACGAAAACACAAAAAAGGATGGACCTTGACGGATCACCCGGCATCGAACCAGGCACCCGAAACGACAATGGCAAACCCCGTCCGGTTGACCCTGCAAAGTCTTCCTTACTAACAATGCTAGAAGATTACCCGCAATGTGGAAGATTGCCCAGGTGTGTCCTGTACACAAGAAGAAGACAAATCCAACCGAACCATTACCACCCTATCAATCTGCTCTATCATCAGCAAAGTGATGGATGGGTACATCAACATGTTATCAAGTGATTGGAGGGGGCTGGTCCGGGGTGGGGAGGAGCACCGAGTGTCGCTCTATGCGGATGACCTATTGTTGTATGTGGCGGACCCGGTGGGGGGAATGCCGGTGGTGATGGGGATTCTCCGGGAATTTGGGGATTTCTCAGGGTATAAGCTTAACTTTGGGAAAAGCGAGCTGTTTGTGGTACACCCGGGGGACCAGGAGGGGGGATTGGGAGGCTCCCACTGAAAAGGGCGGAGAGGAGCTTCAGGTACTTGGGGGTTCAGGTGGCCAGGAGCTGGGGGGCCTTGCATAAGCTAAACCTCACAAGGCTGGTGGAGCAAATGGAGGAGGAGTTTAAGAGGTGGGACATGCTGCCGCTGTCTCTGGCAGGTAGGATGCAGTCAGTCAAGATGACGGTGCTTCCGAGGTTTCTGTTCCTGTCCCAGTGCCTCCCCATCCTTATCCCGAAGGCCTTTTTCAGGCGGGTTAACAGGAGCATTACGGGGTTTGTGTGGGCACACGGGACTCCAAGGGTGAGACGGGTGTTCTTGGAGCGGGGGGGCTGGCGTTGCCCAACCTCTGTGGGTATTATTGGGCTGCCAACGCAGCGATGGTGCGTAGGTGGGTAATGGACGGGGAGGGGGCGGCTTGGAAGAGGCTGGAGATGGCATCCTGTGTGGTTACGAGCCTGGAAGCGCTTGCAATGGCGCCGCTGCCGCTCCCTCCGACGAGGTATACCACGAGCCTGGTGGTGGCAGCTACCCTCAAGATCTGGGGGCAATGGAGGCGGCACAGGGGGGAGGTGGGGGTCTCGATGGGGTCCCCGATACGGAGGTACCACCGGTTTGTTCCGGGGAGAATTGATGGTGGGTTCCTGAGTTGGCACTGGGCAGGTGTCAGGAGGCTGGGGTACCTGTTCATAGACGGGAAGTTTGCGAGCCTGGGCGAGCTGGAAGGGAAGTTCAGGCTCCCCCCCGGGGAACACCTTTAGGTACATGCTAGTAAGGGCGTTTGTCAGGTGGCGGGGTTCCCCCTGCTGCCGCTGTGTGGGATCCAGGACAGGGTGCTCTCGGGGGTATGGGTTGGAGAGGGGAGGATCTCGGAAGTGTACCAGGTGATGCAGGAGGTAGATGAGGCCTCGGTGGAGGAGCTGAAAGATAAATGGGAGGAGCTGGGTGAGGAGATTGAGGAGGGGACGTGGGCGGATGCCCTAGAAAGGGTGAACTCCTCCTCTTCGTGTGCGAGGCTTAGCCTCATACAGTTTAAGGTACTGCAAAGGGCTCATATGACCGGGACAAGTATGAGCCGGTTTTTTGGGACCGAGGACACGTGTATTAGGTGCTCAGGGAGCCCAGCAAACCATGTCCACATGTTCTGGGCATGCCCAGCGCTGGGGGAATTTTGGAAGGGTGTAGCAAGGACGGTATCGAGGGTGGTAGGATCCAGGGTCAATCCAAGCTGGGGACTCGCAATATTTGGGGTTGCAGTGGAGCTGGGAGTGCAGGAGGCTAAAGAGGCCAGTGTTCTGGCCTTTGCGTCCCTAGTAGCCCGGCGGAGAATTCTTCTTCAGTGGAAGGAAGCGAGGCCCCCAAGCGTGGAGGCCTGGGTCAACGATATGGCAGGGTTTATTAAATTGGAGAGGGTGAAATTTGCCCTAAGGAGCCAGTGCAGAGGTTTTTCAGGAGATGGCAACCATTTCTAGATCTCCTGGTAGAACGGTAAAAACAAAAGGTCAGCAGCAGCAGCAACCAGGGGGTGGGAGGTTGTCTCTTTGTTTTTGTTTTGTGTTGAATATCTGTTCTTTGCCAACGACGGCCGTTAATTTATTGTTTCTCTTTTGTATTTACGGCGGGGGGGGGGGATTATGTTTTTTTTTTTCAGAATTTTCTGTTATTGTTTTCTTTTTTGTGAAAATTTGAAAAAAAATTATTTAAAAAAAAACATGCTATCAAGTGGCACTTACTCAGCAATAACCTGCTCACGGACACTCAGTTTGGGTTCCGCCAGGGTCACTCAGCTCCTGACCTCATTACAGCCTTGGTTCAAACATGGACAAAAGAGCTGAATGCCAGAGGTGAGGTGAGAGTGGCTGCCCTTGACATCAAGGCAGCATTTGCTGCCTCTCCTGCACCGTGGTCACCGCTGCCCCTCCTGCATCGTGACCACCACTGCCCCCCGCACCATGGTTACCGCTGCCCCTCCCGCACAGTGAGACTGCAGCGGATGAGCAGGAGCACAGAAACCAAAGATACAGGGCAACAGCAACAGGAGACTCCCAAGCAGTCTCCTAGTTGTTGCTCAATAAAGGGATGTAGGACAAAATGTCAAATGACCAGCCAATTCCATAAAATGCAGGATCAGGTCACCCTGGTCCTGAGAAGCATTGCACTGTCGGAGGTGTTGTCTTTCCAAAAAGATGTTAAACAGAGGCCCCATCTGCCTGCATGGGTGGATGCAAAAAATTTCACGGCATTGTTTTGAAGAACACCCAAGGTAGCAGGGGATTATCCTGGTGTGCTCACCAATATTTATTCCTCAATCAATATCATATTGCTTTGTGTGCAACGTTTGCTGTGTGCAAATTAGTTGCCACATTTCCCAGTGACTACACTTCAAAATTACTTCAGAAACTGTAGAACACTTGGAGACATAGTCATTATGAAAAGCACTATATAAATAAAAATCTTTATTTTCCTTTTCATTATTTCTCCTCCATGACTGACTGTGTCATGAGGCAGTAAGAGGAAATGCAAAAAGAGCCCAACATGCTCATTTTGTGTGTACTACACTTCAGTGATTTCATTCCAATTCCACAAATTTATTCCCAAAACTGTAGCATAGCATTCTTGGTGCATTCTCACATGAGCGCAGCTCCAAGATATTGTCCATCAGTGGTGGAAAGATTTACCAGTTGCGAAATATTCATCATGATGCATTGCACTGCCCATTTTCATGCTTGATTAAATACACTAATTCTCTCCTTCCCCATGAACTCCTGATGAATGTTGAAATACCTCTAGCTGTTCTCCATTTGACATGTTATATCGGGACACACAAAGGCTCTGGCCCAAGTGCTTGTTCTTCACAAGATTCACTCAATGCAAGTACAATAAGAACAAGATGTACAGTACTTAATCAGAGTCTATATTTCCAATGCCAAATAAAGGCAATATTGCCACAATTTTCTGGAATTGAAAGTAGAAGTTGCTCTTGTTTCAAGGGATTATTTTTTCTTTTACTTAAACTGGTGAGTACTATGGATGTAAAGGATGCTGGAGAGTCCAGTATCAAGGGCACTGACCCATTCCTTTCAATCTCAATTAAGATAATCATTTCAACTACATCTCAATTAGATGAAGAATTGTAATCAGGGCCACACTAACACAGGAAGCTATGATTTAGACAATAATAGAGCTTTATCATTCCACTTTAAGATCAATTACATGAAGCTCAGCACTTGAAATTGAGATAATTTGAAGCATTCCCAAAGAAAGGCGAAAATAATTTGGGCCTTAAGAGACAAATAAAATTTCATTACGTAGCCAGTGACAATTATTTTTTTCACTTGTGATAGTTATCAAACACATTTAAAAGGAATGGAACATAAGAACAGAGTATATTAAACATGGTTATTGTCTGTTCCTATCTCATTTACAAAGTGAGAACGTTGGCAACAAAACCGCTAATGTCACACAGATCCATACAGATTCCTAGACAATGTAAACCTCAAGTTTTAAAATCATTTTGTCCCAAGAACAACACGACAAAAGGTGTGAACTGTGGAATAAAACTAGTGAACAGCTAATAATAGTAATTATCATTATTGGTGTCACGAGTAGGCTTACATTAACACTGCAACAACATTACTGTGAAAATCCCCTAGTTGCCACACTCCGGTGCCTGTTTGGGCACACGGAGGGAGAATTCAGAATGTCCAATTCACCTAACAAGCACATACAGTCAATTTAACAAAGTAAGGGCAGCATGGTGGCACACTGGTTAGCACTGCTGTCTCACAGCACCGAGGACCCGGGTTCGATCCTGGCCCCGGGTCCGCATACAGTTTGCACATTCTCCCCGTCTGCATGGGTCTCACCCCCACAACCCTAAGATGTGCAGGTAGGTGGATTGGCCATGCTAAATTGTCCCTAATCGGGAAGAAAGGAATTGGGTACACTAAATTTTAGGAAAAAAACGTAAAGTAAGCCTGTTCATCACAAGTCATTAAACAGTTGTTGTTTACAAAATTTATGTTACAACAAATCAAACATACACAGCATGGATGGATTCTGCCAATTTTTCTTACAATATTATTAGACACTATAAAGAACTCCAGTTTAGTCAGTTAAGAGCGGGGAATTTGATTCTTTCCTCTCTTGGGAGCAAAGGATATAATCAGATAAATTATATCATGCAACTTGCTGCTGTTAACCAGAACTTGAAACACTAAATATCTCCCTTCTAAACAGGCTCTTGACTTTGCTTATTTTTTTCAGCACAATTCACACAAAATTGCAGTCAGTAATTTCTGCAAGCTTTTGTGCTTTAAGTGCTCACTTAAGGAACTCTACATAATATTGACCATGCCCCAGGTTGAATTAATCCCCATTACAAGTTTTTGCTACTGTACTCGTTTACAAGCATTCAAGGAGGCTTCAAAAATTAAGCAATTGTTTTGGTACCAGGTCCAAAATAAAAAGGCCTGCTTAAAACTTTTATTTTTAAATATTTACAAAAAAACTGATTACTGCATATCAATATAACTAGATAATGGATCTGTATAATTATTATAAAATCATTCTAAGTAGTTCAAAATTTGGGTATTCCCAACCGATAGACAAGACACTGATTAAATTGCTTATTTTTTGTGATAAGCCCATTTGCAGCTGTAATACACTACATTAGTTATCATTTTAAAAAATATTCAAGAATATATTTTGAAGTAGCTTTTTAAAAAAACACACTAAGCTTTGTGTGCACAAAATGCAGGAGAAATCCAACTCTGCCAATTAATTAGCTGATTGTCAATAATAATAATCTTTATTAGTATCACAAGTAAGCTTACATTAACACTGCAATGAATGAAGCTATCATTGGCAAAAAGATTGAAGCTGTTGCCAACAGTGCTATGAAGCCAAGTGAAACACTATTTAGAACTATATTAAAGCTTATTTTTGTCTCAAACAAAGTGAATCAGCACTTACTCAACAATAACTAGCTCAATTATGTTGCGTTTGGGTAGCGCAAGAGTCATTCATCTCAAGACCACATGACAGACATGACTCAAACATGAACAACAAAGAGCTGAAGTCCAGCAATCAGCTGAAAGTGACTGCCCTTGACATCAAGGCAGCATTTGACCAAGTGTGGCATCATGAAGCCCAACTGAAGTCATTTTAAGAGGCAAGAGGGAAAACTTTCCAATAGCTGGAGTCGTACTCAGCATAATGGAAGGTGGTTATTGAAGGCCATCATATCATTTTGAGGACGCCACTGAAGTGTTTCCTCAGTAAAGATCCGAGTCTTAACCATCTCCAGCCACTTCTTGATCAGAAGTGGGATATTAACTGATGATTCCAGTGTGTTAATTTAATTTGCAGTTCTTGAGATACTGAAGCAGTCCTTGCCCACATGCAGAAAGACATGGATAATATTCAAGTTTGGGCTGACATGTGGCAAGTAATATTTGCATCTCATAAGTGCCCATCAATAACCATTTCCAACAAATATGAATCAAATCCCCTTCCCTTGACATTCAATGGCAATACCATCACCGAATCACCCACCGCCAACATACCGGGGAGGTCACTAATGACCAGAAACTTAACTGGACCAACCACATAATTGCCGTGGCAATAAGAGCAAGTCTGAGGTTGGACATTTTGCAGCGAGTGCCTCACCTCCTGATTACCAAAGATTTACACTATTTACAAGGAAGTGAGGAACTCTCCACCTGTGTTTGAGTAAAGCTCCATGTAGCTCAATACCATCTAGGGCAAAGCAGCAATCATATCTGAGATGCTATTTGCCACCTTAAGGATTCACTTCCTGTGTATTTGTACCATCTACACGATATACTGTAGCAGCTCACAGGTTCCTTTAAAAACACTGCAAAAAGCCTCCACTGCTTCGAAAGACATGGGTAGCAGGCACATGAGAACATCAGCTTCTACAAGAACCCCTCCAAATCACACACTATAAATTATGGCTTTGCCAGTAACACCCACATCCGATGAACGATTTTAAAAAATGAATCAATTACCAATAGGTTAGTCAAGTATTTTGCGGAAATATTTATAACTGCATCATAGAAAGCATCCTATCTGGTAGCTTCAAAGCTTGGTACGGCAACTGCTTGGCCCAAGCCCGTAAGAAATTACAGAGTTGTGAACTCAGCCCAGTCCATCACACAAATCCCTCTCCCATCCACTGACTGTGTCTGCACCTCCCGCTGCATTGGGAAAGTGGGCAGCAGAATCAAATACTCCTCCCAGCCGGGTTATTCTCTCTTCCGACCTCTTCCATCGGGCAGAGGATACAAAAGACTGAGAACACACATGAACAGAATCAAAAACAGCTTCTTCCCCACCGTTACCAGACTCCTAAATTACCCTCTTATGGACTGAATTCCTCTCATCACGCATCTTCTCTACTATGTAGCACTACACTCAGTATACTCAGCTGATGTTTATGTCTATGTATTTACATTGTGTATTTATCATACATCCCCAGTTTTTCATGTATGGAACGATCTGCCTGGACTGTACGCAGAACAATACTTTTCACTGTACCTTGGTACACGTGACAAATCTAAATCTAGTGTTTGCAAAAGATCAGACAAGTAAGGAAATTTTTGACCTTAATGGGATAAAACACTACATTTCTAAAGTACCTATTGTTTACTAAAGTTTTGAGATGCTCCCCATCCTTTCTGAGAATTCTTGACACATTAAAACAAAATGTAGCTTTTTGGGCAGTCGGTTAAAAAATGTCACATTCAGGCTGACAATTTACTTGTGTAGTAATAATGCGAACCTGGGTAAAGTTGTTGCTGAAAAAACACCCTACAAAACTGGTCAGCTTCAACAAAACTTCTGAAGAAGTCATACGAGCTCCAAAAGTTAACTCTGTTTTTCTCTCCACAGATGATGCCAGACCTGAGTTTTTCTGGCTTTTTCTTTTTTTATTTCAACAGCAGGGGAACTGACATTTAGTATTAAAAAAATACTTGCGATGGAAGCAGTTCTGCAAATAATGATCGAGCAACAGTGTTATTGTTGTAAATGATCAAAGCATCATTATCCTGTAGTGAAGTGATGATAAAAGATCTAAAATTCCCAGCCTCCTAGTCTGCTATCATTCAAGGACCAAACTCTTGAATAGCTTTTCATCAAATGAATAAACAGATGCTATGACAGGTCATTTCAAAGTGCAAAAAATGAAAGCTCCGGGATTTTCCCCCAAAGTTGACAAAACGTAGGTCCTTTCTCTCCAAATTCCAGCAAATTTCATGTTTGCCTACAGTAAACATTACTTACAGGCTCAGACAGAAAAGAAAAATATGAGAATAGGAAATAATCCCATTTAGGGTGGGCACGAGTTCATATTAGGCTGAATCACTCAACCATGAAGGTCCCAGGTCTGCACTAATTTGGGTTGTGGTTGGCAACTGGAGTGCTCGTGAATTTTAAAATGTTAGCAGTTTTCACACTTATTCACTAATCAATGAACCTTTTTGGGAAAACGCAACAGAAGAAACAGCAAGAGTACTTTGTAAGTACAATATGTAGGAGTACCTCATATTTCTTGAAGTTATGAATAGCATCTCCCTATTGACCTTCCAAGTGAAGATGACCATATTAATCAAGTGGAATGTTAGCAAGGTTCCTGGGGGTAAGTAGTTGACCGCTAAGGCTAATCTGTACCAAGAGGCGCACCTACATATAGGATAGGATATCACATGCGACTGTTATTTGGACAAGTTACTGGCTCGGGATAGACATTTGCTTTCAGAGCCATTTTTTATTTGATTGTGCCAGATGCATTCATTTATCCTGGGCAAGCTTCTTCCAGGACTCGGGGTGAATATCAAAACTCATAAGCAAAGCCTTGACCCTGCCACCAATGGGAAGTTTTTCTCTATCGACTCTTTCTAGATCATACATGATTTTCAACACCCCCATCAAATCTACTAATAACTGTCTCTTCGGGAGAACAACACCACTTTCTCTGATACTTCCCCATATCTAAAGACTCTGATCTCTAGTATACGAATATGACTGAAAAGAGAGATATGCTGTTGAAGCTTTACCTCTTGCACTCTCAGGACAAATGCAAAAATGCCAAATTTCAAGCAATCATGACAATTTATACTACAAGGGAAAAAGGTACGGATTGATTGGAAAGTTGAATCCGATTGGCTAAGGTGTAGCCACGGAGAAAGTAATGGGGAACTATAAGCTCCCCAAGCTCCCAGATAATTCAAAAAGGTTCACGGTTTGAACATATTCCTTTCTATTCCCTACGTATGAATGCATGTAACTTCTGGCCAGCGTAAAGGAACCAACTAATGAGCTCACCTCATTATCTCAAATTGGTTCTTTGTGTAACTGTTAGCTCATTAAGGTTTGTTCAGCAAGTGCTGCCCAATCTTGGAATCACATCAAAGAACCAATGTTGTTCTTTGGGTTTTGAAACTGCAAGCTGGTTGAGTACAGTCTGTATTCTGCCTATTAGGTGCGACAAAGGAATATGCTATCTGCTTCGATCAGCCAATCGTTGGGACTTACAGCTCATGCACCTGGTCCTGCACCAGCACTAAAATTCATACAATACTTTGTTCACTTGTGTGGTAGGTGGAATGCCTTTCTGGACTGACAGTAGCATTCTATTAGTGGAAAATACCACTCATGTAGTCAATGCATAGTAGCAGATTGAAATCGCTTGCTTAACTTGTTCAAATTCTTTCAGATACTTAGTCTTTCCACGGTAATTTGAGGTAGACCGCATACCTTTCAGGTCTGAAAATGGGGGCTTTTGGCCCATTTTGCGAGTTTGCAAGATACAAAGCAAACAAAAATCTAATCAGGATAGCCAATGGCCCGTAGGATAGCTTTTATGCACTATTTCTGCATCAAACTTGCACGGTATACAAATGATTAGGGCCCTATCATCAAGATTGCTGGTAATGCCGTCTTATAGCGCGTAGAGCTAAACAAATCCCAATGTGTATATGGGGTGGCATGGTGGTACAGCAGTTAGCACTTCTGCCTCACAGCACCAGGGACCCAGGTTCAACTACGGCCTTGGGTGACTGTCTGTGTGGAGCCTCCACTTTCTCCCCATGTCTGCGTGGGTTTCCTCCGAGTGTTCCGGTTTCCTCCCATAGTCCAGAAATGTGCAGGATAGATGGATTGGCCATGCTAAGTTACCCTTTAGTGTCCAAAGATGTAGGGTTATGGAGTTACGCAGATAGGGCGAGGGAGTGAGCTCTTTCAGGGGATCGGTGCAGACATGATGGGCTGAATGGCCTCCTTCTGCACTGTAGGAATTCGATAGTTCTATTCTATTGGCCAATGGAAGTAGGCTTAGTGTAGACAGTCGTAGAAAACCCATTAGCAGACAAAGACATTTGTTCAAGTCTTGCATCTTTTTTAAATTACCTGGGGGTTTGGTGAGCCTACAGTTACCCATTTCTTACTCCACGCCAATATCTCGGCAAATCAGAGTGAACTTGACAACCAATCATCGGCCTTTTCTCCAGTAGTATAAATTGTTGTGATCATTTCAAATTTGCCCTGATGGGGGCTTTTGGCCCATTTTGCGAGTTTGCAAGATTTTGCCCTGATGACTGCAAAGACGAAAAGCTTCAGCAACATGCCTCTCCATCCAAGTTCCGTACTACCGAGCGACTGTTTGTATCCCTGGAACCACTCTCACAATCGCTTCTGCACTTTCTCTGTAGCCTTCAGAACCTTCCAAAAGTACAGTGCCGGGATTTGGGCCCAACATTGGACCTAACTAGTGCTATATAAAGGGTCATCATAATATCCTTGCTTTTCTATGCTTTGCTTCTATTTATGAAGCACAAGATCCCGACTGCTTTATTAACGATTTTCTCAACCTGTCCTGCCGTCTAAAATGATTTGCAAACTGTCTGTCGAATTGTATTGTTCAAATCGTAAGATCGTAATGTTTGGGACTATCTCTAAGATCGTAATGTTTGGGACTATCTCTTCAACTTGTGACTGAGACTGCAGAAGAGTAATAAACTTATTTTTATATATATTTTCTTGTGTGTGTTTCCTCCGGATGCTCCGGTTTCCTCCCACAAGTCCCGAAAGATGTGCTGGTTAGGTGAATTGACCATTCTGAATTCTCCCTCTGTGTACCCGAACAGGCGCCGGAGTGTGGCGACCAAGAGATTTTCACAACAATTTTATTGCAATGTTAATGTAATCCTACTTGTGACACTAATAAAGATTATTATTAAGAATTTACCTTTTTCTTTGAGTTTGAATTACAACTTTCGAAGAAAGAAGAATTAAGACTACTGATTTAAACCACTTTTTGTTTTCTTTGAAAATTCTATTTTTAGTTTTAGTTTGTTGAGATTGAATGAAAGTAAAATGCTTTAGATTCTCTTTGTTGTGCGAGTATGGAAACTTCCATGAATGCAAGAGAATGTGTGTGTTTAATAAAGAATTTGTGTAGATTTTATTTGTTGTGTTGCTAGCTTTAATGTTGTTTTCCCTCTATTGTGATTTTGCAACAGAGTGTAAAATCAAATAGGAGTTATAAACTGGCTTAAAGTGTAATTTGAAACAAAGTAATTTATTTAAATTCCTTAAAAATATAGAAAAAATAGAGTAACACTGATCAACATCACGGAAATTACTTGGAACACAATTCTCTGAAAGTAAATGAAAAATAAATTTTAAAAGTACATAACTTGGAATTTGGAAATGATTCGTTTGAGCTTGGAATAATTCTGGATGCTCTTAGCTCAAATTGAAAAAAAAAATGATCTAAATTAGAATTTGAAGACAGTGTTCTTTGTTTAAGGAGCCCATGTGCTCTGCTCCCTCCTTCATTAAGAGCAGTGATAATGTTATTACATTTGAAAACTTTTACAACTCTTGGTATAGAATTTACAGTACAGGAGGCCATTCGGCCCATCGTGTCTGCACCGGCTCTTGGAAAGAGCATCCTACCCAGCCCCACATCTCCACCCTATCCCCATAGCCCAGTAACCCCACCCAACACTAAGGGCAATTTTGGTCACTAAGGGCAATATAGCATGGCCAATCCACCTAACCTGCACATCTTTGGACTGTGGGAGGAAACCGGAGCACCCGGAGGAAACCCAGGCAGACACGGGGGGGACATGCAGACTCCGCACAGACAGTGACCCAGCGGGGAATCGAACCTGAGACCCTGGAGCTGTGAAGCAATTGTGCTAACCACTATGCTACCATGCTGCGCTACAACTGGCAGAGATTTCACTATCTTCTCTGTAAATTATTACATATCTAATTTTCTGTTTGAGATTTTTTATATAGCGGAGATGATGATTTTTAATTTTATTTTAAATTGACATAGATCTAGACCAAATTAACTTGATTGGCAGACAAGTCTAGCAATTTCAAGACTTCAAAATTTTATATCACAACATAGCGACGGACCTAACGGCTTTGCTTTTGTGGAAAAGGTTAACTCATTCTGACTTAGCTGTTCCCGTTTGAATTAAAGTGTTTGTGATTAGTTACACTTAACTTCCATACCAATTATAGGTCTGATAATTTGACTTCTCTTAAAAGTACCAGCCCTGAATGTAATTGCTCTTGAGATTTAATTGATTAAATAAATTGAGTGTATGGAAAATAGCAGCTCATATAAAAGGGGATAAACAAATTCTTAGTTTTTGATGAATACAGGATAATAGAAGTTGGTCTGTGTGGGTTTATGAGTTTTAAAACTTTTTGTTATTTATAAAAAGATAAATTAAACATATTCTCAGCTGACAATGTCGCTATTTGAATCTGGGAGATTTTCATGCAAGCAATATTGTTTTTTGTGTGTGTGTTATCCATACTGAGTAAATACTAACTCAGGTAATGAATAAGTGAACATGTAAAATCTGTTGTTTCAATTCTCTATACATAAATATGATAGGTTAGAAATGAATTACTTTCTGTAAAAAGGATAAGGTTGTTGAGTGTACATGAGTGAGGTGACCTGCTTGTGCGGAAATAATGTTAAATTTGGGGAGTGTCAATGAAGCTGCAACAGATGATGGGATTCTTCCATCATTTAATTATCTGGGGTTATGGAATGGAAGTCAAAACTTGGGCGTCTTGGAGGCATAGTGGTTAGTACTGCTGTCTCACAACGCCAGGGACCTGGGTTCAATTCAGAACTTGGGTGACTGTGTGAAGTTTTCACATTCTCCCCGTACCTGTGGGGGATTCCTCCCACAGTCCAAAGATGTGCAGGTTAGGTGGTTGGCCATGGTAAATTGCCCCTTAGTGTTCAAATGGTTCGATGGGTTACTAGGTTACGGGCGTAGGGTGGAGCCGTGGGCCGGGGTGGGGTGTTCTTTCAGAGGCCTCACGCGAGACTTACCCAGCTCATCGCGGCTTGTGAAATCTAACGAGACGTCGCAATCTGGATCCCACCCAGATGTGCATATTCAAGTGTGCAGTCAGGCTCACCTGAATATGCTCTCACCGGAATTTCCCACGGCGTAGGATATAACCTCCGCACCTTGGAGACACCAAGCGAGTTCCGTTTAGCACTGATCTCCACCAACGTGGACCAGACGGAAATGCACTTGGGCAGGATCTCCCAGGCGATTGGAGGCTCCCTGGTGGTCAGCTTCTGGCAGGGTGTTACACTAGCACTGCTGATGCCATCTGGGCACCTTGGCACTGACAGCCTGGCAGGGGCAGTGCCAGGCTGCCAGGTTTGCAGTGCCAAGGTGCCCGGGTAGTATTTTGCCTGCGCCGGAGAAAGGGTAAGGGGTGCCATGCAAGGGGTGCACCCATGTAAGGGGTGGGGTAATGACCCCCTTATAGGGGCGCTGGGGAGTCATGAGGTCGCAGTGGGATTTGAGAGAGCGAGACGCCATTTTTAAATGTGCCCCAATTTCTTCCTGCACTGGCGAGTGGAGCTTAAGTGCAGACTCGACAGGGCGTTTCTCACTGCGGCCCGTCTACTAGCGGGGTTGTTCTCGGCACTGCCAATGTCAGGAAACACCCAGCTAAGCTCGTTCGACCCGGTTTCATCTGCGTTAAATCCTGTTGCCTGAACAATTGAGGAAATTGGAGAAGTTAAAAAGGGTATACAAGACATATGTTCAGGTAGAACCAGAAACTAAGGGGATTAATAATAACACCAAGCAGATGAAAGAAACAACTCGCTGGGACAATATTTGTGATTGGGCTCATGGATATTTAATGGCAAACTGTGTTTAACTAACTTGATTTGAGTTTTTGGATTAGGATAATGGGGTGTATATGGACTTCCAAAAGGCACTTGATAAAGTGCCATATGAAAGGTTTGCGAGCAAAATGAAAGTCTATGAATACAAGTGAAAGAAAGCGGCAGCATGGATGGACATGATGTTTGCTGAATAATAGGAAACGGAAAGTAGTTGCGAGTGATTATTTTTTGGAATGGAGATAGGCATACAATGGAAGTCGCCCAGGGGTCAGTACCAGGATTACTACAACTCTCAATCTAGATTAATCATCTAGACTTGGGTGTGCAGGGCACAATTTCAAAATGTGCAGGTCACACAAATCTTCTAAGTGTTGCAAACTGTAAAGAGGTAGTGATAGATCTCAGAGAACATGGAAGGCTGGTGGAATGGGCTGCCATATGACAGATGATTTTTTTTTAAAACAAGGTTGTAAAGTTTTCAATTCTCCAGTTGTCTTGTGTGGTGCATATCCATATCCAAGGAAGACTAAGGTCAATGTGTCTACAATTTCCGCCCTTACTTTCCTCAACAGCCTCTGACGCATCCCATCTGGTTCTAGTGACCCATCAGCTCTGAATGGATAGATAACAGAACGAAGCAAAGAACAAAGCAAAAGCAGCCCCAATGAGCTGACAATGGAGGAGAAATGGTAGAGGTGGATGACATGGTGAAATATGTCAACGGCTACAGAGAGGATGAAGAGGGTTAATACATGAGTTACGGTGGACTGGATTAGTAATTTTAGTGAGGACTGTTTGCACATAGTAGAAACCTGATTGGAGATTCAAAAAGGGTGCTATGGGAAATATGGCCTCAGATTTGGGAGATAACATGTTCAAGGACTTCAGAGATGAAGAGAAATGGGACAGTATTTTGTAATGGGAATGGCATCAAACGAGAGGGTAACAATCGGAAATGCAAACAGAAAACTATTCAGAAGGCAAAGAAGAACTATAAACTTAAACTATCAAGGATTATATGAAAATAAATAATCTAGAGGCACATAAACAATAGCAGCAAAAATCATGATAGGATAAATCCACTTAGGGATGCATGAGATATATTCAGGAAATTAAAGCAAAATGGCAGAAATATTGTACACATACTTTCCTTCATTATTTACCAGGGAGAATAACACAACAGAAATTAGATTAAGAAATCAAGAAGATATCAAATGGCATTTACAATAAAAAGAGGGGAGATAATTTATAAACTAATCAAAATTAGGGAGGATATAATGTTGGATCCAGATGGATTGGATCCACCCATATTAATTAGGCAAGACATAGTACAGGGACCATTAAATATACATAAATCATCAGAAAATGGAAATGTACCAGAGAGCTGGTGGATGGGTGTTGTTCCTATATTTAAAGAAATTAGTTTGGACAATCCAGGGAACTGTTGGCCCTTAGATTAGCATTAGTGGTAGGAAATAGAATGGGATCCTTACTCAAACATGTAATAGGAAAACATCTAGATCCTGAAAATATTGTAAAGGACAGTCAGGGGAAGCTGCACATGCAGCTGAACAATGGTCTCAATAGTAATGACAAAGTAGGCATGAAATCCCTGCACTTGGAGGTGTTGTGGATGGAGCAGTGGAGAAGGGGAAACAATACAGCTGTCATTGTAGGAGTAAATAATCTTTGCTTTGCCCTAGAGTAGTGGGTGTTTATTTCAGGGGTGTGCATCGATTGACAGTACATAATGTGGTCCAGCCAGATCAGCCGAGAATTGTTGAATCTGTGTTGCAACAGATGCACTCGGTCTACACCCCTTGGACAGAATGAAAATGGGAGCCACATCAGAAGAATGAATTGGTTGGGGTCAGTAAAGATTTACAGAGAGCAAGTATATAAAATGGTGGGAGTAAAAGAGTGGTTGAGTTAATCAGCAGCTGCAGAAGTATTGTGGAAAAAAGACCAAGGGGTAGACAACTTGAAAGTGTATTTGTGAAAATAGCCTGGGGAAGCATGGGGGATGTTTTCTTCCTGAGACAGTTGCAAAAGGAACTGGGGCTGGAGAGAAGTAGAGGGATATGGGTGGTGTGGAATACAAGGAAGCAATTCAAGAAGTCCTTCTCAGTGATCAGAAATAGAGGTCGTGAAGGGTGACAAGCTCTAGGGCATGGCTATGAGGGACGATTATGGCATTTATATATGCAGGAAGAGGCAAAAGTACTCTTCATCCAAGTCACAGATAAGTTAAAAATAGTTCCGGTCCAACACTCATCCTTGTCTTGCAGTAGTGTAAAATGTATGGACAATATCAATTTTCTTGTTTCCCCATCCATTATCATTCGATTGAGAATATTTCAAAAATAGATTATTCGAATTGGCTCCCCGTCGTTCAAGACTTTATTTCAGGGGGAAAAGACTTGCATTTATATAACGCTTTTCATCATCACCAGATGTCTCAACGCGCTTTCTAGCACATTTCATGATCACCAGATGTCTCGAAGCGCTTTATGAAATACTTTTTGATGTGAAGATACTGTTGTAATACAGGAAATGCAGCAGCTTATTTGCACTCCGCAAACTCCCACAAACATCAATGTGATGTTGATTAAGGGATAAACATTGGTTAGGATACCGGTGATAACTTAGGGCAGCACGGTAGCATAGTGGTAAGCACAATTGCTTCACAGCTCCAGGGTCCCAGGTTCGATACCCGGCTTGGGTCACTGTCTGTGCGGAGTCTGCACGTTCTCCCAGTGTGTGCGTGGGTTTCCTCCGGGTGCTCCGGTTTCCTCCCACAGTCCAAAGATGTGCAGGTTAGGTGGATTGGCCATGCTAAATTGTCAGTGTCCAGTGTTGGGTGGGGTAATTGCGTTATGGGGATAGGGTGGAGGTGTGGGCTTGGGTAGGGTGCTCTTTCCAAGAGCCGATGCAGACTCGATGGGCCGAATGGCCTCCTTCTGCACTGTAAATTCGATGATTCTAACTTCCCTGACCACCTTCAAAGTAGCGTATTTACATTCACCCGAACGTCTCATTGGAAAGACTGCACTTTCAAAGATACAACGCTCGTTTTGTACTGTACTTTAAACTTTTCACAGTGATTTCCCATTGTTAATCCAGAATAGTTTAATTTTTCTAATTTCAATCTCTTACACAGCTTCCCACAAACTTAACCTGATCCACCATTTCTATATTTTCAGCATTTATGTCGATTTCAGCTATCTTTCTGTGCTTTTCATTGTACTGTGTACTATGCCTTGGTCTTTCGGAGAGTGATACAAGAACACTGGCACCCAGCTCCTGAAAGTCATCTGACAGCAAACAAGCATCTAGAAACAAAATTATTTGCATATTCCAATACATGGCTTATCCTTTCCATTCAAGCTTCGCTCATAATCAACCTAAGACAATACTGAACCAACTAATGTAAAGGTAGAATTTTTTTTCTCCCCACTGAACCATCTTTACAATTGCAGCAACTTCCAGACACCATTTCACCGAAGTGAGTAATGAATCTGGTGGCTTTGGTACATGGAACTATGGGACATTTTCCAAATACCCAGGGCTTGTCAATCATCCTTTTCATCATGAAAATCTAGCAGACACATATATAAACATTTCTGAGTGTTATCCTCTTGATTCTGTACTGTCCTGTAAGGTGTCTTCGTATCATATGACCTCAGGTTCAACCTTGGTCATTTATCCAATGTATCAACTAACTTTCTCTTCCTTTAATTTTTGTGACTAAAGTTTAGATTTTTTTCTTATTTTAAAAATTAATTTTGAATACCCAATTCTTCTTTTCTCAATCCACCTACCCTGCACATCTTTTTTGGTGGGATCCACGCAGATACAGGGAGAATCTGGAAACTCCACACGGACTGCTGGGACCGGGAACCTGGGACTTTAACGCCATGAGCCAGCAGTGCTAACCACTGCACCACTGTGCCGCCCTAAAAGTGCAGTTGAATGCCCTGAAAATCTGTGTCATTTTATTGATAGCTTTCCATCTGTTCAATTCTGGGTAGACCAAACTGTTTCACCCAGTCAAATGTAGGTTTTACCAGCTGAAAGCACATATTGAACAGGTCACGCAATTATGCTCGGCATCTTATAAGAACACAGGAATTGACAAGATAAACAGCGAGGTGAAATTTGAGAGCTTTGAAGCAGACACAAAAAGGAAAGACAAGGAAGGACAACCTGCCAACGATATTTCATGCAAATGGAAAATTATGGTAAGCGTTGAACCCTGGTCATAGGTGTATAGATCTTCACAGCTGGCCTACATCTGACACCAAGCCAAGCAGCGTGCCTTAATAACTATCGTCCAGTGGCTCAGACATCCATCACTATGAAGTGCTTCGAAAGGTTAGTTATGGCACGAATCGACTCCAGCCAACGGATTGCCTTGATCCACTACAGTTCGCCTACCGCTGCAACAGGTCCACAGCAGACGCCATCTCCCTGGCCCTGCACTCTACCCTGGAACACCTTGATAACTCAGGCACCTATGTCAGACTCCTATTTATTTACAGCTCAGCCTTCAACACCATCATTCCTACGGAACTCATCTCCAAACTCCGTGGCCTGGGCCTCGGCTCCTCCCTCTGCGACTGGATTCTGAACTTCCTAACCCACATACCACAATCAGTAAGGATAGGCAACAACACCTCTTTCACGATCACCCTCAACACTGGTGCCCACAAGGCTGTGTCCTCAGCCCCCTACTATACTCCTTGTACACCTATGACTGTGTGGTGAAATTCCCCTCCGACTCGATTTTCAAATTTGCCGATGACACCACCGTAGTGGGTTGAATCTCAAACAATGACGAGACAGAGTACAGGAATGAGATAGAGAATCTAATAAACTGGTACAACAACAATAATCTCTCCCTCAGTGTCAACAAAACGAAGGAGATTGTCATCGACTTCAGGAAGCAAAGTAGAGAACATGCCCCTGTCTACATCAATGGGAAGGATCGGGAGCTCCATGCTTTTAGGTGTCCAGATCACCAACAGCCTGTCCTGGTCCCCCCCCCCCCCCCCCCCCCCCCCCCCCCCCCCCCCCCCCCCCCCATGCCGACACTATAGTTAAGAAAGCCCACCAACGACTCTACTTTCTCAGAAGACTAAGGAAATTTGGCATGTCAGCTACGACTCTCACCAACTTTTATAGATGCACCATAGAAAGCATTCTTTCTGGTTGTATCACAGCTTGGTATGGATTCTGCTCTGCCCAAGACCGCGGGAAACTACAAAAGGTCGTGAATGTAGCTCAATCCATCACGCAAACAAGCCTCCCATTCATTGACTCGGTCTACAATTCCCGCTGCCTGGGAAAGGCAACCAGCATAATTAAGGACTCCACGCACCCCGGACATACTCTCTTCCACCTTCTTCTATCATGAAAAAGGTACAAAGGTTTGAGGTCACGTACCAACCGTGCAAGAACAGCTTCTTCCCTGCTGCCATCAGACTTTTGAATGGACCTTCCTCGTATTAAGTTGATCCTTTCTCTACACCCTAGCTATGACTGTAACATTACATTCTGTAGACTCTCCGTCCTTCCCTATGTACGGTATGCATTGTCTCTATAGCATGCAAGAAACAATACCTTTCACTGTACACTAATGCATGTGACAATAATAAATCAAATCAAACCAAACCTTCCTGTAGCTATCGTCTCAAACTACATGTTTGCCTGTCAGCTGTCTTCTGTGTGCTGTAAGGATAGTTACTGAATAGCCTGCAATCTACCAGTCTCCTTGATGTTCGAGACATTCCAAGTTCAATGCTGCATGCTAAGTTTACTTGCCATCAACTATTTAATAATCTGAGTCATCATGGAAAGGCCTTGGCAAAGTGCCTACTATAAGACCTAATCCCTCTCCAAAGTGCTGAACATCAAATTATTATTATTGGCTGGAACAAACCACCACTCTGCTTTAACTGTTTCTACATTTTGTCTTAACTTCCAGGTTGGTCCTTAGTCTCATCTCTGACCTAGAGGAAGCCATCCTGTTATTTATCTAGGAGGTTCAAACCACAAAGAACTGCAAAACCATGCAAATGGCATAACATTACATAAATTGTGCAGTTACTGAAGGCAGGCAAGATACGTCAAAGTGCCTATTTTCTTAGTGCAATATTAAAGAACTATGTTTCAGCTAAAGTTGACATACAACACAACTCTCAAGTACTCATGATGATTTCATGGAGTGTCACTTTAAGAAATGTTTGTGTCTTATCACATGGCTTCAGTGATGTCATTGTGTGGGTGGAGCTGCGCTGTGGGTCTGGGTTTTTACTTTTGGTATGGAGTTGGTTTCACTTTGAGTTTGAACTGGTTTGTACAGCACAGGTTGAATAAAGTGTTTCTCTATCTGCATTTTAAAAGCTGTTTCCAGACTACTTGACAACTTAAAATAAATAATTGCTTTCTGGAAGGAATTAAAATCTGCTGTTTTGGGAAAAGAAACAGGAGTATCCAAACCAGGTCTTGAGTGCGGTGGGCTGGGCCACACCTTTGAAAAGGGTTTTCTGGTTTATGCGATCTTGTTATTAAACTGGAACAGCTGAAGGGGGAAATCTATTAAGGGTTATACAGCGAGTACTGTAGCTGTGTGGGGTATTAATGTTGGTAGTTGATAAAATTGCTTAGTGTGTGTGTTTATAAAAATGTTAACTAAATTTGTAGAATAAACTTTGTTTTTTGATTAAAAGTGCTTAAGGCCTCTGTTGAATGACACCTGAAAGGCAGGCCCTTGTGCATTTGTAGGTCAGGTGAACTCCATGATATACTTTGGAGTTTTCTAAACCCTGGCCCATAACAATGAATTAACAATTTGGAACAAACACCCTTCTATCTTGCAGGCAGAGAGCCCATCTTGAACCATAGAAAAATGGAGTACCAAACTTGGGGAGCTCATTATGTTTAGGATTCAAATGGATCACACCAAGTCCCAACAACAATAACATATTTATATAGTATTTTTAACATAAAACATTCAAGGCACTTCATAGAAGCATTTAATTAAAATTTATTACCGAAGACATATTACTTCAGAGGGAATGCAATGAAAAATCACTTGATCTTTCCTCATAGGAACCAGCCAGTAAACTAGGTCTATACTCGCTAGAGTTAAGAACAATGAGAAGGGATCTCAATGAAATATTTTTTAAATTCTTAAGTGCGAGAGATTGTAGATCTCAAGAAATTGTTTCCCCTGACTGAGGAATCTAGGACACAGGTAACAGTCTCAGGATAGGGGATCTGTCATTTAGGGCAGATGAGAAGACATTTTTCACTCAAAAGATCGATAAGGGAGCTGTGGAAACTCAGTTGTGTTTTTTAAATTCCTTCATGCGTGTGGCCGTCACTGGCAAGGCCAGCATTTGTTGCCCATCCCTAATTGCCCTTGATCAGGGTGGCTTGCTAGGTCACTTCAGAGGGTAGTTAAAAGTCAACCACACAGTGGGTCTGGAGTCACATGTAGGCAAGACCAAGCAAAGATGGCAGATTTACTCCCCTGAAGGACATTAGTGAACCAGATGGGTTTTATGACAATCAATGATAGCTTCATGGTCACCATTACTGAGATTAGCTTTCAATTCCAGATTTTGTTACTGAATTTATAGAACATAGAACAGTACAGCACAGAACAGGCCCTTCGGCCCTCGATGTTGTGCCGAGCCATGATCACCCTACTCAAACCAATGTATCCACCCTATACCCGTAACCCAACAACCCCCCCCCCCTTACCCTTACTTTTTAGGACACTACGGGAAATTTATCATGGCCAATCCACCTAACCCGCACATCTTTGGACTGTGGGAGGAAACCGGAGCACCCGGTGGAAACCCACACACACACGGGGAGGACGTGCAGCCTCCGCACAGACAGTGACCCAGCCGGGAATCGAACCTGGGACCCTGGAGCTGCGAAGCGTTTATGCTAACCACCATGCTACCGTGCTGCCCTACTGCAGAAAAAACAAATCAGATAGAATTTAAATTTCACAAGTTGCCGTGGTGGGATTTGAACCCATGTCCCCAGAGTATTAACTGAGCATCTAGATTATTAGTCTAGCGAAATTACGATTATGCCACCATCTCTCCCAGAGTATATTCAAGGCAAAGGTTTGTAGATTTTTGGATACAAAGGAATTGAGGAATAGGGGATAGAAACATTGAAAATAGGTGCGGAAGTAGGTTATTCGATCCTTCAAGCCTGTCCTGCCATTGAATATGATCATGGCTGATCCTTTATTTCAATGTCATACCCCTGCTCTCTTCCCATACCCTTGATATCTTTAGTCTCAAAATCTATTCTTAAATATATTCAGTGATTTGATCTCCAGTCTTCTGTGGTAGAAAATACCACAGGTTCTCCACGCTATGAATGGTTTCTCCTCAGCTCAGCCTAAATGGCCTTCCCTGTATCCTGAGACTGTGACCCCATGTTTTGGCCACCCAGCCAGAGGAAACATCATCGCAGCATCCGGTCTGTTCACCCAGTCAGAATTTTAGATGTTTCAATAAGATCCACATTCCTTCTTCTAAACTCCAGTAAATACAGGCCTACTCGACCCAGTTTCTCAGAATATGACAAATTGCTATCCCAGGAATCAGTCTGGTAAACCTTCACTGCATTCCCTCTATGGCAACTATCCTTTCTTGGGTAAGGAGACCAAAACTGCGCAGAATCCTCCAGGTGTGGTCTCACCAAGGCTTTGTACTGCTTCAGTAAGACATCCTTGCTCCTGTACTCAAATCCTCTTTCAATGAAGGCCAACATACCATTTGCCTTCTAAACTGCTTGATGTACATACAGGTTTGTTTTCAGCGATTGGTTTTCAAGGACACCCAGGATCCTTTGTACATCAACATTTCCCACCCATCACCATTTAAATAAAACTCTGCCATTCCGTTTTTCCTACCAAATTGAAACATCACATTTATCCATGTCATACTGCATCTATAATATATATTTGTCCACTTTCTCAACTTGTCTATACCACCTTGACGCCTCTTAACATTCTCAACACTCACATTCCCACCAAGTCTCATATTATCATCAAACTTGGAAATTTTACATTTGGTTTCTTCTCCCAAATCATTAATGTATACAGTGAATGGCTAGGGCCCAAGCACTGACCCCTGTGGTACCCAACTAGTCACAACTCCAAAAAATACCTATTTATTCCAACTCTGTTTCCTGCCTACTAACCAATTCTTGATCCATGCCCTTTTATTACCCTGAATCCCTTGTGCTTAAATTTTGCACACAAACCTGTGTAGGACTCAAAAGCTTTCTGAAAATCCAAATGCACCACATCCACTAGTTCTCCATTCTGCTAGTTATGTCCTTAAAACACTCCAGTTGTTTCACCTTCATAAATCCATTTTGACTTTGTCTAATCACGTTGATATTTTTAAGTGTGCTGCTATCAGATCACATAGTCAGCAACGGTAAAAGGGCAGAAGATCGACCATGATCCTGATGAAATGTGGAGCATGCTCAACTGATCTACTCATAGAATCATAGAATGATTACAGCACTGTAGGGAGCCATTCAGCCCATGTTGGTTCACTGCACATTCAGCTCAGCTGGCCCTTTGCCTGTCGGCCTGCAAATGTTTTCCCTTCATATAATTATCTAATTCCCTTTTGAAAGGCAAAATTGCACCTGCCTCCACCACACTCTGAGTGCATTACAGATCCTAGCCACTCACTACATAAACATCTTTCGTGTCACCTTTGGTTCTTTTGCCAATTACTTTAAACCAACGTCCACTGGTTCTCAATTGTTCTGCCAATGAGAACAGTTTTTATGTACTCTGCCCAGACTCCTCATAATTTTAAACATATGTCACATCTAGAATCTTTTACTCTCATCTCAGAGGGATGTCAGTATAAGGAATTCTCTTTCCAAGAAGGCAGTGGAGGTAGCGCCATTGAATTTATTGAGGGCTGAGTTGGATAGATTTTAGATAGACAAGGGAATTGAATGTTATGGTTGGATGGTGAGGGAGGGTGTTCACACAGACGGGAAGGTAGAGTTGAGGCCACAACCAAACCAACCATGATCTCACCGACAGTACAGCAGGCTCAAAGGTCTGCTCCTAGGTTCCATGTCCCTATATTTCCTTTCAATTGTCTGTTCGCTAATTCAATTTATCCACATAACTGAAGTCCTTCATTCCTGGAAGATCCGCGTGAATCTTTTCTCTACCCTCTCCAAAGCCTCACCTTCCTTCCTAGAGTCTGGTGTCCAGGGTTAACGTCGAGACTGCGTCGGTGTTTTAATAGCAGCCCTACAGTGCAGAAGGAGGCCATTTGATCCATCGAGTCTGCACCGACCTTTTGAAAGACCACCCTACCTAGGTCCCCTCTTATTCCTCCAACCCCACCCTAAGGGGCAATTTAATATCAGCAATCCACCTAACCTGCACATGTTTGGACTATGGGAAGAAACCGGAGCACCCAGAAGAAACCCACACAGACACAGGGAAAATGTGCAAACTCCACACAATCAACCGAGGTCAGAAATAACTCGGGTCCCTGGCGTTGTGAGGTAGCAGTGCTAACTGCCTTTTATAAAGGTTCTCCATAACTTCCAAGCTTTTGTATATAGAAGTCCAGGGTGCCATATGCCTTATTAACCACTTTCTTCTGTTCTGATAAAGGGTCAATTACCTGAAACATTAACTCTTTCTCTCTACAGATGGTGCCTGATCTGCTGAGTATTTTGCTTTTATTTCAGAATTCCAGCTTCTGCAGTATTTTGCTTTTGCAACCACTTTCTCAAACCTATCCAGGCACCATCAGTGAGTTGTGCACATCCACCCCCCAAGCTCCTCTGTCCCAGCGCCCCATTGGTAGTGTA
Organism: Scyliorhinus canicula; assembly: GCF_902713615.1. Taxonomy (NCBI): domain Eukaryota; kingdom Metazoa; phylum Chordata; class Chondrichthyes; order Carcharhiniformes; family Scyliorhinidae; genus Scyliorhinus; species Scyliorhinus canicula. The sequence goes on from NC_052146.1 coordinate 222,830,078, forward strand.
GCCTTTGTCTTGTATTGCCTCTCCTCGTTTAGGTGCCAGCCTGGCCCTGCCAAGATGCCAAGTTGGCATTTTTTACACAGCGGTTTTCAGGTGGGAGGTGCCCTGCACAGGCATGGGGGAGCAGAGGAGCCCCTTACAGTGAGTTGAGACTGGGGTTCGGGGGTTGCATTGGGGGTTCGAAAGATCAGCCATTTAAAAATGGCATCCGAATCTCTCCCCTGCATTGAGGTGTTTCGGCGATCAGGTCTCCTCATTGCAGGAAACGGGACTAAGTGCAGCCTCGGCCATGCGTTCCCCGCTGAGGCCCTGCATCTCACCGGAGTTGCATTAGATAACGCTGTGTTTTTTTTTTTTAGCACTGTGAGCATCGGGAAACATACGGGTAAACACGCTCGCTATGGGTCATAGTTCCCATTTGGTTAAAACACGCTCATCATTGCTGAAGATCTTAAATACAAGGGTAGGTCGCTATTAACTCATTTTAATAGAGTTTACAACTTACTCTGTAGCCCATATCAAATAATCCCGCCCATTGAGGGTAGGATCCAGATTTGCATATTCAAGCGAGTAGTTCATATCACTTGAATAGATCTACGCAGAATCTACCCAGCGCCCGGGACCCAACAGCCTCACCTCAGAAACCCTGAGCAGGCGCTGATTAGCACTGGTTTCCACAAACATGGACCAGGCGTACTAGCACTTGGGTGGGCCTCCCTGGTGATCCGCAGCCCCAATGGTGGCATTTTGCCCGTGCCAGGGATCTGGCCCTGGGGTGCCCTGCCCTTATGAGATGGAGTGTGGGGGGCTCGAGGAGTCCCCCATTGATAAGTTGGAGGTTCCAGAGGCTGCGGTGGAGGTCAAGGAATAGCTGAGCTCGTTAGTGCAGGAAATGGGACTGAGTGCGGCCTCAGCGGGCGTTCCTCGCCAAGGTCCAGGAATGAAGTGGAGTCCCATTTAATAGTGGGTTCGTTCTCGGCGCTACCCGCGTTGAGAAACACCCGGCTAAACACGCCCGACACAGGACTCCGTTTTATTTCCATTAAATCATCTCCTTAGTGTTGTTCAAGATTTTCTACAAACATGTGGGCAAGGTGCTGAGTTAAAATGGCAAAGCAAATTCACTACTTGGTTTAATGCATCATATGAGGTATATTGACCAGCAAGGCCCCTCATTCTACCCCCTAGTCCATAATAATTGAAAGGCAGAATAGGCTGGAGGGGTGCCCTTAGTGTCCAAAACGTTTGGGTGGGGTTACTGGGACAGGGTGGAGGTGTGGGCTTGGGTAGAGTGCTCTTTCCAAGGGCCGATGCAGACTCGATGGGCCAAATGGCCTCCTTCTGCACTGTAAATTCTATGATTCTATGATTAATTATTTTTGTGATCTGAAATTTGTGCTCCTCATTATCAGCTTAACATGTACTTGAAACCCGTATGACTACATATCCCATTACAATTCTTCATAAACTTGGACTACCTGTTGATTTATCTCTTAAGGTTTGTCAATAGTGTGGGGAGGAAAAGACTGAACTACACAAATCGCAGAGTTAATCTTCACAGTTCGTAACACCTTCAAAAATCCACGCTCCAACCTTTCCATCAATTTTATACCCGTCCTTTAAGAGAGTCCAAACAGCACTCGACGCACCAACAGAGGACTCAAAGTGTTCACAATTTGAACATTTGCTATTTGCTTTTACAATTTATGCCTCCAGTCATAAAACCAGTGATTCCACCTGGACATGAAGAACCTTCTATTTCACTATGCCATTAAGGTGCATTTCTATCGACATCATTACTTCCAAATATATTACTTACATTTTTCTACAGTGAACTACATCTTGTCGCCTACTTACTCATCGATATGTTCCTGTCAATTTGCCATACCATTCCTCCAATTTAATACAATAAACGTCAAACATTTTCTCTCACGCTCCTGCACATACTAAGAGGGACTCAATATAAAACCCGTTGAATAATAGTTACATTTCTCTGTTCTTCTTTGCTAAACATATCTAACATGGCACTGTAAGACCATAAGACAGAGAAACAAAAGTAGGCCATGAGGCCCATCAAGTCTGCTCCACCATTGAATGAGATCATGACTGATCTGATGTGATAACCCTCAACTCCACTTTCCCCCCTTATCCCCATAACCCTTGCATGCCTTAATATTAAAAAATCTGAGATTCTCGGTCGGCATGGTGGCGCAGTGGCTAGCACTACTGCCTCATGGCAGAGGAGCCGGGTTCGATCCTGGCCCTGGGTCACTGTCTGTGTGGAGTTTACACATTCTCCCCGTGTCTTCATGGGACTCACCTCCACAACTGAAGATGTGCAGAGTAGGTGATTAGCCATGCTAAATTGACCCTTAATTGGAAAATAAATAATTGGGTACTCTAAATTTTAAAAAGAAAAAAAGTCTGTCTTTCTCAGCCTTAAACATACTTAATGACCCAGCATCTACAGCCCTCAGTGGTAAAGAATTCCACAGATTCGTTAACCTGTGAAGAGAAGAAATTCCTCCTCATCTCTGTCTTAACTGGGCAATTCCTCACTAAGTTGCTACATTCTACAGTTTGCCGTGCCTAGGAAGATTTTGGTGACTGCTCTAGTGCTTTGCTGAACCAGTCATCAAGACAACCTCAAGGGCTCTTTGAGGAAAATCAGAGACATTGCTTGATATTCAATTACCAGTGCTCCACCCACCTCTATGCACTTGCTTGCCAGATGCGCTGTTGGCTTTTGTAATGCTGTCAAGGACTCCAATCTTATAATTCTACCACAGAATTCAATCGAGAATCACCTCTTTCCCAGTTAGAGCAGGCTTAATACTGGAACTAGCCTGGCTCATTCACCTTTTCTATCAGTGATTCTTTTTAAACTTGTGAATACACTTGGCTTTAAAATCTTAAAAATGTCATGTTTCTTCAAACGCTTGGCTTTAGAGGTACAAAATTCAGATTCAACTTTGTCACATTTTCTCTGTAAAATGAAATAATCGAAAATCTTGGAATATGACAATCTATATGGCTTATTGGTGCATTAAATAAAAACATACTTGCAAAACAATTGCCCTTACTTCTCTGATTTACATCTGCTTCAGGTCGGAGTCTCTCCCCGTGTCTGAGTGGGCCTCCTCCGGGTGCTCCGGTTTCCTCCCACAAGGTCCAGAAAGAAATGTTACAACACCAGGTTAAAGTCCAACAGGTTTATTTCAAATCACTAGCTTTCGGAGCACTGCTCCTTCCTCAGGTCCAGAAAGACGTGCTTGTTAGGTGAATTGGACATTCTGAATTCTCTCTCAGTGTACCCGAACAGGCGCTGGAGTGTGGCAACTGGGGGATTTTCGCAGTAACTTCATTGCAATGTTAATGTAAGCCTACTTGTGACACTAATAAAGATTATTATTCCTTTTTCAATCTTTTCCATTTTAGAGATGGCAGCTTTGTGTTTTTATAACCCATTAGTGATGATTTTCTCTGCTCAGCCTCAGCTAATTAGGCAACATAGAAAGTTTCACTCTGTAGACAGTATTTTAATAATTAAAAAAGAGCAACAATGCAAGTTGTTTTGTGCAATTAAATACAATTCTAAATGCCTTCAATATTATGGCTATATTCCCTGAGCTCTTCATGAGAATATGTTTGCTCTTCTTTCTACATTTCCCTGATTCTTTCTTAAACATGATGCCTAGTTTCCGACAGGCATGCCTTTACCAACACGACCATGATTGTAAATTCTTGGCACGTTTTTGCATAGCACAATATAGCACAGAGGAGGACTGTAACGTTAATTTTCAAAAAGTAAATTTTTAAAATTGTATTCAAATGCATTCGATAAATTCCCTATGCATATTTCCTAAGATGTAGTCAATCGTTACAATAATGACCCAGAATTTTAATGCAGAGTTATAGAAGGCCATAGAGGATCTGCTGGCATGATAAGTTAACAAACTAATCAAAACAATGCTCTACGCTCACTTACTAGCACCAGCATTACTGCAGCCATTCTTATATGAAAGCAAAAATGTCCCCTGTAGCCTACTGGGAAATATGTGTGGTGAATGTAATTCACACTGTATTGTATTGTGTCCTTGTGGGCTTTGTATTCACACTGTATTGTATCCTTGTGGGCTCTGTCTGTGAGCCGTTGCGCGGCTCTGCCCACAGGGGGAGATGAGGAGCTTGTACAGGGCTCCACCCTCGGCTCTGCCCATGGCCCCTCCCACTACCGGAAGTATAAGGTGCTGCAGCCGTGTGAGCCTGCCCTCAGTTCTTCTGGTCGCAGGCAGGCTCAGTTGTAAGTCTATTAAAACCACTGTTTACTTCCAATCGTGTTCCGAGTGAATTGATGGTCACATCAATTTAATAGACTTAAGAAAACTACTATGGAATCAGCCCTCAAACCTGATCGACTAGAACTCGACCCGCAGGCTGCAGAGGCGAAGGAAATGTTTCTGCACTGGCTTCGGTGTTTCAAGGCCTACCTGGCTGCATTGACCACCTCCGAGACTACAGAGGAGCAGAAACTCAGCCTACTGCACGCACGGGTGAGCCATCGCATCTCTACGCAACTCAATTGTACCGGCTCCTATACTGAGGCCCTTGCTATGCTCAACCGATTGTACGTGCGGCCAGTAAATGAGGTCTACGCGCGGCACATTTTCACTACCCGCCGCTAGCGCCCCGCAGAGTCGCTAGAGGACTTCCTGCGCGACTTAAAAGCCCTTGCTCGGGACTGCAACTTTCAGGCTGTAACGGCCTCCCAGCATATGGAACTCGCTGTCCGTAATGTGTACGTTGCAGGGCTCTGGTCTAACTATGTGCGCCAGCGACTACTCGAGAAAAGGGACCAGAACTTGGAGGACACGGTTGAGCTAGCAACTACTATGGAGGTCACGTACCGAAGTCTAAACTCATTCCCCGCGGACCAAGCGACCCCATCGTGGACCCCCGACCAGCGACTGCCCCAGGCCTGCGCCGCGCGGCCACCCACTCACTATGGAGTGCCAGCGTGCCATTTTTGTGGCCAGACCCAACAAGGAGAAATGCGTTTTCCGCACTACCAGACTAGTCATCCTCGGCTATGTCGTGGAAAACGGAGTCCTGGGCCCCGACCCGGACCGTATCTTACAACTCCCTCTCATTATTGTCCCAGGGCCCTCAAGAGGTGCCTGGGATTCTTCTCTTATTACGCCCAGTGGGTCCCCCAGTATGCGGACAAAGCCCGCCCACTATTTAAGACCACACTCTTCCCACTGTCAGCAGAGGCCCACCAGGCCTTCAACTGCATCAAGGAGGACATCGCCAAAGCCGCCATGCGGGCGGTGGATGAATCTGTCCCCTTTCATCTGGAGAGCGACGCCTCAGAGGTCGCTCTCGCCGCTACTCTGAATCAGGCAGGGAGACCAGTCACCTTCTTCTCCCAAACCCTCTCCGCTTCGGAACTTCGACACTCCTCAGTCAAAAAAGAAACTCAAGCCATTGTGGAAGCCGTACGGCACTGGAGGCACTACCCCGCAGGTAGGAGGTTTACCTTCATCACCGACCAAAGATCGGTTGCTTTCATTTTCGAAAACTCGCAAAGGGGCAAAATAAAAAACGATAAAATCTTGAGGTGGAGGATCAAATTCTCCACCTATAATTATGACATCATATATCGACCGGGGAAGCTCAACGAGCCCCCAGATGCCGTGTCCCACGGCACATGCGCCAGCGCGCAAGACGACCGCCTAAAGGCTATCCACAACGACATCTGCCACCCGGGGGTCACCCGGCTCGCCCACTACGTCAAAGCCCGAAATCTGCCTTTCTCCACCGAGGAGGTAAAAGCCATCACCAGGGATTGCCCGATCTGCGCGGAGTGCAAACCGCACTTCTATAGACCAGACAAGGCCCACCTGGTAAAGGCTTCCCAGCCCTTTGAACGCCTGAGCATCAATTGCAAAGGGTCACTCCCCTCGACCAATCGAAATGTGTACTTTCTGGACGTCATCAACGAATTCTCCCGCTTCCCCTTTGCCATCCCATGCCCCGCTATGACCTCCCACACAGTCATCAGAGCCCTGCACAGTATCTTCACCCTGTTCGGTTTCCCCAGCTACGTACACAGCGACAGGGGTTCGTCCTTCATGAGCGACAAGCTGCGTCAGTACCTGCTCGACAAGGGCATCGCCTCGAGCAGGACTACCAGCTATAACCCCAGGGGTAACGGGCAGGTGGAGAGGGAGAACGCGACGGTCTGCTAGACCGTCCTACTGACCCTCCAATCCAGGAATCTCCCGGCCTCCCACTGGCAGGAGGTCCTCCCCGACGCGCTCCATGCAATTAGGTCCCTCCTGTGCACTGCCACTAACCAGACCCCTCACGAACGACTATTTGTTTTCTCCTGGGGCACTACCACGGGGGCTTCGCTCCCATCTTGGTTGAGGACACCGGGCCCGGGTCCCCTCCGGAAGCACGTCCGGACACACAAAACGGACCCACTAGTGGAGAGGGCACTACTGCTTCACTCGAACCCCCACCACGCCTTTATTGAATACCCCGACGGCCGTCAGGACACCGTTTCCCTCCGGGACCTGGCGCCTGCAGGATCCACCACCACCACCGAGGGTTGGGTGGGTGGGGTGTAGCCCTGCGCCCCCTCGCCTATAGGTTTCCTGCACCCCCCCTGCGCCCATCACGCCGGTCAGGAACGGAGCTCGGTCCACCCCCATATCCACACCGACCGTCACCACCCAGCCACCCGAAGAGGCTGCAACCCTGGTGCTCCGCCGATCCCAAAGGATAACTCGGCCACCGGACCGGCTCAACCTGTAGACCCATCACTCTCGCCGGACTTGATTTCTTTACAAGGGGTGAATGTGGTGAATGTAATTCACACTGTATTGTATTGTGTCCTTGTGGGCTCTGTATTCACACTGTATTGTATTGTGTCCTTGTGGGCTCTGTCTGTGAGCCGTTGCGCGGCTCTGCCCACAGGGGGAGAGGAGGAGCTTGTACAGGGCTCCACCCTCGGCTCCGCCCATGGCCCCTCCCACTACCGGAAGTATAAAGTGCTGCAGCCGTGTGAGCCTGCCCTCAGTTCTTCTGGTAGCAGGCAGGCTCAGTTGTAAGTCTATTAAAACCACTGTTTACTTCCAATCATGTTCCGAGTGAATTGATGGTCACATCAATATGGCCAAGTTACAAAGATAATAAAGAAATCCCAGAGGCTTTCTGAGAATGCAGCTTCTACAACAAGATGCAGGGCAGCAGGAGACCCCTGGCCTCAAAGGAGGACATTATCATCTCAAGGCATAGAGGTTGATTGGACAATAGTATCAGCGATTTACGATGACTGTATGTGTTAATGGTGACTATGGGTGATTCCCGATTCCTTTTTGCCATTCGTTTATGTTAACATGCGGGCTAATATCTGGGGTTTGGTGAGAGGATGGGATCGTTGTTATTGATATGGGGATTGACATTACATTCGTTACTGATTATTCTTTATTGTTGGGTGTAAATTTGGGGGGAAATGTGAAAAAGGAGAATTAAACAGTGCCAGAGAGATAAGGAGAGTATGAGAATAGACAAAGAGCGAAACCTCGAGGAACAACATCGCAGAAGAAAGAAGCCTCCCGCTTGAAGACAGAGTCTGATCCCTGATTGTGCCTCGCCAGTGTAATTGGATAATGACTTCCTTCACAAATCCACGACTAAAAGTTACAAAGTTAGATAAGTATTCAGTTTAACCTATGCTTGTAAACTTGTAGTGGTAGCAAAGGAAGGCAGAATCAATTATGTGCTTTTGATGCAGTGCATGACAGAACCTCTTTTGTAGTGGTGATAAGCACTGGGATCTTATATTGTGTTCAATAAAGAAGTGATTTTGTTCAATAAAGAAGTGATTTGATTCAAAATTAAAAATGTTGTATCTATCAATCAACTGGAGCGAGGGTCCCGGTCAACACCTCACACCACCAGTACTGACAAGAATGAAAATGACAGTGTCTAGGTTTCTGCTGGACCTCACACAATTGATCCAATTTTAAAGCATATTAACATGAAATAATTAAAGACTGCCAGCTTTCAGAATCACTACAGCACAGAGGAGGCCATTTGACCTGTCATGTCTGCACCAACTCTCCTTGGGAGTAGCTTTTGTAATTCTCAAGTCTCTCCTCACATCCCTGGTACCATTCTAGTAAATATTTATTGCAACTTCTCTAACACCATCCTGAAAGCTAGTGTTTGAAACAAACATGTTGGACTTCAACCTGGTGTTGCAAGACTTCTTACTGTGCTCACCCCAGTCCAATGCCGGCATCTCCACATCATGAGTAAATTTATGGCTGGGATAGACAACTTTTGGTGTCTTAGGGAATGAAAGGATTTGTGGAGTGGGTGGGAAGTGGAGTTGAAGCCCAAGACATAATCCTGGATAGCCCTCAAGATTCTTTCCCAGAACCCCATGTCCGCTAGCAGACCAACATCTAACCACCATACCTTGCGACGCCCCAGCCTACCTCCAACAGTTGAGGTCCATCCAATGTAGGGCATGGTCATAAATGACTACCACGTACTCAGATTTCTTCACCCCTGCTAACAGCGCCCAGCTCACGACAAAGTAGTCAATCCTGGAGAACACATTATGTACTGAGGAGAAAAACGAAAACTATTTCTCCCCTGGATGCTCGAACATCTGAGGGTCTGCACCCTCCTCCCCCCGCCACCCGTTTCCTCCATTAATGCAATTAATGCCTTTGCCATACCCTCCAGGACCAATGACCTTTGGTTAGAGCCGTCCACCCTCGGATCTAGCACACAGTTCAAATAACCCCTGCCCCCCCCCACTCCAAAATAATAAGTTGATGGGCGTTTTGATCTGGTAGCGATTGCAACAACCGTTTCACGAATGTCATATCGTCCCAATTCGGGGTGTATATATTCACCAGGTGACCACACTTATTGGGGATCTCTCCCCCCTCCTCAACATCAAGTCAGCCATTACCACCTAGATAAGGCATAGCTTCACCAATGATTCCCAAGCCACAGGCCGATCTGCCCCACCCAAATTGCGGAACAACAAAAAATTCTTGGTCACTGTTAGTACCCATCCCTGCCCCCCAAGTCAGCAGACAGCCTGCCACCTCCTTAACTTCCTCTTCCCCCCCCCCTTCTAAACCCATCGAGCCTAATCTAACTGGCCCAACTAAACGCAGCCCCACTCTCCACTTCACTTCCATTAATTAACCTACTTCCTAGCGCTAGCAAGGTGTCCAACCCCGGCCCAGGTCCCATCTATCCTTTAACCAACACCTTTGTTCCTGCCCCAGTCTCACCCCTCCCCATGGTCCTCCTCCCCAACCATATTAAACACAAAACCTAAGCCAAGGAAAGAAACCCACCCACCCACCCGTCCCGACAACTCGAGCCCGAAAAAGAGAATAAACATGAAAACAGGACAGAGGATATGCTCCCTATCTATCTATCCATCTCTACCATTACCATAACCAAACTCGTATCAACATGAATATGAATAGTAAAATCCCAACTACAAACCAGCCCACCCCTCAGTCCATGATCTCGAATGAAGATTTCGATCTCCCATGAGTTTCGATGTAAAGTCCTTTGAGTCAAAACTGACTCTCAGCTTTTCTGGGTACACCACCCCAAAACGTAGTCCTTCACTGTACAGCACCTTCTTCACCTTTTTAAAGGCTGCCCGTCGCCTTGCCAGCTCAGTGCTGACGCCCTGGTAAATTCTTAATATTTCTCCATACAAATCAATGCACCGGCATTTCTTGGCCCACTCCAAGACCCGCTCCTTCCTTTGACAACTGTGGATCCGAATGAAAACTGCATTCAGTGGCCCATTCAGCCTCAGCTTCTGTCTCAAAGCCCGGTGCGCCTTGTCCAGCTCTGGCACAGCAAACACATCATCTCTACATACCAGCTGAGAAAGATTTGCAGAGAAGTGGTCGGTTGGCCTTGAGCCCTCAACTCCCTCTGGCAGACCACCCATCTCAGGTTCATGCGCCTTGACCTGTTCTCCATGTCATCTAGTTTTGCCTTGAGGCCATCATTTCTATTGCTGACAAGCACCATTTCAGCGTCCAATGACACAAGTTGGTCCTCGTGCTGAGACAAGGCCTTTTAACTTCTGAGCCCGCTCGCCTAACACCTTAGCCGTCCTACCAAGCTGCTCCCTTATCGGGCCCAAAGCCTCCTCTATCATGGCTTTAAATGATATCCTCATTTCTTGGCCATGCCTCTGGAATCACTCGTCTATCTCCCACTTAACTTCTCCAGTTCCTTCACCATCACCCCTGCCATCATATCCAGGGTGGTGAGTGTGACCACTTCCCCATCATCTTTGCCGGATCTTTAGTCAGGCTCAGAGCTTGCAATTTCCTTCCTCAATCTCTCTTCAACGTCAGCCTCGACATCCCACACCTAAACTCCTCTTTCTCTTTCAGACCGTAATGTTAGAGCCCGAATGTTCCCCTGAAAAAGGGGGGAAAAGCCCAAAGTACCAGGAACTACGTGGGAGCCACCTTATGTGCAACTTGCTGCTGCATGCCACAGCGGAAGTCCATCCTCACCCCACACTTCTAAAACGTTGTTGTTGCTTTAGCAAATCACTATAGTACCTGCATGAACTGTTTTATGATTACAAAGTATTCCACGAGAAGCCTTACTTCCTTTAGGCCCAACCAATTAATGTGCCAGGCGAACTACCCTTTTCTTACACATAGGCACTTCACCACAGGCTGCATCTGTCACCATTGTCCACCGTGGATAAGACAGTACAGGAGTCTGCAATCTGCGGCTCCTTCGGACATGTGCGCAGTTCCCAAGTGAACAAATTTTTCACTTATTAATACTTTAAGAAATTGTTACCGAAATGTGTTTCCCATTGCCTTTCCGAAAATGAAAATCGCTTATTGTCACGAGTAGGCTTCAATGAAGTTACTGTGAAAAGCCGCTAGTCGCCACATTCTGTCGCCAGTTCAGGGAGGCTGGTACGGGAATTGAATCGTGCTGCTGGCCTGCCTTGGTCTGCTTTAAAAGCCAGCGATTTAGCCCAGTGTGCTAAACCAGCCTCATGTTAAAAATATGATATGGGATCTAAAAAGATTGTTTATCAATTGTAATGCTACATCGGCTACATCGCTGGCTTTGAAAGCAGACCAAGCAAGCCAGCAGCACGGTTCAATTCCCGTAACAGCCTCCCCAAACAGGCGCCGGAATGTGGCGACTAGGGGCTTTTCACAGCAACTTCATTGAAGCCTACTTGTGACAATAAGCGATTTTCATTTTTCATTCATTCAAATAAAATGACATCATGCACTCTCACCTGCACAAACAGGTATAAAATCAATAATAAAAATCAAACTCACTCTGACCCTTGTTTTGAGTCTGAGTTGATGAACACGTGCATCATGGGCAGGTGTATAAACCGTTAAAGGAAAAGAATGACTCTGACCCTTGTTTCAAGGCTGTTTTGAAAATGACTACAAAGTGGAGATAAATTGAACAGGGAAATCGTGAATTTCAAGAAGAATGGATTGATTGATTCATTTGAATGAATCCCAAATACAGCTGGCATCATGTGCCTCATTTGCAATGTGAATTCGCCAACATGAAATCAAATCTTGAAAAGCACACTACCATAGCCAAAAATTACCCAGCTGGAAATGTCAGAAAGCAAGCGGTGGAGGAACTAAAGATCAAGGCAAAGAAATCGAGGAAAATGTTTGCTAAGTGGGTGAAATCATCAAACGGCTCAACTACTGTTTAGTTTTTTGGCAGTTTAAGAGATGTTCAAAAAGGAAAGTCGTTCACAGGTGGCCAAAAGATTGCTTTATCATACTTTTAGAGCAATTGCACAGTGATTTAAAAGCAAAACAAAATTATTCAAAAATTAAAGCTGTCATTATCTGCATAGATTGTGAGGGAAAGAACAGTGACAATGGCCACAGGTATCACCAGCGATCAGACGGGAGCACAATTCAGCTCCAGGCTTTTCTACTGCTTGTAATGAATCAAGTGAAGGTGATAATATTGCACAGATTGCTCTTCTATGCAGGTATGTATGTCAATTCCAAGGGGCTCCGAATTGACTTGCTGGTCCTTAACATAAGACATAGGAGCATGAGTAGAGTATGTCATTTGGACCTTAACAACAAAGATAAAATATATTTTCTCAGAAATTGCCTGTCAAAAGACAAGTAAAATTTATAGCAAAAGTATAATCTCAGTTGCTACTGGTGGAGAATGGATTTGTTGCTCTGTTGAATTAAAATGCTTATATCACTTCACCAAGAAACACTCTACACCTAAACATTTCCTCTAGACTTCACAGAAGTGATGTTCCTGGTTAAAAAGGCAGTTCACAAAACAATGGTGAAAAGGTTAAACCACCAGCAATTCTGTGAACTTCTTAAAAGTGGTCAACTGTCAATATGTGGCACTTCTTCTCGACAACAAGGTACTTTGGCTTTCCAGAGTGTTCTTGCACCGTTTTCAACCTGTTTGGAAGAAGTGAGGGTTTGGAAGAAGGAAATGATTGTGATTCTGTGGAGTTAACAGATCCAAAGTTGCTGCTGAAATTTCACTTTATGACAGACATTATATCACACTTGCAATTGCAACAGATAACTGCAAGTTAAGACAACTGTGCTGTTGGAAAAAGTACTTTAATTTGAGTACAAGCTAGTGCCGTTTGCAAGATGCATCAGAACAAGTTTCATTATTCATTTCCCAGTTAAATAATTCAAAGAACAGTTAAATGGCATATTTGTGTATCAGTAGGGAGCACTCTCACCTAAGTCACCGGGTGCGATCTAACCAAATTGCAACAGAGTCCTGTGACGAGCACATTTAGCCAATGTTTCTTGGCGCTGCGCTATCGGAACTTTGTTGCAATTCGGGGCCTCCGCTCAGCGAAACTCCTCAGGAAGAGATGGGGGCGTCCCGATATCGCCCTCCCCTTCTCCAGTGACATGACCCCCAAAACCCCTCAACTCACCTACAAAGGGTCCTCAGGCACCCCGCCTCACATGCACAGGGCACCCCTGTGCCCAATCCCCACCATGGGAAAAATGGCAGCCTGGTAGCCTCCAATCCTCACACCCGCCCCCCAAAGTACCTCCAATTTATGAGGACCAGCACTGAACGGCGCTCACCCGAGGTGAAGGGGTTAGATCCCAGGGCCTCGGTTGATCCGGCGAATGCAGATTAGAGTGAAACTAGCTGTCTCGCTCTAATATGCAGATTTGCCAGATAATGACCCACATTCTGCACAAAGGGCAGGATTCAGGTTCCGATGTCGCACAAGATCACATTAGATCTCGTAAGATGTGGCAAGCCGGGTAGATCCCGAAAGAGGGATCTCCTGGCATCTACGAGTTGCGCACATCCTTTCAGGCACAACACGGCCTGTAGATCGTGGCCACGATATTCCAGGGCTCAAGTTCAAAATTTGCTGATAACACAAAGATAGGTAGGAAAGTAAGTTGCAAAGAGGACACAAGGAGGCAAAAGGATATGGGCAGGTTAAATGAGTGGGCAAAGACTTGGAGTACAATGTGGGAATATGTGAAATTATCCATTTTGGCAAGAAGAATAAAAATCAAGCAAATTATCTAAATGGTGAAAGATTCTGGATTCTGAGATGCAAAGGGATCTATCTGGAAGTCCTCGTGCAAGAATCACAAAAGGTAAGATGCAGGTACAGCAAGTGATTAGGAAAACTAACAGAATGTTATCATTTACTGCAGGGGAATTGAATACAAAATTAGGGAGGTCATGCTTCAGTTATACAAGGCATTGATGAGACCACATCGGGAGTACACAAAACATGCAGTGCGGAAGGAGGCCATTCGGTCCATCAAGTCTGCACTGACTCACTTTAGCCCTCACTTCCACCCTATGCCCCAAACCCAATAACCCGTCATAACCTTTTTGGACACTGAGGGCAATTTAGCACGGCCAGTGTACTATGTACAGTACTGGTCTCCTTATTTAGGGAAGGATGTAAATGCGTTGGAAGCAATTCAGAGGTTTACTAGACTAATATCTGGAATTGGCAAGTTGTCTGGTGAGGAAAGGTTGGAATGGCTCAGCTTCTATCCACTGGAGTTTAGAATGGTGTTGTGGACAGGAAGGGTGTTAATTTAAACTGCACTAATTTCACCTCTCACTGCCTGTCAGTAAACAGAAAGTGTTTTTGATTTGCTTCCCGCTTTATATAAGCGGTGGTATTTCCCAATGCTTAGACACTCAGCACATCCACAGGCAGCTGCACAATAATACATCAAATACTCTATCTTGTTGCCGATGGCTAGGCATAACTGTTTGCTTTGTAGTAGGAACATCGGACATAGAAACATAGGAACAGGATGAGGCCATTCAACCTCTCGAGTCTGTCCCTCCATTTAATGAGGTCATGGCTGATCTGTGGCTGAACTCCATCTCCTTTGACCCATATGCCTGAATATCTTTGCTTAACAAAAATCTATCCATCTCTGTTTTAAAATTAAGAACTGTTCTAGCTTCAGCTGCTGTTGTGGGAGAGAGTTCCGATTCTCTACCACCCTTTGAGTGAAGGAGTTCTTCCTAACATCTCTCCTGAACAGCCTAGCCCCTAATTTTTAGACTATGCCCTCTAGTTTTAGAATCTCCAACCAGTGGAGATAGTGTATCTTTATCTACCCTATATTTACCTGTTAATATCTTAAATACTTTGATCAGCTCACCCATTAACATTCTAAATTCTAGCGAAAATAGGCCTCGTTTGTGTAATCGCTCCTCCCAACTTCACCCCTATAGTCCAGGTATCAGTTTTGTAAACCTACGTAGCACTTCCTCCAAACCCAAAATATCCTTCCTAAGGTGTGGTGCCCAGAGCTGCTCAGAGCAGTCACACTAACAAGGGTTTTGTACAGCTGCAGCATAACTTCCGTGTCTTTATACCTCAATCCTCTAGATATAAAGACTAGGATTCCATTAGTCTGATTATTTTCTGCACTTGTTCGTGGCATTTTAAGGATCTGTCACCTAAACCAACAAGTTTCTTTAGATAGCCACTACCCCTAACCGTTTTCCATTTAGCAAGCACTCTGCTCTATCCATTTTTGATCCAAACTGGATAACCTCACGCTTGCTTACATTGAATTCCATCTACCACAATTTTGCCCATTCACCCAGTCTGTCGATATCGGGCTATCAACAATGCCACCAAACTCTATCATTCACAAATTTGTTTCCATCCAAATCATTAATGAATAATATGAAAAACTGAGACCCCAACACAGATCTACAGATCTGCGGTAGACCTCTTGCCAATTAGAGTAACTATCCTTCTCCTCACTCTGTGATCTGCCACTCAACCAATTTCCTAACCATGTCAATAATTTGCCCTCAACTCTGTAGGCTTTCACCTTAGTTAAGTGTCTTATGTGAGATTTTATCAAAGACCTTCTGGAAGTCCATATAAATAACATCCATAGTCATTGCCCTGTCCACTACCTCAGTCACCTCTTCAAAAGATTCAATAAGCTCAGTCAGGCATGACCTTCCCTTATCAAATCCATGCTGGCTCTCCCGGATAGCCACAGGAACGGTACAGCTCAGCAAGTTAAAAAAAAGTCTCAATATACGTGGATACAGTGGGGCACAGAGAACAGCAACATAACTGGCTCAGTACAATCATTAGACTCAACTTGGTGCCTCTATACACATCACCTGAGGACAAGGGAGAGAAGGAGAATCCCATGAAAACATGGTAAAATGGGGCACACTTTCCCACGCGGCGACTGCTACCAATGACCACAAGACTCCAGGATAGGTTTCTCGCGCCATGTTCAGGCATGCACCAACACATATTTCCCTCAACTCCAACAACACCAGAGGCATCAATGACAGACTGTAACCTCCTCCCCTTGGATACTAGATCCATCTGTACCCCATGCAGCAGCCAATCACAGATTCTATAACCCGCCCATAACAAAAATGCTTAATCAAGTCGTGATTTTTTAAGTACCTTGTTAACACCTCCTTACTAATGGATTCCAGGATTGAAGTCAGACTAAATAAAGTTCCCTGTTTTCTTTCCCCTTCCTTTCTTGAATAGCAATGTTGTGTTTGCCACTTTTCAATTTGCTGGGACCATTCTAGAATCGACATAACTTTGGAAAATCACAAACAATGCGCCCACCACCTCTGCAGCCAAAGTAGGCCATCAGTTTTTCCATTAGTTTTTCCAGTACGTTTTTTCGACCGATTTAATAGTGTTTGGCTCCTTACTCAGGGGGGAGATGGCGGTATAACAGTGCGGTCACTGGACAAATGATCCTGAGATTCAGATTAATACATTGGGGACATGTGTTCAAATCTCATCACAGCAACTAATGGAATTCAAATTTAGTTATTAAGTCTGGGTTTAAAAAGTTAGTCTCGGTAACAGCCATTGTCGAATGTCATTAAAAAAATGTTATCTGGTTCACTAATGTCCTTCAGGGAAGGAAATCTGCCTTCCTTACCTGGTCTGGCCTACATGTGACCCCAGACCCACAACAATGTGATTGACTCTTAAATGCCCTAGCAAGCCATTCAGTTACATCAAATTCAGTACAAAGTCTATAAAAAAGGAATTAAACCAAACAGATAACCCATCATTGACCCGGTGCCAGAAATGACAAGGGGAAACCCAGCCCTGACGACCTTGCAAAGTCCTTACCAAAATCTGGGGGCTTGTGCCAAAAGTGGGAGGTGAGATACCTCACAGATTAATCATGCAACAACATGACATACTTATACTCACAGAATCATACCGTACAATGTCCCAGACACTACCATCACCGTCCCAGAGGTGGCGGCACAGTGGTACACAGTTGGGAGGGAGTTGCTCTGGGATGTCCTTAACATTGACTCTGGAACCCATGGAAGTCTCAGCATCCGTTCAAACACGGACTAGGGCACCTCCTGCTGACAGCCGTCAATGCCTCCCGTCAGCTGATGATGTTCACCAGGATGTTGCCTGGTATGGAGGGTGCTAGCTATGAAGAAAGGTTGAGTAGATTAGGATTGTTTTCGTTGGAAAGACGGAGGTTATGGGGGGACCTGATTGAGGTCTACAAAATTATGAGGTATGGACAGGGTGGATAGCAACAAGCTTTTTCCAAGAGTGGGGGTGTCAATTACAAGGGGTCATGATTTCAAGGTAAGAGGGGGAAAGTTTAACGGAGATGTGCGTGGAAAGTTTTTTACGCAGAGGGTGGTGGGTGCCTGGAACGCTTTGCCAGCGGAGGTGGTAGAGGCGGGCACGATAGCATCATTTAAGATGCATCTAGACAGATATATGAACGGGCCGGGAACAGAGGGAAGTAGAAACTTGGAAAATAGGCGACAGGTTTAGATAAAGAATCTGGATCGGCGCAGGCTGGGAGGGCCGAAGGGCCTGTTCCTGTGCTGTAATTTTCTTTGTTCTTTGAATCCTGCATACTGGTAAGGAGCCAATGCAACCCCACTATTTAAGAAGGGAGGAAGAGAGAGAGAATGGAGAACGACAGACCGGATAGTCTGACATCAGTCAAGGGAAACATTAGCGTCTATTATAAATTACATGATAACTAGACATTTAGAAAAGAAGTCAACATGGATTTACAAAAGGGAATTTATGTTTGACAAACCAGTTGGAATTTTTTGAGGATGTTATTCATAGTATAGATAAAGTAGAACCAGTAGATATTATGTATTTGGATTTTTAAAGACTTCTGACCAAGGTCCCACAGAGGAGATTAGTAAATAAAATTAGAGTGCATTGGATTGGGGAAAACATACCAGTTGGACCGACAATTAATTAGCAGACAGAAAGCAGAGAGTAGAAAGAAACAGATCATCCTCAAGATGGTAGGTTGTTACTAGTGAGGTCCACAATGGTAGTGCTAGGTCCAGAGCTGTTCACAATCCATAGAAATTATTTGGATGAGGGGACAAATTGTAATATTTCTAAATTTTCTGATGGCACCAAGTGTGAGGAGGATGCAAGGAAGCTTCAAGAGGATTTGTACAAGCTAAGTGAATGGGCTGGAACATAGCAAATGGAATATAATGTGAATAAAACAATGTGAATAAAAATCAGGGTCTCAGGTTCGGTTCCCCACTGGGTCACTGTCTGTTTGGAGCCTGCACGTTCTCCCCGTGTCTGCGTGGGTTTCCTCCGGGTGCTCCGGTTTCCTCCCAAAGTCCAAAGACGTGCAGGTTAGGTGGATTGGTCATGATAAATTGCCCTTAGTGACCAAAAAGTTTAGGTGGGGTTATTGGGTTACAGGGATAGGGTGGAAGTGAGGGCTTAAGTGGACCGGTGCAGACTCGATGGGCCAAATGGCCTCCTTCTGCACTGTATGTTCTATGTTCTAAAACGAAAGAGAAAATGCTAGAAAATCTCAACCGGTCTGGCAGCATGTGCAGGGAGAGAAAAGAGCTAACGTTTCGAGTCCAATAACTCTTTAACAAGTTGAAGTCATTCACTGTGGTAGAAAAAATGAGGCGGGAGAGTGTTTCTTAAGTGGTAAAAGATTGGGAAGCGCGGCTATCCAAAGGGACCTGGGTATCTTTGTTCATGAAACACTAAAAGTTAGCAAGCACGTGCAGTAAGTAATTAGGAAGGCAAATGGTATGTTATCCTTCATTGCGAGGGGATTGGAATAAAGGAGTAAAGGAGCCTTTCTGCAGTTATATGGAACCTTGTTGAGACCTCGCCTGGAATACTAATTAATCCCATCTCATTATACAATAGAAGATCTAAAAAATAGCCTTTGCTCTGCTTGGTTCCACAATGTGGAAGCCAAGTTCCCTGGGAGAAATCATGTCTGACATCCTTGGAACCCACAAGTTAAATGGAATTCAGAACCAGAGTTAGGGCAGCACGATTTTAAACTTCGGCAACTTCTCAGCGTCAATTGATGCAGATGTGTGTTCAGAAATATATGATTGGTAAGACCGGATCCTTAGGGCTATGACAGACGTTGATGCTAACCCAACTATGAAGGGATTTCAATTTTGATCTAGGCAAAGGATTGCTAGCCATTCTGTACTCAATGTAAATTTCAATTTGTGCATCAGTTCCATATACGGTAATATATGTATTTGCTTTTGTCATCCCTATTTCCATCTATATGGCATTAAGAGAAAAGAGGCCTACAGGAATAAAAATAATGGGCAGAATTCTCAGTCCCGCTGCACCAGATTTCTCTTTGTTTCCTTTATAAATTTAGAGTACCCAATTTTTTTTTTTCCAATTAAGGGTCAATGTTTTAGCGCAGCCAATCCACTGAACCTGCACATCTTTTGGTTGTGGGGGTGAAACCCACACAGACATGGGGAGAATGTGCAAACTCCACACGGACAATGACCCAGGGCCGGGATTCGAAGCCAGGTCCTCAGCGCCGCAGTCCCAGTGCTAACCACTATGCCACATGCCACCCTCGCTACACGAGATTTCTGGTGGGCCCGCACCCAGGATTCTCTGCCTCACCAGCCGGCCAATGGGGTTTCCCGTTGTGGGCAGCCCCATACTGTCGGGAAAGCCTTGTGCTGCTGGCGCACGGAGAATTCAACGGTGGAGTATACAATCCAATATCTTTAAAAATAAAAATATCTAGCCTCAGAATCCAACAAAATAAACAAATGCATTCTAATCGCATTTACATCACTAACTGCATAATATAGCAAACTATCAACTGTTGAAAGCGAGCCATCCATTTGACAAGGTGTTGTCACTGAACCCAAAAAGTACAAGTTTCCTGCCTTTTTATGCTTTCCTAAAAAACCAGTCGAGCATATTTTCAAACAATTCCTGGCCAGTGCTTACCTGGGCAACAGCCTATGTGCATTCTTTAGCATCTCACTATATACTATAGTATCAAGGGGGACTTCAATATGCAGGTGGATTGGGTAAATAATGTAGCCAGTGGATCCAAAGAAAAGGAATTCATGGAATGCTTACAAGATGGCTTTTTGGAACAGCTTGTCATGGAGCCCACAAGGGAGCAGGCTATTCTGGACCTAGTGCTATGTAATGAACCAGACTTTATTAAAGATCTTAAAGTAAGGGAACACTTAGGAAGCAGCGATCATAATATGGTTGAGTTCAGTCTGCAGTTTGAAAGAGAGAAGGCAAAATCGGATGTAATGGTGTTACAGTTAAATAAAGGTAATTACGAGGGCATGAGAGAGGAACTGGTGAAAATCAACTGGAAGCAGACCCTAGCAGGGAAGACAGTAGAGCAAAAATGGCAGGAGTTTGTATGCATAATTGAGGACACTGTACAGAGGTTCATCCCCAAGAAAAGAAAGATTATCCAGGGAGGGATTAGACAGCCATGGCTGACAAAGGAGGTCAGGAAATGTATCAAAGAAAAAGAGAGATCCTATAAAGTGGCCAAAAGCACCGGGAAATCAGAAGATTGGGAAGGCTACAAAAACAAACAGAGGTTAACAAAGAGACAAATAAGGAAGGAGAGGATCAAATATGAAGGCAGGCTAGCCAGTAATATAAGAAATGATAGTAAAAGTTTCTTTCAATACATAAGAAACAAACGTCAGGCCAAAGTAGACATTGGGCCAATTCAAACTGATTCTGGAAGGCTAGTGATGGGAGATGAGGAAATGGCTGGAGAACTTAATAAGTACTTTGCGTCTGTCTTCACAGTGGAAGACGTTAGTAATATCCCAAAAATTATAAAGGGTCAGGGGGCTGAGTTGAGTATGGTTGCCATTACAAAAGAGATGGTGCTAAAAAAGCTAAAAGGTCTTAAAATTGACAAATCTCCTGGCCCCGATGGGCTACATCCTAGAGTTCTGAGGGAGGTGGCTGAAGAAATAGCGGAAGCGTTGGTTGAGATCTTTCAAAAATCACTGGAGTCAGGGAAAGTCCCGGACGATTGGAAGATCGCTGTTGTAACCCCCTTGTTCAAGAAAGGATCAAGACAAAAGATGGAAAATTATAGGCCAATTAGCCTAACCTCGGTTTTTGGTAAAATTCTAGAATCGATCGTTAAGGATGAGATTTCTAATTTCTTGGAAGAGCAGGGTTGGATTAGAACAAGTCAACATGGATTTAGTAAGGGGAGGTCGTGCCTGACGAACCTGTTAGAATTCTTTGAGGAGGTGACAAGTAGGTTAGACCAGGGAAACCCAGTGGATGTGGTCTATCTGGATTTCCAAAAGGCCTTTGATAAGGTGCCACACAGGAGGCTGCTGAGTAAGGTGAGGGCCCATGGTGTTCGAGGTGAGCTACTGGCATGGGTTGAGGATTGGCTGTCTGACAGAAGGCAGAGAGTTGGGATAAAAGGTTCTTTTTCGGAATGGCAGCCGGTGACCAGCGGTGTCCCACAGGGCTCAGTGTTGGGGCCGCAGCTGTTCACCATATATATTAATGATCTGGATGAAGGGACTGGGGGCATTCTAGCGAAGTTTGCTGATGATACGAAGTTAGGTGGTCAGGCAGGTAGTGCTGAGGAAGTGGGGAGGCTGCAGAAGGATCTAGACAGTTTGGGAGAGTGGTGCAGGAAATGGCTGATGCATTTCAACGTGAGAAAATGTGAGGTCTTGCACTTTGGAAAAAAGAATCCAAGCATAGACTACTTTCTAAACGGTGAGAAAATTCATAATGCCAAAGTACAAAGGGATCTGGGAGTGCTAGTCGAGGATTCCCTAAAGGTAAACATGCAGGTTGAATCCGTGATTAAGAAAGCGAATGCTATGTTGTCATTTATCTCAAGAGGGTTGGAATATAAAAGCAGCGATGTGCTACTGAGCCTTTATAAGGCTCTGGTTAGGCCCCATTTGGAGTACTGTGTCCAGTTTTGGGCCCCACATCTCAGGAAGGACATACTGGCACTGGAGCGTGTCCAGCGGAGATTCACACGGATGATCCCTGGAATGGCGGGTCTAGCATATGAGGAACGGCTGGCGTTCCTGGGATTGTATTCATTGGAGTTCAGAAGGTTAAGGGGAGATCTAATAGAAACTTACAAGATTATACATGGCTTAGAAAGGATGGACGCAAAGAAACTGTTTCCGTTAGGCGAGGAGTCGAGGACCCGTGGGCACAGCCTTAGAATTAGAGGGGGTAAATTCAAAACAGAAATGCGGAGACATTTCTTCAGCCAGAGAGTGGTGGGCCTGTGGAATTCATTGCCGCAGAGTGCAGTGGAGGCCGGGACGCTAAATGGCTTCAAGGCAGAGATAGATAAATTCTTGATGTCGCGAGGAATTAAGGGCTATGGGGAGAATGCTGGGAGGTGGAGTTGAAATGCCCATCAGCCATGATTGAATGGCGGAGTGGACTCGATGGGCCGAATGGCCTTACTTCCACTCCTATGTCTTATGGTCTTATGGTCTTATGGTCTTAAGGATGTTAATACAATACCGAGTGTACATTCATCAGGATGATGCTTAGGATGTTATAACTATGAAGAGAGACATTGAGACACTAGAACTACTGCCACTGCAGCAAAGGAGGCTAAAAGATGTAGTAGTCTTTTTAAAATCATGTACAATTGGGAAGTAAATATAACAAAGGGTCATTAGTTAAAAGCATAAAAACTCAGCCAGATTGAATTGATGAGTAAGGTTCAATGTTTACACTAATCCATGTCTATAAAAAAAACTTGCATATACCTTTTCCTAAATGCCAAGAGTCCTGATAGGAGGAATGTTTAATCTAGGAAAACTAAAACCAGCACAATGGTGCTAGACTTTGTACCAACCAGCAATATGATTGTTTTCATGTTCCCAGAATCTGCCAGCGTAGTTTGTGGATAAAAGAACAAGTCTTCAATCATGTAAACTGTAGAGCTATCTCAAAGGAAAGATTATATTAACTATTGAAATTGTTTTATTTGCAAACTGGTGTGCCCCTTTTTCCTACATAACTGTGACTATATGCCAAGATTGATTCATTGATTGTGAAGCACTTTGGGTAATTGTGAAGACATGAAAAACGCAAGCTGAACCCAAGTTCTATCTCAAATCACATAACTGGCAGTCTGGTGTTTGGAGGAAGGAGATCTGAAGGAGTAAAAAGAATGTGTTTGAAAATAAAAATATCTAATCCTCTCAGAATCCAACAAACTAAAAAGAAAAAGCTTTCTATATTGTAGCTACATCACAAAGTGCACACTATGGCAAACAATCAACTCCATTTAATAAGATAAAATCTAATTTGTAATGCAGGTAGTATAGTGGTTACATCAATGGACGAGTAATCCAGAAGTCTGGACTAATGTTTGGAGACCCCTGTTCAAAGCTCACCAGAGCAGCTGGGGAATTTGAATTTAGTTAAATAAAAAATTAATCTCAAAAGTTATCAAGAATGGTGACCATAGAACAACTGGCCTGTCACAAAAACTCACCAGGTTCATAAACATCTTGAGAGAAGGAAATCTCCCATCTGTACCTAGTCTGATGTATCTGTTCTGTATGGAATTCCATCTGCCACTTATCTGCCTATTCTATAAGTCTATGTATTGTGTTCAACTGGTATCATCCTCACTGTTCTCACACCTCCAAGTTTGGTACAGTCAGCAAATTTTGAATTTTTTATATATTTATAGTGGTCGCAGCACTGACCTTGCAAAACCGTCTAACCATCCTCCAGTCTGAAAAACATCCATTTACCATGACTTGCTGGTTTCTGTCATTAAGCCTTTTTTATATAAAAGCTAACACCGACCCTTTTATCCCACGAGCCTCAATGTGGTACTTTGTTAAATCTTTCTTAAATACATGTTGACAACATCCACAACATTCCCTTCACCAATCCTTCCCGTTACTTCATCAAAAAGATTTAATTAAATTAGTCAAGCACAATCTGCCTTTTACAAATCGATGCTGCCTCTCCTTAATTAACACAAACCTTTCCAAGTGCTCATTGATTTTTTTTCCTGGATCATAGTCTGCAAAACCTTAGCCACTATTGATGCTAAACTAATCAGCCTGTCATTGCCAGGAATGTCTTTAAATACTTTTTTGATTAAGGGTGTCATATTTGTCACTCTCCAATTCCCCCCATATCTCAGGAAGATTAGAAAATGATGATAAGTCTTCTATTATCTCCACTACTACTTCTTTCCATAATCAGGGATGCTAGGCATTCAGGCCAGTGACATATCCATTCTGAGCAAAGCCAGTACATCTTGTCTATCAATTTTCACTCCATAAATTACCTCTACCATCGCCACTTCTGCTGATATTTTCTCTCCCCGAGAAAATATCAGCATAAAGTACTCATTAAGCATTCTGGACTTGTTCTCTGCCTCTAAGCACACATCCCCTGCTTGCCCCTAATAGGATCTAACCCAATTCATATTATCCACTATTTTATATGCTGGCAGAAGATTTCTGGGTTTCCCTTTATGTTAATGCCATTCTGTTCTCATACTTCTTTTAATGGAAATGAGCCGGGGAGGATGCAGAGAAATTTGTTTACATGGTGAGTTATGAGGGTCTGGAATGAATTGTCTGAATGTGGGGTGGAAGTTGAATGTTTACTTAAAAATGAAAATCTTGCAGGACTATGGGGAAAGAGCCAGGGGGCAAGACTAACTCAATAACTTTCAGAAAACCACCACAGTCATGATGGGCCAAATGGCTCCTTCTGTGCTGTATAATTCTGTGATTAAGTGTTTCCAATAGCAGGAACATTACATAATTACTCTTGACTACATTCTATCATTATGCAAGACCTAGGCACTTGAGTGAATGCCCATTAAATGGTAATGCTAGATTTCTAATAATATCGAAATGTTATTCTTTGGCCATGTTCTCTTCCTAACAGCACTATGGGTACACCTACACCAGCTGGACTGCAGCACTTCAAAGAATAGTCTCAGCACCACCTTCTCAATCGAAACCAGGGTGGGCAACAAATGACGCCCACATCCAATGAAAGAATGAAAATGATTTTTGAAATATTTTTATTCAAGTGTGCATTTTTACATTGTACATAAAAATAGATGAGACGTTAACAGTTTACATGTTGTTTCTTTACGGCGTCTCCCCCCCTATATCTTTTAAGGTGTCAACTCGGCTCAGTGGTAGCACCAAGGTGAACAACTGTTCTGTATTTTAAGGGATTGTCTCTTATTTTGACTTGAGGGTTGCCTTTTCTTCCATATTTCTGGGACAGCATATGAGAGACTGAGCTTGGTGGTCTCGTTTGAGTGATTGGAGAGGGTGTGCAGGTCTGTGAGCCAGCCAGTAGATAGCTGATAATGCTGCAAGCCCACAAAATAAATTACAACACACACACCCCACAACCCCACTTCTAATGGCCTCCAGCACCAACCCTGCCCACCCCAACATTCACCAGCAACCACCCTCTCCACTTGATTGGTCAACAGCAAACTCCCAGCCCCACAGCTTCGTGTCCCTTTTTTTGCTTCACTCTGGGTAGCGTTCTCACCTCCAAGTCAGCATGTTGTGTGTTCAAGTCTCACTTCAGAAACTTGAGCACATAGGGCAGCACGGTGGCACAGTGGTTAGCACTGATGCCTCACAGTGCCGAGGACCCGGGTTCAATCACGGCCTCGGTCACTGTCCGTGTGGTGTTTGCACATTCTCCCCCTGTCTGCGTGGATCTCACCCCCACAACCTAAAGATGTGCAGGTTAGGTGGATTGGCCACGCTAAACTGCCCCTTAATTGGGAAAAAATTAAATTGGGACTATAATTTATTTTTAAAAAACAGACTTGAGCACATGCGGCTGACATACATCAAAAATTCCACGGCACAACTCAAGGAGCATGGATAGTATTTATTCCTCAATCAACATCATAAAGCAAATTATCCAATGGTTATCTATTATTCCCGTTTGTGGGAATTTTGTGTGCAAAGTGGCTGTTGTGTTTCCTACAAGCAAACAAACATTACTCTATTTTTAAAAAAGTAGTTCATTGTCTATAAAATGCTTTGTAATATTCCTTTTTTCCTCTGGTGCCTGGGTTTGAATCTAGTCAAAATAATTGGGTGAAAATGTACATTTTTTGGCATTTGTAGAATCAAACATGAAATTAACTTGAGCATATTCAATCCAGCTCTGAATGTATGAGAAGATACAGAACAAAACTGCCCTCAAGTGGTAACATCACCAAGAAAATCCAAAACTAGTTTGTAAAGTAGCAAAATTACTTGACATGGAGAGTTGAATGCTGCAGGTTGCTGTAGTATAAGCGACAAAAATTAGCCAAAACAACACACTTAAATTTGAGTAAATGTAATAATATGGATCACCTACCCTACATGGGCCAACTACTGAAATTTACATTGATGGAATGCCAACAGTTAATGCAAGGTTCTCCTATTGGTGGCAGTATTCGTGTATAAAGAGTTCAACTCAAAAAAAATGACAATAATATGAGAGGTCCACATTTCTCCATCTCTCAACAAGGACATTCCTTTTAGCAACAGAAATTGAAATGGGTGCGGCCAGCACATGGAGGATCTTTAATCGATGTCTCAGCACACATCCCAGTACTATAATAGTATGTCAATGCTACCGACATGCTACAGCAATAAGTAACACTGGTTTCAACATAATTTATTTTAGGGAGCATTATTTCTTTGTAGAGAAAAATGGGACATAATCTAACAATAATAATAATCTTTTATTGTCACAAGTAGGCTTACATTAACACTGCAATGAAGTTACTGCGAAAAGCCCCTAGTCGCCATATTCCGGGGCCTGTTCAATTACACAGAGGGTGAATTCAGAATATTCAAATTACATAACTGCACGTCTTTCGGGACTTGTGGGAGGAAACCGGAGCACCCGGAGGAAACCCACGCAGACGCAGGGAGAATGTGCAGACTCTGCACAGACAGTGACCCAAGCCGGGAATGGTACCTGGGACCCTGGCGCTGTGCAGCAACAGTGCTATCTACTGTGCTACCGTGCCACCCTTGCTTGATTTGAATTTTAGCAGCCCCCTCATATCTGCATGCAAGCACCAACAATTATCCACATAGACTGCTTCCATAATAGCAATATTTTAAATTAACAACGCACATTTCAGGTCATCAACTTACAAGCACACCATTTTTTTCTGTGGAAAAAAAACTCAAAGAGTATTAGATTACAATAATTTTTCAATTCAGGTGATAGAAACAGAATTTTAAATTACAAATCATCGATATTGGACAAAGGGGGTTTCTGACTGCATCAAACACCTGTGTGTTAGACCAGATGACCAGGTGCAAGAAAGGAGACAGCAGCCTGTGCCCCCAACCCTATATCAATCAATTATTACCAGCTACAACTTGCTCACGGAAGCTCCACCTGTGACTTCCAGCCAAACTGCAGCAAAAGCATTCAAGCTCCAACAGGTATGTGAAAAACATTAGCTATTATTACTGGGAAAGATGTGGAACTCATTAAAACTGCAGCACAAACAGCTCATTTTCAATCTTAAAGAAAGCAAAGAAAGAACCTGCATTTATAGAGCACCTTTAGCAGCATTAGGACATCTCAAAGCACTTGACAGTTAACAAGATGCTTTTAAAGTGTAGTCACTGTTGGAACATATGAACAATGGCAGCCAATTAATAATGATAATCGTTATTGTTGTCACAAGTAGGCTTACATTAACACTGCAATGAAGTTACTGTGAAAATCCCCAGTCACCACACTCCAGCGCCTGTTCGGGTACACAGAGGGAGAATTCAGAATGTCCAATTCACCTAACAAGCACGTCTTTCAGGACTTGTGAGAGGAAACCCTTGCAGACTCGGGGAGAACGGCCTAGTATACTTATGCCCTTCTTCAAAATAGTGCCAACCATCCAGAGGAGTGCAGATGGACTTCAACTTAATGACTCATCCAAAAGATAGCACCTCTGACAGTGCAGCACCATTGCCAGCCATACCTTCAGCCTCATGTTCTGGAATTCCCCCCCTTAACCTCTCAGCCTCTCTCTCATTGTTGCTTAAAAGCCACCTCTTTGGCCAAGCTTAAAGTCATCTGTCCTAATTTCTCCTTTCATGACTCGGTGTTAAATCTTATTTGATGATGCTCCTGTGAAGAATTTTACAAAGTTTTACTACAGCTAAGAACATTGTATAAATGCAAATTGATGTTGCACTTGCTGTTGAAATGAGAATTAATACTCAAATGTAATGCAGTGGATAAGGCATCATGCTGAAATACAGAGCAAACCATCTAACTATGTTGCGTCTTAGATTGCCATGGCGATGGACTGCATGGATGAGGGTAAACAGCTGCTCAGAAAAAAATCCAAGACTTAACCAACGTTCTTGCCACATCGAATGACAATTCAGATTATGGTTTGAAATCATTTGTGGCATGGAAGGTTAACCAGTATTGTTTGGTAGGCTTGGTGTTAATTTGGCAGCAAAAGGGGAACCAGGATGAACCGGACGAAAAAGGTGCAAATAGGTCTGGAAAAGACAAACAATATTAGAATAAACGGCTGTCCAGAAATACACAGTGAGGCAATGCTAAGCAGACAAAAGTAGGTTTATATTGTATGCACATAAATGCACGGCACTTGATAAATAAGACTGACAAGCTTCAGTTGCAAGCTGTCATAGGGTTAGGGGGAAAATGTTGGACAAACAGGTCCAAAACTCCCTAGATGACAAACGAGATAGAGAGTGAATGAAGCAGAAAAAGGGTGCATATGATAGATGTCAGATGGAAAATATAATTGAGAACCAGGGTGAACGTAGAAGGTTCAAGGCGATGTGAAAAAACAAACTAGAAAAGCAAAAAGAGAGTATGAGGGGGGACAGGCAGCACTTAAAAGGGAATCCCCAAAAGTGCACTATCGTCATATGAATTAGTTGCTCTCATCATAGAGAGTCCCTCAAAATGGAGGATGACATCAGTCACATTCAGTGAGTCTTCAGACAACTGAGGAGCCCAACTCCAGATTCACAAGCTCTTCTGCAGTGGTGGCATGTTGTTTCGCAGGGCAGTGGAATGCACAGCCCTCTCCTGCCACTGCAGCCTGCTGCCATTCTGCCTCACTGCCAAGTTGCTGAGCCTCAAAACAGCTTGCGCCTTGATAAACAAGGTGGAGACATGCCAAGTGGTCCGCAGCCTCCAAACCTTAGGGTGGCCTTGAGCATATCCTTATACCTTTTCCTTTGGCTGCCCTTGGAGTGTTGATCTAAAGAGAGCTGGGAGAAGAGAACCTGCTGAGGGAGTCTCCTTCCGGGCAACTTGATGCAATGGCCCGCCCATCAGAGTTGATTCTGAAGGAGCAGCGTTTCAATGCTGATAGACGCAGCTTCATGGAAGACGCTAATGTTGGCCCGGCAGACCTCCCATCTTATTCAACGCAAGCACTGCCGATGGAAGCTCTCAAGGATCTTAATGTAGGGTTGATAGACAGCCCAGGTTCTGCTAAAGCAGCGGATGGTGGTCTACAGAAAGGCCTTATAAACCTGGGCCAACAGATTTCCAACTGTCTCGGTTTCAAAAACACTCTGGCACAGTTTGAAAAAGGCAGCACTGGCACAGCCAACTTGGTACTGGACTTCCTCATCAATGGTAGTCCCTTGGGAGAGGTGGCTGCCGAAATATGTTAAGTGCTGTACACACGCCAGAGCCACCCTGTCTACATGGATGGTGTGGGGGATGCTCAACTGGCTTGGGGAAGGTTGAAGGACATTCACCTTGGTGAGGTTTAAAGATGGGCCAAGCTTCTTATAGGAAGTGTTGAAGAAGTCAAGCATTCTTTGCATATCCTGTACAGAGTGAGCCATCACGCATTTTTTACACTTAGAACACTTAGAACAGTACAGCACAGAACAGGCCCTTCGGCCCTCGATGTTGTGCCGAGCAATGATCACCCTACTTAAACCCACGTAACCCGTATACCCGTAACCCAACAATCCCCCCATTAACCTTACACTACGGGCAATTTAGCATGGCCAATCCACCTAACCCGCACATCTTTGGACTGTGGGAGGAAACCGGAGCACCCGGAGGAAACCCACGCACACACGGGGAGGACGTGCAGACTCCACACAGACAGTGACCCAGCTGGGAATCGAACCTGGGACCCTGGAGCTGTGAAGCATTGATGCTAACCACCATGCTACCGTGAGGCCCCATACCTGGGAAATGGCTGGTAAAAGACGTGGATAAATCCACAGTTTTAATGAGTGAATGGTGTATCATATATTTGAGGATGGCCCAGAAACAAAACAGCAGGAAGAAAACTAAAATAATTTCAATTAAATGACATATATTTTGTTAATTACCTCAGTCAGCCAGCTGGGAACTCCAGCAGATTTTATACGCAGGCAGTGCAATGCACGCTCCATTGTGCAGGAACAAACTCAGTTTATTTTTTGACTGTGCTCGATGTATACATCAACTGTACTGCTTTCATCCACCCTTTCTATTACCTCAAAACAATCAAGTTAGTCAATCATGATTTGCATTTCACAAATCTGTGCTGGCTTTTCTTTCTTAAGTCAAGCATGTCCGGGCAGCACAGTGGTGCAGTGGTTAGCACTGGGACTGCCGCTCTGAGGACCCGGGTTCAAATCCTGGCCCTGGGTCACTGTTCGTGTGGAGTTTGCACATTCTCCCCGTGTCTGCGTGTGTTTCACCCCCACAACACAAAGTATGTGCAGGTTAGGTGGATTGGTTATGCTAAATTGCCCTTAATTGGGAAAAAAAATAATTGGGTACTCTAAATTTAAAAAAAAAGTCAAGCATGTCCAAGTGGCTGTTAATTTTGCCAGTGGATACATTATAAAACAATTATCAGGCAAACACAACATTCAAACAGATCTTCACTTCAAATCGGGTCTTGACAGAAGTCCTACTTGGAAGGCCAAGGATTCGGTTCTGCCCTTGGTCCAGTACCACACATTCCAGCTACTCACTAGTAAACACTATTTAATAGAGAGACCTGTGCCTCTTAAGTGAAATATCAGAGAGACCACAAGGCTGTTCTACAGAAACTGCCATTCTTACTTAAAAATCTCGCAAACTCACTTGTCCATCAACGCTTCAATTAATGTAGAGGATACTTAAATATATTCAAGGCTAGTTTTGTCCAACTTTAGAACAATAAATCTTTGAGGAACAGCTCCAGCACTGGGATTCATTTGAGCAATGTACCAACATTTAAAGATTGAAATCACAACTGTAAAATAATCCACTGTAAAAAGGATTTTTTTAAAAATTATAATCAGGACAATCAGTAAATCTGAACTCATTGTCACCAAACAGGTCATTTGTCAATGATCTACAATACAAGCCAAACATTGTGATGTGCAACAGAATAGAAGAACAAGGCATCACCTTCATGATCTGTCACGTATCAAATTGTCACCAGATGGCAGCCTTTCCCAAATGAGGAAACTTTTTAATAAAAAAGCATTGGAGAATGTCACAATGTATGGTAAACTGTTAATATATTGCATTGTGATTTCAGCACGGAATAAGAAACATACATTAAAATGAACAGTTTGGAAACGTATGCTTTTGTAAATAATGATTTTCCATTTAATGCATTTTTCATTAATGTTTAACAGATCTGCTCATGCAGTTCAACAACATAAGAAAAATATTTAACTTATTTAACCTCACTGTCACTGTGATCACTATAAAATATACTTTTTCAAATAATTTTCATCTCAAACTATCTGAAACTATTGAACACTGACAAATGCCTGATCAGTTTTCTTGATCATTTTATTTTTGTAGTGTATTTTTCTTAAAAGTTGCACATCCCCCCCCCCCCCCAAAAAAAAACAAATTTGCTACCTTAAACAGTAAAACCATAAATTAAACAGTAAAACTGAAGTATCGCCTATGGCCCGTCCCGCTCCATGATCGCTGTATCAGGCTCAACCTAAACTTTGCAATCTCATGGTTTATCTGGCCCAAGCTGAGATTGCAACTCCACGTCCTCATCAGCAAAAAGACTATCTGCTTCCACCTCAACATCATCACCTGCCTCAGCCAATCTGTTCATCCATACTTTTGGTTCCTTGAGATTTGACTATTCCAATGTTTTCTTGGTAAGTTTCCCATCTTCAGTCCTCCATTAAAAATGAAATCACCCAAAGCTCTGCAACCTATCTCTCACTAAGTCCAGTACTGCCCCAATTTCAACATTCTTGGGCATAATCAAAATTCAAATGCCCCTCCTTATCTTTGTAACCTCCTCCAGCCCTACAACCCACTAAGAATTCTGCATTCCTCCACCTCTGGACTGTCAATCATCGTCAACCATATCTTTAGCTGTCTCCCCACCCCCAGCCCTGGAATTTCTCTCTCTTCCACCTCTCCACTTCTCTCTCCTTCTTTAAACCTACATCTTAACCAAGCTTTCAAGTCACTTGTCTTAATATCCCCTTCTTTGTCTTGGTACCAATTTATTTTTAATTACACAGTGAAGACCGTGGCATGCTTACGAGAAACGAAAGGGGCTAATTGAGTGGTCAGACTCTCCATGACTTTGGTGTATGATAAATATCATATTGGGAGAAATTATGGCCTTTGATAGGGTTGCCACCAATGCTATTCAATGCATTTTTATGCTCGTTTCGGACACACCAATACCTACCAATACCAATGGGGCAGCACGGTAGCATGGTGGTTAGCATAAATGCTTCACAGCTCCAGGGTCCCAGGTTCGATTCCCGGCTGGGTCACTGTCTGTGTGGAGTCTGCACGTCCTCCCCGTGTGTGCGTGGGTTTCCTCCGGGTGCTCCGGTTTCCTCCCACAGTCCAAAGATGTGCGGGTTAGGTAGATTGGCCATGCTAAATTGCCCGTCGTGTCCTTAAAAGTAAGGTTGGGGGGGGGGGGGGGGGGGGGTGTTGTTGGGTTACGGGTATAGGGTGGATACGTGGGTTTGAGTAGGGTGATAATTGCTCGGCACAACATCGAGGGCCGAAGGGCCTGTTCTGTGCTGGACTGTTCTATGTTCTATGTTCTACCGTCACAGCCCCCAAAGACAGATCGGCCTTCTTGAAAGTGAACCCTTGGAAGGTAACAGATCCTGAAGGAGTCCCTGGTCGTGCACTCAGACCCTGCGCGGACCAGCTGGCGGATGTGTTCACGGACATCTTCCACCTCTCCCTATTCTGATCCGAGGTTCCCATCTGCTTCACAACCATCATACCGGTGCCAAAGAAGAACCGGGAAACGTGCCTCAATGACTACCATCCGGTGGCCTCGGCATCTATCGTTATGAAGTCTTTTGAGAGGTTGGTCATGGGATACATCAACTTCATATTCCCAGAAAGCCTTGGTCCACTCCAATTCGCGTACTGCCACAACCAGTCCATATAAGACGGTATCTCCCTGGCCCTATACTCATCCCTGGAGCATCTCGACAACAAGGGCTCCCACGTCAGACTCCAATTCATTAACTATCGCTCAGCCTTCAACACCATTCTCCCAGCCAAGCTCATATCCAAACACTAAAACCTTGGACTTGGCTCCTCCCTCTGCAACTAGTTCCTCGATTCCTGCCCCATAGATCACAATCAGTAAGAATAAACAACAACACCTCCTCCACGATAGTCCTCAATACAGGAGCCCCGCAAGGCTGCGCACTTAGCCCCCAACTGTACTCCCTATACACACATGACTATGTGGCAAAATTTGGCTGCAACTTCATCTTCAGGTTTGCTGATGATATGACCATGGTGGGATGGATCTCGAACAACGATAAGTCAGAGTACAGCACGAAGATAGAGAATCTAGTGGCATGGCACAATGTCACCAATCTACCCCTCAACGTCTGCAAAACTAAGGAGCTGCTCATTGACTGAAGGAAGCAAAGTGTCGTACATGCTCCTGTCAGCATCAATGGTACCGAGGTGGAGATGGTCGACAGCTTTAAATTCCTAGATGTGCATATTGCCAACAATCTGTCCTGATCCACCCACATCGATGCTACGACCACAAAAGCACAATAGCACGTATGCTTGCTTCCTCAGGAAACTATGGATATTCAACATGCCCACATTGACCCTTACCAATTTTTACAGATGCACCATACAAAGCATCCTATCTCGCTGCATCACAGACCGATATGGCAGCTGTTCAGTCCAAGACCGTAAGAAACTACAGAGTCGTAAACACAGCCAAGTCCATCACACGAACCTGCCTCCCATCTATTGACTCTGTCTACTGCCTTGGGAATGCAGGCAGCATAATCAAAGACCTCTCCCACCCAGGTTATTCTCTTTCAATCTCTCCCATCGGGCAGGAGATACAAAAGTCTGAGAACACACACTATTAGATTCAAAAACAACTTCTTCCCCGCTGTTACCAGACTCCTGAATGACCCTCTTATGGACTGAACTGATCTCTTCAACATCTTCTCTACTGAGTAGCATATGCTTCACCTGATGCCTGCGTCTATGTATTTGAATTGTTTATTTATATATGTCCTATGTTTTTTATCATGTTACTTTTTCATGTGTGGAACGATCTATCTACACTGTACGCAAAACAATGCTTTTCATTGTACCTCAATACACGCGACAATAAATCAAATCCAAATCCAGGTACTTATTAAAAAGAGTTTAGGGTCTCTGCCTCCACCACCAACTCGGGCAGCGAATTCCAGACACCCACTACTCGTTGCATAGAAAAGGTCTCTTATGTTCTCTCTACACTTACTGCCACTTATCTTGAATCTATATCCCCTGGTCCTCGAATTATCTGCCAAAGTAAATTATTTAATCCTGTCCACTCTACCTCTTCCCTACACAATTTTATACACCTCAATTAAGTCACCCCTCAGCCTTCTTTGTTCCAAGGAAAATAACCCCAAACTATCCAATCTCTTACCGGCCACTCCACCAACCCAGCCAAATCAGTAAAACATCTTTGAGTTTTCTTTAACTTTACTTGCTAATCCTTTTTCATGCCCTCTCTTTGATTTCTTTATTTCCTTTTTTACTTTGTTCCTGCACCTCCTATACTCGCCTAGGCTATCTACAGTGCTTAGTTCTTTGTGCCTATCATACGCTTTCTTTTTCTGTTTGATCTTCCCCTGTATTCCTCTAGACAACCAGGGGGGTCTAGATTTGGCAGTACCACTCTTATTTTTGGAGAGGACTTGTCTAATTTGTACATTGAGGATCTCGCTGTTTTATGCATCCAAATGGCTTTCCACTGATTGATCCTCTAGCAGTGGTGTCCAGTCTACCTCAGCGAAGTCCCTTCTCATTTCTGCAAAATTTGCCTTCCCCAGTTCAAAACTTTTAACCCGGCTATATCTCTGTCCTTTTCCATGGTAATACTAAATCTAACTGAATTGTGATCACTATCCCAAATATGGATGGCAACTGTCACTTCACACATTTTCCCTCTTTGTTTCCTAAGGCTAAGTCTAGAAATGCATCTCCTCTCGTTGGGCTGGTCACTGATTGGTTGAAAAGATTTGCCTGGACACACTTCATTAATTTTCTTCCTCCACTCCCCTTATATTGTTTGAATACCTTTAGATAATGGGATAGTTAAAGTCTCCTACTATTATTGCCCTCCTTATTCTTACAGGCAGAAATCTGCCTACATATTTGTTCTTCTATCTCCCTTTCACTATTTAGGGGTCTCTAGTATACATCCAGTAGTGTGACTGCCCCTTTTTATTTCTAAACTCAACCCATAAACCCGTGCTGGTTGACCCGTTTGGTAGATCATCCCTTCTCACAACTGGAATTCATCCTTTAACCATTAGTGCTACTCCCCCTCCTTTTTTATTTCCCACTCTATCGTGTCCGAAGACTCTATAACCAGGGACATTGAGCTGCCCCTCCTTCAGCCAGATTTCTGTAATGGCAATGACGTCCTGCTGCCATGTTGTCTACCAGTGCCCTTAACTCATCTTATTTGTAATACTCCTTACATTGATGTATAAATAGTTTAGCGCCATTAATTTTCTTTGCTGGACACTTTTTAAACTTTGATTCTCCTGCAATGCCAAGTCTATCACTGCATTACTAGCTAATGTTCTACCTCCATTATCCTAATCTAAATCTGACCTATCTGATCCTACACCTGGGATACCTCCCTTGCCACACTAGTTTACATACTCCCCAACAGAACTAGCAAGAGCCCCACAAGGACATTGGTCCCAGCTCTGCCTGGGTGCAACCCGTCTGGTTTGTACTTGTCCCATTGCCTCAAGAATCGGAATCTCTCCCAGCTACACCATCTCTCCATCCATCATGTAGTTCCATTGTTTAAAAGGGGATCGAAGGAAATGCCAGTTAGTCTTATGTCAATCAAACCAGAGAAATAGGATTAACTGTCACATAGAAAGGCATGGACTAGAAGGGATGGTTAGCATGGATTTGTTAAAGATTGTTTCTCACAAAGTGAATTGTTTGAGGAAGTGACAAGAAGGGTTGATGAAGGTAGTGGAGTGCTTGTTGTGTATGTGGATTTTAGCAAGGCATTTGACAAGGTCCCACAAGGAAATCAAAGAGAGGACATTTGGTCTATCCTCTCATTCCGCTCTTCCTAGCACGTGGAACTGGGAGTAATCCTGAGATTACTACATTTGAGGTCTTTTAATTTATCTCCTAACTTCACGTACTCAGCTTGCAGGTCCTCACCTCTTAGTTTACCTATGTTGTTGGTACCAATGTGTACCACAGCCATTGGCTGTTCACCTTCGCTCCCAGAATACCCTGCAGCCACTCCATGACATCCTGGCAGGCAACAAACCATCCTTGATTCACATTTGCGTCTACAGAATAATCTTTCTGTGTTCTTAACTACTGAATCCCGTACTACTGTAGCCCTGCCACTGGTTTTCCTCCGACCCCACTGAGCAGCAGAGCCACCCACGGTGTTGTGAACTTGGCTCCTACTGCTTCCTCCACCTCCACCCCCCCCCCCCCCCCCCCCAACCCCCGGAGAGGTCATTCCACCAGTACCTCCTCCAACAGTATCCAAAGCAGTATATCTGTTTGAAAGGCGAATGGATGACCACAGTGTTCTCCTGCACTATCTTCCTGCGTCTTTTACTGTTCCCGATATTCACCCAATCTCTTTCCGCCTGTGCAATCCTCACCTGTGGTGTGACCACATCGCTAAACATGTGATCCATGACTTCCTTGCTCAGAATTACGGATGCTCCACAGTGAGTCCACCCTCAGTTCCAGCACCGAAATATGGTTAGCCAGAAGCTGCATTTGGACACACCTTCTAGACACAATCAAGGATGCTGAAAATGTCCCTCATTTCCCACATTACGCAGGAGGAGGTCTCCTGCCATGACGCCCCTCTCAATTAAGCTAGTTACTCCCTTAAAAAAAATTACATTAATTAGGGGCCTTATTTACGTTAGCAAAGAATCTTGTTTCTCACCAAACACTTCTATTATAATTGAACAGTATTATTTTATACTCTTAGTCCCTTGCTTAATATTAATTACTTTAATAGATTGAAAATACTGACTGGGTCTTACTCACCAATCAGCTGCTTTGGTTGACCCCACTTCACTTTCTGAATCGGCACTTGCTGACTGTTCTTCCTCCGGTTCAGCACGAGGTCGTCTGCATTTTGGTTGTTATGATGACCAAGCAGAGTTTTCTTCAGTGACTCTTCACCAACAGCGTTTATTGACTGCTCTTTCTCCAGAAGAGCATTAGGCTCTCTGCAATACCCTCCTCGGTTATAGTGACGGAGCCAGATTTTCCCAGAATGCTCCTCAGTGACTCCTCACCAACGGCATTCAGCCCATCAGGTCCACATCAATGGAAGGTACAAATGTGAGCTATCAGTTAGTTTCACTTCCCTGCTCTTTACCCAGTCATGCAAATTTTCCCCTTCCAGGTATTTAGCCAATTTAGCCAATTCCCTTTTGAAAGTTGCTATTGAATCTGCTTTGACTATATTTTTAGGCAACATCTGCACGGTAATAACGAACTGCATAAACATGTCACCTCTGGTTCTGTTAGCTTAATTGTTTCTACTGTCACAAGAAATAGTTTCTCAGTTACTCTGTTCAAACCCCTTCATGACTTGAACACCTCTATAAAAAATTCCCCTAACTCTCTAAGGAAAATTGAAGTTTCTTTTGGCTATTCACCAAAGTCTTTCATACCTGGTGTCATTCTCTCAACGTCCTTGTTTTTGTATTCCATAGCTTTATTTATAAAGCCAAGGTTTCCATTTGCCTTTTTAACTGCTTTTCATAACTTGTCCTTACAATTTCAAAGAGTTATGCGTGCCTATCTCAGAGCACTGTTTCTGCACACCTTTTCATTTATTTTATATCACCTCTCAGTTTTACTATCAAAATAAACACTTAACACTTCTCGGTGTTAAATCACATCTGCTATGTTTCTTTCATTTCACCAGTTTGTCTTTGTCCTTCAAAGTCCGGCTACCATCTACCTCCCTGTTTACTACTTTTCTAACCTTTTGCAAGTCTGAAAAATAAAATTAATGTCCTGTATGTCCAAGTCCAGAGCGCTAATATATATCAAAAAGAGCTGTGGTTTCAACACCTACCCTGGGAAGCACCAGTTGTCTGAAATTCAATCTTTCACCACTACACTAGGTTTCTGTCCCTTAGCCAATTTCATATTCCCGCAGCCACTGACCTCTTTAGTCCCATGGCTCAATTGTACAAACAAATCTATTGTGTGATACTTTATCAAATGCCTTTTGCAAGTTCATATACTATCAACTGCATTACCATCATCAACCCTCTCCATTAGTTTACCAAAGAAATCAGGTTAGTCAAACAGAATTTGCCTTAAACAAATGCGCACTTTCATATATTCACTCAATCTGCCAAGAGCCAACTAATTTTGTTCTTGATTACATCTCTTAAATGTTTACCCAGCACCAACATTAGGTAGGCTGGTCTGAAGTTCTCAACTTTGTCCCGCTGCTTTTTTTGAATAGAGGTGCAATATCGGCAATTTATCAGTCCACTATCACCATTCTCATTTCTAAGGAGGATTGGAAGATTGTGGCCAGAGTCTCCACCATTTCCACCCTTATTTTCCAAAGCAACCAGAGGTATATCCCATCTGGACCAAGTGGTAACCATTTTAAACACCTCATATTTAGCCTATCCAATTTCTCTCCCACCTCCCTCCTCTTTTGTGCAGCTCCTTTTGTGAAGATAGATGCAAGTACTAATTTAGTATCTCAGACATGCTGTTAGCCTCCACAAGAAAATCTCCTATCTGGTCACCAATCAACCCTACCCCTCCTCCGTCTACCCTTTTAATATTTATATGTTTACTGAAGATCTTGGGTTCTCTTTTAGGTTACTTGCGAACATACCCTCTAATATACAATCGCTTTTAGAACATAGGAGTAGGTCATTTAGCGCCTCCAGCATGTTCCGCCTTCAATGAGATCATGACTGATCCGTGATCGAACTCCATTATATTGCCTTTGTTCCTTAATAGTTTTAGTAAACAAAATTTGATCAATCTCAGATTTTAAATGAACAACTGACCTGGCATCAACAGCTGTTTGTGGATAAATTCAAAACTTCTACCATCCATTGCGTATAAGAGACCATTTTACAATCATCCCTCCTGAAATGCCAGCCTCCACATTTTGAGCCATGTGCCTTAGTCCCCAGCTAGCAAAAACAGTGTCTGTTTACTCCATCAGCTTCCCACAATAAGTTTCAAACTTCAATCAAATCACCCTTTAAACTTCCCAAATCTAGGGAACGCGACTTTAGTTTGAGAGATTTTTTCTCAATTTAGTCCTTGGGGTTGGGGTATCATTCTAGTAAATCTACATTGCACTTCCACCAGAGTTAATATTTCCTTCCCAAGATGTGCACCCCAAAATTGCAACAACGCACCAGAGATTTGTACAGCTCAAGCATAACTTCTACAACCCATTGCATTTTAGTCCTCTAATCCACCATTCCATTAGCATTTTTGATTATTTTTTGCACGCGCTCATGACATTTTAACAGTGTATGGACATGAGTCCCTGGACACCTTTATACCTCTTTTTCTCGCCGTTACAATTTAAAAGTACTCTTATCTATCTTTTTTGTGTTACCAAGTGGATGACCTCAAATTAATTTGTCACAGTTTTGTCTGTTTAATCTACTGACAGCTTTGTAATTTTATACTTCCATCGACACTGCTTAGAATGCAAACAATGTCTTCAGCAAACCTGGATATGTGACTTTCCATCCCATAATCTGAAAATTACCAAATAATTGATTTAACTCATTAATATACGAGGAGAATAGTTGAGGGCATAACACAAATCCTTGTCGTGCACTACTAGTTACATGCTGAGTATCTGTCCATTATTCCTATTCTCTCTCCCATCTTTCAACCAATTCCAAACCAGGTCAATAATGTTCCCTCAAATCCATGAGCAAACAGTCTCTAATGAAGTACTTTAGCAAATTAATTTTAGGCACCTTATAAATAACATCCATAGGCATTTCCTGGTCAAATACTTTTTTTTTTTAAATAATTTTTATTGAAATTTTTCGATACAAACATTTACCCCTACTACATTTTAAATTATAACACAACAAATCCCCCCTGGAAAATCCTCCCCACGCCCTCCCCCGCGCGCACCCCCCCACCCTCCCCCCCCCCCCCACCCTCCCCCCCCCCCCCCCCCCCCCCCCCCCCCCCCGCGCTACCAGTCTAGCAACCAAACCGTTTTTCCCTTTCTGCCGATGGCCTCGGGCAGTCGTTGCCCGCGACCCCCCGCTGACGTGCTCCCTTCATTGCTATCCCCCCCCCCCCTCCCTTCCCCCCCCCCCCCTTTCTCCCCGGGTTGCTGCTGTTTCGGCCTCCAGTTCCTATCTCTGATCCAGAAAGTCAAGGAAGGGCTGCCACCGCCGGAAGAACCCCTGTACCGACCCTCTCAGGGCGAATTTGATTCTTTCCAATTGGATGAAGCTAGCCATGTCGTTTAACCAGGTGTTAACACTTGGTGGCCTTGTGTCCCTCCACTGAATCAAGATCCTTCTCCGAGCTACCAAGGACGCAAAGGCCAATATTCCGGCCTCCCCTGCCTCCTGTACTCCTGGCTCCACCCCAACCCCAAAAATCGCTAGCCCCCACCCTGGTTTGACCCTGGTTCCCACCACTCTCGATACCGTCCCCGCCACCCCCTCCCAGAACTCTTCCAGTGCCGGGCACATCCAGAACATATGTACATGGTTCGCAGGGCTTCCCGAACACCTAACACACCTGTCCTCACCCCCGAAGAACCGACTCATCCTAGTCCCCGTCATATGGGCTCTGTGCAGCACCTTAAATTGGATGAGGCCCAACCTTGCGCACGACGACGACGAATTGACCCTCTCTAAGGCATCTGCCCATGTCCCATCTTCTATCTGCTCTCCCAGCTCCGCTTCCCACTTGTCTTTCAGCTCCTCTATCGATACCTCCTCCACCTCCTGCATTATTTTGTAGATGTCCGAGACCTTCCCTTCTCCGACCCAGACCCCTGACAGCACCCTATCACTCACCCCTCTATCGGGAAGCAAGGGAAATCCTTCCACCTGTCGTCTGGCAAATGCCTTCACCTGCAGGTATCTAAACGTGTTCCCCGGGGGGAGCTCAAATTTCTCCTCCAGCTCTCCCAGGCTCGCAAACCTCCCCTCTATGAACATGTCCCTCAGTTGCCTGATGCCCGCCCTGTGCCAGCTCTGGAATCCCCCGCCAGTGTTCCCCGGGACAAATCTGTGGTTCCCTCTCAGTGGCGCCGCCATCAGACCCCCCACTTCCCCCCTGTGTCGCCTCCACTGCCCCCAGATTTTCAGGGTGGCCGCCACTACCGGACTCGTGGTATACCTTGTGGGGGGGAGCGGCCATGGTGCCGTTACTAGCGCCCCCAGGCTTGTATTGCCGCAGGACGCCCTCTCCATACGTTTCCAAGCTGCCCCCTCCCCCTCCATCACCCACTTGCGCACCATCGATGCGTTCGCCGCCCAGTAGTATCCGGAAAGATTGGGTAGCGCTAATCCTCCCCTGTCCCTACTCCGTTCCAAGAAAATCCTTCTCACTCTAGGGGTGCCATGTGCCCACACATAGCCCATAATGCTGCTAGTTACCTTCTTGAAGAAGGCCCTGGGGAGAAAGATGGGCAAGCACTGAAACAGAAACAAGAACCTCGGGAGGACCGTCATTTTGACTGACTGCACCCTCCCTGCTAGCGACAGCGGTACCATGTCCCACCTCTTGAACTCCTCCTCCATCTGCTCCACCAGCCTTGAAAAGTTCAGCTTGTGGAGGGTCCCCCAGTTCCTTGCCACCTGCACCCCCAAGTACCTGAAGCTCTTTACTGCTCTCTTAAAGGGGAGCCGCCCAATTCCCTCCCCCTGATCTCCCGGGTGTA
The DNA here is from genome assembly GCF_902713615.1 of Scyliorhinus canicula. Lineage (NCBI taxonomy): Eukaryota > Metazoa > Chordata > Chondrichthyes > Carcharhiniformes > Scyliorhinidae > Scyliorhinus > Scyliorhinus canicula. Next base: position 222,872,446 of record NC_052146.1, read on the forward strand.
TCACAAAGACCTCACTTTTACCCACATTTAATTTATATCCCGAAAAGTCCCCAAACTCCGCTAGTATTTCCATTACCTCCGGCATTCCCCCTTCCGGGTCCGCCACATATAACAACAAATCATCCGCATAGAGTGATACCCGATGTTCCTCCCCTCCCCTTGTCAGTCCTCTCCACCCCCCTGAACCCCTCAGTGCCATCGCCAACGGTTCGATCGCTAATGCAAATAGTAAGGGGGATAGGGGGCATCCCTGCCTGGTACCTCGATGGAGCCCAAAATACTCTGACCTCCTCCCGTTTGTAACCACACTCGCCATCGGGGCCGAATACAGCAGCTTCACCCACTTGATAAATCCCTCCCCAAACCCAAACCGTTCCAGCGTCTCCCACAGGTATTCCCACTCCACCCTATCGAATGCCTTCTCCGCATCCAGTGCTACCACTATCTCAGCCTCCCCCTCCACTGCTGGCATCATAATCACATTCAACAGTCTCCGGACATTTGTGTTAAGTTGTCGTCCCTTTACGAACCCCGTCTGGTCCTCATGGATTACCCCTGGCACACAATCCTCTATTCTGGTTGCCAGGACCTTTGCCAACAGTTTGGCATCTACATTCAAGAGGGAGATAGGCCTGTAGGACCCGCACTGTACAGGGTCTTTGTCCCGCTTCAGGATCAAGGAGATCAAGGCCTGTGACATTGTCGGGGGCAGAACCCCCCCCTCTCGCGCCTCATTGAAGGCTCGCACCAGCACTGGACCCACCAAGTCCACATACTTCTTATAAAATTCCACCGGGAACCCATCCGGCCCCGGCGCCTTCCCCGCCTGCATCTGGCCTATCCCTTTAACTAGCTCCTGCAGCTCTATCGGCGCCCCCAGCCCCTCCACCCGTTCCTCCTGGACCTTTGGGAACCTCAATCTATCGAGGAAGTTCTCCATTCCCCCCCTCCTCCTGGGCGGCTCAGACCGGTACAATTCCCTGTAGAAATCCCTGAAGACCCCGTTCACCTCTTGCCCCTTCTGCACTACGTTCCCTCCCTTCTCTCTCACTCCCCCAATCTCTCTGGCTGCATCTCGCTTGCGCAGCTGGTGTGCTAGCATCCTGCTCGCCTTTTCCCCGTACTCATAGACCGCGCCCTGTGCCCTTCTCCATTGCGTCTCCGCCTTCCTAGTGGTCAGTAGGTCAAACTGGGCCTGTAAACTGCGCCGCTCCCTCAACAGCCCCTCCTCTGGTGTCTCCGCATATCTCCTGTCCACTTCTATAAGTTCCCCCACCAGTCTCTCCCTCTCCTGCCTCTCCTTCCTTTCTCTGTGTGCCCTTATGGAGATCAGCTCTCCTCTGATCACTGCTTTCAGGGCCTCCCAGACTACCCCCACCTTCACCTCGCCCATGTCGTTCGTGCCCAGATATCTCTCAATGCCCTTCCGGACCCTTCCGCACACCTCGTCGTCCGCCAGCAGCCCCACATCCAGGCGCCACAACGGGCGCTGGTCCCGTGCTTCCCCCAGTTCTACCTCTACCCAGTGTGGTGCATGGTCCGAAATCGCAATGGCCGAGTACTCCGTGTCCTGCACTCTCGAAATCAGCCCCCTGCTCAGTACAAAAAAGTCTATTCTGGAGTACACCCTGTGGACGTGGGAGAAAAAAGAATACTCCCTCGCCCTTGGCCTGCCAAATCTCCAAGGGTCTACCCCCCCCATCTGCTCCATGAACCCCCTTAGCACCTCTGCCGCTGCCGGCCTCCTATTCATCCTGGAACTCGATCTGTCCAGCCCAGGGTCGAGCACTGTATTGAAGTCCCCCCCCATGATCAGGCCCCCTGCCTCCAGACCCGGAATGAGGCCCAACAGGCGCCTCATAAAACCCGCGTCATCCCAATTCGGGGCATACACATTCACCAGCACCACATTCTCTCCCTGCAGCCTACCCTTCACCATCACGTACCTACCCTCCTTATCTGCTACCACCTGCGCCGCCACGAACGACACCCTCTTTCCCACCAAAATCGCCACCCCCCGGTTCTTTGCGTCCAAGCCTGAGTGGAACACCTGTCCCACCCACCCCCTTCTCAGGCGTACCTGGTCTACTACTCTCAAGTGAGTCTCCTGCAACATTGCCACATCCGCCTGCAGTCCCTTTAGGTGTGAAAAAACCCTTGCTCTCTTGACCGGCCCATTCAGCCCCCTCACGTTCCAAGTAATCAACCGGGTCGCGGAGCGACCTGTCCCTTTCCCCTGTCTATTAGCCATGTCCTGTCCCCTGTTCGCCCCGGGTCGACCCTCCCCTTCTGACCCGTTCCCCATGGCGATGGCCCCCCCCCCTCTCTCCTCCCGTTCTTCCCTTCCCGTCCTCGGCCTTTCCAGCAGCAACCCGGTATCCCCCCCTAACCCCCCTTCCCCCCCCCCCCCCCCCCCCCCCCTGGCTAGGACCCCTCCTAGCCGCGGTGTATCCACCATCGTACTCCCGAGAGTCAGCTGATTTTCGCTGACCCGGCTGCCCCTGCCACACTCCGACTCCTCCCGATGTGGGGGGGGAGGGGCCTCCCCCCCCCCTTGCCATCCCTCTCTGACCCCGCTTCAGCGCGGGAAAAGCCGCCATTGCTGGCCACACCCCACTCTTCTCTCCTCCCCCTTCCTCCGTCCCGCGCGCGGGAAACAGGGGAAAGCCCGCGCTTTCGCCCGGCCACACCCTACCCCGCCATCTTCAATTCCACCCCCGTCCCCATCCAAGCCCATAAAAAAGCCCCCTTAAAACGAGAGGAAGAAAAAAGAGAAAAAGAAAACCCGCATAACCAACTTGCACCCCCCCCGTCCCGCCTCCCCAACTTAACAATATAACAATATAAATAACAAATCTCAAATAAATACATAAATACATAACTATGCCTGCATAACTAAATAACTACCCAATAATAACGTATTTAACCATCACCCTCCATCGAACAGAACAGTAACCATAACCCTTAAAGAACAGATCAAAAAACAGTAAAAAAGCCCCCCCTACAACAACAATAATTAAGGGAAGTTGGCAACGGGAAGAGACACACAAAAAGGAACAAAGAAACCCCCCATAACACAAGTTTCAAAGAAACCAAACGATCCATCAACTTTAACCAAGTTCCGACCTGGCCTAAGAAAGACATGGGCCACTTGATCAGTCAATGGTACTTGGGCGGCCTCGACCGCCGGCGTTCCCAAGTTCTAGTTCAGGTCCAGCTTTTCCTCCCGAACAAAAGTCCATGCCTCCTCTGGGGTCTCAAAGTAATAGTGCTGGTCCTTGTAGGTGACCCACAAGCGCGCTGGCTGCAGCATTCCGAACTTGATCCTCTTTGCGTGCAGCACCGCCTTCGTCCGGTTAAACCGGGCCCGCCGCTTTGCCACCTCCGCACTCCAGTCCTGATATATCCGCACCGTCGAATTCTCCCATTTGCTGCTTTTCTCCCTCTTGGCCCACCTCAGCACTTTCTCCCGATCACAGAAACGCTGGAATCGCACCAGCACCGCCCTCGGGGGCTCGTTCGCCCTAGGCCGCCTAGCCATGACCCGATATGCTTCTTCCAGCTCCAGAGGCGATGGACCGGCCCCCTCTCCCATCAGGGAGCTCAGCATCTCCGCTACATATTTCGGGAGATCAGGCCCCTCCAGGCCTTCTGCTAGGCCCAGGATCCTCAAGTTCTTCCGCCTCATTCGAGTGTCCAGCTCCTCAAAGCGGCTCTGCCATTTCAGGTGGAGTGCCTCGTGCACCTCCACCTTTCCCACGAGGACCGTGGCCTCCTCCTCCCTTGCAGTCATCTCCTGCTGCAGCTCTCTTATCGACGCCTCTTGGGTCGCCTGGGCCCCCATCAGCCTTGTGGTCGTCGCGTTCATAGACTCTAAGAGTTCCACTTTCAGCTCCGTAAAACACCGGAGGAGAGCGGCCTGCTGCTCCTCCGCCCATTTTCTCCAATCTTCTAGTGCGCCACCGGCCGCCATTTTGGTCCTCTTCCCCCGCTTTTTTCGGGGAGCTGCTGCCGCTTTTTTTGTCGCCCCACTCCGAGTACCGACCATAAAGTTGGTCTCACTCTCCTCAGGGAGCCTTCCCCCACCGGGATTCGTCTTTACAGTACCGTCGGGGCCCTCCAATCGGCCCTTAAACACCTTTGTCGCAGGAGCTGCCAAATGTGCGACTTAGCTGGTCATAGCCGCAACCGGAAGTCTCTCCTGGTCAAATACTTAGTCACCTCTTCGAACAATTCAATTAGTTTCACCAGGCATGATCTAGTCTTTACAAACCCATATTGATTATTCTTGATCAACTGAAAGTTTTCATGATGTTCAATCACAATGCTTCATTACAGACTCATTTGCTGAATTCAGGAAACTAAGATTTTAATAGTTTGGGCATCTGGAATGATCTCACCTAGTCTTGTTGAACCCTGGATGGAAACTATCTCGGCCCGGAGATTTGTTATTCTTTAGTGCTATTATTTTCTTCACTGGTCATTTTATTCACATTAATTTGCCAAGTGCATTCCCCTATTAAATATTAGTTTCCTTGCGATGTCTGGTATGATATTCTCCTCCTCTATGGTAAATACAGATGCAAGCAATTGTTCAACATGTCCCCCATTTCCTAATTTTCATTTACAATATTAACAGTTTTCATGGGGCCCTATAGTGCTCTTGGCCATACTCATTTTCCTTTTTGTAAAAAAGTGTACTAATTTAATCACTTTTGCAAGCTTCTTATTCATATCTTTTCATTTATCTTTCTGTGATGATCTAATTTAATTAACAATGAGGGTTATAATACTCTAAATAGGATTATTGATTTAAAGTTATTCTAGATCTACTCTGCTTAATACTCTTAAATCAACATATTTAAACGCCCCAGAACCCTGACTCCCAATCTTAAATTCTACCCTAATCTCACAACATCTCAAATTTTGCAGCATCACCCCATAAGAAACAGCAACATGCAACACAACAATGTCTGAAAGTTTTTATATTAATAAAACATTTCAGGATATGTTTTTTGTTAAACACAGCCTATTTTCAGCAAAACCGATCTCACCAAAAAGTTCCTCACCCCTGGAAGCTTCATTCAGACCATAGATAGTTATTTTGTTTCCATAGTTTCACTTCTGCATCTGTTGCCTCTTTGGACGCTTTTGCGATTTTATTGAAGCATATAAAATCATAAAATCCTAAGGGGACCTGACAGGGTGAATGCTGAAAGGATGCTTTCCTTTGTGGGCGAGACTATAATCTTTACTCTCTATCCTGTTATTTTCCAATTCGATATTAGGGTTGGAGGCACATTCCCTAATTATTAGTCTTTAAGCTGACCCCAACACTACCAGCCATCATGAAGGTCGGGGTGTGGGGTAAAGTTCAACATGGTATTCCACAAAACCATCGAAAGGAAAGAACACAATTCTCCACCAGCAATGAGGAAATTCTACAATATTTGCAGCTTTTAACATTATGTAAAAGTTAAGTTATGCCTGCGACCTACAAATCACTCCAAATGATCTGCACATAAAGGCATTGTCCAATGTCAGTATTAAGCCATAAAGACACGGGTAGTCCCAGGGCCCATTATTCGTTCTGACGCCAGGACTGGAGGACACTACAGCTAACATTACAATCCCAACTAATCAATGTCAGAACCTGTTCCTGATCATTATCCATAAGCTACTGCTGGATTTCTTTTCTCTCTACTCGGGTCTAAACCTTGCTGGGTTCCCAGTTTTCTTGGGCAGCACAGCCTGGATGTTGGCAGGACCCCACCTTGGGTGACGGTGACCCCTCCTAGCAGTTTGTTGAGCTCCTCATCGTTGCAGATGGCGAGCTGCAGGTGACGGGGGATGATGCAGGTCTTGTTATCCCGGGTTGCGTTGCCAGCCAGCTCGAGGATCTTGGCAGTCAGGTACTCCAACACAGCGGCGAAGTAGACAGGGGCCCCAGCGCCCACCTGCTGAAAATGCATAGTGACCAATAGACAGGAATAAGGCATGACCTGGTCTTTAATGATCTCCAAGATTAAATGGCTTGCCAGGATTGATTGCTCAAAAAGACAAAAAATACTAATACTTGGATGAGATAACCCTGACACCAGGGATGGTATCCCAGCATGAATCAGCACTTTGACAAGAGGAGAAAAATAATGAAAATAATGTAGCCTATGATCTTTATGTGCATACTTCCGAGCAGTAAGCTGGAGCTTTGGAGCAGGTTACCCACCTTTTTTGTTCAGGGATAGTTTAAAAATATGGATGTGGGTATGGCTAGGGACAGGGATGAGAGGGTGGGGAGAAGAGCAAAAGGAAAGAGAAAAGTACAAGAACTCTGAAATCATACAAGTCTTCATGATACTCAAAGCTATCATACATTGTAAATGTATGTTTATATTCATGAATGACTGTTTATAACATAGCTCAATTCATTCAGTTTCGGCTCTAATCTTGTGCCAGCAACCACTGGCAGTACAATTGTCAGCTTCCTGTATGCTTCGTACAGTTAATGAAAAAAGAAATTAATGACTGAATTAGTGACTGTGACATAATTATTTCTCAGTAAATTCATTTTTATTAATGAACTACAAATCACTAAGTATGTGGCCAGTAAAAACATAAATAAAACATAATAAGATACTGCAGAAAGACAAATAAAATTACACCAGTTGTCAATTCATGATTACTAGTCATCATATTCCAAAACAAAAACTGAACAGATCATCAATATTAGAATTCTTAACTGATACACAATGATCTGCTCTGGTGGCACTTTGGAGTATTTTCTCTCCCCATCGACAGAAAATCAGCAATCTAGCTCAGGTCTTGAATCTGCAACCTCAGAGTAGTTTGAAATAGTGGTTGATACCCAACCACAGAAAACCAATATCCTGTCTCCAAGCCAGGCTTCATAATTACATTGCTGACTCGGGAGCTCAATCTTGGCCTTTATTACAGATTTTCAGTCGAAGTGCAGCACAGTCATGTCACTGCCAGGAAATCTCAAGCTCCCTGCACCCTCCTTGAAAGAAAGGTCATCTGAACTCCCTTCACAACCAGAATTTGACATTAAATGAGAGTTTTCCCATATTAACAGGGAATGGTTACAAGGTGTGATTCTTGTAAAAGTAGATTAAAGGGTACATGGAACAAGCAGAATAATGGGAATAGGCTGGATGGCCATGAAGAGAAATCCAAGTGCAGACTTGATGAGCAATGACCAACATCTGTCAAAAAAATTAAAATGGAAAATTCTGGGGGCGATGGGGAAGCGGAAAATACTCTGTGTATCACTTGAACAGAATCTCAGTTCAAATATTTCACAGCAGTTAAAATACTTTTAACAAACTTTTTTTTAATTTTTGTAGCTTCTCAAATTTTTTTATTTTTATTTATTTTTTAAAATAAATTTAGAGTACCCAATTCATTTTTTCCAATTAAGGGGCAATTTAGCATGGCCAATCCACCTACCCTGCACATCTTTGGGTTGTGGGGGCGAAACCCACGCAAACACGGGGAGAATGTGCAAACTCCACACAGACAGTGACCCAGGGCCGGGATTCGAACCTGGAACCTCGGCACCATGAGGCAGCAGTGCTAACCCACTGCGCCACCGTGCTGCCCAGTAGCTTCTCAAATTAAAGGACACCTCCCATTTTCACCCGCAAGAAATATTCTTAAATCAGCTGTGCTTGAATACCTGTCAGGAAGATTAGCATGGCAAGCATGTTAAAAATGACTAGTTTCATGTTCTTTGGGTCACCCAAGGATGGGAAAATGCACATTTCCCCAGATATATTTACTTCAATATGCTATTTGTCCATGAAATATTCTTGATGTTCGTGTTTTTCATCACAGAACTGACCTCCAACACATCAAAACTAACACTTGGTCGATATGGGCAGCACGGTAGCACAGTGGTTAGCACTGTTACTTCACAGCACCAGGGTCCCAGGTTCGATTCTTGCTCGGGTCACTGTCTGTGTGGAGTCTGCACATGACTCCCAATCTTAAATTCTACCCTAATCTCACAACATCTCAGATTTTTCAGCACCACCCCACAAGAAATAGCAACATGCATCGCAAGAATGCCTGAAAGTTTTATAACAATAAAACATTTCAGGCTACGTTGTTTTGTCAAACACATTTTCAGCAAAACCAATCTCACGGAAAAGTACCTCACCCCTGAAAGCTTCATTCAGGCCATAGATAGTTATTTTGTTCCCATGGTTTCTCTTCTACATCTGTTTCCTCTTTGGACAATTTTGAAATACTTCTACCTGAAAGGTATTGCTGCAGAAGTGCAGCTTTGACACCGACTCATTTACACTCCTATGAACACATAACCAAATGAGTCAAAAAAATATTTTCAAGATTACTTTTCCAGCTGTGGGAGGGACCACTCTAACACTCTAACACTCTTCAAACCCCTTGAGCCTTACTTGAGCCTTATAAATTCCCTCTGCAAGGACTTTTTCAGCACAAATCCATCCATGTGATTGGTTAGTTGCCCCATATTTGATACTTCAGAATAAACTTCAAAATCTCTCCAACTACTTTAATTTGTTTTATTTTGCCTTTCATTAGATTGTCCTCAAGTTTATTGCAGCCGGGCGGCACGGTGGCGCAGTGGGTAGCACTGCTGCCTCATGGCGCTGAGGTCCCAGGTTTGATCCCGGCTCTGGGTCACTGTCCGTGTGGAGTTTGCACATTCTCCCCATGTTTGCGTGGGTTTCGCCCCCACAACCGAAAGATGTGCATGATAGGTGGATTGGCCGCGCTAAATTGCCCCTTAATTGGAAAAAATAATTGGGTAATCTAAATTTATAAAAAAAAATCTGTCCAACTACTTTAATTTGTTTTATTTTGCCTTTCATTAGATTGTCCTCAAGTTTATTGCAGCCGGGTGGCACGGTGGCGCAGTGAGTAGCACTGCTGCCTCATGGCGCTGAGGTCCCAGGTTTGATCCCGGCTCTGGGTCACTGTCCGTGTGGAGTTTGCACATTCTCCCTGTGTTTGCGTGGGTTTCGCCCCCACAACCCAAAGACATGCAGGGTAGGTGGATTGGTCACGCTAAATTGCCCCTTAATTGGAAAAAGTGAATTGGGTACTCTAAATTTAAAAAAAAAGTTTATTGCAGCCATCAAAATTTCAGTCACGAGGATGTCTGCTTTTAAATCTGTTCTGAGACTGTTCTGCAGCTTTCATTTTATTTTGTAACCTATTCAAGCTACAGCTACTTGCACTTTTATGCCAGTTGGGACAATGAGACCTTCCTCTCCCGCTATTGGAGGCTCTTTCACCAGTATGTGATAGTTTTCTGAAACATGAATTATTTCCTAACTAACTAGCAGTACTTGCATTATTCAATCTTGCCTCGATTCGTACGTCCATCCCGCCGTTCTGCCATGCTACGGGCCTCACTACTGGGCCAGTATCCTGAACATTTAACCAATATTTCAACTTCCCAGCAGGATTTTCTGCATGTCCCCCAATTATTGCATCCTTTCATCCATTAGACTCCATTGGGATACATGTCACCCACTACCCACTCTGGGAAGTTGGCCTATGGAGAAGATAGCTCTGACATGTGCATCATGATCACTCACATACCACATGTCAGGCCTTGAACTAGTGCATTCTGTTCCTCAGGATCTTCATCAATTCTATCAGCTGTTCAGAATCCGAGATTTGTAATTAAATCCGATAATTCTTGAGGAATTAAAAGTTTGATTACCATGTTTGAGAAGTTGTGTCTTATCATCATGATGTATTTATTACCTTACCAGAGTCTTTCCATTCCCTATGATCCTCCCTTTAATAATAAACCACATCTCTGAAATTACATTTTGTCTAGGGTGGTGTTATGCAATGTTTCAGAGTTCTCCAAATGTTCTCCGAAACCTCAGACTTGATGAAAGCCCATCTCCCCGCGTGAAAACCATTCAAATGTGCAGAAAAAAATTGAACAAATTGTAGTACCTGTAGGAGGAGGACTAATTGCACAGCAGAGTTGGGATTTGGGTTTTCATCCATAGATTAATTGATGGGGGTCATACCCTTCAAACATTTGAAGTGAATTGTTTGCAAGAATCACTCATGCCAGGATGTGAACTTGCAGTCTGGTTGATCAGATTTATCAGCATTTCACCACTGATTCCTTTCACAGAGTCCACTGCTGAAATGACTTGTGGCTGCATTATTCATGACCATGATGTTCATGTTTCACACATGCCTCTGAACGTGTCATTGGCAAATCTCCTTCCATTATCAGTCAGAAACTTAGCTGCTGTCCCAAGTTTTCCATGATTTTACCTATTTGACCCATAGAATTCATAGTGCAGAAAGAGGCCATTTGACCTATCGAGTCTGCACCAACCCTCTGAAACCCCACCTAGGCCCTCCTGAACGGCAAAGTATCACAATGGACTCTTTCCCAATCAAAGCCCATCTCCATGGCAACATGAATCACAGGGGCCTGGCATCCAGGTAGAAACACTAGTTAGTAATCTTCTAAATCCCCAACTTCAGTCTACCCTGGAATTAAATCGACAATTTAAACTATAACCATTTATAAAATCTGATACTCCTAACACCTCCATGAGAGAGTTGGAGGAACAGTCTATCTACCATCAGTGCAGCCACTCACTCACATCACTGTTTCCAGGTGCGAATAACCTGCACCACCTTCCCAGTAAAACAACCTCCCCCCTTCCCCACTTTAACCTTTAACAACCAAGGCACCCAAGCTGTTGTCAGCAGAATTCAGGCAGGTCCCCATCATCCCTCCATCTTGCCATAAACTAAAGAGAAGGGCCCAAAACACAACAATCTTATAAAACCTGACATTTGTAACAGTCTGGCAATGCCTCATTCATTTTTCTTGGAAGCTAGAACTTTAATAGAGAATCCAAACCTCCATCAGTATCGAACAAATAGTTCGAACTCACAAAATACTTTACTTCTGGTTGGAAGTAATAAAGCTCAGGACACATCTTGTTTCCTCTTTGATAGGGCACAACCCATTTCCACATATCAATTTCATTCTTCCACTGGTCATATTGCCCAGGCTGAGAACATTGGAGGTTTACATACTTCAACAATTGACACTTGTTTTCTAGCAATTCTCACAGTGACGACCAAGGTTTATAGTTTTTCTTCTGAGCTTTTTTTAAGCTTTCAATTTCACCTTTAAGCAACCATCTCTGCTCCCATTTCTAATTCGGAAAGCCAGTTGGTGAAGGATAGTATTGGAACCAATCTTTAACACAAAGAACAGTACAGCACAGGAACAGGCCCTTCAGTCCTCCAAGCCTGCGCCGATCACATGTCCTATCTAGACCAAACGCCTATACCTTTCTATACCCCGTCTGTTCATGTGTCTATCCAGATAAGTCTTAAAGGTCGCTAACGTATCTGCCTCAGCCACCTCAGTTGGCAGTGCATTCCAGGCCACCACCACCCTCTGTGTAAAAAAACTTCCCTCGCGCATCTCCACTGAACCTATCTTTCCTCACCTTGAACTTGTGCCTCCTTGTAATTATCATTTCCGCACAACTGAATCTTGCTTGCTGGGAAAAAGCCCTCAACTGTTCACCCTATTTATACCCCTCAGCCTCCGTCTCTCTAGGGAGAACAATCCCAGTTTATTCAATCTCTCCTCATAGCTAATACTCTCCATACCAGGCAACATCCTGGTAAACCTTTTCGGTACGCTCTCTCTCCAAAGCCTCCACGTCCTTCTGGTAGTGGTGACCAGAATTGGACACAGTATTCCAAATGTGGCCGAATCAACGTTCTATATAACTGTAACATAATTTGCGAGCTTTTATACTCGATACCCCGTCCAATGAAGGCAATCATGCCATATGCTTTCTTTACCAAAATTTCCACATGTGCTGCCACTTTTAAGGATCTGTGGACCTGCACGCCCAGATCTCTCCTTGTGTCTATGCTCCTGATGGTTTTTCCATTAATTTTATAGCTCCCACCTGAATTGGATCTACCAAAATGCACCATCTCACATTTATCCGGGTTAAATTCCAACTGCCATTTCTCTGCCCAATTTTGCAGCCTATCTATACCCTGCTGTATTCTCTGACAATCTTCATCACTATCCGCACTCCTACAATCTTAGTATCATCACTCTGTCTTATATTTATTTAGAGTAAAATATTACACCATCTAATTCAACCACACAGCAGTTTCAGTAAGATTCTCTTGATATATCAAGGAAACTCCTATTAATACCCGCCACATATGTAAAATTAAAGACAACTGATATTCAATTATCATGTACCAACACTTCAACCACTGAATGAATTTCCCACCCCCCCGTTACATTGTTTGCTAACTTTCTTTTCTTAATTCACCAACAAACATCAGTGCGAACATGACATCTCAATTAATACAATTCAAAATAGAGTTACTATAATTCACACTGATGAAAAATTATTTCAAGCTTCAGGCTAAAATATACATATGCACACATATTAAATAACCCTAAACGAGAGGGAATTAAATTGCAATGCCATCATCCATAGCACGCATTACTTGCATTCAAAAAGGTTCTCAAATACATTTTTGCTTTACTTTTTTCATGCTTCTGTTCACATTTAAGAGTTAAATGTGCCATTTTTTGTAATAATATTTATCCTATTAAGTGAAATCACTGATCCTCATCATTTGTAAAATTTTCTGGAACATGGTAAATACATGGAATTTGTCAGACAGCAGGAAGCATGACACACTACAGCACTGTCCTATTTTAATAGATGGCAATTCCTATATCTTACTCAGTAAATCAACGCCAGCAAGCAAGATTCAGTTGTGTTTAGCCTCGGAAAGTTCTTTCTTCTGCCACATTGGACAGTCAATTTAAGAATTAGAAATTTATTCTTCAATATAAATGTGTAAAAGAAACAATCACTACTGACCAGCCAGATTTTACTCAATAACATTTCAAGTTAGCTTAGGTTAGTAAATAAATTAACAATTGACAGAATTAGCCAAGACAATGAGCATTAATGAATATTTGGATCTTGTATTCCTAAACACTCCATATGCATGCATGGTATTAATGCTCCACTAAATTTGACACCAGGACGGAAGATCTTGAGCCAATTAACAATTTCTCAAATGCAGTAACAACACACTAGATAATTCATTATTCTGGAATAAACGTCACCACATTTAAACATCAAGGAGACTGCAGCAATGTTAAACTAGAGGGAATTAAAAAGAGGAAAAAATGTACATTATGCTAAATGATTCTTAAAATAGCCACTACTTAGAATTTGTTATGAAAGTCAATCTCTTATTTCTTTTAGTTACTAAGATTATGGTAATACAGATATTGCATTCATTTATCATTAGGGCTGTCAGTAACATGGATTGCAGTTTGTGATCCACTGCACACCCACACAATACACATGATTCTATTACTAATTGAAGAGTTAATTTTCCCCAAATTAGAATTATTGTGGGAAACCTTAAAGTCAGGCAGCTTCAACCTTGCAATAATGGAACAGAGAGCTAATAATGTATTTTGCAGAACATGATACAAATTAGGTTGAGTTTGAAGCATAACCACAACCCACAAAAATTTTTGATCACCTTCACGATGCAATGCACGTGACATTCTTGATTTTGATCATTACCTGTTAGAAAGTACTCGAGTTCGGCTGTGATAAATAATCCGAAAGTCAAGTTCCCTGGCAGCACTCACTCTGGATTCACACATGAAGTGCACAATAAAGTACCAGAGAGCATTGAGTACCCAGTGAACTGTACTCCAGCAAATATTTAGAACCTTCCTACCCCCTATCCATCTTGGAGGTATCCATAACTTTAGATCCAAATTCAATTAGATCACTTAAGAAAGTTGAGCTTTCAAATAATTAATCCCTAGCTTCATAGCCCAATGAAGACTCTTCAGATAGTTTACCCCTTAATTAAAACCATTATGATATAAATATTTTCTGATCACGCTAGCACAGTTATTAGCACTACTGCCTCACATTACCAGGGACTTGGATTCAATTCCAGCCTTGGTGGAGTTTGCACTTTCTCTCCACGTCTGCATGGGTTTCCTCCGGGTGCTCCGGTTTCGTCCCACGGTACAAAGATGTGCAGGTTAGGTGAATTGACCATGATAAAATTGCTCCTTATAAAATAAAATTTGCCCCTACAGATTAGGTGGAGGAATGGGCCCAGGTGGGTCTTTCAAAGTGTCGGTGCAGACTCGATGGGCTGAATGGCCTCCTTCTGCACTGTAGAGATTCTATGATTACGGCAAGCTAACATTCAAGAAATTGAGTGATTTTGTTGCATATATTAATCCTTCTGCACGAGTATTACTCAACAGCAAGTTTTGGTTCTATGCTCCTTTGTTGTTTGCACTTATGAAATGAAAATCGCTTATTGTCACAAGTAGGCTTCAAATGAAGTTACCGTGAAAAGCCCCTAGTCGCCACATTCCGGCGCCTGTCGGGGAGGCTGGTACGGGAATTGAACCGTGCTGCTGGCCTGCATTGGTCTGCTTTCAAAGCCAGCAATTTAGCCTTGTGCTAAGCCAGCCCCTAAGAACCCTTTCTGATTTCGATACTTACAGCTTTTACAATCCATATTGATTGATCTAGGATCAATCTTAACAGAAAAATATCTGTCCCCTTATTCATTATAAGCTCACTACAAAGACGATTTAAAAATAACTGATTCATGGGAATAGTTTCCCAGCAGCATTGTCTGACTGCAGTATTAAATGAGTATTATAAACAATGCAAACTTCGACGCTTAGGCTATCTGTGCCTCCTGATCAGACGACCATGAGATATTGATTATTCGCTGCAGAATGCGGTGTACTTCAATCCCACAGGCTACTTTAGAAAATCGACAATTGCAAAAACAAGCAACATTTTCCACCTCCATGATTCCATGGCTCAATAGAAAACTGAATTTCAAGTTTCCTAAAGAGTTACACAAGAACTATTGGGATCTGAAAAAGTCTGAAAATGGTTTCAACTTTTGCTCAACATATGTTTACCTGTTGCTGTGGGTATTGTATTCCTCCCATGTTGCTTTGATTTCTACCCTGCATGGTCACTGGATAACGCTGTGGTGTGGGAGGTCCATATTGTTGCCCAGGATAAGGTCCACTCTGTTGTTGATGCTGCTGCTGTGAATAAGGATTGTTGTTCATCCCATATAGCTGGGGTCTCTTCATACCCATCTGTTCGATTGGGTTGCCCTGCATTAAGAACAAATCAATAACTTATAAAACGTGCAAATATTAAGCATTTAAAAACTTACCGGTAATTAATATTCTGTTATCCCAGTTCAAAAAACAAATGAGGAAACAGGTAAAAACATTCTCACTACTCTTCAGATATCGTGTCACATATTTGCTCAGAACATATTTCAATACGTGATCATTTCATAAACAGCAACAAAAGTTATATATCACAGTTTATCACCTTTCCCATTGGTCATATTACCAATTTCTCAACAATAGACAGTAATCTTGAATCATACCCAATACACAAGATACATTAATTTGTAAGATTGCCACAAGAGGCCTCCTGGCTCCACGCCACTTTAAACATAATCTGGTATGAACAGGGCAGTTATGTCGATCATACAAAAAGATAGGTGTCAAATTAATTTGCAAAGTTTGCTTCATTTTTAGTGTTCAATTAAGTAAAATGCTAGTGATCAGAAATTGAACAATTCCAGGCACCTAACACCAGCATTAAGGCAACCCTAAATGAGGAACATCAAAATCTTGGCCATCCACCAAAATGAATACCTGATCCCTACGAATAATGAAAAACTGGAAATAACAGATTCCCCTCCTATATTTTTAAAACTCCAGCAAGTCTTAATACGTCAGCAGAACGAACTGCCATATTACACACTTCATCAACAATATGTTAATCAATGTTCAGTTTTGTTTGTCAGGGAGCTCCTCAGGGCCACAAGCGCACCTCAGGGCCGCGGGAGCTTCTCGGGGCCGCGGGAGCTCCTCGGGGCCGCGGGAGCTCCTCGGGGCCGCGGGAGCTCCTCGGGGCCGCGGGAGCTCCTCGGGGCAGCGGGAGCTCCTTGGGGCCGCGGGAGCTCCTCGGGGCCGCGGGAGCTCCTCGGGGCCGCGGGAGCTCCTCGGGCCGCGGGAGCTCCTCAGGGCCGCGGGAGCTCCTCAGGGCCGCGGGAGCTCCTCAGGGCCGCGGGAGCACCTCAGGGCCACCGGACCTCCTCAGGGCCGCGGGAGCTCCTCAGGGCCGCGGGAGCACCTCAGGGCCGCGGGAGCACCTCAGGGCCGCGGGAGCACCTCAGGGCCGCGGGAGCACCTCAGGGCCGCGGGAGCACCTCAGGCCGCGGGAGCACCTCAGGGCCGCGGAGCACCCTCAGGGCCGCGGGAGCACCTCAGGGCCACCGGACCTCCTCAGGGCCGCGGGAGCTCCTCAGGGCCACCAACGCACCTCAGGGCCGCGGGAGCTCCTCAGGGCCGCGGGAGCTCCTCAGGGCCGCGGGAGCTCCTCAGGGCCGCGGGAGGACCTCAGGGCCGCGGGAGCAGCTCAGGGCCGCGGGAGCTCCTCAGGGCCACCGGACCTCCTCAGGGCCGCGGGAGCTCCTCAGGGCCACCAACGCACCTCAGGGCCGCGGGAGCTCCTCAGGGCCGCGGGAGCTCCTCAGGGCCGCGGGAGATCCTCAGGGCCGCGGGAGCTCCTCAGGGCCGCGGGAGCTCCTCAGGGCCGCGGGAGCTCCTCAGGGCCGCGGGAGCTCCTCAGGGCCGCGGGAGCTCCTCAGGGCCGCGAGAGCTCCTCAGGGCCGCGGGAGCTCCTCAGGGCCGCGAGAGCTCCTCAGGGCCGCGAGAGCTCCTCAGGGCCGCGAGAGCTCCTCAGGGCCGCGAGAGCTCCTCAGGGCCACGGGAGCTCCGGAGCTCTTCAGGACCGAGAGAGTTCCTCAGGGCCGCGAGAGCTCCTCAGGGCCGCGAGAGCTCCTCAGGGCCGCGTGAGCTCCTCAGGGCCGCGAGTGCTCCTCAGGGCCGCGGGAGCTCCTCAGGGCCGCGGGAGCTCCTCGGGCCGCGGGAGCTCCTCAGGGCCGCGGGAGATCCACAGGACGGTGAGAGTTCCTCAGGGCTGCGGGAGCTCCTCAGGGCCGCGGGAGCTCCTCAGGGCCGCGGGAGCTCCTCAGGGCTGCGGGAGCTCCACAGGACGGTGAGAGTTCCTCAGGGTCGCAAGCAAGATCGACCTATAGAACAGTACAGCACAGAACAGGCCCTATCTTCAGGTGCTTCTTCATTGGCCTTTTCTCCATAAAGTCAGAGGTGGCGCTGTACACTAATGGTTAGATAACATTACCTCACACACTGAAGCAGTCCATAACTACTCCAGACAACATCCAGGTTTGGATGATTAATGGTGACTAACATCTATGCCACAAATGTTCTGGCCAATACAATCTCCACCATGAAAGAATCTAACCACCACATAAACAGCCACGCAAATTCCATGGTTATTACAGCAGGCCAGAGCCTGGGCACAAGGCTGGGTACGCTGAAAGAAATAGCTCCACGGCCTATTCACCATGTACAAGGCACAATTGAAGAATATGATGTAGTAATGTCCAATATTTGAATTGTACATTATCTACAGGATGCACTGCAGCACTTTAAAACACACAACTTCAACAAAGTAGAACAAAGGGAGTAGGTACATGGAAACATCTTCACCTTCAAGTTCCGTTTCAAGATAAACACCATGCTGCTCTGGACATTTTTGTCATAATCAGCAATGTCCACATCAAGAAACAAAAGATTTCATTTTGAAAATTGAGAGTAGTGTATATAGTAATTCTTTCATTCAGCTCTAAACATTCATATAATAACTATTTGCTCTCATGGATGATAAACTCAGAATTTGTAATATGTGGGCGGCATGGTGGCGCACTGTAGCACTGCTCCCTCACGGCGCCGACGACCAGGGTTCGAACCCAGCCCCGGGGCACTGTCGGTGTGGAGTTTGCACATTCTCCCATTTCAGAGGGGCTGGTTTGGCACAGTGGGATAAACAGCTGGCTTGTAATACAGAACAAGGCCGGCAGCACGGGTTCAATTCCCGTACCAGCCTCCCCAAACAGGCGCTGGAATGTGGCGACTAGGGGCTTTTCACAGTAACTTCATTGAAGCCTACTTGTGACAATAAGCGATTATTATGTCTGCGTGGGTCGGTCTCACTCCCACAACCCAAAGATGTGCAGGGTAGGTGGATTGGCTACCCAAAATTGCCCCTTAAGTGGAAAAAAATAATTTGTAATATGTAAAACTAAAAACGCTGAATGGCATTTTAAGTGGTTTGTATAAATCCAAACCTTAACTCTCATGACCATTTTTGAAGATAATGAGGATACAATGATTAGAACAGTGAAATGCAGGGTGAAGCACCCTCTACCCCACCCAACATTTCTCAGTCCTAAGAGTACCCATACTGTTTACGGACTGTGCCTTCCATATAATCCTGCGTGAACTACAGTGTGGCATTATTTCAGTTTGACTTTCTTTGACCAAAACTGTCAATTTAAAGATAATTGTGGACTATAGCCCCCCACCCCCAATTCCATCAGTCCTCCAAAGCTTTTAGCTATTTCCAGCATCCTCTATTTTATTTCATATTTTTATATTCAGCACACGGAAGAGACTTCCATTTCATCAGTTTAAGCTGGATTCAACCCATTTTCTAAAGGCAAATGAACATATAATAATAGTAATCTTTATTGTCACAAGTAGGCTTACATTAACACTGCAATGCAGTTACTGTGAAAAGCCCCTAGTCACCACATTTCAGCGCCTGTTAGGGTACACAGAGGGAGAATTCAGAATGTCCAAATTATCTAACAGTGTGTCTTTCAGGACTTGTAAGAGGAAACCAGAGCTCCCAGAGGAAGCCGACAGAGACACAGGGAGAACATGTAGACTCCGCACACACAGTGACACAAGCCGGGAATCGTACTTGGGACCCTGGCGCTGTGAAGCAACAGTGCTAACTAGTGTGCTACCGTGCCACCCCATGCAAGCTCAATCCTGAGATTGCAAATAACAGGAATAAATATCTCTGTTGTAACATTAGAACAACTTGCTCAAAAATATATGTCTGAACATTTGGAAATATATTTACTAAAATAAATTACGGACACTTGGATTGAAACCTCTAAATTAAATGTGATTATCTTGGAAGGGGCAGAAGAAATAAAGAAAGAGGCAAAATCAGGTTAACTTTAAGAACAAACTAGGAATCTATTGTATTCTGGTTTCTCTCCTGGAATAAACACCAGATACTGCACTGCTAGAAATCTGAAATAAAAACAGAAAATGCTGGAAATACTCAACAGGTCAAGCAGTGTCTGTGGAGAGAGAAAGGGGGTGGGGGTTGAGGGGTGGAGAGCCTATGATAAACTGTAAGGTAAGGCATGAGATATTCAATGTTAACGGGGATGGTGACACAAGGCAAAAACAGATAATCATGGGGCAAGAAAATAAAGATGGGTCAAGAGGAGTTATTAATGGGGAAAGTGGAATATCAGCAACATAGCTGGGGGCAGAGGTTATGATCTAAAATTGTTGAACCCAATGTTAAGTCCAGAAGGTTATAAAAGAACCTAATTAAAAGATCAGTTGCTGTTCCTTGAGCTTACATTAAACTTCATGGGAAAAATATGGGGGACAGAGGTGTTAACGTGAAAGTGGCACACAGAATTTAAATAAAAACATAAAATGCTGAAATTATCAACAAGTCTAGCGGCATCTCTGGAGAGAGAAACGGTTAATATTTCTGGTTGATGAATTTTCAGAAATAATTAAAATGACAAGCAACCAGAAGCTCAGGGATGTTAAGTAATGGGTTAAGCGACATTCCAAATAGTTGTCTTATTTATGTTAAGTCTCCAATAATTGACACTGATATGTAAAGAGGCTTCAAGTGGCCTTTGTGTCAGGTGATGTGAAGATGGAGTTTTGTGCAGAGTCTGTTAAAGTGAAATAAAAGCGTTTGTGAAAAGGAGCAGAACCTTTACCTCTTTATACAACAGCAGCAAACATCCAACAAGGGATGCTCAGCAGGTTTACCGGAGGGGGATATTCAACAAGGCAGTCATCCCACCTACATTTAGTCTCTTCAATGCATAGGAGATTGCATCGTGAGCAGCAAACATAGTACACTAAAGGGAAAGTAGTCGAAGGTTTGCTTGGTCTGGGCAGTGGGAAGAGGAGGTAAAAGGGCAGGTTTTGCATCTCCTGCGTTGCATCAAAATGCACAGTGGAAAGGGAAAGGATGATTGAGAGATGAACCAGGGTGTCACAGAAGGAATGGCTATTTCAGAATACTAAATGGGTAGAGGAAAAGGCATTTGTTGGTGTCATCACACTCCCAGGTGGCTAAAATGTGCTGAATGTGAAGGCTGGTGAGGTGAAAGGCAAAGTAAAGGAAAACCTGATAGGGATCTAGGAGAGAGTGAAAGGGGAAAGAGCAGAAACGGGGGGGAAATGGTCACAGGCCTCATCAACCATCTTGTGGGTGATGGGGGCAGGTACCCTCAGTTGAAGAAAAAATATTAGAAGCACTGGTATGGAAGGAGCAAAAAAATTGGGAACTTTGATAGATTGGAGAAGATAAGAATATCTTCCACAGAGAAAAGAATATTGAGAGGAGATTTGATAGAAGTTTTCAAAATCATGAGGTGTCTGCACAGAGTAAATAGAGAGAAACAGTTTCCACTCATGAGGATCAAGAATGAGAGGACACAGATTTAAATTAATTGGTTAAAAAAAAAACGAGAAGTGACATGAGGGAAAACTTTTTCATGCGAGTGGTTAAGGTCCAGAATGTACTGCCTGAGAGTGTGGTGGCTGGTTCAATCAATGCATTCTAAAGGAAATTAGACAAGAAGAATGTGCAGGGTTATGAAGAGAAGGCAGGAGAATGCACTAAGTGATTATTTATTCAGTGAGCTGGCGAAGGTAGACACGATGGGCCAAATAGCCTCCTTCTGAATTGGAACATTCCTGTGGTGCTAAAGAACTGTTCCAGTTAAAGAGCAGTAGCAACTGCTTCCTCCTAAAACCACCCAGCTTTACCCAGGCAAGGGAAACCCAGCGACTTATGACGAAAAATGCAATCCTTGCTAAATGAAGACACTGAGCCTCAGTAAAATGATACGCAAATGACAAATGTGCCTCCTATGAGGAGACTGGCAGTCCACCAGAAAAACAGGAAATAGACAGGTTAGAGGCGAGTTGGGGTCCTATTTCAAATATTTTCCTTTTTTGCCTCTACTCAACAAGAACAACATATGTTTATATTGTGCCTTTACAGTAATAAAACATCCTAAAGTATTTCACAAGCATTATAAAACCCAGTGTGACACTCCGTCACATAGAGATATTAGGTTAGATGGTCAAAAGCTACCAAGCTTTTGCAGTTTTATGGTGTAAAGGAGGAAAGCAAAGTAGAAAGGTAGAGAGACATAAGGAAGGATTTCCAGAGCTTGGGGCTTAGGCAACTGAAGGTGCGATACAATGTGGAGTGATTAAAACAGAGGATGCTCAAGAGATCAGACTTAGAGGAGTAAAGATATCTAGGAGGATAGGGGCTGGGGAGCTATAGAGGTAAGGTGGGAAAAACAGTGAAGGGATTTGGAAACAAGGATGAGAATTTTAAAACCAAAATATTTCTAGACCAGGAGCCAATGGAATTCCATGAGCATAGGGGTGATCGGGGAATGGAACTTGGTCCCAGTTAAGACTTGGACAACAGAGTTTTTGATATCCTCAAGTTTACAGAGAGTAGAATGTGGGAGGGAAAACCAGGAGTGCATTAGAATAGTTAAATCCAGAAGTAGCGAAAGCATGCATACCAGGGTTTCAGCAGCAGGTGAGCTGAGGAGTAAAGTTACGGAGATTAAATAGGTAGTCTTAATGATAAGGTCGGAAGCTCATCTTAAGGTCAAATGTGACACCAAGATTGCAAACTGACTGGCTTAACCTCAGACTGTTGCCAGGGAGAGAAATCAATAGCGAGAGAAGTTAATAGTGGGGAACACAGACTGAACCAGTTTTCACAGTGGAGGACACTAGTTGCATTCCAATAGTAACAGGTAATGCAGAGATAATTGAAAGGGAGGAATTTCGAACAATCATTATCAATAAGGAAAAAGTACTAAACAAACTATTGGGATTGAAGGCAGACAAATCCCCTAGGCCTGATGGCCTACTTCCTAAGGTCTTAAAGGAAGTGGTGTGGAGATAGCCGATCCATTGATTATAATAGTCCAACATTCCCTGGATGAGGGAAAGGTTCCAGTGGATTTAAAAATACCATTATAACAACCTTATTCAAAAAGGGAGGGAGACAGAAAGTAGGAAACTATAGACCAGTTAGTTCAAAATCTGTTGTTGGGAAATTGTTAGAATCAATTATTGAGGAAGTAATAACACAGTATTTGGAAAGTCAAAACGCAATCCATCAGAGTCAGTATGGTTTAATGAAGGTTAAATTGTGTTTGACTAATTTGCTTGAGTTCTTTGAAGATGTAACAATGGGTTACATGGGATAATGGGGATCCTGCAGCTGTAATGTCCCTCGACTTCCAGAAGGCATTTGATAAGATGCCGCACAAAAACGTTAATACACAAGGTAAGATCAGATGAGATTAGGGGCAATTTATTAGTTTGGATAGAGGACAGACTAACTGTCAGGACTGAGATGAGGAGGAATTTCTTGACTCAGAGGGTTGTATGGAGGTGATTCTCCGATATGGAGGCCAAGTGTTTGCGCCATCGTGAACAGCGTCGCATTCCACGATGGCGCAAACAGGGCCCGGGCACGACCTATTCTGGCCCCCTGGCGCTGGAGCGGTTCATGCCACTCCAGCCGCCTTACGCGGTGCCGAATAGGCACCGAGCCAACTTGTGCATGCGCAGTTGGGCCACGCGAACCTGCGCATGCGCGGGGGACTTCTTCCGCGCGCTGGCCCCGACCCAACATGGGGTCAGTGTGCAGGGGCCGGCCGCGTCGGGAAGTAGGCCCGGGGGGGGGGGCACCAATCAGTGGGCCCTGATCACGGGCCAGACCTCATCAGACCGCCTCCCCCCCTCCCCGGTGAAGCAGCCCACAGGCCGCCCCCCGAGCGTTCCCACAGAGTTCCCGCCGGCAGCGACCAGGGGCGAACGACGCCAGCAGGACTCTGTCGTGTCGGAGTGGCCGCTCGACCCATCCGGGCCGGAGAATCGATGGCCCCGCCGATTCCAGCAGCCCACGGCCGGTGCCGCACCAAACGCACCGGCACAAATGGCACCGATTCTCCGCACCTCAGAGAATCGCGCGCTGGCATCGGGGCGCGGTTGCTCCGATTCCCCAGGCCAGCGCGGGGCTCGGAGAATCGCCCCTAAGTCTTTGGAACTCCTTGTCACAGAGAGCTATGGACGCAGAGTCCTTTTATACATTTAAGGTTGAGATAGACCAGGCATTGTCAAACTCGGGGGCGCGACCCGGGGGTGGGTCACGGGCGGCTGTTAATAATGCCGGCTGCAAGAGGCTTTCAAAATGGCCACGAACATGTAAAAAAAAAATGCGGCTGCACTGCGCATGCGTGCCAGATCATCGGCGCGCATGCACAAAACTATACGCATGTGCAGTGCTGCCACTTCTTTTTAAAAACGGTCGCAGCTTTTTCTTTTACAAGTTCGGGAGGTTTTATTCATTTATTTTATTCATTTCATTTTTATTTTTTTCATTTATTTTATTCACTTTTTTTCACAAGTTCGGGGGGGTTTTATTTGATAAAATTTTACAGGAAAAAAATGCAGAACTTTGGACAGATGGAGCTAGAAAATGGAGTTTAGATTAGGGACCAAATACAATGGCTTCATTCTTCACAGTCTTTACCTGGAGGGAATTTCTGCTCATCCAGTACTCTAATCAAATACATCAGTTTTGGACATTATAAATTCCCCTGTTAAATGTTTCTACCTCTCAGATTCTGACAGTCTGCATATTTACAGCATTTCCTCTTTGTTACAAAAGTAGCTCCATTTGTGCATGAACAACTGAAAGATTCTAAACTTCAATATAATAAACACTCCAGAACATTATATTTGCAGCTTACAAATACAATTCAGAAGTTCCATTTTCCAGCGACAAGATCTGGTGGCTTGTTGTCCAAGTAGCAATCAGATATTACAACTGCCCTGGCATCATTCCTATACAATTGGGTGCAATTAATAAGCGTATAGAAACTGACTTCATGCATGGTTTTTTTACCCTTTCACAGGTTATGGGCATCACTGGCTAAGCCAGCATTTGCTCCCCATCCCTAATTGCCCTCGAGAAAGTGATGATGAACCGTCTTTTTGAATCGCTGCACTTCATCTGATCCATGACCACAGTGTTCTTAGAAAGGGAGCTCCAGGATTTGATCTAGAAACAGTGAAGGAACGGTGAAATAGATCCAAGTTAGGGTGCGTGTGTGAGACAGAGGGGAGTACGCAGGTGGTGGTGCTCCCATGTGCCTGCTGTCCTTGTCCAAGGTGGTAGAGGCCGTGAGTTTAGAAGGTGCTACTGAAGGAGCCTTGGCGAGTTGCTGCAATCCATCATGTGCATAGATGGCAATAGGTGTGAATCTATAAATTGGTGGATGGGGTGTTGATCAAGTAGACTGCTTTGTTTTGGATGGTGTTGAGTTTCCAAAGTGATGCTTGAGCCATACTCATACAAGCAAGTGAATAGTATTCCATCACACTCCTGACTTGTATCTTGTAGATGTCGGACAGACTCTGGGGACTGCTTCAGCATCTGAGGAGTTGCAAAAGGCACAGAAAGTTGTGCAATCATCAGCAAATATCCTCACTTTTGACCATATGATGGAGGGAAGGTCACTGATAAATCAGCTTAAGAAGGTTAAGCCTAGGACACTACCTAGAGACTCCTGCAGTGATATCATGGGACTGAGATGATTAGCTTCTGACAACCACGTTCCTTTGTGCCAAGCTCCTTAATGCCATACACTGTCAATTGCTGCTTTGATGTCAAGGATAGTCGCTCTCTCCACTCCTTGAGTTAATCCTTTTAGTTCATGTTTGTGGGCGGCACGGTGGCTCAGTGGTTAGCTCTACTGCCTCACAGCGCCAGGGATTCGGGTTCAATTCCAGCCTTGGGTCACTGTCTGTGTGGAGTTTAAATGTTCTCCCTGTCTGCGTGGGTTTCCTCCGGGTACTATGGTTTCCTCCCAGTCCAAATATGTAGAGGCTAGGTGGATTGGCCATGCTAAATTGCCCCTTAGTACACAGGGATGTGCAGATTAGGATATCGGGTTACAGGGATAGAGCGGGGTGGATGGGAGAATGTAAAGGGTACTTCATTTGAAGCATCGGTGCAGACCAGATGGGCCGAATGGCCTCCTTCTACAATGTAGAGATTCTAAGGTTCGGATCAAGGCTGTATTGAGACCAGGAGCTAGATGGCCTGAAACAGAATGTCAGTGAGCAGATTACTACTCCGCAAGTGCCACTTGATAACATTGTCAATGACACCTTCCATCACTTTCCTGATGATCAAAGCAATGCTGATGGAGATTGCATTTGTCCTGCTTTTTTGTAGATAGGATAGACATGGCAATTTTCCACAATTTGGGTAAATGCCAGTGCTGTAGTTTCACTGGGATATTTTTGCCAGAGGGATGGCTAGTTCTGGAGTACAAGTCTTCAGTGGTATTTCCAGAATGTGCCTTAAGCCATCTCTTGACATCACTAAGTGAACGACTCAAGTCCAAGATGCTGGGGGCCTCAGGAGGAGGTCAAGAGGTATCATCCACTTGGCACTTCTGGCTGAAGATGGCTGAAAATGCTTCAGTCTGGTCTTTTACGAGACTGCCTAGGTAAAGCATGATGATTAGAGTTGAGTGCTGTGGTAATGGCTCAAAGTCAACATGAGCCATTCCAGAAGCAGTCCAGGATAAAAATCTACAATGGTATCCCCTATTTGTCTCAGTGCTAATACTCTTACTTCTGTGTCAGACGTTGTAAGTTCAAGACACACTTTAGAGAATTCAACCCATAAAATAGACTAGCAATTACTGAGGGAGTACTGCCTTCAGAGGTGCTCTTTCAAATGAGATTTGAAGTCCCAATCTGTCCAATCAGGTGGAAGAAACAATCCAGTTGCACTATTTAAATAACAATAAATAGGAGAATTGATCTGGTGTCACCAATATTTATCCCTCAACCAACATCAGATCAGATTATCTAATCATTCATCATATCACAGTCTTTGGAACCTTGCTAGGCACAACATAAGAATTTACGGAACAGGGGCAGGCCACTTAACTCCTTGAGCATGTTCCACCATTCAGCGATACCATGGTTGATCTGAGACTTAATTCAATATACCCGCCTTTACCGCATATCGTTAATAGCTTTGCTTAGCAAAATCAGCCATTTTCATATTTGAAATTAACTTCTGATTTTGTTACAAATATGAATGCTTTGAGGCTCTCTCTTCAACTTACGGTAAAAGAGCAATGAAGGAAGTCATGTGACATGCTCCGAATTCTGCCCAACAAGAAGCTTGGGTGGTTTTGCTGTAAAAGGTTAAAGGGAGGGCCCTTTTACTGGGAAAAAGCTGAAAGGCATTCATACCTGTAAACAATGGCCGGGGCAGCTGTAATGCTGGTGGATAGACTTAATCTCCAAGTCCCAGTGAGGTGTTAGAAATGTCAGGTTTTATAAATGGTTATGCTTTAAACTATCTATTTAATTTCCAGATTGAATGGTGTTGGGGGTCTAAAGGATATCTAATCAGCATATCTACCTGGATACAAGGCCCATGTGATTCACATTGCCATGGAGATGCACTTTGAGAGTGGAAGAATCCACAGCAGGTCATTGTAGGATCTGGTTACAGGCTTTTTCTTAAGAGAGCCCTGACAGGTCAGTTGCAAGAATCTGAGAGAGAGAAAGCAGAGATGAAGGCAGCCAATCTTTATTGTTCACCACGCAGAATGTGGGTGGGAGTTCGCGCTCAGATTGAAGAGACCAAATTTGTCAGGAAGTTGGGAGAATGCTTAGCTTTGACTAGAAGGAGGGATTTGCAGGGTAACCCTCAACGTGAAAGTAAGTTTGGGGATTGGAAGTTAACCTGCTGTAAAAGGAAAAAGGAAGCAAGGCAATGGGAGCTGATAGTTGCTTTTTAATGGTTTCTGGAGAATGAAATGTCCACTTAAGGATCAGAGTAAAGTATAACTGTGATGGGGAATTTTTCATTGTTTCAAAGATAAATAGGGAAACCTTTCTGTAGGTTGTAAGTTGCATTCTGAAATAGTTCCTTTGAGTTTGTTTGTTACAGCTAAGGTCTTCAAACTTGAAATTGTGTGTGATCCTTTCCGTCAGTCACTGAAAATTCAAATGTCTTTTTATCAGTTTCTACAGGGATCCTAACAATCTGGCATCAATCACCGGTTGCAAAAGAGTTTCCCAAATTTCTACTACATTTAGATGTATAAATGTTTCCTAATTCCACTCCCGAATGATCTAGTTCAATTTATAATAATAATCTAGGGCAGCACGGTGGCCTAGTGGTTAGCACAACCGCCTCACGGCGCTGGGGCCCAGGTTCAATCCCGGCTCTGGGTCACTGTCCGTGTGGAGTTTGCACATTCTCCCAGTGTCTGCGTGGGCTTCGCCCCTACAACCCAAAAATGTGCAGAGTAGGTGGATTGACCGCGCTAAATTGCCCCATAATTGGAAAAAATAATTGGGTAATCTAAATTTATTTTTAAAAAAATTATAATAATAATCTTTATTATTGTCATAATTAGGCTGACATTAACACTGCAATGAAGTTACTGTGAAAATCACTGTTCGCCATATTCTGACGCCTGTTCGGGTACACTGAGGGAGAATTCAGAATGTCCAATTCACCTAACACGCACGTCTTTCGGGACCTGTGGTTAGACTATGCTCCTTAATCCTAGGCTCCCCCATCATCTGAAATAGTTTTTCTCAATCGACACCGTTCGTTCCCCTTAATATCGTGGAAGACACAATTTGTGTATAAACTGGCTACCAGTTTCCCCCAATATTGATTAAACATCCAAAGTACTTCACTGACTGTAAAAGTGCTTTAGAACACCCAGGGACTATAAAAAGGGCTATATAAATAAATGTTTGTTCTATTATTTAATCTGTGGTAGAATAATGAAAAAGTCTAATTTTGTTTTAAATCAGGATCCCACATGCTAACTATAAACTATGCTTCTCTCTTTAAAATGATCATGACTGTGAAGGGTTAGCCTTGAGGTTTATATTTCCTCCTGGGTAGTAAATAGAATCTATTACGTTCTGAGTAACTTGTCACAGTACACAGAAACAACACATACCACTGCTATTCAAGAAATGGTAATTGTTGAATTGAGTTCAACCAATTAGGTGAATATTAAGTGAAAACAATTACTTTCACAAATGCAGTTTAATGAATTCCTGGGGGAATATAGTGGGCAATTGAATTTAAGCTATTTATGGCACGATATAGTGTCGGCATTTTAACAATACAAATCTGCTAGAAATCAGACCTTCCATCCTAGATTGAAAATTTCAGATCCAACAACCTCTGTAACCCAGGCTGTAAGCAACTGCCCTGAAACTTACGATCTAATGCTATCAATGGCCCACGGTTGGAGCTGACAGGTACACAAAAAACCGTCCATGAACATTTCTGTTGGGACACTCGGATGTCAAAGTGCCACCAACTGCATTTATGCTGCATCTGCCATTTTGGCAATAACAAACCATGTCATCTCTGGGCAGTATAATTTATAAGCATGCTTAGTTTCCAAAGGCATGCAGTTATATCCGTCACCCCCAGCAACTCCACTGCTGTATTATTGAGCTGCTTCTTCAACATTGTATGGGCAGCACGGTGACACAGTTGTTAGCACTGCTGCTCACAGCACCAGGGACTCTGGTTCAATTCCGGCCTTGAGTGACTGTCTGCGTGGAGTTTTCATGTTCCGCCCAGTGTCTGCGTGGGTTTCGTCTGGGTGCTCTGGCTTCCTCCCACGAAGATGCGCAGGTTAGGTGGGGTTACGGGGATAGAGTGGGAAAATGGACCTAGGTACAGTGCTCTTTCAGAGGGTCTGTGCAGACTCGATGGGACGAATGGCCTCCTTCTGCACTGTAGGAATTCTATAACTGGATGAATCAAAATTTCTGACAGATTAATATGGACAAAACTTACCATACGTGGCTCTTACAACCAGTTTTACATAAGTGAATAAGAAATAGGAGCAGGAGTAGGCTACATGGCCTGTTGAGCCTGATCCAGCATTCAGAATGATTACAACTGATCTGCAGGTGAATCTCTACTTTCCAACCGCTTCCTATATCCCTTGATCCTCTGTTAGATTAATAGATTATTGGTATATTTTGATTGAGAGAATTCCAAACTTTCTTTGATTGAAGAAATTCCTCCTCATCTCAGTCCTAAACTATCGGTTCCGTATCCTGAAACACTGCCCCCATGTTCTAGATTCCCTAAGCCAGGGGCAACAATCTATCAGTGACTACCCTGTCAGCCCCTTCAGAATCTTTCTTGTGTTGTTTCAACAAGATCACCTCTAATTCTTCTACAACAGAATATAGACACAGTTTACTCAAATTTTCCATCATAGGACAGCCCTCTCACCTTAGGAACCAAAGCCTTCCTTATTCTTGTACCCCAATCAAAGGCCAACATGGCATTTTCCTTCATAATTGCTCACTGTACTTGCATACTAACATTTTGTGTTCTTTGTACAAGTACATCCAAATTCCTCTGAGCATCAATGTTCACAATGTTTATGCCTTTTATAAAATATTCTGCTTTTCTGTTCTTACTATCAAAGTGAATAGTTCCCCACATTATAGTACATCTGCTTTCTTGTTGCTCATTTCAATTAACCCTTACTTATCTCTTTGCAGTCTCTTTGTGCCCTTCTCGTATCTTGCATTCCCACCTAGCTTTATATCGGCAACAAACTTAAGACACATTACTTACTCTCTCTCTTGGTCTAAGTCATGAATATATAATGTAAATAGCTAAGGCCCTTGCGGTGCTCAGCCTGTCAACTTGAAAATGCCCCATTTATCCCTACTCTTTGCTGCATTTATCCCTACTCTTTGCTGCCTGTCTGCTAACCAATCCTCTATCCATGCTAATATATTATCCCCCAACTCCATGATCCCTTATCTACCTTTAGTCTGGAACTTTATAGAATGTATTTTGGAAATCTAAACATACCATATCTACTGGTTCCCCTTTATCAGCCATACTAGTGAGACACTTAAATAAACTGGAATAAAATAGTCATTAGCTATCCAAAGCTCTAATTCTATCAATCTCAATTGCTCTTTACTCAGGCTAAATCCAGTGCAGCTCATCCTCTGAATTATGTTTAGCCCGGTGCTTTCTAGTCATATCCATTGAGTGTACATGCAGCCAACCAAGGGGCAAGAGTACACTCTCACACACATAAATTTTGAAATGGAGTAAATCAGGAAAAAAATAATCATTCTGGTGAGTGGCTCAATAACTAGAGACCATGAATTCAAAACCATTGGGAGTTAATCTAGAGGGGAGAGAAGGCCAATTTTTTTCACTTAAAAGTTGTCAAGATTGAGAATACTTCATCTGAAAAGGTTAAAGAAGCTGATCTCAAACAATTAAAAAAAAAATTGGTCAAGTGCTCAAGGATGAGGAACTTAGAAGTTACAGATAAAAAGCAGGGATCAAGCATTACTGCTATTTCAAAGAGCCATCACAGGACTGATGGGTCAATTCATCTCCTTCTGTGTGGCAAATTTCTATGAAAGAAAATGGGAATGACGAGGAAGACTGTGAGGAAGAACTTGCATTTCTAAAGGATCTTTAAAGCAGCAACACATCCCAAGACACTTCACAAGAATGTTAATCAAAATAACACCTACACACAGTAGCTATTGGGGCGATGACTAAAAGCTTGATGAATAAGCAGGTTTTCAGAAGTGTTTGAGAAGAGAACGAGTTCAAGAGGTTTGGGGTGAGAATTCCAGAGCCAAGGCTGTTTAAAGCATTCGTTAATAGTGGAGTGAATAAAGTCAGAGATACTGCAGTAGGAAGAGTGAAAATCTCTCAATGGCTTGTAGGGATGGAAGAGCTTATAGAGATAGAGGCAGGCAAGGCCATAGAGGGATTTGAAGATGAGGATAAAAATTTAAAAATTGAGGTGTTGCCGGACTAGGAGCCAATGGTCAGCGAGCACAGGGGTGATTGATGTATGAGATGTGGTGCAAATCAAGATACAGACAACAGAGGTTTAGATTAGAACAAATTTATGTGGAGTGGAAGGTGATAGGCAGGCCAGGTGTGTGTCAAGAAAAGTCAAGTTTAAAGGTAGCAAAGTAATAAGTATTACAACACCAGGTTAAAGTCCAACAGGTTTGTTTCAAATCACTAACTTTCAGAGCACTGCTCCTTCCTCAGGTGAATGAAGAGGTAGGTTCCAGAAACATATATATATATAGACAATAAGATGCAAGACGATACTTTGATGCGAGCATTCGCAGGTAATTAAGTCATTACAGATCCAGAGAAAGGGGTAATTCCAGGTTAAAGAGGTGTGAATTGTCTCCAGCCAGGACAGTTGGTAGGATTTCGCAAGCCCAGGCCAGATCGTGGGGGGTGAATGTAATGTGACATGAATCCAGGGTCCAGGTTGAAGCCGTACTGTGTGCGGAACTTGGCTATAAGTTTCTGCTCGGCGATTCTGTTTTGTCACGCGTCCCTGCAAATGCTCGCATTCAAAGTATCGTATTGCATCTTTGACTTTGTTATATATATATATATTTCTGGAACCAACCTCTTCATTCACCTGAGGAAGGAGCAGTGCTCCGAAAGCTAGTGATTTGAAACAAACCTGTTGGACTTTAACCTGGTGTTGTAAGACTTCTCACTGTGCTCATCCCCGTCCAATGCCGGCATCTCCACATCAAAAGGTAACAAAGGCATGGATGAGGGTTTCAGCAGCAGATGAGCTGAGACAGGGTCATAGTCTGAAAGTTACAGAAGTGATATACAGTGATTGTGATGGAGCAAATATGTGGTGGAAGTTAATCTCAGGGTCAAATACAATACCAAGACTGCAAATGATCTGGTTCAGACTTGGCTAGTTATCAGGGAGAGCGATTGGGACAATTGCCAGGGAATATAGTTTCTAACTGGCACCAAAGAAAATGGCTCTGGGCTTCTCCATATTTAGCTGGAGGAAATAAAAGAACTGAAGTGACATCATAGTAAAGCTGGGACCTGATTGGCTGGTTGGGAATCCACACTAAATTAAAAAAATTAAGCATTGTTAAACTAATTAAACATAATTACTTGTAATTTAGAGGGGTATCTAAGCCAGAGATCAGAGAGTACTGTATTTAGCTTTCACGTTTATAGTAGAAATCTAGTGCTAGGAAACATATAGTTCACAGTAACCTTTTTTTTAATTTAAAAATTTAATATACTAATTAATTGACGCAATGTCAATTAGAGGGGTGCAGTGCTCTGACTGTGAGATGTGGCAGGTCGGGAGGCTTCCAGCGTCCCGGATGGCTTCATCTGCAGAAAGTGCACCCAACTAGAGCTCCTCACAGACCGCATGGTTCGGTTGGAACAGCAGTTGGATACACTTAGGAGCATGCAGGTGGCGGAAAGCGTCATAGAAAGCAGTTATATAAATGTGGTCACACCCAAGGTGCAGGCAGGGAAATGGGTGAAGGGGCTGGTTTAGCTCACTGAGCTAAATCGCTGGCTTTTAAAGCAGACCAAGCAGGCCAGCAGCATGGTTCAATTCCTGCACCAGCCTCCCCGAACAGGTACCGGAATGTGGCGACTAGGGGCTTTTCACAGTAACTTCATTGAAGCCTACTCGTGACAATAAGCGATTTTCATTTTCATTTCATTTACCAGAAGGGGCAGGCAGCCAGTGCAGGAATCCCCTGCGGTTGTCCCCCTCTCGAACAGGTATACCCCTTTGGATACTGTCGGGGGGATAGCCTATCAGGGGAAAACAGCAGCAGCCAGAGCAGTGGCACTACGGCTGGCTCTGATGTTCAGCAGGGAGGGTCAAAGCGCAGAAGAGCAATAGTCATAGGGGACTCTATAGTCAGGGGCACAGATAGGCGCTTCTGTGGATATGAAAGAGACTCCAGGATGGTATATTGCCTCCCTGGTGCCAGGGTCCAGGATGTCTCCAAACGGGTAGCAGGCATCCTGAAAGGGGAGGGTAAACAGGCAGAGGTCGTTGTACATATTGGTACTAACGACATAGGCAGGAAGGTGCATGAGGTCCTGCAGCAGGAGTTCAGGGAGCTAGGCAGAAAGTTAAAAGACAGGACCTCTAGGGTTGTAATCTTGGGATTACTCCCTGTGCCACGTGCAGTGAGGCTAGAAATAGGAAGATAGAGCAGCTAACACGTGGCTAAACAACTGGTGTAGGAGGGAGAGTTTCCGCTATCTAGACCACTGGGAGCTCTTCTAGGGCAGGTGTGACCTGTACAAGAAGGAGCGGGTTGCATCTAAACTGGACAGGCATAAATATCCTGGCCGCAAGGTTTGCTAGTGCCACACGGGAGGGTTTTAAACTTGTATGGCAGAGGGGTGGGTACCGGGGGCATAGGTCAGACGGTGAAAGCATTGAGGGAGAACGAGGGAATAGGGGCCAGTATGGCTCTGAGGAAGAGCAGACAGGGAGATGTTGCGGGACTGAAAAACAGCGGTCTGGTGGCCTGAACTGCATATGTTTTAAATACAAGTATAACAGGTAAGGCAGATGAACTTAGAGCTTGGATTAGTACTTGGAACTATGATGTTGTTTGCCATTACAGAGACCTGGTTGAGGGAAGGATAGGATTGGCAGCTAAACGTTCCAGGATTAGATGTTTCTGGCGGGATAGAGGGGGATGTAAAAGGGGTGGCGGAGTTTGCGCGACTGATTAGGGAGAATATCACAGCTGTACTACGGGAGGACACCTCAGAGGACAGTGAGGCTATATGGGAAGAGATCAAGAATAAGAAGGGTGCAGTCACAATGTTGGGGGTTTACTACAGGCCTCCCAACAGCCAGCGGGAGATAGAGAGGCAGATAGGTAGACAGATTTTGGAAACGAGTAAAAACAACAGGGTTCTTGTGATGGGAGACTTCAACTTCCCCAATATTGACTGGGACTCATTTTGTGCTAGGGGCTCAGATGGGCAGAGTTTGTAAGGAGCATCCAGGATTGCTTCTTAAAATAATATGTAGACAGTCTAACTAGGGGAAGGGGCCTGTACTGGACCTGGTATTGGGGAATGAGCCCGGCCAGGTGTTAGAAGTTTCAGTAGGAGAGCATTTCGGGAACAGTCACCACAATTCAGTAAGTTTTAAAGTGCTGGTGGACAAGGATAAGAGTGGTCCTAGGGTGAATGTGCTAAATTGGGGGAAGGTTAATTATAACAATATTAGGCTAGAACTGAAGAACCTAGATTGGGAGCGGATGTTTGAGGATAAATCAACATCTGACATGTGAGAGGCTTTCAAATGTCAGTTGAAAGGAATTCAGGACCGGCATGTTCCTGTGCGGAAGGAGGATAAGTACAGCAAATTTCGGGAACCTTGGATAATGAGAGATATTGTAGGCCTTGTCAAAAAGAAAAAGGAGGCATTTGTCAGGGTGAGAAGGCTGGGAACAGACGAAGCCAGTGTGGAATATAAGGAAAGTAGGAAGGAACTTAAGCAAGGAGTCAGGAGGGCTAGAAGGGGTCACGAAAAGTCATTGGCAAACAGGATTAAGGAAAATCCCAAGCTTTTACACGTACATAAAAGCAAGAGGGTAGCCATGGAAAGGGGTTGCCCACTGAAGGATAGGCAAGGGAATCTCATGTGTGGAGCCAGAGGAAATGGGCGAGGTACTAAATGAATACTTTGCATCATATTCACCAAAGAGAAGGAATTGGTGTATGTTGAGTCTGAGAAGGGTGTGTAGATAGCCTGGGGCACAATG